>NC_088895.1:4191250-5587500 GCF_037157495.1 Lathamus discolor | reverse complement strand
CCTGCAGCAGGATGAGGATGAGGCCGGGGTGCTGGGCAGAGCCTTGCTGTCCTGGGGCCACAGGGGGACATTGCCCAGGACCAGGTGCTGCGCAGGGATGCAAAGGTGTAGCCATGGGCTCCTTGTGCAGCACAACAGAGCAGCCCCCAGCCAGCCCTGCTCTGCCTGGCAGCCTCGTGCATGACCCTGGAGCTCCGCACCACGGGAAACACCTCTTCCCGTGCCCGGAAGGGGAAGCATCAGCCCTGCTCTGCGGCCCGTGGCGTGTTCCACATCCCGGTTGTGGGGCCGCAGGTTGAGCAGGGCTGCAGCACCCCTGGGGGATGCCCCGGGGGCTCCCGGTGCAGCGGGACTGGGAGGAGGACAGGGAGCACCCGGCAGTGCCCTGGGTGTGAGCTGCGAAGCGCAGGAGACCTTGGACCTGCGGTGCAGGGCAGGGGCAGGGCTGTGGGGCCTCATCCCCTCCCTGAAGGACGGGGATGAGCACAGAGCTGTGGCACTGAGAGACATCTGATCCTGGACACCAGCACAGGCACCTGCGGCACAGACACCAAGGGCAGGGCCATGGCAGGGACTTGCTGTGTTTGTCCTGTCAAACAGGGACTGTAAAGATTCCTAAAGGGCCCCTGCAATGGCAGGAGGTTTTTGTATCACTTCCCTATTGCTTCATGTCACTGTAGGAACATCAGTGCTGCCATCGCTGCCACCACAGTAATAGACGGCCTCATCCTTGGCTAGGACCCCAGTGATGGTTAACGTGCCCGTGGTGCCAGACTTGGATCCAGAGAATCACTAAGGGATGCTCGAGGGTCTCTTGCTGCTCTCATAGATCACAGTGACAGGGGCACTGCCAGGCACCTTCTGCTGGCACCACCCAACAGCACTGCTGCTGCTAAGCTCAGATTAGGTGGGGCCATGGTAGGGACCTGCCTGACGATCAGACAGGGACAGCAGAGACTCCTGACAGGTCCCTGTGGTGACAGGAGGTTTTTGTATCACTTCCTCATTACTCTTGGTCACCGTGCCAGCATTAGCACTGCTGTCCCAGGCACCACAGTAATAGACGGCCTCGTCCTCGGCTTGGACCCCAGTGATGGTTAACGTGGCCGTGGAGCCAGACTGAGATCCAGAGAATCGCGAAGGGATGCCCGAGGGTCTGTTGGTGCTACCATAGATCACAGTGACAGGGGCACTGCCAGGCACCTTCTGCTGGTACCAGCCATAGTAGCTGCCACCACCAGAGCAGGTGATCTGGGCGTTCTGTCCTGGCTGCACTGAGACCGATGGGGGCTGAGTCAGCGCTGCCTGGACCAGGGAACCTGGAGAGGGAGAGGAGAGAGGGGAGGAGGCGGGGGTCAGCCAGTGCCCAGGAGCACAGCCCTGCCCGGGCAGCGGGACAGGGCCCCTGTGCACAAGGGCCCCGTGCGGGCGCAGCGGGTCCGGCCGGGGCACCTGAGCCATGGGCGAGCAGCGCGAGGAGCAGAGGGGCCCAGGCCATGGCGCGATCCCAGCAGCTCCGTGTCCCCAGCACAATGGGGCTGTGCCGGGAACCCCAACTCCCTTTTAAGCCCCCACGCTCCCCAGCACGGCCCCTCCATGCAAATCTGAGCCTGCGCTTGCGCCAGGTCCTGCCCGCACCTCTCTCCCCACGTCCCGCCCTGCTCCACCACCAGCCCCACACCCCAGAGCAGTGGGGCTTGTCCCGGGGCACAGACGGAGACAGGTCCCAGTTCAGTGCCGCAAATCCACCAGCACGGATCCCCCATCCCCGTTGCTGGGCCAGTGGTCAGGGCAGAGATGAGCTGCTGCGCGTAACAGGGGCAGGCAGTGCCGCAGCTCTGAGTGGGGGCTCCGGAACGACACCAACACCAGCACTCCCCACCGCAGTTTCGCCATCTTCCACTCCTATGGGTGTCCCAGGCCATTAAGGTACCCTCTTGCCCTGCCAGCCCAGACCCATCTCTCAAAACCTGTGCTCTTCCCAGGTGTCCACTCCCCAGCACCATGGGAGCACCCGGCACTGGGCCCCGGCAATGCCACCTCATGAGCGCATCGTCTGGTGCTGGGCAAACGCAGCCAGAGCAGGGGCAGCCCCAGGGCTCTGCTCAAGTGTTAGGGCAGCCCCCGGCCAGCCCGGCTCTGACCCAGGGCACAGGGCTCGCGGATACCTTGGGCCCAGGCAAAAATCACTGCGACCACAGGAAATGCCACCACGCCATGACCCACCCCTGTCCCCATCGCTGACTGCCCCCGGGTGCCCGGGGCAATGGGCAGAACGGGGTGCAGGGGTCTGTCTCCTTGTGGGCTGCACAGAGGGGACCTGCTGGAGCAGAACCCGTGCTCCATGGCAGGAGCCGCCTCACAGGAACATGTCCTGCTCCAACACAGCATCCAAGCAGCACTTGCAGCAGCAGCAGCACCAGAGGGGACCTGCAGCAACTGCGGCCTTGGGTGTCACTTCCCCAGTGCTGGGAGCCACCATGACCCTGACCAGCTCTGCTGTCCCAGCCAGCACAGGAGGAGACAGCCTCTGCCTCAGCCTGGAGCTCAGTGATGAGGGCTGTGGCCATGGCGAGCAGCACCTTCCCTGGTGCTGCACAGCCCCTTGCCAAGTGACAGGGGATGGGCACAGACATGGGGGTCTAATGGACAGCCGAGCTGGGACATCAGGCTCCGGTGCTTGCAGCCCAGGGCAGGGTCATGGCAAAGACCTGTTCCACCACCAAACAGGGACAGCAGGGACTCCTAACTGGCTCCTGCAATGGCGGGAAGTGTTTGTATCACTTCCTCATTGCTCCATGTCACCATTATAGCTGCCATCGTAGCCACCACAGTAATAGACGGCCTCATCCTCAGCTTGGACCCCAGTGGTGGTTAACGTGCCCGTGGAGCCAGACTTGGATCCGGAGAATCACTAAGGGATGCCTGAGGGTCTCTTGCTGCTCTCATAGATCACAGTGACAGGGGCACTGCCTGGTGTCTTCTGCTGGAACCAGCCATAAGCAGGGTTGCTACACCCAGGTATAATCTTCCCCCTGGGGACAGAGACACTGGGGTGGGTGAGCCAGAGCCATGTGAGAGCAAAGAACTCAGGCAGAAGGTCTCCCTGCCCTGCTGCAGTGCCCGAGGATCCTGCAGGCTGGCAAATGCCCCTGCACCCACCCTGGCGCCCGGCCTGGCTGCATTGCCGCAGGGCCCCAGGTGAAGCTCAGCCGGGGGGGGCAGAAATGCTGCAAAGCTTTTCCTGGGGAGCTCCGTAGGCGCTGCTCCTAGCACTGCCCCAGCCTCCTCTGCCCCTCACATGGCTACTAGCACTGGAGACAAGCACAACCAGGGCGTCACCAGTACCGTGGCCCCATCACTGGAGACAGTCACTGCCCTGGGACACGGCACACAGGGAAGGGGAGGGAGGGCAAATGGAAAACCCCCAAGCTGAAGAGACAGCCCTGCCTGGCGGAGAGGAAGCAGGAGGTAAACCCCACACCTCTGACTCTCAAAGTCTCACTTGCACAGAGCTCTGTGTCACCATGAGATTGATCAGCACTGCTGTCGTCCCAGCTCCCACAGTAACAGACGGCCTCGTCCTCTGCTTAGGCCCCAGTGATGGTTAACGTGGTCGTGGTGCCAGGGATGGATCCGGAGAATCATGAAAGGATGTCCAAGGATCTCTGGTTGTTCTGATAGATGAGAGTGACAGGGACACTGCCAGGTACCCTCTGCTGGAACCAGCCGTAGCTGTTGTTCATCATGGAGAAGGCAATGCAGGTGTTTACTTCTGAGGACACTTACATTAAGAGCACATGAGTAGACCTGCCTAGGGACCAGGAGGGAGAGGAGAAGGCAGAAGATGGGGCCATAAGTGCCACAGGAGCACAGCCCTTCCTGGGCAGTGGGACAGTGATGGGTTTCCTGTGCCAGGGGCTGCAGGACAGGGCATCGCCAGTCTAGGGAGCCCATTGGGAGATGACGTGTGACAGAAGGAATGGATGAATCTCCAGTACACATGGGGCTGGTGAGAGGCACCACCATGGAGACCAGAGACGGGGTACTGCTGGGGCAGGGGGCATGAGCTCCACCAGGGCCTTTCAAAGACCAAATGTGCCCCAGGTAACACCCTCTTCCCACATATGTCCTGTCACCACAGCAGCACAAGGCACTCAGGGCACGTGGACTTTGGCCTTTTGGCTGTGCTGCACCCCTTGAGATTAGTCAGGAATGTCCACAAAGGCAGCCCAGGCCGAGTTGTTGGTGGGATGAGGGGGGTGGTAGTGCAAAGGAGGGACGTAGTGCCTGGGAGATCACAGCCTGCAGAAGAAACACCTTCCTAGAGCAAGTAGATCCCTCCCCAGCCAAGGATTCCCCTAAGCCTGCTCCTCCCAATGGAAAAGCTCTCAGACACAAGAGGGACAGAAACTCCCTCTGCACAACAGTAGACCAACACTGTGCAATGGAAAACATCATTTGCAGGACCCAGAGCAAGGATGGAGGTGCCCAGCATCACACATCAACACTGCACTGGCAGCACCAGAGGGGAAGTGGCATGAGAACAGACATGTAGACAAAACCGTGCAAAAGCAGAGCTGGAAGAAGTGCAAGTGCAGCAGGGCACCAACTGCCTGCTCTGCAGCTTTTCCAAACACAGAGGAGGTGTAGGAAGGAACAGGAAGACAGCAATCGTAGCATCACTGTGAACCTGACCAGCATCAGTGCTGCTATCCCAGTTCCCACAGTAATAGACGGCCTCGTCCTCGGCTTGGACCCCAGTGATGGTTAACGTGGCCGTGGAGCCGGAGCTGGATCCAGAGAATCGCGAAGGGATGCCTGAAGGTCTCCTGTTGTCAGCATAGATCACAGTGACAATGGCACTGCCAGGCACCTTCTGCTGGAACCAGCCATAGTAGCTGCCACCAGAGCAGGTGATCTGGGCGTTCTGTCCTGGCTGCACTGAGACCGATGGGGGCTGAGTCAGCGCTGCCTGGACCAGGGAACCTGGAGAGGGAGAGGAGAGAGGGGAGGAGGCGGGGGTCAGCCAGTGCCCAGGAGCACAGCCCTGCCCGGGCAGCGGGACAGGGCCCCTGTGCACAAAGCCCCTTAAGGGCACAGAAAGACCCCAGTCCCACAAACAGAGCCCAAGGAGTGAGCCCTTCTATCAGAAGCAAGAGGACATGCCCGACAGCAGCATGAAGCAGGAGGCAGACAAAAGGCAAAGCCATGTCTTTTGTCAGGACAGGCACAGGGTCACATCCTGCACAGTGCGGTATCATCAGGAGGACATTCACAGGCATGGCCATGCAGAGGGGACATGAAGTTGCTGCAGGCCAACAACGCAGCTCCCCAGTGAGGGAGAAGCATAGAGACCCTCCTCTGCAGCTCACTTTCACATCTGTCTGTACCGTAACAACAGCATCAGTGCTGCTGTCCCAGGCACCACAGTAATAGACGGCCTCGTCCTCGGCTTGGACCCCAGTGATGGTTAGCGTGGCCGTGGAGCCGGACTTGGATCCAGAGAATCGCGAAGGGATGTCCGAGGGCCTCTGGTTGTTATAATAGATCACAGTGACAGGGGCACTGCCAGGCACCTTCTGCTGGTACCAGCCATAGTAGCTGTTGCTCCCGGAGCAGGTGATCTGGGCGTTCTGTCCTGGCTGCACTGAGACCGATGGGGGCTGAGTCAGCGCTGCCTGGACCAGGGAACCTGGAGAGGGAGAGGAGAGAGGGGAGGAGGCGGGGGTCAGCCAGTGCCCAGGAGCACAGCCCTGCCCGGGCAGCGGGACAGGGCCCCTGTGCACAAGGGCCCTGTGCGGGCGCAGCGGGTCCGGCCGGGGCACCTGAGCCATGGGCGAGCAGCGCGAGGAGCAGAGGGGCCCAGGCCATGGCGCGATCCCAGCAGCTCCGTGTCCCCAGCACAATGGGGCTGTGCCGGGGACCCCAACTCCCTTTTAAGCCCCCACGCTCCCCGGCACGGCCCCTCCATGCAAATCTGAGCCTGCGCTTGCGCCAGGTCCTGCCCGCACCTCTCTCCCCACGTCCCGCCCTGCTCCACCACCAGCCCCACACCCCAGAGCAGTGGGGCTTGTCCCGGGGCACAGACGGAGACAGGTCCCAGTTCAGTGCCGCAAATCCACCAGCACGGATCCCCCATCCCCGTTGCTGGGCCAGTGGTCAGGGCAGAGATGAGCTGCTGCGCGTAACAGGGGCAGGCAGTGCCGCAGCTCTGAGTGGGGGCTCCGGAACGACACCAACACCAGCACTCCCCACCGCAGTTTCGCCATCTTCCACTCCTATGGGTGTCCCAGGCCATTAAGGTACCCTCTTGCCCTGCCAGCCCAGACCCATCTCTCAAAACCTGTGCTCTTCCCAGGTGTCCACTCCCCAGCACCATGGGAGCACCCGGCACTGGGCCCCGGCAATGCCACCTCATGAGCGCATCGTCTGGTGCTGGGCAAACGCAGCCAGAGCAGGGGCAGCCCCAGGGCTCTGCTCAAGTGTTAGGGCAGCCCCCGGCCAGCCCGGCTCTGACCCAGGGCACAGGGCTCGCGGATACCTTGGGCCCAGGCAAAAATCACTGCGACCACAGGAAATGCCACCACGCCATGACCCACCCCTGTCCCCATCGCTGACTGCCCCCGGGTGCCCGGGGCAATGGGCAGAACGGGGTGCAGGGGTCTGTCTCCTTGTGGGCTGCACAGAGGGGACCTGCTGGAGCAGAACCCGTGCTCCATGGCAGGAGCCGCCTCACAGGAACATGTCCTGCTCCAACACAGCATCCAAGCAGCACTTGCAGCAGCAGCAGCACCAGAGGGGACCTGCAGCAACTGCGGCCTTGGGTGTCACTTCCCCAGTGCTGGGAGCCACCATGACCCTGACCAGCTCTGCTGTCCCAGCCAGCACAGGAGGAGACAGCCTCTGCCTCAGCCTGGAGCTCAGTGATGAGGGCTGTGGCCATGGCGAGCAGCACCTTCCCTGGTGCTGCACAGCCCCTTGCCAAGTGACAGGGGATGGGCACAGACATGGGGGTCTAATGGACAGCCGAGCTGGGACATCAGGCTCCGGTGCTTGCAGCCCAGGGCAGGGTCATGGCAAAGACCTGTTCCACCACCAAACAGGGACAGCAGGGACTCCTAACTGGCTCCTGCAATGGCGGGAAGTGTTTGTATCACTTCCTCATTGCTCCATGTCACCATTATAGCTGCCATCGTAGCCACCACAGTAATAGACGGCCTCATCCTCAGCTTGGACCCCAGTGGTGGTTAACGTGCCCGTGGAGCCAGACTTGGATCTGGAGAATCACTAAGGGATGCCCGAGGGTCTCTTGCTGCTCTCATAGATCACAGTGACAGGGGCACTGCCTGGTGTCTTCTGCTGGAACCAGCCATAAGCAGGGTTGCTACACCCAGGTATAATCTTCCCCCTGGGGACAGAGACACTGGGGTGGGTGAGCCAGAGCCATGTGAGAGCAAAGAACTCAGGCAGAAGGTCTCCCTGCCCTGCTGCAGTGCCCGAGGATCCTGCAGGCTGGCAAATGCCCCTGCACCCACCCTGGCGCCCGGCCTGGCTGCATTGCCGCAGGGCCCCAGGTGAAGCTCAGCCGGGGGGGGCAGAAATGCTGCAAAGCTTTTCCTGGGGAGCTCCGTAGGCGCTGCTCCTAGCACTGCCCCAGCCTCCTCTGCCCCTCACATGGCTACTAGCACTGGAGACAAGCACAACCAGGGCGTCACCAGTACCGTGGCCCCATCACTGGAGACAGTCACTGCCCTGGGACACGGCACACAGGGAAGGGGAGGGAGGGCAAATGGAAAACCCCCAAGCTGAAGAGACAGCCCTGCCTGGCGGAGAGGAAGCAGGAGGTAAACCCCACACCTCTGACTCTCAAAGTCTCACTTGCACAGAGCTCTGTGTCACCATGAGATTGATCAGCACTGCTGTCGTCCCAGCTCCCACAGTAACAGACGGCCTCGTCCTCTGCTTAGGCCCCAGTGATGGTTAACGTGGTCGTGGTGCCAGGGATGGATCCGGAGAATCATGAAAGGATGTCCAAGGATCTCTGGTTGTTCTGATAGATGAGAGTGACAGGGACACTGCCAGGTACCCTCTGCTGGAACCAGCCGTAGCTGTTGTTCATCATGGAGAAGGCAATGCAGGTGTTTACTTCTGAGGACACTTACATTAAGAGCACATGAGTAGACCTGCCTAGGGACCAGGAGGGAGAGGAGAAGGCAGAAGATGGGGCCATAAGTGCCACAGGAGCACAGCCCTTCCTGGGCAGTGGGACAGTGATGGGTTTCCTGTGCCAGGGGCTGCAGGACAGGGCATCGCCAGTCTAGGGAGCCCATTGGGAGATGACGTGTGACAGAAGGAACGGATGAATCTCCAGTACACATGGGGCTGGTGAGAGGCACCACCATGGAGACCAGAGACGGGGTACTGCTGGGGCAGGGGGCATGAGCTCCACCAGGGCCTTTCAAAGACCAAATGTGCCCCAGGTAACACCCTCTTCCCACATATGTCCTGTCACCACAGCAGCACAAGGCACTCAGGGCACGTGGACTTTGGCCTTTTGGCTTTGCTGCACCCCTTGAGATTAGTCAGGAATGTCCACAAAGGCAGCCCAGGCCGAGTTGTTGGTGGGATGAGGGGGGTGGTAGTGCAAAGGAGGGACGTAGTGCCTGGGAGATCACAGCCTGCAGAAGAAACACCTTCCTAGAGCAAGTAGATCCCTCCCCAGCCAAGGATTCCCCTAAGCCTGCTCCTCCCAATGGAAAAGCTCTCAGACACAAGAGGGACAGAAACTCCCTCTGCACAACAGTAGACCAACACTGTGCAATGGAAAACATCATTTGCAGGACCCAGAGCAAGGATGGAGGTGCCCAGCATCACACATCAACACTGCACTGGCAGCACCAGAGGGGAAGTGGCATGAGAACAGACATGTAGACAAAACCGTGCAAAAGCAGAGCTGGAAGAAGTGCAAGTGCAGCAGGGCACCAACTGCCTGCTCTGCAGCTTTTCCAAACACAGAGGAGGTGTAGGAAGGAACAGGAAGACAGCAATCGTAGCATCACTGTGAACCTGACCAGCATCAGTGCTGCTATCCCAGTTCCCACAGTAATAGACGGCCTCGTCCTCGGCTTGGACCCCAGTGATGGTTAACGTGGCCGTGGAGCCGGAGCTGGATCCAGAGAATCGCGAAGGGATGCCTGAAGGTCTCCTGTTGTCAGCATAGATCACAGTGACAATGGCACTGCCAGGCACCTTCTGCTGGAACCAGCCATAGTAGCTGCCACCAGAGCAGGTGATCTGGGCGTTCTGTCCTGGCTGCACTGAGACCGATGGGGGCTGAGTCAGCGCTGCCTGGACCAGGGAACCTGGAGAGGGAGAGGAGAGAGGGGAGGAGGCGGGGGTCAGCCAGTGCCCAGGAGCACAGCCCTGCCCGGGCAGCGGGACAGGGCCCCTGTGCACAAGGGCCCCGTGCGGGCGCAGCGGGTCCGGCCGGGGCACCTGAGCCATGGGCGAGCAGCGCAAGGAGGAGACCAAAACCCGAGCTCCATGGCAGGAGCCGCCTCACAGGAACATGTCCTGCTCCAACACAGCATCCAAGCAGCGCTTGCAGCAGCAGCAGCACCAGAGGGGACCTGCAGCAACTGCGGCCTTGGGTGTCACTTCCCCAGTGCTGGGAGCCACCATGACCCTGACCAGCTCTGCTGTCCCAGCCAGCACAGGAGGAGACAGCCTCTGCCTCAGCCTGGAGCTCAGTGATGAGGGCTGTGGCCATGGCGAGCAGCACCTTCCCTGGTGCTGCACAGCCCCTTGCCAAGTGACAGGGGATGGGCACAGACATGGGGGTCTAATGGACAGCCGAGCTGGGACATCAGGCTCAGGCACTTGCAGCCCAGGGCAGGGTCATGGCAAAGACCTGTTCCACCACCAAACAGGGATAGCAGGGACTCCTAACTGGCTCCTGCAATGCAGGAAGGCTTTAGTATCACTTCCCTATTGCTCCATTTCACCATGTCACCATTATAGCTGCCATCGTAGCCACCACAGTAATAGACGGCCTCGTCCTCAGCTTTGACCCCAGTGATGGTTAACGTGCCCGTGGTGCCAGACTTGGATCCGGAGAATCACTAAGGGATGCTCGAGGGTCTCTTGCTGCTCTCATAGATCACAGTGGCAGGGGCATTGCCAGGCACCTTCTGCTGGTACCACCCAACAGCACTGCTGCTGCTAAGCTCAGATTAGGTGGGGCCATGGTAGGGACCTGCCTGACGATCAGACAGGGACAGCAGAGACTCCTGACAGGTCCCTGTGGTGACAGGAGGTTTTTGTATCACTTCCTCATTACTCTTGGTCACCGTGCCAGCATTAGCACTGCTGTCCCAGCTCCCACAGTAATAGACGGCCTCGTCCTCGGCTTGGACCCCAGTGATGGTTAACGTGCCCGTGGAGCCAGACTGAGATCCAGAGAATCGCGAAGGGATGCCCGAGGGTCTCTTGTTGTTAGCATAGATCACAGTGACAGGGGCACTGCCAGGCACCTTCTGCTGGAACCAGCCATAGCTGTTGCTGCCAAGCCTGGAGCAGGTGATCTGGGCGTTCTGTCCTGGCTGCACTGAGACCGATGGGGGCTGAGTCAGCGCTGCCTGGACCAGGGAACCTGGAGAGGGAGAGGAGAGAGGGGAGGAGGCGGGGGTCAGCCAGTGCCCAGGAGCACAGCCCTGCCCGGGCAGCAGGACAGGGAGTGCACAGCTGGAGGAGAACACAGCTCTCATTCAGGCAGCTGTTTGCTCTGCCTCTATCCTTTCCTTTTAACCAAAACCTAATTATTCAAACTCATACTAAAACAATGACGGAGTGTGGCAGATGAACAAAGAAGGTGGAGTTTACAGCTCCTGCTTTCCACAAGAGATTGTGGTCAAGTTCCCAGGGCCACTGTGTTTTGTATCAAGAATCAATACGCGGCTATTTGGTCTCTTTTTCAGTACGTTAAAACAAAAGACACATGGAGAAGCAAGGTCTAAATCTGTTCTAATTTTTCAGCATAAGGGAAGGAAGCGTCAACAAAGTGGTGTTACTAGAAACACCATGCATCTGTTTCTTCTAACTGATGCACGACAAATAAGTGATTCATAAGCATTCACACAGGTAGAGCAAAGACCAGAGCAAGACGGGGACAGAAATAAGCAAACAGGACTGTAAGTAGTGTGAGAGAACATCTCAGATGCATGTGCCCCGTTGTGTCTACAGGATAAATGCTCCGACTCCCTCCTGTCCATGATCGCAGGCACATTTTGGGAGCGGAGCCCAGCCAAACACATCCCAGCAGAAAGGCAGCTCTGGCAGCAGCAGGAGGACATGGCTCTCAGTAGCAAGAGGCAGCAGGGTGGAAGACGGTGCCACACTGTGAACATTGTAAGGAGGAGGACAACAGTCCCAAGCCACAGAGTAACCCCTCCAGTTCTCTGGGACAGGAAAGGGAGGACATACACAGCTCTGGCTGTGCAGAGGGGACAGGAACTTGCCTCAGCCCCACAGCCACAATTCTGCTCAGCCAGGACACAGAAGGTCACAAACCTCCTCCTGATCTTGGAGTATGTGTCTCACTTCCTACAACTCATTGCCACCAGACACCATAGCTGCTGCTGCTGTCCCAGCCACCACAGTAATAGATGACCTCATACTTGGCTAGGACCCCAGTGATGGTTAACGTGGCCATGGAGCCGGAGCTGGATCCAGAGAATCGCGAAGGGATGCCCGAGGGTCTCTTGTTGTCACCATAGATCACAGTGACAATGGCACTGCCAGGCACCTTCTGCTGGAACCAGCCATACCAGTTGTTGCCACCAGAGCAGGTGATCTGGGCGTTCTGTCCTGGCTGCACTGAGACCGATGGGGGCTGAGTCAGCGCTGCCTGGACCAGGGAACCTGGAGAGGGAGAGGAGAGAGGGGAGGAGGCGGGGGTCAGCCAGTGCCCAGGAGCACAGCCCTGCCCGGGCAGCAGGACAGGGCCCCTGTGCACAAAGCCCCTTAAAGGCACAGAGAGACCCCAGCCCCACAAACACAGCCCAAGGAGTGAGCCCTTCTACCAGAAGCAAGAGGACATGCCCGACAGCAGCATGAAGCAGGAGGCAGACAAAAGGCAAAGCCATGTCTTTTGTCAGGACAGGCACAGGGTCACATCCTGCACAGTGCGGTATCATCAGGAGGACATTCACAGGCATGGCCATGCAGAGGGGACATGAAGCTGCTGTAGGCCAACAACCCAACTCCTCAGTGAAGAAGGACAGAGACCCTCCTCTGCAGCTCACTTTCACATCTCTCTGCCTCACACCAGCACCAGCACTGCTGTCGTAGCTCCCACAGTAATAGACGGCCTCGTCCTCGGCTTGGACCCCAGTGATGGTTAACGTGGCCGTGGAGCCAGAGCTGGATCCAGAGAATCGCGAAGGGATGCCCGAGGGTCTCTGGTTGTTAGCATAGATCACAGTGACAGGGGCACTGCCAGGCACCTTCTGCTGGTACCAGCCATAGCTGTAGGTGCTCCCGGAGCAGGTGATCTGGGCGTTCTGTCCTGGCTGCACTGAGACCGATGGGGGCTGAGTCAGCGCTGCCTGGACCAGGGAACCTGGAGAGGGAGAGGAGAGAGGGGAGGAGGCGGGGGTCAGCCAGTGCCCAGGAGCACAGCCCTGCCCGGGCAGCGGGACAGGCCCCTGTGCACAAGGGCCCCGTGCGGGCGCAGCGGGTCCGGCCGGGGCACCTGAGCCATGGGCGAGCAGCGCAAGGAGCAGAGGGGCCCAGGCCATGGCGTGATCCCAGCAGCTCCGTGTCCCCAGCACAATGGGGCTGTGCCGGGAACCCCAACTCCCTTTTAAGCCCCCACCTACCCAGGCCATGGCTCTTCCTTGGATCACGGCAAGATCCTTCCTGCTCCTCTCTCCCCACCTCCCTCCCAGCTCCCCTAGCAGGGGCTGCTTCTCTTCCAGCTCCATGACAGAACTGCAGAGCAGAGAGCAGGGATTTGAAGGGGACTGGAATCACACAGAGACCAGGTGCTGCCAGGCTACCCAGCAGTGTGGTAACCCAGTTCCTCCAGCTACCAAGAGAACCATGGGTCTCCAGCAGCTTCAAAGCAACCACGAACAGACTTGGGCTGGAGCTTGTACCAGTCAAGCGCACGTAATAACCCTCCACACTCGCCTGGCCAGGGGCAGCCCCTGCTACCTGCACCAGGGAGTTACCCACAGGCACCCGGTTGTCCCCAGCCCTTTTGCCCCATGAACATCAGGCCTGTGTCACGGGGCCACACTGACACCATGTGGGGACAAGGTGGCCCTCAGGGACAGCAGCAGTGGAACTGAGAGCAGAGCCCAGCACAGGACTAGCCCCATGCTGTCCCTCCTCGCTATGACAGCTTCCACCATGTCGAGAGACATCTCCAGCTCCTGCCACAACCTTCAGGACTTCTGTGTGGGATCATGAGCAAAGCACCCCGTCAGAGAGGGAGCCTCACACACACACACAGGGCCTTTAGGCACAACTGCTGTCACCAGACGAGGGTGGGCATCAGCCCTGAACTAGCAGGGAGCACAGGGACCAGCGCAGGATGGCACAGATAACAGTGCTTCTCCCAGCATACCTGAGACAGACGACCAGACACAGGACAGGACACTCTGAGGGCAGCAGGAACCAGCCACACCACACGTCTACGCTACCAGGAGCTCTGCCACCTCCGCACCCTCCACATCCACCATTAGGATTGCTGCCCCTATGCACGGAACATGATTGACAGTCAACCAGAAGCACCCAATCATGACCACCCTGGGGGCACCAGGATGCTGATCAGCACTGCTGCTGTCCCAGGCACCACAGTAATAGACTGCCTCATCCTCGGCTTGGACCCCAGTGATGGTTAACGTGGCCGTGGAGCCAGAGCTGGATCCAGAGAATCGCGAAGGGATGCCTGAGGGCCTCTGGTTGTTCCAATAGATCACAGTGACAGGGGCACTGCCAGGCACCTTCTGCTGGAACCAGCCATAGTAGCTGCTGCTCCCGGAGCAGGTGATCTGGGCGTTCTGTCCTGGCTGCACTGAGACCGATGGGGGCTGAGTCAGCACTGCCTGGACCAGGGAACCTGGAGAGGGAGAGGAGAGAGGGGAGGAGGCGGGGGTCAGCCAGTGCCCAGGAGCACAGCCCTGCCCGGGCAGCGGGACAGGGCCCCTGTGCACAAAGCCCCTTAAAGGCACAGAGAGACCCCAGCCCCACAAACACAGCCCAAGGAGTGAGCCCTTCTACCAGAAGCAAGAGGACATGCCCGACAGCAGCATGAAGCAGGAGGCAGACAAAAGGCAAAGCCATGTCTTTTGTCAGGACAGGCACAGGGTCACATCCTGCACAGTGCGGTATCATCAGGAGGACATTCACAGGCATGGCCATGCAGAGGGGACATGAAGCTGCTGCAGGCCAACAACGCAGCTCCCCAGTGAGGGAGAAGCATAGAGACCCTCCTCTGCAGCTCACTTTCACATCTGTCTGTACCGTAACAACAGCATCAGTGCTGCTGTCCCAGGCACCACAGTAATAGACGGCCTCGTCCTCGGCTTGGACCCCAGTGATGGTTAACGTGCCTGTGGAGCCAGATTTGGATCCAGAGAATCGCGAAGGGATGTCCGAGGGTCTCTGGTTGTCTTTATAGATCACAGTGACAGGGGCACTGCCAGGCACCTTCTGCTGGTACCAGCCATAGTAGCTGTTGCTCCCGGAGCAGGTGATCTGGGCGTTCTGTCCTGGCTGCACTGAGACCGATGGGGGCTGAGTCAGCGCTGCCTGGACCAGGGAACCTGGAGAGGGAGAGGAGAGAGGGGAGGAGGCGGGGGTCAGCCAGTGCCCAGGAGCACAGCCCTGCCCGGGCAGCGGGACAGGGCCCCTGTGCACAAGGGCCCTGTGCGGGTGCAGTGGGTCCGGCCGGGGCACCTGAGCCATGGGCGAGCAGCGCGAGGAGCAGAGGGGCCCAGGCCATGGCGTGATCCCAGCAGCTCCATGTCCCCTCCACCATGGGTCTGTGCTGTGGGCATTGGCTCCCTCTTAAACCCCTTCCCACCTTGGCACAGCACCTCTGTGGAACCAGGGACCCTGCACTCACAGCCAGCTCCTATCCCGCTGCTTCCCCATCCACTGCAGGCACATCTCTTGCCCACTAAATTCACCAAAAGCAGTTTGGACTGCCTGCTCCCAGGGTCACTCAGGTGGGAAAAATCAGGTCCTGCTTCACACCACAGCTCCACAAACGGGTTTTTCTCAGGAGTCACAGGACTATAATCAGCTGGATCAAGCTGTCCAGGCAAATGGTCCTCAGGTCTGGTTTTCGTACATACAGCCTTAGCCAAGACATGCACCAAGGGGTAGCAGAAACACTTGTGTACCCTGCTCTGCTGAAGCGTCTTCTGCAGCTTCCTTAGGCCACCACCATGCACCAACCAGGCAAACCACAGCTTCCTTTCAGCCATCAGAGCCCCCTTCACTGCAAATTCCAGCCCCCCTCCATCTTTTTCACACATGATGAATAGGACACAGACACATGAAGACTGGTGTTTATTATTCTATTCATTCCACAGAAGAGGTTCAATGCCAAACTACCACCACCCTCCGCAATTCCCTTATTTAGGACCATAGCAGCTTCTCCACAGACACAAGAGATTCTCTATAGTCCTCTCTCTTCAGTTTCTTCTGTTTGGGATCCAAGACTAACTGTGTTGTTTCAGGGTTTTTTCTTTTACAAGCTCACAATAAGGCGCTGTGGACACTTCATTGTGCAGCAGCAGCACCCCCCGGTGGCCTGCCTCCACCTAGACTTAACCGGGAAGAGAAGCAATGAAAGGGGTTGAGAAGTCAACAAGCAAGTCGGACATGATTCAGTCCTTCTTGAACTCCATTCTTTCTACTTTCACATCATCCTCAATTAGCTGGTATACATAAGCCACAACTGTGGAAGCCTGGATATCCATCAACACAAATGAAGGGATGATGTTCCTGGAAAGAAAACATACTTTGTCCATCTTCCCAATCAACTTGCACTTCTTGCTACGAACATACCTTATGTTTATGTGTTCTAATACACTCAGCTGCCCATGGCTGCAGGGGTCTGGGAAACTGCAGCTTGCAGGCACCAACCACAGCCCCTCAGGCAGAGTTGCCTTTTGCCTAGCAAAGCTCAAGTCATGCCTGGCTCGGACACTTAAACTGACAGTGCCGCCAATAGTCCGATACTCTACAAAATATCAGCATGCAGCTTCTGGGAAAACACCAGAAAGCAAAGCAACTTCAAGAAGCTGCTCAATTCACCCCCTCCAGGCCCAGGAAGAAGCCCTAGACACACCAGTACCGGGCTGGCACATGGACTAAGTCAAACCCTGGTGACAGGGGAGCCCCACTGCGTTCCCAGGGAGGGAAGAGAGCTGGCCTCCTGCTCCCCAGAGCACCTCAGCAGAGCTCTGCAGCACAGTGGCTGGACACTCACAGGTGAGCACAGACGTTCAGCTATCACCTATGGGCTCTGCTGCGCTGGGCAGCCCAGGGCGCCCCTCACTCACGTTTCCAAAGCATTGTAGGCTCCTGTAGCTGATCCCGGGTTGATGTAAAATTTGTTTTCATGTTCAAATGCTTCAAATTTGTGCGTGTGTCCGGAGATGAGAATGTCCACATCCAGCTGCCTCTGCAGCAGGGCCAGGCTGGCCACGTCGCCCCAGGGAATAACTTGATGGCCATGAATCAGCCCAATTCTGAACTGCCCAACAGTTACAACCTTCTCTTCAGGATAATTCAGGCTCTGAAAAGGTGAAAGGCACAGCTATAAATCAGCCAGAGAGCCCCCACCTACACAACACAGGTTCCTATGTCCCAAAACATAAACCTGCCTTTCACTATTGGAGAGCACAAGGTCTTTCTCAATGCGCAGACCCACGGGATACTCATACCACCCCGCAGCAAGAGAAACCACAGAGCAGAGTGAAGCGTTTGTGCAGAGATCAGGTGCATCAAGGCTGCCCAACAGTAACTGTACACACACACAAGCCCCCAGCTCCTGGAGCTACACAGCCAGCTGGGGAACTCCTGCGGCCTGTTCGCAACCACAGACAGACTTGTGCAGAGTCCATGTGAGCCCAGTGCATCGACTGCCCCAGGCAACAGCGGTCTAGGAAACAGTTCTGTTTCTTCAGCGTTACTCATTGCCATCTCCTATCCTGGCAAATAACAACTTAGGAACTGCTAACCCTGCAGGGCTCCCAGGTTTAATCGAGACCACGGATTCCTCAGGAAGGGGGCTGAGAAGTTGGCAGCAGCAAGAACATTACCTCGGCGTCCCCCCGAACAACGTGGACGTCCCCAGCCAGGGTCCGGAGGTAGTCGTAGGTCTCCTTGGTGCAAAGGTTCCCTGTACACAAGATGTGCTGAATCTTTCCTGGAACCAGCAGCTTCTTGAGCTTCACAGGCAGACCAGCGCACCGGTGTGGGATGTGAAGGTCCCCTAACACTAACACCAACTCCACACACAGCAGGGGGAAAACGAGAGTTAAACTCGGGGTACCCAACAGAACAGCACAAACCCTTCCTGACGCTCCAGGGCGCTCACAAAGCCCGGCGAGCCATTACGGGCCCAGCAGGGGCTTCCGTCCGACACAGCCGTGAGGAAACACCGCCGGCACTGCCCGGCGGCCAGCCCGTCCCCACCGCGGGGCCAGGCCGCTCCCTCTATGCCGAGGCTGCCGAGGGGGAGCAAAGAGGAGACCCGGGCCAAGCAGCCGCCCCACGCCGAACGCACGGGCCCGGAGGCGCAGGGAGCGGGGCGGGCCCGGCCCTCCGCCGCTCACCATCGCGCCGCTCCGGCCGCGCCGTTACCAGGACGCGCACAGCTGTAACCAGGACGTGACGCATCCTTTTGCTCCTCCACCAAGCCAATGGCAGCGCCAGCAGCTCCCCACGTGATGTCGGAGCCTGCGGACGGGTCCTAACGCCCACCCGTGTGCCCGCAGCGCTGCGCAGGAGACGAAGCTCTTTGGCGTGTGCGGTGTCCGTCCCCCCCCCCCCCCCCCCCCCCACAGTGTTTTAAGTGAAATCTGTGGGATTTTCGTGCAAGATGCACGCTCTTTCTGTGTGGAAACGTGCACACAAAGTACCTACAGGTGCCTGTGTGGTTAAACGCGTCCTTTTGCCCTCAGAAGACTGGAGGGGGCTGGGGCTGAGCAGGGTCTGGGGTGTGTGCTGAGGGGAGATGGCTGCGCGGAGACACGGGTGAAGGAACGCGCTGGGGGCCTCGGGACGGCTTTGAGGGTGCTGTGGAAGGGGACAGGTCCTGGGGGCATGGGGGCAGCGCCCCCGCGCAGCGAGGTCTCCAGCTCTGGTGAAGATGGGCTCTGCCAGGGATGGGTGAGCTCCATCCGCGTCCTGCGGACCCCATCGAACTCCCCACCACGGCGCCTCTGGGTCACCCTCATCGGGTACCCGCAGGCACGGCCACATCCCTGCAGAGGAGCACCAGGGGCTCCTCAGGACATCACACACACGACACAAGCCCCGTGGCAAAGGATTGACCTTTATTACCAGGTGAAACAAACCACGCAGAAGCCCAAGCTGGATCAAGCCCACGTCGTGCCAGGTGGTGGAAGAGCCCGGCGGTGGCAGAGCTCGCACCGCAGCAGGAAATCCCTGCTAATGTGCCCCAGGGCCGAGCCCTGGCTGCTCTCGCACCGTGTCAGGCTGTCCAGTGCTCCATGGGGGACACTGGGGTTGAACAGGAGGTTGCTGCACCTCAACAGCACAACGCAGTGCTGCCGGGCTCGCTGCAGCACACTTTTCCGTCCTCTTCCGTTCTTCCTAGGGCTGCCACCTCCCTACTGAATAACTCTTGTCAGGCTTGCAAGCGGAGACGCAAAAAGCTTTTGTTCTCTTGCTTCTAAAACCAGTTGACGGCAGCCGACAGGGAGCAGTAATACTTGCCACTGTCTTCATCACAGATGGATGTGATGGTGAGGATGCAGGCGTTGCTGGCGATGTCTTTGGTAGCAGAGAAGCGGTCGGGAGTCTTGGTGGCCTTGTGCTTCTCTTGCTCAGAGTTGTAATAGAGCAGATATGTCAAGTTGTGCCCCGGGCGCTGCTGGAACCAGGAGATGCCGAAGTCACTGATGTTGTACTGGGGGCTCAGGATGCAGGACAAGTGAGCAGTCTGCCCGGGCAGCACCAACATGAAGGCTGGCTGGGTCAGCACAGGCACAGCCCTGGAAGCTGTGCACCAAGGATGCGGTTACTGATGGGCTGAGCCATGTCCCACATCACCCTCAGCCCCAAAGCGTCCCCCTGTCCCTTGAGGCAATCCCATCACCCAACCTCCATCCTCCCATCACAGCCCTGGAGGAAACACCCTGCTGAGACAAACATCCCCTTGTACAGCCCAGTCCTGCCACCACCCTACACGAGACAGCAGCTTGCTCAGCCACACCACCCTTACCTGTCTCCATCATCCCCACCAGGAGCAGGACCACGAAGCCCAGGGCCATGGCAAGAGGCAGAGGACAGGAGCCTGTTTTGGAGAGGGTCTGCAGCGCTACAGGAACGCGGGTGGCTGTGCTGCTGCCGCTGAGGTGTATGTAAATGACACAGGGGGCTCGGGGACTCCAGCTCCTCACGTTGCTCGCTTTGCTGCAGCCAGGGCTCAGGGAGCGGGCTCGAAGCGGTGGGGTGAGAGCTGAGCATTGCGCCCCACCACCCGCGTCACCCCAGGCTAGGCCATTTCCTCCCGGCGCACTGATGCAGCCCATCGCTCCCTGCCCCAGCACTGGGGTACAGCACCGCTGATCAGCCTTCCCCTCTGATGGGGACAGAGAGGTTTCCCTGGGACCTTTTGCCCCCTGCCACCACTGCGCAAGGAGCCGGAGCCACGCCATGCCAAGAGTGCCCTGCGGCAGCAGCAGGCTGGGAGAAGCTGGCTCTGCTGCCACCAGGGACAATGACAGGATGCGCCAGAGCCCCCCCGGCAGCTGGCTCATGGCAGAAGCAATACAAGGAAAGTTGCTGCCCCCTTCTCCATGCAGCTGCGCCAAGAACGGCTGCCCCACGGCACAGGCCGGGAGCTGCCGCGGGTGCCGAGAGCTCTGCTGTGGGCAAACGCACCGGGGTGGCTGCCGAGGTCACCGGCCACAAGGCGTTTCCCAAGGGAGCGGGTGCAGCGAGACGCGGCTGCAGCTCAGCTGGCGCGGAAGGAGAGCAGACCGTTACCGCCAGGGCTGCCCGACACGGCACCTGTAGCACCCCGCTGCCCGTGACCCCCAGCACAGGGCCAGAGGTGCCACGTTACACTGCCGGGGGCTGGCCCCCCAGCACATCACTGCAGACACCAGCCCATGGCAGGCCTTCGCTGCAGGGTGGTCGCAGTGCCCCCACCAGCACCACCACGTCACCATGCAGGGATGGCTCTTTCCCTCCCCTCTGGAGCACCCAGCCCTGCTCCCAGGCTGTCCCCAAGGCAAAGATGTTTGCAAGTGGCTCCTGACGGGCCTGGCCCACGCAAGCTCCTGGTTTGAGGGAAAATGCAGCTCTGAGGTAGAGCCCGGCTGCGTCAGAACTCCCTGGCACAGGGAGCAACTGACGAGGAAGCACCACGTGCGCCCAAGGATGCGGGAGCGCAGGCTGGAAGCTTGCTTTGCTGTGGTGCCACCCTGCACTGCTCTGAGCAGGGGCACTCAATGCATTGTCTGGGTTTAGCTCATTCTCTACAAGTTGATCTAAAAAAAGCACTTCTATAACCTCCCTTGGGAGCAGAGAGGGGAAAATGAGAGCAAAAGGTGCTGATGGGGACAATCAGAGCAGCTGTAACACAGATGCCACAGAGCAGGGCGCACACCTGCAGCATCACGAAGCAGGAAGGTGCCCGTTAGACCTGATGGGATCACACAGAACCTTATGCAGCTGGACTGCTGCAAATGGCTGGGCAGCAAGGGCTGTTGTGCACCTGGCAGGGAGATGTGGAGCTCATGGGTGCCACACAGCAGTCCCTGTACCTGCGGCTCTGTCCCATCCAGGCAAAACTGTTGCATCCGACTTGCCACAGCCAGCCCCTACAGCAGGCGGTACCAGCGGCACGAGACCAGCTCCAGAGCCCGTTCAAGGCTGGGTGTTCAACTCCACGAGGTGAACAGGAGCCACCCTGTGCTGTGTGCTGGGTGAGGCGCGTCACACACCCCCATCCATGGGTCGGACAGACTGTGAAAGGAAGACCCACCAAGGCCCAAGGAAATCAATCACCTCCTGCAAGAAGGGGCATTTTGGAGAAAGGAGCCTTGTCCATGGCGTGTTTGTGACAGTGAGGCACAGGCTGAGAGGGAAAGCACCGGCTTCGCCTCAGCTCTGGGGGCCAGTGGGGCACCTGGAGCAACTTCCAGGCAGTGGCCTCATAGGGAGGGACAGGGCACCTCAGTGCCCAGGGAGCAGGGCAGGAGAGCTCTGCCGGGCACAGCTGCATCCTTTGTGTTACCTGTTTTAAAAGGGAGATCTTTAACCTCTACACGATGACCAGTGGAGGACAAAACCCAGCAGAGCTGAGCTAATTGCAGGGAGAGAGGCCAGAGGCAGCTCTGGGGGATCACTGGATGGGGCTCTGCTTATACAGACACAACCAGAAGAGCCAAGGGGTAGGGGACAGCTGCCAGCAGAGCTCCTCTGCTCCGGCCGTGTGAGAAGGGTTCCCTGGCTCTAAGCCTGTCCCTCAGCTTCGGAGAGCGGGTATCTGCGGCCGCGGGGAGGGAATGGGCAGATCCTGCCCTGACCTTGCCCACTTGGCTCAGAGCCTTTGCCTGACGTGCGCAGCTGAAGCCACTAGACACATGCGGAGCCTTTGCTCCCTCTGCCATTTGAGCCGCACCCCCAGCTCCGGCCGCTGGCGTGCGTCAGCCCCCGGGGTTTCTCAGTCGTGACAAACTCGGTGAGAGATCATGGCCAAAGTGTCCTGCGGTGACGGAGCCACAGCCTCCGGCTCCTTCCCCTTGTGACCAGCACGGACCCATGGAAGGGGCCAGTGCTCACTTCCTGCTCATGCCTGATGAAATAACAGAGGCACTGCATGAACCAGAATCATTTTCCCCAGATCAAAAGAACTCATCCCTGCTCCTAACCTGGAGCATGCCCAGCATCAAACACCAGCAGACGAGGCTGTAATAGAGCAGCCCAGAGCCTTGCTGAGGGCCACACAGGGACCCTGCCATTGCTGGCTGTGGCAGTGGGCACTTCTCAGCCACCCGCTGTGCCTCCTGCCCTTCAGGCCCCTGGATCCAGGGTGACCACGCTCCTATCTCAGGGCTCACCCCCTGCGCGCAGACAACTGCCAAGAGATGGTGAACCTGCAGGGCTGTGCCCTGACCCCATTGCTCATCTGAAGAGAAGGTGTCAATGCAGGCCCGAAGGTACAAGTGCCCCTGAGCAGTCAGCAGTGAAGGTCCGTCACCCACCGGCAGAGAAGCGGCTGAGGGTGACAAACAGGCTGCCTGGGAACCCCAGGTCATCCCACAGCACAGGGAAAGGGGCAGCAAGCCTCCTCCCCTCGAGACCTGAACACAGCTTCAAAGCACAACCTGCCAAGGAAAACACCGCAAAGCCCCACAGGCTCGTGCCGGCTGCGCGGGGGCACATTGGACCTTATTCACGTTTCTCCCCTTCCAGACTGCATCGATCCGCTGGGTGAAAGAGGAGCCCTGATGAACCCGAGCAACGTGGGAAACCCTGCATCTGAATTCACCTGGGAAAAGGAGCACTACAGCCTCGGTCATCCAGCGGGACAGCACAGCTCGGCCTCTGCTTTGGGGGTGTTGGTGACACACCACAGCAACCCCGTTACCTCCTAGAAACAACGACACAGCTTTGGAAAGGGGCTTTATTCACTTGGACGCGGCACAGTAGCTCTGAGGCAGCCGAAGCCAGCTTGGAGTAAGACCTGAACCTTGTGTTTGTCCGAGATGGCTGCACTGTGGGAGAAGGAACCTTTCCCAGGCAGAGCTCAGTTTTCAGCCAGGAGAGAGATGAATCCATTCCCCATTTTGCTGGCAGGAGGAGAAAGCTCTGAAGGAAACCGAAGCCAGAGGAACACACACCAGCATCACTGCAGGAGCCCACCTCCAACACCACCACTGTGCTGGCAGCGGCCTTCCAGAGACCAGTCACCAGGAAGGTGCTCAGGAGCTCCAGCAGCAGCACTGAGCCACAATGGGCCAGAAGACCGCACACAGGTGCTGCAGGTGCTCCTGATGGCTCTCATGTAGCTTCCACCCCCTCAGCACCATCCATCCCCAGCATTCTTTTCTTAAAGGGAGCCACTTACAGCAGCTCCTTCACAGTGGCTCCTCCTGCTCGGGAGCCTGGGGCTTCTCAGCACACAGAGCACTTGGGCTTTGAGTCCAACCCCTTTTTCCTTTGGCTGTCTCAGGAGAGCACAAGAAACCCCAGGTAAGGGCAGGGACAACTCAGCACATTACCCACCAAGGAGTTAGGTCTTGACATTTACAAGGGGCAGGACTTGCACCACCAGCTTCCAGTACCTGCTGCCAGCTTTTCCCATGTAGACCTGGATTTCTGCACAGATCCAGGCAAGAGGCTGAGAACTTGCCCATATATAGCAGCGAGAGGTCAGCAACTAACAGATTAATCCTGCCATGAAATTCAGCGGTTCAGCATCTGAAAGCTACCTCAAAACCCTTTCACACCACAAGCAACAGGCGCTGCCCTGCTGGAGGCAGCACTGACTGTTCTGTTACACTGACAGAGAGAAAAGCAGCTCCAAGCTCCACCTGATGCTGGTGACCTTGAGAGCATTGCATAACCCACCAAGGCTTAAGCCAACTGTATCCTGTCACACAGCCAAGACGGGTACTTCCTTAGCTCCAGGCTCAGAACAGCTCTTCAGGAAGAGGGGATTGGTGGAAAAAGAGTTTGTGACTGAGATACTGTAGGGCACATCCATCTCCAATGACCTCTCCATTGGAGGGCAGCCAATACAGCCTCTGCTCAGTCATGGATCTGTTTTTGCCAAGTCATGTGGGTGCAGTCCTGTGCATAAAATATGGAGTTGTGCCTTGTCCTTGAATACTGATAACTGATAACATTAGGGTAGCTTGATTTTAGCTTGAGAACTGAATAAAGACCATGCACAAGTGATAGGTCCAAATAAACTCATTTATTTCTCTGTAATAAATACGCTAGCTGAACGCCAGTCTCGCAGCTCCAACCATTCCTTCTCTCCCCTGCTAGTCTAGAAGCGAGTTACCACTACAAAACTCCTGTCTGGCTCATCTGTTCCCTCCAGCTCGCTCCCTGTCCATCCTCCCACTGCCTGCAGGCAGCAGGGCTCTACACCAGGCTCCTCTTCCCTGCAAGGGAACACGTTCTTCACAGGAGAGAAGAAACACCTGCGGGGAGAAAGCACAAGTTCAGCATTGGGTGCATGTTCCAGCAGCTCTTACTTAAAGGTGACCAGATCAAGACGTAACTCCCGACACCTGCCTTTAGCGGGTGCGCCAAGAATGAGGGCATCAAGCAGGGAAAGCAGCAAGCTTCCCAAAGCATAAGAGAGGGACATCTAAGAGAGCACCTGCAGACTCACCACCTTCACAGGACACGGCCAGGACCATCTCCCCTGCCCTTTCCAGCTCCCTTCTGCATTCCAGCACACGGGGAGGACAGAGCTGCTCCCCATTCAGAGCCCTGACGGGCGCCCTAACCTCGACAGAGCGCCCCTGCGACTCTGCCCCCTCTCGGGCACTCCGGCCGCAGCTCCCCCGCCGCCCCCAGCCTCACCATTGCTGTGCTTGCACTGCTTCAGCGCCTCGTTGAAGCCCTCGCACAAGGTCAGGTCCCTCTGGCTGGTGGCGCACTCCAGGAACTGCTTCATCTCGTAGTGGCAGGGGCCGTAGCTGGGCTGCTGGAACACGGGCTGCGGCGGGGCCCGGCAGCGAGGGCCTGCTCAGGACGGGGCTCGGGGGGCAGCGCCAGCCCCTCAGCCAGCACCGGCCCCGCCGCCTTGTGCCGAGCCAGGCCCCGCCGCGAAGGGCGGCCCAAGGACGCCCGGCTCCGGGCTCACCTGCGCGGGAGCCGCCGCCTTGGCCGGCTCGGAGGAGCCGCCGCTGAAGGCGCCGGTGAGGGCGCTGCCCACGACGTGTCCCACGGCGGAGCCCACGGCCACGCCGGCCGCCGTGCTCGCCATCTGCGCCATCAGCCCGGGCTGCGCCGCGGGCACCGGGGCCGCCGGGGGCGGGCTGCGGGGACACCCGGGTCAGGCGGCGGCGGCGGCGGGGGGGGGCAGAGCCCGCACCCCCGGTCCCGCCGTGCCCCCCCGTACCTGGCCGGGGCCGGGGCCGCCGCGGGGCGCCCCACGCTCCTGCTGCCGCGCGCCATCGCCTCACGCTCTCCCGCCCCGCCCCGCGTGCCGCCTTAAGAGAAGCCGCCGCCGCCACGTGACGAGGGGCGCACGCTCGGCGCATGCGCACAGAGGGAGGGGGCGGCTCCGAGCACCGCCTCCCGGCCCTGCGCCGCTTGACCCCGGCAGAGGGCGCGCAAGGCCCGGTGCGGGCCCCGGCCCCGGCCGCCTCCGGCCCGGCGCACGGGCTGGGCCCCGCGCTGCCCCCCGCGCTGCCCCCGGGGCCCTGCGCCCAGCGGAGCTGCCTCCCGAGCGCGGAGCCGCAGCCCGCTCCCTCCCGCTCCCGCACCCGACCGCCGGTGCCGGCCTCTCCCCCGGCCCGGGCGGCCGCTGGCGCGGTGCCCAGGGAGCCTGCCTCGCCCGGTCCCGCAGGCCTGGGGCCGAGCTGCCGCCGGTGTTTAACGGCCCGTTACGAGCGGGCGCCCGAGGGGCCGGCAGCCGCCCCGGGGAGCAGCGGAGGGGCGGCTCCGGAGGAGGCAGGGTCGGGACCGATGTGACAGCTCTGCCCCCGTGCGGGCCACTGACACAGCGCCGGGCCCAGCCGTGCCTCGGCTCCGTTCTGGGCTCGCAGCGCCGGGTGAGGACCGTGCGCTGCTGGGCGCTGCAGCGCCACGGAGCCGGCGGACGGAGCTCTGCGGGGCCGGGCAGGCGGGCAGGAATGCCCGGGAGCGGCCCGGCCACGCAGCGGGGAGCGGGGAGGCGCTGCCTGCCGGCGGCGAGCGCAGCGCAGCGCCCCTGCGGTGGGGGCTTCTGCAGGTGGGGTGACAAAGAACAGCTTCCAGGAGCGCGATGGGGAGGCTTTGCAAACGCCCAGAGCGCGCGTCTCCCAGGTGTGGGGCAAAGCAGGAGAGAGCATGAAGGGGCTTGTTGGGAGAGGGCGATGGAGACAGTCTCTGTTGCATGGGAGATGCTGGGTGGAGGAGAGGTGGATAATGAAGGGCTGGGAGGGGGAAGATGAAGAGTCCACAATTGGGGCAGAGAAAAGAGGGTGCCAGGGAGGAGCACGGGGAGGAATGATGTGGTCTAAGCCACTGGGCAGCACAACAACTTTTGCAGCAGCCCTCTAGTTACAAACCAGCAGATCAAGGAACCCTCTGCAAGGCGTGGACATAGTTGGGAAGGAGGAATCCATGGAAAGATGATGATGAGCCCTCAAATAGCGAACAGCCAGGCTGGACGACGCCAGCTTTACCTTCAAACCAATTTCCTGGCAATCATCTCTGCCCTGGCACCCCAGCTGGTCTCTGGGGCCTCTGGGTCCATGTCTGCTCAGTGTCTCCCTGGGACGGGCCCGGTCGCCTGCTCCATCTTTGGATGTTCTTTATGCCCTGTGGAGTAAAAGACATTTCAAAAATTGAGGAGGATCCAGAAGTTGTCCAGGAAAAAATCCCTAAAATAATCCCAGCTCTGCCATGTCTCCAGGGCTGTGTTTGTACATTGAGCACGTTATGAAAGCCGGCTCTTGGGGCTGGTTCATTGACTGGCAGGAATTAGAGAGCTAAGTCACTGCAGGGCTGGCAATTAGCTGCTGTGTAAATGTTTTTGTAGAATCAGATTTCCAGCACGAGAGGAAGAGAAAAGCATTTGTAAAGCAAGCTGCCCCCTCGGCAATGGAGCCGTGCAGGCAGGGGAGGGCTGCAGCTCCCGTGCTCCGGAGCAAAGGGATTGTGCCTCAAACACGCACAGCTCTGGTCTCTGGAGGGGTAACACCCCCAAATCCTGCCTCCTGCAGCGCCAGGGAGCTGCTGTGTGGTTCTGCTATCAGCTGGAGCAGCAGCATTTTACATGTGGCATTTGCCTGTCCTGCCCACTGACAGGAGAGGGGCGAAAAGCAGTTGTAAATCCATGAGGATGTGACTGGAAAGCCCCTGCACCAGCAGCACCTGCACTTGTTCCTTTTCCCATGGATCCATGGATCATGGGAAGCAAAGTTTCCTTTCGCAGCCCCGTCCCACCGAGCCATGAGCACTTGTGGGGAAACAGAGGTCTTCAGAGGGAAAAAGAAGGGAAAACAAGGGTGACCTCAGGGAGCAGCACCTCACTGTGAGGAAACCCCAAGTTCAGCTCTGTGCCATGGGCACGGTGCAGCCCGTCAGTGCGTGGGGCTCGGGGTACAACACCACAGGCTCTTCTGCCCTCCTGGTTCATCCCTGGTTATAGGAAGAAGCTGAGCATGTGCTGGGGAAGGAAGAGGACTGACTTGCAGGGGCACAGGGAATGCCAGCCCTCCATCCATAAGAACTCAGGGTTCATTAGTTCCACTATGTGCAGGGCAAGCTGCTGGAGGAGCCTGGGCTTCACGCTGAGAGCGGCCCTTGAAGCTGCGTCTGGGGTCCCTTTGATTTGGTTAATTAGACACGAAGCTCCCCTGTGCAGTGGGAGGCCGGGTATGTGCCGAGGAGCGCAGCAACCCCGGCTTTGCTATGGGGTAATTTACTGTGGCCGACTGAGTGTGCACAGCTCCACCCGCACCAAGCCCTCTGCTCCCGGCTGGAATGTCCTCAGCATCGGAGGCGGAAGCGCTGGGAGGTGTCCCTGCGCAGAGCCCTGGAGCAGCCAGCCTCCTCTTTGCATCTATAGATCAGTTTTCACTTATTTTTTCTGAGTATCAGTTCTTTTCCCAAGTAATAGTTTCACTGCTTCCCTGGCCAAACTTCCCAATCTCCCTATTTTTCAGCCTAAATTTGGGCTTTGATTCAATCAACTAGCTTCGTTTCTGCCCCTCTCTCTTCCCCTGCTCCAGAAGATCCCTCGTTACATAGTTCAAGTGTTGGGGCTTGCCTGCACTTGAAGGTTAACTCTGGATCAAGGGACACAAATATGAAAGAGAGTAATTGATTCCTGAATATCTCTGGGAAGCTTTCCCCAAACCCAGCTGTTTCTGGGTAACCCAGTGCACCGGTCTGTGCGTTCCTCATGTTAGCAGCAGGATCAGGTGAGACAAAGACTGTAAAAACCAGGCCTGTTGTTCCCGCTGCTTCCTCCCCATTGCTCTAAAAGCAGATAATCATCTCCCCCTTCAGAGTTTGCCTCGCTTCAATCCTGACGCTGTCACAGCCGAAACGGGGCTACAAATTGCTCTAGGAATTCCCCAAGCATTTGCATCGCGAGGGGTTATTTCACAGGTAAGGAATGCAATACCCGGCCTCCTGCCCCCCCTACCTGTCTCTGCCCCTCCATCGGGTCTGTCTTCACCAGGCTGCAGTTTCACAGCGTATCTGCTTCGGGGATCGGTGACAAGTGTCACACTCCTACCGAAGCCTTCTCCCTCCAGCCATGCCAGGCTGCAGCACGTCCCTGCCACAGGCCGCCACCAGCAGGTATCCATCTGGAGATGCTGATGGAGCCTCCCGAGCTGCAGGTTTGCGCTTGGAGAACCCTAATTACTGCGTGCAGGGGCAAATCTGGGCAGTGCTCTGGGTGTACCTGAATTTAAGTTATTTAGGTTAACAGCAAATTGCACGGGATGATTGCTCGGGGATCTGGGCACACTATTCAAAGCAGAAGAAAAGCGTCTGATGAATTAGCCAATATTTTTGTTTGTGGACAATCCCTCCCCCCTAAAAAACCAAGAAAAGAAACAAATCTCCAGTTCTTAGCAGTGGGTTTGCTACCCAAAATTACTCCGTGAATCACCTATGACTGAACGCATTGCAGTCAGTGGGTTTCTTGTGTCCCGCTTTAATTTTCATCTTTGAGCTCTGGCTAGTCCTGACTTTGCTTTGTGCCGAGCGGTGGGTTTCAGTCTCCCAAGTCCACGCAGAGCTTTCAGGTCGGATGTGAATACACAAGCACTGCTTTTTCATTCTAGAAGGTTTTCTGCACGCAGAAGTTTCAACTGACAATCAGATAAAAATGGAAAGTTGCTATCACTAAGTGGAATTCACAGATTTCTCCTGCGCAAAGGGGCACATTTCCCATGGTCCTGCCTCACTGACGTTCCCCCGAGGGATAACAAAGTGGTGGCATCACAGGTAGGTGGCATTTGATGGCCCCACCACGGCAGCGTGGCACACAGCCCTGTGTCAGGCTGGGTGCTATGGGCTTTGAGCACACCCTCCCCACACAGACCTCTTGCTGTCTGCATCCTTCCTCTGTCTCTTTTTAGCCAAAATACAACGCCTGGAATGAAGTGACTTATGGCAAGAGTCAGAGATGAGAAAAGGGAGGAAGAGAAACCGCGGTGTCTGAGCAGAGGAGCTGCAGATGGCTGGACGTGACTGCACGGGAAGGGGAGGCAGCACTACAGAGGCCGTCTCAGCTTTCAAGTCTGGTGCTCCCAGGATCTACATGCCATTTCTTGGATGTGGTTTGCCCCCAGGGCAATCTCAACAGCTGTGAAGTTTCAGCAGATGAACAATGTAGTTTTCAATAAATTTCACCAAGCAAAGGAAAGGATTTTAACTCATTCCTGCTAGCCCACTTCTGGTCTGATGGCTCTTCCAGACCTCAATACACTCACATCACAGCCCGAGGGTCTGGCTGCTGGAGCACACCTGAGCTGGGCTGCTCTGCTCCAGGCTTTTGGAGAGCTCTTCCCCATCCAAAGCAGCTTCTCTCAGCCATGCCCACGGGTCCTGGGAGGTGCAGGTACATCTCTGTGTTTACCTGCACGACTCAAACCTCCCCTGGTGCCCCAGTGTGGAATGAGGATGCCCTCCCCTCCGGGTGAGGAAGGAAGGGGCAACAGGAAGAGAACTTTTCCAAATCTCCTCTTCCTCAGTGGCAGTTGTATCTCAGAAGTTCAAATTCCTTTATATTCACACAGCCAGCATCAGGGCTTGTGCACTCAGAGGCCTGTTCTGATCCCAGCTGAAGGCTGATGCCGTAAGTTGTAACTGAAAGAAGGGCTTTTGTGTCCTCAGATTCCTCAGTCAGACCTAGTCAAGAAATCACCTCTGTCAATACACCACCGGTGTATCCTCAGAGAATGAGGATGACAATTACTGTGAGCTCTGTGAGTTCACCTGCTAAATACGGGACAAGGCAGCAAACCTGAGCCCAGAGCTTTTGTTTCATTTCCTTCACGGCTGCAGAGCACCCCATGAGCAAGGCAGCCAAGAAGCCAGCACAGGTTGGTTTGGTGTGTGTGGAGGATCTGAACAGTGAGGCACTGCCCTTTGCTGCCTCTGCTCTGCCTGTGCTCTGCCAGGCAGGTTCAGGGAGCCCAAAGCAGGGAGCTGGCATCTCCAGCAGGAGATAACGGTGCTGAGCGGGCCCTGGAGGGATCTCACACCTTTACAGGCTCCCTGTGTTACCCGTGCTGTCCTGGTCAATGGACTTTGCATTTCCTCCTCACCCAAATGCCTGCCCGGAGGCCATTCCCTTCCACTCTCACACAGCTGCTCCCTGCCTGGTCTGGTTCCCCCCAGCCTGGTGCAGCCACAGCAAGCAGGAGCTGTGCACGGTGGTTTCCCAAGCACAGCTCCAGGCTGGGAGGTGTCTGTAGTAAAACAACTCGTGAGCAAATACAGAAGCGAGGATGGGGTCTGTGTAAGGCAGAGGCACCCGTGACCTTCTAGGAGGCTGTTAGCACCAACCCATGAACAGCTACTGCTTTGAACTAGAATATTACAGTTACTACCTCCTCCATCTCCCCCTTCTCAAGCAAAGACATAGCCAGAGAGACCTTGTGTGATGCTGCAGCCTCTACACGAGCAGTTCACAGCCACCCGTGACTGGGGTCCTTTGTCTCAGCTCTCCAAAACATCTCCTGAGTTTTAATGACCACATTGCTCTCCCTGCCCTACTGAGGCTCTCCAGCCACCAGCTTCCAGCATCTTTTCTCAGATGGAAACTAAATACTGGAGACCATCTTTTTTTTCCTCTGTAAAAGAAGATGGAGGTGTCTTCTTTTCAAATGGAGGGTCAATAACCCCTGCAAATGCACAAGCAAATCTTGTTGTGTGCTCTGGCTTGACATGATTTTTGCCACAATGTTCTTGTTCCAGCTGCAATCCTCCATAAAGTGCTGAGCTCAATACAGAGTCCATCCATGGGCTGCTCTGTAGGAACAGTCCATACATTCTCTCCTGTAGAAACAGCCTGGCCTTTGCAAAACCAGTGGTCTGAGCAAACACCGCGGCTCTCTGGAAGGGCTGGGCACTGTGTATGCAGTGCTGGATCCATTCCCAGCCTTGTGCAAGCTCTTGTAGTGCTCCTTTAAGCCAGTTCTTTGAGGTGTTCAGGTTGGTCTCTGGGTGCTTCCCTGGATCTGAGGGCTCTACGGTGAGTTTGTGATGATGTGGCCTCAGAGTCCAGCAACTGCTGTCCAAGAGAAAGTAGAAAAATACCTTGGGCACCAAGCTCTGCCACGTTCCAGCAGCCAGTTTATGCCAGACACTCATTAGTGGCAATGCAGCGTGGGGCACAGATGTGTCCTTCCCTACAGCACCCAGGGCAGCATGGGGTCCGAGCTGCAGGACACTGCATCACTGCTGCATAAATTAACAGCTGTCAGAGGCTTTGCATCCCCTGGGAGCCGAGAGCACTCACCCATGGAAACCCACACCTCCGTGATTTCTCTTCCCATTTATCTCCTCTGGCCTGAGTTCACTTGCTCTCTTGTCATTCTTCCCTCCTGGCTCACATCCTTACTCCCTCCACACAGCTTCATTCGGTCAAAGCCCACAGCACTACGCTCATGCTGGGGAACCAACAAGTCCAGCTTGACTCTCTCGGCTGTGAACACATCCATCCCGGTCATACTGAGATGTGGGGAGCACTCTCCCCTTCCCACTGCTGGCCCTGGCCTGCCAAGCCGGGGACGGACACCTCCCACTCATCACAGGCAAACGCAGGCAGCGGGATGAAGCCTGAGCGGTGTGGAGGGGCAGGAGGGTCCCATCACAGCGGGGCTGCGCTGAGAGGGGCTGGGGGAGTGGTACCTGGTGCGGGGAGGTGAGTTCAGCAGCGTTTGCTGAGGAGGGAGGAGAGGGAGGGAGGCGAGGGGCTTGGCTGCTCTGAGCAGAAACGTGCATGAAGTAGAGCCCCGACCCACACCCTGAATTCCACAGCTCAGCTCCAGGGACAGGGGGAGGGTGAGAGGACAGGACGGGACATTTCCATCAGACCTGCGACTTGTTTGTGAGGCTCATCTCACCAGCCCTGCCTCCTCCTCCCTCGCCTCCACCGCTCAGCCTGGGTTTATTAACGCAGTCCCCCTTAGGCTAGAGGGAATCACATCCCAGCAGACATTCCAGGCTCCGCTCAGCTTCAGAGGGGATCAGAGGGAGCCAAGGGGTGGGGGGCGCTTCCCCAGGACGTCTCATTTGTGGAGCACTGGCAGGTCGAGAGCGCTGCAAGACGGCACTAGCAGCGCCCTTATCAGGCACGGAGCAGCCGCAGGCTGGATCGAGTTTCTGCTCGGCTCGGTATCTCTCAGCCACTTCTGCCCTGTCCAGGCAGCGAGCTGGGGGCTCTTAACCCGGCTCTGCACGGCTGGGCACAGGGAGCCTGGGCAGGCTTTCTGTTCTCAGCCTTTTGCTCAGGTGATGAACACAACTGCTGGTGACATGCAGCCAGGTCCAGGCTGCTGCAGGGCTGGACCCATCCCCGAGCACCCGCAGGGCCTCACCTGCCAGCTCCTCGCACTCTGCACCAGTCGGGGCTGACACCTCTCGCCAGGAATGGGAGCTGGCTCCCCGGCGTCTGGCTCCTCAGGTGAATTGTGGTGTGCCCTGAGCCTGCGCCAGGAAAATGCCAGCAGATGAAACTCCGTCTCAGGCCAAGAGACATGAAGATGGATGTGTTTTCCTTGCCCGGCTTATCGCGCAGGCAGCGCTTCTCACCGGAGCCCTGCACTGTTTGTGTGCGCACGGCTCCTGGCACGGGGGCAGGCGCTGATTAGACAACAAACACCGTGGTGCGCCTCTCCTGAGCCTGCAGCCTGCCCCTGCCCTGCCAGAGCACGGCCCAGCAGGGAGATTATCCTCAGGGGCTGAATCCCAGGGTGACACAGGGGAGGAAGAGCCGCCGGACCCCGCAGCTACATGGGCACCACTTGAGCTGCGGTGCAAGCTATGGGGTTGAGGCTGCGGCTGCCCCAGGGACCCGCTCCTTGACTGGAGCCCTGTGCAGATGCACCTCTGCACGGCAAGGGGCAGGACAGTCCTGGCACCACCTCGCTTGTTCCGAGGTTGGAGGAGGCAGCAGTGCTGCCCAGCAGCTCTGCAGGCAGCCATGCACCCAGCCAGGGAGCTCTGCTCCACACCTGCCCCTTGGTTTCATCCAGTGCACCCAACCTGTTCACACTCTGCACTGCTGGGTTCAACACAGAATTATGACCAAGGAAGGGATTTTTTTTTAAGGCAAAACAAAATAAGTGTGAAATAAGTAGTAGTGGACCAAGCAAAACTTCCTGGAAATCCATAGTGGGAATGTTGCCCCGGCCTGGTTACACTGAAGTCTGGGAAAAAATCAACACATTTTATTCCGGCATTTTCATGGTGCACTGTTTGGATCCAGGACAGCCTGCACAATTCCAGCCATTTTCATTAGAAAGATTTTAAAAAGCTCAAAGGGGTTTTGAAGCAAAGCATTTTGCTGACCAGCAGACATTTTTACATGACTTTACCTTTCCACTTTTGAGTCAAGGCCCAAAGGCCAAATTTCCCCTAACTCCACATCCTTCCCTTGCCCCCTGCCTATGCCCATGCTTTGGGCTGCCAGCTGAGGGGGAAAACTGAGTAATTCAAGGCCTCTTCAAGAAATACTCCTGATCACTGGTGTTTCGAGGGCAGTTCAGGGTGCACGACCCCAGCCCTGTTTGCACCTTGTTTGCATCACCTGTACAAACACCCGCTTCAGCTGCCCAGGAGAAAAAAAAGGTGTCAGAGCCAAAGAAAAGGGGAATCCAAAGGCGAAAGGCCGAGAACAAAGACTTGCCTGATGGGGATTCGTCCCATTTGTCGCCCACTGATCAGTGGTACCGGAGGCATCAATTCATGAGGCCATCACCTACAGAGAGAAGAGAAAAGACATTAGAGAAGGGAAGTCAAAGGGGTTTCACTGTCCTGGGGATTTGGCTCCTGGACCCTCTTCCAGCTGCTCAGGGAAATGCCCAGAAGGTGTAAAACTCATGCTCGCTTTGCAAGGAGCCTAAAACCACGTCCCCAGCCACACAGAAAACAGCTGTGAAAGTCGCACCAGGGAGGTGGCAGGAAACAAAGGACTTTAGACAAGAAAGGCTTAATCCATTTAAATTCAGTTTGTCTCTCACTTCTTTCCCCTCTCCCATTTGCTCTGATCAGAGACCTCTTCCCCCACCTCCTCTCAGTCCAAAGGGCATCACAGCAGTTTCATACCCAAGCGGCCCATGAGCTGGAAGAGTTCTACTTTGAAAGAGCAGAATTGGACCTGGTGTTCCCTTCCTCCCTCTCACAGTCTCCTTCCACCAAACACCTGCTGGGGAAAGGGCTGCTGAGAGAGGTTGTCCCCAGTTGGTGGTTCCCATTGAGACACATTACAATGCCACATCGCTTGCCCAGGTATTGACAAAGTCCCTCCTTCCTGGAAAGTACCAGGGAAGTGGAGAAGAGCTAATGCTTGTGGCCAGAAGGACTTGGAAAACCAACGAGAGCTCTGCTGCTTGCTAGGCCTGGAAGGCAGTGAAGCAGATGCTGAGCAAGAAGAGCTAGCATGAAGATGCTGTATCAGCAACATCAGTGACCACTGGGACCTCCCAGTCATGAAGGCTTCTGCTGAGCTTCTGCAGCCATCTCGAGATCCCTGAACCTCATATTTGGCTCCAGCCTGGGCAGGAGTGACAGGAAAGCAAGCAGACAGAGCCTTTACTGAGAGACGTTGGGCTGGTGGAGCTCTGAGGCTGGGGTGGGAGCCCTGTGCCCATCTGCCAGCAGCCGAACTGCAGAGGTAGGGATGAGTGCTGCACAGACAGGACAGGCAGCGGCTGAGAGACCTCCCAGCACAGCAGCACTAGCAAAAGGACTTTTGCAGGCTGCACATAGGGCTCTCTGCAGAAGGTGAGCACACAAACCCCAAAACACCCAATGGGCCATTTTCTGGCTCCTGAACATCTGTTTGCTTGTCTGGGAAATATCTGTAATCCCAAACACACCAGGCACTTTCTTTTGTGCTAAGAGCCTTGGCAGGAGCCAGCAGCTCTCACACACAGTCCCATCTCTGCAAGCACCATGTTTCCCACAACATCCCCTTCAAAAATCGCCCTTTATTGAGCAGAGCCAAACCGCCCGTCACTGCTTCACATGCTGCTCCCATGCCTCTCCCCGAATTCCCTGGGCACCAGCAGGCTCCACTGCCATGGGCTGGAAAGCACTGAGCTCCCAGAGACACCGGCATTAGAATAAAAGGCACTAAAGAAAAGAGAGACAAAGGCAGGGAAGCTTTTCTTGCTCGGACCCAGCTGTCTGGCTCAGAGCAAGGCAGGAAAGCAGGATCTGCTGTGCATTCCCACAGCACAGCCGGAATAGTGGGAAAAGGGTAGATTTCACAGCGTGAAGTCTGAGCCCCATGAACACCAACTCCTTGATTCTTCCCTTCTGCTTTTTCCCTCCTTCCCTTCCCTTTCCTTCTCACAAGTACGGCCTCAGGGATGGACCAAACCCACTGCTCCGGTACAGGAGCACGGCAGCATCTTCCAAGCACAGCCACAACCAGGCTCCTTCTCACATCTGCTTACTGTACCCAGTATTTACATCCTCAGTATGGTTCCCATAAAACAAAACATGAACAACATGATAGTAATAAAGCCTGAGATGTCAGGAAGCCTTACCCACCCCCTGCACGCCAGCCCAGGCAGCTGGAGATCAAAGTTTTCTTATTTGCATACATTTCTTGAAACAATTTGCAGCTAAACTCAGTCTACTGAGGAGATGCTAACACAGTCCAGGGCTTCCCTCGTGGAAACAGGAACCAAGAAACCAGATCTGTGCATTGCTGCCTCCATCTCCAGGTGGCTGAGCAGATGGAGGCATCGGTATCTCCAAAATGGGGAGCTGCTCTCTTCCTTCCCTCAGCATCCCGCACAGCAAAAGCCTTCTAGGAAACGGTACGAAGGGCTACACACGCACACACGGCTTCAGCAGGGATGCTCCCCATGGGAAGTGAGCAGTCTAAGAGGGTCTAAAAGGATCGCTTTTAGTCCTGGATACCCCTAGGCAGGAGAGATGAAAGCCACCTTTAAACTGACCAGTTTAAAGCCATCCCAACACGGACGGAACCCAGTTGCAGGACTGGAAGCCTTGACTTGGCTGGCTCCAGCCGCTGCTCCCTCATCTGCAGATGCAAAAACACGGCGACGAGGCGAAGTATCACCCCCGGGGGAGCAACGGGACCCGGCTGCACGGAGGCCAGGGGCGGGAGGGGGGTCCCGTTCGTCCCGCCCCGCTCCGCCCAGACGCCGAACGCCGTCGGGGCGGAACGGGGCGGGCCGGGCGGGACCCCCCTCCCGCGATGCCGCCGTGCCGGGTCCCCCCGGCCCGTAGAGCCACGGCTCGGGGAGAACAAAAGGCAGGAGCGGGAGGAGGCGCGGGGAGGAGGGCAGGCGGCCACGGGGGGGGATAAAAGGCTCAACGGGGAACCCCCCCCCCCTTTCTCCCTTTACCCCATGTCCGATCCCGCTCCGCCGCCCGGCATGGCCCGTCCGCCGCTGCCCGCCGCCGCGCTGCTGGCCGCCGCTCTGCTGCACTGCGCGCCCGCCGCGCCCGCCCGCCGCCACAAGCCGGTGAGTCGGGATCAGCCGGTGCCTCCTTTCCCCTCCCCATGGTGTTCCCCCTCGTCCCGCGGGCACTATCCGGCCGCGCGGGGTGAGCCGCCCTCCCTGTCCATCCCCCAGTCGCCCTCGGGATGCCGGTACGGGCGGCGATGCGCCGCCGCGGATCACGGGTGTCCCTGCCCCGGGGGTGCCACCGCTCCGCGGGCTCCTCTGGGCACGTCCTTTCTGTAGAACCAGGGCAAAACAGGGACCGGGACAAGGAGCGGTTACGGGAGGACACGGGATCCCCCCTTCCGTTAATGGCAGCGGAGTTTGCAAACAGCCTCCCCCCCGCCTGCTGTGCGGGCACTGCCGAGAAGTTACGAGGAGATGAGGCTCAAGGGGTGAATCCAACGCGCATCAGAACGGGAGCAGCAGGGCTCTTTCTTCCTGGATAAGCCTGCCAGATCCCAGCACCTGGGGTGGAGCTGCGAGCAGCAGGGACTGCTGGAGAGGAGCAGCGAGAGGTTCAGGGGACAAGGAGAAGACAGAGAGCTCCTTGTGCCGGGAATGTGTGTGTGTGTAATTGGGTTATTATATACACGCACTTTGCTGGTGTGCTATAAAATAGTGACAGAGTAAATGCCCGGTAGCAGCCCAAGGGGGATTAGTTCAGGTTCTGTCGATGGTTTTATTATCAGCTCTGTCATCTGAGTACTTTCTAACTTGGCTGCTAAATATGCTGTGGGCTGGGACTTGGCACAGGACAGCCTTGGCCCCCAAAGTGCTTGTGTTATTCCAAACGACATGTCACTGCGCTTGGCTCCACTCAGCGCCTGAGGAAGGCGAGACTGAGCTCTCGGTGGTGGTACACGGCATCCCGGCCACCACACTGCCCTGCGGAGTTCATCCTCATCTGAGTGCAGCCAGAGGTGGGCTGGGAGGGCTGAGCTCCACCTGTGGAAGGCTGGAGAGCACCGGTTCCTGCGGGATGTTTGTTGGGCTCGTGAGTGCTTCATGCTCTGCTCTGTGCAAGCTGTGAAGCTGCTGCTCCTGTAGGGACCTGCTCGGCCTCTGGTTCTGGTCTTGCTGCCACCAAGGACCTGTGTGGGATCCCCAAGGAAGGGAGAGCCAGCCCAGCTTTCACACTGCCTGAACTTGGGTCTGGTTCAGCTTTGATGTGCACTGTTCATCTCTTTTCACCAGTGCTCACAGCTGCTGACTGACTGCAGAGGCTGCTGGGGCTCATTTGCCCTGGCCAGTGCCCCTTAAATGGGTGGAATACACCAAACTGCTGAAGAGCACAGAATTTATGCAGGGATCCAGGTCTGCTCAGGCTCCTGGTCCACCTAATCCACCACCATGCTCCTGAAGAAGGTCCCCCCAGCTGGCAATCTGCTGCCCAGAGATGGTTTGTTCCTCATCTCAGGCTAGTGCATTGTGAGTACTAATACTTCCCTTTTGGCTGCAGTAACTCCAGGTCATGCTACTTCAGGTATGTTTTGTTCAGGAACACCTTGTGCTCGTGTGTCTCACCAGCCTTGCGGAGCTCGGGGTTTCAGATCAATGTGTGGCACTCAGTCTTTGCAGAGATAGTGGCTGCGCTGGTTTGGGGCTGGAGGTGGACGGATGATTTCCTAGCCTTTCAAATAGCAGGTCTGTTATCCCAGATAGCTGCCCTTTTGGGTTCCCTGTCTGCTGTCAAGGCTTCTGAAGGTTTTCTACTGCCTCTGAGGTAAAGCCAGCATTACAGTGGTTGCTCTCACATAAGTTGACAGCAGCGCACCCCGTTCCTCTCCCAGCTGGGATACGGATGTCAGCATGGAATGGCAGAGGTGGGATTGCTGGGCTGACAGTGCCCTGTACATGTGTTTCTGCCCTCAGCCCTTCTCTGCCTCTCTTACTAGAGAGCTCTGGCACGCCACTGCGTGTTTACTTCACTGGCTACTTTGAGTCCACACAAAGAGATGTTTCCCTGCGTCTAACAGCAGATGATTTCCTGTCTGGGCACCTTTTGCTGTTGGGTGATGAATGAGAAAGGAGCTGAGGGGCTGAGCTGGGTAAAGAGACTCACCTTCCTACAAGACAGATAACAGTGACTTCCTCAAGCTGGGCTAGTAGATGGGGTGGACAAGGACAGGATGCTGTACTGTGCTATTCAGTTCTCAAGTCACAGCAGTAGTAACTGAGGGGAGAAAGAATCAAGGGCTAAGATTCATTTTAAAGCCAGGCTACACAGGGCAAGTTACAGAAGGACCTGTGCTCTTTGTAGCAAACCCTGTAGGTCTCCTTCGTTTTTACATTAATGCCTAAAGAAAGAAAGAGAAAACTGAGAGCAGAATGCAGGCTGTGTCTGGTGTCCACTGTAAAACTTGAGAACAAAAGATCTGCAGTCCTCGGGGCAGTGCACGCGCAGACAACGAATTCCTGCATTGCTTTCAGCTCCCCGGGGAAATCACAGTCAGTCCATTTGCTGGGAAACTATCTCTCAGTGGAGAAGTGCTGGGCACCCTCCCAGCTGCCAGCGTAATGTCCCAGGGGCCATATCCTGCAGGTCTTGCCCTGAGCCCAGCAGGTTCCCCCTTGGAATCATGGTGCTGCCTTCCCCACAGCGCCGGAGCCGGGAAGCCTCCTGCCTTGCTCAGGCCGCTCCCGAAGGAAGGGTTTGATTTGCACTCTATGGTTTGGCTATTTAAATACTGCATGAGTGTTGGGGTAATTTTAGGCATGTTTATCCTTTGCTCTGAGACAAACTCAAGACACATGTAAGCAGTTATTCTGCAGTGGGTTTGTTGTGTTTGTGCTTCTACATGCAACACACACGCACACCCTGCACTGTGGCAAGGCTTGGGGTGTGCAGCTGGCAAAGCTGAGACGGGAGGGAGAAGAGAGCAGGGAGCAGAGAAGCACTTTGGGGAGAATCCCCCACTCCAGTTCTTTACTTGCTTCCCCCATGTGTATCCTGCCCAGGCACTGTAACCAGGGGCGGCTCAGCAGGGGAGGGGGGCACTTATTCTTTTCCTGCAGGGACTTTTCCCACCAGAGACACTGTCAGCTTTTTCCTACTAATTCCAAATATTCAGACAGGTAAATGAAAGGGTCCTGAATATTCTTACAGTAGGGATGTCTCAGCCTGTAATGTGAATGGAAGCGCTGCTGGGTCTGCACAGAACTGTCCAGTTAAATAAAAAGCAGAGCACTTCAGAGGTTCACTGAGATTCTGGTGCAGATGAGACCCACAAGGACAGACAGGTGACCAGACCTCCTCCTCTTAGTGGGAATTGGCCAGGAGAGATACATCACCCTTTGTGAAAATCAGCAGAGGGGGAAACCCCTGCAGACATCTCCAGTAGCTTGAGCAGGGGAACAGTGCTTGTCTTGTGGTTTGGAGATCCCAGCCTGCGCATCTGAGCAGCACACACTCCTTAAAGGTAGAACATCTCCCCATAGCTCTGAGAGGGCTGCACAGTGCCAGGAGGCCGTACACAGTGAGACATGTCCTGGCTGCTGTCCTTGGGCAGTGATAGCTCGTTGCTCACCTTAACTTGGACATAATTGCACAGTAGACAAAACATCTCAGCCCTCTTCCTCCTGTGCCTGGAGTGTGCCACATGCTACAGCGGTTTCTTGGTTTCAAGGGGACTTCTAGGTCATGAGATTAAGGGCTCTTGAGACCTTTTGCTCTCCTGGCATCCTGGGGCTTGTTTGCTTTGTAAGTACTCCTGTTTCTGGCAAACTGTTGCTTGGGTGACACCAGCAGCTTGGCTGTGGTGTTGTTGATGGAGTACACTCACAAACTGTCACGTAATTAAAGTGTCTGATAATAAAAATAGTCCTGCAGTGTTTATTCATTTGCTTTCTCTTGTTACATCAGAGCCTAGGTCTTCTCATTCTCTCTGTGGGCATAAACATTTGCAGTCCATTATGTTTCATGTTCCGTGTTGCTTAGGAAAAATAAACATTTTCCTTTTCTCGTTGCCAACAACAACTACCACCAAATAATCCGGAAACAAACTGTCAGGCCCCAGGAGGTAGTGCTTGATGGTGCCACGGAGTATGGGAAGCAAGCAGAGGGGAACCTCCAACTGTGTATGCATGGCCAGGCGCTGCGGCACCTCCTCTTCGGCCTCGTTTAGCCTAAGCTTGGCCTCAGCCTTTGCGTCCTCTGTGCCTCTGTCTGCGTGAGACTGCAGCCCAGCATGAAGGAGCCAGTCCTGTAGCAGAAGTGTGAGCAAAGAATTCATAGTTAGAGGGGCTGGGAGGCTCTGCCTTGTTCTGGGAGAGGTAGGATCAATAAATCTGGTGGCTTTGACTCAGCATTGTTTCCACCAAGTTTCCATTGTTTCCACTAACAGTGCCCTGACCAGCAGCACACTTAGCTCAGGGTCTGACCAGACCACAAACATGATCTGTTTCTTGCCATGAGATTTCATCTGCAGTGTTAGCACCTTCTGAGGCCAGTCTGCTTCTGGGACACAACCCACTAGAGAGTGGAGCTGGCTCCAGTTTTACCACTAACCATCAGCTGTAGCTGCACTTTCAAATCCACCCCCTGCAAATCCATGCTGGGCTGAGAGGCAGGCTGGCCACAAATCCAGCCATGGTACTCTGGGCATCAGGATGAGCAACAGTGCTGATCTCAGGCAGCAACACTGCTGCAGCTTGTTAATGTGGTGTAAAGCTGCTGGGGGGCACAGCAACCCATCAGTGGACAGAAATGGGGTGAGAGAACTATCTTACGTGAGAACTACAGGAGAAAACGTCTCTGCTCTCCTTCCCCATGGGTTGAACCAAGGGCAGAAGTGCTCTGAGGTGCAGGCTCAGAGGTGGTAGGAGGATAATGCTACTAGCCAAAGAGACAGCAAATACCAGTGCCTTGACTAACACTCTGAGTAACAGAAGAAGAAAGTGGGGAGAAATGGAAAAGTAGCAGCAGAGGGAGAGGGAGATGGGGAGAAAACCCATGAGATCATCCCCTAGCAGAAGAGGAAACAGCCCCCAATGACAGGGGAAGTATCCAAGACTGATGTGATTCTTGTTGTAACTTGTCCAGTCACTCCTGTCTGATGGGGAGAAGGGGTCTCCTTTCATGTCTGTGCTGCAGAAGCAGTCAGGAGCTCAGATAGTTAGGTACACAACAGAGGAGGCAAGTTTAAGTTCAGGGCAGGCAGCTGAGGATGGACCCAGGCAGATGAGAGCAATGGGTTTGTCAGTACCAGGCACTAGCCTCACTCTTGGGGTTTTTCTCCACTGTAGCTATGGTGTTGTAGCTGCTTCTCCTCCTGGGAGGCTCTGGAGGGTGAGTGCTGCCCAACACAATGAGGTTAAAGATGCTCCTGGCTCCTCGGGGTGGCTGGGACGCTTCCTGGGAAGCTTGGCTGGTGCTCATCCGGCCTCAGCAGACCAGAAGTGATGGCTGCTTGTGTCGCAGCACTTGAGGTCTGATAAAGCTGTGAGGAACTGAGTGGGTAGCCTGTACTTCTGCTGTGGTTTCTGCTCTCCCATGGGATCCGTCCTTTACCTCCTGTTCCCTCTTAGCTTTTTGGTCACAAGGCTGAGGAAGAGGCACTTTTGTGAGAAGCTATGGCCAGCCTGCAGCACAGCCCTCTTTTTGTATAGCTTTGCTCCTCTGCTGTCCTCGCTGCCCTTGAGCCCTGGTTTCAGACAGCTGCCCTGCACTCATGTTTTGCAGACATTTTACTGCTCAGTTTCTATTGCAAAGCCCTGGCCTCTTCCCTTGGCTAAAATCTGTCTGTTCCACGTACAGCAGCCACCCTAGCTCTGGGTTACACTGGGAAGGGCAGTGTAAGTGTCTGCACACACTAGCTAGAGGCTCCAATCCAGCTCTGCACTCAGCTGGTCTGAATGCCTGTGCTTTGGGATGCAGGGATTCTCCTTTGCTTTTGTCTTCAGTAATCCTCTCCCCTCTGGTGGTGGGATGGGAGGAGTGAGGATGCCCTGATAGTTACCCAGCAGCCAGTGCCCTCCTCATCCTCTCTACACAGGCCTGTACTAGCTCTAGCAGCAGCACAGCCCTAAGCAAACCCCTAAGCATACAGCTGGGACATTATCCCACAGCTTGGGAGAACAAAGCAGGATCTGCCCGGGAGAGGGTGGGTTCTGCACTATGTGGGAAGGATGCAACCTTAAGTGAGAGGACATGTTATCTAAGCCTTGGGAAGTGCCTGCAGCAAGGTGTGTCCAGCCCAGGAGACCAAAATCTCCAGCCTGATGTCTCCTGAGCATTGTTTGGCAAGTGGTTTCTGCCTGTCACATTTCCCCTTGCTGGCTGTGCCTGCAGTGGCATTTTCCAGCCCTTTCCTGCCATGGTGCTAATGTAGGTGCAGTGACGACAAGGAGAAACTCACTGTTTGTCTAGGGGCACGAGGGGCACAGCGAGCACACAGGGCAGCAGGGCAGGTCTTGCCTCCTGCTTCCACCCAGAGCCATTCAGAGGACCACACTGTGACCCCTCAGGGATGGATCTTGGCAAGGGCAGGCAGGCAGGAGCAGGGAGGGTCCTGCCTAAGGCAAGGTGGGGTTTGGTTGGCTGGAAGCTGGGATTAATGCCAGTGGCCTTGAGCTAACCAAAGAAGAGAAAGAAAAGCTACCTCTGTCTGCCTCTGAACTTGGGATCCCTCAGGGTGAGGAGACAGGCAGCTCCTCCTCTCTGTGCTCTGGCTGGGAGGGCAGTGATAATCTCCAGTTTATGCCAGTGCCTCCAGCCAATAAGGCAACAACTGACCTTCCTGGGGGACCAAAGGGATGTGCTTACCATAGCCAAGACAAAAAACAGGACTAAGACCATCTGGGTCAGCTCAGCCGGCTCACCTACCTGGGCAACTCTTGAGGGTTTCCCAGTGCTCCCGGTTCCACGGTGAGAGCTCTCCCCAGGGTCCATCTCCACGCTGCTTCTGAGCAGCTGTCCTGCACTTCCTGCTCCTGGGAAATGAGACACATTCATTATCCTGTGTCCTCTAGTGACAGGACCTGCCCCTGGTGCATGTAGGAGCAAGGAGCTGAGTGGCCCTCCAGGCTGGGCTTTGGTGGCACAGCTGCCGTTATGTGCTTGGCAGAGGGTCTCATCAGGGCTGGAAGCAGCATGTTGGCCAGGACATGAATGTTATCAGCCTCTCCTGCTAGCTGTACTTTGCAGGCAGTAGCTGCCAGCCCAGGCAGGGTGCCAGGTGACTCTTAGAGAGTTCCCCTTGGAGAGACAGGTACCTTGGAGCTGCCTGGGCTCCAGCCTTCACCAGGTGCAGACTCCCTTGGGACAGGCCATACTCCCTCCTTCCACTAAAGCACTGGATGGATTCTCAGTGCTGGTGGCTTGGGTAGGCTTTGCTGTTCAGGATGTAAAATGGGTTTCTCCTTTTCATGTGTTGATGGTGTGGTTCCTGCGCTGTGTGGAAGTGCGCTGGGACACCAGGATTGTGTCGATGGTTTCTAAGGCAGAGGCTGGCAGCCACCAAGGGTGTCTGGCTGGCTGGGGAGGAGAAGCCAGCAGGCTGGGGTGGTGACAGACACACAAAAAGCCTAAACTGACACACGGACACCTAAACTGCACCTTATGTGACCTCCCTGGCTCCTCTGTCCATCTGTGCATCGCTCAGAGGCACGGGGCCACTGCAGAGCTGGGAGCTCAGTAGCGGAATTAATGCCAAGGGCTTCACACTTCATTCCAGCCCGCATGAATGGGCTCATTGTAGAGAACAGAGTGGTGGCAGCACGTGGATTACACGGCATCATGGCAGCTCTGGCATCATGCCATCCTGACCTTTGTGTCCCCCGTGAGGCAGCCGGGAGAGCTGGCCAGGAAGAAGCTCTTTGCAGGAGAAGGAAAGGGACCCCTAAACCCCAGGTCCTCACCCTGGAGCCCTGTGGGATGGAGCCTGCCTGTCTGTTGTATCACTGCTGCATCTCAGCTCTTACACCGTCAAATTTGCTTGTACAGAATCAGGCAGAAAAAGGTCTGTGTTTGGACCTCTGGCTTGGTCAGCATGGTGAGACAAGGAGCAAGCACCTCTCACCCCACATGCCTTACTGCAGGTTGGGGACGCTTGGGTCATGTTTCCTGGTGGCCCCATAGTCCTGCTGTCAGGTGGGGAACCAGTGGAGGTCAGCTAATTACCATCAGTTGATGATGCTAAGAGGAGCTGTGCTTTCCCAGCTAATCCAGGTGATCCTGTCCCCAAGCAGAGTCATGGGTCACCTCTACTCGTGTCCAGGAGGGAATAAAGGTTGTGTGATAAAGGGGTGGAATTTACTCCCTAGTGATTTGTTTCATTCTTGAAGGGTCTGGTTCTCATCCACAGCTTGGAAAAGCATTTCCTGCCAGCCAGCTGCCAAGGAAAAGTGGACCAAAAATAGCTCAGTGCTTAGAGGGTGCCATGGCATGACACAACACAGTGCCTCCCAGGTGTGATCTGGCTTGGAGCAGCGCAGCCCAGGGAATGGAGCATGCCTGTGGGGAGCAGTTGGTGCCCCAGTAGCAGGGGAACAGCCTCAGGCAGGGGTGGAACTCACCTCTGCAGGACTGCTGTGGGCGGACATTCACCACTCTGCATCAGGACACCTTTTCCCAGTCACTGAAGTCGTGGCTTTGATTTCTGCTTTCAGGACGTGTCCCGAAAGCATCACACCTGGAAGGAGCAGAGTCCTTGGCTGTCTTCCTTGGTGAACGCTGTGGGGACCGGTGTGCCTATGAAGGGCTTCCCTGTGAGTGCAGATGAGCCAGCGGTACGCTGGAACCCGCCCCGGTGCGGTGTTCCAGACCTCCCGGTGCTGCCGGACGGACAGAACGGGCGGAACCGGCAGAAGCGATTTGTCCTCTCCGGTGGGCGCTGGGACAAGACCGATCTCACCTACAAGTAAGAGAGTTCCAAGCTGGGAGTCAGGCTGGTTTGCTTCTCCCTCCCCAAACCTCTCAGTCTGATGGCCCCAGGAGTGCGGCACGCTTTGATGTGACCAGGGGGTAGCCAGGGATCAGGGGAGCCACACACTGCACCACCAGCAGCATCGCACCCAACACCTCCACATCCCCTCTTGCACGCACTGCCATAAACACAGCTGCCCACCCACCCCTCACATTCTGCATCACCCCTCAGTCAGTCCCTTGTGCATCAACACCCCTGGGCATGCCCTTCCCTACATCATACCAAGCCGAGCTTCCACCACCAGCCTTCTCCCGCTGTGCCTTTGCCCCCACAGCCGCCTCGCCGTGGGCTCACCTCACAGTTTATTTTACAAAGGCCTTTTTATTCAGCTGTCATTGATGTTCCCATAAACACAACTTCAGTGTGAAGTTTTGCCCTGGTCACCCAACACATCCTCAATTGCAGATTTGCTCAACAGGCTCGCAGGAGGGTTGTGCTGCCTCCCCAGTTGCCCACATGGGCAGGAGCGGAGAAGTGAGCGCACTCGTATGGACCTTGACAACATGTAAACCATCTTTGGTTTCATTAAGTGCAGGAGACAGCTCCTCATGGTATTAGGGGTCTGTAGGTAATAGAAAGGTGTCTGGTTTTTTTTGGTCAACTGTATTAAAGAAAGAACCACAGCAGAGACTGACATTCCCCAACAGCGTTAATGGAAGGGAGAGAAAGCTCGCTCCGTGGCACACCTTACAATCTGCTTATGGTATAGGAGGGGAGAAGATGCAGCAGCTGCTCTGAGTGAGCCCAGTTTCCAGGGGCATAAATGCAGAGATTGAGGAGTAGAGATCACATCACAGCACTTGCAGGCACCTCTGTGGGGTGGGCTCATGGGGGACAGACCTGGAAAATGCTGCAGCACTTCAGCAAGACACGGCTCTGAAAGCTCTCCAGAGAGCTCACCTCTGGCCCACCAGCCAGAGGGTTTCAACGCTGACAGGATTTGTCTGTTGCACATGCTGCTTGGAATGGGGTGCTGGAGCAGTGCTCATATGGATTGGAGATGTTCTGGTGCTGAAACAGAGCGGCACTGATCCTACAGCTAGTGTCTTCATGACAGCAGTGTGCCTGGGACAGCACGTGGTGCTCTCGTCATCCAGTGTCTGCTGCCTTTCAGAATCATCAGGTTCCCGTGGCAACTTGTGAAGTCTAAAGTGAGAAGGACCATTGAGGAAGCTTTGAAAGTGTGGAGTGACGTGACGCCGCTGACCTTCACGGAGGTGCAGGAGGGACGGGCTGACATCGTCATCGATTTCACAAGGTGAGCGTGGTGGGCAGCAGCACCCTCCTCACACACAGAGAAGACCCCAAGGCTCTCACAGAGCGGGGGGCCAGCAGCACACAACTTCAGCTCATGTTTCTGCTTTCAGACACTGGGATCATTTTGGGTTTGGTACTTGTTGTCAGCTGTGGCTGCTTGGTGTAAGTGCAGCTGTCCCATGCTGGCTGTGCGCAGCACCGTTACTGATCGCTCATTAATTTTCCTGGTACATTTACATTTCTCTGCCCACAGGCTGTTTTCTTAAGTGTTTGTTTTGACTTTCCATCTTCGGATCCTCCATCCTGTCCCTTGATGGAGCGACGTAACTGTCTGCCCAAAGACAAATATAGTTGCTTGGTTAAATGGATCTTGGCTCCTGGCCTGAAGTTCACTTTTGGCAAAATACGCATGGGGGCAAAGACTTCCCTCTGCTGCGTGTTTCCACAGAGCTAATAAAGGCAGTGGAGACGGTCCAAGCAGTGATGTGATTTGCATACTGTGTATTTGCCTCTGCCTCCCTCAGCTCTCTAAAGTAGCTGCATCTCCCACAGGTTTCCTTCATTAGTCAAGAGAGGGTTTGGCTTGAGTGAGGACCTGAGGATTTGGCTGGGTTTGCTGCCAGCTGACCCTCTGCATCCCTCCACCACTCAGTTGTGTCAATCTTGGGTTGAGCAGCCACCTCCTTAATTCTTTAGGCTCTACAGTCAGCTTTGGGCTGGAAGCTGAACAGAGGGAGGAGGGAAACATCCTTGAGAAAACATATGAACTCCTCAGGGATTGGTGTGACTAAGCTCAGCTTCCTCAGTGCCCAGAACTGGCTTTGTGGCAATCAGAAGGGTTCTGAGCAGTTGATCTGGACTTGTGGGATGAACTTGGGTTGGGAGTGAGAGCTGCTGTCCCTTCACAGTGGCTCCCCACCTTTGGCCATACAATGCTGTTCACTGCAGGTACATGGCTGTTTGTCTGAGGTGCAATGTGCCTTCCCTCCAGGTACTGGCATGGAGACAACCTGCCTTTTGATGGGCCCGGAGGGATCCTGGCACACGCGTTCTTCCCCAAGACACACCGGGAGGGAGATGTCCATTTTGACTATGACGAGACCTGGACGATTGGGAACAACCTGGGTACGGTACTGTTACACGGGAGCTGTGGATGGCCCAGGATGCTTAACGTGCACTTGGAAAAGATTCCGTTGTGGTGTGACCAGGGATGCTGTAAATCTGAGAGGCAACAATCATTTCTGTGGTGTGCGCTGTTGTCTCCCCCCACTTACAAGCATAACATTAGTATTCAGGTCTTTCCTTGTCACTTTGCAGCCACAGCAATGCCTGTGTCCAGCACCAGGACCCTGGCTTCCTGGTGGACTTCTCCTGTTCTTTGAGGGGGGAACAAGAGAGACGACTCCTCTGCCACTGGGGATTGCACCCAACATTGGCAGGAGCCATTAGAAATAAAGTAGGGAAAGGATGAAGGGAAACTGGGGCTCAAGCATGGGGTGACACAGTTGTCTTCCAAAGGACAGTCTCAGCCCCAGTCCCTGCATGCACTGTTCACCGTCTGCCCTCAAACAAGTCCATAAAGGGAAACTGCCCAGGCTCCACCTCTGTGTCCCCGTGGCCTGGGAATGCTCTGACCATAAACAACACCACATCGAATCAAGACTCTCTTTTCTCTTTTAGCTTTTTGCTTTTGCTAATAATAGATCCAGCTGGTAGCTCTGTGCTGGGGCACTCGGGCTCTAGTGTCACAGCATCTCATGAGATATTGCAGCGCTGCCTGGGACCACCTGGATCAGTGCCCAGAGCATCAGTTTCTGCAAGACCCAGCAAAATGACCCCAGGTCCGGCCCTCCTCCTCCTCCCCCTTCCTCGTTTATCTGCAGGGGCAAAAACCAATCACAAAGCCCACGTTAACCCCCTGCCTCGCTCTCGAGTTCCCCAAACATTTTGCCCATGTTGATGTTGAGGGCTCACATGGGCTTCCCAGGAGTTGATGTCACTGTCGGTTGTACACCAACTTGACTCTGTGCATGGGGCACAGGACCCTGCCCATGCTGACCCAAAAAGAACCACAGAGCACCGAGACCTCTCTGCAGAAGCATTTCTGCTCCTGAGGAAGGGTGGGCTCTGCCTTCTCTCACCCTCTGTTGGGGCTGCCTGTGTTGTTGAAGAATGTCCCACATTGTCCCACAAAGACAGTGTTGGAGGCAAACCAGGAACTGAAAATGGATGCCAGTTCCCATCAGAATCCAGCCTTATTCCATAGCCTTCCCCCCCCACCCCATCTTCCATAAATAAATGTTGTAAAAGCTCTTTGCAGCTAATTTCCATTTAATATGCTGAAAAGAGCTTTACAATATAAACATGGATAAATCCTCGGCTCAGTTCTGAGTGAGAAGGGGAAATTCTTAGCCTCATTTTACAGACAAGAACCAGAAGTACAAGGAAGGCTGAGATGTCCCCTCTGGGGAGCCCTGGGGTCACCCCAGAGCTGAGCAGGACACGGGGCTCCACAGAGAGAACCTGTGAGGGACACAGGGATGCTCCCAACCCTGCTCCTTCAGGCGCGTTCACCTCCCCCTGACAATCTGAGAACAGCACAGCTGATCTGCCAACACTGGAAAGCATCAAGTGAGGAGCCTGCCAAGCTAAACACAGTGTCTGAGAGTTTGTAATAAATCACTGACACAGAAACCCCACTTTCTCAGCTGACCTACATGTGTCTATTTAATTGGGTCAGTGCTGTGCAAATTCATCAGTTCAATATAAAGCTGAACAACAGGGGCTCACCTTCCCCTCCACCCTTCCCAGGCGTTCCTCCCAGCTGCATCACCCCTGCCCCATCCCATCCCATCCTGTCCTGGTGCTGAGAAGTGACCTGCTCCGCTGGAGCCAGTGGGGAAATCCTGCTTGGAGCAGTGAGGCTGCCTGACTCACATCTCTGCCTTTCCCATCGCTCGGGCTGCAGCGTGGAGGATTCCTGGCTGGAAGAGAGTGAATGAATAAGCTGGGACTTGTCAAAAAACAGCCTCTGCTCGCAGGCTGTGCTGCTTCATACGCCTGTCTGCCAGCTTCCCCTGGAATCTATCAACTTCAAAAGGGATCCATTAGGACCTAAACACCACCTGCCAAATGACACATTTTTTCACACTGAAATCCACTTCCCCACCTCCCCCTCCTTTTCTAGATGCTCCAAGGTCATGTATCCCTAAACACGATCTCCCATAAATCTACTTCAGTCTGGTGAAGAAGGCCCAGGCCTGGACAAGGGATGATTTTTTATGGATTTATTTCTAAATGTCACCTTCTCGACACAGTCCAGTCCGCACACAAGCAATAAATGAGCTCCCTCTGCTGTCTGTGACAACACCCATTAGCAAGTTCTAATCCCAGAGGGTTCAGTGGATGTGACCTAAATGGGACCTGATGCACTCCACCTGTAGACAACAACTGCTGGGTGGACAAAACCCAACCTTGCCACCCCTCCACCCGTGTCTATGAGCCAAACTTCCTCCTCTGTGCAACTCTCCTTTCCAAAAGTGCACGGAGCATTCCTTTCTTCCTGATAGCCGGAGAGGTGCAGGAGCCCCTGGCGACAGAATTGCAAATAACCAACATGCCCAGGCTGATACCCGAGTGTATGAATTCACTCAGGTGCTCCTGAAACAGTGGATCCATTAATTATGCCCTTTTATTCCTTAGAAAAACACAAACATGGTGTAGAGCTACACAGGGGAAGTGCAGGAACAACCTGGGAGCACTGTAGTGAGGCAGATTTCTCTTTCCATGTGTTAGACTCCTACAGCAATGGCTGCTGGTCGGTAGAAGTGAACCTGGGAGGCATTTGTCCCACATACAAGGAGACAAAAGCATCTCCCATCTTTTCCCTTTGCAGGCACTGACCTCCTGCAAGTGGCTGCTCATGAGTTTGGCCACGTCCTGGGCCTGCAGCACACGGCTGTCTCCAAGTCACTCATGTCTCCTTTCTACATCTTCCGCTACCCGCTGAGCCTGAGCGAGGATGACAAGCAAGGTATCCAGTACCTCTATGGGAAACCCAAACTGGATCCTGCCCCAACCCCAACTGAGCCAGCAGAGCTGCCCCAGGCAGGCCTTGAAACCAATGAGATCACCAACGTGGAGGTGAGCAAGCAGCTTGTGTGTCCTCCTTTAACACCACGGCTGGGGCTGTCCTCACCAAGAGGCCAGCAGCAGGCTCACATATGGTTTGGTGTCTGTCTTTCACTTACGCCTTGAGCCCAGGTCTGGACCCCACACGGGCACTGCCAGCCAGGCTGGGGCGTTGGAACCCGATGAGCTCAAGGTCCTTTCTAACCCTTACTATTCTGCGTTGGCAGGCGGTGCAGCCCGATGCCTGCGACACAGCTTTCGATGCTGTGTCTACCATCCGAGGGGAGCTCTTCTTCTTCAAGTCCCGCTACGTGTGGCGGCTTCGAGCAGGAAAGCTGCAGGATGGATACCCAGCTCTGGCCTCCCGCCACTGGCAGGGCATCCCCAGCTCTGTCGATGCCACCTTCGAGGACCCTCTGGGCAATATCTGGTTTTTCCAAGGTAAGAGCTGGACTGGGATCAGACAGCTCAGAAATGCATCTCCTTTACTCAGGGGTATTCAGGACCCAACAAGTTCCTGGGAGGATAAACCTGGGCATCCTCAGCAATCCAGTGATCCTTGATACTTGTTTCCTTCTCTGCTTAGGTTAAACTTTTTAGCAGATATTGGCACTTTCATGCACAGCCACAATATCTCATTCTCCTTCTCTGGAACACAAACATTTGCTTTGAGGCTTTGCCCTGGCAATGCTGCTGGCAGAGGATCTTCCCCACTGTCCTGGTAATAGGTGCCAGAAGAGAACCTCAGACAGCTTCACTGGTTGTGAAACTCCTGCGCCTGTGCCCCAAGGCCCTGCATCTTTTCTGCTCCTCAGAGACCAGCATGTGGAGCTTCTTTAGTGCCCCAAGACCAAATGGGCCTACACGGAGCCTGTGTGCAGAACCAGACAACCTCTGGCCACCGCAGGGATTAAAAACCCACGGTGGGGGCAGACCTCCTCCTGGCCATCTCTGGAGTTCAAGGCCAACAACAAACCCCATTAAACAGCTCCACTCTTTTCCTTAATGCTCTTTCCAAGTGTAAATTTAATAGCAAGGATGCAGAATGAGGAAGGTACCCAGGTGCCCTGGGTGTGCACGCCCCGTCTGCACTCCGTGAGCACCAGAAAGCACATCATGGGGCTCTGCTGGCAGTGCTCCTGTGTAAACAGGTCACTTAGCACCTGACCTGCACACAAGGACTTACAGTGCTAAAATTGGCAGGCTCCTACCAAGGGTTAAAACGAGATAAGGAGAAAGTATTACATGCCATAGACTAATTACAGATATTGCTATTTTAATCTAATCTGGAAATAGGCTTCCAGTCTCTATTTCAGCTTGGCAATTGCTACCTGGTTTCTGTAGCTTGCTCCTCTACAGCCGCATGCCCCCTCTATGCCTGTGCATGCCCACATATGTTCTCCAAGCATGGAGTCTGCAGGGTGGATGCTGGTCCTTCCAGCCAAGTCTTTCCTTATAACTTCCACAGATAGAGAAAAGACAGCTGCTAAAATGGCCCTGCTCATCCCACCACTGACACCCTCGGGGTTGGACTGAGGTGGGAAGTCAACTCCCTGCACTGACGGCACCCGTCAGTGACAGTGTCCATGACACCGGTGGGGTTTTTGCCTCTCAGGCACAGATTCCCCTGAGAACTCTGCCAAGGCACCAGCTCCAGTTTTTCCAGTTCACTGCCAAATTGTCAGATACAAAAAGAGCTTCTGACCCTTTGTCTCCCTTTTCTGTCCCCTCACCAGATTCTCAGTACTGGATATATGATGGTGAGAGACGGGTATCTGGTCCCACTCCAATTGTGGAGCTGGGCCTGCCTGCATCCCCTGTGCAGGCAGCTCTGGTGTGGGGGGCTGAGAAGAACAAGATCTACATCTTCGGTGGAGGCAACTACTGGCGCTTCCACCCTCACACGCGCCAGGTGGACAACATCTACCCTCGGACCATGGCCGACTGGCGCGGCGTCCCTCAGGAGATCGACGCAGCTTTTCAGGATGAGTTTGGTCAGTGCAGGGACATGGCCTGCTCTGGGGTTTTATCGTTATTAATTGCAACATTCAACAGTTAAGTGGCCTATAGAGAGAATTCAAACTTTGACAAAGAAATGGTCACAGAGCCCTACCCAGATGTTACTGCTCCTGACAAAGAAAGTGGCGAGAGACAGCAGAGATGCTTCACTCCAGCCTCAGTAGCTGTCCTGAATGAACAGGCTGCTTTTGGTATTGCCTAGTTCTCCCAGATATGTCCCATGCTGTGTGAAGACAGTATGTCAGTGCTGCAGAAACACTGGGGACAGGCAGGGTGCTTGGGGTGACAGGGGCAGTAATTGCCTCTTTCCTCCAAAAGGATGCGGTGGAACAGCTCCCCACTGCTTCCAGATCCTAAATCCCAGGGCTAGTTCCCTGCAGTAACAGATGCAGCAGGTCTGCACAAGCTCCCTGCCATCGGCCCTGTTCAGATCCTAGACACCCTCTGCTCACTCAGGACCAGGTCACCACATGGGTACCAGGAACACGAATTAAAATCTACCCTGTTTATTCTCCTGTCAAAATTAAAGCAGTGTGAAAGAACAGTGTACACCACAAGCCTGGGTTCAGGTGAGATGAATCTAGCAGCATCTCCGGCCTCTTCCAGGCTCTGTTTTGGTCCTGCACGTGCTGCAGTGTCAGCTAGGGAAGAGCTCTGCGCCATGCAGACCCTGTCTGTTCTAACCCTTCCTGTCCCACCCACAGGTTTTGCCTATTTCCTGAGAGGCCGAGATTACTGGAAGTTCGATCCAGTGCAGGTGAAGGTGCTGGAGGGCTACCCACGCCAGATCAGCCAGGACTTCTTCAGCTGTGTGCCTTCCTCCAACTCCTTCAGATGAGGGGGATGCCTGTCCTCCACACTCCCCTTTCATCACCCTTACACCAGCAGCCACAAAGAGGGTTCCCTCTGCCATTACTGGCTTCCTTCCAGGCACAGCATCTGACACAACAGGTCTCTGTTACAAGTGACAAAGTTTGCTCCTCTCCAGTTCCAGCAGCCCCAGCTTCAGTTGCTATCAATGTAAAAGCATTTGCCATGTTATTTGCAAGCAAGAGCTGCCACTAAATCCTTAATGTGGCCACGCTCTTCTAGCAATAGCATCCCAAAAGTCATCAAGCCAGCCTGGAACAGGATTACACTCTCCTAACCTGGACCCCACCCTGTAGAACTGATCCGACGGCATTTCCTCTGTTTACACAGCTCGCAACGGCAGCCCCTCGCTGCTCCACACACGGGCCGGGAGGGAGGAGGGCTTCCACCGAGGCGCTCCCTCGGCAGCAGCCGGGGACTTTGCCGGACGCTGACCGTACCTGCGGAGGAGCGCAGACGTGTGGCTGCTGCCAGGGTCACTTCACCGGGACTGCAGCGGTGACCGACAGGCCCTGCCGCAGCCCTGCTCCTGGTTTTATGTTGTACGACTAGCACGCGTTAGGGTTTTATACGGATTTGTATATAGACGAGGGCCCCCCTTCCTTCCACGGCGCTGGGTGCCAGTGCTGGACACTGCCCCGTTGCTCCCCGCGCTAGTACGGAGCTCGGGTCCCCATCCCGGGTTGCTCACACGCCGCCGGTCCCGGTCGGCGCGGGGCCGACACCGCGCACCCCCTTTGCTACGCGGCCTTGCGCCAGACGCCCGGCGGCGCCGCGGCCGGCTTCTCCCCTTGCACCGCACCCGTGCCCCCGCCATCCCCGCCCGCGGGGACCGGCTGGAGCCACCGCAGCGAGCGGGCCGGCGTCGCGGAGGAAGGGCCCCGGTGCCGCAGGGGCCTCGACACCGGCCCCCCGCCCACCGGGGCAGCTGTAAGCGCCCGTCGCTCGCGGTGTGACGGCCGCCCCGCGCCCTGCCTGTACTCGAGTGCCAATAAACCGCCCGCTCCCCAAGCACCGCCTGCCCGCACCGCCCCTCGGCGCGTCCCGCCTGCGGCCGGGGCATGCGCGCAGCCACGGCTGGAGTAGGCCGCGGCGCCGCCCGTCGTTGCTCGGCCCGGTGCTGCCGGCTGCCCAGCCGCCGTTCAGGACGCCGGGCGCTGCCGCCGCCGCGATGATGATGATGGCGCTGAGCAAGACCTTCGGGCAGAAGCCCGTCAAGTTCCAGCTGGAGGAGGACGGCGAGTTCTACATGATCGGCTCCGAGGTGCGGCCCCGCGCACAACGGGCCCGGGGGAGGCCGCGGGGCGCCGCGCCGGGGCTGCTGGCGGGGGCTGAGCCCGGGGCGGGCGGGCAGAGGGGAGACCCGACGGGGCGGGCCGCGGCGGGGAGCAGCCTTGCAGCCCCTGCGGGGCCCCTCCCGCTGCCCGCGGGGCCCAGCCGGGCTGGGAGCAGCGCGCCCGGCGAGGGCCGCTCCTGGAGTACGAGGAGACCGGGTCGTCGGCCGATCGCAGCCCGAGGGCCCGCTCCCCGGGGCTCTGCCTGGCACCTCCGTAGCGGGTTTGGTCAGAGGTTCGGAGTCTGTGGCGTGCCGCCGGGCCGTGGTGCTCAGTGGCACCATCAGAGCCAGGCCTGAAGACGAGCCTCGCTGAAGCCAGAAGCGTGGTTTACCCCCCACCCCTTGGTTCAAAACAAGGGAATATGGGATGCATTAAACGGGCAGCTGTATGGGTTGGGCAGGGACTAGGAGCCTCTCGTGCTCTCACATGAGACAGAGTTTGACTGTAACTGCAGTAGCTAGTCTGTGGGATTGCCACGCACATGGAAGGGGAGAAAGCGTTGCCTTCTTTATCTACCGTTAATTTCTGCCTGTTGGTGAGCACTGTGGAGTGAAAGATGTATTAAAAATTACCTGCAAATACATGTTAAGATCAAAGTAAGTCTTGTCAGACGAGGAATAAAAGTGTTACTCTGTTGCAGCCTGCCAATATGCTGCCAGTCTGAAAATGTGATTTCAGAGACTAGCAATAGTTCTGTTGTTCAGCATGTCCTGCTGAAGCCCTCAGCACAGGTGAGCATCTTGCACCAGGAAGAGAACTGCTTTACAGATGGTAAACTAATCTGAAAGAGGATTATTGACGGTGACTGCATTTTGCATGTGCCAAGGATTTAAACCAAAATACACGTCTTTGGGCGTCTGCTGTATTTGAGCTATATCTACATGGCACAGAGGTTTGAAGTAAAAGCTGGAATGTGAGGGAGCTGGGTGCCCGGTTTGATTTAATTCCTACTGATCAGTGTGCCTTGAAACAGGTAAAGAAAGGTTAGGTTGTTCAAAACTACATGAAAATGAATGGATTCTTTTCCTTATTAAATGGATTATCAGTGGATGGAAACTTTTAATATCAGACTAGTGAAATACAGAATGTAGTTTTCCATATTGCCACAAAAATTGTGCCCCACGATGCCAAACCCAGTATATCAGGGTATCGTAAAAAGCAGTCAGTATATCATAAAAAACCTACAAAAATCTTCTTGCGATGTCCCGTTTACCATCACAAAAAGCCAGATTTGTTTCAGCTTCTGCCAAAAATCTCTTGAATGGAACACTGGGCCACACAGGAACACCAGCCACGTCTCCACTTCTCTTCTTGTAGGTGGGAAACTACTTGCGTATGTTTCGGGGTTCCCTGTACAAGAGATACCCCTCGCTCTGGAGGCGACTAGCCACAGTGGAAGAAAGGAAGAAGATAGTGGCCTCTTCACATGGTGAGAAGATGAGTAAACATTCCCAGTATTGTTATATGAAACCTGAAATTTTGCCTTGAAAAGCTTTTTGGTGACTCAGAAGCTTTTGCACCCTGAGGGCTGCATGAGTGGCCTCAGGCTGCCCCAGTGATGGAACCCTCTGCAGTGGTGGCACTGGTAGCTCCTGCATTGGCCTGGCACCAAACATCAACTGATCAAAAATGTTCTGAAATGGAAACACCCATCATGGCTTTCCTGGGGCTGGCTCATCCATCAGAAAGCAAAAGCCACATCTCAAAATCAATACCATGTTTTAGGAAAGTCTTTTTTTTTTTTTGACAAAGAGGGCATATTTGTGTCTTTTGTCAAGCAGGCAGGGATGTTGTGAGGATGGCATATTGAAAATGTGTGTGTTTGCTTAACTTTGCTTCTTGCAGGGACTTCATGCCTGCCAGAATTTGCTGTACTGTATTGCTGCTGATGTGACTGCCAGAGTGAGAATATGCCTCAGTATTATTTTTGGTGCAAGACTAATAACCAGCAGTTAAATTTCCCAGCAGTGTGATTTGTTGTATGCTCTTTAGACTAGAGCATAATAAAAAAAGGGTTAATTTTGGACTTATGTCTCCTTCCTCCAAGTATCCTGCTGACCTGTTGCTTGCTTTTCTTGTTTTATTCCCCAACAGAAAACCAGCGGTCTCACAGTCCCAGAAGATGTAAGTCTTATCTGCACGTTAATCTTTGCTGCGCTAGAAGAATCTCTGCTGTGACCTTTTGTGCTATTAGAATATATATTATTGTCTAATCCTGTTCCTCTTGATCTCTTTCTGTGGCTGCCCTAATTGTGCATCTGATCACATGCTGAACTTTTTCTCAGAACCCTGGCAGGACTCTCAAATGCAGATGGTCTCTGTAATTCAGCCAGAGCTGTCCTGAGGTGTCTGCCCCTTTCCCCAGTCCTACCAGCTTCTGTATTGATTGTTGCCTCTCTATTTCTAACCTTTAAGTCCACTGAGGATGTATTGTTTTCTGGGCTTTTCCTCCCAGAAGGCTATGGAAGAGATTTTTATATCATTGTGGCAGGTGTAGGTGTGCAGAGCTAAACTTTGTCATTGCAAAGGGCAACTCTGGGTAGGAAAGAATTGTTTTTCTTCCTCTCCTTAAGTGAAATCACATTAGATTCAAAATTTAGATAATAATTATTTGTGGACTTTTCTCCTGAAATTTTGGCTCTGTGGCATTGCTTTCCATCTTAAGTAAATTCCATAGCATAAATGACCAGGGCCTATGAGTAAGTTGCACCCTGGATAAAGGAGGTTCATCCAGTTGTAGTACACGAGAGAAGCTCCTGTAATTCTGGCCCTCCCTGTGTGTTGACTCTTTAGTCCCAGTGGAAGATGCTTTTAACAGCATGAACAGGAAAGATGTACAAGGTAAAGAGATACTGATGCCTTTTGCAAATCTTGGCTCTAACATTATGCACCCATTCCAGGGTATCATACTGCTTTTGTCTTTTGAGTTGGCTTTGTGGTGCAGATTACTATATATTAACTAAGACATTCCACTTCTGCTCCCAAGAAAGTCAGGTTTATTCCTGTTTAGATGGAAGTCAGAACCCAGTTACGTTTCTTTAGTGGCAGGCTAGGCACTGTAGCTAGGCTTCTGGTCACTCCAGTGCTAGTAACCTACTCCAGTGCAAGTAACCTATGCCCGCAGCAGAGCATCTTGGTGTGTAAGGAAATGTGGAGGCTTCTGGCAACTTGGAAGTGACAATGGAAACTTCTGTCATCTCCATTTATCCCATGTGTACAAAATACCATGGCAAAACCTTTTTCGAAAGTTAAATTTCTACAAGAAGATAAATGAAGCCACAGAACTTTGGGGGCACACACACTTGTACCACTTGGTAACTGATGTTAGTCCCTTCTGCAGCAACAGGGAAGCTTTTCACCATGCAGCCTATTAATGCTACATTGCTATGTAACACTTTTCCATGTTATTTATGTGCATCTTTCCTGGTAATAGATCATGGCTATACAACATTAGCAACTAGTGTGACGCTGTTAAAGGCCTCTGAAGTGGAAGAGATCTTGGATGGAAATGATGAGAAGTATAAGGCAGTGTCTATCAGCACAGAACCTCCTACCTACCTCAGGTAACCAGCATCAGTGAGGGCCAAGATCAGAAGGGAGCTGCTTGGAAGATGTCAGCTTGGGCAGGGAGCATGAGAAATTGCATAAACCCAGGTCCTTGTGCTGGGGGGTGCTTGCCAGTCTATGCTAACAGTTGTTTGCAGTGATGGGCAAATGAAGATCTCCAGAAGGGTTGGGTTACTGCCCACATACAACAGGAAGAAAAACATAAGTGTTTGATGATACAGCTCTTTTCGAAATTACTGCATTCCAGCTGTACCAGATGTTTTCCAGAACATGCTCTCTGCACGTACTGCCTTCTGGAGACCTTGCATTTCTCAGCAGTCCTTTTATAAAATATAGACATAAAATCCAAATATGAACTTAGTATTTATAGTGGTGCACCTGGAGTTATAACTGGAGAATGGGCTTCCCAGGGGCTGGTGTGGAACATGAGTTGTCAGTGGAACAGTGTTGTTTAGAGTTCCAGAATAAAATAGCAAGAACTCATAATAGGACTTTGAAAGTTTAAAATGATGCCATTCCCTTAGTAGCAGTGTTGTTCAAGAGCTGCCAGTTAACATACAGTCTCCTTCTCCAGAGAACAGAAGGCAAAGAGGAACAACCAGTGGGTGCCAACGCTGCCCAACAGCTCTCACCACCTGGACGCTGTGCCGTGCTCAACAACCATTAACAGAAACCGCATGGGCAGGGATAAGAAGAGGACGTTCCCTCTGTGGTGAGACAGCTTCCTGCTTCTGAAAAGTGGAAACAGTTACCCAAATAACACACTGCCAGGGTAGTGCTGATGGGTTAGAGATGAATCACAGAATTGTAGGTCTTTTGTCAGTTAATACAAGCTGCTAATTTGGAGGTTCGTAGTTAAACCTGTATGTCTTGAGGCTCTTCCTTACAACTGCCAGCCATGGCTCAGAGAGGAGGCTTTCTTTTTGTCAGGAAAATTGTTAATTCTTTTCCTGATGGGTTCCTTCTGCTTTTTGCTGGTGAGCTGAGCAGTTGTCATTTGAGGAGCCTGCAAACCCACTCTGTAAAGGACAGGCTGCCTCTCAGTGGCATATTCCAGTAACTTTGATCTAGTTTATTCAATGGGAAATGCCGCTGTGGTTCATGACTAACTTATTTTCCATTACAAAAGTTGCGAAAACCAAGATAAATGTAACCCTGGAAAGCTTCCTTGATTTATTTGCAGGAATGTATTATGATAGGTGTAACAAAAGGTGATAAACTGGTATTGGTTGTCATAGTCCTATAAGCTTTTGTTGACGAGTCTGTCTAAAGACTGACTGGGAAGTTGGGAGCGTGAGGATTGCTTCCCACAACCATTGCCTGCCCTCTGTGGATGCCAGATGTCATGTGCTAGTTGCGTATACTGTGTTGTTGTTTTTCATATTAGCTTTGATGACCATGACCCAGCAGTGATCCATGAGAATGCATCCCAGCCGGAGGTTCTGGTTCCAATCAGGCTTGATATGGAAATTGATGGGCAGAAACTCAGAGATGCATTTACGTGGAACATGAATGGTATGTAGGAAGGAGAGTTTCTTGACATTGGAGAGATATAGTTGTATCTGTCACCAAATATGAAGAGACCATAAGCATGAGCATGCATGTACAAGCTCCATATACACAGAGCTTTAAAGCTCTCCTACTTCAAACTGTATTCAGCTCGCATGTCTCTTCGTGAATGCTCTGCCAGTTCCATGGGTTGTAGTCATACTGGACACATGTAATCTGAAGAGTTTAACTGGCATATTTTCCTGACTCAGTTCATCAGCTCAGCAGTCTGAGACTGTTCTGTTGGCTGAGATACTCTGAATACAAAGCAGTTAATGTGTAGGCTTCTTTATGTATGTGAATTATTAGGCCATAGCTATGTTGTCTCCACAGAGCAACTGTAGGAGGCTGTAAGCACCTGTGATAGAGTGCATGTCCTTACAAGCTTAATACAAAATGCCCATTTAAAAGCAGAAGGTGATACATTTGGGACTTTATTTGTCATGCTGTGGGATTAATATTGTGTATTCCGTAAGTGGCAGACATTAATTTCTGTGAAAGTTAACAGTGTCTGTTCATTCTGTTCTGTATCAGAAAAACTAATGACCCCAGAAATGTTCTCTGAGATTCTCTGTGATGACCTGGATTTGAATCCTCTGACCTTTGTCCCTGCTATTGCCTCTGCCATCCGACAACAGATCGAGTCCTACCCAACTGACAGCATCCTTGAGGATCAGTCAGACCAACGAGTTATTATTAAGGTAATACAGGAAGGCAGTAGAACAAGAGCTGAACCATTTGGGTTTCTCTGATTATGTTATAGGGGAGTAAGAGTACAAAAGGCTTCCCTCAGTGCAATGGAGCTCTTAATTCCAGTCCTGCGCCCAGACTGAATTTGTCCTTTGTATTGAGAACGGAACCAAGGTGGCAGAGTATTAAACATTCATGTGCCAGCCCCTGAGATGATAAAGTTGTTCCGTTAATACATTGATGTCATCTTTTGGAAGAATAAAGCTTAGTGAGCAAAGCTGAGTTTTCTCATGCTACTGGAGTTAAGAATTCGGTTAAGGAGCTCTGCAGATGCAGTGAACTAAGAGTTACTGCTCTGCTTCTCTTCTGCAGCCTCTGCCTCCTCAGCTAAATTACCTTTGACTAACTTGTGAGAATGGAGGCAAATGATCTGTTTCTTCCCTCGTCTCCAGCTAAACATCCATGTGGGAAACATCTCCCTTGTAGACCAGTTTGAGTGGGACATGTCAGAGAAGGAGAATTCACCAGAGAAATTTGCCTTGAAGCTGTGCTCAGAGCTTGGCCTGGGTGGGGAGTTTGTCACTACTATTGCCTACAGCATCCGGGGACAGCTGAGTTGGCATCAGAAGACATACGCCTTCAGGTACAGAACTGTTCTCTTCCTGCTGTGGCTGTGGGGGGGTGTTTGCATTTCATGGGTGCTGGCATCAATGAATCCTTGAACAGCTGCCCTGAGGAAGATTTCATTAGAAACTGGTCTTCATGGCTTGCACGCATTCTGTCCTCCTTATCATTTTTTGTGCTTGTGCTCAAGTATCTTTCCCTGTTGTGTCTAACAATTTCAGGACCAAGTATTGTGGTGTCAGCTTTCACTGCAGAATGAAAGGCTGCTATAATTAACAGTGACCTTGTGTCTCCCTCTTCTAATGTTTGCTAATGATGAGCTCCGGATGCTTTTCTGTTTTGTTGGCTTTGCCTGATTTGGGCCATCCACTGTCTCAAGCTTTGGTGTTTTGAACTAAGAGTGATTGAAACTGTAGCTGTCTCCCCTGGCTGAAGTTGGCTTGATCATAGGCTGTTCTCACAGCTGGAACACAGCAGTGTCAGGTTTGATTAGTCAGCTTTGTAACTTGCCTCCTAATGATAATCATTTCCAGTTGTGCTGTGTTCTGTGGTGAGTTACTGTACTGATGTTGTTATCCTCAGCATGTTGCTGAGTCTGCAGCTCTGAGTATACCTTAATGTGTGCTGTAAGGTTTTCTTTGACCTCAAGTCATGGTGATAGTCAAGGGAGTTTGAGAGTTCAGCAAATGATGTATTTGATGAGGTGAGGGAATGGTACTGCAGACACCAATTTTGTAGAGGTCAGGGAAGCAGGATGGGAAGCAGCAAAGGGAACCATGCCCAGCCCTGTCCTGCCTCAGGGATGGGGCAGTGAGTAGTTCGTGTGGGGAGAAGCTGGCTGCTGCTGTGGGCTCTGCTACTTCTTCCTCCTCCATCTGAAGGTTTCCTGTCAGGTGGAAAATAGGCAGTGATCTGCTCTGGACCAGTTGCTCTTCCACTAGTCTCACTCCACTTCCTCTGGAGGTTTATTTTTATCCTGAAAATTTCCCCAGCAACTACTTGGTTCTGAAATGATTCCCAGAGTTGTTTATACTAAAAAAACCAGAAAGCAACTCCTTAGCACATGGGAATTAAGCTCTTCTACTGTAACTATTAGATTGTGTGTCCATCCTGCTGATGCCCCTTCACCTCATGGAGGTGAGGAGTCACCTCTACCTTTCCATCTACAACAGCTGACTGACATTTGCAGATCCAGCATGGGACCACATCTGTCTGTAACAACAGAACAGTGGGTATGCTTTCCTGAGAAGGGATGGGCACTTGAAGGGTGGTAGATGGGAATCTGATACCTTTAGTACTCTTCTTCCCTGCTGATGACTATTAGAACAAAGGCGTGAGCTAGTGCTTGAAGTGGAGAGGTGGCCCTGTTCATACTGTGCTGGCCAGGAAGGCCTCTTTTCTACTCACAATTTATTTACCTTCCCAGTTAATTTACTTTGACAACTTTTTAGCATGCTGCCTCCCATCACACGGGGCATTTGTTCCTTGCTCTTGTCACTTGGTGTATCAGAGGTCCATTTAGTGGACACTAAATGTTCTCTCTTTCCTGTGCTTCTCCATGTATCGCAGATACCTGGGTTAAGAAATGAATCTGTGTACATGTTAACTGTTGCAAGGGTGGGGTGGTCTTTCTCCCTTTGCTTCCTGTTAGTCTCTCTAACCTGCAGCAAATAAAGTTTTAGTCAGTGCTGCCCAGGCTCTCTCAAGTACATAATACTAGTGCCAACTTCACACTGTTCTGTCTAAAAACATGTATCTGCCCATGGTTACTGAAGAGGGCTTTAGGGGTAGTTCAGACAGGTGAAGTCAGGCCTTCTTCAGACTGTGGCAGTATTGCAAGGGGGAGAATGAAAAACTAGAAAGGGAACCCCAACAGAACAAAGCTTATAGACATGAGCTATTCAGAGAGGAAGAGCCATCTAATTTAAACCTTGTTTTGTGTCATACTACAAACATGTCCTCCTCTTCCCTTTGTTCTTCCAGCAAAGGAGTACTTTTGAAACCTTACTGTGATTAATGATATTTGGGTTCTGTGGTTGGTTAGTTCCTGAATTCCCAAACCACAGGAGTGGTGGTTGCTCCAAAGTCATTCCACTGATGTAAAGAGAGGGTCTGCTTTAGATGTATCAAAATAACCTTAATATCTCAAGGGACTGGGGGTTTGAGAAGTCATGTGCCTCTTAATCATCTGAGGGAGAGGTGAAACTTGTCTTCTAGCTGATGAAAGCCAGGGCAGTTCTTTCAGCTGCCTGCTCTGTGCAAAACAAGGAGAGCCTGCAAGCCCAGTGTAAGGGGCAGGAATGGAAGTAGACAGGTAACTGGTGGTTGTGGAATTTTCAGGGGGGATAGCAAGATGTGATGATTCCTGCCTCTGTACTGAGTGTTTCTAGTGGCAGCACACAGCAGCTCATAGCCAGAGTTTTGCCTGAAAGACCCGAGTGGTGGCACAGGTTCTCTCATACACCAACCGATGTATACGGGGAGGCACCTTTTCCAAAAGAAGGCGTACCTGTGGATACTACTGCCAGGGACCTGGACACCTGCAGAGAGAGTGTCTTGTTCTACTGCGAATCCTGCAGCACTTCAGTCTTTCTGCCAGCACCATCATCCTCTTAATCAGAAAATAACAGGGGAGGAAGAGCTGCCTTTCTTTGGAGGCTGGGAGATGGGGAGGAGTTTTTCAGTTTATCTCTGATTCTTTGCTAAGGAAATGTGGTATCTGAGCTGGCTTGCAGTTATGTGCATGAGGCCAGCTTTCCTACCCCCACTTAATTCTAGTGGGTGTTCAGTGTTAAGCACAGTAAATGAGGTTGAGACCATGCCATCAAGTCAGAAAAGCCAGTTAGGGTCTAGCATTTAGCCTGGAATGTGTAGCAGTCTGGAGCCGAGATGAAATTCCTGGGTTTGAGTGTTGCTTAGTGGACATAAGCAGTACTGGAAGTGGATTTGACTTGAGCTTCCTCCCAGGATCAGATACCAAAGGCTCTGGATTAATTTTTCATTGTAGCACTGCTTTGAAGAGTTGTTATTCCAGATGAATAGCTTTGATGCAGAGGCTGATGTTCCCATGACGATTAGCATTTGAGTCCCTTCCTGGGGGAAGGAAAGGGCTGCTCATGAGTACTGAAACCCTGTGCAGGGGGGCAGGTCCCTGGGGAGGGGTCTGGATGTGTGCACACACCTGCGGAGTGCTCCTCTCACACACACACTTTGCTGCTCAGGCTGAGCTGCTTTCTAGAATTCAAAGCAAACATTTACATTCTGAGGCTCTTCTATATTTATGCTGGGCTTCTGGCCCCACTGTCAATGTTTGGGAAGCTACTCCTGGTCAGTTCCTGTTGACTTTTACTGAAAAGCCACTGGTGAGGCAGTAAATATTTTTGTGCATGTGATAATGCAGCTGGTCAGGGCACAGATCTGTCTGAGGACAGATCTTGTGATCTGGGACAAAGCCTGGTGTTTCATTCCATGCACAGGGAGTAGCCACAGCATCTGGTTGCAACAGCAGGTCCTGAAACACTACCCTCTCCATGGCAATTGGGAGAACAGTGTGTGTTCCACTATCAGGCTCCCAGAAAGCCAGACTTGTGTCAGGGAAGAGCTGTCAGAGGTGTGCTAGGCAGACTGCAGCTAGGAAGCCAGAGTTGAAGAGCAGCAAAGCTAGACAAAGAGTGAGCCCTGCTACCAGTCTCTGCTCAGCTGCTGTTCTAGGTGCAGTGCCTCCAGCACTAATAAACTGGTATGAACTTTGCCTGTTAGGTTTGAACACCGTCAGCCATTTATAGCATCGCCTTTGTAGGAGAGAACTGCATCAGCTGTGGCTGTTTGACAGACTCATCTATGGTGGTGAAAGGAGATGGTTATAGTTGGTCTTTCAGAAGCTTTGGGCTCCACAAGATCACAACCATCAGTCCCTGGTGTACTCCAGCAACTGGACTGTCCTAAGAACAGCTAAGAATGAAACACTGTAAATGATGCTCTGTTGTCGTTGTGTCTTGCCTCTGGGCTCATAACCCAGAGGAGTGCGCTGGGACCACTGACAAATGTTGCTTTGCTGCCTTCTTTACTGCCATGTAGTGAGAACCCTTTGCCGACTGTGGAAATTGCTATTCGCAACACGGGGGATGCTGACCAGTGGTGCCCTCTCCTGGAAACCCTCACAGATGCCGAGATGGAGAAGAAGATCAGAGACCAGGACAGAAATACAAGGTGCTGCCACTCGCTCAGACAGTTCTCCCTCTGCCTTTCTCTGAGACAGAAATTAAGCTTTGATGTTTGTCTTTCTCTACTGAGAGCCAGTTGGCAGGATTTCAAACTTGCACACCACAGAAACTCATATCCCTTTAGCTTCAGGATATTAAAACTCTTATCACCTTGCTTCACAAATATTTAAATCTCTACTTTAACCATCTCCTGCTTGAAGCTAAATTTCATTTTGTCTTTTTTTTTACCTTTCCCTGGGCTCTCTGCTCATGCAGGGGGATTTGTTTCTATAGGAAGGCATTCATAAAGAATATTGGATTCTCATGCGCTGTTATGCTACCTAGAATCCTTCCACAAGGCTTCCTTTTATGTAGGGTAGAGTGCTGTTTGATGCAGGAATGGCAGATTCCAGCTCCAGCACTATTGTGATTCTAGGAGGGGCTCTGCCCACCAGAGACCTAAGCAATATTTGACAAGCAGTCGAGAGCACTTGCTCCTACTTGGTGAAACTGCTCCTGACAGATATAAGTAAGTGAATTGCTAGAATCTCTCCAAAAGATACAGTGTGGGAACAGTAAATATGCTGGCTCAGCAGTTTACCAGGAATTTGGTTTTTGTGTTGTTTTTTATTTTACTGCTGATTAACAGTGTCATTATTATTTTGCTACTTAGCTATGGTTGCTGAATAGTTTTTAATAGCAATCAGTTCAAGCAAAGTGCCCTAAAAGCTGTTACTGAACATAGTGTCTTAGCCCTGTTAACAGGTACAGCCTCAGGTGGCCAAGAAAGGTGCTTGTGCAGGGAATAAACTTGGCTACAGAGCTCAGAAAGTTGTGGCAGCCTCCCCAAAAGTGTTGGTGTTTGTAAGACTTCCCATGCCTGTAAACAGCACTCACTCTATCTCTTTCTCTCTCTTGTAGGCGCATGAGACGTCTGGCAAATACTGCCCCAGCCTGGTAATCTTCCTATTGTGACACTGGTGCTCTTCCTACAGACTTTATCCCTACTCCTCTCCCCAAATGGATCTAGGATTGGCAGGGGTCTTTGTCCCTGAAGGGGACACACATTCCACTTGCCAAGAGTTCCCAGTACTGCTGACTTCTGCCCCCACCCCCTCCACCTAAATGCCACGTACCAAGAACGCTGTGTTAGCACATGATCTAGTTGAGACCTGTGGCAGCTCTTGGAGCCCTTACATACCTGTGTGTGGACAGTGTAAAGATTCTTTTGTATAGGTGCAACACGCACTATTAGGACAACTTTTTAAATAAAAGGAATGCAAACTACTTTGAGTTCAGTAAGTCTGAATGATTGAAATCTCACCATGGTTTTGTGCTGTTCTGGTAACTGAGCAGGCTTGGGGCCTAATATTAATGCTTTTGGGTATAACACTGAACACTTGAATGCATTCAGTTTTCTCAGAGATTGGCGGAAACTGAGTACTTCCAACAGATAAAACCAGGGAAAGGTGAGAATGAGACTTAAAACCAGAAGGAGCAAACAACTCAAGGACTGGTCTGTTGCTACACTTTGTACAGTCTGTGATGAAGTGAGATGTTCAGGTGGCTTACTTGACCAGGGTAGAACAGGTTAACTGAAGTTATAAACTTAACACTGCTTTCTAGCAGATGTCAGCCTGGAGTGTGATGAATCGTTTTTTTCTGTGGAGGCCACATATGGAAGACAGCAGTCTCTGAACTGGTACAAAAGTTAAAGCATGCAATTAATGAGCCTGCAACTTCAGCAGGTGGCTCTGCTGTGGTCATTGTCAGCACCTACAGCTGCCAGTTACAGAGCACCCAAAGCAAAAGTATTTGTCTAAGTACCCTTAGCACTGCAGTGGAAAGATTTTGCAATCCTAGAAACAACCCATCTTTCCTTGGGGAGTTTAAAAACAGAAACCCATTGAAGTGAGATTAGAAAAGTCAAGCTTACTTAAGAACCTAATTAGAATGTACCCTGCTGTTGAGGTACGCCAGCTCTTTGATAAGAGTTCCTACCCTTCACTGCCAGTACTGATGAGTGTTGCAAGCAGGGCAGATTTTGCTGACAGCCCAAGAGTTACTACATTCAGGCCTTTATGATAAAGCCAATAGGGTTTACAATCCTTGCTGATCCACCCACACTGCTAACACAGTCAAAAAACACTCTCCAGTCTTAACTTATCATATTTAGACTTGAGGAATAGCAGAGCCAGTTCTGATTCCTGGGTGGGAGGGAACTGTTTCCAGATGTTAAGTCTGCAGAAACCAAAAATTTGGCAATAATATTGCAGCGTTATCCTGGGTTCCTGTGCCAGAGTGGTACTCCATTTTTCCTTACTAGAAAGGTTGAAAAGTTGTTTCAGCAAGTTAAACAAAACTTGGGGCTTGTGCTATGTATGTCAGCCTCCCATGTAGAACACCTATTTTGCCTTACGGATATAACACTTCCTAAGGACACTTCAGCCTCTCTTTGTTATAATCCAGTACTTCTGGGAGCAGCCTCTTCAGGAAATTTGATCAAAACAAGCACAAACCTTCTATACCCTTAAACTAGCACATGCAGTGCAATTTCTGAATTGCTGTGAACCTTGTGGGTACCCATCCTGAAGCTCACAACCAGGTACAGACACACAGGGACTGCAGCTTCTGTAGTGGGCTTACAAGTACTTTGCTCTCCTGAAGCCCTAGAGAAGCTGCAGGGATTGTCCCTCCAGGCAGCCGGGGGCAAAGCAGGACAGTCCAGAGGGGCAAGTCCCAGGAAGATGAGAATTTAAACCAGCTTTTTCTATGTATTGGGACTACTAGGGAACAGCTGTGAGTGGCTTTCCTGCTCTGCAAATAAATCCTGAGATTAATGTAGTACCCTAGCTGAAAGTTTAGCCTGGCTTCTGCATTCCAAAAATCCCATCCCAGAAACATTTAAAACAGAATGCCTGCAGACTTTAAAGGCAAACTTTTACCAGGATTGAAACAGCTGTGCTACTAGGTCATGAGCAAAGCACACAGCAAGTACCTGTCAAGTCTGAGGCTGCTTAGCCCTTAGTACCACCATGTGTTTTAGAACAAGACTGCTATCTGTACAGATCTCTCATCCTGCAGAGATAAGTGTGAGTGCACCTTGGTCAAATGAAGTCTGATTCTTTCATTAAAAAGATGTTTCATGGGAAACTCGCAGGGGGAGGGGGGGGGGCTTTGGTTCTTTCTTGCAGAAGACTCCTGTATCATTCTATTTAATTGGATTACAGCTGCTCACAGTTGAGTAGCTTTAGTGGTGGTTTCAAGTGTGTCTAGCTGAGCAGACAGCAACATTACCAAAGAAGCTATCCTAGGAAACAACCTTTACAAATCTACTCCAAAGGTTTTAAGGTTTGGTACAAGCAGAGAGGCGCACTGCATTAGCATGAATGATCAAATCCATTTCATACAGCTGTTCATGGTAGGGACTAACTTTTGCCTTCTCTTAAATTTCAGATGTTGAGGTTTTTTTGTTCTGAAACTTAAACGAGAGTGGAATTAAACTGCACGTGCAGACAGTCTTTATTACCAGTGTCAAATGCTACTTCCAGTCACTGCATGGATAAAGCATCCAGCTCTGTCCCCTGTCCTTTCCCCAAGCATCCCTTTATCTAAAATACACCTCCACAGACACCCCTCATGCTCTGTAGTCCTGATGACAAAGGAGGGTAAGGACATCTTCCAGCTAGCCTGAACTTTGCTTCCACCAAAAAAAGAAAAGCCCAAGCAAGCAACTTGGCAGCTGTGATCCAAGTCCTGATGAGAACTGGTGAATTGCTGCCTCTGCCCCTGGCAGAAATGGACACACTACTGAAAAATAAAGACTTTAATGTAAAGACTCTTTGGAAACAAAAACCAAAAAGGAGTGGGGGACTGAGAGGCAAGGAAGAGGCTGAGCTGCATTCTACCATGATCGAGTTGGGAATACCACCTCATTGAAAGCCCACAACCAGGAGAGCCAGGAGCATTCTACAGAGGGCAACAGTGACCTGGCATGCATCAAATCAAACAGCAAGAGAAGGAGCAACTGGTTTAACACCCCCCATTTGATACTTACTCCCCAGTAACTGAGGAGCCATCACAGCTTCCAGTCCCTGTCCCTAGAACACCTCCATGAGCATTTATCAGTTCTTACGTGCAAAGCTCTTTGGAACCACTTAGTACAAGGGGAAAATGGGTTACCCATACAAACAGTGAGACATGACACATCAGAATGTCAACTGGTGTTATTCCAGTAGGATCTCTGGGCCACAGCATCGGTCCATCCAGAAAAGAGGAATCTGGCCACATAGAAGAGTCCCACGTGTTACTGTGGATGCTGGTTCTGGTCCTGGTCTCCAGGCTGGTCTTCTGGATGGTCTTCAGGGAGAGGGTTATAGTTGGGATCCTCCTCCGGTGTGTCAAATACCATCTTCCTGGCAAGGGACATGCCATCCCACCAAGCAGGCAGGTTAGGAGAATGAGCTGAGGACGCAGCTCCCAGCCCTCCAAGGAACATCCCAGCCTTTCCCAGGGCTTGGCTGTCTGCCTCAGCCACCTGCCCTCTGCACCAGCACTACCTGTTCCGTAGCACAGATCAGTATCTAACAATGACAGTACCTGCTTCCTTGATCTCTAGGTCAGTTTTGATCCTCAGCATGAAGCAGAAAGTATTCCGCTTTCTTAAAGTACAGAAAGATACCAGAAAACAATCCTACTTGCATCTAGCATTTCCACAAGCAGCAAGAGCGCTCCAGTTCAACTAGCAAAGTTTAAGGTACCAGCAGCTGCTTTACAGACCTTGTGTACATACACAGATAACGTGCAACGTGCCAGTGCTTTCTGCAGCAGAGGCACAAACTGTTGAGCTGAGGTGCTAACAGCATGCAATTGCATCCTACACTCACCCCACACTGTGACAGTCTGCTGAAGGTTGAGAAACAACACAAAGCCCAGAATTAGCTTTACTTACAGGAAGCCAGGAGTTAACAGCAACTTCTTTCCTCCAGGCTGGTTGGGAAAAACATCTTCCAAGAAATAATAGATGTGACCCACAGCAATCCCTGTGGAAGAGATGTGACCAAGGTCAGCCCCAGCTGCGACTCCGTTGCCAGCTGAACCAGAGCCCCTGGGAGCTTAAGCAGGATGAATCTACAAGAATCGCTCAGCTGTGTACCCATGTCCCAGCTCCCACCAGTGCTGCAGTTCCACAGGGCCAGGCTGTTTGCAGCAATGAGCACACAAGCCTGTCAGACTCTGCCAGCAGAGCTCACTGTATCCAACTTCAGCCCCTGGGGAAGACACAGCAAGAGCTGAGGCACAAGGCTAGCCACCCAGCAACCTCAGCCAGCTCACTTTAGGAAACCCACCATCTTAAATAAGATGAAAGTAAGAGACAGTGCTAGTGCCCCAGGAGCATCTGAGATTTGAGCATGATGTGGCTGCAAAATGCCCTTGTCCCCAGCACCCACCAGCTTTGACTTACCCAGTAAGTCAATGATGATGGAGTTGCCCAGGAGCAGAGAGAATCCCATCAGGACCCAGGGCAAAAAGGGGGCCTGGAAGTTAAGAAGGCCGAAGAAGTTCATGCGGATATAAGGGTTCCTGCGACTCCACACATACACCAGCATGATGGTGAAAGCCTGGCCCAGGAAAAACAGGCTGGCAAAGAGTCCAAATAGCTAGGAACTACCGAGTCAAGGAAAGGCCTACCCACCCTGTGCACCTTCTCCAGGCAGCACAGGGTGCCTTGTGACTAGGAAACCCAGAACTACAGGCAGCTAATCAGCTAATATAGGCATCTCCACAAAGTTACCATCAAAAGTCACCTTTAAAGAAGGGCCTTCACATTCTTACAGCCCTTGGGACATTCAGCACGTATTAGCAACTAGCTCACATCCATCATTTGCCTTCTACAGGTGAAGTTCAGCAGTGAGATGCTCTTGACATTCACAACCCTCTTCTCCAGAGCACAAGCAGATGGACAAAGGCAAAATATTCCCTTGCCCTTATTGCAGTTGGACTCCAAATCCACCTATGGCCATGAGTGTGGCTGCTGTGGGCTCCTGGACACTGACAAACACCCAGCAATGGCCAACACCCATGAGAGCAAATAAAGCTTCATGCAGAGCTCTGTGGGGAGAGCAGTGCTGAGCCATTTGCATAAGACAGCAGCAAAACATTCAGAAAAGGTTTTATGGTTGGGAAGGAGTTATTTCTTCCTAGACTATTTTGTCCTACAATAAGAGAAGTTGAGATGTAGGACAGTATCTCCTGGCAGGTTGCAGGGATAGAGTGCTGAGCTCATGCTGCCTGACATGCTGACAGCAGACACCTCCCTCCTTGTCCTTACAGCTGTGTTCTTCCCCTCAGCTGCAGCTTTGAGCAGCCTCATGCCAATGGTAGCAGTGCTCCAGAGTGCTCCTCACCAGAGCTCAGACACAGCTGCCTGGCCACAGCTGGATGGTTCCTCACACAGTGTAACAAGAGGCTTCCTGCAAGGCTGAGATTCCCCTGCACACTGCCACATGTCCTCTTCTGGGATCAGGCAGCCCATCGCCTTGCCAGGTGCATCAGCACTTCTGCAGGCAGCAACACAAGTACAGGCAGCTTTTCCAGTATGTGCTTCTGCTCTAAGGACTGGGAGGCGGCACAGGTCAGGAGACAAGGGTGGGCAAGGCAAGGAACATGAGCTGTGCCGTACAGGCAGAGTACTCTCCACTGTATGCTCTCCCAAGCCTCAGGGCACAAGCCTGGCAAGCCTGGGGCACAAGAATAAGGTTCATAAGTCAGCTGTCCTGCTCGACAGGCAGGTACATGCTACTAACCACACAACGCAGCTGCAATTCGAAAAGTTAGCAGTTAAGACCCATGCTATCCACAGCTCAGAACACCAAAGAGGCTCAGCCAACTCAAAAGGATACTGTCATGAGAAACCCTCCAAAGAGGAACATGAAAACAAAGTCAGCTGTCCTTCCACGGAAGGAGCCTTCTTCTAGCATGCGGCAGTACCTGTACCTGAGAGCAGGAGAGAAAGGAGGGGTTGCAGTATAGGAAATTAACAGCTGGCCACCCTGTGTCCCCACAGCACAAACCACTGCAAGCTATTTCATCACAGGAGCTGTCAGCCCCAGAGCAGAACAGTGCAAACATCACTTCATACCACTGACCCCAGGGAAACAAAGAGGCAACTGCTGTGCTCCAGCCAGAGCTCAGCCCAGGAATGGGCACTGCTCTCCAGCATGAGCCACAGCAGTGCTGATGGCTTCTCCAGCCTTTTGGCAGGGGCTGCCCTGCAGCAAGCAGAGATGGAGCTGCAGGAGGTGGTCACAGTTGTTGGGGGACTGGCTTCAATTTAGACCAAAAGAGCCATAGCCCTAGACCATTACCAAGACAAGTTAGCCTAGGGAGGAAGGTGGATGGGGTGAAATCACATCTAAGCCAAAATGAAGCAGAGAGTTTCACTGAGACCAAAGGATACAGAAATATCATGTTGAAAAAGAAACTGAATCCCAGTGGCCCAAAAAAGAGGAAGTTGGTGATCAGCCTCCATATCTGAAAGAGAAGAGAGAGCAAAGGAGACGGACAGACAGGTCTCGCACCATTACACGTACACCGGCTATCACTCACCCCCTGGGGATGCCCAATCACACCCCTGTACACTCAGAAGTACCCCAGGACAACAGACAGCTCCACCACCTTCACATGGGACTCCCCTTCATCGCCCATGTCAGAGTATCCTGCCCCTCCAGGTGTGGGAAAGGTTTCTCAGCTTTTCAGGAAGGGACAAACAGCCACAGTTCAGCACCCAGAGCCAAAGTAAATCAGTGCTCACGCTCCTCTACAATAACCCCTTCCCCACCCAGCCTGACATCAGCAGGTCAAACACCTCGGTGTCACAGGAAAAGAAGAGACGGGTTTTACACAGAATAATAAAGGAAATGACAAGATGATGCACGGCAGGGAAGGGCTGTGTGTCTGTGACAGGAGGGGACACCATGTTGGCAACACAGCTCCTGCCAATCTGAGCGGGTTGGAGCGATGGGGAAGAAGCCCGTTTGGCTCATACAGCATTCCCCGAGCACCCTACCAAGCGGAACACGCAGGGCCCAGCCTGTCACACCCACCCCTCGCCGAGAAAGGGGCAAGAGGGGCCCCCAAGCCCGGTCAAGGCCTCACCTGGAACTTCCTGAAGATGAGGTCAGGGTTGAAGTACAGCTGGAAGGGGGTGATGAACTCCAGCTGCTGTGGGAGACAGGCAGAGCACTGCCATCCGCTGCCGGGCACCCCCTGCCCGCAGCCAGCCCCCTGGCTGCCCCACCACAGCACCCCCTCCGGGACCCTGACCGCCCCACCACAGCCTCCCCCCGCGAGGACCGCTCTCGGCCTCACCACGGCGGCGGTGGTGAGCACGCAGGCGGTGGTGTAGGCCCGCGTGACGGCCGGCATGCCCAGGTACTCCTGCGCGAAGCCCTGGTAGGCCATGGCGCACAGCGACAGCGCCCGCCCGCGCCGCGGGCCCTTTAACACCCCCCCCCCGCACGCCGCGCACGGCCAATCCCGACGCGACAGGCGGCACGAGCTGGCCAATCGGAGCGCGCTTCATGCCCTCGGCCTCCACCCGCCGCCAACCCAGCGCGGACCCGCCGCGGCAGGTAACGGGCTGGGAGGGGCAGAGCCGCTGGCGGGGGCCTCCTCCCGGGGGCGGGGCGAGCCGCCACAGCCAATGGCAAAGGAGTATCCCCGTGACAGGCGGCGGAGGGCGGGACACGTTACGTGCCTCCCAGGAGTCGGCCAATCAGCAAGAGAGAAGGGTGATGCGTGGAGGGCGGGGCGGGGCGGGGTCAGGGCCGCGGTGCCGTTGCCGTTGCCGTTGCCGTTGCCGTTGCCGTTGCCGTTGCCGTTGCCGTTGCCGTTGCCGTTGCCGTTGCCGTTGCCGTTGCCGTTGCCGCTGCCGCTGCCGGTGCCGGTGCCGCAGCATTTGCGGTTAACTCTGGAGGAGAGAGCGGAACATTTGTTCTCCCCACGTAACTGTGTCCAGCATCCTGCAAAGCACTCTGGAGGGATGCTCTGATAAAGATCTGCCTAAACCTCACCCTCTGTGCTGATCCTGCTTCCGGAGCTGCCCGTGTGCTCAGGGGTCGCATCATCACGACAGCCGCACCAGCCTGGTGCTGGGTTTATGCAGGAGATGGTGAAGCTGTCAACAGAGCCTTAAATGAGCCTTGAGATCTCCCTTTAAACCTCCAGTTAATGGGAAATTAGATCACCAGTGGGGAGGGAGTCAGTGTTCCATCACCTCTGCCCTGGCTGCCCTCTGATGAAGAACAAAACCTAGCTGGAAGATGAAAGGGGTGTTAAAGCACATCGGGGGGACAATGGGCTGCAGGCACTGTGGTGCTGAGAAATGGCTGCTCCTGGGGGAGCACAGACAGCTCAGGGGCAGAGCCGCACTGAGGCACAGTGCAGAGCTTACAGCCGAGCAGGAGGGGCAGCTGAGTCCAAGAACTGAGAGCAAATAAATGAATAATGGATGAAATAAATGGGTAATTATCCTGCTCCTCTGGATGTGGGATTAGAGGTTTCCTATCTGCTTTTGCTGCCTGTGGGTAATGCCAGCCCGAAGCTGGATTCAAGTCCTGTGATTCTTTCCTTCCTTCCTTGTTTGAACCAAGTATGGAGATGAACACTGGGAGTATCTCTGCTGGAAGGAGGTCATTGTTCCGGAGCTCAGCCTCACTTAGCTCCACAGAGACGGGAATCCAAATGATCAATCCCACAAACTCTGTGTGGAGGCCTATGTGCTGATCAGACATTGCATGGAACCTAATAAAAGCCATTAGTTTCTCATTTTTCTTCTTTTCCTTTGTTTGCCAGCCAAAACTGGAGAACTCTACTTGCTTCTACTTAAGGCCTTCTTTTGTAAGATTCATGGGGGGAAGGGGCAGAAGCTATGGAACGCATCGGGAAGTTCACTGTCTCACACTGGAATAGGCCAAACAAACCTCACTGACACCCCCAGTTCCCAGGCTGCTTCCTGCCCATGATCTCACTGCCTTCGGAGCTCAGCCAAGCTGACTTCATGCACTAAAGAACACCCAGGGGCAGCTTGAGTCTTTGCTACAATCCCTGTCACATTTTATGGGTTTGGGGAGTTATGTCTTTCCACAACATCACAACAGTCAGCCGCCTAGCTGAGCTCACATGATGCACCTTTGTGAGGATGCCAACATGCTCCCTTCTATAAAATCACGGAATCTAATTAAAAGCCCCCCCAAAACCAAACCCAGATTCTTTGTCTCAGCTGCGAGGAGGAATGAGGGACTGCCAGAAGAAAAACACGCAGAAATCTTTGCTGATTTCCTCCTTGTGCTGTTCTCCTGCCCAGGGCCCCAGGGCAGATGTGAGCGCAGGTCTGAGCAGGGCTGATGTACAGCTGCTGCCTGCCGTCTCCTGGGTTCCCCTTCCTTTTGGAAGCAGTTGAATTCATGTCAATGTGCAGCATCGCTTTCAAAACCCAAGACAACAGAAACTCAGTTTCCATAAAACAGGCCTGATGCCCAGACTTCACTCCATTTTGGGTGGCCTTTAGAAAAGGTGTCTATCTGTAGGCACTTGGAGCTGACCAAGGGACTAACTGGAAGAACTTTCATCTTTACCCTTAGCTCAGGTCTCTCACAGGAAGAACTGAAACACAATGGCACAGGAGGCAACTCTCTTTTCCAGACAGTATTTACCCATTCTGCATCTGCAGGCTCAGTCATAGTAACCTGTTGTACTGTAAACATTTACAATCCACAAACCACCTCACAAGAAAATATGCCTGGAGAAGAAGAACTAGAGTGTGTTGCACACTCACCACTGTGCATTCATTTAGCTTTGATTTAAGAACATATTTATTTCCTGAAAAGGAATGGCTTTGCACATAGACAGTGACTGCTACTAGACTATCCTATTGCCTCTGTTCTGTTTTCTCTATTTCTGGAGTGATTTTAAGGAACATGCAAGCGTTTGCCTGGAGTTGCAGGTAAACTTAACAGAAACTCAACATCTTCCTGTCTCAGTTTCTGCAAACCAAAATAGCAAAGAGTTAGAAAACAAAGAAAAAAGCTATTAATTCTCCCCACAAGTTAACCAGCACATAAACCTCAAGAAGGCACATAAGCAAAGATAAATGGGCTGTTGCAGCATTCATCTCTTTTGTTTGTAGTGAATTATTGTGTGTAATTCATGTTTCCTGTCCATAAAAGCCAGAGGAACTTGAAGACATGGAATCCATTCTGATTTAGTAAAGACAAAAACAACTCCTTTTGAGCCCATCTGGAACTTGTTTTTATCGTAACTGTTTTGGGCTCGGTAACGAGTTCAAGATCTAACTGCTGTCACTGATTGTTTCAAGAACAAACAGATGCTTGCTTTGAAGGCAGCAGCTCTCATTTTGCCCATCGCAGCACTCTCCGGAGTCACAGGATGAAAGGAGCGGAGCCCTGGCAGCACAGACCTTAAAAAGCACTGGTGTCCTCTCCAGGGGTGCTCACTCAGTCCCAGCCACATGCTCGATGAGTGTCCGGCCAGTGACACGTGCCCTCTGCTCTTTAACACCGTTGGCTTCTTGTTTTATGACCTTTTGCAAACGTGTCCTGCCTGCTGTGACACGTCACACCTGGTCTAAAGACACAGGCACCTCCTCCAGCTGGGCTATAGGACACTCCATGGAAAGCGTTTATTCCCGGGCCACCTTGGCTGGAGCAATACTCCATACCTGTGCAGTAGAGCCCCAGTCCTTCTATTCATTTGAAAACAAAAACATCCTCTGCCCCCTGCCAACTCTCAGACTCCCTGCACCAAGATACGAGACTATACAAGTTCTGTATGAGGTCTCATCCACCCTAGTGCTCCCCACACCATGCCACTTCTGACATCTCAGTTAGCTCTGGTGTAGAAGATGTCGCTGCATGCCTGGCACACTGGCACTAGGAACAGATTCAGAAAGAGCATCATTGAGCTTCCCTACAAATGAGCCCAACAGCCAGAGGGACCTTTCTGGAAGGTTCTTTCAGCTCTTGGACTCAGTCCTCGGTGGTATGGGCAGCAGGTGCCAAAAGCTCCAGATCCACCTCAGAGTAGTTGCTAAGTGTTTCTGCTCCAGCTTTGGAAACAGGGCTCCATGAGCCTGCTGTGCATAGATAAGCTGTGTAATCATAACCTGAAATGTTTACTTTGCGATGTTTAATGGCCATATATAAGTTCTTTCTCCTTCATTGAAGAATTTCCTGTCCCAGATCAGCTACCTCTACACTGTGATGGCTAAAGTCAGGAGAAAGTGAATCACAGAGAATTGGATGGGGGGGGGGAAGTGTTGTTTGTTTGTTCACAAGAAACTAAAGATAGCACTTAGAGTTCATTCCTTCAAGGACATGTGGTTTGCGCAGGGTTTGCTGTAAATCAAAGTTTATGTTATTTTTACTTCCTATGTTTTTTAGTTCAAAAATACCGTTTGGCATCTGGCATATCCTAAGAAGATCTTGCCTAAATTTTCTTGAGCAGAGCCTGATCACATATCCAAATAAAGCACCTCTTCCAAAACAGCTTCTGATCATGAGTTGAGGACATCAAGCAAGAAAATGTCTGTCTCTGCACAGATTTTGGTTTTTTTTCCAGTGCTTAATCATTCTTGTTAAATTCTTCTGCCTTGTGATCTGTCATTTGCACCATAGGTCACCTCCCACAGCTGCCAGCAGGGAATATCCTTCAAGGACCTTCATTTTGTAACATCCATTTCATAAGTGCTGTGGCCAAATCAACGGAAGAACCAGGAAACAATGCTTGTTCATTATAAAAAGAGGTCTATGTTCAGCTCACAACAGCAGCACATACAACTGAGCATGCTGTCAGCCCTTGAAGGCCCCTACAAGGAGTCAGAAATGATATTTGTACTTTGGCTTTCATCAGAGGCAGGACTCAGGTGCCTCTCAATAGGCCAGGGGACAGGTCTAATTGAAAGCTCTATTTGAAGTAAGCATTAAATAAGAAATCAGGATGAGTTTGACACTCTGACACTGCTGCACTTATTTTCCTCTTCTCTGACAGGAACATTCAGTGACATTTACTGCCATTTGGCAGAGTGTAAACACTCTTCTCTTGCATGCAAGAACAGAGATTTTGTTCAGCTAAGCAGTTTGTGCTCTCTGGCCTTCAGGTCACCCAGTTTCAACCAACTGCTTGCATCAGCGTCTGATAGAAAGAAGGGAGGAAAGGGAATAGTTCAGCCACACATGACCTACAGCTCACAATGGACTGAGAAAATGGAGAGAAGTGTATTTCAATTATCTTTAGTATTCAGTTTTCCCAGAGAAGCTCTACTGCTTATCAGGAGGATGTAAATGCACACTACTGATCCAATGCACAGAACATTGAGCTGTTCTTCTGACACCCAAAAATCCTGGCAAGGAAAAGCAGCTAGTTCCCTAGGCTGTATCTGTCCTTGTGTCCTCAGAGGACTCAGCTCCCATGTATCTCCTCTGGTCTGGAAGGCATCCAGTGAGTCTGTGTGGTAGCAGAAGCTCTGTCAGCATTGGGTCCCTGCCCTGAGAAACTTCTGCAATGAAGCCCATTTCCTGAAGTTCTTATACGGTGTCTTGAACTTAGATAAATCATGGGTTTTTTTCTAAGGACTGTTAGTGAACTGCTGGAACTGAGAATAATGGTGTCACAGCCGGGCATTCCTTTCCTACAAAGAAAATCCCTTTTAACAGCTAAGTTCCATAAACACTGCTTTCACCATAAAAACAGCAGACCTGCAGGATGTTTCTTGAGAAAGCTGCTTGTTTGTTTGTGCTATTTGTCTTCCATATTTGAGTGAATCCTGCAAGAGTCAGGACAAGCAGACAGGTATTTTGTATTTCACTGTGATGGTCCTTACAGGAAAGAGATAAGGATTTACAGGAATAGCCAGACTAGAGCCTGGGAGATAGCCTACAACCAGCCAGGGAGCAGCTCCAGATCTCTTCTGTGATTGACAGTGTAGCATTTGTAGGGAGAATTCATCCTGTAGATTCAAGCCTCTTCTCCTCTTGCAGTACAATTACAGTTGGTCCAGACAATCCTGGGATAAAGACACTCTAAAACATAGGCACCTCTCAGTGCATGGCACATCAAAAACCATGCATTGATGGTCCTTCCTAATGGTAGGATTATTATTTATTAGTGCAGACAGATAATTACAGGCAGAGACTGCCATCACATTCTCCAAATAACTACTCTCCATGCTCATGGCATCATATTCCACCTTGATTATAACAGACTTGAGTTCAGTGAAAAAGTATTTCAGGGAAGAGGATGGTCAGTCCCCACAGTGGTGCTGGAAACCTGCTGTGTTCATGTGACTGTTTCCAAAGCCAGGAGTTTGAGTAACTGCAGTGCAATGGTTATACCCTGGTGACAGACCTCGAGACTGAAGACTTCTCATCCACACCAACTCACCCTAAGGCTGAACACCGGGAATGCTGGTTTTTTAAGTTGCAGAGGAAGTCAGTTAGAAACACAACCACAGTGAACACCTGTCAGCACAAAACCTCAAGTCATACAGATGTTACGTAGGAGAAAAAAATCCATCCATCCATCCACTCCTCATCAAGGCAGCTGTTACTAGAAAAGACAGAGGACAACTCCGGGAGCTCCCACCTCAGCTGCAGACACAGCTGTAGTCACAGCAACAGCCAATTTATGCCCCTTCTGGAAGAGAGAGCCTTGTGAGCAGCGTGTGCCACAGTCCAAGGCGCCTCACTGCCTCCCTGCGGTACTTCACCCATCGCTCGTTGCTGCCGTAAGCTCACCTGCTATTTCCCTTCTCTGACCTGAGACTGCCACAGGCAGTTGCTTTACTTCATTGCACAGATTGCAAGCTCTCTGGTTTAACCCCCACATACAAGCACTGGGAATGGGTTTTGAAAAGAGAGAATGTATCTCTGCACAGTTGAGGGAAGGTAGAGGTGAAACAAGGAGAAGCTTGAGGCAAGCCAAGTGAGAGGCCCAAAGGGAGATACAAACACATCCCCTGACCGCACCTGCCCTTGTGCATTGGTGTCCAGAGCCTCTAGGATTACCTTTGGGCTGTGATGAACACTGCTTTCACCTGTTAAATAGAAGAGTGTGCACATATTTACCTGGGAAAAATAAGACAATGCAATGGTCTAAGCAGGCAGTTCTTGCCCAGGTCATTGCACACAGATACATTTTTATGTTTGGCTGCAACAGAAATGAGACAGATGGAGCAGATTCATGGTACTCAGGCCCAGGTGTGAGCCGCATTCCCTAGCCTCTTACCCAACTAGATACATGCTTTGACGTGTTGGCCTCTGCCTAAGGAGCTAGAAATGGAATAATCCCCATCTATCTCAAAGGCTCCCATGACACAGCTCAGTGACTAGCACAACCAGGGACATTCCATCTGGTAGCCACAGGCTGAAACTCCTGTACGCCATCACCTGAGGGGACAAAGATTCGCGCTAGGCAGTGCCTACTTATAAGATGCTAGGGAAGAGGAGAAAGCTCTTGCCTAATTCAGAAGATGTGGTTTTATTCCTGGAAGACATCTATCCAAACCTGATCTCATTCAGAATAGGCAGCAGGAAGAAACTAGAGTTGTCCTTTTCCAATGTATTACTGTTGTTGATACATGCTTCCCAAACAGTGCGTCAGCAGCTGTTAACTTGTACAAGTTACATACAGTCATCATTTGGAAAGCTGCTAAAAGGAATCCTCTGATCCCTGCCAGATACCACAGGCAGCAAACTGCTGGCACGTTGGTCAGAGCCTAACGCAGGAAATGTTGTACTTCTCCTGCCACCTAGTGGCTGCAGCTGATGCAGCACCGCATCCCTGCCGATACCTGTAAGATTCGGCGATGCAGAATGGGTTCCTATTTCTGTTCAAGTGTAGTAAAACCTGAGTAGGGACAAAGAGACATTTAGAAAAAAAAATAATCTCTTTTGAAAAGTTGGAAATCTGTCCGGCCCCTCACAAACTGCACTCTGCAGGATGAAAGAATGTTAAAGTACCAGGATGAGTCCTAAAGGCCAGATACTTTGTGAAGCAGCAGCTTTGCTGTTGTTGCTGGCAATGCAATACGCCTCTGTCTCCAGTAGATCCCATCTCTAGGATTCACGAGGATACACCATTTCCCACTGCCAGGGTGTGCCTTTCTGTTCTACAGAAAGAGGCAAACCTATCATTGCCATTTGTGCTGCCTTGCTGTCTTCTCTAGCTTACATGGAAAAGGGAACCATTTCACAGGCATTGGTTTGACTAGTAGTTTCTTTCTTTCTGTTTCTTCTCAAAGTCCTAATCAAGCCATCTCCTTTCTTTTGGCTTTGTTTGTATGATAATCACAGCAGTGCTGACGGCTGCAGCAGAGAAGCCCACGTATGTTTCCAAAATAAGTAGTTAAAGTTTCTTTCAGTATATTTTTAAACTACGTGTTTTAAAAATACAGCATTTTTGAATGACAGGACTGTAAACGCTTCTGGAGTGTGTGACTGTCGTGCTGGGCATTAGTGGAGCGGCACAGCTACTTCCCAGAAAAGGATCTGTGCAAGAACTATTTTTTGCCACCTAAGGCTTATAATAGAGGAAAAATTAAACTTTGGTTCATTTGTGGTTGCTGCTGTTTTAGAAGTAATTCATATACAGACACGGCCAAGAGCAGGTATCTCTGCTGTCGGACAACACTGAGATTTTGAAATAGCAGGATTTTGAGACAAGACAAACAATAGCAGGACTCCATGGAGCTGCGAACTGCAGAGGTACTTCTCATTTCTATAGTTTGGAGAGAGCAGTGAGGGGCAGATGGAAAGAGCAGAACACCCAGTCAAAGCAAAAAAGTGCTGCTGCCATCACGATGGTATCAAAATAGTGTGTCATTCCTTTGGTGAAGATTAGAAAAAATACAGGAAAGGGAAGTGAAGCGAAGAAAACAAGGCAGTAGAGAAGACATAGGTCAGAAAGCAGGGGATGAACTGAAGAGACTGCCTGGGCAGAGGGAGAGGCCTGGGAAACACTGCTGGGAGCCACAGGGCAGGGAAGAACTGGTTAAAACTGGGAGAAGTCCTCCAGTGTCCAGAGGTCCTCACCTTGGCCACCTTTGTGCCTACTCCCATGAGTCAGAACTGTGCCTTTCCCAGAGCCCTGGCAGGACAGGGGCTGCATGTGGCAGTATGAAGCACGCCTCACTTTCAGAAATGATACACATTCACTCGGCTGCCTGAGTTTCAGAGCCAGTCCTGCAAGTGCATGTGTCAGGAAACACTAATTCCAACTTCAAGCATTTTTTCTGACTATGGCCCAAAGTCAGGTGTCTTTACACTGGGGAAGCAAAGACAGCCAGTGGTTACATTTTAACTGAAGCGTTTAACAAGTTGGTTAACTTTTACTGAATTAAAACACTTTCAACTGAAAAAAGATGACACTTTGGTCGGGTCAATTTTCTTACCATGTGAAGTGTTAGGCAAAAACATAACTTGAAATATAGTCCTCAGGGGCTCATAGTTCACACTAGTGTTTACAGATTAAAGAACCATGCACTGTTGTATTGATTAAAAACCATCAGCATCTGAGAAAAATAGTTACTACTGTTACCACAGACAATGCTCCTCTGCACAAGCCACCTCTCACTTCTAATCCAGCTGGGGTTGGGGTTCTTTCGGACACCAAAGACAAGAAGCACCCCAGCCTGGGGAACCATCTAATGCAGCCTCTCACTAGGAGAGGGAATTTCCCCCTAAGCTGTTTGAATAACCTGAAAAAAAACCCTTTTACCAGAGCCATCGTGGAGACTGCCAGATAAAGATGCCCTTTGAGAATTATGGATAAAAGTAGAGATGCAGTTTATTTATTTTACAGTCAGGATTTAAAACTGAGATTCAACTTTCCTAGCATCTGCCATATATTATAGGGATACAGACTTGAACTTTAGGCAATGACCATTACTCTTGAAGTGTTACCTGACCCCATAATTCAAGAGTTGAACAGACAGTCTTAGTCAGCCTTGCCCAAGTCAGGCTTCAGAAGGCTTTGCTGCATTGAAGTTCAATGTAGCAGTCAGGAACTTTTCCTTTAAATGAGATAACTGATTACCCAACCCATGACTTGGGCAGTCCAAGCCAGTCCACTCTAGTTTAAGCCAGTCCCTGGACTTTGGCTTCCATCAGTGCCTTTTTTATGGTCCTTTACTCATCTCCTGCAGCTCTAGTTGCCTGTTAGTTGCTGCTGGAGCTTCTCTTCCCTAGTGACCTGGAGTGAATCCCCAGCATGCCGAAACCATCTGCAGTTTCATCAGTAACCAATTCAACAATGACAAATCAAATAGCAAGAACTTCATGACAAGCTAAATGGAGTGTAAACACCAAAAAAGAATGAAATGACATGTTGAAATATTATCTCAGGCTCCTCTTTCTCTGTGTACAGAGTGACTTTTTCCAAAGTAACCAAAGAAAGTGTTAGGAAAGACCTAGGCTGTAAGCAGAAAAGACTACCTTTGCATGCAAATTGGTGTATGGTTATCTTCTGTTTCTTTTGCCAAATAGTATGTATTTTTTTCCTTGCTGCTATTCTAAAAGACCTGTTGCATAAATTGAGTACAGAAAGAAAAATAAATCTGAATCAGATGTGGTTCAAATAATAGCACAAGGTCATATCTGAAAGATACCAAATGTCTTGCAAGGAATTGTTTTTTTTAAAGCAAAGAAAACTGGATTTAAAAGCACATTCCTACTTAATGCTCGATACATAACAGGGAGTTCAAACAAACCAAGGTTGTTCAGAGCACAGCAGCCAAAAAAAAAAAAAATACATGATTTGGTAGATGGAGGAGGGTTGAAAGACTGAAAAAGTCCTCCATAATGAAAGAGTTATGAGTGGGAGGGATGGGGTATGCATGTATCACAGAACTGTATTGTATTCTATGCATTTTGTATACAATTCTATTGTATTGTATTCTAAGCCTCCTATCAGATATAGTTCTAAGAAAGGTTGAATAAACTATTAAACCAGGAATGCCCTTCAATCCCCAAATCTTTGTCTAGTCTCAGCCAAGTCACTGAACAAAATATTCATTTGGGTGAGACAACAATTGGAGAAGGAGGAAGGACAAGTAGATAGAAATCATGCACATTGCACCATCTCCCACTAGAAGTTACTCTATGATAGTGCAGATTAAGGCAGCCAAAACTGGAGACAGAAGCACTGAAGTGTGTAACTGGATTCTGGGAGGCAGCTACAAGCTTTGTCTCTCCTCAGAATCTCACTGTCCTGTGCTTTAATAGCTCTGGTCTTCTATTTCACTCTGCACTGGCTCCTTGGTGTCAGAGGACACAGGTGTGTGGCATTGCTCAGGCTGTTGGAGTTGTGGAGGTGAACAGGACAGTGAGGACATGCCTGAATAGCTGTGCCAGCTTTGTTTGCTGCTTTTATTTTCTGCCAGAAAATGAGCTCCAATCTCTTCCTCCTGGCTTTTGTCCTGGGTATTGGTGGAGGTTTCCAATATGGGTTGCAGATCTCCATTATCAATTCTCCCACTGAGGTAAGCATGGACAGCTCATGGATTAGAGTTACCAGCATGGATTTCAATGTTCTTATGTGTTCCTGCCTCTATATGCAAGCACTAACAACTTCTTCATTTCTGCTCTCAAAACTAACTGTGGTTTCTTGGTTCTAAGACTGGCTGCTATTGCTCTTGTGTTTCATGGGGTTTTAACATCTGTCTGGTGTGACAGAACTGAGAAAGAGAAGGATTAGTGATATTTATAGTCAGCCATTTTCCCCTTACTGAACTGGGCTGCTCACAGGACATTCTCCTCTTTCCAGTGCTCAGGTTGTCCTTTGTACCATTTGCTTGGCCACACAAAGTTTATGTGACTGTCTGCAAGGTGAAAAAGGACAGGGATGGACTGTAGCTCTAGAACTGAGGTCAGCTCTAATATCTGCAGCTGGAAAAGCAAAATTAGGGGAGGTATTTTTCATCCTGAATGGTGCCAAGAGCACTATCTTAGTGACACTCACAGTTGATATATTTATATATTTATTCATTGCACCCTGTTGCTAAAACATTAACACATGGGATGTTAGTGGCAGAATTCCCTTAGATTTCATTTGGGCTAAAATTACAACTAAGCTGTTGTAAGAAATGGATCAAGAAGACCAGTAAGTAGGTAAGAGAAGTAAAAAAAGTGGTGCAGTTATGCAAAAGTGACTGAGTCCATTGTTTTCTGTTCTTATATTAAAGTACATCAAAAGTTTCATTCGTGAGACCTGTCTGAGGAGATACGGCTCTTCTCCCAGTGAAGAGATGATTACTTTGATGTGGTCCTTCATTGTGTCCATTTACAGCATTGGTGGGCTTCTGGGGTCCTTGTCTGCCGGATATTTGTCTGTTAGATTTGGAAGGTAGGAATAATGATTACATTAGTCTTTCTGTTTGCAGCCACAACTGTCATGGGAGAAACATTGCTTGTGAAGTGCTACAAGCGTGAGCAGCCCAGAGCTGCTTCAGATGAAGAAACAGAATGGCAAAATCTGCCAATGACCACAAAGAAAATTGTACCCTCTCCCTTATAAATTCCAAAGCAAATCCATTCCAGAGAAGTCACATGAGGAGTAAATGCATTTTAAAGTGAATTTCACAGACAACCTCTCACAAAGCTTGCTCCTCAGTGCAGATACCGGCTCCACTAGAGGCATCAAACTAGCTTATTGGTCCACAACAAAGTTTTCCCATTCCCATTTCCCATTTCATTGCAGCTAATGTCAAAAGCCAGTACAGAGTCTTCAACTTGGTACACTTTATACAACTTCTGTAAGGCTGCATATGACACAGGGACACTATTTATGCTCATATGAATTTAAATGAATTCCAGGAAGAAGGCCATGCTTTTTGCGGATATCCCTTCCCTGCTGAGTGCAGCTCTGATGGGATTCAGCCAGCTGTGTGGATCCTTTGAGATGATCATCGCTGGAAGATTATTTGCTGGAGTGTGTGGAGGTAAATCAGCATTCCTATCTATGGCATTAAACAGTTGGGAGAGCAGTGACTGAGGGACACAAGGATTTACCAGTCTGAGTATACACATCACAGATTTTCACTAACTCTGCAGAGGGTCTGCTTTCTGAATGCATTTTTAACGAAATAATAAAACACCAATGTCATTAAATTAATCAGGTGTGACACCTCCATTCCTCATTCTTTTATCTTTATATCCAAACCAGACAGAAAGTACGGCCAACCTGTGAAAAACCCAAAGCATGCAACATTTCAGGGGAGCATGCTCAGTCAGTAGAAAGCTGACCTCTTGTTTCTGTGGCTGCTTGTTGTGGCTGATACTGTCTTCCATATTACAAACACAGAGATGATTTTCAGTCTGGGCAATTCTAATTTCCAGATGCCTCAGAAGGTTACATTGTGTCTGCGTTTTCAATTCCTGAGCAGCTGGATATAGATAATACTAACCAGCAAAAATAATAGAGAAATGATAATTCATTCACTGAGCAAATGGAATATAGAGCATTTCTTCACTTGCTGGTTTGAAGCACAAATTAAGACACATAGCATCCTGAGTAGGCACTGAAATACACAATTTCAGACTAAAGGGAGCAACAGCAATGCTCTCCATGTGGCTGTAGGAGACGACCAGCCTGCTGAAGAACAGATTTCCCCAAGGGAACATACTTGCTTAGTGAAAGATTTAGGAAAGGCACAAAGGCCACTGTATCAGGAACATGCTTCATGTCATGCAGAATGCTCAGCGCGGCAGAAAGTTATCCTGGAGCCTCACCCTATACGCTTTAGCCATAATGGTCCACTCCAGAACACCAGACCTTTGGGAGTTCGAATTGCCCTGACAAACACTTGTGATTGCAGGTTTAGCTCTCAACATCCATCTCATGTATGCCGGGGAATGTGCCCCACGGAAGCTCCGTGGGCTGGTTGCTGTAACTGCTTCTACTGCCATCGCCACTGGAAAATTTGTAGGATTTGCTCTGGGTCTCAGGTAAGGCGGTCTGAGACCTATTTCATTTCTTTTGTTATTAAAATACATGCATATGTTAATGCAAGCCTATGGATAGGCTAATTAGCAACTATTTTTCGACATGTTTTCAGGGTACCCTGTGCAGCCAGACTGAATTAGCTCAGTCTGAATTTCTGACCTAAGTCAGTAAGAAACAGAAGTCATACAAAACATTTAATCCTGAACAATGATGTTTCTTCCTAGCAAAGAGAGATAAAAATACTGGTAATAAAACCTTTCCCAGATTCAAATGGGTTTTGAAAGAAATCCATCTTTTGTAAGAAATGACATCTACTTTTAATTTTTTTTAGAAGGAGCAGGGAATATCAGATCCATCCCAACTTAATTGAAAATACATACAAGCCAGCACACCCATGAAACCAGGAAACTGTTGTGGATTCATTCCCCCTTGCACAGGCTCCTCTGCCTGTCCTGTGCCAAAGATGGTCTGTCCTGTTCCCCTGGCATGTGTCTTTCTGGCCACAGCATTCTCAACAAAACCAGGAAACCCAGCAGCTGCTACACGGGGCAGTCAGTAGCAGGCTGATAACCCGTGGATCCTGTCTTGTAACTTGAGGCTCTTGGGATCAGTAGCAGGCGGATAACCCAGGGCAGGTTCCTTCAGTGCTTGTGCTAGGACACGGTACACCGTCGTGGGCTCCAGCTGTGCAGGAGGGTGCAGCCAGCGGTGCTGCCCTCACCACTGTGCAACAGGGGGCAACACTGTGTAACTGGTGTGCTGGGGGCAGCAGCACCCTGCTCTCCCGTTCCACCTCCCACTGAGGTTTTCATGGGCTGATAAATGCTGGAGACTGCTGGCTGAGGGCTGCCCGGACACCCGCAGCAGCGCCAAGGGACCGTGCTGTGTCCGTGTTCTCATGTGGTTGCTGAGCTCCTCTCATTCTGCTGGCTCTGTTTCAGAGAAGTTCTTGGAGTAGATGCTCTCTGGCCAATTCTCATGGCAGTCAATGCGCTTCCTGCCCTCGTTCACCTTCTTACCCTCCCCTTCTTCCCAGACTCACCCCGCTACCTTCTCATTGACAAAAAGGACAAGGAGGGGTGCATCAAAGGTAAGGAAATGGGGCACAAAGCATTCATTTCAACAAAAAGTGGAGAACACAGTAAAGCCCCACATGAGCCTGGAAAAGAGTACAGTCGGGAAAAAGACTCTTGGTCTTTTGGCCCTGAAACCACCTTCAGCTTTAATGAAAGACGGCCTCCTCTGGTTTGGTATTAGTACTCTCTTGTCATTAGTATTTCCCTTACTTTCTGCCAGGATCCTCTGAGGGATGTGATCACACAGAGCTTGTATTTCCATCAATACAGATTCTGCCCTGAACTGTTAGGCTGCAGATATGGTACCTTCTGGCTCTGTGTAAGAAAGTGATGCTCTTTACTGAAATGCCTTATCTGTAAGCATTTCAGTTCTTCAATAACCTTAACACCAACTACTGACCTAAACAGAGGAACAACCACTGGGGGTATTTAAGTGTTGAAAGAGAGAACTCTTGGATGTAGACTTATATTTTAATGTAGGAGTCACTTTTCTGTGTTTTGGTGTATACCCTAGAATTGCACCTTTAGCAGGTTTATTCAGGGGAGGATTGGTATGTGATTTATGCTGAAACACAGTAAGCAGCTATTGGCCAAAGGTGAGGTTGTGATTAAGACTTATGGGTAAAAATAGACAGAAATGAACTGGAGCTGTGTCTAATCTGAACTCAGATCTCTAGAAAGGTCATACAAGCAAAGAGCCTGCAGCTCAACTACGACACTCTGCAAGGCAGGAAGTAACCCTCTGAATTAATGTCTGCATTGGTGAGCTTGGTCCAGGAGTCATCTCTCTTCCTCTCCTTGTAGCTGTGAAGTGGCTCTGGGGAGATGGTGACCATATGGCTGAAATAGATGACATGATGGCAGAGCAAGAAGCCATCCGTGAGGAGCAAGCTAAGAGCATGTGTGATCTTTTTCGTGACAGACCTGTCCGCTGGCAGTTCATCACTCTTTTCCTTGTCTCTTCATGCATGCAGCTAATTGGCAACAATGTGGTATGTGTGCTACTTTTCTCTGCTTTTACTGCTTATTATAGTATTTTGCCATGAAAGTCTGGGATAAGTTGAGAACTTTCTTTTAGCAACTGTCATCTGAAGACATCTCTATGAATTACCCTGTTATGATAAGAGAATGGAAGGGGATAAAATAAAATCTCAAATACCAAACAAGTAAAGAACAGCATAAGCCTCTCTGTATCTCTCAACTCCAGAAGGCACTGCCCAAAATTGTTCAGCCATCTCAGTACAAACTGAGTCAGGCTGACAGAGCATTTCCATGTTCCTAAATCTTTGGGTTTCTTTCTAAATCCTTTAACTTTGAACTTATTTTTGAGTATAGACAATTACAACATCCCAGTAACATGTTTAACAGTTACTAATATATATTCTGTTATACCTTTTTTTTTCTGGAAATATATCTAGCTATGTTTCGTATCTCTGAGCATGGGAATAGTTATTGTATAAAATGAGCTTATAGTGAAAGCATAAAAGTTTCAAAATCCAGGTGAATTTTGCAAATTCAGAAAAACTTCAAGATTAGTAAGACTTCTTTCTACCCTCACTAGTGATGCAGTAACTATACCATAGAGGACCAGTAGAAGCTGAGTACATTAACAGTGGAATTTAATACGCTTTATGAGTACTTATGTCTATCAAAATCTTCAAGATTATGTAGAAAGAGAATTAAACCATTTGCTTATGTATTGCCCACATTTCTGTATGCTCCTCATCCAAAGTACACAAAACAGTACAACATGTGAAAGATGTCAGATAGATAGAATTATAACCTGTAAGATAAGACAAAGGTAGTGCTAAAAGCAAAAAGAGAAGAAGAAGGTTGCATTTGTTACTGAGTTCAAGACAGAGGTGCTTGTGAAAGCTGTTCTGCACAAGTAAGCTTCATGGAAACACTGAGGATTAGTTACTGAAATGAAGATTTTCTCTTTTGTTCGCATCTGATTAGTTATTTTCTGTCAAAAAAGACAGAAGCTACTGTAAACATGAGCACATGAGTACAGCCTTCACATCTTTCTGTTCTTTCCAGGTTTACTTTTATGCATACAGTGTCTTTATAAATGCTGGAATCCCCCTTGCTCAAACCCACTATGTCTCCCTTGGAGTTGGGATCACGGAGATCCTCACCACACTGATGTGTGTAAGTGGCCCTTCAGCTGAATTTAATTCTGCTATAAAGCATGGTTCACTTCAATCTTTATAACTATTGTAAACGGAGATTCAAGGATCAAATGTTCTGCAACAAATCAACTGTAGTATTTGCACTGATCACATAAATCCTCTCCACACACCCTGCAAACATGGGCATATGCAATTTATGGGAGGAAAGGATATTCTCTCAAAATCATGACCCAGCCTGAGCCATCTTTGGGAGTTCCAGTTCCCCCCTATAGGAAAGGCAGATGACAGTCCCTGTGTCTACTTGCTGGTAGGACACTGTGTCTGCTTGCTGGGAGGCTGCAGGATTTGTGGTAATTAACACTGCAAGCATTTCCACTTTGCTGAGCTCCCCAGCTGTCCTTTGCCACCAGAATGCCACCTCAGATCTCTTCTTCCCAGGCAATGCTCCCTACAGCTCTGCACCTCTCCACCTTCCCCACTCCCGTGCCTGCAGTTCCTGGTCCTGCTCAATCCCCCCAGACACCTTCACTCACCCTCCCAGACGAGGTACTACGTAGCAGTTTCTTCAGAGATTCTGTGCCTGCCTGGTGAAAACAGCTCACAAGTGCTGTGTCCTGTGGAGCTGATAGCATGTCCTTCTGGTTGCAGATTTTCCTAATTGAGCGTGCAGGAAGGAAGACACTGCTGTGGAAAAGCTACACTGTTATGGCCTTAGCTTTAGGGTTGCTCACAGTCACGCTTTCACTACAGGTAAGACCCCACTTACTCATTACAGAGCTGTGTCAGGTCTTGATGTTTTATTTTACGGCAGATATCATCACCATTTCCATCCACCCAAGTAACTTTTTAGTCAGAGTAGAAGTATTTTTGAGGCTAATCATCATTCTAAAAGGGCTGTTCCCATTCATGTACATGCAGATTAAAGCCAATGGCTTTATACTACCATGATCACTGCCAAGATTATCTCTTTGTGAAGCTTCTGGAAGTAGAGGAAAGAGATGTATATGTAACATAGACATAGTTAGCAGTGATGAATGTTTCTAATGGAGCTGAATAAATACAATGTTAATTTCTGATATTATTTGCTTTTCATTTCCTACCATAGGATGCCTTTTCCTGGGTACCATACTGCTCTGTTGCGCTCATCTTTATTTTCATCATGAGCTTTGGCATTGGGCCAGGTTGGTATTTTCTACTGGAATGGTTTCATATACTCATTCCTTCCTCACTTCAGCCTTTAGGAGAGGTTCCAGGTGTAGCTGTTCCACAGTTAGTGTGAATCCCTACTACTGGTTCAGCGCAGGGGTAGATATTCCCCTCCACACTGTGGTAGGAGGTAACACTTCATTTCATATTGCATTCGTACATGCCTTCCTCCTGAAGAGCCAAGCAGCACCTCAAACACCTCCAGGTCAGTTAAAACCATTAACTTATGTGGCAATACATGAAGTGTGAGTTGCAGAAGCGTCTTCCAAAATTTCTAAACTTCCTTTTTTCTCCAATATGGTTATTTATTTTTCAGCTGGAGTATTATGCTCCTTGCCCACAGAAATATTCATTCAGTCATACAGACCAGCCGCTTATGTTTTTAATGGCACTATAAACTGGATCCAACTTTTCATCCTTGGACTTTTGTTCCCTTTCATTGTGGTAAGTGAAGTAGCGTGTTTTGTCCCAGTTCAGAGGAGATTAAACCTTTCTTGAATCCAGAGCATACTTCTCTTTTTCAACACTTCACACACAGGACAGCTCAAACTAATTGCAGTTCTGATGCCCCTTTCTTCTTACCCAGATATATAGTGAAAGTGCTAGATAAACTCTAGATGCTATTAACACTATCTACACAGTTAGAGTGTGACACTGACAAACACTGAAGCAATGACAGAGGCACTAACAACTATCCAAGTCATTTGAATGTCATGAGGGGTTCCCTTCTTTCCCCCCCCTCCCCCCCCCCCCCCCCCCCCGTGTGTTCCTCTCCTTTGGGGTTAATTTGGAAAATGGGCAGTTTCAGAGATCTCTCACTGCACTTGTACATAGCAGGAAACAAAAGCCTTTGCAGTTTTGGGCTGTGCAAGGAGGGACAGAACTAACATGCTAGCTACCTTATCCAGTCTAGCACAGACTAAGAGCCTTATCCAGTCTAGCACAGACAGAGCAGGCAGAAGAGTAACTGAAGCTCAGCACTTCTCTAGATTGTCAAGCAATTACATTCAATTTCTGCTGAGCATAGAGCTTTCCTCCTTAAAACAGGAAAGGAGAATTAGTTCATTTTACCACTCCATGCCATTTCCCAGGTGGCAGCAAGCAGGATTAACATTGAGTCCCTGAACAAGTTTTTTAATAAACAGAAAACCAGAAACTCCGTATCATAAGAGAAAGAGATCTAGTTCAATGTATGTGAACACATTTTGTGTCTTTCTTTTCCTATAGGAAGGTCTTGGTAGTTTCTGTTTCATCATTTTCTTGACATACTGTCTGTCCATGGCTATCTTTGTCTTCCTGGTGATGCCAGAGACCAAAGGAAAGACCATACTGCAGGTCATGGAGGAGTTCAACCGCCTGAACTACCGTGGAAAGAAGAAACAGACAATCCTAGAGCAGAGTAACTGCTCAGTGGTGACTGTTACTAGACTTTAATAACAAGCTCTCCACTCTTATTACTGTAGTGCCCAGAAGCCACACTAAACAAGACAGAATCCATCTCTCCACAAACACCAAAAAAGTGTATTTTAAAAATAATCATTTGCAGTGCAGGATGAATTTGGTGTCTCTCTCCAACTGCCGGAATATGAGCTGAATTCAATCCTCTGCAGAAAAAAATTACACACAGTCTAGAAAGAAATAAGATCTCTGTCAGTTCCTGCATGTTAGCAGCTGTGTAACTGAGAACACAGGATCTCCTACTTTCCTTACCAAAACCAGGACTCCACAGCTACTGGAGGAACTGGGTGTGGAAGGTTCAGATGTACAGCATGCTTGTGAAACAGAGAAAAAGAAGACAGCTTTCACATTGAAATTATCTGCTCCTAAGAACAAGCCAGTGCTGCTGAGCTCTCCCAGAGAAGGAGCTTCAGTCCACATGAAAAGAAGTGTTTAGCTCTTTAATCCAGTGGAATAAGAGTACCCTGCCTGTCAGTAGGCAGAACTGGTATGCAATGTTTCCCCTTCTTACAGTTAGACTTGAGAGCAAGTACAAGGTATGAGGGCAACTATGACTTTCTTGAGGAGCTTATGAGCACACTTCTGTGACTTGCAGCATGGTCTTCATCCCTTTTGATTTTATTTATTTTGAGGAGGGGGAAAGTCATTGCTATGTCTGAAAAAGAAGGTGTGAAGGAGATAAAAGGTCCTGGTGTAAAGGAGACACTATGCTAGAGCAGTATCCAAGCATAACCTGCTGCCTCAAGTCAAACCTCTTGCTTGGTAATCAGGTACATTGCCTAAATTTTGGAGATTCTCCTATTGGGACAAACAGCAATTTGACAGCACTGGAAGAAAGCAAGACATAAAGACAGTATTGCTGCAGAAAATCATGTGTGGGCTAATCCAGACTGGGCAAGTTCTCCTTCATTCTCAATAACTATGTAGCACGTCTTCAGCCTGGAGCTATTTCACGTCAGAGAGGAGGAACACTGGGTTTCAATGGAATTGCAAGAGTACCTGGTACTAATGAGACAAAAAAGAGTAGTGCTCCTCCAGTAGAACCCAGACTGCATGTCTGAGTGTTTGCTTCCCTCTCCAGTCCTCTGAATACTCCACATTTTAATGACAAACATGGTAACAAGGGCTTCACTTTTTGTATTCATTGCTATAGGATGTGACACATTCTTGCTCTTCATGCTTTACAGTTTACGGGTAAGGAAATAAAAAAGCAATGGGTAAGAAAACACATCATACTGATCATACCTGGATTTGGTTTTCCTTGACTGAAGAGTCAGGGACACAGAGCCCATCCTCTGGGACTGTATTGTTGGGTTCAAGGAATACTGTGTCTTTCTTGTTCTGGAAATGAGATTTCCACTACTGAATGTTGCAGATACTGCACAATAAAATTTGCAAAAGGACCTGACTATTGAGTGGTAGTTTCTTTCACAGCCCTAAGTCTGTGCAGATAAAACTGCTATTTTATCTTCACATCAGTATTGTAGCAGTGCCAAGAGGTAATGCCAAGAGCAGTAGACATCACCAACACAGCTATCCTTCCTATGACAATCATCGTATTACAGAAGAAAGCTAGACAAAGCTTATAGTTTCAAGGTCAGAGAACATGGATTGAACAACACCATGGCAGAGCTGACCCACATTCCTGCTTCTGGGCAAAAATGCTGAGGGAAAGAAGGAAAAAAAAAAAAAGGAGAGAGAGAAGGAAAGGATTAGGTAAGACCTTGATTTTTTTAAAGTCTTTATATGCTCTGGTCTTTCTCAACCATACTGGTTGCCAGCGAGGAAGTTTTTAGTGTCTTACAAGACACTAAAGGGGTCAGAAGCAGGAAAGTGCAGTAAATCATTAACACTGCCATCAACTAGCACGGATTGGGAATAAAGGTTAGAGAGGTACTTGTGAATCTGCAGCATATCTGTCTGATTTCCAGGATCACACAAATGCAACGCATGACATCTTTGAAACCAAAAGCCCTCCAAGCTAAGGGTATTGGGTGAGTTAAGCACTGGATCTGGAATAAGTACATTTCCTGTAAAGTTCAAATCCTAGGCAAAAAGACTCTTCTGTCCTCTTCTGTAGGAAAATAAATAAGAACTGTATTATGCACTTAAGTCTTGTTTTTCCCGTAGTACAGCACTGAATAAAGGGTGAAGCCAGACAGAAATGAGACAGCAGTGTGAATATTCTGGAAGAAATACAGGCAGGAGGAACAGCACTCTGCAGGGACTGTTTGATCAACCAGATCCTAAAATCTGGCCACACAGTGGTTCAAAACTCCTTCAGAAAGAACAAGAGCTGCCATATGTGTCTTTCCCTCCAGCAGCCATGCTTCCCATCCTCAGCTCAAAGAACAATCCTCCTTTCCTCTCTAGCTCATTCAGGCTCCCTGTTCATGACCCCACTCTAAGGTGCTTGAGCCAGGCTATCTGAGTCTAGCAAAGTGGTTTGCTGTTAGATTGGCAGAGCCCCTCTAAAAAGGGAAAAGAAAAATAAAGACAGACTTGCATGAGACAGTGCAGCATGAAAAGATCTGGAAACAGAGATCTGACACTCAATTTTGATACAGGAAACAGAAGTTAAAAGGAAAAAATACAGAGAAATGGCGAAAGAGACAGTTAACTATTTCAAAAGTAGCTTTTAGTGTGTGCTGACAGAAAGCAAAAAGTAACACTGGATTGTTCAAGTATCTCATTTCATCTTTCTGCCCTGGGAGTTGGAACAACAGAAGTTTACAAGAGTTCAAAGAGGATCTCAGTAACTGGGTGTAGGGAGCAAATATAAAGAAATCATCCTGACCAGCAAAGTCCTTGTGTTGCTCGTCACTGGGGCCTGCTGCTCTTTTGCTTTTGCCTAACACTATTATTTGCAAGTGACAGCTCTGGGATATTCTGCTGGACACAGTTCTGGTCTGACCCCTGAGGATAAAGTGAGTGGTGGTGGTAAGAGAGGACAGGGGATAGCTGTACAATCTGGCTGCAGTCTTCCCTTTGACAGTGAAACCTTTAGCTGTGGAGGGGGCAGTGGCCAGTGTTGAAGTGACTGGAAACTGAGAGGAGGAATTTGTAAGAAACAAGAAAAAAGGTAAATAAAGACAGGGATTTTTGCAGTAGTAATTAAAGAGGAAGATAGATCCTGGGGTGTTTTAGAAGAGGAAGTGATAGCATTTGAGAAGTCTGTGCCAAGAAGTGAAGGAATGAAATACATGACCACACCTGATGCAGAGGTAATGAGGATTTCAGGAATGATGAAAATGGAATAGGTGAAAAGATGAATTCCACTTGAATTATTTCACTGTACTGATGTGCGGCGAGACACCCAAGCAGAGGGTTTGGAGAGAGCATTACTGGGACATGCAGCAGGAGAAAGGTCAAGGCATGACTCAGCAAGCTTGCCCTGTGCTGCAGGGCACACGGCCCAGAGGACAGCATGAGGCTGTTGTCAGTCACTGTAATGTGACAAGCAAACTGTAGGAGGAATGTCAGTGCTTCCACTGTGCTCCTTGAGCAAAGCTTCTGTGGCTTTCAGAGCCACATCCCCACCTTCCCACTGCCCCTTTCAGCACTAACCACAGTTAAATCTTTGTAGTGCAGAGTGAGCTACATTGTATTCAGTGTAGTACAAAATCTTACATGTAATACATAGAAGTCTGAAGGAAGCAAGAAGTGGCTTACACACTGCGAATAGTCAAGTCTTTGGCTGATTAAAAATAATTTTCTTAAGGTGGAAAGAACTTCTAAATATCAGTTCTCCAGCCAGACCAGAATGAGCATCCCAGTCTGGCACACAGTAGCCACCTCTGTTGTTACAGAGGCAAGAGCGAGGCTTCTGAGTGGTTCTGGAAACAGTAACCCTGACTAAAGAACGGGGTATTCACAAAGACCCAATATGCCAATATTCAGAGATTCATCAGTCCTGCAACTGGAAAATCATTCAAATCATTTCAAGCAATTGAAAATGTTACAGCATGCGAGAAGAAGCCTTGCAGCTCAGCTACTAATACTCGTGGCTCATCTCTGTAGTAGACTCCAGAAACAGAAAAACACTGAGCCTAAGCTGTATGTCAGAGAGGTGAAGAGGAACTCTGCTATCCTGAAGGAAAGATAGGAACACCATCTGACTCCTCAGAGGAACATGCAGTTGCTTTGGCAGTACAAGTGAGGGGGAGCACTCCCAAAAGAAGGATAAACATTTACCAGTGTTGCAACCAGCCTGGCATATCTGGGTCTTGGAATAATTAAACCAGCAAAAAGGGGCCTTGGTCACTGCTGGAGGAGGACACAATTCACTAAAAGCCACAGGGTTAGAATTTAACTTCTGTGACATGATCCCCACTTCTTAGAATCTACGCATAGAAAACATACCTCTCATCTGACAGACTTGACAAGGGCTCTCAGAGCAGGCAGGTTTCAACGCAAATGGCTGTTTTCTTCTCAGACCTGGTGAGTATCTAACTTCTTGTCTTCTAGCCCTACTCACTGACAAGCAGTATGATTGAAAAATTCAAAATGGGTGTTTGCATTTTACAGTAAATCATAGAAATGTGAAGACAGAACACCTCAGCAACTGTCTCCTGGTATAAAGCCAGGAGGTATCAGGAACTTATGGTGTGTTTCCTCACCTTTGGCAGGTTCAATACCGAAAGCTACTGCTAATGATTATGGTGCTAGGGATTGGGGGAACCCACCTATCTGGTTTTCAAATGTCTGTCATCAACTACACATCTCCGGTAAGCAAAGCCTTCGCAAGATCACATCTGTAACTGTTCGTCATCGCCTTACTCTTTGAAGGTGCTCTAAAAAATCTGACAGGTGTTGCTACGTGGGTTTATTCCCAGCTCTTTCCAATGCCATACTGTCCACTGTCAAAGGACAAAAGGACTTTGCATGATTTTTAGGAGCTGTCTCCAAAGACAACTTCCCACAGAACTGTGTGGGAACAACATATTGAAACACTGTCCTCAAAGATTATGCCATGGAGGAAAAAGATTAACAACTAGCTGATTGACTCTCAACCTTCAGTTCAGCCCTTTTCTCTTTATAACCGCTACCTGCAATAGGAGCAATTGCCCTTCACTAGAGTCAATAAAAGGTCCCACTATTTTGGTGTAGGAGTGCCAGGGTTCAACAGACCAAAACGTATAATTGCGTTTTGAAAGATTATCTCACACTATTAGTCTGTATGGGAGGAAATGTCAATTCTAATTTGCAAACAAATGTCTCATAGTCATGCTTTCAAGAATGATTATTATTCACCTGTTTTACAGTTATAAACATTATGAAGAACTATTGCTTGTGAAAGTCTCTTTTTCTGTCCCAGTACATTCAGAAGTTTATCAACGAAACTTGGCTGGAGCGATACGGGTCTGTGCTGCAACAGGAGACACTCACATTATTGTGGTCCTTCATCGTGTCTATGTATTGTGTAGGTGGAATGATAGGCTGTCTGTGCAGTGGGTTCCTAACAGCAAAATATGGAAAGTAAGTATATTTCCCAATAGCTAACAGAGGCTGCAACAAGGGAAGCAATTAAATGTCACTCACCTGATATAATGGATGTCAGAATTCTCACTGCCCCCTTCTGATGCAGAATTTGCTCCACTCTCTGTGTATAACTGCCCCTAGGTACATTAGAGAGACAGGAATATGCAACCATTTCTGATTCCCTCGTCACAGTTTTGGTGCCATACAATTCCTGTATTTTCACTGACATTCAGTAAAAAAATAAATCTCTGAAAGGTCTTTATTGGGCAATAATGCCCTCTGGAGCCCAACACCACTGCAGTAACTCAATAGAGGATACATATTCTGTAGGCAAAAGTTTTTCTTTCCTTTTTATGGATCACAGCCTTTTAAAAAAATGTGCAGGTTCATTCCTCTGTAAGAATAATAAGAGTTTCAGCAAAGATAAGCAGAAGTCCCTCAGGCCCCATTCAGAACCCTCTCTTTGAGGGTGGCCATAAAGCACAAAGCCAGAACTCTCTACCTTGAGGTGGATGGAGAGTGAAGCATGTTCTCCATGAAGCTGACTTTGCCCTGTTCTCGGGTCAGGCGCAGTGTTAGACATGGGAACTTTATCCACACTAAGGAAGAGAGAAAGACCATTCCTTATCAATATTTATCCTGCAGGAATTTTCTTCATCCTCATGGTGTGCTCACATAGTGTTAGCATGGAAAAGAGGAACCTGTTTTCTCCCTTTTCATTTCCCTGAAAAGATATTACGACTTTCCTAATTGGAAAACTTGGTTTAAACTTGGTCTGTAAATCCAGAGGAGAACAGGCAGACATTAGTCAAAGATGAGAAAGTAAAACATGGATCACACCCACATGTTGTTTGCTGTTGCAGGAAGAAATGTCTGCTGTTCAATGATGTGGTCCTCATAATAGCCACACTGAATACTGGCTTCAGTAGGAGAGCCAAATCTTTTGAGATGATCCTGATTGGGCGCTTCCTTGAGGGCATCGGTGCTGGTAGGACTCCCCACTACTCCATGTTAATGTGACTACTTTGGGGTAGATACAGAAATCTTCCTGCTGGGAGTATGCAGGCATGCACAGTAACCCCAGTGGAACAAGGAACAGATTGGTAAAAGCTATGATGAACTGTCCTTTGCCTTCAAGAGGTCTTGAGAGAGAGATCTGGTGCATTAGCTAACCGTCTTGCTTAAAGGAAAAGGTACATTTTTAGCCTATTATTGTGGAGGATATAGAGCAAACAGTTCAGAAGAGAAAGGAGAGAGCTACCGTTAGATGAAGGAAAAAATGAAATGGGATCCTCTCTCTTGCTTTCTATAGCTTTAGCTCTTTTGTGTCTTCTTCATTTCAGGAATACACTTGAGTGCCCACATTCAATATGCTGGAGAGATCTCACCGAAGAGGTTGCGTGGGTTTGTAAATGTGAGCTCCTCTGTGTTTCTTGCATTAGGAAAAGCTGTAGCAAGAATTCTTGGATTAAGGTACTTGTGCTACTCATTCTCATCCTGTTTTCTATTTATTTGTCTTCTGTACGGTAGGGAAGTGTTGTTCTCCCAGTCTTAGAAATGGATATGCACTAAAGGTGGGCTTTTACTTTGCTTAAATACAGCTGTAATAAAGGATGCGTTTACCTCATACCAGTCACTGAGGTTTCTGTGTCACTGGGGAGAGAAAGGCCTTTCTCTTGAGAAAGAATGAATCCATCTCTGGAGGTGCGGTCTCTCTGCTGAAGTTAATAAGAAAAGATTGTATGTAAACACTCTCAGTTTTGGGATCTAAAATCCTGCTGATTACTTGATGCCCTCACTCAGAATTGCAGTATTGCTTCAGAAGGCTGTTGTAGGATATTCACACTCCACTGCTCTTTACAAAATAGATTACAACAAAAATCTCAGTCCTGCAGTAGAAAGTATGAGTCTGTTTTCCTTTCCCAGCCTAAGCATCTTCTATTTCAATTGATCTTCCCAAGATACGTATGTACATTGTGTCTCTTCAACTAATACAGGATCTAGGAAAATACCAAACTAGTTATGGATTGTAATTTTACTGGACTATAAATACACTCTAACATGCTTTCATAGAGATCTTTTAGGAACTGAAGACATGTGGAATGTGCTATTGTCCTTCTCTGGGTTAGTGGCATTGATTCAACTGGTCTTTTTGCCATTCTTTCCTGAGTCCCCTCCGTATCTCTTGCTGCAAAAAGGAGACAAACCTGGTTGCTTGAAAGGTAACATAAAACTTTAGATCCTTAATTTGCTAAAGCATAACTCTCAGTAAAGTGAAACTAACAGAGGGGGTCAGCTTTTCTAATAGCCAACTACAGATTTATTAATGATTATATTATTAAATTCCTCCAGACTAAGTGCAGTCATCAGAAATATTTAAGATCTACCCCTAAATACTACAGTGAGTTAAAAGCCATTTCCAGGGAAGTCTCAGCATGTTCCAGCAAGCACTATTCTAGTCCTTTGCTCAGGGACTGATGAAGCAAAACCCAGACTGAACTGCAAATGTTTAATGTTATTAAAGGTTGAAAAATACAGAACTCTGAGTGTTTCAGATGATGGAGAGTTTACTTCATTCTGTCTCTTCTTTAGCCATGAAGCAACTCTGGGGAGAAGGGAATTATCTCACCGAATTTGATGACATGATGAAGGAAAAGGCTATAACAAAAGGCACCAAAATCATGAATGTCCTAGAGATGCTGAAAGAACCATCTGTGTATCCACAGCTGGGCACCATGCTCCTCATTTTACTGAGTCTGCAGCTCTGTGGCTTGAGTGCAGTTGAGTATACACTATTTCCATGCTTAGATCTACTACTAAGTAACTGAAGCAGCACAATTCTAGCTTCTCATTTTCTTCCGAATCTACTTTATTCCCCCTCACACAGAACCCACTGTCTGTGAAGATCTGTGGTATCATCACTAGTATTCTTCACATTTCCAGGGAGCTTCTCAGGTGGGAGTACAAGAGATCCAACTCAGCATAAATTCCTGCAAGGGCACTGTTGTGCTCATTCCCTTGGTGATATTACCAAAGGTTCTGTAGAAGGGATTATAAATACCCTAAGGCTTGCTACAACCCAGAGATCTGTTTATCTATACTTCCAGCTCCACTTTCTGACCTCTGCTGTAGTAGATGGTCAGCTATTGCTATTCGGTTGTCATTCCATTTGATAAAGGAGATTTATCCTTTAAGTAATTTCCTTTCAGTTGTTTCCACATAAAGGTGGCTGTGCCCAGTACAGCCCAAGCTAAGAGTCGTTCCCCTGCCTGTCATTTTTATCACTCACCTATGGGTCTTTCTCCAGAAACACTGCACTCTGCTGGAGCTTGTTCATTACAGTTGCCAGCACTGTGGGCAGAGGAGGCACCTCTGGGTTGGTTGGGTTTTTTTCCCCCCTGACCTTTCAAATACCTTTTCTTCACCTCCATTACCTTTTTGATTTCTCACATCTCAGGCAAGTATGCTCCCTCCACTAAGCCCCAACAATGTATTGTTGCTTTTGCAGTGATGACAAGTCTTGTACTAAATGATGCTGGGTAAGCACATATATCTATTGACTATGCTTCATTTTGGAATTGTTTCTTATTTCCCAGATCACATTTTACACCTCAGAAATTTTTCAGACAGCCAACCTGCAGGACAGCATAATCCCATATGTATCTCTAGGAGTTTCAGCTTCTGAGCTCATCTCTCTCATCTTCTGTGTAAGTCAGACCTCTAGGGGGTTTAAGAGTTAAAGTACATGTGAGTTGACTCTATTCTTCCTTAGAGAAAATGAATCTTCTTATGAACTAAAGAATTTTTCTGTGATACTGCATAAACCAGTGATTGTTACCATTCACTCCAAATTTCGTCCTACCTTTTACATATTTCTTTCCGTCTTCATTCTCCATCATCTCTTTTTCATTCAGATATAAATGAAATACAATTCAAACATAAATATGTGTACTTGTTTCCATATATTTGTGTATATCTATCTATTTGAACGGAGTCATGCTTCCACTGAATACAGTATTTATGAAGATGTAACTGCAGTGCTGGGCAGCAATGGTAATTCATAGCATTAGAGAGGCTGGAAGGAATTCAATAAAATAACAAACATTGTATCAATAAGATTTGTGTTCTCTAAAGTAAAAAGGAACTCAGGAAGAATGCTTGAGTTGTTGGATGCCTGACAGCTGGATTTTGCCATACTGCCAGTGAGATGCAAGTTTTTTCTACTCCTCAGAGCTCCATTATCGATCGCTTTGGACGCCGGATACTCCTCTGGGGTGGTTATTTGCTGATGGCACTGATACTCACACTGCTTGAAATAAGCCTTTTACTGAGCGTAAGTAAACGTCTCTCTGGGAGTGGAGCTGTGTCAGAACTCTTTGTGCAGGGTGGCAGCCTTAGCTTTCACGAAAAAAATAGTAGGTCAGGATATCTTCTGAATACAAACTCAGCCTCTCTGCAAGGGTTTCGTGGACCTGCATTGTAGTTCATCTTTTTTAATCAGGCTTTCAGTCAGTGAGAAACATTTTGTAAAGCCATTGGCCTGGCAGAGCTTTCCTCCAGCTCTGATCTCTCCAAATCTCTCATGTCTTGTTCTGCTGTCTTTTAAATTCCTAGGGGAGCATCCATGCTACCACCTTTCCCATTTGCTATCCCATGCCTCCTGCAGCAGAAGCAACATGCACTGACACTTCCAAAACCCCCCAATTTCCACCCTTGATACAAGTGATCCTGCTACATATTGCAGCTTACTAGCTACTTCTAGTTGGAATGGTGGAAAGTAATGAGGAACCCAGTGTCATGGCTCCAGTAGTGCCAGTGCTCACACAGCACTGCAGTTGTGGTCTCAGCCCATATACTTCCAGCTTCTTTCTGCTTCACAGATATCTTATGGTTCACAAGAGACTTAAACATTTCTCTGAGGTTGTCTAATTCAGTAAGAAAATCAGGTTAAATCAGTAACAATTCTCCCCATATTATAATTAGCTTGGAATTTGTTACTTGTTTTTCAGACCAGGGTGCAGTGCAGCTCACCTCTGTAGGTAGGACACTGCAGGCTACTTCCGGCCTTCCACTGCATTCAGTACAGAAAGATAAGTAGTTCTAGTGAGCACCTACTACAGAGCTCAATGTCATGGGCTCTTACATAAATAATTGCTTCTCCTGTACATTTGGATCAGCCATGCTACAGCTATAATATTAATTTTCATTCACTTCCATCTTTTTGCCTTTGTCTAGGATCAGTTCCTCTGGATGCGGTACTGCAGTGTTATTCTTATCTTTTTATTCATCATTGCCTATGGGTTAGGACCAGGTGAGTACAACAATAAAAGCAACAACCTTGGACCACATGGATAAGCACAAGCCATGAATGCATGGAAGCAGAACTAGACTGTGTGAATATACCTTTGAAAATCAACAGCTTAGTTTGCACTGCAATGGTGGGAGTCCCCATTTTTGATGAATTTATAACCCAAGAAACAATTTTCTTAACAAATTATTTTAAATTATTCAGACCCTGATGGATCAGAACCCTGTTTCCTCTCATTGAATTACAGGTTCAAGCCAAAATAACCCCTTGTTGATCAATTCACTAAGACTTGTGTTGGAGGGTGTCAATGCTGTTCAGTGCACACAGGCTCAACTGCTCCATCCTCTGTCTTTGCCTGTGGCAGAGATAGCCCCTTCTAAAGAATCAGAGTTTTCTCAACTTACCTGTAAAATTCTACTTTATTAAAGAATGACACCTGATAGCACACAAAGTCTCTCTGTTAGCATTGCTCAGTCCTTTCTCATTCCCTCTTAATGCCACTCTGAACCACATACATCAGTATGGGCCAGATTCAAACTTACAGCTTTCTACTAGGACCTCACTCACATAAAACCAGTACCTGCTCTGAAACGGCCCTGAATAAACACAACTTTAAGTTATTTCAGTCTCCAAATTCAAACAGCAGCCTTTATTATTAAAAAAATAACCTTTTAATTAAGCCTTTATTATTATTAAGACTTTATTATTATTGTATTATTATCTATGAGGACCATGAACATCTTGAAAACCTAGCAGAATTCCCATGGTGGCAGAACCCAGGTGTTTCTTACAGGCAGTGGAGAGAATAGGCCATTCAGGCTATTCATCTCTATATTTTAGACACGTTAGGTGGATAGAAACTGCACTTGAGGGGTACCTGTCTCTCTCCATGGACCACCAGAGAAGTCTGTAGGTGAATTCAGATAGAGATGGCTGTACTGCCCAAATGTAGACGATCTCACAGTAGTCTGACTTACTGGGGCTGTGTTTGACCAGTGACACCAGCTCATTCACTTTGAGGAAAATGGTTAAATGCAACAATGTTTCTACTGCTTTTTTATGTTTTTTCCTCAGCTGGAGCCATCACATCTGTCATGAATGAAATCTTCACCCTTTCGACAAGGTCCTCTGCTTTTGTAATTGGTGGAATCATCATCTGGCTAGGCCTCGCTTTCACAGGAATGATTTTCCCCTTTGCTGTCGTATGTAATTTAATTCAAATATTCTCATTGACTCTATCAATTTAAACTGTTTTTCTAGGCTGCTCTGGACAGGGAGTAGGATGAAATGCCTTGTAGATGATCAAAGTTGTGAATCTCTTATTCCTACTGGTATAAGGAGGCCATCTATGTAAAACAATTCCCTCAACTTCAGACATCATCTGCTGCCTCAAGACTAGATTAAAAAGATAAATAGATACTCCTTTTGTAAAACCAACTTATTCCTCATTTCACAAGGGCAAATCAACAGTGTTTGAGAATCTTTAGAGGCAAAGTGTTGTCAGGGAAATCACTCATCTTGTTCTATTTTTATCTCTAGATGTTCCTTGGTCATTTTTGCTTCCTCATCTTTATTGCTGTCCTCGTCATTTCAGCGGCTCTCATCTACCTGTTCCTCCCAGAAACAAAAGGGAAATCAACCTCTGAAATCACAGAGGAATTCAAAACGTGCCAGGTTAAGAAAAAATGTCATCAGATTGTGGAGAAGAATGCTACTGAAGAGAAGACATTCTGCACCAAGCTCTGATAGGTCACCAAGCAACTCCCACTGACAAAAAGCCCTGTCTCAAAATCAAACTGAAAACTAAACCTTAACATGGACTTTTCTCAATAAAATGTAATGCAAAATGTAATCCAGAGATAGCTTGTCATTTATCCAAGTAGTCCTATTTTACATTTATCTTTATCTTTGCTTTTCATGGTTAGAGACAATGGCTCCTTCCTAGAACAGCTACGAATGGGCAGGAAGACATTAATAACTACAGACACTTCTCAGAACTGGCACGTGGAAAACATTTTCAAGTGTAACACATCACTTTTATTTCAAGTCTTTCTCCTATGCTGTCATTTTAAAAGAGAGGATTTGTCTCTGTCTTATTTTGTAAGAAAGCCCTGCTCAGGATTAGGAGTGGCATGAAAAAAAGATGAAACATAAACATAGTTCTTGAAAATTATTTTCATGTGATCTCCTTATGATATCACACTGTAAAGGACCTTGATCATGAACACTGCACATGAACAAATACCAGGTAGAATAACAAAGAAAACTCAATTTTGTTCTATTTTCTTGAGCTGACATCAAGTAACTGTATGTCCTGATTGTCTCTATAATGACTGGCAGACATCAGCCCTGATCCCTGGGTTGGTACCAAAGAACTCTCACCTGCATCCTCTGGAGCAAATTGACTGCACTTTCCATGCATATCAGTTGTAGCAAAATCTGGAGGAAGTTTTTGTAGTGTAAGCAGTGCTCTCAGCCTTATTCTGGGTACCTGACAAACGGCACAAGTTTAACAAACATACAGGCAGTGCTGAGAGCTAGAGCCCTGGAGTGAAACAGGAAGTGAGACACTTTCAGAGAGTAGACACTTTGGAAATTCAGTCCATCTTATAAATAATTAACTGCTAAAACAAATAAATAAAGCAGAAGCTCTGACAAGCAATGTGTTCTGGCTGTGTAATGGCCTAGGACACATTGCACTCCACCAGTGTCACATCAGCTTACAATACTACACTTTTACCATTGCTATGCTCCACAGCACCCATGTACTGATGCTTTTCAAGAGCTGTCAACCCTGCTGACCACTGCGCCATTTAGTCACTTCCCTCCCAAAACTCTTCTACCTTTGTATATGTGTGCCTGCCAGGGCACAACATCTCTTTGTTGTTTTTCCATTTCCCAACACAGTTACAAATGCTATATCATGCCTCCTGTTTAGTAGGACTGTAAGTTCTATCTTTCTGCAGTTTAACCATTCATATTGATTAACTTTGTGGTGGAGCACTGAAACAGGATAAGGTTTTAGGGATTTTTCTATTTAAAAAAGTTAAATAATGTGCTTGCTTCTTCTAAAGAAATAGCCACAGAAGAAGCTCTGATATTAAAATGCCAGTGTGTGTCCAGCAGCCGGAACCTGGGTTCATTTTATATTCGATCTAGTTTCACTCTCTATCAAAATATGGAGCACTCATACTACCCAGTGTTTCCATTCAGAGACCTCTCCCGTTGAGTCATTGAAATATTTAATCCATCCATTCTAAGCACTGACCAATTGCTGCAAAAACCATAAATCAATAGAAATCATACGAAGTAAACATTAACCTCAGAGCCAGATGGTTACTTAAGCAGAAGGTGCAGGAAAGTCATGAGATTTTCTCCTGGCCATCAACTGGCTGCTGATTTCTCTTTGGATTTTTTTGCCTGCCCATCTACCACTCTTTATTTGGAAAACTGATGCTCACTATCTATCTACCTAACAGAGAAAGAGAGAGCTTCCTGAGCTGACAAAGTGCTGTGTAAATGCATCATGTTATTAAAGAAGTTCTGAATTATGGACATCTATTCTGCAATAACACAATGCTGGAACAGACTGGCTTGTATATCTTGTTGACCTGCCTACAACAGCTCCTGTGCCTCCCCCATATATTTGATTCCAAAATGACTACCAAGGTGCTGCCTCTATATAGGATGAAATCTTATGCTTTTTGTTGCCAACATGCCCTCTTCCCCCATCCCCTCTGTAGCAGTGCTGCCATGCAGCTTGCAGCTTCCCTGACAATGTTGTGAAAGGGAATTTCTAATGCCTGAGTTGCCTGTTTGAAAATAAGACCAGCATGAGACCGAACAGAACGCAAATAAAACATTTCTCTTCTTCCATGTTGTTCTTTCCCAGTTGGCACAAATTTCACAAGATGGTGCACTTGCAAGTGGTAGTACTTCTCAACTGTGCTGAACAGACATTAAAGCCATGGAGCTTTAGCTAAGTAAATAGACATATGGAAAAACAGGATCAGTGTTCACTATCGGTACTGTACCAGATCAATAGTGTGTTCTGTTGTGGTAACGTCCACTTTCACTTGTCAGTTCCTTCTCTCTGATTTTACTTTCCTCTTTCTCTTTTTCATATCTTCTTATCAGGAGTCCCAGCCTTTCTGCACATACAGAAGAGAGAACTTTCTCTTGTAACGTTGGTCAGTGTTCCTTTGCTGGTGCTTTTGAAGGAACTGATCTCAGCAGAAGCACAGATGGAACTTTGCAGAGGGACTATTCATCCCTGCCACCCAGCACCATGTCAGGTTTAAAAGCACAAGCCTTGGATCCCTCTGTCTCTCTCTTAGGAAGTCCAGCCATGCTGCCTCTGATACAGCTCCAGTGTCTCCTGGAAGAAGTCAGTCCTTCGCAGGTAGTCTTGCTGGGCACCTTCACTCCTTCATGGCTTTAACAAACCTTTCCATCTCAAGCATTCATCTTCCTAGGCTGCACAAATCCAATAAGCCAAACAACAAAAGGCCTGTTCTCCCAAATGCTGCATCTCTTACAGGTACTGATAAACCAGAGAGTATAAGATTAACCTGACACTATTAAGGTTTGCACATTGTTTTAACCCCATGCCAAGGCCTCTCTCATACTTCTCCAAGCAAGATTTCAAATTTCTTTGGCTACTCACCCTCCCTATCTTTTACTCAAAAGGAGAGATAAAACAACTAAACGAAGCTTTTTTCTTTCAGCTTTCTCATCTTTGTACTACTACTTCAGTGTCATTGCTGTGACTGACATCTTTAAAAAGAAGTTGGAAATTCAGGTGCCATGCGGCCTCACTTATTTCAGTACAGGCCAAACTCACTGCAGGATGAGGCTGCAATAGAACTGAATATAAACAGTGGCATTACCATTAGTGTGTCAGAGTTATGCTTGTACCTGCCTAAAGGAGGTTATGTTCTGTAAATATTATGGCTTTGGTAGCTGCTGTCAGGCGAGCTAATAAAATTGGCTAGAAGGCATCTCATCCCATACTTTTGTCTCTTTTCTTGGGCCTGCCTGGACACAGTGAGGATAAAATAGCTCTAGAAATAGTGAAAGAGAAAGGAAAAAGCTTCATGTGAAGTCCCTCATCTCCCTCAGGAAATTCACCAGCATGAACACCTCTATTTTCACTTCTATAGGTCCAATACTAAATGATGATGAAAGGTGTACCTCTTCTTTTTCTGGACCAAAGATAACTTGCATGAGATGATATCCAGGATGGAAATTAAAATGATAGCAGCTTCTTGCTGTTAAAAGCATGTGAAAAGCTTTTAAAAGGACAGTTTCTATTTCAAACCCATTCTTAAAAAGAAGCATTTTCTCAGCAATCACTAAACAGGACAAGTCACTCGTAAAAATGTACCCCAGCTGCTTGCTAACCAGTGCTTCTATTAGAGGTGGTATCACACATGCAGTCCATTGTTTCCAATGCAAGTTTTTTGTCCCATTGTGTTTTCTGACATAACCCTCATAATCTGAGAAAAAATATATAGTAAAAAGGGATCATTAACATTTTGAAACAGTAAATGGTTGATAATTATGCTATTGACTAATTTTTGTGCAATCCAACTGTTAATCACTGGCGTTAAAGAGAAAATACAAAAATGCCAAATCATTCTAAATGCTATTGCGAGCCAGGATAAACAGCAGTTGCTATGCAGTTATATAGGCAATAGTTGGAATTACACAAGCCACCAAGGTTTTATTATTAACACGATTTTTTCCTCATTTCTTTAGACTCATAGTATTTGCAGTAAACCCTCTGTAAATAATTGCATTCTGTGTTACAAGAACTGAAGGTACAAGAACTGAAGATACAAGTCCTGAGGATGAGCTTGAGCATTTACTGATGGCTTCAGTACAACCCCATTGCCCCATCTGCTCTGCCTCCAAGCCTCGGGGGCAGACGAAAGTCCTCTGGCATGAGTAAGAGCAAGCAGAAGCCTCTGAAAGCAAGAACAGCTCAGAGCATCAACCACACATGAGAGCTCTGGGCAAATCTCTTTCTTTCAAGTGCTGTCTCTCGCAGAAGCCATGTAGAGCTACAGTTAGAGCTTCACTTCACAAGAGAGGAACCACTGGGAACCAAATGTGACTTTTTCAGACACTGATTTTGGAGTTATTCTCTCTTATTAGTGTGAAAGCTGAAACCTGAGGGATTAAGATCCCAGCTGTCCCATCCTAACTCATTAAGGAATTTTTACCTTCTTTGATTACTGTCAAGAGTACATAGGTCTGAGTTACTGCCTGATCCAAGCAGAGCCTTCAGGACCAGGTGTTTATTCCAAAAGCCCCTGCCAGGGCACAATATCTCTTACTGCCTTTTCACCACACCTGCCTGACAAACATCCACATACACACCAGAGAAGAAACACCCTTCCTTAATTCAGTCTATCTGGTACAGAAAGCCATAACAGCAGAATTAGGCTATGAAATTTGCCTCATTTTCATCTAATAAATTACATTTACTATACTAATTAATCTGAAATGGAACATCACATATTTTACTTAATAAGAAATAGCAATACCTAAACCTTGTGCTGTTGCTTTTTGCATTGTGCAGGTTATAGCAGATACACTCATTGGTCTGCATCATAGAAGTAGAGCCTTTTACTGTTCCTGGAAAACAGTTTCAATTTTTTTGCCTGAAGTGTTCTCCTTTCCCTTTCCAAAAACCTCACTACTCCCCAGCTGCAAACTTCCTGCCTTTCGAAACTTTACCCCTAGTTGGACTAGATACAGCTATGTCCCAGAATGTTTAATCCATCAGTGTTAACTTTGGCCAGTTGAAGTAAAAGTAAGTGACTGAAGAGGAAATAGTAAAAATTTAACTCTGGTCCCTGAAGCCAAATGCCCACTGCCACACCAGCAGGCAGGAGGCAGACGAAGCTTGCGATGACAAAGACACATCACACACTGGACAACCAGCCCCTAGACAGAGATGACCGGCTTCCTATCAGACCTGGTAAGTGCTTGATGGGGTATTTACAAATACACAAAAATGTGGGACATTTTTGTACGCTATGGGTGTCTCAAAGAAAACAAAATCAGTATTTCAGTAAAAACAACATGGCTCCTATTCACTAAAATCATCTTGGAAGAGGTTCTGACCACTGTTTTGAGGTATTAATGCATTCCATATGCTCTGCCATCCATCTTTGCCACATTTCATCAACATGTTAATGTTTCTTAAATGTTTTCATTCACTGGAAAATCTTTGCTTACCTTCAAACATATTTTGCTTTGCTTACCTGCTGAAAAAAGAATTTTGTAAGATACAGCATGAATTTAGCCCAGGAGATGGCAGGCAGAGGTTTTGAAAAGCAGGAAACTGGACAGGATATCAGCAGTTGGGACATCTTAACAGGGATGTCTGTGGGAGTCTGCAACATTTATACCCTGGCTGTGGCTGAGTCTTGAACTAGTTGCTGCCTCATACATCAGTGAGGCACTTTCAAGTAGGACAAAGTCTCTCTGAGAAATAGCTCTCAGCTCTTGCTGGGGCACACTTAACCTCTCATGCAGGAAAGAGGAATATAGCACCTCTGAAAGGCAGACCATTTTTCATTCATTCACAGCATATTCACTCTGTGCTGCTGTAAAGGCTGCTGTAGGATAAACCTAAGAGCAGTACTGGTTGTGTATTCTCAGATCCGTAATCAACCAGAAAAAGAAAACTAAAGTGGGACGCCTGTTCTTAAAGCTTCCAAAAGATTAACATGACCATGTGGCTTGAGACAGGCAGGTGGGGCAAGAGTTCAGAACTGAGGACAGCTTTAACACAAAACTTGAATAGAGGAAACACTGCCCACAATTCAAGGGCCTGAAAAGTATCTGGCACAGCAGCTACTGTCTCAGGTAAGGCAGAAAGGGTCTGGGTACAGATGGCTCGGTCACTGCTGTGGGCACAGGTAGCCTGGCCACTATTCAGATAGCATAGAGGAAATAAGACTTCACTCCCCAAAAGCACTCTCATGTGTATTAGCCCTGAAGTGTGGAATGACCTTGCTACTCTGTTGACTAATGATAGAGGAGGGGAGGGAAATGTAATGGTTTCCACAGCTAAAGGCTGTGTTTCCTTGAATTGGATGTTGGGAAATCACAGAGGGATGTATGCCTCACACCAGGACAAGCAGAGGGAACTTTCTTACCTGCAAGCCCCTTGAGCAAATGAGATACTGCTGGAGAGTGAAAGACACATTGCAAGAACAGTCTGACATAGCTACAAGCTTAAAATTGTGTTCTACCTCTGCAGGTACAGTACCAGGGATTCTTTCAGATGCTCACCATCCTCGGGATTGGGGGGACATTCCAAATTGGCTTTCAAATTTCTACAATCACCTATGTGTCTCAGGTAGGCAAAAAAGCATATGGCACACTGGTTAACAGCAGCTCTGAGTCTACATTTCTGTTTGAGGATGCTTCTCTCTGGCACTCAGCAAGGGTTTAATCATAGTATTCTCCTCTCATGCTTCATTCCCATTGCTATGCTATTGTGTAAAGCAGAATATATCAAACTGCTGAAGACAGGAAAAAAGAGAGACAACTGCAAGTTGCTGTTAATACAACTATTCCTCAGAAGACACACACTGACTGAGGTGGCATCTGTCTTCCCTACAAACCTATAGCACATCTGTATTTTACATGTAGGTATAAACCTACTTCAGTGGTTCCACTTGATAATGTTTCAGTCACCCATCTTCACAGACAAATAGAACAGATTAAGTGAACCATGTTCTAGAAAAGTGTCTGCTTCTCTCCACTGAACACAGGTAGAACTTCCATTTGAGATACCCAGGTCTAGAGGGAAGACATTATTATGTTGTAGAGATCACCTTATGGGAAAAGTGCCATATTCAGGCTTCAGAACACTAAATTCAGACTGAGAAAGTATTTAGAAACTGCACTGAACAGTCACTGTGTAACCTGGTACTATTGGCACATATGTGAGAGCAAGCCCATTATACATCTGCAGAATTTACAGGGCTGTTCACACTGTTCTTCAGTACAAGTCTGTGCCTCAGCTTGTCAGATTTCAAGGACAAAAACACCCAAAGAATTAACTTCTTTTCATGGCAAAATTAACACAGCCTACTCCATTACGCTATGTCTATTAGCTATGCTTTTAGAGTCTATATGAAAAGTTACTTAAGATGAAGCAACAAATTTGTGTTCTAAATATAATCCATGAACTGGAGTCACAGGTATTGTTAATGAAAATTCTTTTTTGTGCCTCAGCATGTTAAGGCTTTCATTAATGAAACTTGGCTGGAGCGATACGGCTACCCCATCCATCAGGATAATCTCTTGTTCCTGTGGTCTATCACCGTGTCCATCTACGGTATAGGAGGTCTCTTGGGCTCTTCAGGAACTAGATACCTGATGGTCAAATATGGCAAGTATGTATGTTTAAAGACAATTTGTCAGTTGAATCTTGCTTAAGGAAATTACAGTTGAGGTTTTAAACATGAGGCAGACTGTTGGGCTTAGACATGCCTGTAGACATGCAGCAGCTTTAGCAGTGGTGTCAACAGACTTTGATGTTTCTTGCCCTTGTCCTGTGGCACAGGCTAATCAACTGTGCTGCCAGCCTGTCACACCAGACACAGTTACTCAGGTTGGGTTAGTCTCTGCACAGAGGAAAGGCAGCCCTCTGGCTGAAGATAGAACATAGAGCAGCATTGAGATGCTCCTAAGTGCTATATAAATGTGTTCCATGACAGATTTTCATGTGCAGAAAAGCTTTAAGACTTTTCTCAGTTACGAAACCTAGAAGCATTCACAAACTCCTAGGTCTAGCCATGTGCCAAGGCACACAGTGAGTCCACAGTATCTAGTGCCAACAGTGAGTCCACAGTATCTAGTGCCAATAGTGTGGATGGGATTATTTTGTCCTGGACCACACATGCCACAAAACTAGCAAGCCAAATTCACCCAAGACATCCTATATGCCAGGACCTTAAGTGCCATTTCCCTTCTGATTTATGAAAACTCTTTTTTCTTTCTTGCACTTACAGAAAGAAATGTCTCCTGTGCACCAATGTACTCATGATAACGTCAGCATCTATCATGGGCTGCAGTAAAACAGCCCAGTCCTTTGAGATGATTCTGATTGGACGCTTCCTGTGTGGAGTAAGTGCAGGTAAGTGATTTCTCCCACAGGTCAGCAGGATCTCACCACATTTTACATCTTTATTGAGAGTAAATAATAACCCTGCACTAAGAAAATAAAATATTAAAAGCAGTGACCCCTTGGCAGAAGATCTTCTATAATACACAGCAATGAATAGCATGATTAACTTCACTAATACTAAATGAAATTCAGCTTTGCCAAGTGTATAAATATTCAGAGCTACCTGGAATGTTTTCGTACAACATGAAACAAAGGGTTTTTTTACTGATGGAGAAATATGTATAATATTATCTGAAGTTTAATTAACAGTCCTGAATTACATGGTATATGGTTTAAATCTGGTATTCCCATAAGACTCCAGAGAATCAGCCTGTTCAAGGCTACAGCCATTCAGTTTTGAGTCTAACATATATCAGGAATGCTCTGCAAGGGTATTCAACCTGCTTCAAAGCAGTAATTCCTTGGGGTTAGTACAAAAAGCTGAGCATAATCAGGCAAAATAACTCCTGCCAAGAATTAACTCCACGTACAGCAAAACCACCCTGTGCTGGTGTCAGTATGCCTTGTATTTGTCTCCTACACAAAAAGATACTTTCCCATTCAGTTTGGATATTAACAGCGGTGCCTATTTTAACCTATTTCAGTAGAAATTGATGTCTGTTTTCCAAATAACCACATTTTGTGTATTGTTTCTCTGACATACAGTTGTATTGAAGGACTACAGTTGTATTTTGAGAGCTACTCACCCACAGGGGCCCTGCTATGGTCTAGAACATGTATGATGCCTTGTGCAAAAACCTTATTTTTGTTAAAGAGATTGGAGATCTGCATTGCTTTACTATGAGATAAAGCCAAGAGTACATGCTGCTTTCAAAATAGATAAAAGGGGCTGTGGCCACCATATCAGGAAAAAGCTCTTGTTCCGAGACTAGTTTTCAGCATGTCTGAGTTATTAAGTACTTCACATATAGCTGGAAACACCAACTCTGTCTGAAATCATCAAAATTATTGCTGGACAGTAGGAAAGGAATACTTGAGTTTCCCCTAAATCATGTACAAATCAATGTAGAGTATAGCACTGTGTATTTTAATCTGCTATGGATCTACCTTACAACTATTCTACAGCATTATGTCAGAAAAGGTTGAGATGATGTGGGTTAACAACAAGCATATTAAATATTACTACAGGGTGTTTAGCTATTTAGCACTTGCATACTCTGCCCTCCTTAAAATACACTGAGTGTTACAAGAGATACTATGCTGATAGTTTACCCTAAAAGGAAAACTGTCTATTTCTTCAGATCAGAAATCTACTCTATGCAAAGAGGACCAAATACTTCTGCAGAAAGGGTTAGAAAATCTAGTACTGAAAATCTCCTATGTGGGTTGAGGTATGAGAAACACCTCAGTGCATGCGGCAGCTGTATTCTGTCCTGCTTCATTATTTATATGCAATTTTGTTTCCAGTGGTTGTGAACGTCTTCTTTCTTCTCTCCCACAATTCTCTCCTCACCCCAAGGTCTTTGTGTTCCTCTACATCATCAATATGTTGGAGAAATTTCCCCTAAGAAGCTACGTGGATTTGCAAACTCTACTTCCTCTTTCTTTTGGTCTCTGGGAAAAGCCATAGGGCAGATTTCAGGACAAAGGTAGAATACAATTGATTTTGTACCCACTTAATTTCTGGATCCCCTCTACCTTTTGCTTCTTTGTCTGCTTTTCCATCCATTCCTTTCCTCAAAACCAATGCAATGAACTTACATTCCCACCAGGGAGCTACTAGGCAGCCAGTACCTATGGCCTTTGCTGATGGCCTCCTGTGGATTTCCAGCACTGGTCCAGTTGGTCACTCTGCCGTTCTTCCCTGAGTCCCCAGCATATCTCCTCATGCATAAAGGAGACCAGGAAGGCTGCAAAAAAGGTAAACAAGGGCTCCAGTTCACCACTTGACTTTCAGTTGTTTCGTGATGCTTGCTCTCCCCATACGGAAAAAAATATACAGGACAAAGTTTCTCCCTGCTCATTTCCAAGACAACTCTGTGGACACCTACTAAGTGTATTTTTGTTATAGTCCCCACACAGAACATGAAACTACTTCCTTCTACAGTTCTGTATTACAAAACCTTTGGCATTCAGCTGACACCACCTGTGCTTCAGCCTGATGACAAATTATGATAAATGATACATGGCTGTTTGCACTGAAGGCCTCCGCAGAGCACCCCTTAGCTCTGGTTGTTTGCTGTGTACCCTGTTCATACCCTGAGAGAAAGAGGAAGGGAGAAAACTGGACCCCTGGCCAGGGAGGGAGTCATTGTGCACCTCACTAGGCCCCTCTGTCACAACAGGTCCCTCTGTGCAGGAGGGGATCAGGGCTCTGGAAGACCCTATAGGACATTTCTGCTTCGCACCACAGCCACAGCCCATGCATTCTGTGCTGCCAGACACTTGAATCACCTCCTCAGCAAACAGAGACGAATTAACATGGCAGATCTCGCTCTCCTTCTCCTCCACAGCCATAAGGCAGCTTTGGGGTGAAGGCCATCACCATGCAGAGATTGATGACTTCATGAAAGAGAAGGCAACAATGAAAAACACCAAGATCTTGAGTGTCCTGGAGCTAATGAAAGAACCAGCTTTCCGTTGGCAGCTGTACATGATAGTTGTTCTGACCGCCACAGTTCAGCTATGTGGCATCAATGCAGTTGAGTGTATTTCCCCCTTAAAGTCTCAAAACACCTATTGACCTAAAGGAAACATCAGGCTCCTCACGACTCCATAACCCACACTCCTCTTCTTGAGAATATCCTACAGTTATGGTTTTGGATGGGCTCCAGAAGAGATGATATACCTGGCTGCTTCTGAAAGCTCCTAAAGGAAGACTCTGCAAACCTAAGTACTTTGCAGCAGCTGCAGGTCCTTCTAGCCCAGCATTTCATCTTTATTAAATGAATTAATGAATTTAATTTTGAATGGCTTTATCCACCAATAAAGTGAATACTATCAAAAAGACTGCAGAACTCTACATCCAGAGTGCAGAGATTTAGATGCCAAAGTGGAGCTGCATGCTGCTTGGTTAGCAGTTCCTGTCCATGCAGTGTCACACAGGTATGGGTAAGAAATCAATTAATTTCTTCTCTTACTGTTTTATGGGGTTTTCTTCCAGATTTATTTTTATACTTTTGAAGTCCTCCAGGCAGCTGGCTTTGATGAAAGAATGATTTCCTATATGACCCTCTCTGTTGGACTCTCTGAACTCGTAGCTACTGCAGTCTGTGTAAGTCACATTACTCTGGGAATGGGTCTCAAGTTGCTCTTCTGGTACTGATGCCAGTGTGATTCTGTCCTTCAGAGCTCCATCATTGAGCGACTGGGCAGGAAAGTGCTTTTAAGAGGAGGTTATTTTATCATGGGCTCATTGCTAGCTGTTATCACCGTGACTCTCTCACTACAGGTAAGGAAACTCTTCTCATGGCAGATTATTCTATTTCTAACTTCTGCTCACAGGCAGACTGTGCTACTGAGAAAGCAAAGCGAGGCTTAGAAGTGCCAAAATAACTTCCGTGTTAACAGCTTACCCTCTGAGAGGGGAATATCCTAAAAATCAAGCTTGTCTATAAGATCAAACCATCTTTCAGCAAGTACTCTCTTGTACTCCTGCCTTCCAGTGTGATCTCACAAGTGCAGCGAAGAGCACATAAAACACTGGGAAACTAGCACGGATTACTGAATTCATTGGCCTGCAAGTGTCAAACACTGGCCAGCACAGAGCAAAAGACAGTCCTAGGAAAATGGCCCTTTCTAGTAACACAGTTTCTAATGAGTAACAACAAAATCCCAAGCTCTTTGCACCAGTTAATCTGAAATTTAACTTTGCTGCAGAATATATGAGGATGCACATATCTGTTCACAGACTTGAAACTGGTTCACCTCTGTAACACTGTCATTGCTGTATCTTCTTTGTAAGAAAATCTCCTGGGTTACCAAGTATTCATCCAAGAGCTACTCTATAGCTAGTACTGTAAAACTAGCCTTGAAGCAAGGTGGCAGCAGACTTCCATTTTTGTTTCGTTCATAACGGATCTCAAACACAGGAGAGCGAAATATTTTTTCCTGAAGCACTGAGGTTTCACATATTGAAGCCTAAGATCCAGTAAAGTTCCTTTTCAGTACTAGTTACTGGACCTATCATTAACAAAAGTGAAGAAAGATATGATTTGGCCTTCCCATATCTCAAAGGCTTGGGAAAAGCACTGTGGGGTCAAGAAGAAAGGAAGACAGGGTGGAAAAGTACTATTCAGACTTAGATGAAAGCTTCCAAGCTTAACAGCTGCTCTGCACTAGCAAACCTGATTCTCTGCTCACCTAACAAAAACCTCACTGCTCCATCCACAGGAAAAAGCACTCACATTTCTCTGCCAATTCCCACACATTGTATGTTTTCTCTTGTGGTTACAGTGTTGGAAAACAAGCAGCATTTCTCACCTATTAACAGATTTCACTCAGAACTTTGTTATGTATTGGATTTTTTCCCCAGGACTGGTATTTCTGGATGCCATACTGCAGCCTTTGTCTGATTATCTTGTTCGCAGTTGTCTTTGGAGTTGGGCCAGGTAAGTGCTCATTCAGAAGAAATAAAGGAATACGAGTCATGGGAGTTATTAATATGGCTAGGAAAATCTTGCATAATATTGCATAATGTTTAGCATAAGTAAATTAATTTAACCTCATCTTATAGTCATTTAAACACTATGGGTCCAATTATTGGCCATAAATTTCAATGCCATCAGTTCTGGGTTTTGCTAACAAAAGGAAAAGAACACAGCAGAAAGTACTCACTGGAAAAATACAGTGAAAACAGAGCAAAAGCAGATGTGCTTGCTTGGGGTTTTCTAATACTCAGAAAAAAGAAAGAGAAAAAGAAAAGCAAGAGTTCTTTAAAATCCAGTGTCCCATAATATCGCAACTTGTCCCACATATTCAGCAGTGCAGTACCTGCTCCTCTTTAAAAATACTATTAAAAGCCTATTCATTTTCAAAATATTTGCCTTCCCGTATGGCAGGATTGAATTCTTTTCTTAACTGAAAGCTGCCAATGTCCTGTGACTGCAAAACATGACTGAAATAACCAGGAAGTGAATCCGGGAAGATCACTCATTGGTGATCTAGCAGTATTATCCTAGGAATTCTTGTTAGAAATAATAGTAATTCCACCCTTACACAGCTTCTTTCACAAGAATGTGTCAGACTTTCTCAAGTGTTAACTACTTCATTCTTGAATCTCCACAAGAAATGTATTTGAATATTGGACCACTTTACAAACCTGATGTGTAGCAGCTTATAAGATGACACAAACATTTTCTTTTCTAAAACAGAGCAATATACATCATTCTTATTGTGCTTTGTCTTTCAGCTGGTGCCACAGTTTCTGTTAGGGTTGAAATTTTCAAGTTCTCATGCAGACCATCTGCCTTTGTGATCGGCGCCATTCTCAACTGGTTGGGTGTCTTTGTGATTGGAACAACCTTCCCCTTCATTGTGGTGAGTCACCTTCCCTGGGACACTTCCAATGGGCACTAAGTTTGAGTTGGCCCCAGGCATGAGAAGAGCAGTATGAAATGCCAGTGCCATGTCAGTCTAGAGTGGTCTTGGCATCTGCTCTCCCACATCCACTTCTTCAATGGAAGTGCTCTGATTTGCCCAAGATACTTATTCAGACTGAAATATTTGTCAAAGGTCAAAGGGCAAAGAGCTCCTTGTCCAATTAAAAGTACTTTGGGACCCACATACAAACACTGTGCAAAGAAAGTGCAATAGAAAAGACATGCTGATATTGCTTTCTTTCTTACTTTGCTTTTCCTTGCAGGAAAAACTCAAGCACTTCTGCTTCCTCATCTTTATGGTAGTAATTTTCACTTCAGGGACAATTGTTCACCTGTTCCTTCCAGAAACAAAAGGGAAATCAATTGTGGAAATCACAGAAGAATTCGATAAGTTAAACTTTGGAAAGAAGTATATTCCAACAACTCCGAACCATGCCACAGAGGACTACACCTTCTGCACCAGGCTCTAACCAGCTGTTATAGGCAGTCAGGTTATCTTAAAAGGAAGGGGAAAACCAGACAATTGTTTTCTGACTAGAAGCTGGTTTAAGTGGACTGTCACCTTTTGCATCTGTCACTTATAAGGCTCCCATTTTGCCCAACCAGCACCTTTCTCAAGCACTCCATCCTGGGCAGCTTAGAAAAATGATGATGGCTGATATTAACAGGATAGACTCACATGGATCACAAGCATTTTGGCTTAACATGCTGATGTGTAAATCTCTTCTTAAGACAGCAACTCATACACACTGAAAGTACATGTAGAATTGATAAACACTCTGTTGACCACAGAGAAAGGGAATACCTGTGATCCCCAGTCTCTCCCTCTGATTTCTGTGGGTTTATCACCCTGAAATCAGAATAGTGATATTCTTGGCTTGTCATCTCTAACTAAGGTACAGATTCAAGAAAAAGCTCAGTGAAATAGGAAAGAAATCCTTTGTTTCTCTGCACTCAACTGGGCAATCAAACTGTGCCAGGTTTCCATGCATAATGCCATGTTGTCTTTGATTTGCACATAGCCTGACAAACTTCAGCCCTTTGGACTGAAGTTTTCCATATCAACAGCCACCCCTTCTTCAACTTAAATTTAGGTTTTCTGCACAGATACTCTGTGTTATTTTGCCCATCACCACCATCATCTTGAATCTGTAGCTCCTCTTCCAGGATAAGAGTTCCCACAGATACCTCATGAGCTGAGAATCCCAGAGTAATTATACACTACTTTGCTTTGTGTGACTTCCAGCTAGCTGAGCCCAAATTCTCCCAGAACTGCCTCAGGCTGAACGTCCTGATGTAACGGAATACCTGCTGCTTTACAGTTTTTCCTAAAAACATCTGTACAATTGCTGCAACGTACGTATAGCACACTGTCAGCAAAAGCTCAGTGATGTCCTCCAGCTCCTGGATCCATGCAGGGCTCCTGTTAAGGGTGTATTTCTCTATCATAATTAAGAAATGATTACACATAATCCTGTTTCAGGGATGTGCAATCAGGACAGACTCTTCAGTTATTCTCACTGCAAGTGTAGGTGCTGACTGGCAGCTGTAGAGATGACTCTAATCATTTTATGCCTTGAATATTTTGTTGTACTCATGGCTTTACAAGATTTACAGTAAAAGTGGAAAAAGTTGTTCTAATGTATGAACTTCTAAGGCGCTCACTTAAGCATTTCCAACAATTTATGGTCCAATTTACAGTCTCTCATAGGAGTTTTGGCAATTTTTAGAAGCACATAGTGTGCACAAAGATAAGGAAACAAAGTGAGAAAATATTACAACATACCATATGCAAGTTTTCTAACTTCACAGTTTAGTGTGATATACCATTCCTGGTGATCTCTGTTGTAGGAATGGATGCAATACAATTTTCTACACTGATCTATAACCAACATCTGTGCTTGAGTTCACATACTGCAGGCTTTCAAACTGAATAATCTGCAACGCTATCTGATAGCGAGCTCCTAATTCTTCTTCTTGCTATACATAGTTCAAGGCAAAAGAGTTTGTAGGCCTTACAGGATAGTGTGACCTTCTAAAGTACCACACGGATTCATTTCACATGATTTATTTTTTTACGTATTCAAACTCATGGGACTTTTCTTTATAAAGTGTCTAATACTGCACGCATTTCCTTCACACAGTCCCAGCAGCAAAGCAATACTATTAGGAAGAACATGAACAAAACAAAGGCTCACAGTGGAGCACACTAAACAATTTAAAATCTATGGTATTGCTTTGACTGGCACATTTACTTCAACTCCAATAAAGTAATTCAAAATGTGAATTCAATTATTCATCATAACTGCTGCTTATTTTTAACTGGAAATGTTAAACACAATAAAGATGGCACATTGCCTTGTGATAAAACTTCCGGCCTCCATAAATATTTAATTCCTAACATCAGGATCTCCCTTAGGGACATCCAACTACTAAAAAGTTATTGGTGTGCTTACTCTCCCATGATCAGGGTTTTTCATTATTCCTTTGTCTTTAGGATTGAGGGGCACTTACGACTTCTCACTACAAGATAACCTATGAAACATAAAGTGTCCTTAAAGTCAGAAAAGCTCAATAATTTTGTAGTGTTCCATATACATATAACATGATAAAGACATGAGAGTCATTTGGAGACAATTGATAATAACAAAAGGAAATCTCAACAATTGCAGAATAGAATTCTCTTTTCCTAACCAGTCATGCTGAAAACAGCCTTCATTTCATTACAACAGCACCTGAATTCTTTGGAAATGTAAGCAGAGTGCTATTGTATAGCATTGCTGGAGTGACTCTAGTGAGCTACTTCTCTGATCTCAGTTATTCATTAGATGTTATTAAGAAAGCCTTTCCCATAAGATCTTCACAAGAAGCGAGCAGATGCCCTATGGAACATTAATGTGACAACAAAGCGGAACAGCTATTTGGAGCACAGGTCAGCCTTCGTCTGTGCTCAGTGGAGCAAGAACTGTATTCTGGTAACTGCCTGATCAAGGAATGAAACAGCAAAAAGGTAGAGTTCAACTATACATGGGAGGTGATAGAGTACAGCCATACAGGAGCTTTGGGAACACTACATGGACATTTTCTTCCAGAGATATTAGCTGATAAGTAAGATATGTCTCAAATACTGGCTCTAACTGGGGCAAATATAAACACTTACAAACTGGATCTGCTGTCAGCTACACACAAAAACCATACACCTGGTCTAGCCAGCCTGTATTAAGGAAGGATTAGCACAGCTTTGCACGTGTGTTACATGTGACCGTAAAACTGCAAGGTAAATTACCTGACGTTGTGAGATTTCCTAACCTTATCACAATTATAACTAAAAGGTATCTATAAGATATCTGCTAATAACTTGTTAGCACTGACTATGAAATTGCATATCTAACGAAGGTGGCCTCAGCACAGTGCAAGTAATAAGAGCACAGAAGCAGCACAGTAACCAATCAACACAAATGTAAAAGACATTAGGCATGAAGAGCATTACAGGAGGAAGACTCTTAACCTACCAAAATAGGAATCCTAAGTTAAGGTACAAGAACAAAGAATAGAAGTAACTATATGCATAAAGTATACTGAATAGAAGTGGGTGAAGTAGAACTTAAGAAAATATGTATAAGAGGTAGCATTTTTTGAAGGAATGACCCACACTTGTACCTACATATTATTGCTTGCTTCCGTCTTTCCCCAATATCATCCAAGCAAGGCAGATACTAGCAGCTAACATGGCATTTCCTTCCTTTGTCAGATGCACATTTGGTTGTTTCAATTTTGTATGACTTTACAGAAAAGGAAATTAATTCTTAGCATCAAAGGGACAGTCTACAGTCTTGTTTGTTGAAGAAGAAGAACCAAATCTGCTGAAGAACCAAATCTGGAAAAAGAAAATGCTATGAACTCTCAGCACACACTAACAAAGTCAGCTTCATGGTAAAGACCACATAATGATGGGACAAGTGGTCAGATGGTGCTACCTGCTACACTCCAGACATTAGCTACAGAATACTTTGCATGTCATGTATTTTCTCTCAACTACAATTGCTGGCATCCAATAAGCTCTTTATGATTTCTTTATCCTTTTCTTCAAGTGAAGCGCAAATGGCAAATGATCAATAAGCCATTTACCAACTTAATACATACACCCCCCCCCCTAATTCTGCAATAAATGAAATTAAAGCTTGGGAATTTTCTGTCTGAAGGGAGAGACATCAATCCAGCTACATAGGTTAAAGGACAGTTTCAATGCATTTCTTTTTTTTCTTCACAGACACTGGCTAACAGAAATGCCAGACAAAACCCCATGAGGTTGAATCTTTCTCTCCTAGCAAACGAAAATCAGCTACTATTAAATATGTAGCTGCTCAAGCCTGGTGTGCCACTGTGTAATTTTTCATATTGCATCTCACTCCAAAATGATGGAGCATTTCAATTCCTTTAAGTAATGATTAAGTTACCATGTGCTCCAGTTGCCGTCACATGAAGGGAGAATAGCTCTTTCCTATTATATGTCAAAGTCCTATAGTTCACTGTTCAAGCCCCATCTAAATTCCCAACAGATAACTTTGCCTTTATGCTTCTCAGCTTATACTGAAAACTAAGAAAGTTATGATCATGATCATTGGAATTCTGTTTAGAATTGGTGTTTCAGTTCCCTGGCCCCTAGCACGTGACAGAGTTCATAAAATATATGGGTTCCCCACAAGGGAAACCATCATGTTTACTGGGCTGAACACAACCATTGGTTGAAATATTTAATCCAACAATTCTAAACTTTGTACAACAGCTGAAATATGTATCATTAACTCAAAAACCTCTGAAGTAAAATTTAACTTCAATAACATGGGACTAGTTCACTGACACTGCTATTGCATAATGTGAACATTCAGTTCTTTTAGCAGGTCGTAGTAAGCAGCAGGAATCAGCTTTTTCATAGGAGATGGCCACCTTTTTCTCTGAGCTGGTGAGTATCTGCTCACTTTTTCTCAGTGCTCTGACTTACAAAAGACAAAACTAACATCATACTAAAAATCCAGATTACTGAAAGATTGTAAGCTCTTTTGGTACAGAGAACATCTTTCTCTTCTCAGGGTTTAAACATCAACAAGAACAATGCGGCTTGGGGCCATGAAAATCATGTTGCATGGTCTGTTTCATGCAACAACATAAAATAAAATAAAATAAAATAAAATAAAATAAAATAAAATAAAATAAAATAAAATAAAATAAAATAAAATAAAATAAAATAAAATAAAACAAAACGAAACAAAAGCTGGCAGTTGCAGCACTCACAATGCTATTTTACTGTTGTCTTGTGAATTACTGAAAACAATACTAATTATTAAGTGCTCTGATAACTTCCCAATGTAAGGACTGCAAAAGACTAAGAAATCATGACATACGCATTAACATAATTGACTTCCCTCATTTCGTACAAAGATACTTAATATCATTCATGAAGTCTTAAAAAGGGAAGAAGTGACAAGTATTTCTTGCTCTATTTCACAACTGCCAGCAAGAAACTAGTTTACTTTCCTTTTTAAATATCAAAATTGTTAATCTGTAAGTCTACTATAAAAAATAGAAAATGAAGAGTAAGAGGGTGAGTTCTTAATTTGTTTGATGCTTTTGCCAATTAGGAAATCCATTGCATTTGGGACAGCACCTGTAAGGAAATTCAGAGTCTTCTGGCCACAGCTTCTTGATTCTTGTCATGTGATAACTTTTGGAATCCAGATGTGGACTAATTAAGTCACAGGCTCTTGAAATATGGACCTAAGAACAACTTAAGGAGTGTTCTCCTAGTATCTCCCAGTCCAGCACTATTCACATTTGCATTACTTTATTCTTGATTGATTGCATTTTTTACCAGCTCCTCTTCATCCAGGCACTGATCTCCAAAAAGCCGTGAGCTCATGAAGTTAGTATGTGACATGAAAAGAACGCAGAACACACTCTCCTCTCTACAGAGATGATGTTATTGACCTGGCCTGTGATGTGCTGAATAAAAAGGAAGAGACAGTTAAACCCTGAAGAACCCTGCACAGATCCTGATGGGGCTAAAATCACAATTGTCCTGGGTTTGGTTTGCTAGGTACAGTCTTAACTGCTCAAGGATAACTACACCTAGCCTTGCAGGCACTTGGAAACAGGATGGATGACCAGTGGTATCAGATACCTCAAGAAAACTAATGAGAAGCTGATGAAGCATTTCATTTTTGCTTCGCAGGTTCAGTTCCAGGGACTAGTTCAAATGGTCTTGGTGTTGGGAATTGGTGGTAGTTTCCCATATGGATTTCACATTTCTGTCATCAATTATCCTTCTGTGGTAAGTAGCCATCTCCCTACATTTGAAAACACAAAACGAAAAGCCTGAGCTCTTCAGGCTCCCACAAATCCCAAATTTACTGAGCATTCAGCAGATGCATTGATATCAATGCCTTTTCATTGGCTAACAGTAACACCAAATGTGTAGAGAACTTTTTCTTCTTAAAGCATTTTCTGTTTTAAATACCTTCTTACCATGTAGCATAGAAGCCTCCAAAGGAAGGCAGCAAATGTGCTTTTAGCACACTTCCCAGGAAGCTTCCTTACTGATACAAACTTGAGGTTTTGCACTGTGATCTCAGCTAACTTGTTTTACTAAGAAAGTTAGTCTCAAAATAAGCTCAATATGAGAAGCACAGGCTAACCTGAAGTACAACAGCCAAATAAGACTAACAATGGGATTTTATACCCATAATCTGGTCATATTTCATTTTCTTTTTCAGCACATCAGGAAGTTTATTAATGAAACCTGGATAGACCGACATGGCTCTCCCCTCCATCCTGAGACAATCATGCTGTTGTGGTCCTTCATTGTGTCTGTTTATGGGATTGGAGGACTCCTGGGGAGCCTCTGCTGTGGCTACCTGACTACAAGATACAGGAAGTAAGTGCTTCCTGTACAGCCCAATAGCCAGCAGGTACAGGGAAATACGAAGGCAAACATATAAAACTGTTCTTTTTGGTTGAAGCAGCCTGACGGAAGGCAACCGATTGGGCTTGTTAGCACACCCACCTCTTTCAAGTAGCAAGCAGTCTTGCTTCTGCATCTGCCTCCCCAGTGAACTGTGTTTCTGTAAAGGCTGCATTCATCATCACATCACTGGATCAGTGCTTCTGGGAGTAGCAGAATAGTGTACCTGCCTCATGTTCTCTTTAAGATCCCCTATGACTCAACATCTCTCAAGCTTTACAAACCCCCAAAAAAGAGCTGTGTGTCTTGTTTTGCAACACATAATGCACAGTTACTCTAGCCACCTGGAAATCACTGTGTGGAAGATATCCTTAAGTGTTGAAGAAAAGCCAGATTTCCATTTAAATACACTCATTTTGGGGTGATGGAATTATATTAATTATTCAGATCTAATCTGATGAAAATGCGAAGAGAATAGGAAAAAATAAATTGCCTGGAACTATGCTGTAAAGATACAATTGGCGCCAACATACATTCTCCAAGAGAATTTCTCTCTGTTCTTGGCAGTCCATTTTGTTGAAAGTCAGTTCCAAACTATCTTTCCCACTGGATGGAGAAAGGATTCCTACCAGTCTACTCTGTTCTCAGTGCTTTGTGTGTAACACCACTAATTTCATTTGCAGAGAAATTGGCAAACATATCTACTTGGTGTGACCCACTTAAAGATGTGCTCCACAACCCACTGATCCAGAGGCCCCTCATGGGTCTCAACAAACCATCTTAGCCTGCCTGCAATTGTGTTCTTTCCTATCAGGTAAGTGCCCCCAAGAAATTTCTTGTGGGACACTGCCTCATCCCACACTCAGAGGGTCTCCCAAGACTGGAAACAAAATCATGCACTTCTACCACAGGTTATTTAACACCTGGTAACCTAATTGCTTAATCACAGTCTTCCAAACACAGGATCTCTGTGAATCCTTAATGTGTGAAAGAGGACTCTTGCCTAGAAAGCATCATGGCAAAACAAGTGAGTGCAAAAGACTTTGAGTCTGATACATCAGTGCTGTGAACATCCCAGCCCACGATTCACACAGAGTGCCTTTTGAAATATGTCTCTAAAAATACCTTCTATCACTTCCATTTAGACAAGAGTGTCTTTAATATGAGCCATTCCAGAATGGGAGCCACTGACTCAGGCTATTTCTGGGGAACAACTTGGCATTTTATAAGGAGTTCCAGCCATTTAATAATCTTGGTGACAGGCCAGGCCAATTCTTTGATCTCTTTCCCCACTCATACTGTGGAAATGCTGATGAAGTGTTCCAAATGTTTAAATTCTAAGCTAAAAAAATATGAATGAATTCAAATCTAAAGGACCCAGAAATTTTAAAGAACCATTTTGACTACTCAAAGTCAAAATTATTTCAGCCATTGCTCAAACCAGCAACAGCTGTACTATGCTTCCTCTCACAGCAACATCAGTCAAAAGAGAACAAGGGGTTCTCATTTCAAACTAATTTCTCATGGGCTTCTTTTGTTTTTTTTCCCCAGAAAAAAGTGCCAAATGTGCACCAACCTGATCATGCTGATAGCTGCACTTTTCATGGCCTTCAGTAAAACAGCCAAATCATTTGAGATGATTCTGGTTGGACGTTTTCTTTATGGCATTGGTACAGGTATGTGCTCGTGCCACTGTGGACTGCAAGCATCCTTGCTGTCCCAGGATTGTCTCTACAGATGTTACCATTGTTGGAGAATGATCTTTAAAGCAAATACACTAGACACTTAATAGAAACTAACGGCACAATTCTTTTTGCAAGAAATTGTAATCCAAATGTTAGAGTGAATGGGAACAGTGTAAGAGAGGATGGAGTCAGAAAGTTAAGCTTTTCTAAATCTTTTAACAGTCATTTATCTTCTTCTGTGCTTAAGGTTTTTCTCTCAATATACATCCTCAGTATGTAGGAGAGATTTCACCCAAGAAGCTGCGTGGATTTACCAACTCCACAGTTGCTGTTTTTCTGACACTGGGAAAATTCATGGGACAGGTTATTGGACTACGGTAAATTCTCCAATCTTTCTCTCAGGTTGAACTAAAAGTAATAGAAGTTTTTCTGTAACTCCACCCTCTAACTAACTTAATCTGTGCCTAAGAAACGCTCTCACCTTCCCCAAAACAGGCCTTAGCTTATGTCAGAGGAAAGGTTTTGATCATATTTGATGCAAACATGAAGTTTTACATACAGGAGACAGAAAATTAATTACTCAGAATCTGATTTCTTCTTATCTCCACATCTTTTCAACTAGGGGACTTTTCCTTCAAAATGTACTACATTTACATTAAAAGTCTTAGCAAGATGTTCTGGTCTTGTGCTTAAACAGGGGTCAAATATGTCTCAGAAGCTCTCTAGATGTTCCATTGGATCTTAATGATATTGAGCAAGTTTTTTTAAATGCCAGATAATTCCTTTAAGATTGTCAGAAATAAAAAATAGCCACATTTGTGAAATTTGCCAAATTATCAATTTCTAGTTTTGCTCCGCTGCACCCTCAAATGGAATCTAAGCAGCAATCTTCATCACTCGGAAAAACTTCCTGAACATTTATTCCATTATATCTGCATAATTTTGTCTCACATACACTTTTCAGGGAGATTTTAGGAAGTGAAGCTTTGTGGCCGTGGTTGTTAGCATCTAGTGGAATTTCAGCATTGGTTCAACTGGCTACCCTCCCATTTTTCCCTGATTCACCATCCTACCTCCTGATACAGAAGGGTAATGAGGAAGCCTGCAGGAAAGGTAGAGTGTCTGCTTTCCACACTTAGTTCACTTCATTTGATATGTTAGAATGACAGCCTCTGCAGAAGACAAGAAAGAAGGGCAGAGATGTACAGCACAGTGCAGTGCAATGGAGTAATAGCAGAGGCAACTCTAAATAAAACAGCTGACATACCTATGGCAATACACTGTATTAACCTGCGGCCTCATTCAGGCTGATTGAATCAGTTAAGACAGGAAAAATAGGAATGTACTGGCATGTTTAACATGTCACACTTTAGCGGGCACTACTTTGGGTTTTTTTAAAGGAAAAGGTTTAGACAGCTCTTTTAAATAAAACGTACTTAAATGTTTACTTAGTTTATAATTATGTCTCCTGATTTTGGCTGGGATAGATTTAATTGTTTTTAGTAGCTGGTATAATGGTATTTTTCATGTAGTCTGAGAATAATGTTGATAACACTGATGTTTTAGCTTGCTGAGCAGTGTTTACTCCAAATCAAAAACTTTTCAGTTTCCCATGCTCTGCCAGTGAGCAGATGTACAAGAAGCTGGGAGGGAGCACAGCCAGGACAGCTGACCCAAGTTAGCCAAAGGGATATTCTATATCACACTTAGTATATAAACTGAGGGGAGCTGCCTGGGAGCCACAGATCACGGCTTGAGGATGGGCTGGGCATCACACAGTGGGTGGTGAGCAATTGTATTGTGTGTCACTTGTGTTTCTTGTGGTTTATTCCTCTTATTCAAAACCCCCCCCCCCTTATTATCCTCATCATTATATTTTACTATATTTCAAATATTAATCTGTTCTTTTCTCAGCCCATGGGTTTTACCTTTCTCTGATTCTCCTTCCCATCCAACTGGGGAGCAGGGAGTAAGTGAGCAGATAGATGGTACTTTGTTGCAGCTGGGGTTAAACCACACATGAAGTCAACTCAAATTAGAAAGATATGTTACACCAAAACCCAGTGAAACAAAATTCTTCCTTCTGCCTACTTCCCCAGGAGCAGACAGTACCAACCCACCACCTATGCCAACAGACAGGCAGATTAAAGTGTTTAATGTAACCACTTGCGATGGAGCTATACTGGTAGAATAATTCACTCCCCTTTTTCTCCTCAACAGCCATAAGGAAGCTCTGGGGGGAAGGAGACCATCAAGCAGAAATTGATGACATTATGAAGGAGAAGGTTGCAATGACAAGCACAAAAACCTTGCGTGTCCTCGAATTAATAAAAGAGCAGTCTTTGCGCTGGCAACTCTACGTTTTGATTATTGTCATGACGACCTTGCAGCTCTGTGGAATCAATGCAGTTGAGTGCTCTTTTTATCCCCAGAGCAAGCGACAACACTAGGCAGTGTTACAAACCCCTCCAAATCCATGTTATTATGCCAGCTTAGAACTGCATCACAATTGCAACACTTTTTTCACAGGTGCATTTCTTCTCTGCATTTTTCAGATATACTTCTATTCTTTCGAAGTATTTCACACAGCCAAATTTGAAGAATACCTTATCCCATACGTGTCCCTGGGAGTTGGATTGTGTGAATGCTTATCCTCTATACTGTGTGTAAGTCTTTTCAGACTTGAGTTTGATGGAAAAATTTCACTTAGTCAACAATTGTACTTTCCTTACTTATAACTGTGCTCAGGGCAGATTTGCATAACCTAACACACATCTTCCTGCTTCTGTAAAACCACATGCAGGATAAGAGGGAGCTCTTTCCCCAGGTTATTGCATGACTGCATGTCTTTAGACTCATTTTTATTCTGGAAATAATTTTCTGATACTCTGGACTAGATCTGTGCAGGAACGACTTCATTTGAGAACTGGGATTTATGACCTGTGTTTTCTGCTTTTCAGAGCACCCTCATTGACCGATTTGGCAGGAAAGTGCTGCTATGGGGAGGATACACACTGATGTGCTCTGTGCTAGCACTCCTCACCATGACCCTGTCACTGCAGGTAAAGAAGCAACAGCCTTCTGCCTACTTACTCAGCATCAGCCCACCTTTCTGGTCTTGCCTCACAGGATACGTAGAAAAACTTGAGTGAATGGCAGAAAATACAGAGCTCTGGTTTTCCGACATTTATCTAATGGTTTGATATCACTGGTTTCTCACTTTTAGCACCAGTTTTTCTGGATGCATTACTTCAGTGTTATCTTGATCTTCCTATTCGTTACCTTCTATGGAATTGGACCATGTGAGTATATCAACAGCAACACTGGGAGGAAATTTTCTATCCTATTGGTTAGTGACACAACTGGCAGAGGAAGAACAGATTAGTCCCACAGTAAAAAATTCTGGAAATTAAGGAAGAAAGGGCAGACCTGTAAAAGTGGGGGACAGGAAATGGATACAGACACCTCAAATGTTATTGCTGATCATAGGATTAAATAACTCAAAATACAGTATCATCTTCTCCAGAGGGTTTGAGAAATTTCTGACCCTTTTTTAAAATACTCATCTAAACCCAGGATTCTAGGCATTGCCATGTGTATTATAGTAATCATCCTCATTAACTTAGTAAGTTCAGCTTTATGCCTACCAACATGCTTAAGGTGGAACTGACCACAGGAGCCAAAAGGGAAGCTCATTTTACAAATTACTGTACCAATAATTGCTACCAGTGCAATACAGAACTGCACAGATCCACTGGCACCAGAAAAAGGATTCCAGTATGTACAAGAGAAAATTGAATAAGTAGCTGTAGTCCCTTTCCAGAATCAAGGTCTTTCACCCTCATAGCAAAGGCCACTTGCCACCAGGCCACCTATTCTGCCTGTCTGTCATTTTCTACCACTGCCATTGTGAGGGGCTTTGGCAGCAACAAAGAAACAAGTATACCTGTTTTGTGTTTTGCTTTTCCTTTTCAGCTGGAGCTACTGTATCTGTCATGGTTGAAATCTTCAGCCAGTCCTTCAGACCATCAGCCTTCCTGATTGTTGGCTGCATCAACTGGATGGGACTGTTTGTACTTGGGATGATTTTTCCACTGATTGTTGTAAGTAGCTCTAACTGGATCCCTCCCTCCCAGCTAATCCACTCCTGAGTGCTGACAGAGAGCAAATTAATAGCAATAAATTGCAATGACATGCAAAGCTTAGAGCTCTGTCCAAATACCAAACCTGCTGAGGAATCCCCCAGGCCTGTCAGAGGAGCAGAAATTGGACTCAGGTCAGATGTGGCCTGTGGAAACTCCTGCTTTGACACCCACCACGGACTCTGTATTAAGCACACCTTTGAATTTTAATTAGTTGGACACAGACTTGCACTCAAGGGCAGGGAAACAGAAATGAGATTCTTATTTTCCTTACAGTGTCTCCCATTTCTGCTTGCAGGATAACCTTGGACCCTTCTGCTTCCTTATCTTTTTGGGAATCCTTGCTTTCTCAGCAATTTTCATCTACCTGTATCTCCCTGAGACCAAGGGGAAATCCATCATGGAAATAAAAGCAGAGTTCAACAAGCTGAACTTTGGAAAAAAAGAAATCTCAGTCATTGATAATAACTTTCCTAAGGAACAGTGGTCCAGCACCAAGCTCTGAATGTGCAGCTGAGAAATGTGTGTCTCCTAGAAAAGACAGGAAACACTGTTGCAATAGAACTAAAAAAGAAACATTAAACCCAGTCTGCAGCTCTTCTGTGTTTTACTCCTTTTTTCTCTGTTTCTTTTTATGAAATTTATTTTGCTAGAGTTTTATTTCTTGATAATATCTAAACATTTTCACAGGAAATTTCACCACTTGGTTTTAAGACCTGCAAGATATAAGAAAATTTTTTCTAAAAAAAAAAAAAAACAAAAAAAAACCAACCCCAAAAACAAACCCAAAAAAACAAAACAAAACAAAAAACCCAAAGCCCAAGCAAACATCCCCTCCAAAAACAAACCAAAACAAACCAAAACAAACCAAACCAAACCAAAACAAAACAAAAAAACCCCAATAAAACCAAACTTTTCTGATAGTCTACCTTGCAAAGTTTAAAAACACTTTGCTAACAGTCCATAGGGCCCAAATCCTGCCAGAAGAACATACATACAGGCTCTCCTCACAGCCCTGCACCCACGTTGGTCTCATACATGAGTACTGCCCAATGCCACAGACAGAACAGTTTGTTATTGAGCTTTTCTGAATGAGACTTCTCTGGCTCTAATCACCTCGCAATCAGGAAACGGATGAAAAATAGCTCAGAGGAGAATATCAGAAATACAAGGATCGAGTAAAACAATTTAAGAAGACAAATGAGGGGAAAGCAGGATTAAGAAGGTTACATGATTATCAGCCGTGAGGCTGGGGAAACATGGAGTCGCAGACTGATAGAGGAAAAGTTAAGATATGTGGTTTCTGCTGACCTGAGCGGATATGGATTCAAAACTTAGCACAGTAAATTAGGAAAAACGGTTCCAGCCATAACAAAAGAAAAAAAAATACTGAAAGTGAAATTGTGTAGTGCAACAGTCCTTCTGGAGATGTAATGGAAATCTCGGTGGAGAACATCCTAGTAACTCTAGGCAGGGAAAAGGACCTTCCAAATAGAGATATTATTCTATGCAAAAGAAGCAAAATGGCTGCCATAAAATAAAGCACACTCATAAGAGCATCTGTGGTGTCTCAGGATCTGATTTCCAACGTGGTACATCAGCTTCTGGGAATTACATCAGATGTTTTGAGAGAAGAAAGAGTTTGGTTTGGAAATGTTTTTCTTGTTATGTAAGCAAGCTGCGAATAACCAGTGATTATTTGTACCCAGCAGAAAAAATAGGTTGTGAAGTTCATTGGAAATACAGTCTAAGTTTTTCCTAGTTACCACTAACAAGTATAGTAAGATCTGTGACTAAATGCTTTGGATCATGCCACCTGCTTTCAACTGATCACTAAAGAAAAGGTTCATCAATATTACAAAAAAGAGTTCCCCTCCTTACAGATGGAGCTATCCCTTGAGTTTGTTTTTAATGCTTTGACATAGGAAACATGCCCTGGAAAGGCTGTTTGTACAGATTTTATTTCAGGATTTTTTTCAGGATTTTCATTATTTTCAGAATGCTTTGGGTACAGGAGATGCAATCCACTAACTTGGGCTATAGCTGAACGCTGGCACATAGTAACTCATCTCCTGACTTTTTATTTCCTGGCTTTTTACAGCAAGGGTTCTACAGTGAAGAAACTGACTTAAAATCAACATAAACCACACAATCAACTTAAACACGTCCATGCAAAGGTTTTCACCATTTAAAAGTATTTGTTTAAATTATACCATTGCAGTACAAGCATTTAGCACAAGCTATAGAAAGCTCTCCCTCTTTTCCTCAGTCTGGGGAATGGAGTGAATAGAAAAGCCCTTAAATCACAGCAACCTTCATGGTGGAGAGATTAACAAACCATTCATTTTATCCCCATCAGCATTTTCAACCTGCTTCCCCACACATATCTCACTGCAAACACCCCTCCACCAAACACCATATGACCCCCCTAAATCACTTCTCTCATGTAAGACTCTACCCAGCTCTGCCACATCTTCTGAATAAAAACTGCTTATTTTAGAAAGCCTGTGGATTTCCTATCTCCCAGGAGATCCTGTTGACTGTTATGGGACTATTTGCACAACAAAGGAGCAAGTTGAAAACAAGCCTCCTCTGACTTTTTAGAATCCAGTGCTCAACACAGTGGAAAATCAAGATGCTAATTTTAAGACATCTTTGTCATGACTTAGTCACAGTTCAGGAAAGATCTCCACAACATGTGCTCCTGGGGTTATGGTTTATTCCACAGAAAAAATTCCAGACCTCACAATTGAGGCATCCATCTAAATTTTTTAAATAAGACTTGCATAAGGAGGTACATTATAACTCTCAGTCTCTGAAACACTTGCAATAGCTGATTAGTAAGTCAAACTGCACAAAAGACAAAGAATATTTCATTAAAGAGCAAACAATTTGAGGAGCTGTTAGGGGCTACAACACAAGTTAAGAGTTAAGACAATGCTTGGGAGTAGGGTAATTTCACTTGTGTTGTGTACAAGAAAGAAGTAAGCCTCAGCAGGAGTACTCTGTCCAGCCTCAGAACCTCTACTTTGAGAAAGAGGCAGATTAGAGATGCACCAAACAAAAAAGGCTAAAGAAATAACAGACTATAAGAACTAACAGCATTCTGGCCCTCCTAGAAGAGAAGGCTGAAGAGGGAGGCTGGTATGGAAGAGATGGGATTTTTATTTCTTTCCTTCCTCAGTGGCATAAGGCAGGAAGCAACATCTTAACCTGCAGCAAGATTACATCTAGTTCTTGAAGGAAAATGTTAGAAGTTCTTGGAGCTTCCAATCAGGTTCTGCATTGTACTTGTACCAGAGATCCCACCAGTGGTGCGAGGTTAATAGTACTGACATTTCTTCAACCAATTAGAAATTCTTGGTTCAGCACTAATAATTAGAATATTTATAGTTGTTGTATGGCTACAGACTTTAAAAGACAGCTGTACATGGTTAGATGTTCTAATCAAATTGATTTGATATCAAGTTAAAAATCCCATTGACCTGGAGAAGCCTGGTTCTACTGTGTCTCTTACAGGCAGATTGGAGGTCCCTCTTTCTCCCCAGGAACAGCAATGGAGCTCCATGCAATCACTAGTCTCTTGAAACAGGAAATCAATCTCTGCCACATTTGATCAAAATTAGCTATCTTGGGAACAGTCAGAAGCATGTTTCAGGTATGTATAAGCCTTGTCGCACAGAAAGCAGGCTTAAGTGTAAATGGGAGTAAGGTGCTTTTTTTCCAACACATCCAGTAATATAATTAAATTCCATGTAAAACTGATGTGTTCTATTCCCCTTCAAAAACAAACATCCCACTTTTTACCAGTCTAGCAAGTACTTGCTGTTGGGAGGGGGGGGTGTGTGTGTCAGCTGGTGGTTCTTGCATAACAGCTCCTGAATATAAAGCTAGAGACCAGGGCTGGGATGCAGCTGGAACAGGCTTGTGCAGCTGTGTGGAAGGAATATGTAATGTGACTGAGAAATATACAGGGAACAACAAAGAGATTTTTTTGAAAAGGACATTCAACCTCTTCGTGACAAAGGAGGTAATAGGAAAGGGACAGTCTCTTAGTTATAACACAGAAAGATGGAAAAGATTAGGATGGGCTGGAATGCAGAGCTTTCCTCTTGCAGGAAATGGTACCATTTGAAAAAAAATACTGAATTTTGATCAAATAGGTTTTCTTCTACTGGAAAAAAACCCGTTTCAAACACTTTCAAATGATTCTAAGAAAATAATGCCAATTAACACTTCAACTTGTTCGTTTTTTTTTAAATAACAATCTGCTTCTGGGATAGATGTAGGTACACATATGTCTCCAACACTTGACATAAAGTTGAGAGCACAGGGTGTCCAGGCAAGGAAGAACAGGGCCAAGCAACTGATATCTCATCAGGATCTCCTTAGCTTATCCTGTACTGCTGTGGTCTGACACATCTTGCACCCAAACAAGGTGCAAATAATGGCCAAGACCCATTACCCAGACAACTCCTGGTACTCAGGCTTGCTTGTTTTACCAAGAGCGTTACTTGCTGCTGAGTTCCAATGATGCGCTGCTAATAAACGTGGGTAAGATCAGAACAGAAGCCAAATGGATGCCAAAGGAACTGATCCCTGGATTCCCCAGTGTGTGAATCTGACACTGTGCATTAGCAGCAAGGAAAATTGCAGGCTGGTCATTAATATTAACATAGATACTTTCTTCTGTTTTTCTTGCTATCAAGAACAATAGTAGGATTAGGCTGTATTTTGTTTAATGAGAGGGATGTTGATCTAGACCTCCACTGTGTCAGTTCACATTTACCTCAGCAGGCAAGACTGCAGCATGAGCCAGTGAGGTGCAAAATCCCCCTGGAACGTAGGGCGGCAGCAATACAGTTGCACACCCCTCACTCACCCTGACCTCCCTGCACAGGCAGGGAGAGCCCAGTGGCTCAGAGGAAGCTCTGGAGGTGTTGCAGATCCTTGAGCTCTTGGAGCACCTGAACTTTCTATCTAAAATTCGAAGTTGGTAAAGATGTTACTGCAGGATTCACCTTCCAACAGTGTACCTGGGCTGAGCATTCAGGGCTCATCTTTCAGTAGGTAATTGGGCACACTGGAGTTGAAGGTTGCAGTTCTCTAGTGCATGGCATTCTCTGCAAGACCAACATTTCAGACACTGAGCATTTCTGTGGTTCCTTCCTTTAGAGCAACACCCATGCATGCCTCTTGGCCTGTTCTGAATGTTTCACCAGAGTCTGTCCACACAGTGGACTCCAGACTGCCATCTGCTCTTGCCTTAGGCTTCGTGCACATTTGGGTACAAAAGAAGAGTATTACTGCTGTCTAGTCAGAGGCAGCTTCTCAAGCCTGGAAGTGAGCAGCCCAGCACACACGATGCAGCTGTGTTTATCACTGAAGAAACTGCCCTTGGCCAGCCAGAGCAATTATCAAGAACTACGACTACCAAGCCTAAATAGTATTATGACTGTACTGCCCTTGACACAGCTTTAAATGTCTTGGAGTAAAACACAAATCTATAGTAAGATGTCAACACATGAAAGCCTTGCATGTGGCAAGCAATGTGTGGAGGAAAGTCTTTAAGAAGACAGCAGGCAAGGAAGAATCTGTGCTGTGGGGTAACTTAACAAGAGTGAAACTATCTGTGTGTTAGTGAAAAGTATCCCTGAGTGCCTGGGACTGCTTTTCTTATTTTGTGCTGCTACTGCTATTAGTTAAGAATACAGCCATTCTGCAGTAGATGAAAGCATTGTGATGGCACTGCCTGCTCCCAAATGGTGTGTCATGAGAACAGCGGTTGTATTTCATACCTTCTCATTTTTGTGACCTGCAGGAAAATATTTAGGAAGCCTGGAAGTGAAATGAAGAACATGCAGGAGAATTTCAAAAGCATAACTGATTGGCATGCACCCAATTTCACTGCAGTTTAGGTACACAAATACCATCCTGGCTTTTCAAAACTTTTCTTAATATGGTAAAGGAAAATAATATTCCTTTTCTTCTTCCAACACTATCTAGCAATACAGATATCTCCTGATCAGGTGATGTCCTTTGGTGGTTCCACAGACCCCTGTGCTATGTACTTTCTCAACATCATTGGCAGGATACGGGAGCAAGAGAACAAGGTCTACTCCAAATTGCTTTGTGACCTGCTGAACAAACAGCTGAAAATACCATCTGACAGGTGAGCTCGTGCAGCAACTTGTCTGCCATGACTTTCCACAAACTGTTAAAACTATTAATCCCAAACTTGTCCTTTGGTGTTCTTATACACTGCTTGAAGAGGATAAATGTGAAGTCAGTAAACCAACTCTCTGATTAAAAAGAGGAAAGGAGCAATTGCATGAGCTGCAGTGCCAGTGCCCAGAAGCTGTAGAATTTTAGTTAAAACAGTGGAGGCTCAGGCACATAAGATTCCTTCTTATTTAAAAGGGATGGGTTGCAGGCAAGATCCTCCCTAGCTCTCTTACTCCATGGACATCTAACTGCTCAGCAGATAAACTTGTGCTGTGAGTCTCCCAGGGCTCAGCATAGGCAGAGGGAGTAAGTGGAAAAACCCACTGCTCACTGTTCTGCCCTCCCCTTTTCATCCACTGAACAATTTCCAGTGACAGTGAAGATCAGAGCACAGCACAAAAAGGAGCAGAGGCACAGTTAGCCATTCCCAGAGGCCAAAGTGATAAATTAATTATGAAAGGAAGATTTAGATATAAATTATTTATTATTCAAACTCTGGATCATATATGATCATTTGCTTCCAAAGTTGGGATAACAAGCATTTTGAAAGCTGCCTTGGTGAATCAAAGCAGCACAGCCAATATAGCAATGTGCTACTTAGCATCTAAACACAATATATCTTATTATATCTCTGCCTTGCAGCACTGCTTATTGAGGGAGGAAGACATGACATGAGGTAGGTATTCTTTCAGCAGAAAACCTATGAAGCCCCTAAGCAGCAGGACTTTCTGTGGGGAGCAGTTTCCTTCTCCAAAAATCAATCTGCCTTCTTCATAGAGACACTCATTCTGCCTGATCTTGGAGTCACAGCACCAGTATTCCTGATGTTCTCCTGCTGCCTCCTCCCTGGTCCAATTGCTCTGTGCTCGGATGCAGCTGGGTATGTGTCGTGGTTTAAAACCGATCCACACAGCTCGTCCACTCACCACCCCCACCCACCCCCCCCCCGAAAACGTAAGCACATTGTCAGCACAGAGTAAGTGTCTCTCTGTTACTAAGAAGGAGCAAAACGGCTCCTGGTAAACCCAGGACAGTATGTACAACTGCCACCCACGAATGCCCCAGCCTGGCTATTTGCAGCCAGCCTGCCCCGTGTATCTTCTGAAGCCTTTCTCTGCTACATGTTTTCAGAGTTATTCTTGGAGCATTCAGACACTGAAACATGTGTTCCTAAGGTACCTCACCGCACAAGTATAATTAAGACCATCTCCACTTGCTAACAATTTTCATATTCTGTAATAGAGACCATAAGAGCTACCTTTGCCTGTGTCTCTGGCACATTATTAGAATGCTCTTTGGTATATTTCTGTGCAACATTTTACGTTTAAGGTTGTTTTTTTTTTTTTTTTGTTTTAGATGCATTTATTCACAATTCTTATCTTAATCACAGGCAATTGTGTTTTAAAACAGATGCTGTGCATCTGAAAATGTATTATGAATGCATGAGTGGAGCAATCGTTTGAGGAAGGGGTGTGCGCCAAGTAAAATAGTATTTGGTTAACTTCTAAAAATGCATCTTTAGAAGCTATGAAAATAGCTTCTTCCTTAGTCAAGGAGGCAAAGGAGAATGAAACTGTGGGTTTCTCTCCATTTTGTGCCAGCATGACCAGGGTCTGCCACTTTGAGCCTGGCTGTCCACAGAGTAAGTACACTGTTGGTGATGATGCTCTCAAGTTTTTCTCCCTGCACTGACAGAATTCCCACTGCACCTCCATGCAACAAATCTGGGAGGAATAAGTGGCACTACGCAATGGCAGGGAACTGAGGCATCAAAGGGAAGAAGCGTATCTTCAGCTCTTAGTAGCACTGTTAAACACGAAAAAAAAGTTCTCCAGTACCCAGCATTATAGCCTGCGCCACTCCAAAGCACTCACATCTAATACCCAGGCTAATTGTCCAGGGCTATGTGTGTTCACATGTGTAACATGTATGCATGGTCAAATTTTCTGGCAGCAGCAGTGCAGGGACTGTTTCACAAATTAACACGTGCTCTATTCCTCTGTGTAAATGCCTTTGTGGAGAGGGCTCTGGGCCTAGATCCTCTTTAGCCTTCCTATGAGTCATTTCAAGCAGTACAGCGGAGCTGCGCTGCAGTGTAAGAGGCTGGGTGGGGAGTCGGGTCCTCCGCAGCCTACGTGCATCACATCACACAGCCCAGGCAGGACTCATTTCTCAGGCTGCCTCTCACCTCCGAATAGACACGCACCCTTTCTAAGCAGAAATAAGTCACTTCTGCCTTTTTCCAGTACAAATAATATGATGGGAAAGTGGGGATACCGAGGAGTAATAGATCACTTCGAATTTGACTGGAAAAAGTTAGAAAATAATTAACGTGCCAACAAAGTCAGGCGTTTCTGCTTACATCGTGTTAAAGCTATACACACAGTTAAAACAAAAAAAGTACAGATGTGCCTTTATTTTGCAAAAGAAAAATATTAAATCCCATCGGAGCCAGGGCAAGTATCCCCTTTGCAACTGCCAGGCTAAAGCCTCTGGCCCTTTTTGGCCCTGATCCTGCAGGAGCCCGCGGGCGTGCTACAGCAGGAGTACCACATGCGCCGATACCAGGTTATGTATGAACTCCCGAGCGCGGCGGGACTCGGTGCTAGGGAAGGAGCCTAGAACATAGCCTCCAAAACCGCTGCATGGTAGTAACCGAGGGAACGAATAACGGCGGAAAACGGGGAGAATTCTGGCCGGGACGCTGCCGCGGGCGGGAAGCCGTAAGCCGCATCGAGGGCAGCAGACTGGGGAGACAGTTGTTCGTCGTGTCGTCCCCCCCCAATTTCCTCCTCTCCCCACCGGGCGTGGCCCCTTTAAGGCCGGCTCGGCCCCTTTAAGGCCGGCGCAGCCCCGTGCACGCTAAAAGCTCCGCCGCCTTCGCCTCCCGCTACTCTGCTGCCGCCGGTCTTGCCGTACCGCTCCGCTACCGGCCTCGCCGCCCACCACCTCCGCCACCATGCCGATGTTCGCCATCCAGACCAATGTCTGCAAGGACGCCGTCCCCGAGAGCCTGTTGGGTGACCTCACTCAGCAGCTGGCCAAGGCCACCGGCAAGCCCGCGCAGGTGAGGGCGGGCGGTGGGGCCGATGACTGCCGGAGGCAGAGAGCTGCGGGGCTGCACCCGCTCCCTCGCTCACTGAGGCGGAGGGGCTGCGGCCGCCGCGGGTGCGTCTACGGGCAGGACGTGGTTCTGGTCCCCGCTGCTCAGGGGAGAGGGCTTGTACCGGCCCCGGCGGCCTTCCGCGGGGCCGAGGCAGCCGCGCTGCAGCAGTGGACTTAGCGCTGCGCTGGTTGCCTGTGCCTAGGCCCAGCGGCTCCTGAAGGCCAGCGGCCTGGCCACCCGGAGCCGAGGGAATTCGGTGCTCGCATGGCTACAGCGCTGGAGGCTTGGCTGCGCCGTGATGGGAGTCGGGATTTCAGCCACATGTCTGGGGGAAGGCGCTAGACCCGCCAGGCCGGCGAGACTCGGGCAAAACGAAGTAATCGATACCAAGCTCTGGTGTGTTTTCTCCCGGTTACCCCGGGATCTGACATGGCCCCTCTTGGGCCAGAGCACTGCACCCTGAGAAATCAAAGCGGAGCTGAATGCAGCGCGGTGGCTCAGGCTGTGATTGAGGGTGTGAGTTCTGGCACGCACACACAGTTTTAAAGCCTTGATCTCCGGCCGTATGTTCTTTGCCCCGTGTAGCGGCAGGCGGGAGGACCCCTCTCGTCTGCGGGTTTCTCCAAACACAACCTTCACTCCTAAAGCGGAGAGCCAGGCCGAGGGGATCCCCGCAGCCTGGGGGCCACTACCGTGCCACCCTAGTGGGCTGCGGCGCCTGAGCCCTTACTGCTTCCTGCAAGGCCAGGAAGGGCCCAGAGGGCAGCGCTGGTGAGCTGCCCGGGCTGTAACACAGCACATCACTGTGGTGCCTAACGTGGGTACACAAAGCAAGTTTGCATCGCGATAGGGAACGTCAGACCGGCTGTAACCGTTTGTTCCGTTCCCGCAGTACATAGCTGTGCACATCATACCTGATCAGATGATGTCCTTCGGGGGCTCCACTGATCCCTGCGCGCTCTGCAGCCTTTACAGCATCGGCAAGATAGGAGGGCAGCAGAACAAGACTTACACCAAGCTCCTGTGTGATCTGATCTCCAAGCACTTGCATGTATCTGCAGACAGGTAAGGCTGGGACATGGTTTTAGCCTTGTTTATCTGGCTTTCTGAAATTGCTTTGACGATTTTATTTCAAAATACAGAAAGCCAAGAATTAAGTCCATGTGGTTGAGAAAATACCAAATTATCATTTACAGTGTTTTCATGTCCAGTGAGTTTGATGCCTTTCCCTTTAGAGTCCCCTGTTAAACAGCATCTTTTTCTTGGAGCAGGGAAAAATACCAGAGGACTGACAAGTTGTACAGCGTGTCTTTTGCCTCTGAGGTGTTGTGTCTTGTCCTCTGGTGATGGATGGCTGAAAGCACAAAGCAGGAGCAGTAACAGGCTGGGTCTGAAAGACACAGTAGAAACCAGAAGGCTGTGACAGCCCCCTCACAGGCTGTGGAGCCTTCGGACAGTGTCTGTGTGCTGTGCAAAGGATGGGAAGTGGGGTTAGAAGGGAGAAGCCCGGAGCTGGCCCTGAGGGCCTGCTTGGCTTTTGTAAGGCTGCCTCTTTGACATGTATGAAGGACTGCAGCGTTTGAGGCCAGAAGGTTTTGATCTCTGGAAATCCTTGACAGGCTGCTAGCCAAAAGCTGGGGGTGTCTGGACAGTTGTTGACTGAAGAATTTGTATTTTAGAAGAAGTAATGCAGTTCCAGGGACTGTGAGGAACATTTCGAGTTTGGAGGCTTTACCTAGATTTTGGTAAAAACAAAGCCTTGGCATTTTTCTGAGGAATAGGAAGCTTTGCTCCTGTCCCGTTGCCCTGTCTCCCTTATTTAGATAAATGAGGTAATAAGGTTGTTTGTGTCTTCCTGTGCCTCTTCTGCAGGGTGTACATCAACTACTTTGACATGAACGCTGCCAACGTAGGCTGGAATGGCTCCACCTTTGCATAGAGCACTCCCGACACCTGAAGAGGCTGCTCCTGGACCTGCTCTCACCCTGCCCCTTTAGCAGAGACCACCGCACAAATGGCCCTCTGTTGCGTTTTGTGCACTCTGAGATCGACGGCTCCTTGTTAGTGTGTTCAAGTATTGCTGCTTCAACATTCCTGTTTTTTCTGTGTAGAAAACAAATAAAGATTTAGAAGTAAGCTGTCTGGTGTTGGCTGTGGCAGGTTGGGGATGGACTCGGGCAGTTGGCAACATCTGCTTCACCCTGCTAAAGCAAAGGAATGCTTTAGGTTCGACTGTTTCTCAGACATGGCATTTCACAGCATGGTTTGACAGAGGGGCAGGTGCCTGGCGGCACTCCAGAGTGACTTCACCTTGCTGGGCTCCAGGGCCCCTTCAGTGCTTCTTGTCGCTCTTGAGGCTTTTCGCTGTGGCCTCCATTGCCACAGCAGCAGCAGTCTTTGGGCCAGCCCTTTACCTGCTGCTGCAGGAAGATTCCCCCGGTGCCGGCGCAAGGCAGGAGCGCTGCGGCGCGGCTCGGTGCCGGCAGGCTGTCCCCACAGTGCTGCCGTGCTACCGGCCGGGGCCCCGCCATGCTGCGGCCCGCTCCCCCTCGCCGCCTTCCCGCCTTTTCTCCTCAGCCGCGCTACCCCGTCCTCGCCCCCGCCTTCCGCAGCTTCCCGTCGCCGCCATGCGCGCTCCGCTGACGTCATTTCCGCGCGCCCGCGCCGCTCGGCCATGGCGCTGTTCTGCATCAGGAGGTAAGGCTGGGCCCGGCCTGCCCGCGGGCCGTGCGCCGGGCCTGGAGGGGGCGGTGGGGCTGTGCCGGGGGCTGAGGGGCTGTGTCTGGGCTCTTCCAGGTACGGCGGGGAAGAGGAGCGGGAGGAGGGGCCTGAAGCACAGGGCCGGGCTCGGGTCCTGCTGGAGCGGCTGCAGCAGCAGGCACGGGCCCGGCAGCTGAGGAAGCAGAAGGAAGCGCAGCCCGAGTTGTGCCCGGGGGGAGCGGGGCTGAGCCCCGCGGGTGACCCCGGGCGAGGGAGAAGGAAAAGCGAGAGCGAAGAGCAGCCCCGTGCGCCGGGGCAGAAGCGGCTGAAGAAGAAACGGGCTCGCAGCCCGTCCGAGGACCGGTGGGGCGCTGAGGGGTCAGCAGATGGCAGCACTCCCTCGAAGAAGAAGAAAGAAAATAGGCGAAAATCGAAAGTGCCGCAAGAGAGGCCTGGAGCGGGTAAGGATAAACTGGGGCTGTAGGGTCTGGGTTCATCGCGGTTGACAGCGCTCAGCAGAAGAGTAGACATCATTTGCCTTTTGAGCAGTTTACCTGAGGGTGAATTTTGCTTCTCTCTGCGTAATGTGTTCCCCAAGTAATTCCTTTTTTAGGGGAAAGACCCATATTGCAGCCTTTGAGGGTGAGTTGAGCATAAGGAAAGGAGGGGAGCATGTCACCTCAGTCTTCAATCGCCTCCAGGCTAAGAAAGAAGTGTTTGGCTTTTGCGCTTAGATTTAGGAAGAAAGAGGAGCTTGCAAGTTGTTGCTTAAGTCGTGCATTGGAAAACGTTTTCCTTTTTCTGTAGCATGTTCTAACCTGTAGCTGTGCATTCCTGTTACCCAAATTCCAGATTCTGAAGCAGACATCAAACAACATGAAAACAGAAGCAACTTTAAAAGTAAGTCTTCTAGAAAGAAGAAGAGGGATGAGGAAACAGAGGGAGCTGAAACAAGGGAGGAGGAGAACAATGAAGGAGCTGAAGGAAATCAAAGCGCAAAGGAGGAGCTGGCCTTAGCAGCCTCAGAGGAAGAGGCAAAACCTCCACCCTCCAGTTTGATGGTTCTTGGAGACTATGACAAAAAGCCAGTGCAGAAGGTAAGTAGCCTGACTGAATTTTGAGGATGGTCAGGAAGGAACATGCATCTTAACCCCTTATTTAACATATGGTATTGCAGGTTTATGATAAAAATGCTTTTTAATTCTCCTTTACCCCACCTTAGGTTCAGCCCTTCTTACCACACTGGCTTGCTCAACCCAAGTTAGTGCAAAAGTGTATCAAAGATAATCAGTTTCCCATTGGAGATGTCCCAGGACTTCATCCTCGACTATTGAAAAAGCTGCAAGTGAATGGGATAGAGTCCTTCTTTCCAGGTACCTTGATACTGCTTTTGTTTCTTTCTAAACTGAGTTATGTTGTTTATGCAGTCTGTTGCTGTCTATTTTGTGCAGTCAGTGAAGTAAAATACAAAACAAATTCAAGTTTAGTGCATCAAGTGATTGCACTAGTTTTAACCCTTCATGTTCAAAGCTTGTATAGGCTGAGTGATTGAAGTCTGTTATCAAGTCATAAGTGCAGCTCCACAAAATATGGTGGTTTGAAGTAATGGCTCACAGCTGCCAAAAGAGGGGAGGTGTTACTTGTGTCTTCCCATTTTTATCTCCTTTTTTTTCAGGCATGTGCTTTTAGTTCCTTACCTTCCACCATCTCTGCTGCTAGTGGTCCTCTCTGGGACCCCAAACAACTTATTAAAGCAGCAGAAAACAACTCAAGAAAAATAAAAAATACATTTTCCATTATTTTGCCAGTTTTGCAAGTCCATTTAAGTGTCAGCTCCTAAGTAGAAAGCATGGCTGGAAGCAGGGCCAAGGAGAGGAGGCAGTGAGAGAGGAGAGAAGGTGGGATCTCTGACTTTCAGTCAGTTACTGTGTCTGTCTGAGCCTGGAGGCTTAGAGTCTATCAGAGACCCATTAGTGTTATATTGGAAAGCCAGCATGTATCTTCTCTTTTAGGGTATGCTGTCATATAATGTTTTAATGTAAATGCTATTGCTTATTTTGTCCTGGGAGATCTTAACAGGTTGCTGATAGCAGCAGCTTGTGTTTTCTCATAACTCTAGTCCAGCTTCTGTCACTTCATAGTAGATGAATCAAGCAGTGTCATGCTGTCTGGTAAAGATGGTGTTCACTGAAGTTGTATGCATTGTGGAGTATGCTCTTGTCACCGACCTAGATCCCCTGCTAAATCTCATGGATAAACCAAAGTTGGCCAATTTGTCAGGGCTTGTCATGGGGCAGGGAAGGGAATGAATTCATGCATGACAGCCAAAGCTGTTTGCTTCAGTCCTTGTATATTTTGCAGCAGACTTACTCCAAAGGCTACAGCAGTTGTGCATTTTGCTGCTTGGCGGATGAGGCTGCATTGCCTTGTTGCATATTTTGTGTTTATATGAAGAGTAGTTTGTACTTCAGTGAAAGAATGCTTACACACATATGTTCACAAGTTTTAAATCTGCCCAGTGCCATCCTAACATGAGAACAAGATGACATATGAGTTGAAAACAATATTTAACACAGTAGCATCCTAGATGAGCACTAGAAATAGTTGAATCCTTGGAGGGATATCTCTGTATTCAGTACTGAGCTGCCATGAGTGAAAAAGGTCTAGGTAACAGCATCTGTGGTAAGAGGTGGTTTTGATTTCTTCGTCTGTTATCTCTGTAGCAACAACAGCATGTGGAAATGGATTAATTGTATCTAATTGCTTTTCTGGATACCTTAACTCTGTAGTTTGCTTGTTTCCATTTTTGTTCAGTTCAGGCAGAGGTGATTCCTGCTATTCTACAGAGTGCATCCAATGGGTACTTGCTGGGGCAGGGAGGATACCGCCCCAGAGACATCTGTGTCTCTGCACCTACTGGCAGTGGTAAAACCCTGGCCTTCGTCATACCCATAGTCCAGGTGAGTTTACCCCTAGCAAAATGTCTGCAGGGAAAAATAGTGGGGTTGCTTTTGTTCAAGTGAAATCTGAACTTGGGAGTAGGTCAAAAAGCCAAGGAATTTGGGGTTGCAAAGCAGCAGATACTTAGCTCAGAGCTGTTTGAGGGAACTGTATAAGTTTGCTTTGTCCTAGTAACTCACTCCTTTTCTCAGCAGACAAAGAATGAGGAGTTGGGAGGGTGAGAGTAAAATGGAAATACAAAACTCCGTGTGGATGTGTCAAGCCCATCTCTTCCCACTAGGTTAGATACGAAACTCCCCATTGCTTTCACAGACTTAATTTGGCCTTTGTTCTGGCAGGTTCTGCTAGATCGGGTAGTTTGTCAAGTACGAGCTTTGGTGGTTCTGCCCACCAAAGAACTGGCACAACAGGTATGTGTCACTCTTCACCTTCTCTCTGAGCAGAACTGGGTGAGGGAAAGGCTGGTACAGTCGATACTTTGCTGTTCTGTGAAGCAGGTTGAAGTCCTGTCAGTGGGTTTAGTGTTGTTAGTATAATGGGAAGTATTACTTTGATTTTGTTGTGGCTGACAAAGCTCATCTCTTTGCAGGTGAGTAAAGTGTTCAACATTTACACTGATGGAACAGGTCTGAAGGTTGTTTTGATTACTGGCCAGAAATCGTTTGCAAAGGAGCAAGAGATGCTTGTCCAGAAAAAGTAGGTTAAAAGGTTTTTGATAAGGTTTATAGAGACTGTAAACTGCTTAATAAGCAGAGGTCAAAATACAGGCTATTACATCACACCATCTGATTTTGGATAGTGGGTTTATAAGGTAAACTGGTTGTTCTGTCTTTGTCAAAGTGCCTGATACTGCCCCTTTTCTGCAATGATACTTTACTAGATTTGTGAAGTTCTGCCAGCTGAGTAGAATGAAGACATTAACCTTGTACCCACAGGTACAAATGATTGTTATGGGATTTTGTTGCAATTAAGTTTTTTAAAGAGCAGTGCTTTCTGTTGGAAATGAGGCAGTACAATGGAGATCAGAGTTTAGTGTCCAGCGCAGCCTGTGTGTACTCTCTGAAGTAAAGTGCATATTGGAGTGTTATTATTTCTCTGCTAATTAAATAGTTGGAAAATCTTGTAGCCTGCTGACCAGGGATCTCTATTACATATTCTGTAGTGTAGGGAGAAACTTACTAATGACTGCTTGTTCTTTCAGAGTGACAGGCTACTGCAGCCTGGCTGATATTATTGTGGCTACACCAGGGCGGCTCACAGATCACATCAGCCAGACCCCAGGGTTCAACCTGACACAGCTTCGCTTCCTGGTGAGTCAGCTCCACAGGTCTCCCATCTTAGTGCAGTGTCTTGTTACATAGAATCATAGAATCAAAGAATAGTTAGGGTTGGAAAGGACCTCAAGATTATCTAGTCCCAACCCCCCTGCCATGGGCAGGGACACCTCACACTAAACCATCCCACCCAAGGCTTCATCCAACCTGGCCTTGAACACTGCCAGGGATGGAGCACTCACAACCTCTCTGGGCAACCCATTCCAGTGCCTCACCACCCTAACAGGAAAGAATTTCCTCCTTATATCCAATCTAAACTTCCCCTGTTTGAGTTTGAACCTGTTACCCCTTGTCCTGTCACTACAGTCCCTGATGAAGAGTCCCTCCCCAGCATCCCTATAGGCCCCCTTCAGGTACTGGAAGGCTGCTATGAGGTCTCCATGCAGCCTTCTCTTCTCCAGGCTGAACAGCCCCAACTTTCTCAGCCTATCTTCATTCAGCCTATCTTCATTACATCTGTAATTCCTGCTTTGTTCTTGCATGATACATAAATACTTCTCTGTTGGAGCTGTTGAGTGGGTCTGGTCTGCGCTTGATTGCTTAGGAAGCAGTCTTAAGATAAAATGTTTTATTCCAACTCGTGAGACTGAAGTGTCTGCCCGCTTCCCTTTCTCTCTTAGCCTCTTGCAAACACAAACTCAGAGTAAAGACTTACTGGTGGTCGAAGTCGAGGTAAACTATAAGCCTGTTGTAGCGTCCACCATATGGGAGTCTGTGCAGAAACATAGGTACGATATTGTTTAGGAGATGGAGATTTTTCTCTCTTACTCAGAGACATGGATTTATGCACAAATGAACTTGTGTTTATTTTTGAGTGTCAGGCTAGCTAGGAGCTTCCATTATCTTACATTCTGGCTCACTTGTTATAGATACAAAAGGAAAGTAAAAGCTCCCTAGTGCTAGACAGTCTTAACAAGTAGTGCTTTTCATCCTCGTGAATTCAGATCATAGATGAAGCTGACCGTATGATCGATGATATGCACCAGAACTGTCTGAACCAAATTGTCAAAGCTGCATTCCGAGTAGAAAATGACTCTGGCTCCAACATGCTTTTTCAGAGGACCAGACCAGGGCCTGTAACAGCAGCCAGGTGAGTTGCAGAATGCATTTCTTTGAACTGCTAGCATGGACACCAGCACTTGTTACTGTGTGCTTCACACTACTTTCTCACAGACATTCCCAAAGCTTCCTTACTCTGAGAAACGCCTGCCAAAGTAAGGCAGCTGCTTTTTCAAAGCAGCTTTGGAAAAGCAGGCATTGAACAGCTGATGTTAGAGGATGTTTTAGACTGACGCCTAAGTATTGTATTCTCCAAGCTTTCCGTAACTAGACTAAAGGAACATCAAAAGAATGCGCGAATACTGCAAGTGTGTGATCCATTTGCACAGTAACTATAATGATGCCCTCTGGCAAGCTGAGTAATGGCTTTGGAAGAAAATTCTTTATCTGCAGCTGCTGTTTTCATACAGCATGGTAGAAGTGTGTCAGAAACTGCGATCAGTGACCAAGGAAGGAGGCAACTAGAACAAGGACATGGATAGCTAGAACGCAAGGATGTGTCCAGGGGCAACAAGTTGTGCAGTTGGTTGACAGTGCAGATCAGTTCTGTCTGTGAACTCCACCATAAAACAAGGGTGCAAAAGATCTACAGGAAAGGCCCAGGTCAGGAAAACAGTTAGTTGCTTTCTTCAGAGCACCACATGAAGGCAATTGTGGAGGAACTCCTTTGTCCCATCCTTAAAGCTCAGTTTCCATGTGCTGTTTATTTCAGCTCCTGCTATCCTCAGATACCCTTACAGAAACTGCTGTTTTCAGCCACACTGACCCAGGACCCAGAGAAACTGCAGCAGTTGGACTTATTCCAGCCTCGCCTCTTCACATCTGTCTATTCTGAGAAAAAAACACTTGGAGATGGAGCAGAGACTGATCAAGATACTAATAAGAAATACACACTCCCTGAAGGGCTCTCGGTATGACATTAATTCTCATGAATAAATTATACTCCCAGATTTGTTTAGCTCTGGAGTATATAGTTATTTTTTTACCCTATGGTTCCTTCCCTTACAGAGGTGCTGGCTGAAATATTTTGGGAATATGTATGACCCAGAGAGCTCTGCCTTTGCACATTTGTTTTCTCATTAGTTTGTGTTAATTTAGTGAAGACTGGATTGATTGGTGTGGTTTTTTTTGGGGGGGGTTTAAACTCTTATCATGCAGAATTAAATTTACCAGCAACAGGGAGTGGAGAGATGAAGTAGTAATAATGTAGTAGCACTTAGCAGCAGTCCATAAGTATAACACATATTTCAAAGCATGTAGGTCACCTTGTAGGCAGGATGGCAGTGAATGTTGTTACTTCCTGTGAGAGGTCAGAATATTAGAGCAGCACAGATCTCCCATCTCCACCTTGTGTTGTATCCTGTAACTATGACTTACTCTAAAGGGGTTGGTACTGTGGGGGCTGTTTTGCTGCTGCTAGTCAGTTGTAAAACATCCAGGCCTACATAGGTCACAGACAGATAGTGGGTTTCAGAGAAGATTGCCTTGACAAGAAGTAATTTAACTTCTTCCTTCTTGACTGCAGCAATGTTATGTGCCGTGTGACCTGAATTCCAAGCCTTTGCTCCTCTTGCATTTCATGCTGACAATGAAATTTACCCGTGTGTTGTGCTTTACCAACTCCAGGGAAGCTTCTCACAGGTGAATATATTGAGATCACTATAGTGGGTATCTGCCAAGTAGTGTTACAGTGGTAAAGAAGTGACTGTTTGATCCCATTTACCTACAGATTATTCCTGCTGGTTCGAGCCTTTGGTGGAGTCCCTGTAGCTGAATTTTCTTCTCTGCTACCTCCAAATGAGAGACAGAGAACCATAAAGGAGTTTGAACAAGGAAAAATACAACTGTGAGCATCTTAAATGAGGGGGGGTTTGCACATCTTATGACATAGGCTACTTCTGGTATGGAAAGCTAGGTAGAACCAAGAGCACAATTAAATGGGGTTCTCTGTATTCAAAGTCTGCAGGAACCAATTTATGGCATGGGTGTGAGACTTGAACTTGTGACTTCTAAATTGCTTGCCCTGCATGTAACTTGGCCTGTTCTAATCTGGCCTCAATCTGAATTTCTCTGTGTTATTTTGTAACAAGCAGTAAATGCAACTGCTTATTCATGTAGTTGCCCAGAACACACACAATGCTGAAAATCTCAAGTTATTGTGTGCTTGGCATCTGGCACTTGTTGGAAAAATATGAATGTTGTTGGTACTCCCTACCAAAGAAATGCCTGATAAGACTGGCGTACAGATTTACTTCTCTCCATGTGTTTGACTTGCTTTGTGACTTCGGTAGCTATATGGGATTGAATCTGTGGAATGTCTCTGAGAAGAAGAGTAAATATTTATTTTCTTGATTTTTCTGTTTATCAAAGCCTGGTGTTTAAATTCCTCCTTGGCGGCTGGAATTTAGCACCTCGCTGTCTGAGTTCAGTGCCTTTATGGAATGTTCAGATAGCTTGCAGGTTTGTGACTTCTAATGTGGTGGGAGCCACCTGGCTTAGTGTGACATGCTTGGAAAACCTGGAAACACCCAGTAACTTCTAAGGCACAACAGTAGGTGATAAGCCTGCAGTGATGCTTTGGTGTCTGCAGGCGTCTAATAGTGCCAGTGACACTAACGAATGACTTTCCATTCAGATCTGCTCAGAGGTCAGGGGCTGGCTGCCCACTTTGAACAGAGATTAGCAAGAGTTGTGCTGTGCTCACCTGTGTTACTCTTGTGTGTGCAGTGCAGGAGATGTGACTTGAAAATAACTTGTTATACGTTTAAAAACAGGTTAATCAGCACAGATGCCACTGCACGAGGGATTGACGTTAAAGCAGTGAATTATGTCATAAACTACGATGCGCCGCAGTTCATCAGGACATATATTCACCGGTAAGATAACCAGGAACACAAGGAAGATGTCTGAACTTGGTTTACTTTGGAATACTTGGCAAGGTGACATGCACTGAAAAGGGGTTTTAGCTTTGGATTTTTTATTTTTTACTTTAATAAGCAAATAGCTTTGTAATGAAAATTAAGCCTGTAGCATCACCAGAGTAAGGCAGTGTTGACGCAGAGAACTAGCAGCCTATTACAGAAAATGTATTTTACAGGAGCTAGAAATCCTGTCCTGGGCAGCACTGAGTATTGGGTTTCTAGATGATCAGAAAACTGCAGTGGCTCAGCAGCTGTGAACAACCACTGGAAATGATCATCCTTTGTAACATAGGGCTACTCCTGCTGCGTTAACCTCAAAAAACCATCACATTTAAGTAAGTGATTCTGGAGAATTTCAGAATCAGACTCTTGGAGCTGATAATGGCAGTGACTGTATGGCTAAACTGACTTGATACTACCTTTTCCATTTGCAGAGTTGGAAGAACAGCTCGTGCAGGGAAAGTGGGTGTTGCTTTCAGCTTGGTCCTTAGAATTCAGGTAGGTTGGTGGTGTGGGATTTCATTTGATAAGGACACGTGTAGGGGCATAAGGAAGATAAAGATTCATGCTACTGCCTCCCTTTTCCAGTCAGCTGAGCATTGTACATGGAAACTTCAATTATTTTCTAACTAGGCAGCATATTGCAAAATGTGCTTGTTTTCTAGGTGATAGGCAGTGGGGTGTCTCATCTCCTGTGTCTGTTTTGTTATGCAGGAACGTAGGTTTCTGCGGATGTTGAAGGATGCTGGCATCCAAGATATCAAGAAGCACCCAGTGAAGGGCAATTCATTAAAGCCATTGGTACAGCGATATGAGGAAGCTCTGTGTAACCTTGAGAAGACAGTCAAGGTAATGGAAACGGGGAAGGAAACTGCAGATCATGAGTAGGACAAGTGTCAGTGTCCGGTCCCCTTTAACTGGGACATTTCCATTTCATTGCAAAGTCAGCATTTGTGGCTGCATCGTTAAGAAATACTCTGAAAGGGTGAGGGGGCCGAGAAAGAGGAAATGTTAAAGGAAAGATAGGCAACATCCATGGAGGTATTTAAAATGTGGCACTTCAGGGACATGGTTTAGTGCTAGATTTTGCAATGTTAGGTTTGTGGTTAACTCTTATCTCAAAGGTCTTTTCCAACCTAAATGATTCTATGATTCTTGGTGTTTCTTTTTCTGTTCTGCCTTTCCCTTTACCTCTGGAGCTGGGATTTTGGTAACTACCCAGAGGAAGGCAAACAAAAGGCAGAGATTAAGCCTTTTGTCATACAGAGTTTTAAGGCTGCAGATTACATCCATGCTGACTAGAAGTTGGGTATTCCAAACCAGGGAAGTATTTTGCGCAGGCCCTCCCTATAAACAAGTGGGAAGGTTTATAAACAAGCTCTCAGATAAAAGCAGAGTAGCATTTAACTTGCCAGATGGGTAAACTGGGGATCCGTAATGGACTTTCTTCGCTGTGTGATTTGGATGAGTGTTCTGTGCTCCAATTTGAGGGCTCCTGGTAAACATCTGTCCTTGAAAAATGATGATTTTGAGTTGTAGGATGGAGAATTAGGGCAAAAAGGATTATTAAATTGTCCCATTGCTCCCCAAAGCCCCTTCTGTGTTGCTCTGAGCCAGGGGCATCTTCAGTCACCTTCTCAACTTTAATTTTGAACAGAATGAGCGAGCACAGAAGCGAGCCTGAGTGAGTGGATGCTGAGGAGGCTGTTTCATGGCACAGAAGCTGCTGAATGGGACAGGTCATGGACTATTACTCAGCACAGCAGAAATTAAACAAAGTTGCTGAATGGTTGGCTCCTCAACCTTATCATTGCTGAAGTCATCTGTTACAGGCCTGGTTCCCCTTTCAAGGTCACTGTGAATAAAGTTCAGCTTCTGGTTTAAAAAAGAAAATAATGATTTTGAGATACAGTTATCTTGGAGAGGACTTTGCATCAACTCCTACGGCGTGTATGAAACTGCCACCAGTAAAGAGGAGCCATTACACAGCTCTTGAATGTGGGCCTGATGGAACTGCTGGCCTCGGCTCTGACCGGGGACAGCAAATGGTTCTGGCTTACTGCACATGCAGCTGCCACCACACAAACACCTACATGGTGCCTGGAGCAGAGACGTGTCTGAAGAGCTGCTCTAGGCTGAAGTGACTGTAATAATTAGTTTTAAATAAATACAGTGTATATTTAAAACTGTCTGATAACATTTCCTGGGTGTGTGCAAGGATGGAGGCAGTGGTGAAAGGGTTTTCCGTGCCTTTCTTGCAGTTCTCTTGTCTGCATTCTTTCTTCCACCATTCAGTACTAGCGGTAGCAGCAGGTATTAGTGAGTGTTGGATTGATGTTAATGCAGACTGAACTGTCTGATGTCTAAAATGAATATGCATACTGGAGTCAGCTGGTATCACCACAAGCCCTAACTCTGTATTTGACACATGCCACTGGTATTTTTAGCTGCTCCTGGCAGAAGGCTTAGAGCTACCCCATAGCTGCAGCCTGCAACTACCCTGCAAGGCCTTCAGGAGAAAACAGCGAGGCTCTGACTTACTATATAGTGAAGCACAATGAATGTACGCCAGCATTGGCTGGTGTATGTCACTGGACTGAAACGGAGGGCTGGGAATCTTGAGGGATGGGGGTCAGAGAGGGTGGTTGTATCCTCCGAGCAATGTGGGGCTGTTTTGTAGCCGTGAAGTTGCGTGGCTGCGCTCTGTGGCTGCTTTCTCGAGTGGTTTCTGCGCAGCACGGGGGTCCCGGGCAAGTGTCAGAGTAGCGGAAGCATAAGGGCGAGAGCTGTGAGTTCCTATGAGCAGAACAAGGTTCCACCGCCTCTCTTACCGCAGCCGTTCGGGGCAGCCCGTTAAAACGAGCCCTGTGCAAGGGTGACTCAGCAGCGCCTGGTCCGAGCTTCGCCTTGGGGCAGCGCCATCGCCCCTGCCCTTTGGCACTAGGGGCACAGCCCTGCCCGCGGGCAGTCACGCTACGAGGAGCGGCCCTTGGCTGAGGACCCCGGTCCGGGCAGCAGCCGGTACCGCGGAGGGGGGGAGCTCCGGTGGGGGCTGCGCTCCGCCCCTGCGGGAGGGACCGGGCTGCTCCGCCCCGGCCGGGAGCATAGGGCTGGCGGGACGGGACGGGACGGGCCGGGACGGGCGGCAGCGCAAGCACCAGCAGCAGCACCAGCAGCAGGAGCAGGCTCAGGATGGGGCTGGAGCTGTACCTGGACCTGCTCTCGCAGCCCTGCCGAGCGCTCTACATCTTCGCTCGCAGCAACAACATCCCCTTCGAGTTCAAGCAGGTGGAGCTGATGAAGGGTGAGCGGGGCTGGGGGGTGGCCGGGGCCCCGGCTCCCTGGACAGAGCTGCGGTGCGGATGGGAGCTGGGGGCTCAGTCCTGCCCCTTGGTGCTATGGGAGGGAGCCTCTGCAACAAGTACAACCGTGCGGAGGTGCCTGGTGGTGTGGTATCCCTGAAATCAGCCCCGCCCCGCCAGAAAATGGCTCTCCAAAAAACCTGACCGCGTTTCTGAGAAGGGCTCTGGATGCGAGGCCATTCCCCGTTCAGGTGGGAAGCAGAGCAAAAGCCGCAGAGATGGGATGCTCACGCGCGGGGAGCACAGCCGAGGTGGGCAGTGCTCGCTGGTTCAGCTGCCTTACCAGACTTCGCACTCTGCTGAGCAGCGGCGGTTGCTGCTGAGCAGCTTTTGTCCTCTTGGCAGGGGCTGGCAGCCCCTTGGGAAGGGTCCTCATGCCCAGCGCTCGCAGGTGGCTCCCCATGTGCGGTAGGGCAGGACAGGCTGACACCCCTCCGGGTGTTCATCGGGCCAAGCTGTTTGTGGTCATCCTGTTTCGAGAGGGCTGAGGACAGGCTTGCAGAGACAGTGAAGGCAGCAGAGCAAGACTGCCAGCGGCCTGAACGCTGAGGAGTGGAGAGGAGAAGGTGGTTTAGTTTGTATGAAAACCAACTGATCATTGGTAGGAGCCTGCCTTGGGAGCCTGCCCAAGAGGTATCGCGTATTTTCACCGAAGGATGCCCAAAGATCGGTATCTTCTTTGTAACCGAAGCCGGTAAAAGCAATCTCTGAACCTTTCCAGAGCCCCTGGATTTGAAATGAAGGTAATGTACCAGGTGCAAAAATACCTTGGTAAGTGATGCTGAAACCCAGCGGAAGAGGAGAAGGCTCCGGCAGAAGTTGATAGGAGAACAAAAGAACCTCCAGTTTGTGACTCAAAGAAACCTCAGGCCTGCTGTGGTTCAGTCTCTGGGCGTTCCCCTGCGCTCCTGATCCCCTGTGCATCGACTGCGCGTTAACTGCAGCTTTCCTCCCACCCATCCTGCCAGAAAGGACGTTCCTGTTTGTAGCTGGGGGCAGGCTCCTTTGCTGTCCTTCCCCTTCTTCCCAATACGTGAACTTGTGGTGGGGCACTGGTGCCGAGGAGATGAGACTGGCAGGCAAGCAAGAATGGAACAGCTGAAATACTGAGACTGGGACTGAGAGGAAGGAAAATTGAGTGGTCTGTGCCCCATGGCATCAGTGCTTGCTTTTGGTCGATGGATTTGAGGTGGGTAATTTGGACTACAGGAATGCTAGGGGCACATCCCGTTCCTGCAGCTGTGGGGAAGCGCTCCCGGCACCCACAGCTGGGGTAGGTCCATAACCAGCTGCTGGACACACAACTATGGGCGCACCAGCCCCCAGTGAGTGCTTGCTCAGGAGTACAGTGCGGTGGCCTCACTACACCGTAAGGACCGGGGTGGGGAACGTACACGCAGCTCTGAGGCAGTGGGTTAAATGTGTCCGGCCCAGCAGGTCTCGGAAACGGGTAGCAAGAGCAAGAACAGACAGAAATTGTGGCACCGGAGGGACACCTGAGGACGGGCACAGCTCCTGGAGGAAGCCGCAGCGGCTGTGTGGAGGGGGCTTCTCTGCTTCGGGAGCTTCGGGAGCATCTCTGCTGGCACAGATCCTCAGGCGACGCGCGCAGCAGGACGTGGCGCAGGGTCAGATGTTAGGGAAGCTTGAACACGGAGGTACACACGTGGGACGGAAGCCTGCGGCTGGCAAAGGCTGGCATGAACGAGTCACATAAAACAAGGCTTCTGGGACGGGGTTCAAATGTAACGGAGCACACTGAGACCTCCGACCAGCAAAGCACCTCCTCCTGCCAGGCTCCCTCTGCCTAAAAGCAAAAGTCAGAGCTGATTGATAGATCTGTAATGAAGTACCCATGGCTTTATATGGAATCATAGCCATTTATTCTCATCTGAGGACTAAAAATCGAGTTGAATGTAAATTACATTTATACATTCCTTTATAAATCACATTTACTGGAGAAACCCTCCCCAAACAACAAAGCCGGCTGCTCCCTCACTGTCCGCGTGGTTCGCAGTTCTGACGCCAGGTTCCCTTTCCTGCAAGGTGCTCGGTGTTTGCACTGGGTTTGCACGGGACAGGTACGTCCAGGCACGAGTGCAGAGCTGATAGAGCCCAGAGCTGCCAAGTGCTGTTGGTATGAAAGGACTTGGAGCCATCCTGACCCTTGTTGAGAGGCGGTTCTGGGGCGCAGGCAATAAGCGCGCAAGCTGACATCACAGGGCCCGCTCCCTGTCCACCCCGCGGCACGTTCCGATTGCTTGTGAACTTAAACCAGATTGTGTTTGCGCAATCACAACCAGGAACGTGAGGCCCATGGTGCCCACGGACTCCTCAGGTGTTTGCAGACGGGCCTCGAGCATCACTGTCAAGTAAGATCTCGTTTCCCTCCTCAGGGGAGCACAAGACAGAGGAGTTCCAGAAGGTGAACCTGCTGATGAAGGTGCCCGCCATGAGGGATGGTTCTTTCACCTTAGCAGAGAGGTGAGGTTCAAATAAGCTCAACTCCCTGCTGCACTGTTGCTTACCCTAATGCTTAGGCTCTGCCAGTGCGCTGTGTGTTCGCTGGTCAAGCCAGCGCAAGCTCATGTGCTGTGCCCCACTAGCATTTGTGTGTCCTGCACTTCTACCCGGCTCGGATCGGGTTTGCAGTGCTGCTGGTCCAGCAGCACACACCCTGGGGGGGGAAGAAAGGAGGAAGTGTTTTAGACCTGCATTATCGGCTCACGGCTGTGTCTTGCTCACTGGGCAGCATCGCAATCCTCCTGTACATGGTGCGGAAATTCAAGACTCCTGACCACTGGTACCCATCTGACCTGCAGAAAAGGGCTAGGGTCGATGAGTACCTGTCCTGGCAGCACGTCAACATCCGCGGGAAGGGCAGCAAGCTGTTCCTAATGAAGGTAAGACATCATATACCGAAACCTAAGGGCTCCGAGTGCAATGGCCCTTCTGTGCGCAGGGCCCTTCGGAGCAAATACACCAGCCAGGAGCAAAACCAGATCTTGAGCTGACTTGGCTGCTCGGCCGAGCCGAACTGAAGCGGCTCAAATCCCTCTTGGTGCAGCCACAGCTCTGTGAGGTGCAGGGCAAACCCGTGCCGGGTGAGCAGCTGTCCCCGGGCACAGCTCACTGCCCAGCGCCGTGGCAAGGACAAAGCTCACAGCGGAAAGCAAGAGGCAGCTGCTTCAGATGATGCAGCCCTGCCTTGGGAGGAGACTCGTGGCTGAGATTTCAGACTGTCTAGGGACAGGCAGGGCGTGATGGCAGGCGTTAACGTTAACCTGCGGAGGAGATCCGTGGTACCGGTTATCCCAGCGCGGCTGCTGGGGGCTCCTCGGAAGGGGCAGTGAGAGGGTGTGGGTGAGGTCTGCAGGGAAACCTGTGAGGAGCAGCTCGTTTCTCCTCTCTCCAGGTGCTGCTGCCCCTCCTCACAGGCCAGCCGCTTCCTCCAGAGAAACTGGAGGGTGCCACCGAAGAGCTGAACGTTGTCCTGAAGCAGTTTGAGGACAAGTTCCTGCAGGACAAGCCCTTCATCGCAGGCAGCGAGATCTCCCTGGCCGACCTCGTAGCACTGGTGGAGCTCATGCAGGTGAGCGCTGCCGGTTGTGCACAAGGGGCTGTGGGCAGGCCAGGCACCACCTCTTCAACGCAGATCTTTCTCTCTGCAGTTAACTCTTTAGTGGAGTTAAACCTCGTTCCTTTCTAACTTCGACCACCATGTGCCAGGGAACATCTGCTTTGACAGGGCAGTGCTCTCTGTAGGAGTATGGACAGGGTTCCCCAGGAAGAGCGATCACAAACAGAAGTACAGGTATTTGAAGGAGCCATGCTGACCTCTGTTCCACGTTAGGCAGTTCCTGGGTTAGCTCTTTCACTGCATGTCCCAGGGGACAGCAGCTGCTGCAGATGACGCCTCCGGTTTCCTATGAGCTAAGAACCAGAGCTGAGCTCCACCCGCTGCTGCCTTGAGCGGCTGGCATCCTGCTTCATTCCGGTCCCATCCCTGTCAGTGGCTGTTTGACTCACTCCCGGCTTCTCTTGCTGTCTCTCTGCAGCCTGTGTGTTCTGGCTACGACCTCTTCGAGGAGAGGCCGAAGCTGGCAGCGTGGCGCAGGCGGGTGGAAGAGGCGGTGGGGACGCAGCTCTTCCAGGAAGCACACGAAGGGATCTTGAACGCCAAGAACTTGACCGCTGATAAGATTGCACCTGAACTGATGGAGAATTTCAAGCAGCAGCTCCTAAAGCAGACAGCCTGAATCAGGGGTTATGCGCTCAGTAAAACGGATGGCTCAGTGCAGACTATTGTAGTATTTCAGCATTTCCAAGCAATCATCCAGAAACACCATTCCGCACAGTGCATTTCCGTCACAGCCTTCCTGCAGCTTCGAACAGCTCAGGCTGCAGTGAGCTTTCTCCTCTTGACCGCTGCAGGCTTTTCTTTCAGGCTCCAGCACCACTGGATCTGCTCGAGGACAGAGGCGATTCAGTCTGCTGGGAACTGGGGCCAGGCAGAACTGCCCTTTCCATTCCTGCCCTTTCCATTCCTGCCCTTTCCATTCCTGCCCTTTCCATTCCTGCTTTGAGTTTTCCAGGCCACAGCAGCATAGAAAGGGCGAGGGTTTCCTGGGGCTATGGCAGAACAGATCTGTCTGAAACAAGAAAAATAACGAGAAAATGGCTTCCACTTTGCCACGCACTCAGCTGCAAGGTGTTTGCTCTTTTAAAGAGGCAGGTCAGGACCTGGCCTTTGATGGGGACCCTGCCAGAGGTCCTGGAGCCAGCAGAGACTGCAGTGTCACCCGTGGGAGCAAAGGGCCTCAGCACCTCGGCTGTGCAGGTACCCAAGTGAGGCTCCAGCTTCCGGGAATGAGGGGGTTGGTCCTGTAAATAGAGATGCTCAGCCACAGACTCCTGCAGTACTTTGCAAAGAACAGCCTGCACAGCTGAGAGAAGCTGCTGCCGAGCACAGTCCCCCTGCGCAAGCCGTACCAAGTGCTCTGTCCTTTCCCCACAGCGGCTTTGTCACCCCAGTAGATGCCATGTAAGCCAGGCTCTCTCCACTGACAAGTGCCAGCACTGGTGGCAGAGGGAGCTGCGCTGGCCAGCCCCAGGGTGAGCGGAGTGCCCAGTGCAGGAGCTGAGTTGCTCCCCTGTCAAGTCAGGTTCTCAGTGAAGCTGATGGTTACACTCGCCGCACGTCGTAGCTGGATTTGTGATCAGGATTGGGAAGGAAGCACCCACTGAGTCATCCTCCCCACCTGGGCAGCCTCTCGCCTTTGCGTGTCCCTTTGTACCCTTCTGCCTTCCTGTCCTCCTGTCCCTGTGACCTTCCATTTCCAGGTACGAGCCACGAGGGTTCCAGCTTGCAGAGCCGGGGTTGGTTTAAGCTCTGTTGTTGTTAAGCTCTGGTTGTACCTGGAAGTCCCTTTGTCCCTGCTGGCTGGTTACACCACCCACAGAAGTGCCTGTGTACTACACTGGGTGCGAGATGTCAGTCTTCTTAATGCAAGCCCGTGTGGCTGCTTTAGCAGCTGTAGGCAGGCATTGCAAGCTGAGGCTCATGGTGCCTGTTTACGTTGTACTTTCAACCACCACTTCCTCTGTAACTGCAGCTTACCGCAGCCACCAGCTGGGCTGCTGCCCCACCGGGATAACAGCGGTCCCTCCTCTGCCTCAGCCAAGCTGCCGAGCCCCGCTGCACTCTGCTGTTGGCCGAACCGCATTCCTGACCTCCAGCTTTTCCCAGTCTTGCTGAGAGCAAACTTCCTGCCAGCAGAATGAGTGCCTCGTGCAGCTGGGCGAGTAGGAGCAGAGAAATCATCTGAGCCTAATTCACAGCGTGCCAATCTTGGCAAACCTCAAACTGGGCTCGGTAGCAGAGCCTTTCTCGATACACATCTCCCTCCAGAATCTTGATAGAGCTGCTGTGCGTGCAAAAGCACTGCATGAGCCAAAGCACATAGAATGCCTTTTTCCTTCCCTATGATGCTTGTAGCACAAGAGCTCCACGTAAGAGAAGGTTGAGCCAATTTTCTGCTTGAGTAATGAGGCATGAGTTCTTTAAACATCACCCACTGCCTGCAGGCGCCATGAACACCGCGTTCTGAGCTCAGGGTCTGGTGCTTCTCTGCTGCCAGTGTCCCAGAGGATAAACACCTCGCTCCGGCGGGGTCACGGTGGCAGGAGCAGATTTTAAACTGCTTTTCCTGTGGTGGTCCCTGTCTGCTCCAAGCGCACCCGAGCTGTAGGCTCACCCTCCCGATGAAGCCGTGTGCGGTGACCGGTGCCATTTTGGGCCCTGCTCTGCACGCAGTACATTGCATCCCCAGATTAACTCTGTGGATGGCAATAGAATTGGACACAAATCTGCCTTGCTGCCTTTTTCACTGTAAATCATGAAGCTAAAGCATCTTCCCCTTTGCCTTTTGCCAACCCTCCACCTCCTTCCTTGTATTCATTTGTGTCATTTGTTCTTGGCTGTTTCCAGCTCCTATAGACTGGAAGCCCCAAGAGCTCCCTGCCAAAACCCAATGAGCTGTGCAGGAGTTCTGCCTTGCCTCAGTGCAATGCCTGTTTGGTGTCCACTCCCTTTCACTTGAGTATGGAGAGTCACCCATTCAGTGTGCTGTTCTGATTCAATTGCTCCCATTCCGGCCAGGAGCTCTTTGGAAAGGGGCGAGAGTCTGTGCTTCCTCGAATAAAATGCAGCTGGGATACACAAAATGGGAGGAATGTTTAAAACACCAGATACGAAGTCTGTGACCTTTTCCAAATGATTACAATAAACTGCAAAGCTTACTGTATTGTTTCCTGTGTTCCTGTTTCCAAAAAGCTGACAAAGAAAGTAAAGGCCGGAGAAACAGCCTTTGATGAAAATAGATGACAACAGAGCGCTAGAAGCACTAGCCTAGAGCCAGGAATAACGCGGTCAAATGCTGTGTAACGTGACCAGGTGAAAACACCTCTTTGGCTGTGTGGGCTGTGCAGTGCAGACACCAAACGGGAGGAAAACCTGAGGAAGGAACATCGCCATGAGGGCCATGAGGAGACCTTGAAGTCCAGGCAGGACCGGTGGATCAACTGAACCATGAGCACGGCAGCAAAGCGAACCCACAGCTGCCACTCTTGCTGCCACCTGAGCTCGCCAGACTCTTCCCGGTGATGCACAGGGACTCGTGGCCATTCTGAAGCACAAAGGCTTCTCAGGCCGTTCCCTGCGCAGAGCCACATTCCCGCTCCCTTTCTCCGTTCCCTTGCCATCTGGGATCTCTTTGCACTGAAGCAGCACATGCCACAGCGCAAGCCTTCACCTCCGGCGTGTTGGTGCTTGCCGGGGAGCTCTAGAGGGTGAGCTGCAGAGGGAAGTGAGGGGTACACGGCCCCGCTCTTGTTCCGGCCAAGGAACTCTTGTCACACCGCTCTGACTCTGAGCGATGACCCTGAAAACGGGTGTGCGGTGCAGCGGGTCCAATGCTTCATGTCGAGACACAGCTTGTTCACCAGGCTCTGGCTGACTGAACACTACCACACTAAACCCCATTCCTAAGGAGGTCTCAGAGCTGAAGTCTTGGCCAAGTGGCATAAAAGGAAGCACCTGAAAGCGTTTGTTTGTAACGTACCAGCCAACAAGCTCCGGGCTCGGTACCCAAGCCTTTTCGCCGCCCCCTCTAATGAACCTCTAAAAGAGCACCTGATCCCCCCGTTCCCTCTCCCCGAGGTTCCTGGGGCTCTTTCCAAGGCTTTGTTCCTGACGCACCAGCTCTCAGGCCCGGCGCTGATAACGAGGTGTCGGCTGAGCCGAGGCGGGTTTGACTTTGCTCTGAGTGGTTCAGCCACTTCCAGAGCCCCCGGCGTCCCTGTGCTCAGCCACTGTCACCCTCCGCAGGTCACGCAGCTCTGAAGCGCTGTGGGCTCTGTGGAAGGGGTTGAATTCAGTCTGCGCTGCTTCGCTTCTCGTCCGTTTGCGTGGAAATCTGAAATGGCAAACACCTGGGAGAGAGGAACTGCACTGCCTGTGCGCAGGGCGATGCCCACGGGGGCGTCCTTCAGCGGCACTTTGCAGCACTGGGCAGAGACTGCGTCCCAAGGAATTACCTTCTGAGCTGCAAACCATGCTGAGATCTAGGGAGCGAGATGAACGCTGGCTTAGAGGGCGCTGCGCAAGGGCCCTGTTAGCAGTGTGAGACATCCCCGCAGGACCGCGTTAGAAAGCAAGCATTTACCCTGCGAGAGCCGTGGTGAGACGCTGTGGGCGAGAATGGGCTCCTGACCCCTGTGTCATCAGCCAAGGCTGGGGAGGGCAATGACAGCCCCTCTCCCTCAGCGGTTAGCACCAGCCTCTTCTTTGAGGCTGGTACCCTTCCATCACTTGTAAGTTACCATTCCAACTGTTACCTGCTCCTGAAGCACACGGCCCCAGCTCTAGGGGCTGCCCAGTGCCGCGGCGAAGGGAGCCCTCTGTGTGCTCCCCACTCCTGCCGTGCCTCGCCGACGCTGCCCCAGCCGGGAGCACTCTCCCGGACTCCCCCGGCATCTCCCCCCGGTGGGCGCCTCCCCCCGCCTGCCCATGCGGGGCCGCCCCCGGCGGCCGTGACGGAGCCGCTGCCGCCTCCCCGCTTGCCGGGCCGGGCGGCGCGATGGGGCTGGAGCTGTACCTGGACCTGCTCTCGCAGCCCTGCCGCTCCATCTACATCTTCGCCCGCAGCAACAACATCCCCTTCGAGTTCAAGCAGGTGGAGCTCTTCAAAGGTGGGCCGGGCACGGGGCCGGGGCGGGCTGCAGCGCGCCGGGGGCCGCAGCTCAGGGCCCCTCTCTTGGCTCTTGGCAGACTCGGTGCTGGGGAAGAAGCCGGCGGCGGGGAGCGGCGCGGAGCAGCCCCATGCAGGTGAGGGGAGGGACGAATCGGGCTCCCCCCGCGCGTCCGGTCCGCTCCCGGCCCGCGGGGAGAGCCGGCACCCGGCGCCGCACCGCGACCTTGGGGCCGGGGCCGGGCTGAGCCCCGGGCTCTGGGCTCCCGACACCTTGGTCAGAAGCGGCCATCGCTGCGGCCCCGGACGGCGCAGGCCGCCGGGAGCGGGGGTTATGTTTTGCTTCCACGGCCCCGTCGCCCCTCCGGGTGAGGAGCAGAAGCTCCCCTAAAGCATCTCGGCCCCTGCCGCGGCTCCGCGCGGAGCTGAGGAGCTGTCGAGCCCGGGAGTGCTCCGTTCGGTCCGGGCCCCACAAGCAGCGATGCTGGGGGCCCTGTCCCTGCTGAGGAGGTGTCAGCCTTGTTTGGGAGGCTCGGTCTGAGCCGGAGGAGGGAGCGCTGGGGCCCCGGGAGGCAGCGCAGTGCTGGAGCTCGTGGAAGCCGGAGATCACCCACGAATGAGGGATGCGGACGTGCAGAGCTCAGGGGCTAAGCTCAGATCACCTGCGGTCCCACCCTGGTGGCCTCTCAAGACAGAGACCCTCTTGCCTGGGGAGGGTGAAACAGGCTAAGCCTGCCCAGGCTCACTCAGAGCTGGGAGCGATGCTCGGCCGGCTGGGAGGGAGGCACGGTCCAGCTCCTCAGCTTAACCGAGGGGTTCTGAACACTCGCTCTCCGGAGGGGCTGCAAGGGTCTGACACGCAGCTCATTCCCAGAGCAGCCTCATGGCTGTGCTGCACCTATTTTTGTGGATCCCCAAGGAATGTTCCTCCAGCCATTTCTAGCAAATTAGTCACAGCGGCAGCCAAGGAGGAGCGCTCTGGGAATGCTGTCCTCGAGAGGAACACTCAGCTGTTCGGGCTTGTCCAACTGTGTGACTATTGCACACTTACCCACTGCACTTTCCTTGTCAATCGCTACTCTTTTGGCTAAGGCAAAGCACAGTACTTGGAAAACCTTAGCTGAGGAGATGAGTAGCCAGGGACATGACTGGCAAATAGTCTGGTTTGGTTGTTCCTTTTTACCCTTTCTACTTCTGTCAAACCTTGTCCACTGCTCTTTTTACCCACCAGTCAATCTCCTTCTCTGCGCTATGACTTACACCTCAGAATTCCTCTTGTGTGCAGCCTGCCTTGCTTTCTGACAGTGTATGCTTATTAAAGTTACAGTGTGTGTATATACATATATGTATTATATATATATGTATCTCCTTGGGGGACATCAGGAAATTACACCAGACCCAAGTGATGTTAAAGAGCATCCTAAGTGGGGTCAACATCACAGGAGTGACAAACAAGTGTCAGTCACTTCATACGACTAAACAAAAGGGCTGGCTCTGGATGCTGGAAGAGAGGTAAAAGCTTAAACTCTGCTAAATGGCAAATACAGATTGGTCTCAGTCGGTCAAATGAAGCAACCTGGAGTTATTGTTCAAACCAAGGCTTTTATCAGTTTGCAGCTCAGTCACGCACAGGTCTTTTATGTCTCTACGCAAAGACCCTGTATGAGATAAAGCAAACAAGGTGCCATTGCTGGGCTGCGGTGCAGTCTAACAGACACTGACCTACCGCCCAACCCGCTGTAACGACATGAGGCCCATCAGGGGACTGATATGTTCAGTATTCCTGCTAGGAGTGCTGCACGACGAAACCAGGCTGAAATCCGATTCAGGCTGCCTTCACCCACTGCTTACATCTCACCCTTGTCTCTTGGCTACCTTGGGTAATAAACACAGCAGAACAACCAGGCAGCAGGGTCTGAGAGCTGAGTGCTCGCTAGCTGTGGGCATCAGTGACCTGCCACATTCTGCTGCGTGTTTCCAAGGACCGCTTGAACTTAGAGATCTCACCAGAGCTGGGTGTGTGATGACCGCTGGCCTGCTAAAAGCAGAGGACCAAGCACAGGGCCAAGCACCCTCCCAGAGCAGCTCCTTGCCTCATAGTAGAATCACATACATCCGCCTCACTGTTTTTGTCATAAAAACCACGGGTGCAAGGCACCTTGTCCTTCTTTGCCGACTGGCTTGATTTTGGGGGGTTGTTTTATGTATCTATTTTTAATATTTGAGTTTCTCAATTTCTCAATTATTAGGCTAAACTTGCACTTTCTGTCTGGCTCCTATTGTTAAGAAGCCATTTCTTCCCACCTCTCCTCACAGCTCTGCCTGGCTCTGCTGTGCACTTGGAACCTCCTACCCAGCTAAGCCGGATGGAGGCCTCCATCACCACAGGTAGCCAGAGGCATTTCGCAGTGAGATGGAGGACATGGGTTTGAATCCCTTCAGGCAGCAGAAGGATGTGAACCTTGGTCTCCAATGAAGCTGCTTACACTGGAATTACAAAAAGCATTTCTCAAAGAAGAAACAAGTAGAGGGTAGTCAGCTAGAAAGGAGAACAGGGTGGTAATGCTGGCTGGGCTTGAGTTGTCTCATGCGAAATCAATATTGGGAAAGTAGTCTGTAATCCGTAATGCAGCAACCTTCCTTCCTCCCACCCCTTCCCAAAGCTGGCTGCAGATAAACTCGATAGTCCAAAGGCTGGTTTTGTTCTATGGAGACTATTCCCTGCTGCATGTTTGTCCAGTAAAGCAGATGCTGATGCTGCCTCCTGAATGGGGCAGAGAGTTCTTGGGGCTGCAGATCACTGCCTGTCAGTTGACGGCCCTTTTGAACAAAGAGAGTTTTGTAGCAGACCTCCTGCTGCCCAGGCCCATTCCGTCGGGATCTGCACTGTAGGTGTGATGTCTCCTTCTGGTGAGCACTTCAAACAAGCGAAACAAACTCCTCACACCTTTTCTTAGGCATTCCTGGGCTTTCCTACGGTTCCCTGGCATGTGACCGCTGGCTGTCAAGTCCAGTGTCTGCAGCAGGAAACTGAAAACCTGATGAGGCAGTCAGCTGTCAACGCCTCCAAGGGACTGTGGATGGTGTCTTCCTCCTGTGTTTTCCTGACGGAGGCAGGTTGACCTGCAGAGTGAGGAGTAACGCAGAGCCAGGAGTAATGCAGGGCAGAGGTGCCTGAGCTTTCCTGCCCCTACCCGTTGTCCACTGTGGCAGAATGAGTTATTTCACGACTTGTATTGCTGGCATTCATGTTTTTCCCCATCCCAGCAAAAACTCAGGGAATATCCTCAGCTGTGTCTGCTGAGTGCTCAGCTCTGCTGACAGCATTTACTTTCTTTGTAGATGCTCAATTCCCTCTGCTCTTTAGAGGCAAACAAACAGGAAGATTTTGCTCCTGTGCCATAAGCCAGCTGAGTTGTCTGATTAATGAGCCACTGCAGCGATCTCTGTGGGCACAAGGGCTTTTCAGTCACTCTCCATCCCAACTCCATCCCAGCTGGAGTCAATCACAAACTACAGGAAAATTACTTTGTTTTGGTGCTGCCTGTGGGAACAGGAGCAGGAGCTGCAGCCATCTGCCCTTGTTAGGATGCTCTGCATGCAAACCCAACCTTTCCAGACCTGGCTTCCTTGGCAAATACTGTGTTTTGTAGGTGCTCAGTGGTCTTCATCCTGACTTCTGTCTTTTTCCTCCCTGTCTCTAAAGCTGTAGGGTACTGCTCAAGTCAGCTGTTCCCGGTTATCTGCAATAGTGTTTTCCACATCAGTACCTTCATTCTGGTATCTTAATGCCTCTCAGGGAGTGATATTTTTCAGGAAGTTTTGTGAGTATGACTGAGTCAAGCAACAGAATTCCTGTATGGGAATGTGAACTACGCCATACCGTGTGCCTGCCCTCTGCAGGTAGCTTTTACACTGACTGCCCAATTGCACTATCTTTTAGTTGTGAAATTTGACCACATCAGGACACTTTTTGATATGGAAAACTTAACACAGTTCACTGGCTGGGAGTTGGCTACAGGCATTTCCTTTATCATTCACTAGCAGAAACACTTCTAACCTCTGACTTCGTGCTCATAGGGCCGTCAAATAGCGAAGGAGCTGGCAAAGTCAGCCTCTTGAAGAAGGTACCAGCACTAAAGGATGGAGACTTTACCCTAGCAGAATGGTAAGAACTCAGTCCTTAGACCTCTTTGGTTACCAGTAACCTGTGCAGCATTTAGGAGACATCATTCCTGCTGAATGGTTAAGGATCACGGAATTGACGAACATGTTGGTTATTTTCAATAGGATAACCTCATTTGCTCTGTTTCCATTTTCCATTTGAGTTGTGTTTCAGAATGCAAACAAACCAGCTGCAAACAAATCACTTCTTGGTCTTACCCTGAATGCACTTACCTCAAAACGGGATTATGAACATTCCTGGGAAATGTTTACAGCCTATAAAAATGCCTTTTACCCTGGGAAAAAAATCCTGTTTATCTGAACTAGTCACAATGGCCAAGTAAACAGAGACAAAAAATAGGGTTTACATTGTAAGATTCATGTGGAGACTGCTTAATGGTATCAGGATACTGAAATAATGGAACTGCAGCGGTATCAGCATAGCAGCAGGACCTGCATCTTCCATTTTGTCAGCACAAGATTTTCTGCAGCATCTCTCTTGCAGTAACAGCCTGCAGATTGCTGCAGGTGACCGGAGTATTTTTCCATGTGATCTCTCCTTCCAATCAATGAAAGTATAAACATCTGGATACACAAGCAAAGGTTCTGTAGGCTTCTCTTGCTGGGACTTGCACTGATTTCACTGGAAGCTGCAGGCTAGAGACAGATCTGATGGAAAGGCATCATAACCCCTTAGAGAGTTTCATTTCATACACAGGCATATAAACATGCAGAGGTCTCAGAGAGCTGGGTCAGAACAGTTGGGGAACAAGTGGGATCAGCAGTGGGGATGGATGATTATTGAGGTTTATTGTTTGTTCACCCCAGTACTACCTGGCAGTACTCTGCATGGAACAGTGCTGTGGTTTTCCAGCAGGTTGAAGTTTTCATGGGAACGAAGGTGATGGGTTAAGGTGATTAAGGGCATTCATGGGAACAAAGTGCTGCCTGATAACCATGGGAATTAGGTGCTCATCTGTGGTCCCTAGACCCCATCAGAAATCCTGATCTGAATGCTTTTTAGTGGAGGAAGCAAGTTCAGAAGGGGCAGGAGAGGGAGTATTGTGTGCAGTTCTGGTGTCCTCAACATAAAAAGGACATGGAACTGTTGGAACAAGTCCAGAGGAGGCCACGAGGATGATCAGGGATGGGAGCACCTCCTGTACGAAGACAGGCTGAGAAAGTTGGGGCTGTTCAGCCTGGAGAAGAGAAGGCTGAATGGGGACCTCATAGCAGCCTTCTAGTACCTGAAGGGGGCCTATAGGGATGCTGGGGAGGGACTCTTCATCAGGGACTGTAGTTACAGGACAAGGGGTAACGGGTTCAAACTTAAACAGGGGAAGTTCAGATTGGATATAAGGAGGAAGTTCTTTACTGTAAGGGTGGTGAGGCACTGGAATGGGTTGCCCAGAGAGGTTGTGAGTGCTCCATCCCTGGCAGTGTTCAAGGCCAGGTTGGACGTAGCCTTGGGTGAGATGGTTTAGTGTGAGGTGTCCCTGCCCATGGCAGGGGGGTTGGAACTGGATGATCTTAAGGTCCTTTCCAACCCGAACTATTCTATGATTCTGTGATTCTGCATTGTAACTCCCTGCCCCTTTCTTGTCTCTTGTTACTGTCTGAGCAGCACCGCCATTCTGCTGTATCTGAGTCGAAAGTACAACACACCTGACCACTGGTACCCATCAGACATACAGAAACGGGCCCAGGTAGATGAATACCTCTCGTGGCATCATGCTAACATCCGGGCTAACGCTCCTAAGACCATGTGGATCAAGGTAAAGAGAGGGAATGTTAAAATGTGTGTAAAGCCATGCTTTCCTGGCAGAATACTGAGCATTTGAACAGTCCCAATTTGAAGAGAGTTCATCATGCCGAAATAGCAAACCTAGGCCATTGCTAGCTGAGTGGGGCTGTCAGAGAGGCAGCTGTGCCCAATTGCTCAACATCAAGATCTGGCAAAAGCAGCTTCAGCCATTCTGCGACAGGTCTGGTACAGAAGGTCTCAAAGCCCAACAGACTTCCATTGCCTGGATTTGAGAACAAATATGTAACAGATTGGATATTGCCTCCAAGGACCTCTCCCTCCCTGCACAGCTGTGCAGAGCGTGCACATAGGCAGAAGTTTTGCTTCTTTGGCGAGCATGAGCTCAGCTGCTGGAAGCAGCCAGGGTTGTGTTCTTCATACACGTCCCTGCAGCCTCATCTGGGTGGAAACCCAGAAGGAGCCTTCTTCTTCCAGCACACTTGGGTACTGCTCTGAAATAGAAATAGAACAGAGACACAGACAGAACGGCAGCATCTCTTTATTCAGTGCAGTCAGATGAATCTACACTTAGGCAAAGTCAGAAGAATCACCCTGAGGTAGAAAATCACTCAGTGTCAGATGATGTTGCTGGGCATTTATTTCCAGCCACCTCACCAGACAGTTAATGCGAATATCCTTGGAGAGACCCGTGTGCAAATACAGCCCTTCCAGTGCAGCTGTGGTATGGAATTTCAGGTGAAACCAGGGTTGTCAGTAAACAGGTAAGTACTTCACCTTTCCTGTGTAAAGTTTGCCCTTGTTTGTGCCTAACAAAGTGTATCAGGACTAGCCTCTTGGTTTATTGACACTTGAATTTTTGGCTAGAAAGCACAGAGAAGCAATTCAGATATGAGTCAGATTCATACAAGAAGCAGTTTCTTCCAGTCTTTGCAGGCTGTTATTGGGAAACAGAAAGAAATCCAACCAGTTGCTGTTGCTGTTTAGATAATCCAGATACAGAAAAGATCCTCAGAATAATGAAACATATAAAGCCACCATGTAACAGAAGGCATATTAGGTAGACATGGGAGAAGATGGACTGCTCTGAGATACGGAAAAGGAAGAAGATGCTGTTTCAAGTGATTATATCTGGAGATCCCATCATGCCTAATTGGAATCACTCAGGAAGAGAGCTGGCCATGAATTTTCTGGTGAAATAGATTCCACATGTATTTGGCAAAAATCCTGGCTTGGATTAAGCAATCCCAACTTGAATTGTTGAAAATACCAGCAGTAAGTAGAAATAGAGTCCACTCCCACCAGTGGAAATCTGTATTCATTCTTCTTCTCTAAACAAGCTATGTTCCTTCAGATGTGGTAGGTGGAGGCACATTGCTGTTAAACACTGCAGGCTCCGAAGGTCTGTGCACCTCCGCAAAGGGTGGAAAATCTCATGGAAAGGCAACCACCCCCTGTGCTAGCAAGCCTGTGGAGACAATGACCACCCTTTCCGTAACTGCTCTGGAAAAACTTGGAGTGGTTTAGAGAATGATGCCTGGGAGGCCACAGAAGGGCTGGTGTAAAAATGGTGCTTACCCATTCCCAGCCTCGCTGGCTGCTGTCACGCAGGGGAAGCTATTTCCTGCATCACCAGCCAGTGCTGATGCACTCCAGTGCCTCCCACACTCCCCACCACAGCCACCGCCGTGCCCTCCTTCCCAGCACCCTGTCACCAGCACCCGGCCACACAGCAGGGTGGATACAGGCTGAGCTGGGGTGCAGGCAGCCTGCTGAAACACAGGACAGAGCAGAGATGTGTCTTCCCTGGAGCTGTTGCTCTTTTGTCACCCATCCAGGTGGGGTGGGAGGGCACAACTGCCAGGAACAAAATTGGTTTTGTTCTGCATATTGCTGCCCATTAGCTGGAGGTTATTGTCACAGCAGATCAGCTGCTCAGGACTGCTTGTGTGCTTTCTGTCCATGAGCTACTCACACGTGCAGCAGTCCATGAAGCTCTAGCATCATCCCATCCTGCAGATCACTGACCATGGTGAGTTCATGGCGTGTAACTTAAGTGACCACCACCAGATCCATCAGAAAATGGCTGGCTGTACTCTGCAGTTCCTTTTCTCCTCAGGTGCTGATTCCCCTCTTCACAGGGCAGCCACTGCCCTCTGAGAAACTCCAGGAGGTTATGGAGGGGCTTTCCGCTTCCCTGAAGCAGTTTGAGGAGAGGTTTCTGCAGGACAAGGCTTTTATCATCGGGAGTGAGATCTCTCTGGCAGATCTTGTGGCCGTGGTGGAGCTGATGCAGGTGAGTGCTGGAGTGTGGTAAGGAAGGCCCAGTGCAATAGGAAGCAGATGCTGCCGGGCAGGGAGGGATGCAGCATGTGGAGAGAGGAGTGAGGGCTTATCTCAACACAGCTAAGACAATGGGGAGAATATGGGTGTGGGTTCAGAAAACTAGTTTGGAAAAAGAGAGAAAAAAAAAAGCCGGTTGCAACAGATCTCTTCTGTTTCTCTCCTCTAACAATCCTTCTTCATCCTTTATCCTGATGTTATTTTCACCCTCCAGAGAAGGAGTTGAGAAACAACAGCAAACAGGTCTGATGAAATAAGAAAATGATATAGCCATATTCTACTTCAGATGGCACTTGCCCATGCGACGTTTGGAAGATGCAAAACTGATTCTCAGACACAGGAATCAAGTCTATTCTAAACTAGGTGTTCTCTGCCAGAGCAGCAGGGTCTGATTCCTTCTGTGTCCCAAAGACTGAACAAAGTCCCAAAGACAGTTCTGCTTCTCTGCAGCTTTGTGTTTCAGAGAGTGCCACAGGCAGAAAGCAGAAGTGAGGTAGATGATGTCAGCTAAGACATAAGTTCAGTCAAATACTTAGTGTTCTGCGCTGGCGTCTTCCTATATAATACAGCACTCCCTAAGGCGAACCGTGCAGCTGGCCCTGGGACTGTCAGCCCACCACTGCTGTAGCTGAAAATCACAATGAGTTGTAGGCATCTTTGCTGCTTGTAGCAGCTGTTCTGGAACTCAGGAAGTTACTTGTAAATGCCCTTAAAAACACAGGCTAGCTCCTCTGTCCTCCACATAGACACACCCAACCAAAGAATTCCCTCCTTCCTACTGCTCCACTACAGGCTCCTCTCAATTTTTTTCCCCTACCTGTACCTGCAGGCACACTTTTGATGCCTGTGCCCAGCACTTCACTGTTGCTCTCTCCCCATTCCTGCAGCCTGTGGGAGTTGGTTGTGACATCTTTGAAGACAGACCTCGGCTGATGGAGTGGCGCAGGCGGGTGGAGGATGCTGTGGGGAAAGAGCTTTTCCTTCAAGCCCATGAGATGATCTTCAGCATCAAAGAACTGAGCAACATTCAAATTCATCCGCAGCTGAAGGAGCATCTGGCACCTGTGTTGATGAAGATATTGAAATGAATTAACCTATCTTACCATTTTTCATGCCACTTTTGTTTTAACCTCTTCTCTGACCCCCAGTTCTACATGTAACTGGAAAGAGCATTGTAATTCTAACACAGGAACTGCAGAGTGTTTCTCCCCCCACCAGACCTTTCTTGTATCTTTGTGCATGGAAGCTGGGGAAGGCTTAAGACTTGAATCATTAAATTCATCCAGAAGGCTGAGGCCCTACGGGTCACGTAATGTGTGCATCTGGGTTTTATTTCAGCGTCACTCTTTAAAGAGATGGTACTGACATGAATGGTATTTCCTGACAAAAACCGAGCCAGCCTACAAACTGGGGACACTGGGGAACTGCAAAGGATGGGGATCATTGTTTTCATGTGATTTCAACATTTGCAGCTCCTTCTCAAGTGGCAAGCACTGCAGGCGTGTTTGGTCCTCACCTTCCTTCCCAGCACAGACAGCACAAAACTACAGGAGGTCACAAAGTGAAAAAATAAATGGAATAAATTTAATTTTATTTTACTTTATTTTATTTTATTTTATTTTATTTTATTTTACTTTACTTTACTTTATTTTATTTTATTTTATTTTATTTTATTTTATTTTATTTTATTTTATTTTATTTTATTTTATTTTATTTTATATTTTATAGTGTCTCACTGTTGAGGCCCTGTTGCTTGGCTCTCCATGCACACCCCACCCTTCCATTTACCTTTAGGTTCCTGTAAGAAGTTTCCTCATCTACAACTGTGAATCTTCCCAAAGCTTTGGTTATGCCACTGCTCCCCATTTCTGGAAGCCCGGGTTTCTTTGCTGCTTGGTTTGCCCGTACGCATGATAGGGGCTGTTCTGGGAGATCCATTCAGTAAAGACTGAGCCACTTGAAAAGGCTGATGGTGGCCACAGCCTTTGCTTAACTGCCTAACTAAAATACTCTTGCTATTATATAGGGAATACAACGAGAGGATGAATTCACAGTGATCGCTTGGAAGATAATATAATAGCAAGCAGATTGGTTTTGTCTGTGGTAATGCTGCAATAGCAATCCACATTTCTCCCAGAAAATGCAGAGGGGGAGTAAATCTAGACATGGTCTTCTGAGACTGTTTTGGATGGAAGTTTACCAAGTAAGTAAGTGACCCTGCACAGCTGAGGGAATAAGAGGTTTTGTGGCATTGAGCAACAGACATCTCACAATAAAAGGACAGAGAGTTGTTTTGGAGCTTTGGGGCTCTTTTTCTTGGCAAATGCAGAACCCTTTTGTGCTGCAGTACAATTTATGAGGTAAAACTGAGAGGATCCGACCATTTCTAGTTTTTTCAGTTGAAAATAGCAAATCGTAAAGGATGCAGTAACTGGTGGAATATGTATCTCTGCGTATTTCCATTCATAAGTGGTTGCTGCCCTTGAACCTTACCCTGAAACCCTTGCCTAAGAACTCTTCCTTTAGAGAACAGGACAAAATGAGTAAATAATCCAGGAATTGCTTCTCTCACTAATCAAATAACTCGTTTTCTCTCCAGTACCACCATGTCTTGGCTGGTGATGTTTCTGCTGGTAAGCTCTATAAAACCTGATGTGTTCTGGTGATGTTTTTCCCTAATGTTTCAGTTCTAGATACCACCAATTTAGTCGAGAGCCTGGGAGATCTTTAAATTCCCTGTCTGAAAAGAGAATTCCATGACATACTGCAGCTTCCATGAGCCGGAAATTTTGTCTTGTGATTGTGTTCTCTATAAGGACAAGAGACCTGACTCAACGCCCTCTCTTTCCATGCTCCAAAATATTAGAAATAGGCACATGATTATTCCCACCCTTTCCTTTCTTCCCAAGCTGAATTGTATGTTTTTATGGATGTTTATTCACAAAATATTGTCTACAACTGAGTTAAATTTTAAATGGGAAATGGTGGGTGGGGGGTTATATGTATGTAAGTTTGAGAGTGGAATTTCCAAGTGGATGATGGCACAGGCAAATGTCTGCAGAAGGGGAAAAACTGCCATGATTTTCCAAAGGCTGAACAGGTTTGAGACTACTTGCTGCTGTGCTGTCCTGTCTTGGTCATACGTTCATAGAATCATACAATAGTTCGGGTTGGAAAGGACCTTAAGATCACCCAGTTCCAACGCCCCTGCCATGGGCAGGGACACCTCACACTAAACCATGTCACCAAAGACTACACCATGCTACCCAAGGCATCTCCCTACAAGCATTTTAATTGCCAGCTCCAAGACAGAAACAATAAACCAAATGTCTTTTGTCTAACAAAAACTCTGGGAGGCTGTGAACAATCTGCCATTCACATGGTGAGCCATCGAGAGCGAAGGAAAACATGTATCAATAAAGATGTTTGTGACAGTCCCATGTTCTGTTCTAATTGCTGACATCTGATGACTTGAATCTTTTATTTTCCCTTTGGAGGCTTTCTGCTACGCTGGTTTCTTGCCATGTGGGGTGTTTTTGTTTTTTTTTTTGGCCTTGGAATTGGAAGAGATTTTTAGTGTTTAAGAGAATGAAAAACAGAAAATGGATGCTAAACAGCATCTTACTTGGAGGTAGTGACTCCCAGGGATCCGGCAGTGGTGGGCTTGCACCTGGGGGTTGCAGGGTGGGTGAATACCCCCACTGCTTTTGTTTCAGTTGCAAACTGGGGATCATCTATTTACAAGATTTTATCTTTCTGTGAATTTACCCTGGAATCTAATGGTCTTCCTGGGTTATTTTTTCTGCTGCTTTCCTGGATTTGAAGGCAGTGTCTGTGTTATGGCTTACCACCACAGGCAGCCACCCCCTGCCTGCCTGCCTGCCTGCCTGCCGTGCCCTATCCCTTCTCTCTTCACAATCCCTGTCCTAGAAATCTTTTTCCAGCCTTCGTGCTGGCTGGTTTACCCACAGAGCTCCTCATGCCAGTATTGTCTTCATTAGCAGCAGTAAAGGCCAAGAAATTTCTCCAGCAAAACAAATGGTCAATTCCATCAGTTTTCATTAGGATTGCCTAGAACTGGAGAAAACCCAACAGGTCACATCATAAAGGGCTGATTTCCACAACAGGGCACAGCCCCTTTAGTCTAGCTAGTTCATAACCTTTTGCTGTAAAAGAGCATGTGTAATGCTCACAGGACAGTAGCTGAGCTTCTGAGAAAGCTCTGATGTCTACCTTAGACACCTCTGATCTGTAGATGAGACTGTCCCTATGAGGCAGCCTGCAGGGTCTTTTATCCACTTGGGAGCTCAAAGTCCTGATTGCACAAGCTTGTTTGGTAATACATTGGATAAAAAAAGAAACCTCTCTGCTTGCCTTTTACTTTCTTGCAGTGCTGCTTGTTCTGAGACATCACTACTCTGCCATTCTTAACCCTCCCTGCGCAGAGGTGTCCGTTCCGGTGACCAGAAATGTCTTCCCATCGGCATTAAGACCTGTCACAAAACTCGTTCAACCCATCCCTCAGTGAGACGGGAGTTCCTGGCTCCCACCGTCCCTAAATCACATCCCAGCAAAGCACGGTGTCCAAACCGAAAGGCCCCAGCCCCAGCTGGGGTACCACACGGAACACCGGGAGCCCGTGGCGGCGGAAGTGCAGGGTGCCCCCGCCTTGCTGCAGCAGCCCCGGGAGCCGCGAGAGTGCCCGGTTCCGGGGCTCGGGCCGCGCTGGGGGCGGAGCGGGGGCCGGGCTGGGCGGTGGCGGTGCGGTCGCGCCGTGCCGTAGTGCGGGGCCATGCCGTTCCTGGAGCTCGACACCAACCTGCCGGCCGGGCGGCTGCCGCCGGCGCTGGCCCAGGACCTGTGCGCGGCCGCCGCAGACATCTTGGGCAAGCCGGCGGAGGTGAGCGAGGGGCCGGGGCAGCGGCGGCGGCGGCGGGGAGGTGGGGGGGAAGCCGGGGCCTGACGGTGGCTGTGTCCGCAGCGGGTGAGCGTGACGGTGCGGAGCGGGCTGCCCATGGTGGTGGCGGGCTCGGCCGAGCCCTGCGCGCAGCTGCTCGTCTCCTCCATCGGCGTGGTGGGCTCGGCGGAGCAGAACCAGCGGCACAGCGCCCGCTTCTTCGATGTCCTGACGGCGCAGCTGGGCCTCGGCCCCGAGCGGTGAGTGCGGGCGGGCCGGGGGTTCCGTCGCCCCGAGGGGAGAGGCACCGTGCGGCCCCCGGGGGGCAGAGCGAGCGCCTCTGCTCTGTGCTTTATGAATGTGTGAAACACAGCAAACAATACAGGAAGGTGCGCAAAGTAATGAGGAGGTGGGTTCCCATGTCCTCTGTGAGGTTAGAGTGTAACACAGAGCCCAGACTAGCCTAGCAAACAGAAACTCATGAATGCCAAATCCCAGACGTGGTTTGGGTCCAGGTAAAACTATGGACCGGTTTGCAGTCGTTGCATAGCCTGGGAGTTACTGTTCTCTGAAGATGAGTAGTTCCAGTTGCTGTAACTGGTGCAAAACCCCATGGGAACAGGTCGCTGTGCCAATTGGCTGTCCTGAAGGTAGGCCATGTCCCTCTCTGCCCTCTTCCCTGTCTCCCTGAGGTGAGTAATAGCATTTCCCTGTGCTTGTCAGGGTAAATACCTGACAAATTAAGAGCTGCATGGGTCCTTGTGAAGTGAACAAGTATCTTGTACAAACAGTGTTGAAATTCAATCTGCTTTTTGGTTTGTGTGGATGAGGTCTGGCATCTGTTTGTACCCTGCCCGCATATGGCTTATTTTTGCTTCTGTTAAATGAACACTGTGAGTGTGAGACAGTGAGAACATCATGCAGATTTCCTACCTTGTTGCAAACTGGGCAGGGATAATATCTAACTGTAAAATAATGTTTCTTGTCCACTGCATTTTTGCTTTTGTACCCAAAAAGGATTGTCATCCGCTTTTACCCACTGGAGCCCTGGCAGATTGGCAAGAACAGAACAGTCATGACATTCCTGTGATCCCGTGAGCAGCCAATGGAACAAAGCAATGATGAAGATAACCTAGAGATTACGAGCTCCATCTATCCAATTGTTTCCTCTTACGATCAAATCTGTGTAGCTCTGCACTTCACCTGTGTAATTCACTTTTGTCTTTGCATCCTGTGCACACAAAGCTGAAGAGTGGGACGATTAGTGGGACGATCAGCTGTATTAATGTTACTAAAATAATTCAGGGTCTTAGTCTCAAGCCTGTCTCATATCCCAGAGGCTCTCCTGGTGCGGAGTTTTGGGATGATACAGCATCTCGCTGTCTTCCGTGGCTGGTGTTTTCAGCTCACTGTCCCTGTGAGGAAGCGTTTTAGGTTTTTAGGACCCGTATGCTCCCTCACTTTGTAACTGGAATACACGGGGCATTTTAGTAGAACAAAAGCACAGTATTTTTTATGTATAATGTCATCTCCGTCTTCCACTGATAATGGGAACACTTCTCAGTGTTTTCGGCCCCCTATCAGCCACTTTGTGACTTGGTCAGGTCGCAGACAGGGAGCTCAGAGGAACTGAGAGCACGCCCTTGAAACATGAAAGTGGCCAAGGGAACACAAGGCTGCTCCTGTGCCGCTCTGCCATTCTGATTGCGGTTTTATTTGAGACTTGAGGACTTGAGCTAGTTGAAAGTATTCCTTCTAATTACCATTTGCAGTTAGTTGTTCCCTATGCAGCGTAAACACCTATGTTTGCAAAAGTCAGGAATATAACACCAAAAACCAGTTTGTGTGTCAGGCGGGGGGGGATGTTAAACCCGATCTAGTTAATAAAATGTATAAAAGCCTCTTCTGGTAAGTGTCAGTTTATTGGCTTCCAACATTGGATGGGGTCTGCTTACCATCTGCATTTAACATCTCCCAGGTATGGTCGATCTGTATGGTACTGTTGTACAGACTCTAACTTCCCAGGCTTAACCTCCTCAGGTTAACCAGGATTTCTGCTTCCAGAAATGACCTCTGTTGTTTGAGGACTCTGTGTGGGCCTATTTGCAAATTCAAAGGTAAAGAGCCACTTTTGAAAGTGGTTTAACCATTTTCTAGCTTCCAGCCTTTGAACTGCAGGTCTTTCTGTGTATGTACATGAGCACGCTGAAGGGCACCACTGACAGACATGTATTACAGAATCATGATGGCTTCAGAGGTTATTCTGCAGGTGCAACAGTGTGATGCTGCTGTTCACGGCAACACTGCCTGTACTTTGCCACAACAGAAAGACGGGGGCATTGTTTTCACCCACAGACGGACCCTGGAATTCATCCTTACAGCAGTAAATGCTGGGTCAGTGAAACACTTGAGCACAAGCTGAACTTCATCAGTGTGATGTGACTCGTCACAACAAGAGGGGCCTTCAAAGCTGTGGCTGTACCCTGCAGATCATAGAATCAGAATAGTTAGAGTTGGAAAGGACCTCAAGATCATCTAGTTCCAACCCTCCTGCCATGGGCAGGGACACCTCACACTAAACCATCCCACACAAGGCTTCATCCAACCTGGCCTTGAACACCGCCAGGGATGGAGCACTCACAACCTCCTTGGGCAACCCATTCCAACGCCTCACCACCCTAACAGGAAAGAATCTCCTCCTTATACCCAATCTAAACTTCAAGGCCTGGGTGTGCTGTGTCTGCTCAGGGCTTGCGCTGACATTGTGCCTGCACCAGGACTCGGACAGGGCTGCGGCTGTCACACCTTGTCTTTCAAGCTCGCTGCAATGCGATCACCTCACATTTAAGTACAATTGTACAAGGAGCTGGTTTGCAGTCACGGTCTGGCTCGAGTCACTGCTCACACTGTCCTGCCGCCACCACGCAAACACCTCCTTCACCTCCCTGGGGCAAAAAAGCACCTTCCCATCCCCAGGCACAGCAAGTTTTAGGGACAAACCAGTAGTTCCAGGCTGAGTTCCGAGCCCATCGCAGACGGCACCCCAGCCCTGCGCCACACCGCCACAAACAGCGCCCTCAGCCGCGGCCCGCTCCAGCTCCAGCCGCGACCCGCCCCTCCCCGCCTTCCTGTTCCCCGCGTTCCCATTGGCTGCCAAGGAGCGGCTGCTCTGCCAATGCGCAGCCTTTTTGTTGGCGCGCGGGTCTCCGGGGCTCCGGCGGGGGTTGCCGTGGAGACCGCCGGTGGGGCTGTGTCTCCGGGGAGCCGCCGCTCGCCTGAGGGAGCCGCGCCGGGAGCCCCTCGGCGGCCGCACCCCGCCCTGCGCCGCCATCCCGGGGCGGCCCTGCGAGGTGAGTGTCCCGTCCGCCGCAGCACGGTGGAGGGGCTTCAGGGCTGCCGGGGCTTTGGCCCTTCCCCTGCTGCGAGAGCCCGGCGCGGCGGGGTCGGGCCTCGCCTCCATGGAGCCCCGGTGAGGCGCGAACGTGGGTTCGCTCCCTCCCTCGCCTCCTCCCGGCCTTTTGTGCCGCCCGCTGGGAAGTGGAGCCTGGCAGGCGGCGTGCGAGGCGTCCCCGCTCCTCTTTGCGGAAAACGACCGTGTTTCGGTAAAAGCGGCTTTTGCTAAAGTGCGGCGGAGGGGATTTTGGCCACGTTAAAAACAAAACCCGAAACGCAAATCGAATGGTTTATTTTTAAACAAATGTCTGTTTGCAGTGTGCGGATCCCAAGTGTGGCAACAACAACAAAAGCCAGGAAAGCCCAAGTCGCTCCCTTTGTTTCATATCTTGAAGCTGGGACTCACACAAGCTCTGGAAACAAGAGCTGAGTCTAAATTTTTAATGACGTTTTAAAATACTGAGGTAAAAAGAGACAAGATTTTGAATGCAAAAGGTTTTAAATAGGTATTGTTGCCTTTTGAGGATGTGCCCACCTGTCATAGCCACAGATTGATAAGCTGAGCCCCTCCTGTAGCTGAAAAAAGTTCAACCCATTTTATAATACTCTATATTAAAGACTAATTATTTTCTTTTCCTGCTTAACTGATGTAGCTTCTTTCCTCTGCAAGTGCTTGTAGTGACGTGCTTTATTCCTAGATGTTATGGTACTGTGGCAACTCAGTCCACAGTTAGGTTTGCAGCCGTGGACAGTGTAAAAAAAGAGATGAAACAACTCCCCACCTGCCTGACACACAGGTACAAAAGCTGTGTGGAGGCAATGTCCTTGCCCTGTTTCTCAAAAGCGTGACACTGTTCTGTTTGGTTATGCTCTCTCAACTTGTGAACTCCAGAGAGGAAAGGTACTAAATACTTGTTACAAACTCTCTGTAGAAATATAAAGTGGAATTAAAACTGTTCCCCCACCTTTTCTGTTGCTGCAGTTTCACTGGCAGTCTAACCACAGAATTAAACTCCTGACTGCAGTCTCTGTGCTGTTGAGTTCCTCTGCTGCTTTGAGCAAGATTATGTGGATTCAGCAAAAGACTTGAGTGGTTTCTGAATATAGGTGTATCTGTAAGTGAACTTAAAACCACTCAGGTTAAATATGTAGTTGATTTGGGATCATACAGTCTCATTTATTTAGATGTGATAAGCATCTGTGCTTCCTGTCAACACCTGGGGTGTTCAATATTTCTGAAGGACATAGCCGTTAATCTCTGTGCATGTATTTTCTCCATATGCAAAGCAGACCAGGAATCCTTGTCTTGAAAGAGATTTGAGGTTTTATTAATGTTTATTTACTCAAGGAGAAAAATGTTTTATTGCTGTGCAGTTGTCAGTCTGTTTAGCTGCAAGTGAGGAAAGTAAGTGGTGCATGGGCAAGCAAAATACCATTGCTGAGTGGATGAGATCCTGTCAAAGCATTATTTCCTCTACATGCAGAACTAATCATGATGATGTATGTGCTAATTCAGCTTACAGTTCAAAACTCCCACTGCTTCCTGCTGTGGTTAATTCTGGACTTACTCTTCTATTAATGTGGCCTCCAATATTAAAGACTGTTTTTAGCCTGTCTCATGCATGTCATATTTTTGAGTTGATGGGAAGGTTTTATGATGTAGCAGTGAAGCTTTTCTTAAAAAGCAGCACAGAACTCTCATATTTTTTTGCCTTTACTGACATAAGGTTTCAGTTATGGGTTTAGTTATGAGGAAAAATGATAGATTCTAAATGTGTATTTTAACCTTTAAACTTTTCGTCAGTGGTAAAAAGACTGGAAATACTGTCCTTCAGAATGAGGAAATACTAGGTAGTAAAAGTTCAGTTTCTTTTGTTTGCATAAATCTCAAGAGTGTCTAAGAATTTGCTTTTGCCTTAGAAGGTGGTCAGCATACTCAGAAGAGACACCTGGTTCTGTTCTAGCAGGGATAGCAGTGATACAAATATTTTTACTCAGAGGAATTTCCAGGCACAGGCAGTATTTTGAGCAGTGGGTTGACCAGCCACTCTACCCTGCTGCAAAGTCAGTCCAACACAGATAACCTTCTATTTTTTCACTCCTGTTTTGTAAATATCCATAAATGCAAGGTTTTTTTCCAGGCATGATAGAGCACTCAAGTTTGTGCTATAGGTAAAAGGTGCAGGAAGGATTCTAATTTTATTTTTTTAATGTAACTTAAGATAAACTCATAAGCAACAATGGTTCATGCTCAGAAAATGTCAGAAGCTTTTTTGGTTTTACCTTTGTCATTAAAAGGATTCATGTTGTAATGTTAATATAATGTATGTTCATCAAGTATTTTTCAGTAACTGGATAATCTTACAGGCATGATTACATTGCAGATACTTCCACTCCCCCCTCACCACCAGGACTAGAGTCTTGAAAGTCATCCTGAAGTAATGCATGTGTTTAACTTTGTATTTTACTCTCTGTCTCTATTAAAATTCGCTTTAATATTGTTCCTGCATTATAGGGCAATTTATCCCTTGGCATGGGGGGGTGGTGGTGACATAGGGCAGTTAATTGGTTGTTGATTAAAGTATTCCCAGCCTGTCTTTTATTTTTGAAAGCTTCCTTTATGGGCAAAATAAATATTCTAATCCTGTTTGCTTTCCAGACCTGTTTGTGTTAGGCCTTTTGTCCTGATCCTGGAGAAAGACAGTGAGAACAGCTGAGAACATGGTAAGGGCTTATTGAGATGGTTTTTGAGATATTTTGGTAGAAATAAAATTGAAATTTTCCTCTTTCCACAGGACTAAGACTAAATTGGCATATTAAGAACATTGGGTTTGCAGTGATTGTGGTTATTGGTAAATTAAAGAATTTGAAAACAGTTTGTTGTAATTGTTTGTTCTAGGCAAGCTGTTACTTGCAAGACCTTTGAAATTTTGGGGTTTTTTTCAGCTGATTTAATGGGGGAAAGAATTTTGAAGTTTTCATTATTTGCAATGAGTGATGACCTTACAGTTCTTGTAACTTTATGTAGAGATCTCTCAGTATTGTCCATTTACCAAATAAAGTAAAAATAGAGAAAACTTGACATTGCAAGGGCACACTTGTAGCTGTAACGTTTCTTGTTGCATCTCAACTGTCATTCTAGATCCGAATTGCAGCATTGAATGCGAGCTCCACAATTGAGGATGACTACGAAGGAACCTTTAAGAGTCATAAGACACAGACAAAAGAAGCCCAAGTAAGTAAACTCACAATTTTCTTAATTATATTTAATAAAGTTGCCCTACAAAATAGGTTCTATTTTTTTTAACTACAGGAAGCAGAAGCTTTTGCTTTGTACCACAAAGCTTTGGACCTTCAGAAACATGACCGATTTGAAGAGTCTGCAAAAGCTTATCATGAGCTGCTTGAGATTCGTCTTCTGCGAGAGGTCAGTGACCTTTAGAGAACGAAACTCTAGAAACTGTTTTTTTTTTTTCTGTTATTTCATTTGTTTCTGGCTAGTTGAGAGATGTCAGTGTTATCAATTGGCAGATAGTTTGCTGTTCTTTTTACTTGTGTAATGTCTAATTCCTGATGCCCACGTTGCATTTATTGTATCATTTCTAGGCAGTTCTTTCTGGTGATGAGAAAGAAGGACTGAAACATCCAGGCTTGATGTTAAAATATTCCACCTACAAAAACCTAGCACAGCTGGCAGCACAACGGGATGACTTAGAGACAGCCATGGAGTTTTATTTGGAGGTACGGTACAGCTGAAATAAAACACTGGAGCCTCAGTGTCTGCAAATACTTGCCAAAAAATAGATGTACGCCTTTCAGCATACATCATTTGAATATATGTCTGAATTCTGTGTAGTTTATGACATCATATGTGATAACTGGTCTACCAGTCACTTCCCAAATCAGCAGCAAGCCTGCTGAAAACTAAAGTCCCTATAGACAAGTGAATATGCATGTCTGAAATGTGAATAATGGTGTTTGTTATGCTTTCTAGGCTGTGATGCTAGACTCTACTGATGTCAACCTATGGTATAAAATTGGCCATGTGGCAATCAAACTAATCCGTCTGCCTTTGGCTCGTCATGCTTTTGAAGAAGGTCTTAGGTGTAACCCTGATCACTGGCCTTGTTTGGATAATCTTATCACAATCTTGTACACACTCAGTGACTACACAAGTAAGTACAGTACACAAAAAAAAGCTGTCAAGATAATGTAATTTTTACATATCAGTAAAAACCTGTAATGATGCAGTCGTGTAGGAGAAGGTGTGTCTTGTGTAAGCAGTACATTAGATTATGATAATGACTTCATGATAGAGATTTTTTTAATTTCATGATTAAGTATGATGGTTTGTATCAATTCTGGCTACCCTAAAAATAAATGCTTGTGGCCTCTTAGATCAGAGTCTTTGCAGGAAGTTTCTCTGTAGACTGTTCTCTTGCATATATATTGATTTTGGTTTTGTAGGCATTTCCAGCTACATAATTCTAGGATTTGGTTATAAAACTGCAATCTACTTCACAGCCTAGTATGATTAATTGTAGATAGAGCAGTTGATACAAGAGACAACAAGATTTTACATTTGAGTAGCATCTAGTGGATGAACTGATTCAAAAGAAGTTTGAGAGAGAAGCTGTAAGATGGCAGAAACGCTGAATCTGATCCCTTAGGTTCAGCCCTCTGGAGTAGTCCTAAATCTCTTAACTTGATTGCCCATGCAGGCAGAAAACTGGTGGGATATATTGCTTGTTACACTAACGGAATCTGCAGTTCAGACATTTGGTAACATGAGAATGGTAAATGACTAGGATTCTGCTTTATGATTCTAATTTCTTTCGTACAGGAACAGAGTCCTGAAAGTAAATAAAAGATATACTGCAAACATTGTTTAAACAAAATTAATGATACCCTTCTTCTGGATGTAATACTTGGGAAGACATAGTAGGTTATTTTAGCTGTATGCATGTAGTCATTTGACATGTTTCAAAGCTATTGGTCTAATTTATGTGAATGTCATATTTAGCTGGAATTCTGTGGTGTACATGAAGCCCAGAAATGGGAGCTTTTGAATGAATCAAAGCAGCCACTGACTATTCAATTTCTATTTCTCTGTCAGCATGTTTGTACTTTATCTGCAAAGCTCTGGAGAAAGACTGTCTATATAGCAAAGGATTGGTTCTGAAAGAGAAGATCTTTGAGGAGCAGCCTTGCCTTCGGAAAGATTCCTTAAGGATGTTCCTCAAATGGTGAATGTCATTCTATAGTAGATACAGCATTTGGAGTGTAAATTTTGAGTTTGGGTTAGTTCAGGAAAGCTGTTGAGATAGAAAGCTTTAAGCTACAACAATGTCTTGCTGACCTGTCTTCTAAATGATAAATCAATGTTAACTGTTGGGGTTGCTGACAGAATGTTCTTCAGCAATTACTTTTGGAGGGAGGTAGAAAGAGACAAAAAGTCAATTTGCTATTGCTCACTTATTTTCATACCCAGATCTCTTGTAATCATCTTCCTTTGTTTTGTTTTGCTTATTTGCAGCTGATATCTGCAGTATTCATTTTAGTTTTTCTTTTCTAATTAAAAAAACCCAAACCAACCAACCCAAACCCCATACACATTACTGCTTTTCCAAGCAATTACAAATTTGGAACTTAATAGTTTTCTAATTTCAGTATGTTCAGGAAGTATTACTGATTTTTATTGACAAACAAATACAGTCAGAAGACTTTCTATGCTTCATTAGTGCCAAGATGCAGGAATTCTTAGTTATTAAGCTTTCAGACCACTGCAACTCTGAAAACATTTTGCAATATTATATTTGAGATATTAGTCCTTTATTATTACTTTTTTATTGCAGTACATAAAACTTTCATTAAAAGTTTGGGTTAATGTAGCTCTGCTAAGTAGAGTGTCTCTGTTTGATTTGGTAGTAGGAGTTGGTGGGAGGAAGGTAGGAGAAGAAAGTAGAGGCCTGTAAATTGTACAGGATCTAAGTTAACTTGATAATTGAGCATCAGAGCTGCTTCTGATACTGTAATACGTTGCTGTGATGGTCAACAGAATTCAAGAGAAGTTAAGTTTTTAATTTAATCATGATTCAGTCTCACTGAATATAATGTCATTGCATGTGCAGCTAACATCAGTACACTGTATAAATTGTATGTTCCACTTAACCACGTACATCCTAGTGTGCATCCTTCAGTTATGCAATAAATCAATCAAAACCAGTAATACTTTAGACTAAAACAATATCTAAAATGTGAAAATACAGAGTATTTAGAAGACAGGGAAGAGAAAGGATAACAAATTTTAAGGCTCTAGGATTCTATATAGCAGTGGACCTTTGATAGGAAGCCCTCTTTAGTTACAGAGATCCTGATTTATCAAGCTGCCTTAGGTCTGGCTCTAAAAATGAGTTGCGTGGTTTTAGCCACTTGGTTTTTGTATCTGGCTTGAGATTTCTGAAAAAAGTGGATTATTCTTCACTTTCAAAAATTAATTTCTAGACTCAGACTGTACAAGACAATTTTCAACTCCAAATTTTATTTGTGATGACGCGAATTTCTCAGAATAATACTTTGGAATGAAAGGAATTTCTCAGCCATACAATCTTTTTTTCTGAACCAAAAACTTCTTTCCCAGAAAGAAAATAAAACCTCCTACTTCTCCTGCATTTCTTAGTGTTTGGAAAATGGGACAGAACAATCTCCCTTTATTTTTTAATCTTTAAGACAGAGCAAAGATTTTTGGAGGGTACATGCCTCTATATGCATGCTATAAAGCTTGTAAGATAGTTATTTGAATGCTAGTTTTAACACTGTCATTTTTGTTCCAGTATAGAAAGATACCAAATTAATCTTCTCAGGCTTAAAAAACCTCAATGGACTCAAACAACAAAAGCACAACCAGCAAACAAAAACTTTAACCAGTCTTCATTTCTTACTATTTTTTAGTGACATGTCTATCCATAATGTAAATTTGAGTGCAGCTGAAACAGGAAGAATCATAGATGAAGCACTGGAACTACGAAAGAAAAGACAAGCTTTGCTAGTACGTGACAGAGAACCAGACCTCAGACTGGTCCAGCCAATTCCCTTTTTCACGTATGTCTTTGTTTTCTCTTTTTAAAAGCTTCCTCTGAAGCCACTTACACTGGAAACTGTGTTGAGGTTCACATTTCTTCAGAACCCTTTTTTCTTGTAAAAACAATCCCCCCTGTGTTTTCATGTTTTACGAGTTTATAGGTTGGTTTGCCGAACCCAGGACACTGTGCTTATGATTTAAGCATAAACCCCATATCTATCACTTTTCAACCTGTGAATTAAAACCAGCGATGTAAAAACCAAACAAATGTTAGTGAAGAATGGTTTGGCAGCCATTACAACTGTACTATTGGATTTTTCATATATGACTAGTTTGTATTGAACTTTAAAGTAAGTTTAGCTTTTTAAAAAATGGCTATACTATTGGGATAGTGGAAATTCAGAAAAATACAGTTCTTTATTTGCAGCAAAACGTAAGGATGTTACTAAGTTGCTATATATGTCTTTATTAAGACATGAAAGATTGGGCTTTGTTTTGGTTTTTTAATTGCACGTATTTCTGGAATGTTAATGGGCTCTGCACATAGGTCCTGTTGCAGAAAAATTGCTTCTACTTATGGATAAGGGTGAGATTTTTTTGTTGTTGCTGACTGAATGCAGAGCCTGAAAATTGTTCCTTTGACACTGCTTTTTTTAGGGTTCAGTATAATTTGCTCAGCAACTACTTCACAGACCTTCTTTTGTTAGAGCCATTTTTTTGAGATTAGACACATTATTGACTCACATTTTCTTTGTACTGCAATGAACTCGCCAGTTTCCTCTGAAAAACTTTTGCCTGCTGTCCCATTTTGTTCTTGTTTTTCTAAGTAGTGTGTTCTAGAATGAAAGCTCCTAAGAGCCTCTGTTCCAGGCTTGAAACTGTTAATGGTCCATATGACGGGAAACGTACAAAGATACTCTCCAGTTTTTCAGTCACAGGACAGATTTTGACACTCAGATATGTTCCTCTCCCACTGAAAAGCTGCTCTTGCTAATTTAGAAAATAATTTGGCAAGAATTCATGAAGTTGTGATGCCGTTTTTGTTTCCACATGCAGGTGGAAGTGTTTAGGAGAAGCTTTACTTGCCATGTATCACCACCTCACAACGTGTGACCCTCCTCGACCCAGTCTGGGAAAGAGAATTGACCTCTCAGAATACCGAGATCCAGTTCAACATGTGATGCTTTCTCCTACGTCTACTCCTGTCAGTGTTATTCAGCCAACTCCTGTCAACACTAATCCAGTAATGACAATACCAGATCCTGTGTTACCTTATACACCAACAACACCCAACTTTCCAAGTCACAGTCAGAGTTTATTAGAACCAGGAACTACTGTAGGTGAGCAAGGTACTTCAGTCTAAGATTCAAGATATTTTTCCTACTTATCTGGGTATTAAAAGCACTACAGAATTTATTGGGTAATACTGTCTTTAAACCGCATGTTGGTGGATTCCGAATCTTTTCAGCGTATGGTAGGAAAAGTGAAGTTGAACTCTGTAAAATTAAGTTCTGTTAACCCCTCACATTAGAAAAGGAAGGCCATCTAAACTGCCTGAAAATCATTGATTCCTGACTAAGACATAGGACCAGTGTTCAAGACGGTGGTCTTGCTTCCTTGTCTGATGGAATTGAGAGTCAGGTTGATTCGTTTTCCTCAATTGTTACAGATTATAAGTCTAACTTCTTCTGGTTTTGTGCTATGGAGACTCACGCTTCAGTTTTTCAGTCCTTAAGATTAGAAGAACCATGACTCCATCCCAGCAGTGATGCATATCAAGCTTTTAATGTTATGAAGATTCCTGAGCACTTCAGAATGAATGAGCCATTGTAGAAGATGACTAGATTATTCTGCTCATGTGTAACATTAAGAACCTAAAAGAAGCAAGCTGTCAGCTATATTGATTTGAAATCTGTAGCAAGAGGCTTGAATATTTTACGCTGTAGCTGTATTTACATATCTGAAATTGCCAAGGAGTTACCAGTATTTGGTTTATATTCATGGGAATTTACAGGTGTTTCTGGAGTTAAAGGCAGGCTCCTCTGATTCCCAGTTCAGAAACTTCTTGAAGACTAAATAATGAATTCTAATGAATAATGAAATGCAGAATTTTCAGTAAGTCTGCTTCTTGCCTCAGAGCAGCATGTTTATGGAAAATGCCGCAGCCAGTTCATCTTAAATGATTAAAGAAAATTATTTTAAGATTTTGGCACTGTCTTTGGAAGGAAACCAACAAATCTCAGGTGTTGTTGGAGAATAAAATAAATGGCCAGCCACTAATAATTACTTGTTTTCAATTCTGTTTCTAGGTGACATCTCTGCAGGTGATAAATCTAAGAAAGGTGTGAAGCGAAGGAGAATTACAGAAGATAGTGGTGAAACAGCGAAGAGGAGATCTGCTAGAGTCCGGAACACCAAGTGTAAAAAAGAGGAGAAGGTTGACTTTCAAGAGCTGTTGGTGAAATTCCTTCCTTCCAGGTACTGTACAGCAATAACTTCATTATGAGAATATGAGGAGCTAAGTAGAGAAAGCTGTTTGGGGTTTTGTTTGATTGGTATGCCCCAACATTAAAACCATTAGACCCAGGTTATTTTTTTAAGCAGATGTGATTCATTGTCTTCTCATAAATTTAATAAAATTGTTGTAAGTGAAAATAACTAAAAATCAATTGATAAATAAGATGGCTTTTGTCAGTAGGGAGCTGATGTAGAGGACAATGTGGATGTTAAAATGGCTAAGATAAACAAGATAATATTGGTTTCGACAAAATTGGGGAGCTGGATATAAATCTCTAAATTTGCTTCAGTTAATGTAGTTTCAGTGTTAAAAAATGCACAACGCGCCATGTTTAAGTTTCACTTACCAGTGAAAGCAAGAATGAGGATTTTATTGATACTGTGTGTTTTATTCCCCTTTCATACAGATTAAGGAAGTTAGATCCAGAGGAGGAGGAAGATGCTTTCAATAACTATGAGGTGCAGTCAGAGATCAAAGAAGAGAATTTGCAGCACGTTGGACCACATAGAATGTCATTTGATTCTACAACATTTATGGAATCTGGTAAGGATTTTGTTGTAACTCCCACTCTTTCTCTGTTGTTTCTTCCACAGTGTATGCTTTATGTTCTGTATTTTGCTATCACATCTAAAAGATACAGAAATATGTTATTTTACAAAGAATAAAAATATCTCAGTTGGTGACAGGTGTGATTTTTTTTTTTTTTTTTAAGCCTAGGGGACTGCTTAATTACTGTGTGTGAGAGCTCTATTGTGTGAGGTTTCCCATTTGAACAGATTGGAATGCAAAACTCAGTAACACAGGAGAACTGCTGCAATATTAGTGCATAAAACGTTGTTGAAACTTATTTGTCTCAAATTGTTGGTTGTCTTGACCTCAGACACGTATGACTTTGTGTTTATCTGCTTTCCAGAAAAACAGGATGTTCATGAATTCCTGCTGGATAACCTGAATAATGGTGGGATCTTGGAGCTAATGATGAGATATCTGAAAGTCATCAGCCAGAAGTTTCTAGTGAAGTGGCCTCCTGGCTTATGTGAGGTGGTCCTTAGTATCTATAATAGCTGGAGAAAGCATAGTAGTAGTCTTCCTAATCCCTTACTGAGGGACTCAAGTAATCAGCATATCAAGGTATGAAACACTTTTCCTTGTACTTCTCTGCTGCTGTGTTGCTCTCTGTGTACCAGAAGTACCTAACTTAAACCCAGTAGCTAGATGCAGGTTTTGCTTGGCTCAGTCTGGGGAGCTGCTCATCCAAGCTTTATAAACTATGGTTTGCTGCAGCTTGCATAACAGTTTGTTCCTCATCTCCTGAATACGCATGGGTAATGTTATATGCAACTATACCTTATATGTAATATATGTGTATATATACACATACACACACAGGTATAGATGTAATATAAACTCTACAGATGTAAATATATTTTAGTCCTTTACTCTGTTGTTGCTCTTTTATTTTTCACTTCCCTCCCTTTAGTTCTGATAGGACATAAAGGTTGGTTTTGTCACCAGACTGAGATGCTGTATGACTGCAGTTTGAAATACTCTGTTTTTCAGATCAAGAGTTTCTACTTCTTTTGTAAATAAACTGAATTATGGAAACTGTGTTCCATTGACTTAATTTACAAAACAAACAAAAGCATCCCTGCGTAGCAAATGTTACATCTCTTATACATCCTGTGACTTTTGTGTTTCTGTATACTTTCCATAAATATATCCTCTTTGTTAAACAAATATAAATATATATATAAAATAAATATTAATATTAATAAATATTAAATCTAAATATATTTATGAATGTATTTCCTTGGTTCTCATTATGGCTGCATAACTGCTCACTTGTATGAATGATCTAGAAAGTCAAGGTTTTGTAGCTGTAGTGTTAAAAATCACTGTCCTCATGCTTGTCTGTTCTTTTTCGTCCTTGAATTTATTTTAAACTTTATCTGCAAGCTATCCTAAGTGTAAGAAATTGATGCTTTTAGGATTGTAAAGGACTATTCTGGTAATGTGTATAGACTTTGAACTTTTCCATAGGCACCTTTTTTTAACAGCTGGACCTGTAGCCCTTATTCCTGTGTATTTAATCAGAAAATAATATATTCTTCACTACACAGGTCTACCTGGCAGAGATCCATGGTGATGTGATTTTCTAATATGCTCCTGAACTTTATCCAGCAAGCATTAATAAGCTGATAAGACTAGAGTATATACGCAGTCTCATGGAGATAAATACTGAAAAAAATTACAGTATATAGTCTTTTTATTTCTGAAGTATCAATACTTCTGCTATATTCTGGAAACATGCTTTTAGCATGATTTAGCAATTGAATACAAATTCACATAAATAAATACAAACACAGTTATTTTAGGCAGACAAAAAAACAGGGATGTCATTTTTTCCTTAACCTCAGACAATGCTATTTGACTGCCTTGTTTTATCAGCTGAGATTTTAATTTTTTTATGTTTCTTCTAAGTATTGGTTTGTTTTGTACTTGTTGATCTGTAAATGTTATTATACACCTTTAGACAGAGGAAGAAATAGTTATAGCTTGGGGATAGAAATCCCAAGACAATAAGATGAAGGTTTTCTTTGAAGTAAATTTTAAATCCATTGGTGTTCTTTACTCCTCTTTTAATGTGTTTCTTCCTGTATACTCTTTTTTGCCGTCTCCATACTTTTTCTGAAGGATATGATGTTGATGAGCCTTTCTTGCATGGAACTGCAGTTAGATCAGTGGCTGCTAACAAAAGGGAAGAGCTCTACAGGTAAGAACTGAATATTACGTTCTTCAGTCTCTGAAAACACTTAAGTTATATGAAGAAGTGTTTCCAGGAATTCATTGGATTTTGGACCTATTTTTTCTTAATCTCTTTCAGATCTGTATTTTATTGGTCTATGATTTCTTGTTTTAAAGCAGAGAAATACTTTTGAAATACTGGGATGTGGGACTCCTTTCATGGGATGCTAGTAAGTTTATGATAAAATGTAATGAATTGATTTGCAGTTTCTCCACGAAATTGCCCTGCTGCCTCTGTGAATGGAAAGTTTGGCCCTGACTTCCCAGGAACTCATTTCTTGGGAGACCTGTTGCAGCTGTCATTTGCATCCTCACAGAAGGATTTATTTGAGGAAGGCTGGATGGAGTTTGTCACTCGGGTGTACTGGCTGAAAGCTCGCTTTCTAGCACTGCAGGTTGGTTTTTCTTTTGATCTAACGAATGAAACTTTTCCCAAATTAAAATCATACCAGCTACAGATGATTTGGGAAGCTCAGCTCATTTGAACATGTGGATAAAATCAGCTGAAAACTCAGTGACTACTTAGATTCTACTTTTTAATATAATGAACTATCCCTAAGGGTATAGGTAGAAATGAAGTAGAAGGTCTCATGTGCAAAGCTACTATTTGGATATGCTTAAGATCTAGTACTTGCTTAAACTAGCTTGTGTTCAGCCTAAAAACTATATTTGGACCAAAGTTATTTGGAGTAGTATTGTGTAGTTGCAGAACATGGATTTTTTTGGGGGACCTGAACTAGTGAATGCTATCAAAATTCCGGACAGTTGAAAATGCAGTTTTTAACTGAAGCAGACTCTATGTTAAATTACTGTCCACTCTGGTTTTTCAAGGTAGCATGATTCTTCTTTTAGAGATGTTTAATTTAATATGCAGATTTTGAAACAGAGGGTTTTAAACCTGAGGGAATACTTTGAAAGATATGTTATTTGATCCCAAACTTTTTCCTCTCCAAGTGTTGCTCTCTCAGGACATCAAAGAGTTTTTCTATGCATCAATTATGATTAAGTCAATCATCAACTAAAAATGGGAATCAGCCTCAAAGTGTGAACTAACCAGTTCCATCCGTTTTTATTTTTGCACCTAAGGATTCTTTTCTGATGCATCTGAGGAAAAATGAGAGTTCCTGTATGGCTACTGCCATTTTTCCTTTAGATGTAGAGTTATATTTTGCCCACGCAGTTGCATTCCCCTCCTGACCACTCAACTCTTAGTTGGAAAGAGCGAGTAGAATGCGTTCCCTTTGCATAATATAACAATGCTTGCTGACTCGGTGTTTCTATTTGCACAAATGGAAGAGTTATTTGTACTGTTTTACTCCTCCATGTTTTTAAAGGAAAGGGAATTTAGCAATCCAAATTAATAATTCAGTTTTGTGCAAGCTGAATTCTATTTCCCTGATTTGTTTTACCTGTAGCTAAAGTCACTGGTAAGATACGCAGTTTCTGGTTGTTTTTTAATTTGAGATTGTCAGTTGGATTTGTTTTTTATTTGGGAGGATGTGCAGTGGCAGTGCCTGCATTGAATTGGAACATTTTCTTTCTATATGCTTTAGAAACCCTTGTTGCAGGTAGAACTCTAGGGTTTTTTGTTTGTTTTCTTCTGTACTGTTTCTGTAGGGAGACATGGAACAGGCACTTGAAAACTATGATATCTGCACTGAAATGCTACAGAGCTCCACTACAATGCAAGCTAAAGCTGGCAATGAATGCAGCATCATAATACGGTTACCTAACCTACATGTTGATTCTGTTGTCTCTTTAGAAGAGGTAAGAATTAATTTGCAGGTGTGTTCTCCCCACTCCATCCTTTCCCAGTTCCAAAAGTCATCTGTGAATTAGCACATTTGTGATGAACTTTACCACATCTGTTGTAGAATTTTTCAAAGAGTGAAAGGACAGGTTCATAGTTCAATGATAATGTCAGGGCCACTGTAATGCTTTCAAAAAGACACCTTTTGGTTCTGTTGGTCCCGTACAACTTAAAATTGCTTTTATGCAAAGTAAAAACATTAGAACAGCTACATGTAGAACAGTAGAATATAAGATTAATGTTCTGTTTTCTGTTACTAAACATATATTTCACCTTTGCCTAAATAAGCTCCTTACTTCAGCAGTGTTTTCCACGTTACAATATACATGTACTTTTAAACAAAGGGATATCCGTCTTCTATTCTTTCTATTGATGTTTTGGGGGATGAACTCCCAACACAGGAGATACCGTCTTGTCTTTCAAGTCTATTTGATGGATGTGTTCTTGCAGTGTAGAAATGTGTGAATTGGGGATTTGAGGCAAAAAAGTTCAAAATAATTATAGCACTAAAGTCATATACTGCATAATAATTACAAATCTGTGGAATGGGTGACATATTACATGGTAGGTGTTTTCTTCCTGGTATATTCCTGTATGTAGCTGTGGAGTTCACACAGCTTTACTGCTAGGAGAAATGTCAGTAGTCAAATGTATGTGAAGACAAATGAAAGTTGAATTATGCCATCTGTGATGTTTGCAGATTGAAAAGAATCTAAAATCTCTGGAGAGATGCCAGTCTTTGGAAGAGATCCAGCGACTGTATGAGGCAGGGGATTATAATGCAGTGGTGCATCTACTTCGTCCAACATTGTGCTTTAATGGCTATGGCAGAGCAAAACATCTGGAATTTGTAACTTCCATACCAGAGAGACCAGCACAGCTGCTTCTCCTACAGGTTTGTTTTGCTTCTTCAAGGATGTTTTTATTAAGGAGTTAAGATACGTTCCTGAAAGCTGGATGAAAGGATTTCTTGAGTGGGTCTTAATGTTTTGTAAATAAGACTCATTAACCAGAACATGGAACCAGGCTTTTAATTTGAACAGCTTTAGCAATATGCCAGCTTTTGCTAACTGAGAATGTGGTTAAAGTTACTAAAATGTCTGAGGCCTCTGTGGAATGTCCAGAAAAACTGTACATTCAAATAAACTTGAATCATTTGCAGAGGCATCTTATGGATGGATTCATGCTATCTGCCTCTGCTGTGAATGCTTTTGCTGATGTTGATGGTGTGGTGATTTGCAACTGGTTTGAAACTTTAAATTTACCTAACCTATGAATGATTTAGTGAGTTTATGATGTATTGTATCTGTCTTGCATGAATGACAAACTATTGATAGACACATCCAGTGTGATTGCTATAAATTTAGTCCATTTGACAGTATGAAAATAAGTGTATAAATGAGCTCAGCTGTCAGAACAATTTTGGGGTGGATGGGGGAAGGTTGCACAAAAAAGTCTGCTCTTTTAACTGGGTTGAACCAAACCCTACAACCTCCATGCCATCTTGTGACCTGAACTTGGCAGAATACAAAGAAGCAGGAGGATGTTGCTATAATGTTAGCCGTACAGTTGCTGTATTGTTATTTATGAAATAATAAAGTGGTAGCACAAGATCATAAAGATCCAAACCCTGTTTCTGTAGGGGCCTCTATTCAACTGCATATTGTTAGAATGTTAGACCTACAGCCATCCCTTTCCTGCTTTTTTTTTTTTAACTTTTTTCCCCTTGCATCTCTTACTAAAGCAGAAAGATTCAGTGATTATTTTTTTGAACTTTAGATCCTGCTTGTATATTTGTTATCCAGAGTCCATGCACATCCTGTTGTCCTTTTTTAATGTCATATTTAAAGGTGTTCTCTTGTCATTTCATTAAAGTAACCACATTAACTGTATATATTGCTTTGCCCTGCTGTGCATTCATGGTTTAAAATAAGCCCTTCATCCTTATAATAGATTTTTTTCATATTTACATTCCCTAGGAGTCCCTGCTCAAACTGCAAGATTACAAGCAATGCTTTGAATGCTCAGAAGTTGCCTTGAATGAAGCAATTCAGCAGATGATTAATATGACAACAGCCTCTGCTAAAGAAGAGTGGGTTGCTACGGTAACACAGCTGCTCACAGGAATAGATACTTCATTATCATCAGTCAACAGCATCCTGAAAGACTCTTCTGTAACACCAAGCCTCGTTCGATTAACAAACAACCTGATTCAGGTAACCTGTTCACTTGCACTAGGAAAGAGGTATTGTGTGGTGCAGACCTTCAGACACAAAACAGCTGTTGTCTGAATTGCCACCTACTTGCAGTGATGGTTTGGGTGACGGTTTTGTTAGGGGAAGGTTGGGGGAGGATAAGAATTATCTTCATAGTCTTCATTTCAGTATGTTAGAAATGAGCTACATACTGAGCACCCTTGTGCTAGGATCAGTAACAGCAGGTACCACCAAGCTGCCTGGCATGAACAAAGAATGTGGTAATAAGATAATCTAAGGAAAACAATGTTTTCTAATGGGATTTGAAATGGTGGTAATTTGAAGACTGGTTTTGCTGGCTGGGTGCAGTTTGTAAGTTTGTAAGGGCTAGAAGACAAGATCCCGTAAGTCTTAGGAGCATGGTAGAGTTGCTTGCAAGTGCTGGCCAAGGTATGGGTTTTTGCAGTAAAAACAAAAAGGATGGTGACAAGAGGGCAAGGGAAAAACTTATGTGTGGACTTTCCTATCACTGTTTCTGTCTCTGTTTCTATCAGTATGAATACAGCTAACTTTAGCCTGTAAACAAAGTACTTTCAAACCTTAAAACCCAAAAATGAATGTCTTTCATTCCAGAAAATGGTGGACTCTCAGTTCCATTAAGGAGCAAGTCTAGTTAATGTCAAGATTCAATGTGATTGCAACTCTCAAATCTCCATTTATTTCAGTAAAAGCAAAGGACCTCAAAATCATACTCTCATTGTATAAAGTTGTATGTGTGTCAGTATGTTATGGAATGTAATGGAATTTATTATTCATTATAGTATCCTAAATGGTTTCTACAATAAAAATAAATATGATTCTTTATCTGCATAAATAATAATAGAAAAACTGTTGTATGTGTGGAAAAATGAGAGAAAAACATAGGACTTCTGAAATTCCTGGTCCTGAAGCAGTAAAATGAACAGTTGTCCATGAGAAATGTTAGGGCACCGGTTCCATGACACAGCGTTGTGTTGCTCAAAATTTATTCAGTTAGATCATTTATATAGCATCTGTTAATGATTCTGATTGGTCTTTAACAGTTGTTGTAAGACCCAGTAAAGAATTCAGGAATTCTTATAGCTAAGTATGTTCCTCTTCCTTGCTGGGGTGCAGATAAATTTCTTGTATAGTAATGGGGCTTACTAACACTTAAGAATTCATACTTTGCATTTGCTTAGTTTGAAATGTTTGTGTATGGCATTAATGGAGAAATAACTTGTTGGAAAATAATGATGCAAGAGGAATGTTAGGGAAGGGGAAATGATCTTCTACTTTTTCCTGTACCAGGATAATCTTATTTATAGGATTTATACTGCCTGCGAGAAGCTCAGACTCAACTTTAGATTATTTCCTTAGGATAAAGGAAGTTTCCTTAGCAACTTTGGGTTGTTTGGAAAAGATTCACACCTGACCTTTATTTCATGTCACTTTATCTGTATAATATCTGTTCCTTTATTAGATCATAGACTGCAGCATGGCAGTCCAGGAAGAACCAAAAGAGCCATATGTCTCCTCAGTGCTTCCATGGATAATCCTGCACAGAATCATCCAGCAGGAGGAAGATGCTTTTCAATCCCTTTGCTGCCAGCAGCAGCAGAACCAGGGAGAAGAAGGTGAATTAGTTATTCAGTTTTACATATTGAAGCTAAGCTCCTTACTGTCTGGCAATATCAACAAGAAAATAATTGTTTGTCATCTTACCTTGTTTACTGAAGGAAGTAGAGGGGTATGCAAACATCACTTTCTTATCACAGAGGAAACTTCTTTTGCCAGGTGAAGCATTGGCTAGTTTGATTTAACTCGGTTCTGTGCTACTTAAATATTTACCATCTTCTTTCTTCCAGTGAGTCCTGATACCCCTATGTTGCCTTCTTCACTGATGCTGCTGAACACTGCTCATGAGTATTTGGGAAGAAGATCCTGGTGTTGCAATTCAGATGGTGCTCTTCTCAAGTTCTATGTAAGTGTTAGCGTCATAGAGTAATTTAGGTTGGAAGGGACCTCTGAAAGTCATCTGGCCAAGCCCCATCTCAAAGCAGGGAACAACTTCAAACTTCCATTAGGTTGTTCATTGCCTTGTCTTCATGTTTAAAATGCTCTTTTAAATCTACTTTCCTTCTTCTCCCATGCATGAACGTTTCAGTCAGTTAATTTTGAATAGCAAAGGCTTGTTATTCCAGACCCCTGTCCAAAGGTATGTTTTCTAAACAGGACTCTTCATCAGACAAGAAATGTCTTTGGATAAGTAACTCTGTACTGTAAAAACATCTTGGACAGGATGTGTAAAGTAAATGATTTACCTTGCCTTGGAAGAGAAAGCACTGAAGAAGTTTCAAGTGATTATTCTGAGTACTTAGGAGAAATGTGGGCCTTTATCAGTCACTGATCCTGGTAAAACTTCAGTTGAATGACTTGAATTTTGTGATGCTTAGCTCAGAAGAGAACATTTCTACTCTTTAAAAATAAACAGATATAATGTTTGAAACCTAATAAAAATTTCTAGTGCTTACCAGCATTCATCCAGATGACTGGTAACATCGGGCTTTATTTTTGCTGATGAACATATAAAACTGCTTGTGACCTGTGGGAAGGGAATACCTGAATACTGAATCTGTTTCCAGTTTTGTCTTCTCCTTCAGCCACACCCCTACCCTGCTTGCAGCAACGTTTTACACAGTTCATGCGGTGTTACCTGAATTTTGTCCTGAAGCTGTGATGTATTTGGCTGTTCTGCTGATAAATTTTTGACTTGTTTGATTACACCTGCCTTGGTTTTATACCACAGACTGAAAAAAATAGTACTTCTGTTGTTTTCGTGTAACTAAATGTAACTTCAGATACACAATTCCTAAATGTAACTTCAGGTATTGAACAACGGGTGAAGAGAATGAAGGATTACTCTGGTCCTGTGTCTGAAGGCTGTTCTTTGCTCTGTTGCTCAGATGGGCATGTTAGAAGATCTAATATGCTCCAGAAATGGGTGTCTGGACAGTAGTGCTGTAGCATTATTAGATGAAAACAGTTACCCATTTGTTATTGACCTTTTAAAGATTATTCCTTGATGTCTAGTTCTTACACCAGAAATTTCCCATGGTTGAAGGAGGATACTTCTGTGTGTATTGCTGTTTCCTCACCTTACCCTTAGCTTAGAAACCGAAGTGCAGTCAGCTTTTCCCTGTGCAGAGTGCTGACAGTCTGTTGGCAAAACTTGGCTGTTGGCAAAACCCCAGCTAATTTGGTATTGTGGCAGTTAACTGGGCAGTACTCTACAGGGATATTACGGTGGCACTTCACAGATTCAGCTTGACTTCATTGAGGTTTATTAGCTTCAGCCAAGAGAAAATCATGATTAGTTTAATTTCCCTTCTCAGCACTCCCTGGAGCTTATTAGCTTCAGCTCAGTGCCAGACCCCATCTGCCTCTGCATTTGAGCAGCAGTGTGTCTAGGACAGTAATTTAGACAGCTGGGAAGGATGGCGCGGAGAGCCTGAGGGGTTCTGCAGGAGTCAGCTCACCCTGGTAGGGCTGGAGCTAATGAACAGTGTTTGAACTGAGGCTGACTCAGTGTAGGGCTATTAGATTACCTCTGCATCCTGCTCTCCTCAGTCTCACTGGTATTAGGAGCATAATGCTGATACACCTGAGTCACTTCTGCATGGATCTGCCTTGGGTCCAGAGGGTGGATTAGCTTAGATACTGTGCTTCAAGAAAATAGATAGCCTGTCTCCACACCTGAGCTTGCACTCAGGTGAAGTGCTCCTGAGTGATGAATCTACATTGTGTTTGTGTAGTGTGCCTATATCCACAGCCTGGGGAGTCAGAGTATGCCCGGTGAACCAGGATAAATTGCAGATAATTGAGAACTGTGAATGCATTTACAGCTAGATCTTTGCAAATGTCATCAAGTACTTTGGAAAAAATCTTCCATTTTCAGCTGCAGAATTGTGCATTTAAACTAAAATATTGCATTGTATTATTGAGCCCAAGAATTTAGTTTTCAGGAACAAGCAGATGTTGGAAAGGTAAGGAAAGATAAAGATAAAATAGGATTAATCATTTGAAGAGAAAGACAGCTTCAAGAATATTAGAAGTGTCATCATGTAATACTAGTCTATAAACCTTCTCTAGGTGACCTATCTGCTCAAGCACATTGTATTACTTGTGGCTGAAGGTTGTGTGCAAGAGATTAATACATAGTTAAGTCCTTTAAGAGTAGTCAAAGTTTGAATTATGAAGACCACTTCTGGGTTATTGCCAAGACTTTAAAAGCTAATGAAGAACACAGGAGGTTGTTTTGCATACTGTTCAAGTGAGAGTTCTGTTAGTGGTGTTAGATGTGATTTTGTGTGCAGCAGCAGGAATACCGTGCTTTTAGAGTATCCTGTGATTCTTGCATCTTCCTTTTGACTTATTTATCTACACTTTCTATAAATTTCAAACTTTGTTCATAAATTTGTACAGGAAAAGTAGTGGAAATGAGGTGTCTGCTGTGACTCAAAGATGATTGCTGTGACTCAAAATGTCATTGAAATGCCTTCTAAGAATTGTCTTTACTCTTATTGTTCAGGGGTTTGGCTCTTAATAAATGGTACTTTGTTCTTAGCACAGATCTTTTAAGCAGAAGAGAGTTAACATCTAATAGTTAATCCCAGCACTTACAAACAAGTTTCTTATATGAAGAGTGACAGAATTTTGCCTTGTGATGATGTGCAGTGTTTTTAGTGTCAGGAAAGCCAATCATGATGAGAAATTTCTTGTACCATGCATTGTATGCATAAACAATAGAATTTACAATCCTAGGTGTTGAAAAAGGAGCAGGTAGCTAAAGTAAAAGTAAGATGATAAGCTTTTACACAAATTGCAAATAGGTGAATGATTTGCATTTTTGTCCTGGGTTTACCAGGAGCCATTTTGCTCCTTCTTAGTAACTGGTGCAAGCTCTGTGTTTTGACTTCCAGCCTGGGCAGAGAGCTGATAACACCGATTGTTTTTAATTGTTGCTAAGTAATGTTTATTCTGGCCAAGGACTCTGTGAGTCTCATGCTCTGCCAGGGATGAGGGGAGGCCGGGAGGAAGCAGAGACAGGACACCTGACCCAAACTAGCCAAAGAGGTATTCCACACCACAGCACGTCATGCCCAGGGAGGTAACTGGGAGTTACCCGGAAGGGCACGCTCTCTCTCTTCGGGGGGGTCGAAATCGTTCGGCGGTGGTATCGTATTCTCTTGCTATTTTCTCTTATCAATATTATCATTGGCGGTAGCAGCAGTGGTTTGTGTTATACCTTAGTTACTGGGCTGTTCTTATCTCAACCCATGGTAGTTACATTCTCCTGATTCTCCTCCCCATCCCTCCGGGAGTGGGGAGGGTCGGGGGGGGTGGTGAGTGGACGACCTGTGTGGATTGGTTTAAACCACGACAATTTTCCATTTATAACTGCAAAATTTCAGTTGAGGAAACTCAAGTTAACAAGTGTGCTGAGGAACAGGTGTTGCTGGCTGGGAGAAGTCGGTCTTACTAAAGTTGAATACATGAAAGTGGATGCTTTTTATCTGAGGAAAATGTGTAAAGGAAATGACTTACCAGTTAATAGAACTCCCCTGGTAGTATACAGCTTCCTAAAATTTTAGAGGCAGATCACAGTGAAGAACTTGGTATTTTTCTGTACCCTTCAGTCTCCCAAATGAGATTTACAGCAGCAGCACTTCTACCACCTCAAGTGAATTTTCTTTAGACATAACTGATGTGCTTTGATGCTGGGGATGCACACACAACATATTGCGGTTGGATGTTTAAGGTAAAATGAATGTCATTGCTACCTACACATTTCATTTTTTCATTTAAATTTCATAGTGGAATGTGTTAAAACTGATTCTTAAACATCAGTAATTAAGTGTGGGTTTTGTTTTGGTTTTGAAATGAAGATCCAGAATCCCACTACACAGATTATTCTTGGTGAATATGTTTTTATTGACTTTGAGATGTCTTCCTGGAATGTGCTCTTTTTTGGTTTGCTTTTTGAGGACAGAATTGTCTTTGGCATTCAGTTGCAGGGCTTTTTAATGAATGTTTTAGAGTAAAAGCATCTTCCAAAATGTGTTACGGATGGTATTTTTTCTTGTAATGTTGAAGTTAAAGATAGCAACTTGCTACAGTGTTTAGTAATTTGGGATCAACCCAGCCACTCTCCTTGATGTGTAGCCATCTGTATGATACTGTTCATACTGTGCAATTCTCTATCCATTTCAGTCAGATTTTCATTAGCTGTCCTTTCTTTTTCCACAAAGTCCTCTCCATTACTCTTTTTCCATGCAGAGGAAATGAATGTTTGTGAATTAGGGTAGAAATTCTTTGGTGCCTTTTTCTTATTCACAGGGGTGACAAAAGGAACTTGGTGTGCAGTGGAAAGCTTTGAATTATTTTCAGTCTGAAACATTAAGCTGATATCTAATCACATTGATTAAAGACAAGAGTTCATAAATTAACATAGGAAGATAAAAAATGAAACCATTTCTTTGCCATTCCAGTGCCATTGAAAATACTTGTGTGAGATGGGTTTACAGAAATATGGGTAATATTGGGTTGTAATTTGGGAAGAATACATGTAGTGCCTTAATGTTGTTTTCATCATTAGCCTTCCGACAGCTAGGTATAACTTCATGCAATCTTCAGCTTCCAGATATTTTTCATTGGTATTTGTGATGTTATAGGTTCAAGTACTACAAAAAGAACTTGCAGCATCCACTTCTGAAGACACTCACCCGTACAAAGAAGAGCTGGAAACAGCCTTGGAACAGTGTTTTTATTGTTTATATGGTTTCCCTAGCAAAAAAAGCAAAGCAAGGTACCTAGAAGAACATTCAGTACAGCAGGTAAGATATGTGTTATGTAATGTTAGTGGAATATCCTGAAGTGATGGAAGATACACCTTTGTTTGGTTTGAATGCCAAATATTATATTTTGGAGAAAGATTACTTTTATTTCCTTGTAAAATTCATGTATTTTACATATTGCAGAAAATAATTTAAAAACATGTGGAAGCCTTTGTGAATGTAAAGATATTTAAAGTGAAATGCTAGTGTAGTCTTAGTCATAGTAGTGTGCCATTTTGAAGCTATTCACAAATCAATCTCATTGAGCCATGACTTTCCTGTTTTCAACAGACAAGACGTTCGAGTTTGAGGAAAATTAGAAAGGAAAAAAAGTCAGCTTGAGAGAAGAAAACTTTAGCAGCCAGCCCTGCAGTTTATGAAAGTGAAAAATGTCACTGTTAAAAATTATGCAAGTAAATTATATTATAGCTTATTTTGAAATCCATCTGGTAGCCTTTTATCAGAAATGTGTGAAATTCAGTTGAGTTTGGGAGAACATCTACAGAGTGCCTTGGGAAGAGCACTGAAGTAATAAGAAAGGGACAGAAAAAGCAGGTCAGCAACCCTCTGCCTTGAAACAGCACTGGTTTTGTTCAGAAATCTCAGATGATTTTTGCATTTACCAAATGCAAATGATCATAGAATTAGAAATTAAAAGCAGTTTCATACAAGTAAAATAATTGTCCAGCTTCGTTGAACTGACATTTTAAAATACACAAATACTATTATGTTATTCATTGAATATTTGTGAATTCAGTCTGTTAAGCTTATCTGTTAGAAAAGAAAGATCATGAGAACATGGGAATAACAAAGAAAAAGGGTTGTGTAAGATTACCCTCTGCCCCCAGAATCCTAAAATAAATGTTTACATTTGGGCAATTCTGGATGAGAAAGTTCTTATTGAAGTCACTGATAAATTGATGTTTAGTAATGTGACTTCCCCATTTTGAGCACAGAAGCTAAGTTTACTGTAAGGAGTAAGATGAACAATAAAAAGAGAAAACCAGTCTAACAAAGGAAAGTATAATTTTTTTTTTCTTTTTTTTTTTGGTTACTGTTATCAAGAAAGAAAAGTGAAAGGAAAATGTGAAATAAATTCTTAAATTAGAGAGTTTGAAGATTTTTTGTGTCTTAGAATTTTGTCTGATTCTCATTTCATTTATTCTAACTGGAGTTTGACATTGAAGGTGTAGAGCTTTTCTTATCCGTATCTTACTCAAGATCTGTGTTGCTCAGTATATTTGCAGATGATTCTTGCTTAGAAACAACTTCTGAGCAAGCAGAATGACTATTTTTTTCAGTTGCACACACTGAATTACAGTCCAAATACCTTAGGCTTTTAAATCAGTGAGCTGTATGTTATATTTGTGAGCAGCATAAATTAATGGTGCCTTTAGTTGTTTTGTTCTTGGGAGGTTTAATTGGTTTCTTGCTAGAGTAATGTGTATATTCGCATGAACTAGAATAGTCATAGAAATTCATCAATAGACTTCTGATTGTGGAATTTGAGATTTTTTAATTTTTTTTCTCCTCCCTCTTCAGGTTGATCTAACATGGGAAGATGCTTTGTTCATGTTTGAATATTTTAAGCCTAAAGCTCTTCCAGAATTTGACAGTTATAAAACCAGTACTGTGTCTGCTGATTTGGCCAACCTTTTGAAGAAGACTGCTACGATCGTTCCTCGAACAGACAAGCCTATGTTGAGCCTAGATACTGTATCTGCCTATATTGAAGGAACTTGCAGCAAGGTATAATTAATTGCTTTTAAAAAATATTCAGAGGAGTAAAAAATGTTATTTTTTACGTTGACTTTGAGATAGTTTTGGGAATTATTTATTCCATGATGTTGGATTTCCTCAGATAATTTAATTTAAATTAAATGACACCACCAAAGTTTAGTCTTGGAATGGCAAGAGGTAATATTGATTAATATGCTGGCAGTATGAGTTGTTCATTAGTGTTTGTAAGTGCTCTGTGAATCTGTGGAATGCTGTCACTGTCTTCAGATTCCGCCTTCATATTCTGTGATGAAAAGGCTACATTCACTACAAGGAAGAAGCAAGTGTGCAGCTCCTTTAATGCGACTGTTTCATTTAACATGAACCTTTACTTTTTTTTTATTCTCAGGTACCATCTCTCCCGGATGGTGCAGACTATTCTCCACCAGTGGTGACTGAGTTGTACTATCTTCTGGCAGACTATCATTTCAAGAATAAAGAACAGTCTAAGGCCATTAAATTTTACATGCACGACATTTGTATTTGTCCGAACAGGTCAGTATTATTGATTCCTGCTGCACATCATTCATTCTTCTCACTTCTTTCAGTACTGAAAAGCAGACAACAAAAGATATTTATTTTAGTTTCATGAGTTTAAAAGCCCCAAACTAGAATGCCTGCAATCCATTATTATAGGTTTATTGTATAATTAAGTGCATCGGTAAAATAACCTAACAAACAAAAGACAAAACAAAACCTTAAGTATTTGATTGTTCTGAAATTATAGCTGATAAATGATAAAATCAAGAATATCTGGCAAGGGCAAGGACCAAGTAATATTTCTCTTTTGCACCTTTTGTTCTTTGTCATATTCACATGTGACAAGGAATGAAAAATGTCACTGTTAGTAGCATAGCTATAGCACAAATAGTGTTCTGTAGATGATTAACTGCTTAGGCTGATACCTTTCTAAAAGTATTGATCTCGCTGCAAGTGAACTACTTGAATACAAATTCAAGTAAAATATTTCAGTGATACTTAAACATCTTATTTCTTTATAATTTACAACTTACTGAAATACCACCAAGATTAAGCTCTGCCATCTTAAAAATAAAACATATTTTGAATAAAAGTCTTCTCAAATGAAATTAAATAATCTTTAATTTAACCGAAGGGTTTGCATATTAGATGTTAGCTTTCATTTTAGTTCTCCTTGAAGTTGAGAGCTCAGGGTCAGTGACAAACCCCTAGTTTGATAGATTTGAGACAGGAAAACTACTTCTAAATCCAGTCACATATCAGAGACAAAAGGGAAGGTGAAGGCACAAAGCAATTTCACATGTGAAATCTACAGAGGAAATAGCTGTAATTTAGTGTTAATGAATCTTCTTGTCTGGGACCTCTGATTAGCAGGTTGCTAAAACTTCTTTTTGAAGCTTGATAAAGAAATTGCCACCCCCCATTTTTCTGTAGCTTTGATACTTTTATACCTAAACGCATAAATAAATGAGTGGAATGCATTTCACTGTGTGATGTTTTGTTGCTCAGAAGATGCTTTATGTGGTAGCATAGTATTTTTATCTTAGTCATATGAGATACTACATCTTCACATGTCTAGTACAGTTCTCCTTCCAGTCCCTTCAGGAATCTGACTATTGAGGTCACTTGACCCAGAAATAGGTTTTCAATTGAAATCAGCAAGTAATTAAAAGCAAAAAAGTTAGAACATTATGATTATTGCTTTGCTGTTAGAATTATAGTAAAATTGAAAAATTCCAGGGCTGATGACCCCAGATGTCAGGTGTGATTGTGGAATACAGAAACTACTCTTCAGACTATATCGTCAACTATCTCATAAACACAGGACTAGATCCTGAACAGTCCCCTCAGTAAACAGTCTTCATCGTTCATCAGAATTTTCCTACATGCATGCATTTTAGGTTTTGTGATTTTATGATGGAAAATCATGATGAGGATAAAGATCATTCACAGTTCAGTCTAACAGTACAAAAGACCATGATGGCTGTCTGCTGGCCTACAGAAATGAAGGGTGACAGTGTTTGGACAGGACAGGGTGGTTACTGAGAAAATAAACCAATGGGAATGCTGCCATTAGAAGTACAGAAATGCTATTTTTGCATGGCAGATAAACCTTGTTTTATTTGACTTTCATGTGTGACATGACATTTGGCACAGTGCTTTAGTAGGAAACCATATTTAATAAAATCTGTTTGATTTAGGCTATACTGCCTCTGTTTCACTGTGAAGGGAGGAGGAGATGCAGAGATTTTTTTTTTTAAGAGACAGTACAATGGAAGGAAAAGATAGAACAAAATGAATCTTGTCTGTGCCACTCAATGTACTGTTTAGGAGGGAAATGGTTTATGTGTTATGCTCTTGCTTGCATAGGTTTGATTCATGGGCTGGCATGGCTCTGGCTCGAGCAAGTCGTATTCAGGACAAGTTGAACTCTAACGAGTTGAAAAGCGATGGCCCAATCTGGAAGCACTCTACTCCTGTCTTGAATTGCTTCAAGCGAGCCCTGGAGATTGACAGCTCTAATCTCTCCTTGTGGATAGAATATGGCACCATTTCTTATGCCCTACATTCTTTTGCATCTCGACAGCTTAAGCAGTGGAAATCAGAACTCCCCCCTGAAGTTGTGCAGCAGGTGGGATCTGAGTGCACTGAAGTTTTAACTATTTAAAATTATATTTTCTAACATAGTAACTGTTAAATATTTACATGCTTTATACCAGATATTAGACTATATGGCTACTTAGTAATGTTGGAAATTCTAATACTCATTCATATAATCTGCTGGTATCAGCAGTATTTAAAGGCTTTTTCTTTTTCCTGCGTAAAATTAGTTTGAGCCTGATCTTTGAATTAACTTTTGTAACATTCTGGATAGGGGAATTAGAATTACCTTATCTTTCTGTAAATGTCATACAGTGTTTCCAGGAAAAGGTGAAATGCATACATATTCATATAGTGAAAAGATCAGGAATTACTCTGATATCTGTGTCATATGTCATCTCCTATATCTAAAGACATCCTTCACCCTTTTCTATGTTTTGGAACTATTTACTTAAACAAAAGATCAAAATGAGGAGATAGATAGAATTTTCATAGAAAAAGTTACAAATTCATTAGTTCTTTTTGCATGACAGTGCTGAAAAAGTTGAAGTTTATTGCTAAGACAAAGCGAACAATTCTGAATCCTCTTTGACAGGGATAAAAGTTGCTAGAGGAAATGTTTTGTCTGTCTTTTTTGACCAGTAAACTCTATTTCTGCTCTAACTATTCTCACTTAAAAATATTATGTAGTCCACAACTGGAAGCAGAGTGAAAAAAAGAAGTGCTGCTCCTGGGTGTCTGCTGTAAGTTGTAAAAAACTTTGAGGGTTTGAACTGTAGAGAAGTGATACTGGGAATGTCCTTTGTTTCCAAGAGAACGTATTTACAGCAAGGTGATGTGTCTTGCATCGGAGCATTGAATTTCCCATAGACACTTACATAGTATTTGACCCTCTAAAGACGAAAGATGATGTAAGCGTGCGTATTAAAGGAGAACGTGGTTTATTAAGTAGTATATTTGAAATGACAGCTATCAACAAGGGTTTCTTTCTGAGGGTTATTACATCCAAGAGCTCCAAAACTAACTATTCAGAAAATTACTACATTTTAATGCATCTGATCTGTCAAAACTCTGGTGTTACTGTTTTCGGCCTCTTGGCTACGAGGGACTTGCTGAAGAATTCCAGGGTTAGTGCTGGAGTTATTTCATATTATCAGATAAAAGGTACAGTACAGAACAGCTATCTTAAGTTGTGGATGAAATTAGAATGTTTATTTAGGACTACTTGACTCTTCCATTTGAATATATTAAATCCACATATTTACTAAGAAAAGCTCTATTATAATAAAGATAAATTGGAGCAATATAATCTCCATTCATCAGTAATGTGTTTCTCATACATAAAATCTTTATTATTCTCTTCTCATTACAAAATATTTAGGAAAGGAAAGGTTGTGTTACAGTTTCTGAAGTGCAACAAGTGCTGAGGTTACTGTTATAACCCAAGAATTTATCAATTTCTTTTTCAGAGAGAGAAAGTGATGTGTATGCATCTTTTGATGTAGTTTTTTAGGTGACTTTACTGGCAGTTTAATTCATGCTGCTGGTTTTAATTTCTTTGAGACATGGGAGGAGGGTATTCTTGCTATATTCAGCTCTAAATTATATGCACTGCGAGACGGATAAAATACATTTCTTCACAAATGATAATGGTCTGTAGTGGTTCTGGCAGACTTTAGCTGCAGAACAAAAGTGTCTTTTATTCTTTGAAGAGTTAACATAATTACAGCTCTGAAAAAGTGGAAAAAATTTTGTAGACATATATATTGGTTTGATATTTTTCAGATGTATGTGCATATTCTTACACTATTGTCTTACTGTTTTGTTCTGGTTATTTGTGTCAGCAGTTACTGAAATGAACAAAAACCTATCCATATACACATTTTGTGTGTTGTCAGGGTATATTTGATCACTTGGACATGTTCAGGTTGGAAGTGTTTTAAATTATATACCTTGTTTATGCAATTTTATACGCAGGAATATATTTCTAGAACCTTTCATCCCAGCACAGTGAATTCATGTGTTCTCAACACTTTGCTCAATCACAGATGGAAGAGCGTCGGGACAGTATGTTGGAGACAGCCAAGTTGTGTTTTACATCAGCATCTCGCTGTGAGGGAGATGGTGATGAAGAGGAGTGGCTTATTCACTACATGCTGGGAAAGATTGCAGAGAAGCAGAAACAGCCTCCTGTTGTCTATCTGCTGCATTACAAACAGGCAGGCCATTACTTGCATGAGGAGGCTGCCCGATATCCAAAGAAAATTCACTACCATAATCCACCAGAACTTGCCATGGAAGCGTTGGAGGTAAAAGAAAGTTAAATATGTAGGTTTGAAAACCTTGTTCTCTACAGATAACAGAATACCAGTTATTATTAGTTCATATTATTAGGCATAAGTACATGGTGCTCTGCACCTGGGAACATTTACGGGAGTGACTGAAGAATAAAATGGATCGTGTTAGGCCGGTTTTGTTTAAAAGACAGTTTATGTATACAGTCTCAGTATTGGACAGGCATACAAAAATCCCACTTCTGGATTTTGCTGTACTCAGTTCATTAGTCAGCTTTTATCAAAATCAAATGTGTAGGTTTCAGAAGCATCTCATATCTATAAAACCAGAAGTTCATGTAGGAGTTGGAATAGTAATCATGCCTTTGCTTTTATTGTGTTGGCTGGTAAAAATAGTGGGTCTGGAACATAATCAGTGGTGCTTTTGCCTCCAAGCAGACCAGGTCTGCTATCATTGTTATATTCCATAGGTTGCATAAAATTTTTAGTTTTCACTGTCTTGTAATCTATAAGCAACTTTCAAAGGCAAGAAAAGTCCTACTCAGGTAAGTTTAGGTAACAGATGACTGACTTTACTAAGTCCTGTGGTCTCTTCAGAGGAGAGCCTATTTGTACTAGGTTGCGGAGTTATGAATTTTCTACTGACCAAATGGACTTTGGTGTTTTCTAGGTATACTTTCGACTTCATGCTTCTATTTTGAAACTTGTGGGGAAACCAGACTCTGGAGTAGATGCAGAGATACTAGTTAGTTTCATGAAGGAAGCTTCTGAGGGACCATTTGCCAGGGGTGAGGAGAAGAACACCCCAAAAGTTGCAGAAAAGTGAGTGTTAATTTCCAGGAATATCCTCTGAAAGCATACTGATAAATACTGTATAATAAACTACTAAAATGAAGCTGAATGAAATGTGAGCAAAGCAACATGATTAGAATTAATTCTAATACTTGTAGTTTTCGGGTATCACGAACAGTATGATTATGTTCTGTGTTGAGATGTTCTCAATAATTGGCCCAGTGCAGATGAGAAAGGAACAAAAGAGAACAATTTTGATCTTGTGACCCATTTTGAAGCCACTGGTTTTATTTATTAATAAAAATATTTTTTTAATCGACTAATAAGAATGCAAAAGCAAATGGCCTTTGTTTTAAAGGGTAAGAGACTTTAGTCCTCATAATTTGTCTCATTAACAACTACAAAGTAAGGAATGTTTTACTATTGACCAGTGGAAATGCAGAAATATAACCTGTACTAAAAATTCATCACTTACAGTTTGTTAGTAAGATTTGACGACTGTATTGAGAACATCGTAAGAACACATAGTCTCCTTTCGTTCTTTGTGTGTGTCCCTAGTATGTTAACACTATTCTTTTTCTTGCCTGCCCCAGGGAAAAAACTTGCATGATTGATGAAGACTCTCACTCTTCAGCTGGAACAGTGCCAGGCCCTGGGACTTCCCTCCCCTCCTCCTGCGGTCCAGGTCTGACTTCCCCACCTTACACAGCCACTCCAGTTGACCACGATTACGTCAAATGTAAAAAACCCCGTCAGCAGGCAACGCCGGACGGTACAGTCCCTGTTCTCAATACTGGCAGCACAGGGAGGTGCTCTAATCATGGGGGGTTTGAGCAGGAATGATCAAACTGCTCATTTTAAGGAGGGTGATGGGTCTGTGGTAACACGGGCAATATTGAAGCTTATAACCTTTATAAATACAGTGCTTTAAATACAGTCAGAGCTTTAAGTATAAAATTCAGAGTTGTCACCTGCCACCATTGGCACCTATCACTTCAGAGGAGTGTTGATAGGAGCTTGCAGCTCATTGAGTTTTCAGTGATTTTTTTTTTTTTTTATTCTTAAATTATTTTTTTTCTTCAGAGCTGAATGTCCGTTTGCTCTCATAAAGAAAGATGTGGGTTTAGTCTTTGAAGACTGGACACCGTTTCAGTGCCTGTGTGAAATGACCATGTGAAAACTGGAACTGACTGAAACAAGACAAATTGTTAAAAAGGCAAACCAAAACAATGTTATCCTGTTTTTGAAGGAGGCAGGTGGCAACTATTTTGAGTATATTGTGTATCAGCACGAAGTGATTTGCATGACAGTGCAGTAGATTTCATCTTTTAGTTTTTCTTTATCATTTACAATGACTGGTTAGCAGCTCATCTCTATAGAATTTGAAGTTATACAATAAATTATTGGCTTATAAATGCAGAAGGTAGGGTGGTATCACAGTGTTATTGAAGATTTTGCAATATACATGTATAGTAAAAGTTAAGTTACTATTTAAGTAACCTGACATTATTATTTGGCTAGGAATTTTATTCTGATTCTGCTTTTCTAGCCATTTGTTTATCCATCTGGATCTCTATAAGTATGAGCACTCAAAGAGGAGTAAAGTATCTGCAATATGTACCTTAGTGTTGGTAGAATGTGTCAGGCACCACAGAAAAGCTCTGCTTGATATGAATTTATTTCTGGAGGGTGGGCTGCTTCCTACTGTCATTTTCTGAAGAATGGTGATTTTTAATAACTTTGACATAGTTTGGAGGCAAATGTTCCTCTGCCTGGAAACTCTGCAAGGTGAATTTCTGTAGCAAATAATTCTTGGTGAAACTCACAGATCCTTCATTACTTTCACTAACAAGAGAAATGTTCATTTTGTTTATTCTTATATTTTAATCAGGAATAATTCATTGGACTGTTTTGATATCACATGTAGTGTGTTAGTGTGAATGGGTTATGTAGAGACCAGGCTCTTATATTAGCCTTTTGACATTTTTTGGCACAGCAAACACAGAAGGGAGCAAATATTTAAATATTCTCTAAGTAACATTCTCTGTGAGAAGCAATTCTGCTTAAGACTACATCTGCTTAGGTCCTGATGACTGTTGAAATGTTCCCAGGAGATACATAAGCTAGATAAATATTCCAGTACATGTCATTAGTACATTCACTCAAAGTAAGATACTACAGACTGTGACATGCTAATTGCCTGATGGCAGCAAAGTTGGCTCCTTAGCAAAGCCTGAAGGTGTGAGCCAAGGAATGTCTACCTCTGCTGGGACTGAAGTAGCAGTTCTTGAGTCTGCTAGCTTAGCCTAACTGGGACTGAGCTTTGCTGCTGTCAAGTAATTAAAATTGTGAGCCACTGAAAGAAGCAGAGTTAGGGGGGTCATTACAAAGGCTGTGTGCAGCCATGACAAGTAAAATTGCAAAGTACTGCATCATTCATGTTTTGTAAGTTGCTGGCACAACTAAATTCTGGATAGAACGTATTGGAGAGCCCCAGGAAACTGAAATACTTGCTTTGAGGCAGTTACAGATGGAAGGAGAGCTAACAGGCTGAACCACACTCAGAAGTCTTTTCACTTTTATATTATTACATATACTGTGCTCCTCTGCCTGCATTTGCATTTTACTTGTGTTAAAATCTATACCTTTAAAGTAAAATGCTCTTGACAGCTTACACTTACATCACTGAAGAAAACTGGTGTCTGTGTTCCCGTTGTGCTGTTCCTGAAAACAGCAAGAAAATACCCATCATTTGACTACCCCTTAGAGGTTCTTTTTAAACCATTCCTACAACTAAACTGTCCGTATTGTTGTTCACAGAAGAAATAATTTGGCCTAAATTCAGTCTAAATGTTTCTTCTTTCTGAGGCCTGGCAATACTCTTATTTACTCTTAACTCTGGTATCAATATTGTTCATCATCTATGCCATAAATTAAGAGCATTGTATGAGTCTTGTCTACAAAGTCCTCTTCTTATGTTACAACATGCAGAACATGCTAGTTGGGATCGCTGTCATTGCTGACCTAGGAGAATCTTTTGACCATTTTTGTGTGCTATGCTTCAAGGAAACATGTCCTGTGAGGAGGGAGAGAAGGAACTGGGAGGGTTTGTTGAAGGAGGAGAATACCACTGTAACCTAAATAGTTTTGAAGGCTGTACAAAGAGTTAGAGGCAAAACCCCAGGATTTCCTTCTCCATGGGAGACAGAACAGGTGTTAGACTTAAATTGCATTTTCAGTCTGCACTATTAGATTCAGTATTTCAGTCAAGATTCAGATTTCAGTCTGGACTAACACTATGAGAAAGGAGTGTTAAAGTAGTATTAGGAAATACTATTTAGAAAAAAAAGAAGTTAAAACACTGTAATATGTTCCTGGGGATAGTACAACACTGCAACACTTCAGCACTGGAAGCCTTTGAAAAGTGACACTACATCTGCCAGGGATGATGGAGTTGCAATTTATCTTGATGGAGAAAGGAATGGATTAGATGAGCTCTTGTGGTTCCTTTTGAGCCCTATTTTTTTCTGTTAATGTTATGTTTTGGCGGTGGTGTTTGGTTTTTGTTGGTTTTGGTGTAGGGTATTTTTTAAACAAGATACCCAGCAATGTGCTTTCTGGTGCAGCAAATTATCTTATTACAAGCAGGAGAGAATTACTGTACCACCAGACATTTTTTCTTGAAAATAATGGGACTCTGATCTTCGAGCGTTCATCTGTAGACAGGTAAAGCTGTGAGGGCAGGCTTATTTCAGATACATTATATTCAAATGAATTGTTATAGTTCTGTAGTTCTCCATCACGTTTTCCTGGTGAAAAAAGAAGGCTGGGATATGCAGAAATCCCTGTTAAAGCTGAGAGTATATATATAAGCTTTATATCCAGTGAATGCTAGTAGTACTAATTTTAAGTCATATATTTGATTAAAATGGGAGAAGGGAACCGATAAATACAGCTTGTAAATAACTAAACTCCTTTTTCAAGGAGATAGAAGTATTGCTGAGTGGCAGCTGTTATTTGCTGGCTGACTGCTGCTGTCATGTGTGTAAAGTAGACAGCTTCCTTTCTCTTTTCTTGTCCTTCCACTCAGCAACATCTTTTCCTTCCTTCTGTTAATCCTGTCTTTCCTGTCATCACCCCTGCCTGTTGCTGTTTCATAACTCTCCAAATTGAAAACTGGTATTTGATAGTAGAAGCCTGAGGATTAAATTCTCTTTATTTTCCAAGAGCAAAGTAGGAAACAAGAAAAAACAGGAATTCAGAGAGGACCAAGACTATAATTATCTGGGATGTCACCATATTTGCACTGCTAAATGGCCAGCATTATATACCAAACCAGATATGCTCATTGTCCTCCTTTATACAGGCTGGATGTATGTAGTCAGTAAAAACCAATTGCAGTACAGACTTCAAACAGTTTAAATGTACCTAAATTTTGTGCTCAGAAAGCAGTAAAAGTATTTATATTAAAAAAAAAAAAAACCCACAAAAAAAAAAAAAAAAAAAAAAAAAACAAAACACAAAAAACCACAACCCAACCCTGAATGAGAAATTTGTTTCCCAAAATGTGGGCTGGGAGATCGTTGTGAGGTCTTTTTTGCTGTAATATGCCTTCATTGTGTTGATACCCAGTTCCATATTGTGGTGGTATTGCAGGTGATGTATTCAGTATCATTGTTATTGCAGTGTTAAAATGTTGTGTTGTTGAAGTCTTCATCCATGTCATGTAGTATGTTGTGTGTAGTTAGATGTAATTGTCCTTTTTTGTGTTTGTCTTTGCCTGATTGCTTTTTGCAACCAATATTGCCCGTGCTGCCTCTAACCTTTATACAAATCTCTGTTCCCCAGGCATCCTCTTCCTGCTTTTACCTGTCACGGCTTGCTTTTAATAATTGGCTAAACCTGCATGATACACTCACTGAGAAAGGCTACTTGCTTCATGCTGTGGGAGAAGTCTCTCTTCATAGTTTGTTGGTCTGTAACCCTGCAAATGTTATGAAGATGCACATTTTTTTGTAAACGGGGGTTCTCAACATCGTGATGAGACAAAGGTGATCTCTGAGAAACTATATGCACCAGGTTGTCACTCACACCAAGCTAAATAAGCTTCTAAGATGGAGTGGGTATTTCTGTCCTTAAAAACAACCTCCACATTATATATTGGAGCATTAAAACCTTACCCTTCAAAATTCTCTCTCACCAGCAGTTTAAAATGAAATCTTTTGGTCCGCACTACATACATACCCTTTTCTGGCACATGGTACTGGATGTTCATGGGGATTGCACACTGGACCACACTGAATAATGAATCGCATCCAGTTTATTGCAGTATTCTCCTTTTTTACCTTTCCCCAATTTAATCTCTCTTTGATTAGTAAAAATATCCCACTGGTATTTAGGATGAGATTATGTAAAAAGGATTTCACTAAATAAATGGAACATTGATGAGATACTCTGTTGCTCTGCACTTGAAGACAGAAGAACACAATATAAGACTGCAGGTTACAGAAACATGTTCAGTGCTCAGTGCAGCCAGACAAAATGTAGACTCTCATCTTTGACTCATAAGAGAATCCCTTTAAGCATTCAGAGGACTTGCTGCCCTCAAGAAATTAATCTGCTCCCATGCAAATCTCTGCATTTCTTTTGTTTTTAATTATGTGCAAAGTGCCTTTGATACAGCGCTGAATGTTGCCTTCTGTTATGGGTGGAATCTGTTTCAAGAATGAGAAGCGTGTGATACGTCATGTTTCTGACTACGGACCAATAAAGAAAAATGCTCATACATATAAGTGAAGAGAAAAGGGGAGCTATGGTGCCAGGCAGGGAGGACAAATAGAGAGTGTGTACATCCACAGCCTGTGAACAACCCACCTTCATTGCATGAGATCTACTGCATAGATATTTTTTTTTTATCTATGTTATGCAGAGTTAGGATGTGACTTGGTGCAGTTGCCATGAGTTCTGCATTACATACTGCAGGATTTAGGTATGAACAGAGCTTTTTTATTCCATTAAGAAGCATCTTGGGTAGCCTAATAAGTGATAGCTGTTTGAAAACCTCCAGTGATTCTGTAGGTTCTCTGTGCAATTTTTAACTGTATGTAAGAGTTAAACTAAAGATTAAGGGGGAATTAAACCCCATTGCCTCTTGCTCTGTACTTAGTGACTATGAAGAGCAGTTACTGTATTTTTATTTTGGTTAATTGTATATACTTGGAAATTCTCCTTATCTTTTTGAAGTCCAGTTCTCCCAATGTTTTTATTATATGCCATCTCATTTTTTTTCTCCTCACCTCTGAATTCATTCTAGTTACTCAATGTATTTTTTTTAAATCTGAGTCCCAAATAATTAAGACACCATAATTAAGCTTAATTTTCATTAGTGCTCAGTAGAACAGGAAGATTCTCATGTATTTTTTCTATTGAAGTTACTGATTATACATTCAAGTGTGCTAGTTTGCTGGATTGCTTTTACATTAGCATGACTTTTTGGCCATTTCTAGTTTGAGAATCACTAATTCTCTACAGGCACATGTGAATATATGTGCTGGGATACATACATACACTTTCTATTGCTGATCTTGTTATCTTTTAGGTACTTAGAGATGGATTTAGTTATGCTCAGATAATTCTGTGGAAAATGAAGGCCAGCTGGCTAACAGCTTTGACCTTTTATCCTTTGTAGAGTTAGGTACTATACTTCATTTTCTATTCCCTGGAACTTTACCCATCCTCTGTGACTTCTGAGAAATTAATACTAACTGCTGGCTGCTGCTAATTTCTGAAATACTCCACTGATTTTGTCAAGCCCACTTAGTCTGAAAGCAACTTGCATTCAAGAGGTCTCTAAAATAATAGGAGGTTGTCTCAGAAGTAGAGTTTTTTCAGTTATTAGAGTCCAATGTTAGTATCATGAAGGTTATTTTTTTATATAGTTAACATATTGAAAGAAATGGAGAATGAACCTGCATATCTAGACCTACCCTTCTTTTAGTAGAAACTTAAAATAGCTAGCTAATTGTCAGGAGGTATTTCCATTTGTTCCCCACAGGGAAAAGCTTCCCTGTCATGCATACATTTGAAATTTAACGTGCTAAATCATTGTCTGTTTTTGCATGCTGAGAAGTTAGCGTAATTTCCTAGTGATCTGACAAAACCGTCGCATATTGGTCTAGCAGTTCTTGATTTACATTCTAATGCTTCATCTGTCATAACCCACACATCAGAACTGACCTCCAGGCTTATGGCAACATTTGGAAATGGGCAATTTTATTTTTTTTCCCTAGATGAGTAATTCGGCTTCTTTGCCACAGATGCCGAAACTTTCCTTACAAAAGTCAAGGGAACTACTGTCAATCTTTTTCCTGATGTCAACTGGGAGTTCAATAGTGTCCATTTGTACCACGGAAGGTTATTAAAGCTTTATAAATGAGTCATTTAAAGCTTGACTGGCCTCTTTTCAGAAGCCTTCTCTTCCCATTCTTTATAATTATATTCTTTCTATATAAAACTTGTCATTATTAACCAACTATATAACTTCCAATTAAGAAGCAAATGCTGTTCCCCTGTTCTTTTTCAAGAGAGTTTTATTAAGGTCTGTTCGCTGAAAGGGAAGGTTTTCTTTGTGTGGTGGTGAAAAGCCTATGGAGTGCATCAAATCTGGTTTAATTTTGTTGGAATCCTAATAAGCAGAACCTGATTTGCAAATTGAAGGTTTGCAGAGGGATTTTTTTCTTGATAAAATAAATTCATAGGAGGCCCTTATCTCTCTCCTGAACAAGTGCAATTCAGATGGAACAGAAGAAATTTAATTAAATTATCAGCTCATCTCAAAGTAAGGGCTTTTGCTTTTTTAAGATTTTCTTTTTTGATCTTATCAAGAAAAGGAATGACTAAGAATGCAGTGGGACTCCCTAGACAATAGAGGTAACATGCCTCTTGGTTAAGCTATTCCTGTATCTTCAGCAGAAACTGGATATTAATCCTTTGGGCTGCAGAATTGGAGACAATTGCCTAGATCAGAATTTTCTGTTGGACACTGAATTATGTTGGCACAATATTACAGAAAATGCCAGTTTCCCATCTCACTGGGAATATGCATGCATCTTCCTGTTGGAGACAAGAAGCTGTGGTTTTTGGGCATGCAGGGCTGCCTCTTGATGTAAAAGAACTTGGGTTATATCAGGCAGGTTCCAGACATGGGTGGAAGTTTTTCACATGGCTGTTTGTTCTGAAGTGTGAATTTTATCCCCCGTGATAAAGTCCTGATAAGGTACCACTGTAACGTAGTCAGCAGCCAGTGTACACTACTCCAGTTTGTCAAGGCAAAGTCACTTCTGTTCTTCTGTCTACTGCCTTGACGTCCAAGAGTTTTCCTGTCGACTAGACCTAGTTTTTTGATGGACTGTTTATTTGCCATATCAGATCACCTTTCAGAACATTTGGTGAACAGCATCTAACACCTGCAGGATAGATGGCATCAGTGATCACTCCTGTAAGTCTTTGCCCTCTAATGATACCGATTTTTCTGTCCTTCATGAGTAATTTTTACCAGTATTGTTGTTCATGGCTTTCTCTTGTCACTTGAGCTTTGCTTGCGTCAGACTCAAAATTATACTGGGTGCTTTTCAAGGGAAATGGCACAGTAAACCCAGGAAATTTTAAAGTCCCTGCTAGATGAAATATTGGGTCCTTAGTCAAAATGGTTTTGAAAGTTGAGCATTATTTCTTTTGAATCAGATTCCAGGGTAATATTCTAGGAAGAAATGTGGTGGGGCAGGGAGCTCTCTATTGCATTACTGTTAAATAATACCTAGGGAAAGAAGACTGGGGTTTTAATTTCTTAGCACAAAGAGGTGAGATGAAAATGATTAGTAGACAAAAGAAAATACCTTTTAGACGACAGAATTGGTGGTTGTTAAGGATCCTGTGTTGCATTTGTCAGGGGTTTGCAGAGTGGTTGCAGTTCGATGGTGCTGTTACCAAGATGCAAGTAACAGCTTGATGAGTGTGAAGTGGTGCATTCCTTCTTTTATCTCTTTTGCAGAGAGGAGTCAGGATAGCACTGCAGCGGTGCTGTCTGACTCCAGTTCCACACAGGATATGTTTAATGAGCCTGCCAGTTCTCAAGACAGCCTGAGGAAGACTTACACAGAGAAGAGGATTTCTACTACCTGTGCTGATGCTGTGATACCCAGCAAAGACACCCTGGGATCTACAGAGGAAAAGAGTATGCCTGATTTAATAGATAATATCAGCTGGTATATTATCATTAAAATGTTTCTTCTGGCATGCAGAAGCACTGAAATATGCTGCAGTGAGACTGAGGATTTTAAGTGGGCGTTACTGCTGCATGTATGTGTAGCTTAAAATAGGAACTGTGCTTTGCTTCTGTGACCATCATCCCAGTTTGTACTACCTGTTAAACCTTATAAAGACAAGAATAATGATAAACTGATGTCTGTGGTGGCCCTTTGACTGGCTCGCCTTCTTCTAGGTTTTTATTTACTCCTTTTCTCAATGTTTCCAATCTCTAAATAATTTAAGGGGCAGTCATTAGAAGCTAATTTCAAACAAAACAATTTTTCTTTTCCCTAGGTGTAGGTGCCCTTTCTGTTCTAGTCAGTAGCAGCTTGATATTCAGTACATAGCAGAGCACAATTAGTGAAATTAGATGTTTTATTCCGTTGGATACTTTATTTCAGTGGAGAAGTGGAATTGCTGTCTACCAGTTTTCTCCATATATAATAGCACTAAGTGTTCTGTATTCCACTGGAAAATTTGTTTCGATATCCATTAACTGGAATTTTCCTTTGTCTGATGTTTGCACAGTTGGATGTGGCAGTGGATAAAGAGGCTGGATTTCAGTAGGAAAGACAAACAAGCCCAGAGTATGAATTTTGCCCACCTTTCCGTGCTGTGCCTGTTTGAGGCCTGTTAAGTCTTTTTTGTCAGTTCATGAAGTTTAAAAAAACTCATCTGCATGTAGCAGGCATGTGTTCAGCAATAATGAAATGTGGAAGCTCCAACTGCAACGGGTGTTTTATGAAGTAAGATTTGGTATCTTCTAAGAAAAGATGAACTGAAATACCATAGATGGAACTGTAGGTACTACATTGTCCAGAAGACCAGGTTAGCTGCTCTAATCAGTCTGTCCAAGCCTAAGTTATGTTCTGGAATTGTGTTCTTCTAGGTAAATCATTAAGAAAAATATTTCACTTGGCAGGATGACTTTAATTTTCTGTTCTTTTCTCCTTTCTTTACAGTAGAATTTTACTGAATGACACCTTTATTTTGTTGTTTTCTCCCCTCCTCCTCCATCTTCCAACAATATATAAAATCCTGCATTGTGTAAGGTGTGCTCAGGGGAAAACCTAAAAAAGACAATGGAGAGATCAGTCTGTGGATCTGTTAATGAGCTGAAGATTGCTTACTCATTGAACATCAGGAATAGTCATAATTTTTCTCAGGAGCCTCTCGATATGTCTGTCTGTGCTTTCATAAAGAGAAGGATTACCATTTGTTGCATTTAATTTTTGTTGTTTTGTATATTTTGTTTGCCAGTTTGTAATTTTCATGGGCACTTTTGTCTTCTCTTAATGTTCCAGTTGCAGGAAAGTCAGAAGAGCTGCTGGAGATCTCGGAATCTTACCACCCTGCTGAGCCTACAGGCCAAAAGATTCTGGTGGAGTCTCAGACTGCTGCTGGCAATCCCATCAAAGCTACAATCGCCACACCCTCACAGTGGGACTACAAAAAGAAAGCTGAACCTAGTGGAGATACATCTGAATTCCCTCATGGCCTTCCAGCAGACCTTGAGGAACAGCGAAAGTTCCTGACAGAGCAGTGCATTGCCTCCTTCTGTCTGTGCCTCAGCCGCTTTCCCCAGCACTACAAGAGCCTCTACAGACTGGCTTATCTGTACACATACAGCAAAACACACAAGGTGAGCAGGCCACTGGCACAAGAGCTGACTAGCTGTGTTTGTTGCCTGAGTAAGCAAACTGTATTGTCATTCATGCTAATTCAGAAGTCTCAGTGTTAAAATACAGCAGGTAAGTTTGTTTTGCAGTTTGGATTGGAACTGTGCTTTGGATTGGAGCAGCTTCTAGATTGTCTGATTCATATGTGTGAGGCCAGTTGAGTTGAAAGCTTCTTTTTTTATTACTGAAGTAGGTAATTTTTTTCATTCGGCAGAGAATTACCTTTTAGATATGTTACATAAACTAGGATGTTCTCACAATAATGGTAGCAATTATTTTACTGAATAAGTGGACTGAAAAGTGACTTGGAAGCAGCAATTTGTTAGTATTGGTGTAAACACAGCATGTGACACAGACTTTCTGGGTATCTTGGGTCTTTGTAGAATGGAAGTTTTCCTGCTGTCAGAGAATAGAGGTTATCTTGAGTAAGAATTATTTACAGCTTAGAAATCACTAAGTGAAAGTCAGAGATCCTGCTGTTTGTGAGCTGGAGATTTTGGATTATCAGGAATAACAATGATTTGGTGACTGTCATAGTATCAGTTCTTGTTTGAGGGGGGAAAAAATAACGTGCTTCCTCCAGCATCACCCTTCTTCATAACAAAATTAATTTTGAAAGCATTCTGTTACAAATTATCATTGGTTTGGTTTTAGAATTATGTCTTTTACTTCTGCATATTTCAGTTAATATAATCATTTGTCCTTCTGAAGTATCAGTAAATTGTGTATGAACAGTAGGTGGAAATTATCGGAGTTATTTCTCTAATTGCCATAATGAAGGTCTGAACTCACACATGTTGTATTTGGAAGTCTTGTGTTATGTCATATGCTGCACTGCATGGCTTCCTGAATTCTCTCCTCACCGGTACTGAAGCTTGTGTGAATAACAGGGAAGGGAAGGGAATGGAAACAAATCATACCCCTTGCCTCATAGTAGAAAACATAGCAAGAGCACTGCTGCGAATTGAACAGTAGCATGTCTTACTGATCTACTGAAAGGCGATGAATGTTCCATTTGGCTGTACAATGATTATCCAGAAAAATACTACCATTTTGTTAAAGATAGTTTGTTTTGAAAACATTCTTATGCCGTTTGTATGTGGCAGTTGTTATTTTATCCATGGAACTAATCATTAATAGGAGCTGTAGATTCCTGCGATCTGTCATTACTGTTGTTGACAAATGATTTTTTTTTTTTTGTATCAACATGCAATGAAAAAGGCTGCCTGTTTTCAATTTATTGGTTCAAATACCATGTCCTTGCCTGAGGAACTACTTGCAAAATATTTTCTTCCTTTATTTTTCTTTTTTTTTTTTCCTGTTTTATCATTTCCTGGTGCAGCCTTTTCTGTTTGTTTTCTCATCTCCCTCCCTATATACGTAACAACTTAGTGATTTGTAATGGTTTTCTGGTTGCATTACACGTTGTTGTCTAAATCCACCTCCTCTTGGAATTCAGAAAAATTGAATCCTGCCTGTTTGAGCCCAGTAATTCAACTAGGGCACTGTTGGCTTTTACTGTCCTGTTTTATGACAAACAACTACTTAACACTGCAAAAAAAAAAATCTTCCCACTGATATATGTACACTGCAGCCTTTCATGAGGTTGTAATTTTCTTTCTTTGATGACTCATTCAGGCTTTTGTAGAGCAATGTCAAATGTCTGTGTTTTAGTGGTACACTAATATCTCTTCAGTAGGAGTTACACTCTTGAACAAAGTTAAACCACAAAATGCAACTATGCATTTTCAGCAGTAAGTGGAGTAAGAAGTATGCTTAGAAATAATGTTGATAAGCCTGATTTCCAAAAATAAGATAAATTACATCAGGTGGAGTTGCTGTGGGGGCAGAGGGGATTACTGGTGGGTTTTAGAAAGCTGAAATTGATTTTTAAATGCATATAACCATCTTGAAAAATCCAGCATTTAAGCACTAGTGCCAGGAATTTGTATGAAGAATTTAGACTGATGGCCAAACTTCATGGTTGGCTGGGAAAGGAAAGGATTGGCAGGTCTCCATAGCGCATAGAAAAACAAGTTTTCATATGCAATCTGTTTTCTCCCATTTTACAGTATTACTGGTTCTGCTGTTGCAAGATTAGTAAAAATAGTTGTTGAGTGGTTTTTTTTTAACATCTTTTCAAAATCTTTCAACATTTTGTTTGGTTTTCCCCTACTTACTATTTGGAGGCTAGTTCTCTTTGTTTTATCTTGTTATCAGAGCAAATTTGTACATAGCTGTTTTTTGTTGGAATATATGTGCAGGAAAGTAAGGATGAAATGTCAGAAGTGACTTCACTGCCAGCTTGGGCAGTAGTTTCAGTTTCCCATTCACCTTGTCTCTGTCTTGAAGTAAAGTCTTTATCCTTTGTGATTTTTACCTCCAGAATGAGTGTTGGCACAGTTTGGAAGGAGAAGACAGGACTTGGCAAGATGCTGTTTGTCAATATAACTAACAAGTTTTGTGAGAAGCGTTTGCCTTATGGTCTGTCAGGATCAGTGTGTACAACTGGTCTCATACTCTGCAACCAGCAGGTTGTCAGGAAATAAAAATATTTACTTAGGTGCTTTTTTTATCTCAAAATCAAAAATACTCTGCAAGTCCTGGAAGAAACCACTCACAAATACTGTTTGTATGACTTAGGGGTTTTTTTAAGCTTGCATTTTCTATTATGTTCATTATTAACAGAGCCCTTAATGGGGAAATAAATGTCAGGTATAACATAATGTCAGTAGCATGGCAATTTAGTCTAACTAGGCATAATACATGCGTGTAAAAATGCATGTGAAAAGATTATATTTAAGATATACATAGAAGACAGGCATAATCTGTCAGCATAATGGATGTAAGCAATTCAAGTTGCAACAGTGTGGTAATAACAGTTCATTCAAAAGGCTACCCTTCAAGGTCAATAGTCTTTTTGAGTTTGCTTTTATTTGATGCAGTAGCACCAAGTATTTTTTGAAACAAAGCCTTCTAACAGACTACAAAAGACAACAGAGGGAAAGATAAAGGTATAGTAGGTTATTTTTTACACCTCTCAGCAACACTTCGTGGAGTTTCCGATTTAGGTAAAAGTGTCTTCTGGCACCATTCCATTGAGGTGTATCCATCTCCAGTGACTCAGATTTCCACTTGGTTGACCATAAGAGATTTTGCTCTTCAACTTCAACAATGCTGGTAAATTTTTTTGCAAGTTACTGCACCCTGCCAGTCATCTTGTCATTGAATTTTGGGGTGATAAAGATGTGGGAGGCAGCAGCTGAACTGGAAAGAGTAGTTCATAATTGCCCTGAGTCAGACAGCCAAATCCAGCATTTCAGACTAGCAAGCAGCATGCCAAGAAGAATAAATCCTTTTTGCTATGTCCTGGATCCCTTCACCCACTCCTAATAACTTCATCAGCAAAAAGCTAAGGAGACCAGACTCAGTGAAATCTAATGAGTTGAGACCTGTTCAGGCGTATGCACTGGGAATAACTGATCATGTTGATTTAAGGAGAAGGGTAGTGGAAAATCTGTAACTACATCTTTTATTCCTATTAGTTTTGATTGTGTGAAGTTACCGTGTAATTGGCCCATTTGTCCGAATGATCTTTTTTTCTTCCTAGCTAGGTTACTGTCATCATTTTGTTCAATAAAATCCTCTGAATTATAGGTACCAGATGCATGCCTAAGGATGGTCAGTGTAACATGCACAGGAGATCACCAGAGCATGACACGACACTTAATGGTCTCTTAACATTTTCATCATAAAACTTAGATTCAGGAATACATCCACAGCTAAAATTTTAGGCTGGGATTTTATATTTAAGCTTTGTGGTGGTGCCTTGCTTAAGGTGTTTGGTTTTAAGTTTCAGGTGATATTTTAACTGGAAGATTCAGATTGCCACACATTAGGCAATTTTTTAGTTTGTTTGCACACTTGAAATTTACTTAGTTTCCTGATGACTGCCATAAAATACCCCATTTACATGCTGGATCTTAGATGTTATGATAGTCTTATTTTTGCTGGATTCTCTTTGCTGGATTTTATTCAAAATAGGATGACTTTCATGGAAGACCAGGTTTCTGTAGGGAGTCTTTTCTGTATCATATTTTCTTCTGTATGTATTTCAAAGTATTTTGCAGGCTTAGGTTAATAGGATTACAGAAATACGTATTACAAAAGAAGTACCATAGGAAGAAGTTAGTCTGCAGTTAAGTTTACATACTTTGCTTTCTTCAGTCTTAATTAAATTTGATACTGAGTGATGATAATTAAATTTTCTGGGTCCTCTGCCTAGCAGGAAAGTACCTTGTGATGTTTATGAGTGTACCTGTATTTGTTCCACACCAAAAGAAATCTCTGCAAATCCCCTTGACTGTTGTATGCCATAATCATGAAGGGCCTGTATAAGTACCTATATCAGCTCTCTGAATGAAGGATTTTTGACATCCATAAATATCTGGTTAGGATTTCTAGTGTGCAACCCTCTTGCACTTAAATCCACGATCAGCAATTTGCTGGAGGGGATGCTCCAATTCTGGTAAGACATTGGAGATTTCTGCGTGATTACTGTCATTAGGACAAAAGCACTTATGTTTGAGCAGGGGTTTTACTGTTTCATGAAAGCCTTGCAAAGAAAATAATCTGGAAGACAGGATAAGAACTTTGATAATAACCCACCCACCCCCCCCCAGATTAAAAAAAAGGAAAGTTTTGACTGGAATATACTTTGTTGGATATGATTTAATCGAATTTATGATTCACAAAAGTGTATTTCCAGCCCACAGAACACAAGTTCTTCCTGATGTTAACACAAATCAGAATTCAACATTTTCCTTTGTTTCTGTGAACCACACATCTTCCTCTTCTTTTTTTATCTGCTCTGTACTGAAGTTGTCTCTAAAAAAGCCGGTCTAATGCGACTTGAATGCTAATTTCTAGTACTGAAATAAGAAATTACTTAAAGCAAAACTTCCATCAGTGAAACCTTACAATTAATAATTGTCCCATCTGTTACTAATGTTTTGCCTGGAGCCAACAGCTGTCTCTAGTTCTCAACTACACAAGAGATGTTCATGTATTGAACTCTTAGAGGCGTAGTGCTTCTATAAATTTTTGGTTGTTGTCTGACATTTCGTCTCCTGTTGATATGTTCTTGTTAACTCACTAAGCAGTATTAACCAAATTTGATGACAGGCATGGAATTTTCCAGAGAGGTTAAATGAAATTACATGGAGGGCAATGGCTGGTAGGGGTAGGGCTTGAATTCTCCTCCTCACTCAAAGACTGCAGTTTAAGCCTAAAGCTCTTCTGTTAGGTCTGGACTAATGCCTTGCAGGTCGTTAGCCCTAGGGAAGAGCTGGGGGGCATCTTCCAGAGCGTGTGTGTAGGAAAACAAGGGGCTTGTTTTCCTGGGGGCCTGGTCTGTGGAGGAAGGCTGCAGAATACCCAGGACAGAAAGTTCCACTATTTACTGAGAAACTTTATACTTTTATATGTAAGTTACTTTGTACTGAGCATTAAAATTCAGCTTTAAAAAAAAAATAAAAATTAAGGTGTTCTAAATATACTTATAGTTCATGTTTCTGTAGGTGATAGCAGCTGGAGGGTGCATCTCAATGAAATGGAGACAGGTTAAAAACAAAACAAGAAAACAGAACTTGATCGTATGAGGCTGGATTCAGCAGCTGTGGGGGAACTGGCTAGTGTGCTGGGGCTGATCACCCTGGATGCTTGCTACGAGAAGTAAGCTGGCTTCTCTCTGCTGAGGGATGTCTTCTCCAAATCACATGCCTCCACAAATACTGTTGTAACAGTGACTGTGTGGAAAATGAGAAATGACAACGCATTAATGAATAAAAGCAAGTGAATGCTTTGAAATTCTACCTCTGGTGGCATTTCTGTCCTCTGCCTGCAACTCACCTGCCCCTCTTTGTCCACAGAACCTGCAGTGGGCCCGCGATGTGCTGCTGGGCAGTGGCGTCCCCTGGCAGCAGCTGAAGCACATGCCTGCACAGGGCCTCTTCTGCGAGAGGAACAAGACCAATTTCTTCAATGTAAGTTTACAGAGCTCATAAACACACCCCTACTTTCTCAGCCATCATTTTAACACCTGCTTCTCACTTGGAAGGTTTGCAAAGGAGCAGTAATGTGAAATTCAGCAAAGGAGCATTAAACAAGCCATGAGAGGCTAAAGAAAAGGCAGAATTGTATCATAGAGAGATTTACTGTGATTTTCCTCTCTTGAAGGGAACCACATTAGAAGGATTATTTCTGATGAGCTTGAGTTATGCATCATTTACCATGCACTTGATGGTTGAGCCGTCTATAAAAATTCTAATTCCATTCATCTTAATTATCCTCCTGTTTACTGAGTCTCAACTAGACTTGCACTTCTCATGTCAAAAAATAGTGCTTGTTGCTCTAAGAAATCTCTGGGGTTGGAAAGAGCTTTTTGTGTTACGCTTTTGTAGTGTGGCTCAGCAGAAAGTATTTCCAAGTCCCCCTACCACACATTGAGTGTGATAGCAGCACTGTCATATAGATTGTCTCTGTGTCTCCAATACCTTCTCGTCCACAGGGGTGTCTGTGCCTCTCAGTGACATGGGACGCAGAATACTTCCCAGGTTTACGTGAACATTTATCTATTAGATTCCCTACTGTGATTGCCATTTAACACATTGCTGCTATCCTCAGTATCCCTGGCTTTTCTGTGGTATATTCTAGGTTTCTGTGCCCTTCTGTTCTTCATGATAGATAGGACTCTGTAGCTGGTTTGTGGCCTGTGATGTGTGGCGAGAACCTGGAGATATTCTGTCTTTCTGGACAATGTATCTGTTACATGGTTGCCTGTGATTTGCAGTGAGAGAATTTTGTCTCTGCTTTCTCATCCAGTGCTTCTGATTTAGTATTTTAATTGTGAAATTTATTTCTATTTTATATCTGTTGACATCGATCTTCATTATCTCTGTATATTGTGTTAATTAGCACTTCTGTGAAAACTTCCATTCAGTATAAGGTAAGTGCTCGTCTCTCATTATAATCCCTCAGTGGGTTGAACAACTAAGGAATACTGACAGTGGTTCAAATTGTACCATGGATCAGTTTGCAAAAGGAGCTTGTATATCATTCCATCTTCTGGATAGAATTTGTGATTAACAAATACTGCCAGCCTGATAAGGTATAGACTAAACAGTTGGGACCTGATTGATGACTGCATGGCTTTGTTGTGGTTATTTCCCTGCAGTATGTGCCTGCTATCCCTTTAAGGGTCCTGCAGTGTGATAAACTCATCAATCGGGTGAATACTTTGGCTCAGATCTGGATAACACAAGTATTCGTGTGGAAGTTAAGGAAATTACTCAACATGCTTGAGTCAGGCGTGAAGTCTGTGTGATTGAGCCTGACTTGTTCACCATTGCAGGGTTAAAGTGCAAGTATCTTGTGTTTTTATGTATGAGGAAGATGAGCAGTAGGAAATTGAGCTGTGAATATAAGGGAGCAGCATTTCTACTTGAAAATGTGAATTCCCAGGGTGAGATCACTGGTTGAAATAAATTGTGTCTGGGTTATAAATGCTAATGTTAAATAATTTAATTTAAAGATAGATTCCATTGTATCCCTATGTGGATGTTTCTAGCATTATTTCAACAAACAATCATTACTTATTCTACATATTGATCTTTTTATACTCTGAAGGATGAAAAGTGCTGGTAGAGGTATTAGACAGCTGTATAATAGTTCTGTTTTCTAAATCAACAAGAATTTCATTCCCATCATTTAATATTATTACAAAAAATAAATACACTCTGAAATAAAAGATGACCTTCAAGAAAATCTATATGCTAGCCCAGTGCAATATATGGCAATACAGTTAGAAAAGAGAGAAGATGTGTGAAAATGATGTTCTCAGCTTGAACTTGGGTCTGCCAACAGATGAAGATAATGTTAGTCAGGAGGGCTCCTTGTAGATTGCTGCCTCCAGACTTTAGAAATTGCAGTTTGGGGACTCAAGTCTGGTGTGCCTCACCTACGGTGATAGTATAACCAGCACATGGAGTGCCTCAGATAGCAAAACAACTTGTTGAGGCCTTTGTGAATCAGTGTAGCATCTCAGCTTACTTCTGTATGCGTGTAGGTTAGTCTTCTTGTTAACAAGTACAGTGTACATTATGAGTTTAGCATGACAAAATATTTTGGTCGTCTCATTTTTTACTCAGCTGTATTTTCAAAATGCTCTTCAAACACAACCCTGTGTGGAACATGTGGCAGTAATCCAGTGCAGATGACACAGACAAAGCACAGTGAGAAAATCCAGATCCAAGAGAAGGGGCTGCAAGTGCCCTTGGAAAAAAAAGCTATTAATGTCATCTGACATTCCAGAATTGGGCAAACCTAAATTTGTGAACAACTTGAGAGGATAAATATCTTAACACTGTGTTGACTTTGTCTTGGTTAAACCTTAGTTAGTTTGGTCTCATGCAAAGCTCCTAACCAGGCAGTGGGTGAGCAAATGTACTGCGCCCTATGGGTCAGTGCTCAGATACAGACTTGTCATCCACTGAATACATGTGGTGTTACATGTGTATGCAATGTCCCTGCTAGTGTCTTGACAGGTGATAAAACAGAAATTGTAGAGCTCTATGAAAGTAAGTAGTTGCATCTAATCTTAAATGGCCAACCTTAAGATTTCCTACGATTATGTCCTCCAGGGTTATTTTCAACAGAAACACTTTGCCTGAAGCATATATTTAGTTCCATGGAATGCATTTGGTTTTATTTTTGAGAACTCTTTAGCCTTTCTGGTACAAAAGAGTTAAATGAATGTCTAAGTGGCTTTCTGTAGATAATTTACTATTGAAATGCCTTTTTCTTCTGGAGCAAGTAGCACTCTTGTTTTTAATCTCTTGTACAGAAGATTCAGGGTTACTGAAATGACAGCTGACTCAATTTTACAAGTACAAACAACAGGGTGCAAGAGGGAAAGCTGCTCAAAGAGGGAAAGCTGCTGCTCAAAGGCAAGTAGGGACTGTGCCAGCCTGCTCCTCCCAGACGTTTTATAAATCATGCATACTCCTAGTAGAATTATTTATGAAATGTTTATGACAGCACTGTATGAAAAGAAGTAAACCTGGGTAAAGCTGTCTGCTGTTAAATTTTACTGCAGAACTGCTGGTCTGAATCTGTGTGTCATGGTCTCTTGTCTAATTTGTTACCTGTCACTCAGCTGCAACTGAAATCTGTTTGGATTAATTTTTTACTGTCTTCAGAATGAGCAAAAAAAGCATTTTCACTTAGCCCTGACTTCTTCTCATTTGACATACTAAAGTAATGTCAGGATGCCCGGAACTTCCCTTTTTCAGTTCTAAGAAAGAAAATGCTTACTTCATCCCTGGCCATGTTCAAGGCCAGGTTGGACAGAGCCTTGAGCAACACAGTCTAGTGTGAGGTGTTCCTGCCTGTGGCAGGAGGTTGGAACTAGATGATCTTAAGGTCCATTCCAACCCCAACCATTCTATGATTATTTTATCTATTTGTTTCCCAGTCAGAAAAGAAAGGCTCTGATTATCTAGGAGCAGAGGTTTTGGTTGTTCATGGCCCTGCTAGTGATGGCAATCATTGTATGAATAATTATTGCAGTTGGACTTAAGAGTTTAGTTGTGTTCCCATAAATTAATACCCAGTGGTTTTTGTTTGTCCAGTTACAAAATTCTCTATAACCTGCATGTACAGGTATACTCCAGCTTTTCTCCTCTTCTTTACCTGCGTCTGTGTGTGTGTGTGTGTGTGTGTGTGTGTAAATATATATTGAGACTTGGGGTTTTTTGGTTTCAGGATAGTTTCTATGGTAACTAAATTTGAAATTAATTCATCAGGAGGAAAAAAAGTCCCAAAACATTGCTTTATATAGTAGGGCATTTTTTAATATATTCAGATTTCATGCCACCATTAATAAAACAAAGTTAAACTTTGTGCACAGATGATGGGTATTCATCAGTCTGTGGGTGGTGATTGTGGAAGAAGTGTTTTGATGGTTGAGCTCAGTGTACCAGTAACTTCTCCATATGGTTTAATATACAGTATTTGTATTTTCCTGGCACATAATCTGTGACAATAATGATCTGCTGTAATAAAGATTCTGATGTCCATCTTTGGTAACTGTTCCCCACATATGAAAGCTGTGCATGCACACAATATACTACAATGCAGACATTCATGCAAGTCTTGCTGCAAGCTGTTAAGGATAATTGTTCTATTTTTAATTCTAAAAGAAACAGTGTGTGTTTATTCTCTGCTGTATTCCTGAAGTTCTTCATTCTGTGGTCTGAGCAAGCAGGGGCAGATTAAGGTAGCAGCATCCGCCGGGAGCCAGAAGCTGAGAGATAGCAGTGGTTTCACTTGAATTTGCCATTGTTCATAGCAGGTGTTACTGGGCCCTGGCAGGAGACCTCTGCTGTGCAGAACTGCAAGTTCTGGACACAGAGCACTTGAAGAATAAAGTTTGGTGCTGAAAGTTTCTAGAGGTGGTTCTTGCTATAGCGTGGTGATAATCAGTAGGTGCTTTCTCTGATGCACTCTCCCTGTATAGCAGGTTCTTTCCCTAGTTGTGTTCAGGTTGAGAGTTATGTCTTTGTGTCTTACCAGAGGAAAGTTGATTCTGAAAAGGGGAGTAAGGTTCAAGGACTGACTCTATTTTGGGATTCTGCACAACCAGAGCCATACATCTCTTTTCTGAGATGTAGAAACGCTAATATGAAGTACGTAACATAGGGGACTATCAAGGCCGGGGGGGGGGGCACACACGGATGGACAACAACATGCCTCAGCTCTCCTGGAAACTGCAGTTATATCAAGGAAGTTCCATTATATGCCTCAATTGTTTTTATACCTTCTCTTAGACATACAGTACTGGTCACTGTCAGAAATATGGCACTGAGTCAATATATGCAATTTTCTTTTGATCTCATACAAGCTTCTTTTGTTTCTTTCCCAGCTCCTGAAGTGTAATCTCCGCATTAATGATTCCCATGACTTGAATGAAAATAAAACATTTGTTACAGAATTTAATATCTCTGTTAGAAGTAACTGGCTGTCTATCATCTAAGCAAAGAGGGGAATACATCAGGGTGGTCTGAATCTGTTCTGGACATGTGTTCTGCTGAGTCTGAGGTTGCTGCTAATGTTGACCTGAGGAACCCCCAAATACCACACAAGGCCAAAGGCAGATCGTCAAGGCTGATTGTGGCAACTTGACTGAAGCTTCAGGGTCACTGTTTCCTACTGTGGTACAGGAAAAGCCTGAAACTGCAGGCAAAGCACACTAAAATCACTTAACTAGAACTTCTACTGCTCTTCTTTGCTTCCTGTCCTTGCCTAGTGATAGATCTCAGTTACTCTCCTGCTCATAGCTGGTGTGTGTCTCTTCAGCTGGCAAGTGTGCTTCCAGCTCCTAGATGTCTCCTGTGTGGAACATGAGCCTTTGAGAAAAATAGTACCGTTTGAATCAGATTGGGGGAAAAGGGAAAGAACTCAAAGAAAGTCTTTGTGCATCCATGTGAGTTGAGATTGTGTCTCAGCGTGGTTAGGGTTTGAGTCTGATCATGTATGGGGGCTCTCAGAGAATTAATGGCTGTATTTTAGCTTGACCATGACTGTTTGTGACTTTCTGAAAAGAAGTTGGTCTTTTTGGTGTTTCTAATACTTTATGTGAATGTGAGTGTGAGAGGTTGCTAACTCAAGTTTAAAAAAACCCATTAAAAACTCACTAGTGACATCAGAAACCACAAGGATTTAGTTATTCAGTTTTACCTTTCTTGCTTTGGAGTGTTTTGGATGCTATCTTTATGCAATCACAAGAAAAAAGAAACCATAAAGGAATCATTAAAAAGAACAAAAACACAACAACATCAAAACAAAAGGGGGGGGGGGGGGGGAGGTAGGAAACCAACAAAAAAAGCCCTCCAAACCTTTTCAGTTCCAGCAACTAGGTAACACTTGGAACAAGTTATCAGACTTAGTACCATTTAGTAGGTGGTATACAAAAAAGTGTCTAGAAAAGGTGACCTCCACCATTAACACTGACCTTCTGTCTAGTTGCATAAAAAGAAATAATGATAGGATAATGACACCACATATTAAGTCTGTTTTTATGCTTTTTTCCTTTTTGTGCTTATGGTAATCAGGGGCATCTGGTTAGATGACAGGTAAATCCCTATCTACTTTAACAGAATTGTCTTTAATCTTTTCAGGAGGTGGCCATATTTTAGCCACGAAATACCTGTTTTTTCACTGTGCAGGAAATAGGCCCTGAAAGAGCAAACTTTTGTAAAGTGCTGTTTGGCAAGTGCAGATTCTTATTGCCAGCTTTCTACTGGCTGTGAAGTATTCAGATTTTAAGAAAAGACACCTCCCTGCTACATACTTGCTTCTTGTGCTAGGAAGAGCAAGCTACTTCATGAAATTATTTGGCAATTTAGAAACTACGACTGTCAGCAGTGTGCTGGTGTGCTGTTAGGAGGCACTATGCTGCAGGGAGCTTTTGCTGCAGAGGTGCTTCTGTCAGCTGGGGCTGTATGGGTCACCCAGTGCCTCTCCTTAAGAGAAGGTAACAAGAGACCTTGCTCCACTGGAGACACATACTGCATTGGAGAGCTGTTTGAGTTAACATGCTGCCTGCCTGGCCTGTCTCCTTAGTAATTTTAATAAGTATTTCGTCACTTTTCCTACATTCCTGAATAATGTCATTATAAAGCTATTGTTCTTCATCTGTGTGAAAAAACCATTTCTGTTGTGGTGAAGAAATACTTGGGTGGAAAGCTGCTGAGGAATAAATAAAAAACCCTGCAGGAGTCCCTTCTGAGTCAAATGATTGTATAACCCAGTGCCTTAATTTGTAAATAGAGTCAGCAGTGTAAATGGCGGTTATTTTATGGTTACAGTATAAACCAAAGTTTGCAAGACCGAAGAGTGAAACCAAATCAGTGCCTTCCCATCCTCTGTTCCTTGTTTTTCTTCCTTTTTGGTCTTTGCCAATTTTCTCAGTTTCCCTTCACTGTATCTTCTGTGGAATAACACCATGTCAGAGGTGCAGTGCTCCCAGCACCCATCATTGAATACCCATTGAGCCACAGGGTAGAGGAACTCACCTGCCTGCAGATTCAGGAAGGCACAATTGTGTTGATTAAATGTAGTTCATGTATACAAGGTTATTTTTGCATAAAGTCTAGAAACTTTCTTTTAGTGAATGCTTAAGTTTTGACGAAGTTGATTCATTAAAATACATAATGAGGTGATAGCCTGGCCCTTCTCTCAAACCATGACTGAAAATCAGTTTTATAAAAGTGCATGTGTGGAAGAGAATCAGTGTTTGCTTTGACTCCATTAAATTTAGTTATATTCATGGCTGTGTTAGAAACGGGCAGACCTTTTCTATGTGGAAAAGGTAGCTTTTTGAGAATCCACATATTTTAGTCAAGCAAACAGATTAATTTTCATTGTTTTTATTGTCTACCATGGCAAATGGCTTCCCCTGGGGGAAGGCAAAGCAGGAAATTGTGATTCTAGTTGCCCCCACAATAAGAGTTAAAATTTAATGACTATTTTTCCCTGACTTTCCCCTTGATAGTCATTCCTTTGCCAGTAGCAAGTGTTTTCCTTCTTTGCCTCCTTTTTTTACTTGTAAACTTAATGTAATTCTACTCATAAACCTCCTGACTAGATTTTTCTAATGTTTTAATTGGAAGAATGCTTTTAGTAGTTGCAAAGGAGTTAGTTCTGTCATTCCCTCTTGCTTGCTCTTATAAAATCTTAACGCCAGCTCTGAAAATAAAGGTAAGCAAGGAGTTAACTGTGCAAGTGAAACTTTCATAGTGATTGGATTAAGACCAGAAACCCAGTAAGCAATGAAGTCTTAAAGTTGCCTATAAAAAGCTAGATAACTTTTCAACCTCTGCCCAACATGTTATTTACAGTTCTTCACTCCATCCTCTTGGAAAAACAGAACTCATCAGTGAAAAATGTCCGTCGTTCACAGAGTTTTTTGTCTCAATATATACACGCTGTTCTTTCTGGCCAACTCTGCAGGCTTCCAAGACACAGCTAGTAAAGATGCCAGTAAATCTAAATCCCTAGAGATACAAGCATGGGGTTTTGACCTGTCGTTTGTGCCAGTGGTTATTAAACAGCTATTTTTTTCCATTCGGTTTCCCTAGGAAAAGTTTCTTCTTTTGTTGAGTACGTTAATATCTAGACAAAGGTAAGCTAGGGAACAAATGACCCTGAAAGAAACGAAGATATGGCTTTGTAGAAGAGAGACTGTAATGAAGCTTGTAGTGTGTCACAGGACATAAAGCAGTTAGTTTTAAAGCTGGATCATAAAACATCAACAGCAACTGTTTAACCCACTCTAAATAGTATTTGAAAGGTGCAGACTTTCTGGAATACTGTGTGATGAATGTCCTTTTACCAATGTGTAATGAATAAATCCATTTGGTTTTTTTCACCTGCCAGCTCTGTATCTGATACAGAGAGAAGAGACTTAATAGGCTTAGTTTTAAACTTAGGTTCTTTGCTTTAACAAAAATATCTAAATGGGATTTTTAAAAAGCTGAATAGATTTTTAGAAAACTGAGCAAATGAATAGTGACATTAACTTCATTAAAGCAGCGTATTTAATGAGAAATATTCTTGGAACTGCAGTTCTCAGCAGAAGGATCGAAATATTTTTTGTGGATACACATTGCCTTAGTGTAAAAATGAAACCAGAAGAACGTGGGCTGAGAGCAGCATGACAGGAGTCTGTGTGTACATCTGTGCAAGTGGATAGCATTTACAGATAAATATTTTTAATTTAATGGCTACAGCAAGATGTAATTGTCCAAATTAAAGAGGTTAAGCTGGAGAAGGTAACATGGTAGATGATGATAGGTAAGAACATAGCTGTTGCTGTGCAGTAGCTAGTGTGTGATTAATGGTTTGCTAACTGACTGCAGCATCATTGTGTGGAGCTTAGATAAAGATACTGAGGCAGGAGTTCTCTGAGTAACAGTACTCCATCTTTGGCAAAAATCCTAAAGTTAGAGGAGTAAAAATGTTGAATATTGTATAGTAGTATTGTTCCAGACTGTTTGGCTCCTGTGGAGGAGGTAGGATTTCCTGGCTTAATATGAATACTTTTGGAGTTTGTGTGATAGCTACTATGTGAAACAGCCGGGGTGACCATGTAAGCAAGGTGACTTTCTCAGTCTCCTGACAGGAATTCAAACAAAAAGATGACTGAGTGGGTGAGCAACAGGCATGAAGTCCACAGCGGTCAGTATTTTAGCTTGCTCCTCTGAACACTCAAAGGTATGACCGTGATCCAACAAGGAAAGTCCTAGAAGAGCTTGAGGAAAGAACTGCAAGAGCTTTATGACTTTAGTTCGTTTCAGTTGGCTGAACTTCACCTCCACCAGTTTGCTTCCTTACCTCCTCTCAATAAACAGTTTTATAAATTTGGCTTACATGAAGTTGTTTTTCTGTAGGTTAGAGAAAGCAAAATCAGAAAAAACACAGACCTTTCCCTTGAAGCACTTCCTAAGAGTTACTCGGAATGAATTACTGATTTTGCTGGCTATTTGGTTTGCTGACATAAAGTAAAAATCGGAATTTAAAACACCTACCAGGTCATTTTCTGGTTAAATGTTCAGCTGCTCCCTGTGTGTATATTCAGAGTCTATCAGCACTTGTACTGTGATCTGCTTACCAGACTGGAACTAGTGTTAAGTCATTAATATAATGGCCTTACATATACTCCCTATACATATACATATACTCCAGTACTGACTCCAAAGTGACTTAAAGTATTTCCAGTGGGAAAAATTTGGACAAACCTGAAGATAGGCCTGGCTTTTTTATGTCTGTGTAACTCATCCATGGAGAAGTGTGTAACCATCCCAAATCCTGTGGCACTTTAACACTGTCTTCTATCATGACTGATCTGCTTAATACAGAGTACATAATTTATGTTTATAATCTAGCTTTGTGTCACAGCTAATGGCAGATTTAGGGTTGAAAGACATTAACAGAATCATAAACGAGATTTTAAAAAGAAGTAGGGATTACAGACTGGTTTAGTTCTATAATGGAGGTGGGACTTTCCATTTGAATGCAGTGCAATAATTTCAAAAGCATTTTCTTTGTAGTGCAAGAGAAAATACTCCTAATAGGAGTGTGTTAAAATGCACATTCCACTTACTTTGTAAGCTGAAATACTGACAATGGGATAAACTTTAACAATTGTTTGGTGGCACATAAAGGTTATGTCTTCATGCCTATAATGAAGTAGTTGTTCCAGCAGGGTCCAAAGAAAAACATCTGGCTGTTTGCCCTTAATCTGACAGGTCTGTACTGAAGGTCTTACTGAAAATTATTTCCTAACAGATTTATGTCAGGATATTTTCCTTATAATTTTCTTTGCAATAAAACAAAAAAAAGCAGAAGTGTTTTTCTGCATTAATTATACTAAAATGAATGTTGCTTTCAGGACCACAAAACATTATGTTTTAGCATTTCAAGTAAAATGCACGACTACATATACAGCCTAATGTTTTAAGAGTTAAAACTAATCCAAAACAAAGACTGAGATTTTGAAGCTTAAGCTTTTACCATTTTTATTGTTTTTAAGAACTTTTAAAATGTTTAAATTCCAACAGCAAATAAGCAATGCTCCATATAGTTTGTAAATAAACCACTAAGGTATAGAAGTATTAGAAACTGATGAAAATTGAAATTAGCAACAGCTAGGTTTGGTTTTATATCAGAGATTATGAGAATGAAAACCTAAACAAATAGTGTCTGATTGGCATGTTCATTCCTTATTAGTTCTTCCTTTGCACAAATCTTGAAATAAACACGCTGGCTGCATCTACTCCGTATCTTCTATAATGAGATGCTCTTGCTGCTTTGCAAGTACAGCAAAGCTAGAAGAAACAGTTTTGAATAGCTTTTTTCACTTAAAAGTAAATGAGAAGTCGCTGGTTAATGCCATATCCAGGAGTTACTCTTCAGGCTTTGCCCCCCATAGCTCTTGTGGCCATTGTTCTATGAAGGGTTGTTTTTTTTCATCTTAACCTTTTAACAGTAACTACCCAAAACAATTGTATAGAAAGAAACAAGAAAATGTTCACCATTTCGTAACTGGTCTTCAGTCCTTACAGCACAATGGGTCCACATATGTATCCCGGAAAGGAAATACAGTTTTCTCCAGAGGGGGCAGGGAACAACACACAGCAAAATGAGTCCTGAATGCTTTGTCAGCAGTAAAATGGGATCTGCAGGCAGTAAATTCTTGTCTTGCAGGGATAAAACATGAGCAACAGTAAAAGGACTTCAGTTTTACACTGTGTGTGCACGTGTGTGTGTTTATGTGTATTTTAGGAGAAAGACCAGTTAAATATTGAAGAACAAAGATTTTTTTAAGGCAGGATAAAAATGAAAGAAGTATTACTTTAAAATATGTTAGACAATAAAATTAATTTTAATAGAAAATAAATGTGATCTTTAACAGTGGCTAACTGGCTAGAGGACTTAGTCCTGCTCCTGTGACTGAATTCCAAACCTGAGATACTGGTGAGAAGATTGCAGCACAATGAGATACTAATGCACTCTCTTCAAGTGTCTTGTTAGCTTATTCAAATATCCTGTAGAAGTATGGAAGGTAAAAAGAATGAAATAATACTTCTGAGTCCAGTTGCAGCTATTTCCAATCACAGAGTGGAAATTAGCTTCAAGTTGCATTCACTGTACTTGACTGACGAGGGACTGTGCAGTGAGTGCTTTCAAACTGAAGGAAGTCTGATGGCTCTCGATGACGAAATGTGCTTGGATTCTCAGCACTGCTAGGTTGCTTACAGAATTTCAGCGGAAGACATTTACACAATCCAGTCTTGAACTGCTTTGGAGATTGTCAGTACCTGGATGAGGCACTTGGGAAGCACAAGATGTGAATTAGGGGGAAAAAAAAGAGGAGACAGACAGACAGGACTTAACTGCTTTACACATTTCATGCCCAGAGAGTTCTCAGTTTAGGATTTAGCCATTCAGTCAATGTGACCCTGCTGACAAAGTGTGGGAGAAAAAGGAAGAATAATTTTAAGCAGAAAGGGGGGGTTTCTTTTTTGTAAATCAGTACTGCAGAGAGTATTGCTCTCTTTCTGAAATTGTTGCTAGAAATTGTAGACGGTGTGTTCTGGGCCCAGCATTACTGTGACAACGTAGGCAGGTAAACCATTCACATGTAGGCCTATTTTGTGGGTTATGTTGTCACTGTCTTTTCAATATGTCACTTTTCTTCCTTTAAAATCTGACAAGTCCCTGCTTGCTTTTTCTGAATAATTGAGCCAGAATAAAATTTCCTGCCTCTGTATGTTCTCAAATCAGTAAGGTAAAGCAAAGCAAAGTGTCTTTCTTCCTGAAAACTTCTGTCTGAGAGCTGTCTCCGGCAGCAGACTGAAGCTGACAAAATGAAAGGCCCACCAGGAGATGAGTCTGAATTTGATGTCTTTTAAGTATGTGGGCAGCAAGGGGAAGACAGCAAGATGGTATACACAGATTTCTGTTCCAAATCTCCTTTCAGTTTCTTGTATTCCTATTGCTACCTTTTGACATATTCCTCTCCTATTTTTTCATTTGCATTTATTCTTTCTTTTTCCATTTGCCCTTTAAAGAACAGCAGTTCACATGTACTGCGAGGACAAATAATTAGGTATTATTTTACATTTGTTTGTCTCTAGACAAGGGCAGCATATGTTCCATATGAAATTCCCCAGATAATAGCTTTATCCGTAGAAACTCCTGTTTTTAAGAGGAGTAAGTTTGTCTGGTGTAAAATTATATTAAATTGGTTAAAATATTCTTTTAGAATCAAAGTTGTAGTTTGCAAGCAAACCAGTAATTGTCAGAGGGGACTGAATTACCCTTATATGTTGAATATTGAAGAGTGACAGGTTTTGAAAAGCTTCAAGTCCTCTGAAGGTCCAGATTTGATGCTTGCTGGTTTATGTTTCTCTTTGAAATTCAGAAGGAATAAAATCACCTCTTAATAAACAAGAAATACAAACCTGTATAAAGCCGGGATAGCATCTTGACAATAAAATGGGTAAATTCATGAAATGTGAAATATATTTTTCTCTCCTCCCTCCTCTTCGTTCTCCTTAACCTCTGTGTGTCACCTACTGACCACCGTGTGGGTTTAACTCAAGTGCAGGTATGCTGTTGGGTTTGGTCATTGGTAGCAGCCAGTTCTGCTGCCCAGCATTAGTGATTTCCTTACCGCAGTTGCCTGGAAAACATAAGACCACAAAATTTGCTACTCAGGATTAGGCTGGGTTTTCTAGGCAAATATTCCGATCTGGTAGCTATTGTTATCTGCCTGTTTGCAAGAAGATTAAAAATATCTGAGTTAAAGGAAGCAAATGCTGCTCCTGAAGGAAGAATACTTTCTAGTTCCTGTTAAGACTTCCATTGCACTGGAAACTTGGGATTACTCTTATCTCTATAGGGGGAAGAGAAAAAAAAAAGCCACCTACAAGTGAAAACAATGTCCCACTTCCTTAAAAACAAAAGATGAGATCTCTCTTCCTAAGTGGAAATCAGGTTCATGCTAGGATTTACAGTGCATATCCTCTGAAGAAAATAATTTGAAAATGGAACAGAATTTCAAATACATTGACATTAACAAACTCATATGCTGTGTTTGCAAGGAAAGCTGCACCCTTATCTCGACAGGGCAGAGAGGTCTGCAATCTTTCTGAACATTCGCTATTCACCCTGGAACATTCCATCGAGAAATCCCAGTGTGCAAAAGTTAAAAACGCTTGAAAGTGTAAATTCACTTCCATCTGACTCCTGGGATTTATTGTGGCACTGGAGAGCGTGTGGTAGAGCTCACATCCCATAGGTGATTCTGGCTGAGACATTCCTCAAACTGCCTCTGGTTGTTAATGATTTAAAGATACAGAAGATTGAAGGTGGAGGGGAGAGGAATGTGAAGAAATGCAACTCTTAAAGAAAGAAACATGGGGTGAAATACAAACTTGCTCCTTTTTAACGGTCTGGAATTCTGCTTTGCCCTCCTTTTTTCCCATCATAAATAATTGCAAAAGAAGTATAGGACATGGTCTTTGAGGATTAACAGTTGCATCTAGGACAGTTGTTCTTTCTCAGAGATGGTTTGCTGAACTGAAACTATTCATTACCAGTATTTATTTTTAAAGGGATAAATGTTAGGTCATCTTGTTGACTCTGGGCATATTTCAAGTTCCCTGTAATTGTTCTGTCAGTCTTTTTCCCATCCATCCTTTCTTGCCAAAATGCATAAAGTCTCATTGTTTTGTTCCTGTATCACCTAAATTAAACTTAAAAAAGGAGCAGATGTTAGCTAAAGCCTTCATTTGCAGTGTCTTCAACTAATAAGCTAAGAAAATACTGTATCGTCTTTTATCCCTAATCAGCCAGAAGCCTTGAATAGTGTCCCAAATACTGCCCTGTGTAAAAATAATTAATGAAAAGGCCTTTGCTATTACATAGTGTTATGTCTGAATACAGGTGTAATGGTGCCAGCCATCCTCTGCAGCAGGCATTTCACCAGCAAGCCTGGAGCGGGGGCAGTGGGATTACGGCTAGCTAAGCCAGAGGTGTGTCTGAAAAGTGTGTGTATAGGTGCATGTGAGTAACTCAAGGTTATTTCTGACATGAGCACGTTTGCTCCCTTTCTGTGATCACCAAGTACACAGTTTTATCCACTTTTTGCTCCAACCTTACTGAGCTTTGAGTGTCTTTATAATGCATCTCCCATATCCAGAATGTGGAAGCCCCATAATCTGTGTCTGGTTCCCACAGGTACAGGGGATGCCACGTACACTTCTCTGGGCGCCTGGTTTTTACCTTAGGTAACCTGATTGGAATTTTTTTGCTCAGTAGCACCATAAGTTACGAGCACCTGCATGTGCAAATACTGCAAAATGCATTCTGCTTGTGAGGGTTCAGACAACTGATAATAAACCTTTGGAATTGGCTAGAATCAAAGATAATCTGTGGTGAAAAACATATCCTTTTAAACTCTAAAGAGACAAATTTGTTTTGTTAATTTAAATTGGTAATGGACCGTTGCCAAATAATGTTTCTATACAAAAGCAACAATGAATCAGACATGTATTAAATATTCCAATTGGTGATATTTTAAAAATCTGCTTGTTTGTAAAGCAGTTTGAAATCTAGTAACTAAGTATTATTATAATTATTGTTTACCTTTCATCATCATTTAAAGATGTCTCTGTTCTTGCTGGTTTTTATGGTACCATGACTGCAGCATCTAAAAGGTATTAATTAGAAAACAAAATCCTTACGTTGCCATGCTTATGGCTTAAAGGTGTTTAATTGTGCAGAACTTTTCTATAACATAATTTCCAATCTAATGAACACCCAGTCCTTGGGCTATTAACTTCAGACATTTCACCATGTATTTAATCCAGGGACAACAGCCACTTAATTTGCATAAATAAATGACGGTGCATAGGAAGAAAACCCCAGTGCAATAGAGGAAATAAGAGCTTGGCTGTTAACAGGGACTAAATGAGCGGATGAATAAGGACAGGTCAAGAAGGACCCTATTTGCATGAACACATGGAAAGGAAGTATTCATTTCAGTTCTGTATTTAAAACATAAATCCATGTTATACAGTCAAAAGAGTAAAGGTTAATGGATTTTTGAAGTGGTAGTGCCCAAACTGCATTCTTTATCTGTATAGAATGGGTTAGTGCTGCCTTTGGTAGTAAGATGGAAGGGGCGATGAAGACGTGGGTTATTTTAAAGAGTGGTAATGCCCACAGTGAAGTCTTAGCTTTAAAACCAAAAGCTGACTCTTACAGTTTAAGTGGAGAGACACAGGGTACTGTTGATGAATTAATGTTATAACTAGGAGAGCTAAATTATTCTTCAGCCTTTTTTTCATGATGCTGTTAAACATAAATGTATATATATGAAGTATGCAAATAAGTGGGAAGGGCCAAGCTATACGGAGCTTTCAGTGTCAGGAGCCTAGAATCGATGTGTTTAGGAAAGAGGAACATCCACAAATTAAAAAACGGGTAAAAAGTGGCTAAAATAATGGGAAAGAAAGATGACCTCAGTTACTGACTTCTGCATTAGCATGCAGGGACTGTCGCCGTTGTGGAGCAGGCTATTAAACCTGAGGTGTCAGTAGGCAGGATAGATTTTGAGCACTTCAGAATAATCCTAGCACATGGGAGGAGAAAAAAAGAACCCAAACAGAACAACCCCCTGCAATGTTTGGACAGGCAAGGGGGAAGGAAGTCGAAGCAACTGCCCTGCTTGCAAAGCTGAGAGAAAGGAACAAGTAAAGGAACACGTAAATGTTTAAACTGTTGTGTGAAGGTAAATCAGGAGCAGAGCCCAGATGAGCGGTGGGGAAAAGAAGATGAGTTTAGCTGCGCTGTGATTAGGTTGAGAAAGATCAGGTTGCAAGGCAGCATTCGATGGACTGAGGCTGCCAGTGGACTAGCACACGGTCTGGGTCTCTTGTGGGACTGACTGAAATGGAGAGGGAAGTATGGGGGGAAAGGACAAGGGCTGGCCTTTGTCTTCACCTTCAAATAGTTTGAGAAAGGGAGAAAGATGGAATGAAAGCGGTTGCAAAGGACTCTGGTGACAGACATGCGATAGCAGGAGCCGGAGCTCAGTTAAACACTCCGGGGGGGCACGATACGACCCTACACATAAAAGGAAGGGGTGTGAGAGGGGTGTCGAGCGTGCTGTGAAGGGTGTCCGGTGGCGCGGGCCGCAGCGGTGGATGCACGGCGGTGCCCGGGCGAGCGGCGCAGGCCCCGCGCACCGAGCGGCCATGGCTGCAGCCGCTGAGAGAGGCCGCGGCCTCTCCCCGCACGCTCCGGGCGTGCGGGCGGGCTGCGGGGACAGGAGGGGACCGGCCGCGCTCGGCAGGAAGAGGTCACGATTCGTGTGCCGGCGAAGTGAAGGGGCCGTGCAGCGGCAGCGGCGGGGTTAGGCTGGGTCAGGCAGGTGGGAGCAGGGAGCCTTTGTTAGTAATGCCTGCGGACGGGCAGGCGCAGCTGTTTACTCACTCGCCCTAAGTGCGATGGCTCCGAGCCAGGCTCGGCAGTAACGGGGACCAAACATCCGATGTCAAACAAAACCGGCCTCCGCTGGGGGAGCGAGCAAACAGCCCCGGCCCTGCGCCCCCGCCCCCCGGCTGCGCAGAGAAAAGGGGTGAAAACCCCCAGATTCGGGTAAACCCGTGCGGGACCCCGCGCTGCGCGCTCCGGTACCACAGGAAGCGCGCGCAGCCCGCGGGGCCCGTCAGGTGGGGGCGCGGGGGCGGGCGCTCGGGCTCCGCGGGCCGCCGGGGAACTCCGGTGGAGCGATCGCGCCGCCCCGGTAATGGGGCGGTGAGGGCCGGGCGCTGGGGCTGGAGTAAGTTTGCTTCCTCCCGGGCAGCGGGCGGGCGTTCCTCGGGGCGGCTGCGTGCGCCCCGGCCCGCGGGTGTTAGAGCTGGGGCCGCCGTGGGGAATCCCTTGCTCGGGGCCAGGCTGAGGCGCTGCGGCCGCCGGCGGGCGGGAGCTGTGTGCGCTCCGCTGACATTTGCCGTCGTGCTTGGGACATAGTTGTTCCGTTAGTTCGGTTCGCCTGCGGTCAGACGCCGTGACAGATCTGCGGAGGAAAACCCCGAGAGCGATGGGAGACGGAGGAGTCGAGAGAAGTTTGGAAGGGGGGACGAACGGGTGAGGGATTTTTGTTGTCTTTGGTCTGTATTGTTTGGGTTTTCTCGGTCTCCTTCCTCCACCCCCTTAGTGGGATGAATTATTTAGCACCTCGCTTTAAATTCATCCCTAAAGCTCGCAAGGGGAGGCTTTCATGTCTAGAGGAAGAAAGGAGACGGTAGGTCTGTAGAAATCATGTCTGTCACAGAGCAACCCAGCTGTGATCTCTGCTGTGCACTCTGCCGTTCTACCTACGACAGCCGGGCTCACGCTGGAGATTCCCCTTCTTACCGGTGACCTAACAGCAAAGCCTGTTGTTCAGCGTCTATTTTGCATGAGCTACTATGCTGTAGCAGTTGCTGCTTCATTCAGCTGGAGAGGGAGGATAAGAGGATTCCAGTTTAATTAGCAGTTTGTTAAAACCAGTCAGCTTTGGTCACACGTGTATAATTTTAGAACGTATGTCTTAATTGCAGTGAATTCTGGTGGTGTGCATAGAGCGGTGCCACATGCTGTTTGCAGCATTGGCTGGGGCAGCTTCGTGTTTCTGGTGTTTTAATTTACTGCAGCATGTGTTTACTTGTGCAGCGGCAGATTTGCTGTGTGCTGGGGGTATTCTGCATGAAGCAGATCGAGGAATCAGGGCATATGCTGTGGAGGTTTTTATTGCCCAGAGAGCTGCAAGATGTGGCTTTTTTTATTGGAGCACATTCAGGTTGACATCTTGAATACCCAGATACTGTTCTGCTTGTGTTCAATAATAGGGCTTCTGTGTGGTTTTAGCATTCTTACTGGAGTCTGAAATACTCTAAGTGTTGGGGCCTTCCTCTCTGCTCCTCCCCCTCGCTAATTACTCTGGTTGTTCTCAAACAAATAATTCCTATCTCTCAATATCCCTGAAATCAAACACCAGCAGGCTGTACCCTGTCTTCTGCTTAGCTCAGTGAGTCACTGCCATGCCTTGTGGTAGATTAAGCTGTTGTAGTCTTGCTGCTGGTTGAATATTGAAGATCCCCTGTGTATACTGTGATTTACATTACTGTAAGTAGGGTAATTGAATTACAGCTTCTCTGCAAAGTCTTGTTCCTCTGGTGTTATCAAAGATCAGCCAACTTTAGTTGGGGTGCTAGGCAGGCTGCTGCCTGAATGTTGGCTGGAATTAGACATTTCCACTAGCTCTTATAATTGGATAAAGAACTACTTTTGTTTATTGGTTTTAAACCCTGTATTGCTGAGGAAGCCTGGGGAGTCTCTGAAAGCAAGACATCATTAGGTGTTGACTCCCCCTCCAAGGTAAAATACTTGAATAACAAAGTTAATGACATTCTTTTTTGTGCAGGAATTCCTGTATCAGAGGCGAAAAGATATTCTGAGGTTAGCCATGGGGTGTGTAACAGTAAGAGATTTTTTTGCCTTTTATAGCAGTCAGGATTCATTCAGGGCCTCCACTTGCTGGACAGAGGAGGGAAGTGTTCTATGGATGCTGCTGCTGTAGTGGGGGGAGAAGAGAGAATGAAATGAGTTATCTGTCAGCTCCTAATGACTTTAATTTGAGGATCTTAATTGGTGAGGATGAAATGTGCAAACTCACACAGAGCTTTAGTTGAGATGAGTATGTCTTCTCCATGGCTTGACTCCTTTTTACTGCTGCGTATGTCTTTTTCTGGTTGATAGCTGCTAATATTTGTTTCTCGCTACCTGTTTTAAATAAGGTGTTTCCTGCCCTCAACTTCAGCTGACAAGCAGTTTGAAATCTAGGATGTGTATTTCTGTCATTCCTAAGCCAGTATGAGCCCTCAGATAGAACTGTGACCTTCAAATAGGAACTAAATCATGCACTTGCAAACACATGTCTTTATAAAACTGGCATTAAGAAAAGGGAATAGGGAGCCCTAGTGAGATCTTAAGGGTTTCTGACTCAAGAGTAACAGGCTTTTCCACTGGCTCCTGCTGTCATTTTACCTCTGTCAGGACACTAGAGGAGTTTAAAGTTTTGTCCAGTTCTCTGTGCCTTGTGTTCTTCGCAACATTGATGAAAGATGCAGGTAATTCTCTACACTTCCAGATTGTGTGCACGTACCGAAATACCAGCCAGTGATAGAATATGTGCCATTCTTGTTGCTTTGCAAGAGGCTTTTGGGATTTGATGGCCAATAGTGAAGAGTTGAGTATGTATGGCACTTCATATTTTCTCTTGGTAGTACTTGTTTATATTCATGCTTTTAAAAATACTGACAGTTCTTCATTACATCTGGATCTGCAGCTCTCCTAATTTTTGTGAATAACTTCACAGTTTATTTAGTGGAACTTACTAGCTTTTTCCACAATAGGTTCCTAAATAAGCTGCAAAATCCCCTGCCTATGTGTATTTCGAAGGTTGTGGCTCATAAGCTACTAAACATGAGTCTGAGGTCTAACAGCTCCAACAAGAATTTGATGTAACTTTGCTAATACCCAACCAGAGCTGGTTGGAACGACCACATATTGATACGTCACTTCCTAATGACAACATGGGTCTCTTCTTACAAAGTTGCAATGTGTACGGTGCTCAAAATTGTTGGGGTATTCTTGTGGCATTATCTTGAACCTACTTACTTTTTCATACTTAGCAGGTCGGTTGAGACGCTGTGCCTAACAGATTGCTGAGGAAAAATGTCCTCTTGAGAAGTCCTTTTGTGTGCCCTCAGAGTTAAATGATGTGGCTGCCATGATCACTCACAATGCTCTGAGATAAGAGAAACTCTTGTATCTGAAGGCTGCATCTTAGCCAAAAGGTATCATAACAACAGTATTTCTAGGTAATTTTATATGAAGATGAAATTAAGCTGAAGGGTATTCCCTAGTAGTTTTAAAGATTATCACTGGGTTGCATTTTATGAGCTGCCATGTGAGGCTGATTTAGAAGGTTTTCTCTTTTCAAAGCTGTGATGGATGCTAGTAGCAAGTGTTTTCTAGACCTTCTGGACCTTTTTTATTTATGTTCCTTCAGGCTCAAAGATCTCTTTCAGCAGGATCTCCTAATGCCATGTGTTCTAGTGATCTGGTGCTGACAGAAAGAACACCGAGTGCTTGGTCAGTGCTGTTTTCTGAAATGATACCGTTTTCCTCTGCACTGCTGATCCAACCTGAGACCCTCCAGCTTTTGGTATTTTCTGAGATTCTGAGTCAAACCTGGTGATATATTTGTAAAACACACAGGTGGATGATGGTACTTTTTCAAAGCATTATATGAGTATGCTGAAGTATTTTGCAAACACTGGGATTCTATAGCTTCTCATCTTGATGTTTTAGTGTGGGTGTCATTATGTAGAAGAGAGTCTGAAAGATGAAAGACACTCCATGCTGTCAGTGCAGGAAAGCTGGATGTCAGCTGTGGGGCGGGAGTGGGCAGTTCAGCATTTTGTTTGCTGAAAAGTAAGGGGTGTAGGATTAAAGAGCAGGTTTTGTTGGCATTAAAAATTGAGTATTTTGGTAAAAGTGCTTTTTAGCACTCTGACAGCTTAGTTTAAAGAACTCAAAATCAGTTGAGTATGTATTGGTAATTGGTAATTTACATCTGGAACTTGCATATTTAAGTATGTGAAAATGTTCCTTCAAATACTGTGAAATCCTCGAAGCCTACTGAAATAGTAGAAGTTGTCATGTATGAGGAGACCCTTACTGCAGTGTTTCAGCATGAAGACTCTCCAGACAACGAATTATATAAACAGTGTGCTACGTCTCAACAATTATCACGCCTTTTAATGTTACAAAGTTCTTGTCCTCCTTTTCTTTCTAATATCATATACTGCACTAGGTAAGGAGGTGAATCAGCATAAGCTGTTTGGAGATAGACAGCTTTAGGTTCCTGTGAGGCAGGTAGGTAGGATTTGGCATTTTTCCTTTGCTGCACTCACCCACCCAACTTGAAAATTAGCTGTTCTTGTGAGAAAGCTGTCATCTTTTTCTTGTAGCAGCTGCCTTGCCCTTGGCCCATTTGGACATTCCACAGGTTGTATCATTTTCCACATCCTTTTGAACATCTGTCTTATGTTTAACTTCTCCATTTAAGCATTGTCCTGTTGTTATTCCCAGAGGAGTGGAAAAGCTACCCTTTGGAGAGTGAGACATTTATCTCCAGACTTTAACTCTTCTGCCCCTGCATTAGATTGCTAGGTATCTCTAATCTCTCTTCTTCAGACCCAGGCTTTGTTATGCTTTGCTACTCTCGTATTGTTTTAAGGCAGGAGTGTTGTCAGGATACCATTAGTAATACAATGTGCCAGATTGACTGGTTTTGCGTATTACCAGATGTAGGCAGAGATGATAGCTGGTAGTTCTGTATTCTGAAGTAGTTTTTTTATTTTATTGCATTAAGGTTGAATTAACCCTCCCTCCATCAGATAGAATCTAATACCAGATAAAGTGCCTCTGTGTACACCACTAGCTGCTTAATTTGTAACCCTTGCGGAGATGGGGACAGTCACTCTAGTGACACAAGTGTAGGGGTCTAGGTAAAAAAATCCTGTCAATCCTGAAACTTGCCCTTCTCTGGCAACCAATGGCTTCTCCCAGCTGTGTTAGTCCCAGTTCTCTTTGTGGTTCCGCAGCACCTCCTTTAGGAATGAGTAGTGGGGCTCAGCCTTGGTATGCCACTGACAGAAACCAGAACCGCCTTGCAGACTTGCCAGTTGGCATTTGTCCCACAGCTGTATCTTCAAATCCATCTCTGCTCTGGCACCCCAGACTTGCAGAGTAGAGAAATGGGGAGCTAGTCAAGAGGAAATCTAAGGATTGTTTCTTAGAGTGCTCAGGGGAAGGGTACTCCAGTGGTGCTGTGGGTGTTAACCTGGAAATGTAGTGCAGGGAACAGTCCTAATCATCAAAGGGGTGTTGTGTTTTGCCCACACCTCCTTGTGTTTCCTGTTTTTTTCAAGCGGATAATGCCTGCCTGAGGCACATATCGCAAGCTCCAGAGGCAATGGAACTGTGTCGTTGTTTGAACAGGATGGCACCTTAAAAACAGGTTTTAAGAGAATGCCTGTCTCTCCTCACTTTTCTTTCTTTCCTTTGCAGCCATGGAGTAGAATGGATTCTTTACTGCTTTTTATTGATTTGTTTTTGTACTGTCTATTTAGCCATTTCCCTTTAAAAAGAGATGATGTGACTTTTGTTGACATTGTTGTGAAATCACATGGTACGTGGGAACCATCTGAGTAAAAACTCTTCAAGCCTCCTGACCCAGTGAACAAACCCCTCCAGATTCAGCCTGGCAAATGTCCAAACCCAGTGTTCTGCGAACGCTCTGTAGACCTCAGTTTCTGTTTCACTAATTCCACCTGAACTTGTAACTCATCATCTTAATGAGGCATTTCTGGCTTTATATAATTGCTTATTGCTGATGCAGCAAGGAAATGACTCCCTTTCCTTGCCTCGTGTGTGTCCACCTGACTCATGCTCACACATAATAGTCTCCCCAGGTGGGTATGGCTTGCGTGTTCTTTTCATAGGGTTAAGACCAATTCTGTGCCAAGTCAACTGTAAAATGATTGTTCTAGAAATAGAAAAATCTGAAAATTAAGACTCTGAAAAGATGTTGTATTTTGATGGGACAAACGAGGTGAAAATGGCCCATTACGTTTCTTTATCAATGATATGATAATGGGAGCATGTGGAGCATTTTCGTTTGTCAGCATTTTTCATGCTGCTCTCTTGCTTAAATAATGTTGCAGAATTCCAGTTTTTCCAGAAAGCATGCATGCTCTTTATTCACTTCCAAGTGTGTGTGTGTATTTAAAAAAGAAGAAAAAAATACATTTACCTTAGGCACTGTAATCCTGCTTAGTTCTGACTTACTGAAAGGAAATTGCTGCAGTTTTGCCTTATTTCTGTTTCCTTTTCCAGGCTGATAAAATATCATTTAGTTATTATCACACCATTGTTTTACATTCTGTTACTGGAGTATGAGAACAAGACTAACAACAGGCAGGAGGAGTGCTGCTTAAATACTCTGGAAAAGTTCGTAAGATATTTCTATAATTGGCTAAGTTACTCACAAAAAGTAGGGGCTGCCTTTTTTCCTTGATAACACAAATCCCTACAGCTAATAATTTTACTATTTGGAATATGGGTGCTTTCATTTCTTAGTGCTTTTGTGCTTGCTCACATTCCTGTTCACAAAGGTGGAATTGTTCCACTGCATGATGGAAGGCAGTAAGTAAGGAATTGAGAAAGAAAAATAACAGGATTGTCTGTAGAAAAGAAGAAAAACCAAAACCAGGTGACAGAGTAAAATACTGAGATATGGGAGCACTTTAAGATTGGATGAGAAAAGGTGGTTTATTAATTTACTACATGGAGGAAGGAGCAGCAGTTTTGATGGTTACACGCAAACTAGCAGGAAGCCACGAGTTAAGCAAACACATGCCTGCCGGCTTGAACCTAAATAGAGCAGTGCTTACACAGGGGAGCAGGGGTATTCAAGGTTCTGTGCTATACTTTCTTAGATGGAAAGAGTGGGGTTTCAGCTCATGTGTGCTGAAACTGTTCAGCTTGAACCATGTTTGTTTTCCTTTTCAGGCCCCCAGTGCAGAATAGTATGTTGACCTAAGTAACAGAGAAGAGAGGACACAAGTCAAACTACAAGTGCTTCAGGATGTTGTGTGTAACCCTGTATTAAAACAGACTTGAACAAAAAAGAGTTTAGCAAGGTGTGAGCTTTCCAGGGATTATGAGATCATGCTTAGTTCCATTTCTGATTCCAGAATACCGTGTAGGTTGTTGCATTATTAATCAGTGGTTTCCCTGCACAACTTCATTAGTTGGTTTGTCAGTTTTGTCATGTTTCCTGACAATGTTAATATTTATATTAATTTTGTGTTTTCTAAGAGCTCTTAGTAGGATATTACTGAGACTGGCAAATGAAGAAGTGTGTTTTTGCTTTGGTCGCTTGAAGGCAGCAGTGGAATTGAGTTTGTTTTATGTGGTGTAACTTGCACTTCTGGGACCCCTTGGAAAAAAAGAGGGAATTGAGTCGTAAGTAACTGGAGGTCCATATTTGTAGCAGTAGTCTTTTTATGTGTTTGCTTGTTGTATGTGAATTGGATCATCTGAAGTGTGACTAGCATTTCTCCATTTTGTGAAGAAGAGAAACCATGGAGCACTCGGTAGGGTTTGATCTCTGCTTAGAAAATGGCTTACTCTGAAGCTCTGCAGCATCAGCAGCAGCCATCCCCAGAGAAGTTTGGGTTTTGCTGAGAACTGTCAGCCTTCCCTCCTCAGAGAGGCATTCCTAAACCCCAGGGAATCCCCTCCCGTAAAGTTCTGGAGTAAGCAGCAAGGAGGAATAATAAGTACTTCCTTCCTTTCTATTTTCAGTGGCTGAACTAGAAAGTATCCACTAATACTGTAGCTCGTGCTCACAAAACCCAGCGTAGTACGGGCCTCTTTTCCTCACCCTCCTCCCCAAGTCTTCAGTTTTTCTGCAAGGAGAGGTTGTGCAGCAAGTTTTAAGCTGAAAAAAGGTAATTAAAAGTGTCACCAGGAATATGGTTGACTGACTTCATTGTCCAGTTTCATATTTAGTGTAAAACTCAGAAGTTTGCTGCAGAATTTTCATGTGCTCCGGATTTATACTTTCTTCCAGCAGTGCGTATCAGGCTGGCTTCCCCCACCCCCAGCTCTCACAGACCGTGTGTATAGCTAGAAAGGCATGGAGAGCAGCTTGATGTTTTGGATCTTGGGAGGCGTTTTGGAGTTTTTGGAAGTGCCTCACTCCTAGTTTCATGTAAACAGCTTTGCTGGCTGTTGCAGAGGGAGGAACCTTTCAGCTGTGGGAATGGTGGCCAGCAGACAGGAGCAGTGTGTTGGATATAAAATCCTTTTCGTGGCCAGAGCCAAAGACATTTTGTCAAGTGTCCTGAGTGGGGATAATCAGTAACAAAACCTTTCAAAGAACTGCAGATGTTTTTCACAAGGACCTGCACTCCTCTCCGTGTGTACTGTCAAAGAGGTACTTGCTAACAAATCTGGATTTTCAAATGATCATCTGAAAACTGTAATTTTAGTCAAACTGAATAACTTTTTCCAGTCTCCTCCTCAGTTATTTCATTGCAAGCTTTGTATTTCTGGCTTTTGTAAGTTTTGTTAAAAAAAAAAAAAACAAACCAAAAAAACACTAACATTCAGCTTTTTGAAAAGGTTGCAGCGTATGATCTGAATTCAGAAATATTCTTATTGAAGGTTATTGATATTTAGGAAGGAAAAACTGGTGCCTGATGGGCTCAGATAAACTTCTCTTTGGGAGGAGTTTGAATGAGACTGTGCCTTTAGTCTCTGACTCAACTTGAAGTCTTAAAAAGAATTCAGTATCACTCATAAATTCTGATAAACTCATTTTAACATCAGTGTTTTGTATATTGCTTAATAAAGTCACAGTGGGTGGAATGAAGATTCTGCCATCTGACTCCTGATGGCAGGTTTCTTTCTGCTTTTGGCTTGAGGCTGCATGTGAAACAGGTGGGTATGTAACAGGACAGTAATCTTACTTGTTGCAAGTCAACACATCAAAACATACTGATGTCCCTTATAAAATCAAACCTTTATTAAGGTAAAACTTAATATGTAAACTTAAATGCCCTTAATGTGGGTTTTAATTTAAGCTCTTCCAATGTGTCCTGTTGAAGAACGACAGAAGAGCAGCATTTCTCATAATATGCACCTTAGCCTTTATCAAATGGACTTGGTCACTTTCACAGCTTTGTAGCTGCAGTTAGCAGAATCTGTCATTGCACATGGTTTTACTGCATTATTGTAATCTCTGGAGTAGTAGTAAAATGTATACATGGGACATGTGAGAGCAGCAGGATTGTTTCAGCTGGTTCCAGATAAGGTAACTGAAGGCTCCCTCCAATGATCTCCTAATTCAAATGAAGGATGAGATAATGCTGAAAAAGACCAGGAACTTACATGTTGGCTGTCTTCCATTCCTACACAATGTATCTAAGTTGACTGTAAATTGTTTTGTATCCTCAAATTGGCTAAGTAGGTTGTTGCAGTGTGGTGCCATGATGAGGCATTCAGTTGTTTTAGGATTTGGCAGAGACCCAGTTTATGTACGTGCAGAGAAGCAAAAAATGTCAGCTCCAGAATGTGTTTTATCTGTGGCCTGAAAAGAAAGTCATTGTATAGGTTGGGTAAAGACAAAGTTTCTCTTTTTAAATGAAGTATGTGCTGCTTTACGGAACTGTTACCTACAAGATCTGTATGTGCTTGAGCGCTGCTGAGCTACACGAGCAGATAAAATCTTTGCCACCAAGCCACAAAAAGTACTTGTGGAGGTTGGTAGTTGGGGATAGGAGGAAGCAACGGTTGTGCCTCGGCGGTCAGTCATGGTAGGGGTATAGGTACTTCCTGGGAAAGGAAAGCTGCAAAAAAAGATTTGAAAGAGAGATACAGGGAGCAAAGAGGAAAAGTGGCTTTGTCTGTGATCATCAGGGTGTGAGAGTAGGGAGCACGAGGAAAAGCAAGAGTAAGAAAATTTGGCAGGACAGGCTGTGCATTATATCTAGTTGAAGTCATTGTTTCCTATTTAAAAACACCGATATTTGTTGTTTTTTTCCTAAGTTCCTATACATCCTATGGAGTAGATCTGCAGATTCTCTGAACACATGCAGGGGGAGGGTCTGTTGTAGAGAAGTCGGTTATGCATCTGCTTCTTTTGTGGTCAGATGTCATCTATGATTGCAGTAATCATCTTCTTTGCTTCCACTTTGCATTAAGTTTTGAAGAATTTTGCTCATACTGAAAGCAAAGCTAAAAATAGAAAAGCAAGACCTTTAAACAAGGATACAAGAGTAAATATTTGTATATCCTGCTTTCTAAACAGGTTTGGAAAGCAAAACTGATTTTCAGGCAGGTCTCCTATCAATGGGACTATTCTTTCCTGCATTGTCACAAAATGGTTTACACAACCAGAGGATTTTAATCTGAAAGAGCTGCTATAGGAAAAGCTTCAGGACTGAATAAAGCACAAGGGAGGGGTTTGCCGTAATGTAACAGCAGCTTTTGTGAATGGTCATAATTGGTAGTTGGGTGTAGGAGGCGTTGCGTTTTTCCTTCTCCTTTGACTTACTACAAATGGCAGAAATGGAGCTGACGAGCCATAATGAAATCATTATTTTTATCAGACTCCAGCCTTGCTCCCCAAAGATTCCCTTGTCCCAGAAATTTAATTAGAAGGGTCAGGATGTATGCACAAGTATTTGAATCTGCCACTGGAAAATGGATACTGCTGAGGAATCCGATTCTTCCTATCAGACTGGTTAGTGCCGTGGTGAGCACTGATGATACCAAGGCAGTAACCAAGTTCCTGAGACGTTTAGTAACAGATGATTTGAAGATAGAAACTTGCTGTGGCTGCAGAAGAAAAGCAGCCTTCAGGCCAGAAGAATTTATTTTAAGTTACTCCTTGTTTTTTATGGTAGTTGATCTTTAGCTTGGGAAGGCATGTTCACAGACGTGTAAGAAAAATGCACAATATAATTTAGGCTTTGCTTGCTTTTATTCTGGGAGTAGTGCAGAAGCATATTTAGAAGGTGTGCTGTGGCTTCTGCAAGCCTCCCTCTTTTGCTGCTGGCAGGAATCAGTTGACTCGGATCTTCCTGCCTGAAGGATCACAGTGTTTGTCTGTCCATTATTTCCCTGACCGTCAGTGAAATTCAGTATCCTGCGGAATCCCACCCATATCTGAAGATTTCAGTTGAATCCTTCTGTCCTTTTCTGTTGGATCCCTCTTGAGGTTTCCTCTTTTTCTTTCTCTGCAGGGAATCTGGCGCATCCCCGTGGATGAGATCGACCGCCCGGGCAGTTTTGCATCTCATATGAACCGCTCTATTGTCTTACTGCTAAATGTACTCTCACAGCTAAAGGATTACAACACCTTGCTGAAAGTCTCATCTATGCTACAGAGGACCCCTGATCAGGGAAAGTATGGTCTATTTATTTTAATCCATCACTTTGTGAAGCTTTGAATATATTTTGTTCACTGTGTAACTATTTTATTTAGTTTAGGAAAAGTCTTTAGACATATTCCTCAGGAATATAGAGGAACGATAGTTAATTTTTCTCAGGATTACGATTCCATAATAGAATCTAGAATTTCTCTTGAAACTCAGAGCAGCCATAGAGCTGCCTTGATAGATTTGCAGAGGCTTTCTGTTGTGTGGAGGGATTCACTTGTGGAACAGAGCATCATGACTTCTGCACCCTTCTGCTGGCCTCTTGCATAAGAGCTGTGTCCAGTGAGGGAGGTCACGGCCCAGGCATCCTGCCTTCCTGTAATCCTTGACAACCTGAACAATGGTTATGTGCCTGTTGGCAGCTGATGCTATTTAAAAAGCTTATCCTATTCATGGGTGATCTAATTTTAATTGCATTAACCTTATTTAAGAAAAAAGAAGACATTCAATGTGAGCTATATACAGATTCATATCAGTTGAAAGACCAAAATAAACATCTAAGGAAAACATTGAAGCAATTGAGGTATAATTCTGGTAGCTTGCCAAGTGGGAAATGTTGAAATCAATCTCTGGCAAATGCTAAGGAAGTTGAACTGGATGATTGATGGCAGTAAGTTGGAGGCATTGAAGGTTTCTGCATGTGTTTTTGAGTGTGAGGGCATGTGAATTTGCATAGGTTGTAGTATGTCTGGGAATGTCACCACATGTTCAGCAAACTTGAAGCCAAAAATACTTTGACTTTTAGCATATCTGAAGTACTGAACCATAGAAGGTTTAAATTCTGTCCTAAGCAAGCCCATAGTTGTACTAAAAATATTATGTTATTTGTAAGTCTAGACTGAATTTAACAAACAAGTAATTTGACATGTTGGATTGGCCAGTGCCAGCTATGGTGAACTTATAAATGCAAACATTTTGGGTGTGTCTGGTATATGCCCGTAACAGCCCTATTTTTAAAAACAGGGACTTTTTAGCTGAACTGTAGTTATTACTGGACTAATGAGGAGTCAGGGTTTTGTATCTTTTGTCTGAAAAGCAAACCCTAAAATTTTAATTACCAGTCTAATGTAATATTGTAGAGAGAAAATGTGTATTAAAAATGTTGGCTTTTTGACTGAAATAGTACCCTTCAAAATTTACTTGATTTTTAGCTCTCTCAGTAAAAGCAGCTAATTCTGAAATAGAAATTCAGTTTTCCTCAAACTCAGGCAGGATTGATGGCTGGAAATATTTTCCTTGAAAGTGGACTAAAGCATTTCGTCAGAATACACTGAAGTTACAGTGCTGTTGTAAATTAAATGAAGCTATAGGATGAGTAAGTTTTACACATACAAGTTTTATATTTTCTAAATAATACTAAATAGGAAAAAAGGTATTAGTATCCAGAACATGAAAATCCCATCAGTTCGAGATAGCTTTGTGTGACTGATGGGCCTTTTCAAGAAGAAGTTTGATTAAAAAGCTGGTGTTTGAGGGTCACAGAAGGGCTGATGTAAGGAAACTGTAATTCTGGTTGTCTGTTTTGCTCTGGGTTTGGTTTGTTGAGGTTTTTTATCCTTTCCCCTTCCCTCTGTTTTTAGTTCCTGCTATCTTTTGCTTCATGCATGTCATCTTTGATGGTTATGCTGAGGGGAGAAGTGGAGCGAAATGTAGCTGAAGTGTTAGATTTCAATATGCAACCATTCGTGGTGTTTGCTTTCTTGTAACTTGCTTTAAAATTGTTCTGTTGAGTTTTCGGGGGGGGGGGTTGGTTTATTTGTTGGGGGGTTTTGTTTTCTTTCCGGCGTCCTGGTTCTTGCTTTTAAAGTTCTTTAAGCTTTGGGCAGGTAGCTTAATTTCTGTTACCTTACTGTGGCACAGGAAGTACTTGCGTGATGCAGATCGCCAAGTTTTGGCCCAACAAGCCTTTGTGCTTACAGTGAAAGTGTTGGAGGACATTCTCAACGATCTGACACAGGTAAATGTGTTTAATGGTCCTTGATTTAGTAACTAGTTTTTTCTAGGTTTAGTTTGCTGACCTTAGATCTCCTGAGACTGAAGTGCTGCATTATTATCCCTTATTTTTAATACCTTTTGTTTATATGCAACTACATATTAAACTTCCTTCCAGCTTTGTTGTCTTTTGTTTTTGAAATCCAGTAACAAATAACAGTTGTTGAGAACCGATTGCAGTAAGTTTGGTTTGACTGTCCCTAATATTTCAAATGATGGTCGTTTTGTAGAGTATAAGAACAGCTACATTTACAGGTGGGGTCTATTGGAAATTTCCTTTTCAAATGAACTAATATTCCTCTTGCAAACTAAAACCACACAACTAGATATTATGTACTGTTTCTTGACAGCACCACATCTTTTATTACATGTAATTGTAATTTAGATGAAATTTTAAGAAGTCAGGTAGAGACTAATCAGTTTTCAGGTGAAGATAACTGGAACTTGGAGGTTTATTTAATAAATGCATTCAAGGAATTGTTTGTTCCTAAGGGTTTTCCAAGTTTACAAGAGTATAGTAAATGAAAGCTTCCTTAAGAACACTGGAACTCTGTCTGAAATAGTTTGCTCGTGAATCTGGGTGGAAGGATTCTATCAATAGCAGGTTTTGAAAGAAGAGATGATGTAGCGAGGTTTTCTACCTTTGGACCATCACCAAAGAAAAAAGTGCAGAAATTAAAGTACTCCAGCAGAGGTTAACATACTTCTTGATCTACTAACAAGAAGGTTAGGTAAGAGCAACCAAGGGGAAGGTTCTTAAATTTGAGGTTAATTTGCAGCTGCCAAAAGGAACAGATTCAGTTTTGCTTTCAGTATATTACAAGAAAATTTAAAGTTATTAAAACCTTGCATTTCATTTAGTTGGATCACATAGTATAGACTGAAGTAGTTTGGGGGGGGGGGAGCATTTCAGCTTCGGTTCAGCCTGTGCTGTTGATTTCTCTGTGGTGTTTTTACTGATTAAAATACTTTAATTATAAGACTTGTGGCATGGATTAATTAATATTCAGGAGCAAACAAGTGTGAACGTAGAATAAATGCATTTTCTTCAGCAGAAGCAGTAACGTAAAGGTACTTGCTGTCAGTTTTCATGGTAGTCATAGCTGTGCTAAAATGCTTTCTGATTTCATTAATAACAGAGAAGAATGATCTCTTGTATTAAGGTTTCAGAAGATCAGAGTTCCAAGTCTTCTAACCTTGCTTCAGGAAGGATGACAACAGATGTCTCTAATAAAACTAGTGCTGAAGAGGGGAAAGATGTTCTTCCCAAAAAGCCAGTTTTATCGGATGGAGTAATACATAATACTGAAAATGGAGTAAAGGAGGTGACCCAGGGGCAAATTCCCAATGCCATGGACATATTGGAACAAGAGGACAAGAATGACAAGGAAATTAAAGAGCTCCCGGGCCCTGGTTCAGTTGAGCCTATGGATCTTGATGGATATTCCAAGGACCCTGAAAAAATTGATTCTTCATGTAAACGCAGTGAGCCAGAACGTCTTCAGTCTGGCAGGAACTCCAAGGAGAGAGCTTCAGAGAGCCGGACTCCAGAACTTTCTTTGGAAGAGCTAAGTATTAGCTCAAAACATCAGCAGCAGGCAGCTAAAGGAATAGTTCAAGCAGTACCTACAGAAGAACCTGTGCAGAGATCAAGCAGGAAGAGGAAATTACTTGAGGATGTGGAGTCTGGAAAAACACTTCTGCTCGATGCGTATAGAGTGTGGCAGCAAGGTCAGAAAGTTATGGCCTATGACCTGGGTAAAATCGAGAAGATCATGTCTGAAACGTACATGCTGATTAAACAGGTATTTTATCATTAATTGTAATTTCTCTGTGTCACCTCAAACATCATTGTTGAATAGCAGTAATTGCCAAACCAGGCGGTATAAAATTTGCCCTGTATCTGTTAAAAAGTTAGGGAGAGAAATATCCCCCGAAGAACCATTCTCTTGACAAGACTACTGCTGGGGAGGGGTGGGGAGTAGGACCCTCCATGTTTTGGAACTAAATTTAAATATAAATAATTTAAGAGCTACAATGCAAATTATATGGGGTTTGTTCATGGTAAATGTTAGTTTGAATTGAGATACTTGTGTATCTTTGAATATATGTTCCTGAATAACTTAAGATCACTGTTCTGCCATAGAAATGCTGCTTCTCGCCCTTACTCCCATACTCTACATCCCCATTTCATGTGAATTTAATTAAATTTGTAGATGAGCTATGTATGACTTAATTAGTTGTGATTCTGTGTTCAGGTGGATGAAGAAGCAGCACTTGAACAGGCAGTCAAGTTTTGCCAGGTGCATATGGGAGCATCAGCACAGAAACAGGTAAGCTCTGTGAAGTCCCTGTCTGCTTATAATGAGCTTTTATTACTTAGTCTGTACAATCAAGTCTGTCACTGAGTGTTTGCAGCAGTTGGAAATACCTACTTTCCTTGTATTGTCATCTAAGACAAGTTGGGCCACATCAGTGCAGGGAGCTCATCCCTGTTTATGTCAGGCTTGAAGGACAATTTGTGTGCCCAAAAGCTTTTGGGAAAACCTCAATCAGTCTTCAAATTGAAATATTTATGGCACACTACAATCTTCTCAATGACCACATCATTCCTTAGCATTTCATAGATAGTAATTACTTCTCTGATCCCTAAGGGCTAACAACCTCATAAGCTTTTCTCTTGCTAACATTGCACTGATCTGGAGATCCCAAATATCTTTTCTCTCAACTTGAATGGTTGAAAATCTGATTTTAACTCTCTTATATTATTCGTGGGTTTTTTAGTTTGTAGTTTCTGGGTTTATCCAGCAAACAATTAAATAGCTGTAAAGGGTTGGCTATTTAACAGTCCTTAATGTGAAATGAAAGCGAAGAGGAAAACTGGATGAATGACATGTTTAATGGTCATTCATTTTGCCAGCAAGTTGTTGGTTGAAAGCCCTAGAGTATTTTGTACTCTCTGTGGTTTTTGCCATCAGCACACAAGGAAGCAGTTTTTGACTGGAAGATAAAATATGTTTTGAAGAAAATCTATGTTCCTAGTTCATAGCCTGTGGTTTAATACTGTGTGGGGCTTTGTGCATGCTTTATGCTATGGAAACATAGCCTGTGTTATTGACTGTTAGCTCTCAAAAAGTAATTAAAATAGTATTTGTCTAAAAGTATTTGAAAAAATCTGTTGGAGTGCAATTTATAAGCCTGTTGTCTTTGAGTGTTTCACCGGTGCTTGTCTGTATCATGCTTAAGTTTGTAAAACAGGAAGTGTCTCTTTTCTGCACAAGAAAGGTAGACAACTATATGAATATGTTGAGTCATGTTCCATGCTTATTTAAAGTAGAGCTCTTTCAGGAAAGTCTTGAACAAACTTGCTTTATGAACTGCAGAAATTTATTCTGGTTTTTGCAGGTTGTCTCTTCTGTCCCTCATGTATTTCTTCTATTATTTCATCTTCCTGTTATCTCCTGTAACTTCATCTACTTGTCATGTGCCTTACTTAGCAGAGGCGTACAAGGAGAAGTGTAGCCTCTGACTAGTCTAGAGATATCCGCACAACGCATTCCAGCTTGCCAGTTACCAGAAAAAAGTATTATGGTAGCAGGGAGGGGGAGAATTGCTGGATTTTCAGTCACCTTGCCTAGGCATGGACTTCCATAAGAATGGAAGGATGGACAGTAAAAGCTTTTCAGAATTTCTTGTCATCCTCCAAATTTGGATGAGGCTTTTCTTCTGTAAAATACACCTGTCTCTGCTTTGCAAAAGCATAAGCTTTTAAGGAGGTACATCTCTGATGTTAGCAAGTTAAATGCTGTCTTAATGTGAAAAGGGTTTGAATACCTATCTTGCCTGGTTTTCAAAATAAATGTGTTTCTGGAGCCTTCAGATAATTCTTCTGGTTTCTGAAGCAAATCTGGTTTCTCTCTCTGGAACACTGCCTCTGTGCTTTAGATCTTTTCAGTCTAACTTCAAATAATGCACGTTGCCTGGTCCTCCCTTCAGTGTGTTAATGTACATGACAAATGCTTTTCAGAACTAAAGCGCAGCTGTTAGAGATGCTGGTTAATAGACAGAAGAACTTCCAAGGTGAACTTTCTGTATTATATAGAGTCAAGAGGGCTTCCTTTCAAGTTTTTCTGCCTAGTGCAGCTGAAGAAAATTGAGGCTGTACGTCAACCCCTGTAACGAGGGTTAGTGCTGTCTGCTCTGCAACTTCAGGAAAAGCAGGTTTTTCTGTGTCTTTTGTGAAAGGTTCCAGATGTTATTCTTGTTTGCATTTAAGGTATGTGCCTTCCAGTGGAGTTTGAACCTTGTGTTTTCATGCTCTTGAATCTATGGGTACTTGTTCTCATATCATTTTGGTGGATATTGTTTTACTGGTGATTATTGCCTTGTCCAGGAGGGCAGAGGAGAATCACAGAATCAGAGAATAAACTACATTGGAAAAGACTTTTTAAGATCATCAAGTCCAACCATTAACCTCAGGACTGCCAAGGCCACCACTAAACCATGTTACTGAGAACCTCATTTACACGGTTTTTGAGCACTTCGAGGGGCAGTGACTGCACCACTGCCCTGAGCAGCCTGTTCCAATGCCCTGATTACCCTCAGGGCAGGCTCTGTTATACAGCATTTGTCCTAGACAACTTCACCTTCACACTATATTTCTTCTTGAAATGGTGTTAGTACTCGTTGTAAGGAGGCATGCCAACCTAGGTTTTTCCCTGTGCTGTGTGGAAGGTCTGAGTCTGGAGTGTCCATGAAGGTCTGCAGTTACTAATACTGAGATAAAAGTTACCGGACAGTATGTTTAGTTACAATGTGCATTTGTATGGTGCCTCTCTAGCAGAGCAAAAGGAAAGGATATACCAGTAAAGAGAGTGTTTCCTCATTGGGTTTTCATGGAAGTAACTTTCTCCAAGTTGTGCCCCTCCGGAAGTCAGTAACATTTTCCTCTTGAGCTACAGAAATGAACAGAAATGTCAAGGCAGGTATTCTAGTAAAATCATAGTCTGGTATTTCAGATCTTTATTTATTTATCTATTTATTTTTTAATAAACCTTGACATATTAAGGTGGGTGGGGTTTTTTTTTGGTTGTTTTTTTGTTGTTGTTTTTTGGGGTTTTTTTTTTTTGGTTTTTGTTTTGTTTTGTTTTGTTTTTTAATTTATCTTGGGGGGAAAAATAGGTGTTGTCACGTTGTGATTTATGACTTCAGAATCAAAGGAATTAGCTAATAAGCGTCTTTTAAAAGTAATGTTACTGTTTGCTTTCTGGATGCAGTCACCTTTTTAAACCCCACTCAAGCAACTCACATGTATCAGCCAAGTTCCTTGCTGGGCTTTCTTGAAAGTTCAGGGTATGCAATTGCTATGGCAACTTTTCCAGCAAGGTCAACAGTTACTCAGGCATGCGGCAAAGCATGAGAATGGTGAACTTTTCTAAGTCACTTCCCCAGGTATTTAGTTGACTTTGTAGAAGAAGATGCTGGAGTCTCACTGGCTCAATACATCTCAACATCGCATCAGTCATGAGGACTACAGAGGACTTCTAAAATCAAGTGGAAGGGTCACAGTATTGCCAAGCTATTAAAAAGATTAGATCTCATCACAAAAGCATGATAACCCACTTTGTCAGTTTCTGTTTACTGACTGCTGTATTGTTTCCTCCTTATGCCTGAAGAGGCATATAAAAAATTCAATAGTTGTTAAATATTTAAGTTAAAAACTCTGGAAGGAAGTGAAAAAGCCATAATTCAAATGATTCCTCATTCTAGTAGCAAGTGAAAACTTTCATAAAGAAACCATATACTTCCTGGAACTGTACAATAGAACAGCCAGCAGAAAAAGACATTTATCAAGGTAGATTTTGTGTTCACTTGGGGTTTTTTGGTGGGGTTTTTGGACTGTCAATTTCCTGGGATAAGTGACTTAAGAACCACAGGCCCTGTAAACCTGCTCAAACTATCCAGTAACAGAGCGCTTCTCTGGGCTGCCACAGCTCTATACGTGACATCATTTGTTTACAGAAAGCAAATACTTGCCAATTCTAAATAAAACAGGGCTCAGTCTGTGGAAAACAGACAGAGTCTACAAGAGTGTCTCCACACTAATTCATAGTGTTATAGTAGCAGTAGGGCAGCTTCGCACAGCCTAAAGGATCCTGCTAGAAATGGACTAAAAGGAAACTGCAGCATGTAATAATCTCATTTAGCTGGGAGTGCTTCCTTAAAGGGAATGTTTGCAAGCTTCAGAGTGCATCCCATTAAGAGGTATGTTTTATTTCAAGTGATTTAACAGGAAATCTTGTCACTTCCAGTGCAGTCAAATACTAGCTCATCTGCAGTATACAGTTTCAAGGTTAGTTTATGTGCAGGTTTTTCACCATTCTCATGTTTTGCCACATGCCTGAGTAACTGTTGACCTTGCTGGAAAAGCTGCCATAGCAATTGCATACCCTGAACCTTCAAGAAAGCCCAGCAAGAAACTTGGCGGATACATATGAGTTGCTTGAGTAGGGTTTAAAGAGGTGACTGCATACTCAGAGTTAAGAGGACAAGGGCAATATTGTCTGATCAGTTTTCAGTGATACGGAAGATTGCCCAGTGAACACTTTGAAAATAAATACCATTTGATTTGTTACAGCAGTATAATCATCAGCTCTTCAGAGAATTTTGTTGTGCTGCTTCTTGCAGATATAACTGCTCTTGTTGAAGTCAAGAGTTGGTCATATGACTAAACTAATGTAGACTTGAGGATTTAACAAAATATCTTCTCAAATATTCACATTCTCTAGTATAGCCTATTGACCCTTCAGCCTATTGCACTGTTTAAAAGCAAGAGACTGGAGTTCCAGAGACTACTTAAATTTAGTTCAGAATATAGCAGCTTCCAAAGAAGGCTGTATGACCACCAGTAATGAGTGCGGTTGTGACTTCAAAGGCAATTGCTTATGCTAGGATTTCAAGTCATGAAATGAGTAGTCCTGCAGCTGGAAAAGGTGGGAGAACAGTAGCCCATCTCATCCGATGGGCTTTTTGTAACTGAGGGAGGAAAGTAAGGAGTTCAAGTTGAACGTATGAGTTGTGATGGTGTTGGAGTTTTCGGAATTGTTTTGTCGTTGTTCAAAGTAATACCTCTAGAAGACATGACAGTGAGTCATAGCGTAAGAACATAGCATAGTTAAATCAGCATTTTCAAGTGAGAACTGCTGCTGGAAGTAAGCCTGCTTCCTTGGTGGCTGCTCTTCCTCTGCCATGGTATACATTCCTCTGTACTGGCCCAGGTATTTGAATGGCTGTGCAGTACACCAGACTGGAGAATAGGTGTGGCTGAAAGTCATTCTTCCTCTTTGTGTTCTTTTCCATCGTAGGTGTGACCCACATTTTTGATACATACCTGTTTAATAGGCTGCGACTGCTATCCATTAATGGTCACTATGTTAATAGTAGTTAAGTACTGAAGTTATACTAGAGATAATTCACTTTGTGGTCAAGCAGCATTTTGAAGGATGCTTATTCTTCTCTTCGATTTTCTGAGAATGTTATCAAAAAGATCTGCAGAGATCCTGAAAGCAGTCAGCTATTGCTCTGAGTTATAAGATATATTTTTAGTCTTGCCAGCTATGATTTTCATGCGAAATTAATGGCCCCTGGAAATGGAATACCAAGAGCTTGTTGAGGGAGAATGAAAGATTAAGAGGCAGACTAGTTTGACCTTGATGTGGCATTATACTTAAATCTGTAGTCCTAAGGACTAAGGAGGGGGTGTGCTGGCAGAAAGCAGTTGTGAGGCTGCTAGATAATTGGAGAATTTCTAATACGTCTTTTCTCTGGCTGCCTAAAATTGGTCACATTAAAGTCTTCATTTTATACATAATGATGATGTCTGTGATACTGTTAAGGACGTGTCACCATGAGAAAGTTACTGCAGCACAAGCTAGGATGAAGCTTTATAGTGCACAGAGCATTCTATTAATGCATGTGGAGATACTTCAGACTGAAACGCATCTGTCTTTCTTTTCTTGACTTGCAATTCAAAAAGGTATTTTTATTACTGGGGACTTGGTTTTGTGTGCATTAATACTAAAATTACAGCTTTCACCAGTATTGAAACTGTCATGACAGGTAGCTTAAAGAGGACAGGTAAAACTTTGTGGTTGTGTTAGGCTATATTGTGGATTGCCAATCCTGAGAACTGAATAGAACAAATAGCTTAAAACATTGCAGACATCAACATTGTACACAGGGCTGGACTTAACATCTCTGAAAATACAAGAGTGTTCAAGGGCAAAGTTCCAGAATGCCATTAAGTCTCTAGTCCTGTGTTGACCCTTGAGAATATGGGACTGTATGTAGAAAGTACTCATAATATAGGTAGTGTTGTAGCAGCTGAAATTCCTATTGGCTCCTCACAGTATAGTATATCATCTAAATGTCATGTGAAGGGGCTATTTCAACATTGCTGAGTTATTTAAGACTCACTGTTGCATTAGCCAAAAAAACCCTTGCTCTGGGACCACTTCCATCCCTGAAGAGTGAGAGAGAAATTTTCAACCACCCTTTCCTGATCCAGCTGCCAAACCTCAAGCTCTCCCTGCACCATTCGGACTGATCATATCCTCCCTTTCACCCTTGGCTTGAACTCACCTCTTCCAAAGTATCACCTCCTTGATCACCTTCTCCCACTGGCTGGTGCGAAATTCCGAGTGCTCTCCTCCTTTCCCTTTCTAAATCTGCAGTCAAAACTCTTCAGCAGCTTTCAGTGCTGGATCTAACTAAATGTGATGTTTCCTGAAGAAGCTGCCACCAGAATCAACACAAGTACATTTTGTTATAAACACAAAGGCACAACCGGGCTATGCAGATCAGCTGTGCCTTTCAGGCTTCTGGCAGGATCCTTGAGTTTATGAAGCTTGCTACTTCTATAATATAAAAGCTGTATTTGTTGAGGAAAGGTGGTGCTTTAGTGCTGCTGTTTTCTTGTCCTTCTCTAGTTTCAAAACAGGTGACTGAGGTCTTGGTTTCTCCTTTCATCAGTGTTTAGTTGTTCCCAGCATTGGTGATGTCTTAAAGTCTAAAATGTCTTGAAGCCTTAAACCACAGCCTCATACTGAAGAAATTAAGGGAATGATGCCATAGATGATGGGTTTGCTGTATGGGGTCTGCAGCTGGAACCACACACAACCTCAGAAGTACTCAGATTGATTCTGGAGCATCAGTCTAGTGATGTTACCATCTCTATGTTGGACCTTACAGTGATTGTGACATTTTATTTGGAACAGGAAAAATTGTCTCTGTGAGTGAAGCTAGAGGGCACTTCAGTGAGTGTTTCCCCTTCTGCTGTGGAATGCAGTCAGCACTGCAGTGACATGCTCTTCAAGTAGAAAACTTGAGTGACTTGTTTGAATTGCCTTGAATGTCTAGAGCAGTTTTGTCTCTAATTCCCACTTAAATAAACCAACCCAACCAAACCACACAAAAACAAACCACCAAGCTGTTCTCTTCAAGAAACTGCTAAAAGCCTTTTGCAAAGGCACTTTCCTGGGGATGGGAGGAGTTAAGTAAAATATTAAACTATTAGAAAATAATCAGCTCTATTTCTACCTCATGTGTTTTTTCCCCTCCTTTTTGTTCCACCCACATGCTGCTAATTTTCATCTTTTCTTCCTGCACATCAAGACGTCAGAGGCTGCTTACAGAAAAAGTTGTTTTTCCTGAGTTGTCTGTATGCTTTATTAATGCAGCAAAGATGACAAGAAAAGAGGGGAAGGAGGAGGTGGGGGTAGGGGGGGACAAAAGGATGAGCTCTTTCATGGTCTCCTACCATAGGGTGACCATTTTGTTCACTGTTGCATTTGCCAGTTGCCATGGCATCCCCCTCTCACTCTATCCTGGAGGTGTATTATTGATATAATTAACAGCTCTCCTCCTTCTGTCTCCTGCAGAAAGCAATCATTAAGTGAACATGAAGGGAAGAAAAGTCACTTTTTATCTTATACTTTGTCTGACAGTGGTTTTCATCCTGCTGCCTTATCTCTTTTGGTCAATAATGATGTTTTTGTGTATGGAGCATTGCTGGAATACAGCTGCTTGCATAGAGCAGGACATTGCGCTCCTGCATTCATTTGTGTAAATGGAGGATTTTGTTGGGTTAAAGTGCGGTTCAATCAGATGTATCTAAACCTTAGTTATTTTCTATATATAAAACTGGAATCTTAGGAAATAAAACTGTAATCTGGGGAAATACAAGTTTTGTTAGAATCGGGATCATGAATATTGCTGCTAGTTCTAATGAACCTTGAAGAAAACTTCCAAATGAGATTTCTTTCAAATATTGCTGCAGAGAGATTGGGGAAAAAATAAGAATAGGGATAGTTTAATTGAAACGCTCGATTGAACAGAAGTTGAGGGGCCAGTATTGTGGCAAGTGGACAGTGTGTTGTTCAGCCACTTTGTGTGACAGCTTCAAGGCTTTGTGGTGATGCTCCGGTATTCTTTTAAAAGGCATATCCTTTTGTTAGGTGGATTCTGACTTCAGTCCCACAGAATGCCAAACTGAGACACGGGAATAAATTAAAAAGCCAAGAATAAGTTACGTAGCAGGTGTACTTCTAGCATCTTTCATCAAGAAACTTGTGTTGGGAAGACCATCACTATCCCTTTCTGTGGAACATCTGATTGTTACTTCTTCCCACAGCCCCCGAGCAGTGAGCTGTTCTAGGAGCAGTATCAGAAGGTCCCTGTAGGATTTGTTTGTTGTGTTTTGAAAGCAACAATAAGTATGGTAATGTCATGGTTTAACCTTAACCAGCAGCTAAGCCCCACACAGCCGCTCACTCACTTCCCCTGGTGGGATGGGGGAGAGAATCAGAAAGCTGAAAGTGAGAAGATTCGTGGGTTGAGATAAAGACAGTTTAATAGGTAAAGTGAAAGCCGCGTGTGCAAGCAAAGCAAACCAAAGAATTGGTTCACTGCTTCCCATGGCCAGGCAGGTGTTCAGACATCTCCAGGAAAGCAAGGCTCTGTCACACGTAACGGTGACTTGGGAAGAAAAATGGCATCACTCCCAATGTCCCCCTTCCTTACTACTTCGTCCCGCAGCTTCCATTGAAGGGGTTGTCCATAGCTTCCGAGAAGCTGAATGAACTCTTTGAGGAGTATACAGAAATAGTCAATGTTTTAACAAATAATGAGTCTGATCTTGTCACCTGCATAGGTCAGATGTAGTCGCCATTCAAACAAACACGCATGCCAGTTATTCATTTGAATTTTAGCTTTATAGAGACTTCATAATGAAGAACATTTTTACTAAGTTTTGTAAAGAAGAGCAAATAGGATAGCAGGTATTTATGGAACTAATGGACTGTTTTACTTGTCTTCTGTGACATGTCATTTGGTTATGAATAAGCCTTATATGTTAGTTCCATCCACTTTGGTAGTATGGTAGTCAAGACAGAAGTAGCACTGCATAATCTTCAGTACCTTGTCTTGTTTTAAAGCATGCAGAAGGAAGTCCAATCCTGACTAGATGAACCTGTAATCACAATGAAAGATAAGAAGGCGGCAGATAAGAGTTTTCATCTGATTTCAGTTATATGCACTTGTTCTCTAAGTAGCATCCTCATCAGTTTAAGAAAAGATTCCTTTCCTCTTGGTGACTAAAGCCGCTTTGTAATAAGGCCACCATCTTTTAAACATACTGGTGGTTAACAGACACTTAACACAGTGCAGTGAATTAAAGAGGGGCAAGGAGAATTGCTGTACTTTTGACTTAGTGCCACAACAAAATAGAAACTTAAAAAAAAACTCTCTCCTAATGAGAAACCACATAAAATGCTGGTAAAGGATTATTGTCACTGCTGCTCAGTTCCCTACTGTATCTTTGAGGAAAATAATCTTTATTATGCCTTGCTGCTGATACAGCAGTAGAAATAGATGAACATAAAGTGCTTCTGGCAAAGCCAAGACTCCCTGTAATGAGTTTTTCTGGGATTATTTCTCGCATGCAGTGTTATAAAGCCTTGTGTTTTCCTGGAGGCAGGATGATGAAATGTGGCCCCATAAGTCTTGAGTAGTATAGTTAGTGACTTTGCCCTGAACGGTAATTCTTGCCCCTACACTAAAACCAAAATCTCTGAAAGAAAACAACGTGTGCCTTGCTGTGGTGCTCATCTTAATTTTCTGCTTACAGCTTTTGGGTGCTCTTCAGTTTCTGGGGGCAGTAAAACATACAAAGAAGGTTTAAATCCCCTTTTTTATGGCTGTATGAGCTACAGAATACATAGTAGCAAAAGCTGGGGGTTTTTTTTATGCTTTGACTCTTATTTTAAAGACAGGCATTTCTCTTTTTTTCTTCCACCCCCTTTTTTGACAAATCATTGAGAGGGGTTAGGGTTGGGGTTTTTTCTTCTTTCAAGGTCTCTGTTTCATTGGGCTGAAAGAACTTGTCTCTTTACAGAAGTCTTAGACAACCCTTCACCTGATCGCGGGTAGAAGGTTTCCTTTAAAGCCATAAATAAGGAAACCTTTGGTTGCCATTCTTTGGTGTAAAGCTGCACTTCTTGACTATGCATTACAATTTTTAGTCATGATTTTACTGAGACAGAACCGTCATGTTAGTTTCAGCTTCATTCTTTTGAGCAAATAAAATGTTACTCTCTTCAGGTTGGTTCTCTGCAAAAAAAAAAAACCCGAGATATTTTGCCCAAGCCACAGCTTCACCTGGAGGAACCAGTTCCAAATAAAACCTAATTTTTCTTGTCCCTGGAACAGCATCTTCACTTTGAGAAACATTAAATAGAAGTTTGGTTTCATCTGTGTATACCAGTAAGGGGTAACTTTAGTCTCAACCTTTTCTCTCTATGTGCTTGATCACATACAACTTGCAAGGTGGCCTTCTTTATTTCAGTGCTTGTCCATTGCCTCCACTGCCTGTCTAAACACGTGTTGGCCACCCACTGGGGTTCTACCTGGCAGCCAGTTCCCAGTGACATTCCTCAAACTTATGCTGGGGCATCATTCTCTCTGATGCTTTGGATGATGGGATGGAGTGAACCCTTAGTGAGTTTACCTGACACCAGCTTGGAGGGCATGGTCAGTGTGCTGGAACTTGGGTATGACTGGAAGAATGCTGAAGGTTCAACGTTGAGAAATTCAGAATCCTGCGCCTGGGGCAGAGTGATCCCTGTGCAACATAGCTGGCTGGGGAACAGCTCTGCCAAAAGAGATTTGGAACTGTGGACAAAGAAGTTGAACACAGGTCAGCAGTGTGCCTTTACGGCAGTGAAGTCATAGAGAGATGGGTTTCTTCGTCCTAGAGAACAGGAGACTAACGGAGGGTGTGGGTATGGAATTGTCATCTTCAGCAGGGAGGAAGGAACCAGATGAGAAGTGCCATTTAAAGTTGCAGCAAAAGAAATTTGGATGAAATGATAGGAAAAAAATGTTCCCTGTGAAGGTGGTAAAGCACTACAACAGGGGCCCAGGGAGGTTGTGGAATCTCTATCTGTCGTGGTTTGCTACAGCTGAACCCAGGACACCATCCTTGGTGACATTTGGAACAGGGCTGGACACGGGCCCTCAGTAAGCTGATCTGACTGAAGTCAGCTCTGCTTTGAGCAGAAACTAGACTACAAACATGCAGAGGTCCCTTCCAGCAGAAGGAGTGTTGCTGTACTCCTCCTCTCACTAATCATTTTTCTTCTGAGTACCATTCAAATATTTGCTGAGTTGCTTTCCAAGAGTCCTTTTTCTGTCTCTGGAAATAGCTGTGCATTTTTATAGAAATACAGTTTGAGAAGCAGTTATATTTTTAACAAGTATGTACCTAACTAGTAGTACCTTCATGTGTTTCTGATGAAAAAAAAACCCAAACCTGGATATAATACAAGCATGGAAATGTCAGGTTCTACATAATGTATTATGTAAGTTAATGAAGTGCTTGGGTGTGAAGGGTTTTCCCTCTAAATCACAGCTGAAGACATTTCCTCTAGTGATCTCACTTCTGGCTTAAGGCTTTCTTCTGCACTTTCCCTCAAGCTTGTATGATCCCATTTGTGAGTCTTGAGACCTTTAGTTCTGGAACTGATGGTTTAAACATCAGAAACCTGCTTTCAGAGGCAGAATAGACATTTTTTTGCTCTAACGTGGTAATAGTTGTGAATATAGCTGCTACGTTTTATTTTTTGTGTGCACATAGCATCTGGCAGGTTTTAATCAAATGCTTTTTGCAGATTGATTAATCAAGTTCAGGAACTTCAAAAATACATTCCACCAATTATTTAAAAAAAGCTGTACTTGTGTGTTTTCCACCTTTGAATTTTAAACGTGTTTTTTCCAGCTGCGATTTACTCTGTTCTCTCAGTGAAATTCTGCTGACTCTTCTGACAGTGTAAAAAACCTTTGGTCATCTAGGCCATTAGAGCCTAATTTAATTTTGCATTGGACAGCAGAACTCTGTTTTCTATTTCAAACACTCATACTCTAGCACCATGGTTAAAACGAGGTTTTTTTCACAGTAGAGGTATGAGATGGGAGTTAAATAGCTGAAGATTCCATTCAACTGTATCTTTTACAGTCCAGTAAGTCTTTATTGAATGAAAACCATAAAGAGCATTAAATAAATGTGTTCTCTGGCCTCACAGGCAAGCAGATTTGATTGCTGATAAAAAATACAGAGAAGATACTCGATTTATGGGTACTTCTGTTCCCTTCTTCAGTGAATTTATGTCACCCTTCTACCTTCTGTCTTTATAATCAATGATACTGCATTAAATTCTTAGCTCTGGCTTCAGAGCGTCACTTTTGGTGCCACTGTTACTTCTGCAAAGGCAACAGATCTTCCAGAACATTATTCCAAGTTGGACACCAATGTTATTCAGTTCTGCAGTTATTGGGAATTTATGATTTGAGGTTAAGATGATCACTTATTTTGCAAGCAAATAGGTTTTTCTCTTTTCTCTATTTCTTCTGACATCATTCACTAAGAATTATGTCTTCTAATAATTTGCAAATGCTCTTAAAGCACTGCAGATCTGTTTGTTCAGGTCAGAAGTTTGTCAATATGAATGTGAAGAAATCATCAGGTGCTGCTTTGCTAAATAGACTGTAAAGAACAGAAAAATAATCCATGAAGACAAAATATTTCTTTATAATAGTTATTGTTTTTATATTCACTTTAGAGACAGTGTTTTCTATCTACAGAAAGTTGTACTGCTCATAGTTGTCACTGAAGCAGGTGACATATGCAGAATTACTGACATGTATTTTCTCACTGTCTCTGCCTGCCCTTTTTTGTTTTGTGTAGGCCACAGGAGAAGCACCCACGACTCCAAAGCATACAAAGGACAACAGAGAGAGCTTCTTCCCAGTAACAGCAACCACACTGCATCCTACCCCAGTGAATCCAGACACTGCAGCTCCTGAAAATCTCCTGAGACTGAATGATCTGCATTCCAAATCCAAACCAGCCTCTTCCTCTTCTTCCTCCTCCTCCTCAGCATCTTCAGTACCTCCATCCCAGGAGTCACACAGGGACACTGAGCATCTGCGGAGTCAAAATGCAGAGACTGCTCCCAGCACAAGTGATCTTGCACATGGTAAGTCTCAGGGACACAGAATGTTTTGACGCTCTCTAATCGGTTTGCCAAGGCCACACCATGCATCCGTGCCTCAGTTCTGATTCTCTCCTTTTTTCTGATCACCAGACCACACTTAAAAGGCTACAGAGATTTTTGTCTTGGTCCTGAATTGGGCACATTTACATAATGCATATTTTAGTTACTAGGATTGACTAAAAGAGTGACCACTGCCACATACTTGCATATGTAATGAAAGTTGCATACTTGCATGTGAAATCATGGAATAGCAACCAAAAAATAATCGTATGTTTTTAATAGCGAATTTTAGTCTCTAGTAGCATAAAAAATACCCATTTCTGCTTTATTTAAAGAGGTGAGGATCTGGTTCTTTAAAATACCTTAAATCTTTAAAAATGTTAGAAGTGATTGCAATTGAAATAAACTGGTGGACAGCCTGCATCTGACTCGGCAGTGCCCCATTAACATAATTAGATGCACAGCTATCACTGCCCTGCATGTGTGTGTGGAGATACAGAACATTGTGAAAATTGCAATATTCTACATGGTTCATAAAGTTAGTGTTTCATCACTGTTAATTTTCACATTTGAGAAGAGAAGCATCTGGTGGGACTGGAATGTTGGGAATATATTATTTATAGCTCTTGTATGGTGGTATGCAAGGTTAGACTACAGAGAAGGGTTGAAGAAACCGAACAAGTGTTAGTTGTTCTGTAGCACAATCGTGTGGCTTGTTCAGGTCTGTGTTTTGTACTTGGTCTTATACAGTTTGTATAGATTAGGAAAGAAGTAAATGAGAATGCTCTTTTTCTTTACTGCTGTCATGGCAGGCTGGCTTGTTAGCAGTAGCCAGAGTCACTGTGCAGGGCAGTACTGATCCATTTTGGGGAATGAAGTAAGATTAGACCCAATTTCAGACTTGCCTTCGGTACCTAGAAGAGATGGTTGTGCTTATTTGTAGGACACTGTGCATGGTAAGGTGTCAGAGCACCTGCTATATAGCTTGTACTTTCTTGCAACCTTAGCAGGAACACTGTCTGAAATGGTGTCTGCTGCTGCCTGTGCTCACTCCCATCTGTTCACAAGCTTGGGGCCTAACAGTACTCACAAAATGTCATAGACAAATCCATAGAAGCCCAGATAAAGTTATGAATGAACCATATATATAATAGGTATGGTGAAAAGTGGCAGATTGGAGATAGTGCCCAGGTTTGTGAGACTTAATGGTGCATAAAGTTCGTTAATAATGAATAGACTCTGATCTAGTCTGGATGTTCTGTGACTTTTTGAAATTTTTATCCGTTCTGCCTGTGGTATTTCGTTTCTTTCCATATGAAATTAGCCTCAGCATCTGATTGCACATCATCTGCTGAATTTGTCAGCAGTGAAGAGCAAATTAGGGAGAAATCACTTTTCCCAATTTGCTAATTCCTGAGAACAGATTGGAATTTAACATCCAATATTAGCGGTTGCTTTATAACGATAGAATTTTTCTTTTTCACAAATCCGGGAAGATTGTCTTGGGATAGGAAGAAAGGAAAAGGGAGTGATGAGGAAAGGAATGGCTTAATCAATGTGTAAACCATGTTTGTTATTGTCCTTGTGAAGCTAAAGAATGGAGTTGCATAGTGTCATAAGATGTCTTGGCAAGCTTGTTCAACAGGGAGTAATTTGGGTTTGTGCCTAGACAATGGGAGAAAAGAAATGAATCCTCTGAGAAGCTGCTGTATGCTTACTAAAGAGACCAACGGTAGGAATGACAATGCAGATAAGAACTGGCGTGTTCTTTTGGTTTTCAAACAGAACTCGGGAGCATTTTTGCCATGCTGTCCTCTCTGCAAATTCCCACACTGTAGTGACTGAAGGTTTGTTTTAATCTTTTGATGGCCTAGTTTTTGTTAGGATTGTAAAGTTACATATCTTTCATTGTTCTTTCGTGCTAGCTATACATTGCCTTGGTAGAGAGAGATGGGAGAATTAGCTGCCAGAATTACACTCATGAGAGCCAAGAGGCTCTCTCTGCAGAGCTCTCATTCCAGTGCTGAACGCATGTGTTGGATCTGGCTTTCTGGCTCTCAGACCTACCTGACAGGTCGTTTCTCTAGCTGAGAGACCAATTACTGCTGTGTCCTTTCTTTTTCTTTTTAATTCTCCTACCTCTGAATCCACCTCCTCTAAAAAGAATTACTTCTGGTTCTGCTGCATCCCTTTTTCTTCTGCCTTCCATTAGCTCTGTTTCTATAAAAACTCCTCCCATTTTTAGAGTAATCCGTTTTCATCTTTTTTGTCTCGTCGCTTCCTCCTGTATCTTTTTGTTCATGTGCAAGTATTTCACATCAAAGAGTATTAATTATTACCATTTTCTGTGACATCACCCAGAAAAAGGAATAGCTTTCCAGGCAATGTTGATTCTATGCCACTCATTTCTTATGCAAATATTTTTGTGATACTTTGTGTAGTACATGACTAACTGGTACAGAATACAGCATGAGGAAGTCCAGCAGGAAAGTGGTGATGGTGATTTCAGCATGAGAGCTTCCTACATTGAGGTATAAATGTACATGGGACAGTTACATTTGTGGCTCAGCCTAAAATTTTCTCTGGGAAGTAAAATAGGACAATTAAGATAAACCCTCTCCAGCCTGTCACACTCCTCCAGCATTTACTGTTGTAGATTGCTGACAAATCTTGACATCATCTTCTTCTTTGCTCTCCTTACTCTAATAATGATTCTATAAGAAATGAACAGGAAAACATTCACATCTGAGTTTCGATATCAAGAGAAGTTTTTATACTTGGAATTAAAGTGATGTGTTTTGCTTAAAGCCAGCTATTTACCAAATTGGAATATAAAATCAGAGTAGAAAAGTAACACTTCTTCCTCCCCTACATTCAGTTTTTGTCCATTAAGGCTAAGCATTTCAATATAAAGCCAAGGTCATGATAGAGCTGTCCAAATTCAGAGCAAAGGAAGACAATTATCCTGTATTGTGCAGGATAGTCGCACTCCAATAAGTCATGTCAATACCCTGCTTTGATTTCAAATGTTTGTTAGCTAGGTGCAACAGGGCAAGTAGTGGTGTAAATGTATTGCAACTTGCACAATTTCTAGACTTTCAGAAGCACAATAAATGAATGCAAGTGAGGACAATTGCGTGGAAAAGTAAGTACAACTGTTGTGGTGAGCAATGAAGTTAAATTGTTTATGTAGGCAGCAGCAGACTCCCTAAAAGGCAGATGTTCAAAATAAAGAGGGTTTTGAAGCAGGAAGTCCTAAGAATTCAGTTACAGCATTGTAATCTGGTAGGCTTTTAACTGGCATCAGAGTTGTAAGAGTACTTCTAGGTGTACAGAGCATCTTTTCACAGAAGTCTGCAGCTTAGTTTATTTTAACAACTGGTTCATCACATGAAGTTGATATTGGCAGAAGACTGAGGCAATTCACACAAGGGACAGGGAAGTACTACAAAGAATGCCAGCTCTATAATTTTGCACTGACAGTGTCTATCTTCATATTATAAGTACGTGGCACAGGGGTTCAGTGTGATTCCTCACAGTTCTAGATATCCAGACATGAGTGGACATCCACAATCCCTGTTTCCAAGTGAAATAATGGAGATTGTAGGTTGTCATCATTAGTTGAGGTTAGCCAAATACTGATCTCTGTGTCTTCTGTGTTTGATTGTCATAAATTTCTAAAGACAAACATGGATTTTTAGAGCCTGTAATTCAGAGGGACTGAAAACTTCCTGCTTACACGAAACGTCCAAAATACTTGGCCCTGTTGGTAATGCATTACTTTAACTGTGGATTTCGGTTCAAGCTTTTGGATACTTTTAAAATGACTGGAAGTGGTAACATTCAGCCCTCTTAATTGCAATCAGTGTTTTACCATATTTTTTCTGCTGAATACAAAGCCATGCTTTAGAGAGTTGTTCTCAACTGATGGCTCAAAAACCCCTGAAACACAGAAAAGATTAGACTGGCCAAGCACCTGTGGCCTCATATGAGTCCTCATCATGTAGCAGTCACCTAGCATGAGGATTGTCTCTTCAGTGCACATGTTCTACTCTTTTTTCTCTTGTTACTTGGATGCAACTTTCATCACTTTCTCCTTCATTTCCCCTGTTGACTTATGCTGGGTTTTGGCAGCTGTTTTCCTCAGTTCCCAAGGTTGAATTCCTGCAAGGCTTTAAAAACTCTTATTGAAATACTTGTAACCCCATGCCTTTGGGTAGGGTAGAAACTCCTATCCACCTATTAATAACTGCAGAGTCACTAATAGAAATCAACTGGGCTGCCTTTAGCTAGCTCTGCATTTGCTGTCTCTGTGTCTCTGATCTCGTGCTGCTTCAGCCTCCTTGGCATTGGTATTCTCACTTCCCTTTGTCTGATGCTTGCTTTTCATGAAGCTTTTCATTTTTCACAATGGGTACCCTCTGAAAACAACTTCACTGCTGAAAGTCAGCAGCGGTTTCCTGTTTGTGAATGACTTCTTAATTCTTTTTTGCATAGTGCTCAGTACCAGTCAGTCCTGTCTTTTCCTCTTCCCTTTGGATGAAGTATGCTCATTTGCTTTGCTGTCACAACAAATTAATGCCAGAAGAGGGTTTTAGTAAACTTAATGTCGATTTCTGAGCTTTACCTTTCAGATTCCTTAAGTATTTGTTCAATCCAGTGCTGTGCAGAAGATCCTTTTAAATTAAAACTGAGATTGTTTTTTATGTACCAATGTTAGATCAGTAAGAGCAAATAGGACAGCCGTGGCAGCTTCCCAGCTGTAGCCTGTGAGGTGTTGGTGTTTACTGCAGCCTGGGCAGGTTTGTGGTCCAAGAGGCTCTCTAGCCACATGCACCCTTAGATCCCCCAGAAGATCTCAGACAATCACTGGCCTGTGCATATCTTACACTAAAGGAGTACGGGTTATGGAGACCTTTTGTAAAAGAACATGGTAATGATGCTGTACTATTACAGTATGTTTCCATTTCACTAGTTTTAAATCACTGCCAGCAGCATAAAATTTACATATATTCCTTCACAAATGAAGGCTGAAGAGAGATGTAGTTGTAAGCCTACTGCACAGGTATTATGTTACCTACAAAGTTCTTAGCAAATTGTGAGGTGTCATTGTATTGTTTTAAGAGATGTTTCTGACAGCTGCTTTTGCTAACTGCATTGTGCTTAGCTGGCTATCAGGTCAAAGGAGGATAGAATCCTGACAGAGAAGAAGTCTTACAGCTTCCATTAGGTAATGAGTACACAGCATTCAGAAATAGTAGACTGCAAATGAGTGACTGGTACTATCCAAGGGTGCTACTAGGTGATGCTCTTCAAATAATGTGTGCTTGCTCAGTCAGATATTAAAACACAACTATCAGGTACCTGTAATTTTATAGTGCCATTTGAACGTTCATGTAGTTGAATATCAAACTGTTGTCTTTTTGACCTAGGCCCATACTTTTTTTTTTTATTGATGTTCTGCTTTGTTTTAAGAAGAGTTAGTATTGATTTCAGAGCTCTTTTTTGTTTGTTTACCAACAGGCACACCCACTTTCTGCACCTCTAGGAAGCTTGGTAGTGCAGGAAGTCTTTTTGGACATAGGTACTTCACTCTCTGCTGTTAGGCTGGCCCCAGCATGGCTGTTAACAGGGATCTGGTATGGCCCATACTAATTAGGAATTAGTATGGGCCAGGGACTATTTCCAGGAAGCACTTTCAGAGCAGCCACCTGCTTTAGTCGCATTCATGTTGTTCTGTGACAGCTGACCTCGGCATTAGGAAGCATTTTGGGGTATGTCTCACATAGTTGTACAGTAGGCTCTCTGTTCAGGACCCCAGTGATAAATATAGCAATGTGCCATGCTATTATGGTGCGAACTTCTGTTCACCAGGCTGCTTGAATTTCTTTCATTTCAGGGGCAATAGAACTTGTGTTCTGCAGCTTTTCACCTCCAAAATTACTCTGGCACTTAATTTTTAACACATGGCTCTGTGTGTCAGCTTTGAATGTAATTTCCTGAATTTGGCATTTCAAGTCAAATACTTATTTCTACAGCTATGACTTGGTAGTGGGTTTTTAGAGGAAAAAAAAAAAAGTCCTGACAGGATATTTGGAATGAATTTAGAGAAAGTAAACATGTAAGGAAGGGCTAGCACCTATACCTACCACATCTGTGATGACCTAAGCTGTCTCACTGCCTGCTGTGGTGCAGTAGCTCATGGCAGATACAGCTTGAGGGCCGATGCACCCTTATTTCTTGGGTCAGCATCCTTAAACAAACTGTGTTCAGCTGAACCAACCTATGTTCCAGTGCAGCCTTTCCGTTGACATAGTAGCACAGTGTATGAGGAAACTCTGAGTTCCTTCAAATTCAAGCTTTCCATGGCCTTTGCAGCTGCTGTGTGGGGGAAAAAAGTTGTATTAATTCCCAGCTCTCTGGAGGGTGAGGCAGATGGAGTACAGAAGATTAATTGTTTTCACATTAGCACTATTTGGAAATGTGGTAAGATTACTGTGTCAGGGAGCAAAGATCAGATCACTTTCCATCACTATGAAAAAAATAAGATCTACCTTGAACGTAAATGAGTAACAGTTCTGTGAACAATTACATGTGCTTTGGATGGCCATAAAAACACAAACCAGTTGTTACTGGGACCAGTTAAATGAGTATTTCCTAATGTCTGTAGGCACACAGAATTCAATCCTCACTCTTTTGGAGTTGCTGGAAAACAAGGTAGTACAGATTTGCTAAATCATAGTAATGTATTTTCAGGCTTTTTGTCTTGACACAGAACTGCCGGGGAAGGTATTTGGTAGAGGGATGAAGGCAAGTGGTGCAAGTGCTTTTTTTAAGCACTTAAAACTGTTGCTTGTTCATTTCTCCAAGCATTTGCTTTTGAAATTATGTTAGTATTCTGTTCTGGAGTTCAAAGCTCAGCTCCTTCCTTTTTCCTATAATGAAATGGTGTTTTGTGCATGCAGGGTGAGGTTTTTTTTTGTATCCTTTAACATATCAGTGCTATAATATTTCAAACTGCTTTTGTCAGAAACTGGAAAACGTTTTTCTCCAGGTGCTAGTCACATTTTCTGGGCTTGTCTTTCAGTTGTCATCTAATTGGTTTAGTGCATGACTAAAGGATTTCTTTGAAATTCCACCTAACATTACAGCATTACAAAACATTTTAATGTCTCTTATACCTGGCAACATGAGGAAATCAAATGCTTAAGCATGCAGTGCAGTGCAGAGGGAGCAGAACAAATGTTTACTGGTTACAGAACTACTGCTTTTAAACTTTCTCCACATGTGCAAATTGCCACGTGAATATTTTCAACGGTGTTATTTTTCACTTTATACGCGTCAGAATAGCAATGTACATTGTCTCGGTATAAAAATGGTTGCAGGGGTTGCATAATCTGTACCTTCAGAACGTGTGGATTTATGTTTATAGTGTATTCTCTGTATAAAGAGAGACCGAGAGAGAGAATATTAACTGTGATGAAGTCATGAACCCAGGCGCCCGCTATAGGCATCTGCAAACACTGGTTACCCTGGCAACAAGTGGAAAGAGGTTGGAGAGGAAAGCTGGAGTAGGTTGTTGCATTGAATTGTTTTCAGCTTGTTTCTTCCTCACTAAAGCAGGGAGATGTTGAAAGGTATGATGTCCCTCTTTCTATGTGTGTACGATTTTATATGTATTTAGACAGTTGTTGGGAATGGGAAGGCTAAAAATACCCCATACTTATCATTCAGCTCAATTGGAGACAGACTTTTCAATATAAATAATAATATGCATTGCAAATCTGTGGGGTTTTTTTCTCTGTGCTTGATTTCTGTGTGGTGCGTTGTAAGGTGAGAGTGCTAAATGGGTCTCCAGAGTACAGTACCTGTTCCATCTTCAGCCTGGAGACAAGTGACTGTTGCGTATTATACCTTCAGAAACCGATTTTATTTTAAACTGGGTTTGTAAAGCTTACATTTGAAAGCCTGCCAGGACAGTACAAATACTGGGTATTATCAAAAGATTTGTTAACTGATCCTCAATCTGAGCTTCTGAACTTCTTCAGAATGTGCTGTGCTTATATTCTTGTGCTCTTGCACTTGTGCAGAATATTGTGGCTCATGAGTTAGTGGAGTCTTTACCTCCCTGGGGAAAGTTTTTATTAGAAAAACTAGGACATTATGTTCAGGGCTGTAACAGCACCTTCCACAAACAAATATCAAGATAGTCTCTTCAGAAATCTGTTTTAGACAAATAATGGGAGATCCTACCGTGTATTTCTTCTTGATTACCATTCTCTCTTTGACCCTTTCCTTCTGAAAAAAGATACAATAAAATATCCATGCACTGTATTAAAGTATAAATAGTATAAATGATACACACCAGAAACAACCAATTCTTGTAATTTTCAAGAATAAAGAAAAATATTTTGTTCATTAACTTTAACTTGGGAATAATGCCACACATAAAAATTGCACAGAATAAAGTGTATGTCCCAGTCAGGGAATAGAAGCCAGTCACTGTGCATTTAACACCTCTGAGAGGAAGGGATTGATTAACAGACAGTGATTCTTGATTTCTCATATACTGAAAGACGCCGCCTAATAGAATATTAACAAGTGTTGTTTCCAGAAGTGCAGTGATAGAAACACACACTTGGTGTGCCAGACTCCTGCCCTTTCATTTTGAGCCACTTCTACATGAAAAAGGGCTGACACATAATTTTATTCAAATTAAATCTAGTTTTACTATACTATAAAACTGAATCTTTAAAACTTAACAAAAACAAGTACGTGTGCTGATTGCTCCTAAAAGAACATAGCCTGGTATTAGTCTTGTAGCATCGTCCTAGAAATAGGCTGCCCAAAACAGCTTTTGTCAGTGGGATGTAATTTAGTTAAAGCACAGCAAATCACCTTAAACAATGATGCATCTTACAATTAAACAGATTGTCAGAGCTCTTACTCTGGATGGTGAACTAGTAAGTAATTCAGTAGTTGAGTGCATACAAAACTGTTCTCAGCAGTATAGCTGAGGCTGTAGGGTTTGCAGATTATTTGCATAGTATTGTATCTGCTAAATTAATTACTGTTTTGTATTCTTGATTAATAAGTGGATAAGAAAGATTCTGTTAGTACTTACCCTAGATACTTAAAACTGTGATTCTGGAGCATTGGAGTAAGTTAAAAAGGAGTTGACTTCTTAGCTGTCTTGCAGGGTGATCTTCTGAAGTCATCATTTTTAGCTTGCTTTTCTTCAAATGTTGATGTAATGTCTCTTCCTATCTTTCGATCAAGTGTCTTCTAGCAATTCAGTGTGTGTGTCTTCTGGGTTTAGAATATAGCTTCAGATGCTAGCAATGTAATGGATACGTGTATATTGGCTTTGGGTCACGCTAGGGCTGATCCTTCTTTGTATGGTCTCTTGTACTTTGTCAGCATGTGGTTAAATCATACGTGTATCTGGTATAAAGGGCAGGCAGATACAGAAAATGAGCCTTCAGCCTTCCTCTGCTTCGTAAACAAGGAAATAGTGAATTATGATTTTCCTAGTTGAGATTCCTGTAGTTAAGTACTTCCTCCTGTGTTATTTTTAAGCTCATTTGGTCTATTAATACAATGCATGTATAGATGCAACTATTACTTTTCTACTTCTAATGCTGTATTTTGAAGTATCCACAGAGAAATGTGCAAAAGAGTGCTGAGAATAAGAACTACATTCTTCTGCATTAGATGTTTCCATTTTGTGCTTGATAGTGAGTGAACATCACAGAACAGAAGCTGCCTGTGATTTGTGCTGTAGTGTGTGACCTTTCCTTTTCGGGAGCTGTTGGAGAATTCTCTACAAGCAAACTCATTTATCCTAAGGCTTATATTGGCTATCAGCTACAAGTTTAGATGATGGGTTCTTTTCTTTACCAATGAAAATTAGTGGATGAAAGAATTTACAGCCTGCTTTGGTAAGCCTTTTCTTGTACAGATTATTCAGGAACCCTAGAAAATCTAATCCTTTTAAAAATGTTGCATCTTTCAAACTGCATTGATCTGACTTTACCAAGCTGTTAAGCTGCAATGTTGTCTTAAGCATTTTCTACAAGTGAAACTCTTGTTCAGGAGAATCTTACTGTGGTAAATTCCAAGTTCTTAATCTACACTGGTGAAGACGGTGAAGCGTTTTCAGCACCTTGAGGGGGTTGGAGTAGTTTAGCAATGAGGAAAAGTTGAAATGTATATTCCTTTGTAAGACCTCACACTGTCAAAATCCTAAATAAATGTAGAATGATGATGTAATGAACGTATAAAGAATTTTAGACCAAGTTAGACTGTGAATATGCATTGTATCTGCTGGTCCATGATAGCTGCCTGTGCACACCTTAGGCTGTGAGAACACGAGGTGATTCAAATTAGACTGGACAGGCCTTTGTTTTTGAAGGATATCTTCATTTTTATCAGAGTGAGAGCTTGTTTGTGTGTCCATAGCCTTGAGTGGTTTGCTGCTGATTCAGTCTGCCCTTCCCAGAAAGGGCACCAGTAGCTCTCAGCAGTTCAGTGAATTTACTCCTGTTCTGTACAGTATGCATCTCAGTGTGTAAGAAAACTGTTTTAACACTGCATTAATTGAAAAGCAGATACAGCTGGTGTGTAATAAAGAGATTCTACGCACACATACATGGATTCTGAGTTACAAGCATCCCAGGTTCTGGAATAGCAGAAGGTGGGAATTTTAGACTAATGTATTTATAGAGATACAGTGGACTTACCAGTGAGAAGTGGGAATTAAGTGTAATTTGATATTGATTTCATAAAAACCAGATTTGGCTCTGATGCCGGATACGTGCAGTGATCGATCTTCCTTACCAGTAAGGTGCACTTCAGTGTAGCATGTATGTGTGGTTGCAGATCAGAGGGACCATTGAGCACAGGTGGCTCATCATTAAGGGTGATGGATTTTGCTCTGCATGTGTGCCAGGTGTTTCAACCTTCACATATCCAAAGGGGAATGGTCAGTTGCATGTGGTTTTGTTGCAGATGTTCAGAGATCACAAAGCGTCATACACAGGAATTTTTTTCTTCTGCATTTTAAATGACATTTACTAGCATTTACTTGCTTTAAGAGTTTCAATTGATGGCAGAGTATGACAAAGTTGGTAATGTCATCTTAGCTTGCCAGTACTTAATTTCACTCAGTCATGTTACAGAAATAGAGCAAGGGTTAAAAAAAATCCTACCAGTTGGTTAGACAGCAGAAGGATTAAGGCTTGGGAGAGAGATCAGGATGCCTCTTAATATCTGTGAATTGTGTTTCATTACTAAAGAGGAAGAAGAGCTTGAAGTGCCTTTGGAGGGGCTTGGATTTCAGCAGCAGGAGTCACGGCTTTGTCAGCAGATGAAAATGGCAACTGTTGCGCCCTCACCAGAGCCTGTCTGCTGGCAAGTGGAATCAGTGACCAGCACAAATTTGGGACATGTTTGTACCCAAGGTAGGAGCTTTTCAAAGAATTCTGAAAATGCGTGGTTATATGCAGATCTAGGGATTGGTTGATTGGGTAGCTGCGATTCATATTCCTCAGTTTCCTTGCCTACCTTCCAGTCAGCTATTGGAGTTTAGAGGCATTTCTGACAGTGTCCCAGCTTCCTGGGAAAGTGGCTTGTCGTCCCTTAATGGTTATTCTTTTTGATGCATGACTCACACGCTAAATACCATGGCATCAGAGCCAAATCAAAAAGCTCACAGTACCAGGCCATCATGCTTTGTAGTTTGTGCATCCTTTAAAGTAGAATTTTTCTTTTAATTGGAGTCTTCTGTGGGGCAAGATGACAACACTTCAGATGACACTGTTTGAATTTTGAGCTGAAGGAAATTATTTTGTTTCTCCCTTGTGTTTACTCAGTTTGAGTAAACATAAACCCAACATTTCTGCAGTAAATGCTTTCTACCCCTCCTCTGCGTGCTTCCCAAGAGAAACAGGAGTTGGTGTTTTAATTGAGAAAGTGTAAACTTGGTATTTCAGGCAGGCATAATCTAGATATTTATGTTTAGGGTATCTCATTTTTCCTTATTTGTTGAAAGGGAGATTATCCTGTGTCTGATTACTGCAGCATATTTGGTGCTCTGAAATGATTGGCTGCCCACGGAAATGGGTCACTGACCTTGATGGAAAGCCATACCTCATCTGCTGTGGCAGTTCTTACATTCTTGTGCCCACCTGAAAATGCACAATTCAATTTTACATCCCTTAGTAGACAGTTCAACTGCTGGTGGGTTTTCAGGATAGCATCAAGAAGCTGGCATTTTATTTTGTTGTGTTTATGAATACCTGTTATTATCAGTCTGAGATAGACTGGCGTTTTCATTCACATAACTTCATATGAAGTAGCATTACTAGTAAGAAATGGAGAAATCTCTTTTAACAAATTCTCAGTTTTAATGTGAAAGCTGGTTATTGTTGTGTATATATTGTTGTGTAATGTGATAGTGGCTAGAGAAGGGCTGGATCCCTCCTCACTTCATGAAATGAGCCCTGTCTGAGCAAGCTTCTATGAGCCCTGTCTGAGCAAGCTTCTATCACAAACTGAGACGCTTGAGAAATATGCGGAAATGATGCTAACTAGTGTGGGAGACAGTGGCATGGGCACCTCAAGGAGGAATTTTGGCAGGATTTGAAGAGGGTAATGAGGAAATTTTATTGGGTGTTAACATATATTTTTATTAAATTGTTGTGGAGTTGCTATCTCCATAATTAAGCAACACTATGGTGGAAGAAATTAAGACTCATAAGTAAAGCTAAGTAGCTTTATTTGTTGCATTAGAGAATGGAGAGGCAGTTAGAGAATGCAAAGATAAGATAATTATATCTGAAACAAGAAGTGGGAAAATGATGTTTGCAGTAGCCTTCTACATGTGGCTGGGTCAGTGCTACACTGCCACTTGTCATGCTTGATCAGATTGAGTTTCTGCTGTCCATGAAGATTATTTTTTAGAATTATGTCTGGTTTCCAGTTGTCATGATAGAATTTTGAGGCACTTTGTTCTTCTGTTTCTGAGCCTTAATTAATGCAATGCTTCAAGAAAGGCCTTTTGAGCCAGCCACGTCTAGCAATGAACCGTTCCCTCTTCTTTGTGAAATCCTAGATAGCTTCCTAACACGTTTTTCTTTACTATTTTCTGTTTAGCCTCAGGTTCCAAGCCTGAACTCAGCTCCAGTTCACAGACTTTGGGAAGTCAGCAGAACAAGACAGATGGCACCCGAGTAAAAACTCGCATTCTGCCCAACATGCCAAAGCTTTTCATACCTTCATCTGTCACCAAATTTCCACCTGAGATCACTGTCACTCCACCCACTCCCACCCTCCTTTCTCCAAAGGGCAGCATTTCAGAAGAGACCAAGCAAAAGTTAAAGGTAATAAAAGGGAAACAGTAATTTTTTAGACTGTTTTTATCATAATTCTGCCCTTAATAAAATACTTGTATGAAAGGAGCAACAGTTCCTGACCCAGTTCATAACCACAGATAGTATTAGTAGTGGAAGATGATGCTAGCTGTTAGCAGGAGCCAGTTTTTAAGGACTGGTGAAATACTGGCCATGGGTGAAATCATAGCTGTCCTAATCCTTATGCTTATTCTGAGGGAATTGGAAAGAACTACAAAAATGGGTGAGTGAGCTAGTGTAACCATTGCAATTCTTAGGCTAGTAGAAGTTACCAGAATATTGACTGTGGGGAAGCCTACTGGTAAATGTTACGCTGTTTCACATTAGGATGCCATATCTTTAATTAGAAGTCAGAGAGCTACTGAATGTGAAGGGATAGCAAACCAGTGGGCTTTTATCCCTGTGATCATGGGTTTATCCTGACCATTTAGCAATATATTCTCTCTCTCTCTTTTTGGGATCAGTCTGCTATTTTGTCTGCTCAGTCTGCAGCGAATGTAAAGAAGGAGAGCCTTTGTCAGCCAGCTTTGGAAATCTTAGAGACCTCAAGCCAGGAGTCCTCACTGGAAAGTGATACTGATGAAGATGATGACTACATGGACATATGAATGAATTTTGGCCATCATCAACACCAACCATATAACCATTCTTGTTGCCAGCATCTCTGGCAGTTGAAACATCTTCGTTGGCATTACTCTCCATTTAATTGGCATCATTGTGTTCTTCGCTTTCATTACCTTTTTATCACCACTACCACTTGTATTGCCTTCAAAATCTTCGCCATTCTCCTCATCATGGTGCTTGATGGAAAGAACAATTGTTTACCAGGCAGTTAATTCATTTGGACCACACTCTCACCTCTACCTTCAGCAACACAAGGATGTTTTGTGCTGCAGTTCACATCTCTGCTGTTCCTGCTGCTTCAAACCAGAGCCTTGGAAGTCACTCCAGTAGCTCTTCTCTATAGCATTTTCTTCCATTTAATTGTCTGTTTGCATTTTGCCCACTAGTTAAGTTTTTCTCCCAGTAATTCAGCAACCTGTTGTCTGTCCAGCCATGCCATGATTAGTCCAACAGCTCTCTTTAAGGCGAATGGAGGAGGAAAAATTTGCTGAGCTGGTGGATGTTTTAAGTGTATCAAGAAAGTCTGTGGCTTTGTTGTGAGGCCAGAAAGGTGAGCTGAGAGTCTGTCAGGTCCTTGGCACTGCTGGGTGCTTTGTTGGAATTTGACTGTGGCAATAGGCAAAGAACCATCTTTTCCAGGCAGACAGAGAGGTTGGCCTCCTGTTTGTACTCATTTCACAACAATGTACCTGAGTGTTGGCTTGAGGAACTGATTTTTCCAGAATTGTCTTACAGTCCTTTCTCTTCTGATGCCTTGGACAAGCATTTTGAATTGGGGGCCAGATGATATTTTTATGGAGGTATTGAAAAAACTTGAAAGCTTTCAATACCATTTCAGTAGTGTCTGTTTTTTACAGAATGACACGAAAAGGTGTTTTTTATCTATCTGCAGAGGGACTGCTCACAGTTATTTATATGAGAAAATAATGGTAACAAAGATCCTTGGGGTTTTTTTTCTACTGAATGTTAACTTTGTAAAATAATGACCGCAAACCATGCAAAAAAATGTCACACACTATATATACACAGGCGTGCGCCCACACACATATATATATGTGTATGTACATACATGTATGTATATGGAAAAAGAAAATGCATACAGCTTGCAATGTCGGATTTCTTTGTGTTTGGGGGAGGTGGTTTTCTGTAAAATGCAGAGCTTTGTATAAACTTTTGGTTTTTTTCTAATAAAGTTGAAATGTACTGTTGTCTCTGTTCCTCTGAGAGGGCAAGGTACCATGGTGCTGGAAAAGGTACTATTTCTCCCTTTTGTTTCTTGGGTAAGAAAGTAGTGGAGGAAGGAGGCACAGGGAGTAGAAGCCTCTTCCTTTTCTGAAGACTGCCAGAGCTCTGCAAATGGGTTTGGTCTTGTGTGATCCAGAACCCGGGTCAGCCGGTGCTGCCAAGATTGCCTGCAGTGGGTTCACTTCCCCAGTAAGACATGGTCTGAGTTCTTTTTCACCTATGTGAGTATCTTTGAATTCTAATGAACAATATAAGGGCAAAGACAGCATGTGGTTAATGAGATCACATAAAGTATTTGGCTCTACAAATTAGCATTTAATCTACTGTTAACAGTGATCACTCTCATTCACTGTAAGAATGGTAAATAGACCATGGATCACACTTTGTATTGCAAGTTTATTCTCATAGTCTGGGTTGTTTGTTCAAAACAAAATGTAATTTATAAGCAAGTCAGCATGTCCGTATGTCTGTAACTTGTGATAGGTGAGCTGAATGCAGCTGATGTGGAAAAGAGCAGGTAACTGAATGGTAAAAGGAAGTGGGTGTTTTCAACAGGAATATGTTTTCAGTGTTGCTCTTTAATTTGGGGTAAGTTATTATAAATGCAGTGTCTAGTTCATTGATTGCTAATAGGCTAAGGTAGCTGTAGATAATAATCTTTATTTTTTTAGAAGATGGCACAGGAAAAAAGAAATTGGCTTCTTACTGAGAAATGGAGCACAGCTCAGAGGATGTAGTTCTCAGCAGGGCTTTTTCACCCGGGTAGAACAGACTACGAAGGCTTTTTGGCTAATGTATATTCTTAAATGTATGGCTAACTTTAACATCACATTTAAATTCTCAGGTCTGTACTTCTGTTTTGGTCTGATGTATGAAGACAAAGCATTTAATTTTCTTAATTGAATCTGGTCACTGAAAATGATTGTTATCCTTTTTAAAGATTCCTTGGCATTAGGCGTTTTGCCTGGTTTTGTTGGGGTTTTTTTATCCAGAGCTTGCTAGAATGCCTTTTTGAGAAGAATTTAATTTTTTGCTGGTTAAGGAGCAAAAACAGTAAGTGAAACTGTTCCTGTCAGTCAAGAAAGCTAAACTTTGCTGATCTGTCCTAAACTCATTTTAATCTTCAAACTATGCAACTTGTTTTATCCTATATTCAAAACTCTTTTCTTTTTTTCCTTTTTTATCTATGATCTTGTATTCCCATTATGCTCTTGGGTAGCTCAAGGATTTTTTTCTCAAGCTCAAGAAATTACTGAGATCAAATTGCACAGGTCACCTCCTTCAAATTCTGCCCTTCTGATAATGACTAAATAGTGTGTTGCTCAGCTGTGGGCCATCTTCCACAGTGGCTGAAGCAGCTGTTCTTCATATAATATATTCTTCTGTGAAAGCATCTCTCTTTACAGTTTATGTAGTTCTTCAGTTCAAGAAGACATATTCTGGAGTGAAGATGCCAAGATCGCTGGATGTGTCGACATACAATATTTGTCTGAGGCACCATCCCTAAAGATACTTGGAGCAAGAACTTCGAATCCTTACAGACAGAAGTATTCATTAATTTGTCATCTCTTGAAGCGTGGCAGTTTAATTTTGTGGAGTTTTCAGGGGGGAAAAAAAGCATTAATGTAAAAGTGCAGCTAGCTATGTGTTTACTTGAAGTAATTTCCTTGATTTCAGTCTAGTCCTAGTTGTAATACTTGAAATCCAAGTATAGGCAAGGTCCAAGTTCAGCATATCAAATGAAATGTAACATCTGCTTCAAGGTTTACAGGATAACCATTGCATTTGAAATCTCAGTGTTCCCAGGTTTCTTGCTCACGTGCCAGACAAATAAATGGCACCTGCTGAAGTGTATTGCTTTTGTATTTGTTCAGTTTGGTTGGGTTTTTCCTTGTGAAGCTATGGGGAGAGGAATGTAAGGTCTGAGGTCTGTGCCGAAGTGGGGTGAGAAGGAAGCTTTTACTCTCCCCCCATTTCACCCCTTTTTTTTTTCTTCCTGTAATTAACTAAAAAGCAAATCCTTTTTGGCTGCTGAAAAGCCAAACTGTTGGAACTTGCAGGCAAATAGCAAAAAAGGTTTTGTTCCAAAGCAAATGGAAGAAGAAAATATTTTTAGTTGGATGTTGAGAATAATTTGTAGATAGCTGATAGACTTTCTGTGCCATTGCTGGGCATCATTTTTACACATGGTGAGAGATCTTACACTGATCACCATTGCTAAGGTATATAGTACTGGGAGTAGGCTGTGCTTAATGCAGTTGCATTTCCTGGCACAAGGTTTATATAATTCATGTAATAGTTAAGACCATCAAGAATTTATGTCTCTGAGGCAAGCACTAATGTTTTACTAAGAATAAATTTTGATGGGCTCAGCTGTCATTAGTAGCTTCTGCCCACTGTCTGCAAAATGCTGTTCGTTTCGTTTCACAACCAAAACATCGAATCAAGGAAGAAACGAAGTAATCTTCCTCAGTTTTATTTCATGCTAGAGTTTTTTCTCTCTGTTGTCTCTTGGTGGTTTTGGGTTTTTTTTTTTTTGTTTGGTTTAGGATTTTTTTGAGAGGTTTTTGTTTGTTTGTTTAATTAGAATTAGGTGTCCTTATGAATAATGACATCAATGCCTTTTCCAGCCAAAATATACCATATGGTCAGGGAGCAAGTGACCAGGAAAAGATGAGGAAGGTATGGGAGCCAAAGCTGATTAGGACACAAAATGAACAGAGTGGAAACAGAGGGGCCAGGTGAGAACAGACTAAGCCTTACCATCGAGGGTGGGGTCACACCACTGTTAAATTTAATACTCTGGTTTTGGCAGTACTGATACTCCAAGTGGTACTGATATTCCAAGTAAGGTGAAAGAATCCATGGTGTACGTAGTTTATATGCACAGTAACCCTACCAAGCAGAGACCATTTCTTTTCCTGCAGGTGCTTGTCATATTTTTTAAGGAAAAAAAGGTGGCAGGCTAAATTAGTTGAGATGCTCAGAAGAAAATGCAGCAGGCATAGATTTTGTCATCTCTTACTTAGTCATGCAAAGCTGGGATGAAGAAGCTTTGTTCTTGAAGGTGAAGATGATGGCAGGAGCTTCAGTGTAGGTGTTGAGTGTTAATTGCTGTCTTTCCCTTTCTTCTAGCTGATGACTAGGAATCCACTAATGTTAAGCTTTGAAGCATGCGTCAGGATTTTAGGAGTAACCTTGGGATACTGTATATAGCACAGGCTGTACGAGCCCAAGTTACGCCTTTGTGAGAACTCCCTGTGGGACTCTGAGCTGTTGTTGCAGAGCACAGTGCAACAGGTAGCATTGCAAAGGGTGACAGACCAGCATGTGAGGTTTGTTGGCTTCTGGAGGACAACTTCCCTTCACTTGAATGGCTCTTTTGTATTAATACTTAACAACTCCAGGTAAATCTCACCAGATTGTTAAATGACACGTCTCCTTGAATTGTCATCTTTTGTTCTGCTGTTGTTTGTCTAATGCTTGTATGAGGATGATGCCCCGTAAGCAGGTGCTTGTTAGCCAACTCCAGAGCCCCTGTTCCATTCTCTTCAGAGCTGTCTTATCTGCACCGAGGTTGAAGAGCTTTTTGTTCACGTCATGTGAGTATCTTACTGCCTGTGGATTTCTTTTGGCCACAGCTGACCCTTAGAAAAGAGTTGGGGCCTTAGAGACTATATATGGAACATGAATGTTTGTTTGATTTCCCTCCCCACTACCCACAGGGCACCTCTACCAAGAGCATGCGGATCAATCCTTGCGGAGGTTGTGATGCAGGCTCAGATTGCAACCTTGCAATGCTCGCATGAAACAGCACAGTAACTATGGATGTCAAGGAGCTTTTCTGTATATTATCTCAAAAATTTCTTCCATCCTGTGGATGAGTTTATCCCTAATAAAATGACATCTGTGAATAAGAAGGCGGCATGCGGTGGGTCTGGCTGGAGTGCAATCTCAAGGCTGTGATCACACCTCGATATAGCCGTATGTTCGAAGTTCATCCTGTCGGTTTGAGAGCTACACTATCTGCTCTGGTAGCACTAGAGGGGGCCCTAGCACAGAGAAGAAAAAGGGAAAATAAAAAAGCCGGGGGGAAGAAGGGTTAAAAACAGCCCCCACCGCAAACCTGAAGATGGATGACCAGGACCTGTCTTTAAACTTATAAAATACTAAATTACATTGCTAGTTTTGACCTCACTTACTTTTAAGGGCCTTCTGCTACTGTACCATATGTCCTTTTCATAATGTATAGTCTGGTTCAAAGCAGAGGGAATGAGAATCCTCATAGTCTGTTTACAAGATTCTGGCCATGTTCCTGGCCATAGCAAAAAACCCCGAACCCAAAACCTCACTGTTTCCATCCTACAATTTAGCAGGAGCACAGCTCCACTAAATACTTGCTTTTCACATGAAATCTGTTGCCACCATAATGGTGTTTTTCCTTTATTTTTTTTCCCTATAAAAAGCCTCCTGGGTATTTTCCATTTTCTCAATATGCAGCAAATTATAATGGGGGAGAGAAAGAGCATCTTTTGGCACTTAATCTTGTGTAGAAGGACCCAAATAATGCTTTCAGCTTTGTCAGCGTAAATCCTGCTTAATTCAATCCTAGTCCATCACAGTGGCATGCAGTTCGTACAAGCATTACTGGGCCCAAGAATAGTGACAAAAATGTAACCCAGGGATCTGTGAAGTGTTTTGAGAGAGTTCTGTTAAAGTAAAATTCTACTTAGGGACAAAAATGTATATGAAAATGATGGAAGAAATGTATAGCTCTCAAGCTTGGAAAAAACCTTATATACAGTCTCTGTTGTCTAAAGTACCCAGGAGAAAAGATCAACTACTGTAGTCATCTGACAGAAATGCACATGAAATGGGATGGGGAAATGGAGCTGAGGCTACAAACTGACTGCAGAATCACAAAAACAAAGTAATTTCTACGAAGGGGAAAAGTAAAATCACACTTTTGTCTGCATTTAAGATTTATCTGCGCAATTAAATGATCATGTACATAGCTGGGTACAAAAGCATTAAATTATATAATCCCAGTGGGAGGAACACTTTACAGTCTCTCTGAGTATGTTGTCTTATTAAAGGAACCTGCGTATCTAAAACCAAGTCAACATATGTGGTAAAAAGTAGGTTTTGCCCTCAGAGCAGACATGGGTATCTTCCTCTCAATTTTTTTCAGCTAGTTTTGTCTTCTTTTTCAGAGACCCTGCAAACAAGAGTGAATTCCAGTATAAATGGAATATAAACAAACTTCACATAAGGTATAAACATATGAGAACCACAGTGGAATGGTATTCATGTAATTTTAGTTAGAGTGGTGTTATTCTAACTGGGAGTGAAAGGCCATGTAGCAGACAAAGGTATTTTAGACTTAATGCTTCCTGTGTTAATGCTTAATTGTTCTGTATAACTACAGTTAGCTTAAGAACCTGTCCTACTTATTCACACTCTCTGAGGTATTTACTCTCTGAGGTATTTGGCAGATAAATAGGGTTGTTGACAAGAAATAATAAGCAACTGAGTTTTATTTGCAAATACGCATTGCATGAACTATTATCTAATACAGCACTGAACACATACTGTTCAGTAATAATTAGAAAAGGATGTGGTATGAGCAAAAAAAAGCTTTATACTTTAGAAGTGTTCTTTGATTCCTTGTAATGTAAGTCACACCAGAGATTTAATTCCCTTAAGTTACACACTAAAATGTATGAAGAGTCACATTTTCTCTTCTAAATGCATGGGTATATATAAAATGTAATTTCTTCAGCATGATTGCAGTGATAATTTTCTTTTCCCCTTACGAGATGGCATTAGATATATTCTCAAAGAATACCTTAACTTGTTAATTGAACCGCCATTTAAAACCACCATCCTATGTGAATGTCAAAAAGCAGTAGTTTTGAGTGTGGAAATTGTCACTTAGGAATGTCTAGACTGTATATTAGATTTCCATTAAGTCAAAGTGTGTTAGAAAAAAAGGTTTAGAAATTCATAGTGGAAATTATTGAGCTTGCATCAATTTGCAGCACTACACCCTCAAGTAATCAGTGCAAGTTCCAACAAATAACAGTGCTGCTGTGACTTTCCCAGTAGACAGCACTGCTGGAAATGCTTCCTATACTTAATAAGTAAATGGGCTTTCCTGGGAGCAAAACAAGGAGTCTGACGTGTTGTCTCACAGTAAAGAGCACTGGTACAAGATGATTTTCAGCTTGGCTTTCTTGAACATAACAGCTTGGGATTGCACATTGTAAACTACTGCTGCAAAAGTGCAGGGGTTTCTGGTTGATAACCTGGATCCATTGATCCCCTTGCTTTGCTAGTGTAAAGAAGCCTCTGAATCTGCTCGTGCAGTTAGAAGTAGGCATTAGCATCTAGGCAGAGCTGTCAGTTCACACTTTAGTTGTGAGAAGACAGACATAGGTCTTTCTTCAGAAGCTGAATAAGATGAGTGAATGTACAGGGACACGCTTGCATGCACCCTGATGCTTTTCATTGTCTCTAAAGTCAATCTTCAGATGAACTGAGCAAAGATTCTCCTACAATGGCAAGTTCTGCCAGGCCTGTACTTTTCTTTAGGAGTTCTTCGTTCCAAAGCCGGTTTTCTACATGTGAGAAGGAAAATGAGAAAGCAGTGCAGGGTCAGAGTTGTTTTAATTCCTTGATGTCCTCCACTGCCTCCACCTCGGCCACAAGGATGTCCCTGTTCTACTGGGGTGGCAGGTGCTGAGCCTGGGCTAAGCCCTGCAGCCCTTCATCTGCAGGAGCAGAACACTCCCCATGCTGAGCTCCTTGGACATGTGTATTGGCAGCTGTTAAGGGGCAGACACAAGGTCCTTTAACAACTGCACATAATTCAGATGACTGCTCTGGAAATGCTAATGTATAAATGAATGAGTTCACTTTTAGACAATTGATAATTCAATTAAAATGTAAGAGAGAGTAAATAGTATGTGCTTATACGCACTCCTTGCACTTGCTTTCTTAATAAGATGAACTTCTTGCCATTTCAGTGAAACTCAAATACTTATATTAACATTCTGATGCCTGGTTTGTGTGTATGATCACATTTCAGTAATGACAAAGCGCAGTGTAGCAACTGTCATGTTATCTAGTACTATGCAGACAAGTAGCTGTAAAGAATATGAAAATAGGGAAATGTTATTCTCAAGTGCAGAGTGTGCTGGGGAAGAGGGAGAGAGGAGAAGGATGATATTTCATCTAAAATACCTGCCTGGTTCAACAAGGCACCTAAATATAAATACAAAACACTACTACTGATTTCAGTGAAGATAGCAAAGGGCATCATCAGCTCTATTTCACCTTAGGCTTACACTGTATACAGTTTCTCTAGTGACCTAAAATATTTCTACAGCTAAAATTTCCATTGAAAATGTGTGCTTTAAAATAAATACATTTAGCTTCCTTAGTACTCATAAACGCAAAATTTCATAGTTAACCACTGAAAAATGCAAAAGGCCAAAGAAAGGTTGAAGTATCTCCACTGGTCAGCCCAGATTAAATCTGGGGGAAACTGAGTGACTAAGAAGAATAGGCTTGGGTAAGATAGGGTGTACAAACAAAATGACAATGTAATGTGAGGTTTTGACAACAAGTCAATCAGAAAAATCAGGAACAACCCATCGTTTTCGAGCCGTGCTGTGTTAATTTGAGAGCAGTACTAAGGAAATCAAAATTCACCAATTGACTCTCCCTGAAGTGGTGATGGCTAGGACATATAGATGAACAACTAGAGAGCAACTGGTGTTACCTACCTAAGTTCCAGGAAGGGAGATCATAAAATGAAGTTCTGTTTGGTGATACTCGCCTTACCCTGGGGCAGGGTATTAGCAATACCATTTTCTTTAACACCTTTTCTTCCCCATCCTCAGTGATTCATACTGTTCCAGCTGGTGGTTTGCAGAATAATAGCAGCAGAACTCATGATAGTAATTGAATATGATGGACTAGAAGCTGGCTCATTTTTGGTGACTTCTGTATCTGGGCTTCACTTCCCACACCTATTTCGTAATAACACCATTGATCTATTGGTCAAAAGAACTGAATTCTGCATCAGAGCTTTCCCACTACCTGGTAAGTTTTTTAATTACCCTTTATCTTCCATTTTCTGTTTCCATAAAATGGAAGCCACATGTCCAAGCTCCCACCCCACCCCAAATGGCCACTGAATTTGAAGCAAAGAGGGTTTTATATATCTGAAATTGCTTATCATTTTACCTTCTGACCAATTTTAGTTAAAACCAGGGATTTTTTCATTCTGAGTTGAATGAATATTAATAGCCTCTCAGAACAGATTCCATAGTTGAGTTGAAAAATAGCAATACAGAAAGTCACCTGAGTTTTTGTCATGATGAGTAACATAGAGATTCCCTTGAGCAGAATTCTGCAGAAGACTGACATCTCTTCTCAGTTAAGTGTAGAATATGCTTAGTTTTCTGGAGATTCCTTGGCTCTGATTGCTGAGAAACTGTGACAATTCAGTGCAGCAAAAATAAGTCCTTTTTTCTGATCAAGACTTACTTGTATTTTTCAGGTTTTTCCTATTCCCTAGTTGAAATTTCCTGTGTCTTGTAGCCATTTAACAATATGTTACTAACCATCCATTATGTCCTGCTTTATTCTCTTTTAGATGAAAGAGCCATGTAAAAAAGAGAATTCACCAACCCCTGTGACTGAATTTGAGCGATAATGTCAATGGAATTAACACATTGCCATTGTTGAATGGTCTCCTGTGGCTATATAAACATCAAGGTAACACATTTCCAAAGCAGAAGACATTACTGCTGTGGTACTGCTGTTCTGTTGTTTTGAGAATATTTCCTTACTGATGTAGATTTCCTACTGATGTAGAGCTGCCATTTTGCCTGGTGGAGGATGATGTTGGGAGAAAAAAAACAGAAAAAAGGTTGATTTTTTTGCTGAGTTTTTATTTGCTAAAGAAAATCTATTAACACTGTTTGGCTAAACATGGAATGAGAGCACAAGTACACAAAGGTTTATTTAAGATGGCCTCTTATTGGCAAATATGTTTAAATGACAGCACTCTTAAGGACCTAGTTCCATTTCTGAAGAAGGCCTTCTGGAAAAGCTGGACAGAACTGCCTTCAGGAAACCCAGGGTTCTTCAGCCTGAGCAGAGTTAACTCAAGAATAATTGCCTCCCATACTAGCTTCAGCCATTAGCATAACTTTTATCTCTGAGAATAGGAATAGACTGAGGCTTAAATACCTTCGGTATGTTGCTGAGTAAAATGTTAGTAAGATGCAAGTTTCAGTTTTAACTTCGAGGCTGGCAAACAAATTGTGAGGCCAGGCTAGTCAGAAAACTTTTAACTGTAATAATTCCATTCTAGGCTCATTGTCACTGTCTCACCTAATGCAGGAGACAAGTAGCTGATGTGGATGTTGCATAAGAACTGTAATTTCTTGTGTCACAAAACCACTGACAATGGCTGCATTACAGAAGCCAGAGCTGGTCAGTTAGGACATGCAGGTAACAGTAATGATTTTGTTTATTATGAGTTTCCTGCTCCTGGTTGCAAATGGGAAAAGAACCTGTATTTCTGCAAGTATATTTTCATTTGTCTTCAGGCAAGAAAAATCTCAGGCAGTAAGTGCTTAACCAGAACCGAACCTGACAAGTTCCCTTCCTAAATACCCCGTTACGTGAATTTTGCTTCTCTCCAATCCTTTAATCAACTGGTCAGTGGGTTTGCTGCATTTCCATGAATCAGAGACCATAATATAGGTTTCAAAAGGTGGGAAAGTCATTCTAAAGGTTGACCTCACCACGCAAAGACAGGCGTATCCCTCTCCAGAATCCATTAGACATACCCACTGCCTCTAGCAGACCTGGAAAAAAAGGCAGTTTTCAGAGCTGAATTTGGCACTTCCGTGAACATTAGGGCTGAAACAAAAGAGAGGGAGGTATTGTCCATCCCCAGAGCAGCACTGGGTTGAATTCCTCAAAGAAGACTTTTCAGTACAGGGAATGTTCCGTTTCTGCACTGCTCTTGAGTAACAAGAGGTAGAAAAGAAAGTTGTGATGGAAGGAGAGAGGAGCTTCCTGTGACAGGAATTGCCAGGACATGGAAGATGACTTGGTGAATTGTGAACACTGTGCATGAGTTAAACTAAGTGGACAGAGTTTGTGTACATTGTAGTTGTTTTCAGTCCCTCGAGAGCTGTTTGAAGCTCTCTAAAAGCAGAGAAGAGAGCAGCTACTAAACTTTGTGCTTTAGAATGCAAGAGAAATTGCTTTTTATCCATGGATCAATCTTTTGTCAGCCCGTACACAATGGCTGATGGCTCTAGTGTGTTTTCATTGTCACTCAAAGGCTTTTCTTGGGACATGAAACCCAATGGCTCAATAACTTGTCACCTTTCCCATGACTCTTGCCTAGGCCTAGGAGAGGGGAAGAGGAATGCTCTGCCAGGCTCAGCAACATTCAGGTTGCTGTCACACCTCCCTTGGGAGTCTTTTGTGAATTATGATGTGTAGAAATGCAGGATTTTATTTCTGTAGATCCTCAGCTAGGTACAAAAGCTGATGTCAGGCCCCCTGAGCCCAGCAAAAAGATGTCAATGGCAAAAGCATGCACAACCTGTTACTTCTCTCCCCGCCCCCCTTTCACTGTGTCTTACCTTTCATTTTTACCTTCTTTCTTTCTACCCTCATTTTACAGACACTTTTCCCCCCACATACCCACTTCCTTTTTTAATCTTTTGGCAAGAACAGCGGGTCTCCTGAACCAGTAAGAGACAGCTCTTCAGAAGAGCGGGAGTTATGGAGCCCTTCTGCATTTCTGCTCTAGGGGTCTTCAGGAAACCTGGCTGCAGATGGCTCACAGTTCTAGTGCCAAAACGGTCCCGAGCCTTGCGACAGCTGCAGCTGTGGCCAACAGCAGGAGACACCAGTTACAGTGCCAGGTAGGAGAAAGTGGTCCATCTTCTGAGTCACCTAATATGCTCATAATTTTATCACCTCGGACTGTAGTAAAGTAGTTGTATATATGCTATGAGATCTAAGCATCTAGCAGATAATCTTGTGGGGAAAATCCAGCATGATTGCCCTAGTTTATTTCCTGTTATTAGACACTAGCTCTCCATCATCAAGATTCTGAATGAAAGGCAGGCCTAACCACTACTAAGGGTTGTTAAGGTTCAAACTTGAGCATGAAAGATTCTTGCTTTTCGCATTTCACTTGATTTCCACTCTGACTCCTTTCGGATGATCAGTGTTTTAGCTCTGAAGCACACTTAAATTTAGGCAGCTTTGAAATGTATTGATGAACAGGTTAAGCAAATAATCTCAGAGGAGCAGCAGAGCTACTGTTTCAAGACACAAATGAGGATGAACGCAGTGGGTAGAGGGGAAAACTGTGTGCTGTGTTCATGTCCAGCATGTTCTGTTGGCAGTTGCACTTTTTTGCTTCTAGTGGAGCACTAGGTAAGTGTCACCTAAAGTGACAACACCCAATTCTGCTCTCTTCTGCTGTGCAGACACATTCCCTCCTTGCAGCTGTAGCTTCAGGCCTGGACCTTTACTCTGCCTCCCCAGTGCTGATGAACATCATATCTTAGACAATGCCCAGTACAAGTGAGAAACTGTTGCGAAGGCTCATCCCCTTTTCCCCAGACACTTCATCCAGATTCTCCAGCTCTTAGGAGTCACTGAAGAGAGAAACAGTCTCCTTACAGAAAATTCAAATCACCAATAAAGCTCTGAAGCAGTATGATCATGTAAGAGAAGCCTGGACATTTTCCTCTTCTTGAATCTGTGTTGAATGTGTAGTGCTGTAATCCACAGTACATAACTAAGCCCTGGTTACATTGTCCTGGGAAGCAGTCTGTTCATATGCCAGTAGAGCATACATTCTTCTTTGTGGTCCTATAGTTCATTTAGTATCTGTTTGAAGAATCATAGGAATAAGAGATAAGCAGGTATCTCAGAGCCTTCTTTGCTGCTCATGTGAAGGCAAGATTGTTCTCTGCAATACCACTGGTTTGTGCAAAAAATCATTTAAAAGTCTAATACAATAAGGGTTTTGCCTGTTAATTCTGTGAACAGTCTGCCCTTGCACAGCTGGTATGGTTTTTTCCTGGATTCTCAAATTGCTTCTATCTCATTTTCATCCCCACTAATGAAGATAATTATATCCTTTTGTAGCATATTAATTCCTCTGTCATGTGTATGTTTACACCCTGCAGACATGTTCATTTCTTCTTTGTGCACAGAACCATCAGTCAAGAAAGCTTTATTTAACAACTCTTCTAATCTTTTCTGATGTTCAGTTCATCCAGTCTCCCTCCAGTTCCCCAGCAGCTCTGATAATGAGGTGATAAGAATTACATGTAGTTTTACCAGTTTGTTTTATAGCAGACTAACAAAGAAGCCCTGCCACTTTCCTGCTTAACTGTATGCTATTTATCCATATGCATCCTGTGGTTATATTTGGCTGCTTTTGTTTCCTTGTTGAAAACAAAAACATCACACTTACTGCAGAAAACCATCTGAACTATCTCTATATTGTGCCCTCTTTAATATTACCCTGGTTTTTTATAGGTGGATATGGCCGAACATTACTGTTCAAAAGAAAAGATTAAATTATTCCAATAAACCTAGAGGTGCTGGCAGGGAACCACAGAAGTCAGCAATTCCTCCCTTGAGCAGCTCCTTGGCAATAAGATGTGAGGGGAGGAAAATGAGTGGTTCCATCCTGGAGAGGAAATAAAAGACAAAGAAGTCAGAAAGACAGAATGGGGGACCATGAATGGGTTTAGATTTCAGATTTTTGCCTCAGGTTTCTGGTAATCTGAACCAGTCCTCCCAAAGTGCTGTCATAGCTTCTTTACCCTGTCCTGGAGAGCACAAGTGCTCTTTACATCTGGCAGGCTCCCTCTGGTCCATGATCAGTTACTTGAAAATGAAGTACAATACAAGCAACTTCTCTAAAGCTGTAAGTGACTACAGGGATGCAAGCAGGGTTGATGCCATTGTCTGGTCCTCCTGACTGCTTGTGTTGTCTTTGGCCCCAGATAATTTTGCAGTTGGTGCACAAGTACCAAGCCAGGTTCCATGTGGTGCTGACCAGCATGGATGCCTACACCTTACCCTGGAGCACTGTAGCCGCCTTTACATTTCTAGAAGAGATTTTTGTGGCCGTGACAGCCTATCACAATTCCAAGGTGACCTTGTTAATCTCCTGGTTTTTTCACTCCATACGTTTTTTACTTTGCCCGCATCAAAGGAACATCTCTCAATGCAAAATGTTCATAAGCAGGGAGAGAGAGATGGGCAAAGTTTAGACTCTAAGACCATTAAGTTAGAGTGTGTACAATTTAAGTTAGAATACATACACAATTAGTGTAATTGATTATTTTTCCTACTTTAGACGTAATAAAACCCCCTAGAATTTTGCCACAGCTTTGTCCAGTAGAAGCCTTTGAAACCTCAGACCACTGTAGTGGGATATTCCCCGCAGTACAGTGAGTATTCTCAACCTTTATTCTTTTGAGATTGCTTCAGGTTAGCTCTTGATCACCCAGAATTCATACATCAGGAACATTGTGAAGAGGCAGGAAAATTAAATGCTGAATTGTCCTGTCATAAGCAGTCCGTAACAAGTATATGTGAAATGTATCTAAAGACTTTCTTGATCTTATCTTGCTGCCTGTTTCTCTCTACTAATAAATTTTTAACCCAGTCTCCTGATTTCAGCCCAACTGGGCAGAAGTACGGAAGTCACACAGATGAGTTAAGTCCTATGGGTTTCTTGAAAATGCTCTGTCTGAGGGAATGGCTGCAATGTGAGTTAACGTAATAGTAAACAACAGGGAATCCAAACAGGAAAACTCCTTTTTAAATGCCTTAATTGTGAGAAAAGCATCAGTGGGAGCTCAGGATGGGCCACAGGTGCGTGTTGTAGTAAATGCACAAGTGTGAGGGTTCCTTGTGCCCTGTGATAACCTGGCTGGGTTAGGTTTTTACTTTGTATTAAGAGGAAGGAGCTGAGCAGCACCAAGCAGTGAAGCAAGATCGCAGTGAGGAGTGCTGTGAGCTCCCTGGTGGTGAGTCCAGGCCTGCATTGCAGGCAGGCTTAACTCTCACTGAATCCTACCCCAGCAGTAGCTCCCTGCAGAAGCTTAAACCAGTAACTGCGGGATTAGAGGGTGGCAAAAGCAGTGACTTCATTATTGATAACCATCGAAGCCGTGCTCAGAAGGAATGCTTGCTCTCAGATGTGACTTGGATTTCCTCCTGCACACTGCACTGCACCCTTAGCAGAATTTGAATATCTCTGTTGAATTTACATTGTATTGCTGTTGGTATCTACATTTGGTTGGCAAGCATAGCTTAGGTTATAAAGTACCAGTCATTTAAAAACGGTTTTGCCATCACAAAAGCAAAGACTGTGTTTTTAAGAATGGTACCTATTCTGTGAATGATCACTAGGTGAGAGAGGAGAAGAAATCAAAGTCTTTTGTGCCTAAGTAGATGAAATCCAGTATTTTAAGTATAATGCAGTCATTGCATACCTCTGTTGTCCTCAGTCCCTGTGGAACTGCCTAACCGTTCAGATAGCTTGAAACTGTGTGTCCTCCCTTGGTTTCTTAAGGAGTTGCATCTGATGTATTTAAATTATTCAAGTGCCTGATGTTCTTAACAACTAAGAAGCATTTGTCCACTATAGTAGGGCTAATTTTTAATTTATTTTTCTAAACACGTCTATCCAAAATGATGGTAGGCTTTTATATTCACAGCAGGGAGCATTGTGAGGTTTAAATATCCCTTTAATCACTAAGGATGTAATAAAAACAAGAAGAGTTCTTTGAGCTGCAGAGTGTTACCCAGGGAAAAATCTACTCTAGAGCTTACAAATGTGGGCTGAAGAGACAAACTGGGCAATAAAATCCACAACTATGGACCAAACCGGCTAAAAGTTGGTCTGTAGCTGCCCATCAGGAGTTGAGACTTGGAGGGGGGAAAAGGCCATTCAGCACCTCTACAGCCATAAGAGCCAGGTCATAAACATTTCACTGGGTAGGGGGAGGGAGCCGTGGGTTTGTGATCCTGCCTGGAGCTTGTACCCTAGCCTGTGACTGCAACAAAGAATGAGTATGAGTAATTTGCCTATGTAAGAAGAATGGGGAGGTAAAAAATCTGGGCAGATTAGTTAGGGATTACAGGGAAAAGTGGTGGCTGTGATTGATGATGTCAGTTCAGGTACATGTGCATATGAGTGTGTGCACATGTGTATAAATATCGAAGTACTTCTGTATGGATGTTAAGGCAGAGCTATTTGCTGCCTGTTTTCTAAGGCTGGTCCTTTCTGGCTCCTGATGGAGAACGGTGGGTTCTGGCAGGGTTGCTCTCTCCCCAGGTGCGGGGAGGAAGAGAGCCTTCCCCATGCAGGAGAGGAAAGGCAAAACTTACTTACACAGTGCTGCTTGGTGGCCCTTTCCTGTGCTGTGTGGCTCTTGCTGCTGTAAAGTCCTTTCAGTATGTATTTTTTGTGGATTTGAGTGGGACGGTGCTGAGCCCTGTCTGGGAAACACAATGAGCTGACAGGAAAACAGTGCACCTAACATCAGGAGTCTGTGAGAACTTGAAAGAGCTCTAGACAGAAATATTTTGCATTTGACTCTGGACTGTAGTCTTTGAGGCCAGACTCAGTCTTCAGTGTTAAGTGGCTGCTAAGTATTTCCCTTCTTGTCCTAATGCTAACTGACTGCTGGGAGAAGGGTGCATATTCCAGCAGGGCTGTAGGAGGGCGGATATGATAAAGGAGAGACAGAAGAGTGTCCTCTTTGGTTCAGGAGCACAGCTTTGTGGCCAGGTACTTCAGTCCACAAGAGGAAAAACCTTGCGTTAAACTCATAATGTACAACTTTTCATTTATATGAGACACTTTCACACATTCTCTTCCAGAACAGACCCCTCACTGCCGAAATGCAGCCTCCTTGGAGCAGGCAGAGGCATGTGGCCGGTCGCTGCAGCACACTGTGCCTGGGGCCGGGGATCCTGTGGTGAATTAGCGTTGAGCTGCTACCAAGAGGCCCTCTCCAACCGTTTTGTTTTGCCAAATGTGATTTTTGCTTTTTAAGAGCACAGGGCAGATTTGAGGGTGATACAGTTTGGGGCTCAGCATGGGGTTTTCATCCTTACTGAGGTCTGTCTACTGCATGTTCCCAGGGTAGGAACATCTGCATGGCAATGCACATGGAACATGCCTGAAGACACCAGACAACTTTTCCCAGATTAAAAGCTGTCAGAGACAACCCTAAAGAGAAGGGGAAAAGGTGCCATTTCCCACCATCAGAAGAAAATGCTGTGTTGTGCTGTAAGGAACTGGGTAGGAACTGTTCCTTATGCTATCACATGATGGGCAATTGCATGTACTACTACTTCTTCAGAGGATCTCAAAACACTCTGTAGGCTTTAATCATTCCTGTAGTCACCCATAGAGACTTACTTATAAAGCTGCTCAAATTCAGGCTGTGCCCATGCTGCCAGAGCTTAGCTGCTCTGTCCTGACCAAACCTGCTCCACTCCCTTGGTCAGCTCCATGGTGTCTGAGGAGCTGCACTTTGATTCCCTTTTCTTCTGTGTGAGATGTTGGTCACTTACAAGCAGTCCCATGCTTCAAGGCTGGCACGGCTCTAGGAGCAATAGTTTCATCAGGCCTTTTCTCTGGAAAACACAGCTTTTCCCCATGGCCCTGTGTGTGTAATCAGGCCCTGTTTACTCTGCAGCAAGCTGACATTGTATTAAAGGGGCAGGTTGGTGGATTCTGAAGCCGCCTGGAGAGTTTGAGGTTGCTTCATGTTTTTAAGTATAAAAGTAAGTAGCTATAGTGTAGGGCTATCGACTTCATTTCATTCTGTTAATGACATGCTGTCTTTCCACATTTTCAGTATTTGTCATGTTGCAGATGGCAGAGTATCCTTCATAAAGGGTTGCCAAGATTCTCTGGGACTGTGGCCTGTGTGTGCCAGGTGGGAATCTGCTAAATGAGTCACATTTAAATGGCAGTAAGGCTATCCTTATGTTTGAAGGGGAGTTTATCTTCAGTGCAGTTTGCACTTCTCCATGTTACTTTCTCTTGCTTGTGCAAACTCAGGCAAAGAACACTGCTTCATTTAATCATAGTTTTATTAAAGCTGACATAGAAATGCTTCCTCACAACCCTGTGCTCAGAGGGAAGCTGCAGGGGCTGGATTACTGGCTCCTGCACCAAGTGCTGGTATACATGAGCAATAATCCAAGACTGTTTCTTTCCAAAGACTATTCTTGCATTTCAGCAGTCTCACAATAGCTTCATGCCTCACACCTGAGCTTGCTCTCAGGGCAGAATGTCCTGGAATTGTCCTGGAATTATCCGGGAATTTCTGCTGGACAGAGGTGGTGGGGCGTCCTGTGCAGACACTTGCAGACTCAGATCCTGAGCCTCCTGCTAGCTGACACGTTATCTGTTCTGGGTCCGAGAGCCCCAGACACCAGCCAGAGATGGTGAGATCATCACCCAGAGCTAGGGGGATATGTGCGCAGACCAGTTCTCTATAGGGTCCTGTTGAGAGTTAAGGGTTAAAGCTTCACTTAAGGTGAGAAAAGTGCCAGAAAACATTTGCCCGACTACAAAACCCAGAGGGGAATGTTTCTTTCCAATCACCTCCTCAAAGAGATGTAAAGCAAAACTTCTTGGCCTCTGCTTTTGTCATCACACATCCCCTCCCTTCTGCGCTGCTCTACTTCTTCCCCTTCAGCACGGGGGAGAGCCTACTGTTAGAGCTAGGCACAGCAGGATTTTTACCTGCTGCTGTAAATGAGCTTGGAGCAGACCTGTGTATGTCACTGACTTACACATGTCAGATCCACTATCTCTCCCATCCCTTTCCACACCCCCAGCCTCCAATTTGCCAGTGAATTGTTAGACACCAGCACATTCACCTCTGGCTTCCCAGCAAACTGCCTGAGGGCACTCCATGGACAGACCGACAAGGGAGTAATGTGCTAATTCCCCCTTTGCTAGTGATTAATTTCATGGGGATTGCTCCTGTTAGCCACGCTTTCCAGCAGGAGTAACAAATTCACTTTTTTTTTTTGTCTTCACTTTTAAAACCTTTCCAGCGCAACTGGAATGGCCGGGAGAAAGCTAGTTGTTAACTGGTCATGGGTAATTAATGATTCCACCTTCCCCAGCAATCAGCTGGGGAAAGCCAAAAGGATTTGAGTACTTGCAGCAAATGTGTGTTCTCTAGACATGCTGATAGGCAGCGTGCAAATGAAGTAGCAGCAGGAGACCATCTCATACCTTTTCCTGGAAGAAGCAGTATGTCATGATACACATCCCACACTCTTGTCAGGTGAAGAGTCTGAAATTGCCAGCACTGCTGCTGTTGTGCAGTTTCTAACTGTGTGGGATGTTGATCCATCGCTGCTAGCGTGATTCTGACCCAATTTTTGTTCTAGTTTTTCTTCTCAGATTCTGATCATGGTTGTCTTTTTGACATTCTACAATTAAAATACTAGCATTAGAAAAGCAGGACATGGGGCAGATTTGATGCTGGCTTTCCCTTTGTGGCAGAGCAGAAAAGTATTTCTGCATCCTGTTTTGTTTTCATGTGGTAGTAGCAGTGCAAGTACAAGCAGAGGAGATTTGACCTTTATACCGTGTTCAGCTCATCTTGCCCTTTCCTATATACATTTCCACAATGTAATAAAGTATCTCCTCTTGAGCTATAGGTTGATGTTCTTCCAACACATGATAGTTCTCTACTCAGTGGTGCTGAGGCTCCCTGGCTCTGGATGACCCTAAGTTAGCTGAAAGAGAAGAGCCTGTGGTCTTCTGTATTACCCCGTAGTTTTAAAAGGATGTCAGAGAGGCTGGATGTGGTTCTTCACAGGTGCCAGGAGCTGAGGGACCATCTCCTGCTATAAAATCCTCCTCAGGACTTCTCAAACTCTAACCTATTTTTTTTTTACGTGTTCTTCCTTGCCACCCTGAGCACTGGCTTTTCTCTCTCTGCTCGCACTGTGATGCCTGGAATTCAGTATACTACTGAAAGAGAGCCAGTGCCTCTTCTGATTGAGCTCCTTTGTCCTCTTTGCGTGTCCTTGCATTGCCTGCTCCAAAACGCAGTAAAAACAGAATGAAAGGGATGTTGCTTGAGTACAGGATCTGACTAAATAAATTTAGAATATGTTTTACATGTCACTGACAAAAAATGTTTATTGGAAGCAAAACTAGAGGGAATCAGCTGCAGCCTTACAGCAAGTTCCTGAATTTGCTGTGCAGGATCCAACACTGGCCCATTGAGACTGATATCCTGCTTTTGACTGCCAGCTTTTGAACATCATCGACCTGTAAATGTTAGTATAGCCATTTCTGTATGTGAATGCATAGAACATGGTCTTAACCCAGGTGTAGTGGCTGTTTTGTGCCCTGAAGCAGGAGACTTGATTGCTGTCTCTTAGCACTTGTAAGTACTTATAAGTACAAAAGCTAATGGTCACACTTGCAGAATAAACTAATTAAGGGAAAACGTTCAAGTCCTTCAGTTTCTGCTCAGCCTTCCTTCAGTAAGAGCAATGCCTTGAACAAGGCCTAAAACCAGTGCCTGACCCACGGCGAGACTTTTGCATTGTGCATTAGCCCTGAAAGGTGCCAGCCGGAGGAGCTGGGTGCCAGTAAAATGATACCCTAGCAGGGCTCACCTGAAAAGTTACTGCATATAGAGCAGCCTCACTCCTGAGGTTCAGAACAGATGTGGTCAATGCCCTGCTGTAGAAAAACAGTGCAGTAGGAAAACTAACTGTGCAGTCAGGGGCTGTGAATGCAGAGATTGGGTAGGTAAGTAATGTTGTATCATCAGACGAGTTTGTGTTAGTGGAGAGGGCATCTGTTGGTGAGTGAAGGTGTTGCTGCAGCATCCCAGTTGTGAGAGCAAACTTTACCACCGACTTAATCACCCACTTGGGAAGGAACAAGCTCAATACAGTCCTGACTGATACCAGAAATCAAGAGTTATTCTGTGCTTTGGCAATGAAATTTATATTAAATCCATGGAATAGCCAGAAGGAATTTTTTTCCTGCTTGCTGCTTAAGGGATTATTTTTTTTTTTTTTTCATTTTGTAGATAAGTCTTCAACTGATGGTTTTGGTCTTGTCTCTATTTGTTTAAAAGTGCGTTAGCTGTAAATCAAAGTGCATTTCCCCTGTAGGGTTTCCTGTATGTCAAAGCCATGTTAATTCTCTTTGATTTTCTTCCCTTAGCCCCAGCCATTGCTGCAGATCCTTCCTCTCTTTGTCCCTTTGGACATCAAAGGATTGCAAGGGGACAGCCCTGGCCAGAAGCTCCTCCCTGCTCATTAGCCTCCATAAAACAGGAACTCACCTTGGCTAGCTGTGCTTGGAGTCCCATCCTCATCCTGGTCACTCTTGACACTGGATCTCAGAAGGAAGGGCTTTTGCTTGGTTCAGGAAATCAGACCTGCTTTTGAACTGGACTATTTTGGCACCCTTTGTAAGAACTTTGGTGGCTCTCCTGGCCGTGCAAGCTCCTAGACTCCACAGTACATGGCAAAATGCAAGCTTTACCAGGTAAGTAAAGGACTCCATCCTTTTCCTTATTATGTGGAAAGATCCTAGACTTATGCCAAGTGTGCACAGTCATTTTAGAAAGAGAACAAGTGCTCCTGAAGCGTTACCAGCATTTATCGTAGTGAGTGTGCAGCTGGAGTTGATTTATAAGATGGGTGGTTTTGGTAGGAATGGATGAGAAATTGTGGGGTTTAGTGTTATTTGTGAGCTTTGAAAGACCTCTCAGAAGGTAGTGAAGGTTTACTCACAGTTGTGCCCAAAACTCACTTGTCTGTGTCACAGTGATTGTTCACTGAAGGTTAGAGGTGTTATCTGTATGTTGTCTGCAAAGTACTTTGAGTTCCTTCAAGTTGAAGGCCATAGAAGGCTTGGAAATACTTGTTATAGTGCAAATAATGGTTGTGATACAAACTATTTGCTTTTTCTTTTGTTTTTTCTCTGCCCTTTGAAAGCAGGCATACCCTCCTCTGCCAGCTTAATGCCCAAACACAGGATTTTTCTGATTTCCTTAGGGTTTTCTTTATGTTTTTCTTCATCAGTCCATTTCATAACATGCTGTTAACCTCTTCTGTGTGTGGTATGATCAGACTGTGCACAGTGACAGATAGGCTTTGGGAAACAGCTATTTACCTAGATTGTATGCGTACGTTAGAGTTGGCTGGGTATTCTCAGCTTCATTTCTATACCTCTGCAAGGTGTTGTTTCAGTCCTAAGCAAAACGCATCAGATAATTTGCATCGTTACTGTTATTTTGGGGTTTTATAAAGCAGTCCACACTGCGTTGATCTGATTCCTCATGATTCCTGCCACTTCAAAAGAATTTTGAGTTGAAAAGCAAATAAGCAACAATGAAAAATATAAACTGTATTATGGTCTTTTACCATGTTAAAGATTGCAACTATTGCAGAAGTCACCTCATTTTCTTACTGAGTTGTTTCTGGTGTATGACCCCATAAGGCAGAAATATTCAAGGTGATGATTGGGTGCATTTGAGACGTGAAACAATTGTATTTGTAGAAGCACCATACTTTGATTACTGTCAAAATGCTTTCTGAGAAATGAGGTTCCCTCCAGAGGGTTGGGGTGTCCCTATTTATAAGATGAGAGAACATGGGGGTTTTTTTGGTTGTTGGCAAGATTAGTTTCTCAGGCAGCTTTATATCCTGATGTGCATTTCTTCCCTGTGGACACTGAATAGCTGTCAGTGACTTCCTCACTCAGAAGATAACAGCAACAAATGTAATAATAACTGGTTTTAGTGAAGGTAAGCAGCATACCTTTTGCCTTGTTGGAGTTTTCCCACTATTGCAAACCCCAACCCATATAGTTTTGGTAGGCTGCAACAAATTTTCTGATATAACATTGTCCCAGTTATTGACAATTAATTGAGGGGCTGCTTTAGGTGAGTGGATTGTACTCAAGCATCTCCTATCCAAAGATCTTATTCCGCCTGCAAGCATTGCCAAATTGTGTCTCATTTCTTTTTCTCTCCACCTCCAGGACAGGAAAGGGATATGCACAGCCTAGATGCAGAAACTGAAGGACAAGCTGCTCATATTTGCACAAGGACTTAAAATTAAGCATGGAAGAGATTGCTTAATTTTCAGTGTCTTTGTTACAGCAGCAGTCTTCTTTTTCAACCTCATCTTGGTATAAGGAATATGTTTTAAAGTGTGCCACATGCAGTGGCACCACAGTTATGATAATATAATGCTTTTAAAATAGATCTGATATTCTTGCAAAATATTTAAATCTCTTTCAAATAGTACTTAAAATAAAAGCTGAGTTACAGAGAAGAGGAAACAATAAAAGTACAGCTTTAACAAGTTCAGTTCAGTGCTTGGACACCCTGCCGCAAACCTTTTTTGCTGTAATTCCAACATACAGGCATCACTGTGGGGGAGATGTGTGAGTCTTGCCATTAGTTACATAGGCACAAAGTAGGAGTGAATTTGAAGTGCCTTGCAAGCCAGCTTCTGGCTGTGCAAAGAAAATCCAGAGTGGATCCTACAAATGGATCTGTCGCTGCAGAATCCTGCTGAAGCCAATTGCACATGAGTGTGTAGCCAGCTGTGTGGATCCATTAGCAAGCTCACACCACTGCTGGGGTCCAGATCCCATGCAAACTGTTAATGTCCTGTTTTTCAGCCTCAGACTGCACACAAAACCTGCAGGGCAAAAGACATTAACTGCATTTTAGAACCTTTGTTGCAGTGTTTATTGTATGTGCAGCTCTTTTCCCCTGTGTGCTGTAGTATTTCACTCATACAGGTGAATTGTGTATTCATTCTGGTAAAAAACAGTTTATAACATCTGCCTTTTGATTTTTAATTTCAGTATTGAACTCCTTTCACTTCAATTCCTCTTGATTTCATTGAAAATTTCCCCTCAATAAGGACTCATTTAATGGCATTGGAATTTGCTTACAAAAACTTAATGCTGAAATTCATTTGGTGAAAGAGCAAGCATCTGTCTAGCTAAGCAAAATCTGTTTGCATGTATCTGTGACTGGATGACTCCTGTGGGAAATCAGCCCAATTTTATTGTAACTCCTTTTGATACATGTGCTGCATTGAGCTACCGAATGCATCATCTCATGGCAGCTTTCATGTCTTTGCAAGAGGATATGGGGGAAGCGTTAGTAAGAAGATGTTAACAAGCTAATCTTGGTGAGCAAACTAGGTGTCACTTCTTAGCCAGTTCATTAATGTTGGATCAAAGCAGAAAAAAGGGTAGAGGGTATATTTTTTTAAATGCCTGAAGACCTTTACAAACTGACAAAATTACATTTAAATGGTTTTGGGTTTTTTTTTTTTTATTCCATCTTAAATACTTTTTTTACTTCTGAAAGAACCCCTTAGACTCACGCTGGGTTGTTTTTGTGGAAAGATACTGCTTCCTGAACAAAAGCTGATTTCTCTGGAAATAGTTGTCTACTTTTCATGCTTGTTCTTTTGAAGATGTTACTCAGAAAAGCTGTAACAAGGTGAAAATTCCCTCATTTCTGATGTGTTCTGAATAAGATCTCGTCAGGCTGAGAGGCAGAAAAGTGTCTCTCTTTTACACAAATAGCGGCGCATGGCTTTTAACACCTCACCCAGCATAACTGGCCTGCTAGCACTGCAGTGAGCACAGCACTGCTGCTCTGAGCGTCCCTGTGTCCAGCAGGCTTATCAGTACCTGGCTGGGACCGCAGGGCAGTGTTTGTGATGCCCTACTGGGTATGAAATCAGGCCATCAGTAGCTATACCAGGTCATGTTTTCGCCTAAAATTAAACTGTGGCAGCAGCAACCTTGTGTGTGTTACAATAGAGTTAAGAATGCCTATAGGAGGTTTTAGATCCAAACAGCTTTACAGAGGTGGAAGGTGACACCAGCACCAAAATGTTCCTCCAGAATAGTTTCCCTTCCTCTTTCCGAGGACCATAGTTAGTCCTCTGCCTGTAATAGAAAGTGCAGGCATATTGCAGGCAGCACCTCTGAAGTGCCGTGGTGTGTTACTGAAGAGGCACCTTCCACCACTGTCACAGGCTCCTCTGTGCTCTCCACCTCCAAGTCCAGTTCAGACCAGCTGTCCTCTTTTCAGAATGTTCCATGGTCTGGCTCTGTCACCTCCCTCTCTCCTTTCATTCACTTAGATTTGGGTCTCCTGTCTCTCTCTTCTTTGTCCTCTAGAGAGATTTTTCACCTCTGCTACCACCTACCTGTCGTTTTCTCCCGTTACCCACTGGTACACTTAAAATCTTCAATCCTTTCATCATTCATTCTGTTCTCTTGGTAATGTGTTTTGTGTAGCCCTGATCAGGAATGAAAGTGGATTACGGCTCCCTGCCAGTGTGAGTTTTGGAACAAAGTAAGTCAGGTTGAGTTTGTGAAACACATAAATCTTTACAAAATAATTTATCTAATTATAGATATATTAACTAAACCCAAACCTGCTGGAGAAGCCTTTTTGCCTTCTGAACCTGCTAAATAACAAAAAGGCTTTGATAAAATAGAATGGCTTTCCTGTAAGAGGTTTGTTGTGGTGCAGACTCTCTACTTCTCTGCAGCACCTGGGACCTTCATGGGTAAAATCATGGCATTCAGCTCCCTGAGCTGAACCAGTGTGGTACACTGTACAGTAGTTTGGGGTTGAGATGTACTGTGGCCAGACAAGAGGAGTGATGGACAGATGCACAGATGCCATCTTACAACTGTGTGTGAAATTCAGGGAGCTGGCACTGGGGGATACTGGGAGGGCTGATGTGGGTGTTGTGTCTCAGGGCCCTGTCCCTGAGCAGAAGCTGTTTTGTGTCATCTCTCCTTGTGCCCGTCTGAAGTTACTGTTTTCTCCCTCTCTTGGTAGACATGAAAGTGCCATGTGAGGCGCTTCCTTCCCCCAGCCTGGAGCACTACCCACAGAGCTCCATTGTGGTCACCCTTGAGGACATGGATCTCTGGATGAAGTTCCATCAGATAGGAACTGAGATGATCATCACCAAATCGGGCAGGTGAGGGGAGCAGAACACACCACAGCTCTCCAGGCTGTTGTCAAAATCCCATGTTTTGAATGGTGGCCCTTTGACTAGTTTTGTAGCTAACTGTCCACATCTCCCTGCCCCTGACAGAGGAATTGTGCTTTCAGGATGTCATAGAAGTCCAAACTGTGAAGTACAAAAGGTCACTGTGTGGCTGATGTGCTGAGAAAACTTCTGTACTCTTATCTCGCCACTTAACACTGATGTTCTTCCTGTCCCTAGGAGGTTGCTCAGGATGGTGCCCTGGGCTTCTTTTGCCTCAGTCACAGGCAGCAGGAGTTGGGCAGTAAATACCTGTGTTTGAGGCTGCATTTGCAGACAAGAACATGGTGTAGAATAGTAATGATCTGTGCGTGCAGGCTCTTCTGAAATTCAAATGAGTCATGCATTGTGGAGCTTGCAGTGAAAGAATATGAAGTTGTGAGATTGTAATGTAGTATGTCAAAGCTGCTGTGAGCTAAAATAATCCCTTTGGATAGGAAGGTAGGTGTCAAAGCTTTTTTGCAGAGTCAGAAGATGAAAGTGGTGGCAGGGAGTACTGGAACCGAAAGCTAGATGTGCTCTTATATGAGAGCACGTTTTCTACCCGCACTAGAAAATGCTCTAATCTATCCTCCAGGTCTGTGATAGCTGCAGAAGGCTTGGAACTAGGTGCAAATTCCAAATATTTTAAGTTTCCCACTGTTGTGTTATAGGAATCAGAAGAACAAAAGCAGCAACAGTGTCAGGCCTTCAGTGACTGCTGCCCTGTCAGTGCTTATTCTACCTAAACCCATAGGACTAGACAGAAAAATGTTCGGTAGGTGGCCTATAGAATTATGGCTACCAGAACTTTGCACAGTAGTGAGTAAACATGACATGCTTCTTGATCATGAGACAGTAGTCACTTTATAGAGAAATCCTTATACTGTCCATTTCATTTCTCCTTCAGACGAATGTTTCCACAATGCAAAATCAAAGTCTCTGGCTTAATCCCTTATGCCAAGTACCTCATGCTGGTAGATTTTGTGCCAATGGACAACTTCAGGTACAAGGTGAGTGCTTTAAATAATAGCATTTATGCTATCCTTCCATCTTTGTTAGAAGCAGATTAATCTTTATGCTTCACTGGACAGGCTGATAAATTGTCTTTGGACAAAGTGCAGAAGTAATTGATGGATCTTATCCCTCTCTTGAGTTTATTTGTCAATTTTGCTGGGGGAGCAGCTGGAAACGTAACTGTGGTACAATTTTAATCATGATTAATATCAGACTTCTCTGGCAGCTGCTGGGAGATAGGGGGGAAGAATGAGGCCTAAAATGGGAGCTCTTTTGGTAACAGGATGATAGCTCTTAAGAGAGAATCTGCTACTTGTGCTTCAGAGGAGGCCACTAAATTGACAGTGAAGTAAAGCTGCTGGGGTTTCCCTGTAATGAAAGAAGGTTTTTGTTTTAAGCTCTAGATTTCTGTCTTTCCCTTCACAGTGGAATAAAGATCAGTGGGAAGTTGCTGGAAAAGCAGAGCCCCAGCTCCCTTGTCGCACCTATGTCCACCCAGATTCCCCAGCTCCTGGCAGCCACTGGATGAAAGAACCCGTCTCCTTCCAAAAACTGAAGCTCACCAACAACACTCTGGATCAACATGGGCACGTAGGTTGTAGCTGGCCTTTGTGTTGTGCTGTCTTGGAATTCATTACAGATGGATGTTACAGGGCATAAGTGAGATTTGTGAGAAATCAGATCATGTGGAAATCTAAATATATGCAAGTGCCCTTGTGCCCTCTTAACTACCTGTTAGGGAAGGCTTTAGTCTGTGCTGTTACTGTGCGGTAAAGGCATGGTGGAGACAGGCAAGCAGTCCCAGGCAGGCATCCCTGGTTTGAAACGAATGTCTTGGGAGCCCCCACAGAAGACTTTGCACAGTGTGTTGGCAGTGATTGCTCATAGAATCTTTCTCCTATATCTCCAGATCATCCTGCACTCCATGCACCGTTACAAGCCTCGCTTCCACATTGTGCAGGCAGATGACCTCTTCAGTGTCCGCTGGAGCATCTTCCAGGTCTTCAGCTTCCCTGAGACTGTCTTCACTTCTGTTACTGCCTACCAGAATGAGCAGGTACAGCCTGCAAGTACTGCTTTTGGACAAGTTGCTAAACACTATCCTTAGAAATCTTGTGGAGGGAGGTGTCTCTTTCCAAGCTACTCACCCTGGCTGGCTACGATGGACAGTGGGAAGAAACAGGCACATTATGGTTCCTGTGGAAAACATCTATTCTGTGATGAGATGAATCATGCACCTTAATTAAGTATTAAGTGTGCTGTCAGTGATTAACAGAACCCTAAATGAAATAAAAAGTATGGGCAAAAGTCCAGATACAGATACTGACCCTATACATATCTCTAGTCAGGTGAATCTCACCCAAATCGCTGCTGGCCCTGTCAGAAAGTAATTCATCTCTGTATGTCAGTTCCTACCAAATAATGGGAGCTGCTGGGAGAGCTCAGGTACTGTGGCAAGGGTCCTCGGACAAGCTCTTGTGATAGATAATGATGTGAAGGTCTTGAAACAGTAAATAATCCAACCAGTCACCATGAAACTGAATCTTTTTCCTTTTATTTTAAGATTACAAAGCTCAAGATTGACAACAACCCATTTGCTAAAGGTTTCCGTGAGCATGGGAAGAACACTCGAAGGTAAATTGTTTTTTCATCTTTATAACTGGACTTCATTTGTGAATTTTACCCAAGACCATTGAGCAAACTAGACCACCTATCTCTGCAGAGCCTGCTGGGTTGTGCACACTGCGCTTGCCTGTATCTGGGAATGATGTCCTCCTGTGCAGCCTCCTCCCAAGAGACTTAGGGTGTGGGAGAAGATACAGGATTTCCTACAGAAATGTGGGAGGTGTGACAAATATATGAGACCTGCATTCCCTTGCAAATTGGAGCTAGGCTGGGTCTGACATGTGAATAGCAGTGATAACAGGAGTCTGCAGCAAATCATTAAGTCTGTTTAAGATCAGCTTGATTCTGACATTTGAACGTCCCTCATCTCCTTTCCCTGTGTGTGGAAAAGTATCTCTTCCAACAGGAGATTTTGTCTGCAAGAGAGAAAATGGATACCAGTACCAGTGAGATCTTCTGTCTGGTCTGAGGGCAGCCAGTGGATGAGATGAGCAAAAAAAAAGCTTCAATGCAACCATAGATTGGCAACAGAGAAGGAAAAAACTGTTTTTTTCCAAGCAGAAAATGTTACAAAAATATCTTAGATTCTGTTTTGTATTACTTTATGCCTGAAAAATATCTCATTTCCTGATGAAAAAGGCCAAAACTGAGTCTTTTTTACTTAAATTGTGAAAATGTCATGGAGTTCTTTCCTCCTCTAATAGGATCATTTCTGACTAAGCTTAGACTCATTTTACAGTTAGGGAAAAGCTGCTCTCAAGCAGAAGACCCACCCTACTTTACTTGTACCTATGTGCATAGCATGTATATCCAGCATCGGACTATACTTCCAAACAGTGCCAAAAGCTCTGGTGCTGAGTTTCCACGTTGATTGTGCCTTTTGTACAAACATGAAGCAGGGAGCTCCTTCACCAACATGTCCCCAGAACTCTGCAGGGTGAGGGCTCTTGATGGCAGGCAGTATGGCTAACCCTGTAATTCCACTATGGTAAGTGTATTCCCCATGGGCCTGTCAGGGTGCTTTGCTAGGAGAGGTGTAACACACAGAGTCAGAGAGGTTCACCCCATTTTTGTCTTCCAGGGCTTGTCCAGCATCCCTTGCATATTTGTCTAGGCAAACAGCTTACACACGAGCTACCCCCATGTCTTGTTTCTTTCCAGGGAAGGACGAGCCAAATGCCAGAAGCCTAGTCCAGCCAAGGGCCAGAAGAGGAAGCTACCTGAGGAAAAGGAGTCCGGTGCTGAGAAACGTGGTAATATTGATCACAACAAACCCAGAGAATGATTTCCAGCAGTGCCTGGGCCGCAGGAAGGAAAAGAAACAGCAATGTAGGCCCCTCTGTGGGGAGAGTGGCCTGTACGGAGTCCCTAAAGAGTGCTGTGTATGGCTTTGAGCCTCTGACTCTCATTCTGGGGCTGATCCACAGGAGACTCCTCACAAGTCACTTGTCATTACTGACTCCTCATCAGCTCTCTCACCAGCCTCCCAGCCTGGCTGTGCTTTGTGACCGTGTATGATAGCGGGCTGTGCTTTCATAACATTTCAATAGTGACATGAGATTGCAGTATCACCCATTGCTTTCTTGGTTCTCCTCAGTGTGCCAGCAGTCCTGTTTGTGCAGCTAGGTTGGGATGCAGATGTGGGAACTGATACTGTTAAAAAAAAACCCCAAAACCAAAAAACAACCAAAACAAAACCCCAACAAAACCCAACATGACTGTTAGTTTGCTTTTAGGCTTGATCGTTCCTTGCTCTAGTTCACAGTGCTGCTTGCAGTAGCATAACCGAGGAGAGAGGACAGAGCAGGATGGAATACAGTATGAGGAAAGAAGGAAGCTGGAAAGTGCTAAGACAATCACTTAAGACAGTATGACTGCAGAAGAGGCATTAGTGCATTTTCTTCCACCATCCTGCGATCGGTGCAGCTGCCAACAGACCATTGTGAGCGCTGGCTTTCTCTTCCCCCTTCTCATTTTTCTTTCCATTCTTTCTTTTCCCTGCTGTGAGTCAGATTTTGAGAAAGATGAGAATGTGGATGTGAAGGAAGAGAGTAACCCCGTGGTGGTCAGCAGTGGATACCCCTTCTGGGTCTCAGAGCAGAACAGCAGCCATGCCTTTCCTGCAGCATCCCCAGTGCCTGCTGACCAGAGGGAGGGTCTGGCCAGAGAGCAGCAAGTGCCTACGCCATCCTACCAGACATATCGGTGAGTCCCACCTCCTGGTGCTCATGTCTAAAGCATCACTTCAACTGATGGGATTCCTCCTTTTCTACTGAGTATTCCCTAAGAAAAACAGCCAATGGGAGGAGGGAAGGATGTCTTTCTGTTGGGCAGCATACCTGGGTGATAGGTGCTAAATTAGCATGGAGGTAGCTCCACAACAAAGCCTTTCTGTGTTACTTCAAACCCACTGATTCTGGGCATACTCATGTCTTTGTAATGCATTTTATTTCCTTGTCCTGAAATGCTCTCCCAGCCAGTTCTGTACTGCAGAGCTTGCGTGTCCTTTGGAGGAAGTGTGTTGGAGGAGTGGCAGGACTCCAGTGATTTTTCCCTCCTCCTTATCATTGCAAATTCAGGCATGAGTTATAGTGAGCCCAGTCTAGAACTGAGCCAGAACTCACCTACTCTGGGCTTACCTCCTCTGGCATTAAGATTTTCTGTGTGAGTGACATTGAGGCTTGGACTAAAATCCACACTACCAGTGAGATGAAGCAGTAAGCAAGGGGAAGAAGGCGTGCTAAAATCTTGCCCTGCCTTTCCCCAGGGGATCTGTGTGGGTTTTCAGTGGTTTCCCACTGCGGTAGGTTTGACTCAGTCTTCTCTCTGCCTTCGGGGCTCAGGTTCCATGAAGCTGGGGACAGCCAGCAGCTTCCCACCCGCGATGCCGCAACCTTGAATGACTTCCGGGCAAGGTGCCAAGCCTTGGATCTCTCCACAGTGCCTGAGCACGACTCCAAACAGCTCCCAGAGGGCTTCACCAACCTGCCGCCTCTCCCCCCGCCTCTGCCTCCTCCCCAGGACTACACGGGAGTGGTGAACATGGCTCTAGACTCTGTTGGGAAACCCGGGGCCCGAGCGCCCATGTACAGTCCCTACGGCACTGAGCAAGGCCTTGGCCAGTGGATGGTGCCTTCCCACAGCCAGTACAGGGCAATGAGCTACTCGGCCTTCTCCACAGAGTACAATACACAGGGGGCTCCGGGACATGCCCATGGGACCATGGCAGAGTGGAGCCAGTACCCTCTGTTCCCCTATGCCTGCTGGTGAACTGGGAGGACCCTTCCCAATGAAAAAACTGAAAGAAAACTGTAAATGAGATCAAATCTGCTCTGGGGTGTTGACCTTTTGAAGCCTTGCGTACACAAGGCAAAGAGGTATTGCTGCAAGCAGTAGCATGGGACACCTTCACTTCCTTGTTGCCTTGCACAACAACCCTCACTATGTTTCACAAGCAGCAGCTAAACTGATGGCTACCTGACCGTGGCACTGTGGGTCTGGCTGAATAAATGTGTTCTGCAATGTTGGGGTTTTTTTTCAGCAGGAGTAGGAAACTGCAGGAGCTCCAGAGCAGTATTTAAAGAGCTGATGAGCTCTCAGACCCAGCCTGTTTGCATCTCACATTTGGCTGATTCCAAAATCTCTTCCTCCCAGGACTTGCATGCAAGGAGATAGAGGCTGAAGAGTTTCAGTAAACTGTCCACGTGGCCAAAAAGCTGTAGAGAATTATTGCAGAGATGAACAAAAGAAGCAATCTTGGTGTCCCCTTGAGTAGTTTCCTCTCTTAGTGTAGTCAAACTAGAGTCTTGCCTTTCTTCCAGCAGCATACAAGAGTATAATGCACAGCAACACCTGTGTGTCTGGAGTGCAGCAGTGGCTCATGCAGGCAGGAAAGAGTTTGTCCCGTTCAGGAGAAGCAGCAGCAAGGCTGTGTGTTGTGTCTGCATGTCCCCCGTGCCCTCTTCTGTCACCCCTAGATTCGAGGTTAGTGAAACACTTCTCTTTCTGCTGGTGGTGGAGGGAGGTTGTTCAGAGTTGGGGGGGCTGCTCTGGGGGGTTACAAAGGCCTGTGCTGGTCAGAAACAGGGCCACGAACAGCACTGCTGGCTGTGTCTCTCAATCTCTTTCTTTCAAGGGAAAGGAAATCTTTCACTGTGAACTTTTCATCCTTCTTTCACCCCCTGCAGCCCCACGAGAATATAATTTATAGTTGTTGTTGTTGTGCTACACTCTGAGCGAGTTTTGTCAACAGGCAGTTCTCACCAGCCTGGCATTGCTCATCAGGAATATACTTCAATTAATACCCTGTAGGCACTGAGCTATGTGCTGCATTGCTGGTCAGCAAAGTCATCTTTCGCTGTCTGGGAGTCTGTAGGGATCTTCTTTCAGGTTCAGTTATTAGAGGAGTTTCAGCTCTCTCACCTCCGAGGCCCCATCGTGAGGAGGAGCTGTTCTGCCACTGAGCAGCCTGTATGCTGCCTTGCAAAGAGGATTTCTTTTCATCTTCATGTTAGAAGAGGGGAGCATCCCTCTTTGTCCAAGTTAGAATGGCCCTGGCAATGGGGTCTTGTTTGAGACAGGCTCTTTGCTTCTCAGGGAGAATAGATGTGCTCCTAGGTGTTATTTAGGGAATGTTTTCTTGTAACACTTTAAATAAACTGCTCTGTGGCCTGTAGCCATCAGTAGGCAGTGAGGTGTGTCATTTATCATGTATGCCAGATGGTTTTCTCTCTGTGTGTGCAGCAAGATGTTGTCTATGAGCAGTCCTGCGTGGGTTTGTGACCAGTGCATCAGGACTGGTGTGCGGGTACACCGGGAATGGCTGTGTCTGTTCGGGTGCCGGGTCAGCAGTGTGCATGTGCATAGCATAGAGGTGTTGAGCCATGTTTATTATTGTTAAAATGACTTTGAAAAGTAGCCCTACAAATGTGTGAAACTCAACTACAGTTACTGCTTTGTTATTTAAATTATACATTGATAACTGCTTTTGTAGCACAATTATGAGACGTACAGATCAGCCAAATACTTCCCCTCGGCTTCACAGGATGTGAAGATGTGCAGCCTTTGAATAAAGGTCAGGCTTCACCACAGTATATGTATGTAATACACTATTAGCCTCTCCTTTGGTAGCACCCTGGCCAGTAGTGATTTATACCTGCTGTGCATGACACGTGTGGATAGGAGCAACTAGCTAAAAAGAAATCTGGTTGGGGGAAAAAGTGCAGAGGAGATTGTTTGTAACCCTAGGATGTTGTGATTTGCTGCTGTGCAAATGCCAGCTGTGTGAAGGCAGCTCAGCTGTAAAAGGCTGTCCTCTATGGGCGAGAAGAATATTCTGTCTTTGACCATTAGTGGTTCATTTTGCCATTACTGTTTTGCACATCTTGGAAACCAGATGAAGAGGTGGCTGGGGAGTTTGGTGCTTTGAGTCCCATGTGCAGGGGTGGTACTTTCTGCAAGGCAGTTCCGGTACCCTGCTGTGACTGCTGCAAGTGCCATGCTGACAAGAAAAGAGAGAGTAATACATCCCCCCTGGTTAGATCTGTTTCTTTATCTTTGAAGTTGGGTTGTATTTCCCTTTGTCACAGGGTGCTGATAGGGGTGAAAACCACACTGTGGTAAGAGTAACTGAGGAGAACTGGGCAGCACAGGGAAACTCCTGTGCAAATATGAGTGTCATCTTCTTGTCAAACCTTCAGAGCATCCTTGCGAGTGCTGCTGCCCCATGGGCCTGTTGGTAGAGCTGGTTTGGCAAATGGCTCTGCACCTGGGTAAAAGACTCATCCTTGCGCCTAGGACAAGCTATTAGTTATTCATCAGCCTTCTGTTGCAACAGGACTCCTTGCCCTTCTTTAGTGAATCATCTGGCTCATTAGAAAAGTACCTTTGCTTTCCTCACTCGCCTGTCTCTGGTTAGAGACTGTGGCTTGGCTGCTTTGTGAAGCCGTTGGAAATCTTGCCCGTAGGTGTGTGCTCTGGACTCTGCTGCCGCCTCCTCTCTCTGCAGTTCCCACTCTCTTGTTGTCTTCAGCTGTGGCATTTAAAACTCTGCATGAGCTCGACTGAAACGCTGGTTTTGCACGCATGTGAGATAATGTAATGCCTCTGACAGCTCCAATAAAAGGAAATGAGACACGCGGAAGGCAGACCATTAAGAGCAATAAAATGAACTCCAAAGTGTGTTTTCTGTGCATCTTTTCCGAGCACACCAGTGGCTCCCCTTTAGTCATGCTACCTGAGGCCAGTTTGTACATGCATGACATGCTGTTGATCTCAGTGTTCATTGTTCTCAGCGTATTCAGTGAGCCCCAGGTTATCTGCTTGCATCGCTAGATGTGACTCAGACTCTTGCACTAATTCTTCGCAGCAAATTGTTTATTTTCTCTGTGTTTTCTGCTCCTCTCCTGCAGAGGAGTTACATAAGGATGAGGGCAAATGAACTATAAATGGGATCTAGGTAAACTTCCTATGGGATATAAAGATGCTGATTTATTTCTGTTTTTCCTACTGGTTTTTGCAGCTTTAAGCCTTGTCTGACACTGCTTCCATGCAGATGGGAATGGCAGGAAAATGCTCTTTGCCATTGCTGCAGTTCTTCCACAGACAGCCACATCCCAAAGAGCAGCTGCAGGCTCAGGAGAGGCACCTGTGATGCTGTTCCCCTGCAGCACAGCAAAGCACCCACCTTTCCCTGTGCTTAAAAGATATGGCAAATCCTCTTGGGGGTCAGGAGCCCTCTGGCCTGGCCCAGGATGTGGTCTCTGCTCTGGTACCCACGGGGTCATCCTCTGGTTCTGCTAGAGAAGCCACCAGCTGGTTTCAGTAAGAGCTTATCTGTTTTCTAGGTGCTGGGATGTGCTCAGCTGGTGAAAGCCAAACTCACTGCCTGGTGCCATCAGAGCAGTCTGGGAGGGAGCTCCGCTCTCTGGCACCTTCTGCAGCGCCTGGTGTCAGCAGCAAAAGTGCTCATGTGTGTGGTGTGGGGCAGGGTCTGCTTGTCCCCACGGGAGCTCAGTGGGGCCCTGGGAAGCTGCTTGCCTGCAGAGAGGGGTGAGGATGTGCTGGAGAGCAGTGTTTCCAGGCCCAGGTGGGCTGGGGCACTTGAATTGCCTTGTAGCTGGACAGCCAGGCCGAGCTGGACTCATTGCTTCCTTTGGATTGACTTGACTGCCCAGCATGGGGGTGCCTGTTGTTTGGTCCTTGGTGAGCCTCCCAGGAGACTCCTGCAGTGCATTTCCTTGGCTAACATATGTACTGGATCATCTGAAGCAAATCCAAGCAAGCAGTGCAAACCCCCTTCCAGGAATAACAACATTCTTCGGGTCAAATGGGTTTTTATTGCAGAGCTTAAAAGCCACTTAATTCCTGAGCCCCAGGTTGGGGATCCCATACGGAGCCTCTTAGCAGGGGGGATGCAGCATTTGGCTGACAACAGCAAAGAGCAGCCTCCTGCCGTGTGGGGCTGGACCAGCATGAAGCCAAATACCTCCTGCCTGGGAGCTGCAGCAGCTGCCAGCCCCTCTCCTCGCCCATCAGCAGCCAAATGTGTGGGGTGCAGGTGGCTTCACTGACCTGCTTCCCCCCCCCAGCCTCTATTTGCCTTGTAAACGGCCAAGAGCAAAGAGAGAAGAGGTGAGACTGTGGGGCCAGCTGGGGAAGGGGGACAAAGGGTTTGCCCCAGAGTGTGGGGATGGGGGTGCTCTGTTGCACTTTCCCCCTGTGCCCCAGGTGATGCCGCCCAAAGCCCACCCAGAGGCTGGCTCCTGCGGTGCTGCGGGTTTGTTGTGACTGTGCCTGTTTGTTTCTCCAGGGCTCCTGGTTCGCCTGGCTGTGAGGAGCAGGTGTGCTGATGGCCAGCGTCCCGGCGGCTCCAGGTAAGCTGCTCTCACTGTCATGCTTTGCAGGGATGTGCTAGGGTTTATGTGTGGCTTCGAGACATGGCAGCAAACCTGAGCAAGAGGAGCCCCAGGAGGGTAACACAGCTGCTTGCAGGCTCAGAGGATGGAGTGAAGAGAGTGGGGAAAGCATTTCTCCTCTGCAGCCCGTGCTCCTCCCAGCACATGGCGTGAGCTGCCCAGGCTCCAGGTCTCTGGATTTGCCCAGTGTCAGACAACATTTTAGCCAGGGCTGCAGCAATCCTTCAGTGCAGGGGTGAGGAGAGGAGCTGCAGCTGTGAGGAGCAGGCTTGCTGCTCAGCTTGGGTTAGCGCTGTTCCTTTCTTGTTTCTCCAAGTCCTGTGCGTGTGGTTCATGGCATGAAGTGCTTTGCTGTAGGGGGCTGGGTTGCCTCTGACACTTCTGTAATACTCCATTTGTTTCCTTGGAAGTGCAGGTGTACAACCACAGTGTTCCTGCCCAGACAGCGCCCTGCTTGGTGAGTGTAATGGATGGATTTCATTTCCATCTCCTGCAGTTCTTTGGGGACATGCTGAGATTTTCATTTCTTCCTCTCCTGTTTTTATTGAAGAGGGAAAATTTTGTGCCTCCACAAAGGCAAATGGGAGTAGGTGGCTCGCGCTACGGGGCAGGCACACCATCGGTCGTGCAGCCAGGCATAAAGCATTGCTCAGTTTTGGTATCTCTGCCTCCCATTGGACAATAAGGCTGTACATGTAAAACGCAGCAGCTGGCGTGTGGGCTCTCTCTGCGTAACATCCTTGCTGGGAGATGGTGCATTAAGGGTAGATCTGTGTGGAAATGGTGGTGCAGAGTAGAAGGGGATGAATCAGGCCTGATTCCTGTCACACCATGGGGTCTGTTCATGCTGGACAGGCAGCCCTCTGCCCGCCCACAATCTGGTTTTGGCTCTGTTTTACCATCTAGAAGCAGCCCCGTGGAGACAGAGCTGTCCAGAGCAGCGCAGGCACTGCCCAGCAGCATTCAGGTGAAAGGGAAGTGAGGATTGCTGCAGACCGGGTGAGTGTAAATCTGCCCTCCTGCATCCTTCTGGGCATCCCCAGTCAGTGAACAATTGAGCAGTGGAGGGGATGTGTTCAAAACTGCCCTGTTTACCAGGGCACTGGTAATGCTGAGCACTTTGCTGAGCACTGCCCTGGCACAGGGTGAGTGACACCAGTGTGCTCCCTGTAGAGCCCCTGGGGACGCAAGGGCATTTTGAAAATCATGGATGACAAAGCTAGGCCAGGACAGGAGTTTCTCAACTCCTCAGGCTGGGCTGGCAGTCCCATGTGGAGCCCTGCCGCATGGTTCTCATCCCTCTCCTGCCCGTATGTCTGTTAATGGCCCTGTCCTGCCTCCATCCTCAGGGACTAATTGCTTCACACTTGAGCAAATGTGCTTGCTGTTTAAAAAGAGTCTATCGATTTGTGCGTATTCCTGAAAGCCTCTCAGGGCCCTGCTTCCTTTGAAGTGTAAAAGCATCTGTCTGCCTCTGCTTCTCCAGCAGTCTCCTGCTCCATTTGCATCCCCTCTCAGGGGCAGTAGGGGGGGGAATCCAGCCCTGACCCCATGCAGCGCTCTGGTTTCAGGCTGCTGAGGGGGCTCCCTGCACGGGGGACCAGACTGGGAGACAAAGGTGCAAAGCTTCAGTCTAGGCAGGGGTTTGAGCTTAGCATGCTCAGGATGGAGCCATTTCTGAAGGGCAGTTTCCAGTACTCCAGACTTCGGGAGTGCTTTTGCTGCACACTTATCTGTGGTGGGTGCATTGATTAGGAAGGAGAGGAAATAGCCCCTGGCTTCTTCCCACCACCGTACTTGGCCAGACAGCACTGGCTGATAAGGGAGTAAGATCAGACCTGGGCTGCTTTGGCTAATCCGCTGCCCAGGAGCTGAACCGCATGGGGTGACCAGAACCCGGGATAATTCTGTTGTACATTTGAACAAATACTGTTGAAATGCAAGTGTCTGCTTGGACAAGTTGCCCTGTGATTCTCCCCATCCCACCTCCCCTGGGCAGTGGGACTGGCCCTGGACAGGCTGCTTGTCCCCACCAGAGCGTTTGCACAACCTTGCAGGAGTGACTCTTTCTGGAGCCAGGACTAAAAGCTCTGTCACTCCTTGGTTGTCGCTGGGGTGGTGGTGAAAGGACAGTGCAGACAAATCCAGGCCTGAATTGCAGGGGCTGCCTGAGCCGCTGCCATCCAGCACCTCCCCAGTGGTGCGCTGGGTTTCCTGTTTCAATGGGGCCTCAGTGGAGCAGCCGTGGCACCTCGCTGTTGGAGGCAGTAAATGGGCTCCCATCTGGTTTTAATGATCAGTAGCACTTCAGTGCTTGTTTATTCCCATGGTTTATGCTTCAGCAATAAAATACTGCTTCAGTTTGTTCAATCCATCCTGGCGCTGGATGGAGATGAGTTCACAGCCTCTGACAAAGAGGTCCCAGTGGCACGCAGGATGTTGGGGTTTTCAGACAGCTGGGCAGGATCAGATGATGGAGCGGCAATTAGTCTGAGACACCAACACCAGTGGGCAGTATAGAAGGTAGGGAGGGCAGCTTATCATGTGCCTAGCAAAGAAATCTTGTCCTTGGATTAAAGGAGGAGACTTTTGGCTTTGGAACTGGAACGACAGTCCAGTCCTTCCTTCTGTCCCCCACGAGGCAGCACGGAGCTCTGATGTGGAGTCCAAATGAAGTTAGTCCCAACTTTAAAACCAGGTACTTGAGGAAACGTTAGCCCTAAGATGCTGCCATGGTGGTCAGTCAGCTGCAGGGCTGTGTTTAACCCTCGCACCCTGTGAGATCACTGAAGTGGTGGTGGAGATGGCAGAAGTGCTGGCAGGACCACGTCTCACCATGGGCACAGCCGGGCTCTCTGCCAGTTACCAGTGCTGCAGTGCCTGGGGCAGCTGCGGCAGTGCTGGGAGTTGCTTTATGGAATTATCTGGAGTGAATACGGTCTGATATCGAATGAATCTGAGGAGGAACCTGTTTGTGAGGAGCTGGGGGCATTTCTGGTGTCGCTGCCCTTGACCAGCACATTGATGTTACCTGCCCGGCGTGCCCGGCAGCGCAGAGCCCATGTGCCAGCCGTTCGGGCACTGGTAGGATCATCATCCTTCATCCGAAGGGGTGCGCAGTAACATGGCATGGCTCTGGCAGTCGGTGTCTGGGGATCCTGAGTTATTTCACAAACGGCAGTTAAGCGTTTCAGCACGTCTGGACGTGACTCTGTCCCGCGGGGTAGGTGGGGACACTAAGGCAGAGAGAGATGAAAGACAATAAACCTCGGAAGGGAGAAATGGGCTCTTTGTCTCCTTTCCGACTTTTATGGAGACCTGGAAACATTTTGCTTTCCCATCTCCCATTTGTCTTCTGCCCTAATGGTAGAGGAACAGCCTCCTCCGTTTTATTTCCCAACACTATACTCCTTGGAGGATCTTTAGCTCTCACCTCTAAAGAGCATTGATTTTCAGCAGAGATTCTTTTTCCCAGCTGTTTGTCAAGGCTCGGAGCTATAGGTGGCAGCTGAAGAGAGAAGGATTTCAGCAAACAAATCACCCCCTTCTGAGTCATGCGGGGTCCATTCCCTTGGTGCCACTGATGTTGCATTTGTGCTAATTTCCCCTGGAAGGTCTAATGTGTAGGGGGAGCGATTAAAGGAAACTTTCGGGCTGCTTTCACACACCTGGAAGCAGGCAGGTAGGCGGCTGCTGCTTCCTTTGCCTATTGCTTTCCTCAAGGTCATCCACCCAGCCGGGGCTGGAGCCAGGACCCCTTTGGAGTGTACCGCTGCGATCTGTCTGCTCCTGGCAACGTGAGGCAAAACCAGCCCCTCAGACCCGCCAGGCACCCTCCAGAATGGGGCTCTGGGTTACACCAGATGTGCCGCCTCCAGCGTCCCAAGCAAACGCGGTGTGTGTGGATGTGGAGCGGAGGGGCTTGTGCAGAGCGGAGCGGGTGTTGCCATCATGGTGTCAAGAAGGGCCGACTGCTCCTCGGAGCCTGAGCCTGGCCTTTGCCTTTCAATTGTAAATGAAGCAAATGGCAAAGTGTCGACGACAAAGAAGTGGAGCTGGGTCCAGTGACTTGGCCCTTGGGTCACCCTGGTGATGTAGAAGCTCCTGGCATCAGTGCTGTGTCGTGGTGCCTTAAAAGCTCTCAGAATCAGGGCAGAGCTGTCACAGTGCCCTGGAAAGAAGCAACCCTGATCCCTATGGATGCTCCTACCAGCCTTGTGCTACTGGAGCCAAGAGGGGCTCTGGGTGACAGGAGACAAGCAAAGGCAGACTGGTATCAGGGCATTGTCCTCATCCTCACACTGCTCCCAGCCCAAAAGTGGGGACAGGGGGGAGAAACAGTGCTGTGATTCCTGGGATTTGGGGTGGGGACAGCCTGTGAGTTGCAGCATGAACTCCTCGAGTCCAGACTATAAAGTACTTCACGGGGCCATCCCAATTGCCTGGCCTATTAGTTTTATGGAGGGGCATGTTGTAAAGGTGCAGTTGATCTCCTTTTACCACGGTAATGAAAACACAACCGTAGTGGGGAAGGAGAGCTGTGAGGGGGGGCAGCGAGACCCCCTGCTTGGGCACCGGGGTCACCTCCCCACGGGGCCCTGGGGTCCCCGGGCATCCATCCCTAATCCATGGCTGAGCTGGGTGCGCTCCGGGGGGGAGAGGCCTCGCGGGGGTTCCTCCCGGCACCCCGAGGAGGAGGAGGATGGAGCCGGGCGCTGCACAGGCAGTGGCACAGTGCCACCCAGTGACTGCGTGTGGCCTGCGAGGGGCCAGCTGCGGCAGCCCGCGGGGGCTCTGCTGCCGAGGGTTTGCGGCCTGGAAGTGGCCGGGGGGGTGTCCCAAAGTGATGGAGAATGCGGGAAAAGCCCGGGCTCGGCCGCGCCGCGGTTAACGTGGGCGAGGGGCGCAGCTCCCGCGGCGTGTCTGGAGCCGGGCTCTGCGGGATCGGTCCTGCCCGGGTGCTGACGGAGGCCGCGTCCGGGGCAAGTCAGGGCTGAAGCCGTTCGTGCCTGCGGAGCGAGCGCAGGAGGACGGGGTTACCCAGTGCGAGCCGCGGGGAGGCTGCGTCTGCGCTGGAACGCGCAAGAGGGCTCGTGGGGCCCGGGGGCAGTCCCGGGGAGATGGGGCTGCCTTGGGGCTGCGCAGCCTCTGCCAGGCTGCAGCTGGACCGGAAGGGACCCCCTGTGTCGAGGTGTCCCGGCGTTAGGCGGCAGCCGCGTGTGGTGCCTTTCCAACCTGCCCCCAGGTTAAGGCAGGACCTTTCCTCCTGGCTGCCCAGCCCCTGCCTACGGTCCTCGCCGGGTCGATACCTGTGTCAGGTTCTCAGGCTGTAGCAAGCATCAACAGGTAGCTTGAACGGTGGAGAAAGGGAAAGGAGCCAGGTACAGTGGGGTGCGGTGTCAGCAGCTCCCGAGGTGGGTGCCTCTCTGTAAATCACTGCCGCAGCCCTGCCCTGACACGTTTCCAGGACTGTCTCTTGGAGGAGGCACAGGCCGTGGTTCTATTTCAGGTGATGACTACAGAGCCCACAGAGCATTCGGCAGCAGGGAGGGGTGTTAAATCAGCCTGTTCTTCTCCAGGTGCATCACCTCCTCCCTCCCCTTTGTTCTCTGGCTGTTTCAGTGCTGCGCTGCCACTGGGCTGCAGGACTGCAGTGTGCAGCTGAAATCAGAGCAGTGCAGTGAGCGAGGCCTGATGGATGAAAGCCCCACATCCCTACTGCCCTGCGCACACTTCCTGTTCCTAGGTTGCTCTCCAATGTGTCGTTATTTTTGCCTGTTCAAATTTAGGCCAGCATTGATGCCACAGATGTTACTGTGGAGAACTGTGGCTACCATTGCTGCACAGCACAAACTGTGGCTAGAAACCCAGGACTGGTTGGAGAGCTGTTGCCATCCCATCACCTTACCTCTGCCTCTATTAGATGGTCACTAGTGACGGTTAAGGTGGGTCACTCATACAGGCAGGAGCTGCTGCGGGGTACTGGAAGCAACCTTTTTGTTGCTACTGGGATACATCCTGTAGTTTGGGATGATTTTGGTCAGAGTTTCAAATAGTGCTGGTACCCTGCGGCGTTGGTCAGGCCTGTGTTAGCCCATTCAGCAGAATCCCAATTTTAGCCTTTCCATTTCAGGCTCACGCTGATGTGCCTTATGTCCAAGCCAAGATGCTATTTCTTGCAAGGAAATTATCTTTGTTAATTTTAGATCTCATTCCCCAAAGTGCTGTAACCACAGCTATTCCAGGTAGTCATGGACAGCGGGAGGTATTTGATCTTTGAGGGATATGGCTCTTTCCTACATTAAGATGACCACGTCTGATGGATTACATTTCCTTTGTCCTGTGCAGGGCCTTAGGCTGGGTGCTCAGCAGGAAGCCAGCCCCGTGCTGTGTGGGTATCAGCCATCACTGCAGACTCGGAGCCAGGTCACCAGCTACGATACCTGGAAAGAGGAAAGGTGTTTCTCTTCAAGGTCAGTGGATTAATGGTATCACTGGTCACAGCATGAGGGCAAAAAGTAGCCAGTCCAAGATTACAGAAATGGATTCAGGATGTAGAATTCTCAGCAAGTCCCTGAACTACATCATAATCCAGATCACGTTAGTAAAGTAACATAAAATGTATTCTATAGAGTGGCATTAGAGTCTAGAAGCACACGGGGCTGTTACTTCCCAGTAATGAAAAATGGGCAAGTTTTATTCTTATGTTTCCAATGGCAAGTTCAGGAGAGTGCCAGTGTGCTCTGAGACCTGGCTGGCTGTGTCGCTTGTGTCAGGAGCAATCCCGGGGCCTTGGTGCCTGGTTCGGCTGCTGGGTGGTGATGGGCTGAGCAGGAGTCAAGAGCTGCAAACCAGCTCCTGTTGTTCACTGATGTCAGTCCCTTCTGCCCTTTCAAAGAGCATCCTCTCCTCTGCCTCAGCGCTCCCTTCAGTCGGTTGGCTCTCCGGTGCAGGGTCAGCCAGGGAAGGCAAAGTAGCAGGTCCAGTGCTGCCTTCCTGCCCCACCACCCTCTGCCATGGCAGCAAGAGCTCTTTTTGCCTCCGGGCCTGGAGAGGATTCATTAGATAGCGCGGGCTGGGAAGCACAGTGCAGTGGAGGGGTGTTAACAGTGCCTGTGATCCACGCTTTTCTCTTGGGCTTTAATGCTTCATTCCTAGACCCAACGCAAGAGCACAAGTGAAGGATTTTTCAGCGCTGACTTTCAGCTGCCCTTGTTGGACCAGCCAGGACGTACAGAGCAGGAGTCGGTTCCCTGCGGACACCCCCGATTTAGCTCTGATCCCGATTGTCTGGTGCGCCAGCAGCGGGTTAGACTAATAACTCGTGCAGGGGGGTTCTGGTTACAAAATGCCTGGAATGAAGCAAGCAGGCGCGGGGAAGGTTATCTGAGGAGAGCACTGCCTTCGTTCTCTGTGTCTCTCGTTCCCCTGCCTGCCTTGGGAGCAGCATGGAGGGCATCTTCTGCAGGTGAGGCTGTCTGGCACTTGAGGGCTGCTGTCTCCTCCTGGTGAGTGGCCATCACACCACCGAGCAGGGGCTTTTAGCTCCCAAAGGTGATGCCAGTCTGAGGCAGGAGCCCCTGCGAAACGGAGGTGTCCAAGTCACAGGGGTGGGTGCTGGGTTGCCTGCCTGCTCCAGTGCAGGGTGGTCTATTGGGAGCAGGGTGTTGATAACCTGACTCCAGGTGGGCCCACAACAGTCTCTTGGTGACTTACAATAACTGGTGCAGCTTTGGCTGTGTGCAAGCTCTTGGAGCTCAAGTTTCGGAGCAGGAGGCTCACTCTGGGACAGCTGTGATGGTTTCTTCCCTGCTGCCTGCCAGTCCCTGGTGCATTCAGTCCTGCTGCAGGAGGGCTCAGCTGTTTGCACAGTGATGCCACAGTTCGCAGCTTGGGGTATTAAAGGTAACCTGAAATTGGAACTGCTTCACCTTACCACTCTGCGCGGTGACGTGTGGCTTAACAGCTGCTGCAGAGCAGCTGATCTGCCCTCTAAAAAAAGGCAGAGGGGACAGTGTAGGGGGCAGAACCCGCTGCAGCTGCCCCAAGGTGAGCCAGTGGGTACAAACCTGGAGCCTTCCTGCGTGCACAACTCACAACTGAGTACGATTTCCTCTATTTCCTCATGATTTCCTCTATTGTAAATCATGTCCAAAATCACAAGGAAATCTTTTGCTGTGGCAGCATTTATTTGAGTGTATTTAAGCCTATTTCCTACTGGTATAAGCTCAAACAGGGATACCTCTGGTTGAATCTAAAGGGGTGGTTGTTATTGCGCTGGTTTAGAAATAAAACCTTTCAATTACGTGAGACAAACAGGTAAACCCAGCTGGGCCCAGGGGGAGGTAGAAATTAAGGCTTACGCTGCCTGTTGTTGGAGTGACGTAGCTGAACGAGTTCAGATTTAAATCAGTGAAAGCCTGTGTGCGGGTAAGCCAGGAACAAACCCAGCCCCAGAGCCCGCCTGCCGCTTGTTACCTTGGGCTTTTTGCTGACTAAACGTGGCTGTTGCTGAAGTACAAAACCCGACTCCTGGCTGCAGGGAGGGGAGAGCAGCGCCAGGGGAGAAAGTGAGTGTTGAGAGCAGTGGTCGCCAGCTGGGAAATTACCCGGAGCTCAGTGCCAGGGGAAGGAAGCTGGAGAGGGAGGATAGAGCCAGCGCCGGTGATGGAGGCCGTGCACTGCTGGGGCTCTGCAAGGGTGGGCAGCAGCTGCATGCTAAAATGCAGACAGCTCAGTGTCCCTGCAGCCCACTGCAGCTGGGGAATGTGGAATAATGGTAACTGCCGTGTGCCACGGTAAAGCACGTGAGCAGCCTGTCAAAGGAGTCATTGCTAAACTTGCAGTGAAATAAGGGAATGTAGATTGTTGCAGCCTCACATCAATGTGAAGCGGTGCAGCTCTGTTATTTGGTGACACCGGATGTATTTGGGGCACAAATAAGATTCTTCCATACAGAAGTATTTTAAACTCCCCCCAAGACCCTGGCTGTGAAATCACTGCATCCCCCACTGTGTGTAGGTTTAGTGTCTGAGAGGCCCGGGTGTTACTAGAACAAGTAATCTTGCCCCAGACAGAGGGCTGGTATTTCGCTGGCAGGAAGCATATGTCTGGTGTAGCTGTGGCCACCTGATTTTGCTGTCAACAGTAAAGCAGGAGCTACTATAGGCAGCATGAGAAGCAGCTGCAGCAGTGGGGTAGTGCTTCTGCTGGCAAGCTGAAGGTTTCCAGAGTACTCTGAAATGAGCACAAAGCCTCCTGCACACACCTTACCTGTTCTTGCTTAAGTATTTGAAATACTACTGGTTTCCTGAACTGTAACCTGACAACCGTGAGCATGTGATGATAAGACACTATGCAGAGTTGGCTGTGAACATTTATTAACATCCGATGGAAATCTGTGCTCCAGAGAAGACAAGCACCAGGCTGTGAACATACCTACAGAGTCCAGGGAAACCACACAAGCTTTTTAGACTTCCCCTTTGCAGCAGTTGAGCTTCTGATGTTCCTCTGAAGTTTCTCTGCTCCGTGAGATCAGCTCAAGTTTTAACACATTGTTAATGATTTAACTGAATACTCCCGAATACTTAAAAAACCCAAACCCCTTACATTCTGGTTAGTGCTGTTCTTGATCTGGATTGACTGTAAAAAGGCAAAATGACCTCCTGGTTTTTACCTGCAAAAGCAGGTATTTTTGACTTTTTATACTGCCACCTTTCACCAGTGGCTGCCATGCCAGCCATTCCCCCTCCAGAACTTGCACAGGTTACACCTTATTAAACAATAAGCTAGTTCAAACCATACACATAACAGGTTATTCTTACAAGCAGAGTCCAGGGTATCACAGTAGAAAGGTCGTGGTTTCTACAGAGACCTTTGGAAGCCTCAGCAAAACAGCAGCATTAAACAGAGTGAGAGGAGGAGCACTGAAGTGTCAGGCGTGAGAGAGGAAGAGCCAGCAGTAATCTGTATAACCAGAGATGCATCTCTTTCAGGTGAGCCTCCGGAGCAGAGCAGCATAGTCAAAGAGGCACGACGATGGAACCAGGAGAGCAGCATTCAGCCTGGCACCAGCCTTTCCTCCTGCTTAATTCTTCCTTTGCTTCTGGGAAACTTCTGTTGGCGCGCTCGTTCACACACCAAACAGGGCATCCTAGTGACAGAGTAAGGACCTGAACACTCTGCTGATATTGTCAAGGTTTTAAGACTAAAGACAACAAATAATACTGTAAGTGGAGGCAGATTTTATTTAGACTGTACAAACAGGGCACTGGGGGAAAAAACCCAAAACCAAAACAAAAAAACCCCCAAAAACCAAACAGTGGCTTAATGTTGGGACCAGTTCTATGAAATAAGTCGGGTAAGAAATTAAAAAGGCACTAATCTTAAGAAAAGACACTCCATATCTTCTAAGAATATAATTCATTTAATACTGTTAATCTTATAGCACAAAAAATAAAACACGCTATGATCCCCAAAATAAACTTTAAAAGCTTACACTTAATATTATTGCCTGAAGATCATGGTCTTTAATTTACATATTGTGTTTTAAAGTTTACACAGTGAAGACTGTCTCAAATACAAGGCCACCTTTCCCACTGCAGTAACTGTATCCTTGTCCCAAACCACACTTTCCTTTAACACAAGTAAACAGAAAATGACAGCTATACAAGAATGCTTCCACTGGTCCCAAAGGCAGTCTTTTAGGCAGGTCTCGCTTTCAAATGCGGGTATTGAGGAAAATGCTTGAAAACTTGACTAGAAAACAAAGGCAGCCCACTCGTTCCCAGGATGTTAATACAATATAAAAAATTACTTTACAGGCACATGAAATGGCACAAAGAATGCTGTTTTTCCCTTTACAAAAATAATGCTCAGGCTCTTCAGAGCCCCAGCCCAAACAGGATATTCCCTTCTGTTTATTCTTTCCCAATTTGTAAACAATCATGAATTAAATTAGCGCTTATCCAGTGATGGACACTGATTAAAACAGTTTCCATTTAAACTTTCAGACTGGTCAGAGACTTCAATGTCTATATACACATGTACACAACAGGAGGAAGTCAAACAGTAGGTCTTTCGTGAGAGTTAGCTACTGTGGCACCAGGTAATTAAACCAGCTCCTAGTTCAAAAGCAAGAACAACTTTAATGGTGCATAGATTGAAGCCATCACTTGTAGGCTCTCATGCTTCATATTATGTATACCTTACATGCCCGAGGAACATTTACACTGATAGTTATCACTCCAATTTAAGAGGCTTCATAAAGCAACAGACAGCACACGTGTAAGCAAGCAACGAGCAATTGAGAATCCAGAGTCCTTCAGAGAGAAACACACATTGATCAAATGCAGTCTTTATATGAAAATACTTGTCTTATCATAAAATAGCAAAGACACACTTTGAAGCAAGGTTACAATCAGCTTAGGGTGGTCCGTATGCTACATTTAAACCACATTTAACACACCTGAACCACACCGTTGCTACTCAGAGAAACGCTGTTCATCCCTGGCCTAAAACCAGGGTCACAAGACAGTTAAGAACTCTTGTCTTTGCATCAGATGCCACTACACACAAGTTTTGCATAGTTTTGAAGGCAAAATATTTTGCTTTTCCGCAGTATCAGAACATAATTAAACCTAAACCAATGCTTGTGTTCCAAGTGTATACCTTATTCAATGAGGGATGAGTTACAATGTTCATTTCAGTGAAAAAAAAATCAGGTTAAAAGCCGTGTTCAAGATCTCAAATCTCACAGTATTTATTTGCCATGCAAAGGAAGAATTCTACAATCAGTCTTCTGAAGAGCTGCCTGTAACTAGGTCAGGTCTGAAATAAGATTTCTCTGCAGCAGACTGAGTTTAGTGCAGTTTCTGAATTCAGAAGATGACTTTCAGTAGTACAATCTATGTAGTAAACTTACGGGTATAGCTGGGGCACAGGAAAAGCATGACCTTCTTTAGTTGAGAGAGCTGCATAGCTTTTCTTTGCAAGACAAAATGTCAATGCCTATTGTCAAGAATTACTCTTACAGCACCAAACACTTCAGTCAATGCTACTCTACTTCACAGTTAATCTGGTAGTAAGATGCTCTACAAGAACTTTTAGACTGTCAGCCACTTGATCAATACTACAGAAAACAGCTAATAAATGAACAGTGACCTCTTTAAAACCCCGACATTCCAAATGTCTTGTTGCAAATGCCATGTTTGTATTTCTTCAGTGCCTTCCAATTAGGGATCTCATGGCACTTTCACATGAAATAAGAACAACGTGCTTTTATTAGGATCAAGCGACACAAATCAACAAGAAAACATGCTGGAACTTAAGACAACAACTCTTATATAATTTGACATTTATAAGAACTGGGGGGATTCTGTGGGTGTCTGAAGTTTCTCATTTTGCTACAACTGACAGCCTTCAGGAGTTGAAAAATGGGGGCTGCTGTTTTCCTGTCAGCTGCCACAACAGCCACTTCTCCTTAACAAGGCTATCTGAAAGGCAGGTTCTGTAGTTGCACTCTTTGCAGATGTGTATTGTTAATTCAGTGTTCCATTATGTTTAAAAGATCATTCCAGTTCATCTACAAAACACAGTTAAAGGTGGCAGCACAGGCTACCACTGTACCTAAGCTTTCTTATCCTGTACACAGGCTAAGGACAACCTGCATGGCATGAATTGTACTTATTTTGCTATAGCCATATAGTTCCCTACTGTAAGTACAGTTACAGCAGTATAGCTTACATACAGAAAATGGGAAAGAAGCTATACCGGTAACAGACACCTCTGTGGCTTCCTCCAGCCTGAGCTTTAATTTAGCACATGGGGAACCCAGACAGCTGACTCCCATTAACCATTTTCTAGAGGATGCTGGGAGGGTAGGGATGTGGGGCATATATAAACCAGATCCAGCTCACTCAGAAAGGTAAAAAAAAAAAAAAAAAAAGAAGAAAAGATGGCAGCATGCAGAGGACCTGGGATATAAGCAAGGAAAAGAGGGAAGGAAAAAAAGATGATGGAAGCTGCCCTGGAAAAGAAGCACAGCAACATGGAGACACCCTAGGAGAAAAGGTATTGTGTTTGAAAAGGAGCTTTCCATAAGCTGGGGCTGGCATAGCTAGGAAACTTTGGAGAGAGAAGGGAGCCTGCAGAGAAATGGGTATAAAAGGTGTATGTTTAAATAAGAGGATTTTATCAGTATTTAGCAAGTTCTCCTGTCCCACTCCTCTCTTACCTCTCTCCACACTGTGGCAATCTAATCAATCTATCTACCAAATACAGCTTGGTGATAAGCACTTCTAGTAAGACTACACTTTCAACACTGCAGAAGAGCTGTATGTAGACCAGGTCAAAGTGTTTCCCTTTAAAGCTCACTTTCTACAGTTAGTGCTTGCAAAAATCAACAGAAATGCATTAAGTATGTCAAAACCAGCTACAAGTATCAACCCCTCCTAAGTTTCCTTATAAATAAATGCCTCAGCTTCAATGCAGCTCAACCAATGGTTATTTGCATTTAACACACACTGTTTCAGTAAGGTCAACAACAAGCTTAAGAGTTAACAGAAAAGAGCAGCTTCTAATACAACTGCTTAGAATACATAAGCTTCAATTATTGTCCTTGAAAGAGACCATCATTTAAAATGTACTACCTTAGGACAGGTTCTCTTAAAACTAAGTCTTCTTCAGTCCTAAAATTGCATTTTTGTTGTTGCTTTTTGTTGGACAGTAACACACAAGTTGTATGTTTGATCTAAGGTTAGGGCTCTTCCTACTCAGCAAGCCAGAAAAAGTCTATGGAAGTCTTAACAGGAAAAGTTTCCTTCCCATTCTTCTCTGCTATATACAGGTTCAGTCTTGTCCAGCTTAAGGCCCAACAGAGTTTTAAAAGTGAAACTAAATTCTGGATGACACAACTATGGTATGAAGGTCAGCAGTGACTTCAGTTGTATGGATTCCAAATGTATACTAAAAGAACTGTCAGACTGCAGCAAGCTGGAAAATGGGCAATGATAGCAATGTGCCATTAAGTCATCATCCCACCTTGAACAATGCTAATGATAGCCAGGAAATGAAACAGCAGTGTAAATGGGGCAGAGGGAATCATTCGTTCTCCTCGGGGTTTTGAGGGTCAAATATTTTGACATGAGTGAACGGGAAGAGCCCTTTTCGACCATTGACTTCTCCTTCCCACTGACCGTTTATGTTCATCCGTGTAACCTTCACAATGTCTCCAACCTGCAAAATTGAACAAAAGCAGTTATCACCCATGGGAATCTCACCGCTGATACAAATCAAATGAAGGGGGAAAAAAAACAAACACAAGCCCATCACAGGGGGAAAAGAATCCCACTCTCTTCTTGGCATAAGGTTCAGTTGGAAAGTTACTTTTACTTCACTAAAATACCAATGTTTTGCTGCTAGACATCATAGTGTCTGGACTCGCTTTCAGGCTCTAAATGTGTATTCACATATTCAGACAAACTACTGAACTACCCCTTTTCCTATAGGAAAGCTTCAACTTCATGCAACAATCTATTTAGCTTAGATATAAATTAAAATCACTAAAGCTTCCATCAGTAAAGAGATCCAACGTGCATTCAAAAGGGCACAGGGCTCATTTAGGATCAGGTTTAGCATCAGCTGGCTTGTTTCAAAGGAAAATTAGTTTTTCAAAGATTCTTATGGCAAAGAAACCATTAATGGAAGCTCTAGTTCTGGTTATCACAATCTAAGAAGCTTCTGTAATTTCTAAAATAATGGTACACTTCTGAAGCAGGCATCTCAAAGCTTCTTTTCTCTTAAGAATTACATGTACAGATTCTAACTTTATTTGTTGTTTTCACCTCTACTTCTTGCCGAAGAACTTGAAACACATCAGGCCTTTCCTACCATAACTATGCCTCTTCCTATTTGGCAGTGAAAGATGACAAAAGCTAAACTATGATCAAGCAAGAAACATCAGCCCCAATGATAGTAAGTTATACTTTTATCATTGTTCAATGCCTGCATTTAATTTGATTAAAATAATTTACAAAGGAAAACATCCAATTTGACAACAAGTAGCATTTAAGACCAGCTAAATGCTCATTTCTCCCACAGATGTTTCAGAATAGCTGAACATGTATGTGGTCTGTTGCAGCAGCTCTCTAACTTTACACCTCCCTTCCTGTTTACTTAATTTTACTCTATGTGGTAACTATAGTAAATATTAGAAAAGTGACATTAGCAGCTGAGAACCAATTTCACAAAATGTAGAACCAGCCTATGACCAAGAGCCAACAGTTCATCGGTTTCTTCCCCAAATTAGTATCAAGCTCTTTGTAGTTGAGTCTCGGCTTCAAGGCTACTTCTTGAAAATCCAAAGGTAACTAGCTTTGATCTTATTAAAGGAAAAGCTTGAATTTTGTCCCGATGCAGTATGTATAACTGTTTGTCTACATTATCTAACTACTATTAACATTTAGAACTGATGCAGACACTTTAAGAACCTTGCCCAAGGGCCTCAAGATTAAAACTCTTCAGGTTAGACCTCAGTATTTTTTTGTTAAAGGAAAACACCCTGAGTCTGAAAAAGTGTGCAAGTCATTAGCTGCTCTGAAGCCTGTTTAAACCAGTTATCATTACTTCAATAGATATTTTTTGAAGGTCATTCAGAAGCAAGAATCCTCAAGTGAAGTTTAAGATACTCTAATAAATTCCTTGTCAGTTGCTCAGTGTTACATCTCAAAACTTCTCAAACTTTGAAACACTTTAGAGTCTTAAATTAGACATTTAAGCAAAATGCGTTGCCCCTTGGTTTTTATCTACTACTTGGGTTGTCGGTGTCTCACCTGCCCCCCGAGATTCGAGACTGTCACACTCTGAACAACTGTAATCTTGTGCTTTTAAGAGAGGAGAAAACCCCCTGAACTCCCTTAAGTTCTTGGGATATAACTGAGACTATATTACTTGCTTAAATGGACATCTTTACTTATGTTGTTCCTAAACTCAAGCTGCAGCCAAAATATACTATTAAGTAGTAACAGGATGCCCATGATACTTAGCACATAAATAGAGCATTAATTTGACTTGTTCTCACCTCTTCACAGACTATTGAAGCCTTCTTTGTGTATTTCCTAAAAAAGCACAATTTGTCAGACTTTTCACTGAATAGAAAAGGTTGGAGAAAGCTTTAAATAGTATCAAGATGACCTAAACAGGAACCTAACAAATGTCTCTTTAGGAAAAGGCTGATAACATCTGTAAATACTCAGTGTTACACTGGTAGATTTAAATAAACCTTGAAGACAAATCTAAGTTCCCAGTTTTAAACCCAAATTCAAGAAGATGCAGCCAACATCACCACAGTTAAAACCTATTAAGAAACTGCATTTGCATCACGCAAAAATAATCCAGAAAACCCTGAACTGTTGTACTACATTGGATTGAAAACAGGGGCCTGTGTTTTCTGAGAATCCAACAATTTAATTGTGATCTAGAGATCAATCCATTAATAATTTTGAGGGTCTAGAAAAAAAGATACCCTTCAGTTTGATTGATTCCTATAACATGAATAGGTTCGGAATGCTTGCTGTAAGCCCAGTAAAAAAAAAACAAAACAAACTTACAATTTAAGTCTATTGCATTGCAATAAACTGCCATGCAGATTAACAGTGTAAAATATTCCTTGGACTGCTGGGTGGGCAAAGTTGCTGCAGATCAGAATGTGCCACTAAAGAGTGGTAGCTGACAAAAAGTTATGCAAAGGATATTTCCATAGGCAACTGTTGGAATAGTAAACTGATTTACAGTAACTATATTATGAGTGGTGTGAGTGGGTCTTTTATGAAAGCTTCTGAATATCCTCTTGTGCTATGTTTAAAAAAAAAAAAAGGCAGCTCCACATAGAAGATGAAATGAAACAAGATTTTTGGAGATGGCACCTTGATGTCATGATAAAATAATTCATGGATCTTATGTTAAAAACCTCCATTTTGACAATGTCTACAAGAATCTGGTCAAGTAGTCCCTTTATGCAACTTCTTCCCAAAGTACTAACTGAAAAGCAGTATTTGGTAGGTGCTTTTTAAAGCATCTATAATGTGGTCAGCTGAAGTGTGATCTCCCACTACAATTATTTAACATACTATTCGTAATTTTTCAGAGAATGCTTTAGGCCAGTCAGAAGGATTGTCTTATGGTTAGGCACAGGACAGGGTCAGGAGACCTGGTTCTATTCTCATCTCTGCCACAAACTTCGTGTATGACTCTGGATAGCTCATGGGCCTTACCTATAAATTAGGATAACACTTCCTGAAGTCTCAGCATCTCTCAGATAAGTTACTTCACTTGCAAAACATGCCAGCATTGCTGGATGGAAGTATCAACTTCTGAAATGAGTAATACTTCTGAAATGCAGCCATGTGGTTCCACCCAAATGATAAAAATCAAAACATATTTTAGATAGCATCCTTTCATTATGTCCCTGTTGCAGCATGAATTCAAAGCCCGGGGGAAACACAAGCTATGGAACATGCCAGTGAGAAAGGTTACTTCATTCACTCTAGACTCTCCCTTACCTGTCTTTTATTTGAAGCTGATTCATACACTGCTAAAGGTTTCCTGCATGCCATTTTGTTCACACAGTCAACCAATTCAATGTGTTTTACACAGTGATATTCCAACAATTGTATGCTAATAGTTCTATGGCTGATAGAGTTCTGTAGCGTAAGTTGAAAGAGATAAAAATGCAGTTAAACTCTAAATCATCATTTTAGCCCACTGGGTCAATAGTTATAGAAAACATCGCTCTCTGGAATTTATGGGGTATTCAATCTCAGTAATTATCCTGATTAGTATCACAGCTCACTTCTTTGGAAACAGTAGTATTAGTACTAAAACAATTGTTCAGACCAGCTGCCTGTTCTGGAGAATAAACAAGGATCAACACTAAGAAATTTGTATCCTCAAAAGATACAAAGCTGAGCTATGTAAGAGAGGCAGAGTTCAGACATGCTGCAAACAGGACAAAGTGACACTGAAGTAGTTGGTGCTTTATGTATTAGAAGATTCAAGAAACCAACAGGCTGAAAGCACAGTTTAATTATCCTTCACTTCCCATGTTGTATACTGGAAGAACAGTTGATGCCCAAATTAAGAGGATTGAGTAGTTCAGAGGAAAGACCATCAACCATTCTTGAGATAAGAAAGCAGGTCCTAGATGCAATTTAATCTAGTCTCATGTAGGAACAGAGTAAAGATTAAGTATACCTAGAATAATTGCCAGAGTTGGAGTTGCAGCACCACAGGAGTGCTGTAAATGATAGTAGCCTGTCTCCATCTGATTAAGCAGCTCTCATGACTGAAGCACAAAAGAGAGCACAAAACTCATGTACTGAATACAATTTGGAGAGCACGAAACTCCACAAAACTCTGTCATTCTTGAGGCACAATGAATCTTGCTGTTGCACAGGATCTTGTCTAGGTTACCCATGTCACTTTCATTTTCATCCAAAAACAAGCTGCAAACAGTTCTGAGGGTGAATGTATATTTAAATTGAGGCACTCAGCACTATCATGACAGGGACTATCAATAACTTGACTGGAAAAGGAATTTACAAAGATTAAGAGTGCACACAAAATTTTCAAAGTAATTGTCGGTTGTATTTTCAAATGTAGCATGCTGAAAAGTTGGTGCATGTCAGCACAGACACAGGAATCCTGCTGCCAGTGTCACTTTCAATTCAATAGTTACCAGAACTAAAGCTCCCCAATCAACATTTTACTACACAAGTATAGGCTTGATATTTTGTTTAAATTCTAGACCTTGTGGGTTAGATGCATTTAACAGCATTGTTTAACAGCAGTGCTGTTTCCTTGGCTTAAGGAAAGCACAATGCTTGTTGCCTAGTGAGAGTAGCCTAATTTCCTAATTAAGAAAGTTCTACTGCTAGCACATTTTGGCCTACTTGTCTCAAGTTTCTTTTGAAAAGGAAAAAAAGTTAACTGTAACCTAATTGTAACACGCTCAACAGAAATACTGTAAGTCAGTTATATAATTATGGTGAATTGATACCTATTTCACCAAAACATTTCAGTGACAGGTTAACTGTACTAGCAAACATAAATGTTTATGTTTGATACATTATGAACAGATAAACCATTTAACACCATAAAGCTGGCACAAGTCTAAAGAAAGCCATCATTAGTGTAAAACCTTTGCTATAAAACTATAGTGAAACTCTTGGTGGTTTTTGTTTGGTTTTTTTTAAATCTTTTAACTCCATAACACTGTCATGTTAAGTCTGGAGATGAACTCTAGGACTACAACTGCCTTCAAAATGATCTATGACACTTATCACAGCATCTGCAATATATTTAAGAACCATTTTTTAAACACATGGCAGACATACATCGGGTGGCTGCTGCTGGTCACCCATTTTTCTGGCTCGTTACACCATTTCATTCCATTTTCTAAGTGAATTTGGAATTTGTTATTCACATCCTGAATCAACCTTCAAACAGTTCACTAATTTTTAAGGGCATTATCCACCATTAGTTTACCTACTTACTTTGCTGGACAAAGAACATTGCTGTGTAGAAGTTAGTCATCAATCAACTACTTTGGATCCGAACACAAGCACCCAACTGCCAAGAGATAAGCTCCTTTAAGGTAAAAACATCTTAGGCCTTAGTCCACTGGGTACTGTATACACATCTTGTGCTGGTTAGAGTATCCAGTTTAAAACAAGGCTTCTTTAGCATACTGTTGTTACCAGACTGGCTGTAGAACTACAGGTTATTAAATGCTGAGAAACTTCAACGTAGGCTTGAGTGCTCTGTATCACAGTAACAGTGCCAAAGAATCTCAGCTTTGAGCACAGGACTGCCCTCCTAGTTTTCCCAAAGAAAAGCAGGACTGAGTAACACTAGTACATAATCCTGTCATGTAGCGTTCTAGTCCCAATAAATACAGGATGCCCTGTCCTTCATACTCCTTCCTCTAGAGCACCAGAAAAGAAGGAAATTGCTTCTTGACTAAAAGCACACAAGTAAAGAAACAGATCTGGGTCACTGGCCTGGGGTTTAGTTTTTTGGGGTTTTTGGTGTTTTGGTTCTTTTGGTTTTGGGGGATTTTTTTGTGGCTTAGTTGTTCAGTTTTTTGTTTGCCCCCCCCTTTTTTTTAATGCAGTATCCATGAAAATATTATACACATAGTAAGAAATTGCAGGCTTCAGTCATCCCATTAAAAACATTACATCTGAACTGCCAAGGTAACCAATTCAATTGACAACAGTATATGTAAATCTTAGAAATACATATAATTTATCATAGGCTTAATTGTTCACTGGTTCAGGGAGATGCTCAAAGTTATATGTGTGCCAACTGCATGCTTTGAGGTAGCAGCTATACTTAAAACTTTCATTTTAGCCTATTAACAGAATACTATTTAATTTTTTATTTTAGAGAATAAACGTAAAGCATATAATGCAGCAGGACCAAGACAACATTCAGACCGTAGTCACTTCAATAATACCAGCATGAATGCTAAATAATTTGAGCCCAGCAAGATCCAAACTGTAATAAATGCTGTATTAACCATCATCCTTACAGGAACAATACTGTAGTTAAATGTCACATTTTAAGTATTATTTAAAAGCTAAGCACTCCATCATTATACAACCAGACTGACTTTGTTTTCAGATTTTCAGTAGGATGTTCATTTGTTTTACAAATTACATTTTTCATGTGAGAAACTCTTAAAAAAATAGTTACACCTCCCCTACAAAACAAATTTCTCTGTAAGAGGCTATGAATCTTTACCTTTGCTTAAGGAAAGCTTCTGACAGCTTATGTAAACAGTAGCATGCAACAGAAAAACTGGACTTGCAAGCAGAGAGCTTGCCCCATTTTCAAGCTGAACCCAAGAGAATGACATCCCTCCACTTAAAAGGAAGTCAAGCAGATTACTGTGCAATAGCTTTATTTACTCCAGATGGTATTCTCTTCCTTTTAAGTACTGTCTGTGTGCTGACCACACAAAGCTAGAGCCAGCAAAAAGATATTCTGTTCATATAATTTTATCAGTTTAAATGAGATTACACAATTGGGCACTGTATAATTATACTAACAAGGTGTTCTACCTGTACAAACTGAACTGCAATTTAGAGTACACCTATACTAAGGTGGAGTACTGCCAAATACTGTTTTCTTAAAGAACATCATTAACTTTCTCCCCCAAAACATTCCCATAACTTGTTGTTTCTCTACCACTAGCTACTTGCAGTAGACTTACAAAACAGAAGATTCAAATGGTCCAGATTTAGGGACACATAAAGCCCTGACAACGTTGGGATTAAATACATCATCAGGGCATCAGCATCAGCAAGTTTTAGGTAATCTGAAAGAAGATCAGGAAAAAAAGGTGGATTTTTTTTTTTTTCTCTCTGAGAGTAGCCTATGTGACAAATATTGCGCTGAGTCTGCTTAAGTTCCCTATGCATGGATAGATATGAAGAAGCTATAATAACTGATTTTAATAAAAACATAGATCAGTTCCCAGAATTCTACTTACAAAGCCTCTTGAGAAGCCACAGTGTGGCTAAAATGCACTTGCAAAGAAAACAGACTGCATAGGAAGACAAAATATGCCAGTGATGGGAGACAAAGACATGAGGCAATAAGTGATTAGAATTCAGTGGAAGAGAAGCATCTCTCAAACAGCAATTTGAAGGCTCAAAATAATTCAAACCTTGATGCTGGTCAGAAAATTAAACCTGCTGTTCTGCTAGAATAGCTAAAACAACTCCATTTACAGAAAAATTTATTTGTGAAGGCCATACTTCCAGGTGGTTCTGCTACCCTGCAGCAAAGCAAGTTCCCTGAAGTAATACCATGCCACATTGATAACATAACAAGACCAATTGCTTGCCTTGCTTTCTTTACAGAAGCATAAGCAGTTTTGTCAGGAATCTTCTGTCAGTGAATATACACTTTGCTCTATAATTTTCCCACACTGTTTGCAAATAACAGGTTGCTAAATTTCGTAAGACTTTAGGAAAATCCAGTGATACATATTTAACTTTTAACCCAGTAAGAGTAATTGTCTGTAGAGGCTTTACAAATATAAGAGGAAAACACTTAGTGCAAGTATTATGAATAACTGGAAGTCACAAATACAACCTTTCAAGTCTCAGCCAACAGTATCAGTTTTAAGTAACAAACAGCTTTAGCTTGCAAAGTAATAGAGCAAAAGTTACAGGAAAAATTCAGAAGTATTTTTAAAACCACTATTATTTACTTGCTAAAATGCTGTTGCTTCCTTTGCTTGTTTCCTTGCATTTGATCCTTGAAGCACTGTAGCAAGCTCAAATTTCACCTTTTGAGACAAGTGCTTTTTCCATGTTCATTTTTGAACTATAGGTTAATGAGTCTTCAGTATAATCTAAACTCAGTTTTCTGGATATAGCTTTAAAAACTTCCAATCCATCATTCATACAAGTTAAACTAGAACTGTAATATGAATTCTTTACCATTTAAAGAATAGAGCTCTAAAGTCTTAAAAGACACCACTAAATTAAAAATAAATACATATCTAGAATGCTTTGGCAAGTACAGGAACTTATTAAAGGTTCAATACAGGTTTAGAGGCTACACTGCAGCCTTTCATCCAACCCTCTCACCCCCAGTTTAGGTCTTAAGGCTTCTCAAATCCCGCTTTTGAAACAAAAGTAAAAGAGACTAGATTATTTTATACATTTCTGCCCAGATTTCAGCTCTCAGCTCTGGGTATCTCTCAAGTTCATCCCACATTACAGTTGAGGATCTGAAATATTACATTTATCAGCAATCCTTACTTTTCTCTGAAGGATGCTACCACTTCCAGTTCTCAACCTGCAATATTGCAATGATTAAGGAAACACCTTCTTTTGCTCACCAAGATTAGGTAGAGAAGCAAAGTCATCCTCTCACTAGCACTTACTTTCACAGCAGGATGTGCACTACCTAATAGCAGTCAGGACTGTACCACTCTGCTACCCTTGTAACATATATGCACCACTAAAGAGAGGCTAAATACAGGTTCTGAAGTAATTTGGTCACTTTTCTCAAAGGAAGTGGTATAGATGAAGCAATTTTTGTGGGTCTTTCTTCAGAATGTACTCTAACTTCTTCTCAGTCCCTTGACATAGATAAGCAGACTCCATATGAAGTCATCCACACCAGCTTCGCTACTAACAATTTTTAGTTTGTTTTACAGAACAATTGAAAACCATGAGACTTGAGAGGAAAAACTTACCTCTAACGCCAGCGCAGTCTTGTCATAAGCACAGGGTACTCTCTTTTGGATAGCTTTGGCATAGACTGGTCCATTCTGTGTTAATGGCAGGGGATTGATCACTGCTCCAGGTGTACTGGGTACTGATGGAAGGGGACTTGCGGTTTGAGGCTGAGCATAAGCATGGGCAGGTTCTGGAATACCATAACTGTTGGAATTCCTGTTTCCATGCTTTGCATGAGAAGATCTGACTAGCTTTTCTACATAAGGAACAGGAATCATCCCAATCCGACCATCCTTGTTTCTGGCACTCCACCACTGTTCTTCTGGCTTCTCTACAATTACCAATATCTCACCCTTTTTAAATGGAAGATCCTCAGCATCATTGCCAGGAAAGTCATAGAGAGTCCGAACATACTCCACGTTCTCTTCTGCAGTGGACATAGCAGGGGCAGATCCAGATCCCATTGGTGGACTTGGATACCTAAGTTTAAAAAAATATTTGGTATAAGCAATAGCTATCGTTTATTATTTCCCGTAACAAAGCTAAGTACTAGTTTTACAGAAGGAACACCAATTAGAGGAGATTACTTATTCAGCTTTGTAACAGAAGTATTGGCTTGGTAACACTGTGAGGCATTTCACGAGTAACTCATGCTCTCAAGTAATTACTTAAGTACCCAGTGAGCCAATAAAAATCTATCATGGCTGCAGAAAATAGGGAGAAATAATTGAAAATCTTTATCCTTCTGTTTTGTATTGTTGTGAGGATCTTGGGACAAAATAAAATCTATAGCTTAAGTTGTAAGAGTCATGATGCATAAAACCAAGTTAAAATTATTTAGGTGACTTGGGGTGGAAATGCTATTAGAGAGCTAAATACTCCTCTTCAGTTCATCACACCTACATTTTTAACTTTAACACCTATTTCTAAAAAATTCGGTGACCCCAAATGCTAGACTTGAGGGAACACAGCAGGAAAGAGAACCAAAGTAAGAGGAGGTTTTTCTAACTCGCAGTTTTCTAACTCAAATTTAGGAGTCCAATGTTGTCTTTCTAATTGGTAGCACAGTATTTTTCTGACTAAATCCTTCTACTTACATGCAGAATTTTGGGGACAGCCGGCGAAATTTATACCGAAAACTCCTTTCTTTAAGAAAGGAGACAGGCAGATCCTGTGCTTTTAGGAGACACTTTCACCTTCTTTTCTGGAAAGTAACATGGAATTAAGCTCCCTAGTCTTATTTTAACAACTTTAACTCTCAAAGGGTTGTTATATAGCAGAAAAATTATTAGTTTCAAAGTACTGTTCTTTTCTGCATATTTAAAGAGCTAATAACCTGAAAGTGGTATCTTTGTAAAAAACAGTATGAAATCCTTGCATTCACTGGTAAGAATGGAGTAAGAAATGAAAAAGCTAACCATACAGAAATATTCTTCTGCTTTATTAACCATAATATTGCTTTTAATTTATTCACATCATTGTTTAATATTACGCTGATCATCTGTCCAATACAGTAATTTTGTTGTCTGTGATAATGTATAAGATTGTTCATCAAGTAAGACTATTTTCTCTGCAATTTTCATCATAGATTATACATATTTTATTCAAAACAGCTGTCAGAAAACATATATAGGCCATCGTAGATACTTATTATTTAAGCTACAATAGCAAGGATACATTCCGTTAGCCTACTTCAATTCTCTTCTGCTATTTGCAAAATAAGACGGAAATAAAATCCCTGTGTGTTTTGCAAGATATGCTGGAAGCCCTAAAGAAAAATATATGTTTCTTTCAAACACCTTTTTGCAGCCAAAGCCAGGAGAGGGAACCCTTTAGAGAGCAGTCACACTGTAAGTGAGCTCAGGAGCATCTGCAATGATGGTCAGAGCTTGCTATTGACACAAAACAAATAGAAAGCTTAAACCAGTCAGTTTTCAACTGCTTGCAAGTTTAAAATGTCATCTCTGAGAGCTAAACATGCTGTATGGCTATATACAACAAGCTACTTAAACCTACCATGAAAACCACTCTTCATACTGTACTTTATGAAATTAAAGAATCAACCGCATTCAAAAGCGTAAAGCACCTGTGCAAGATGTTACCCTGAAAACACCAGAGAAATAAGAATTGGCAATAAGAGCTCTGAAGCACATACCTGGCCACCCCTATTCTAAATCTAGTCCTCTAGCTAAAAATAAATCAAGAAATGCTATCTGTCATCCTCCCTCCTGCAACAGGAAGTCCCCTTAAAACAAAATTTCAAACCATCAACTATGTCACTGATTTTTTCTAAAAGAATTTAGAACAAAAATCATGCTAAGGAAAACCACCTAGTCAGTCCCATTTCTTGCTTTACAACAAAGCTCATCAGCTCACAGCAGGTGAGGTCCCATCTGTCTCTGTATGCCGAGAGAACAAAATGCAATCAAAACCCTGAAAATAAGGTAGTACTAAAATGTTCACAAAATGTTTCACACCAGACTCCTAACAAATACCAAGCGAGCAAGTGGAATCAGCCAAGTTTAAGTATTTTGAGAAAGTCAAGTCAGTCTGCCGTAAATGATTAAGAACAAGTTTTTAGATCCAGAAAGGCACAAAAGCATCCAGGTTAAGGAAAACAAAGATAAGCATAAAGATCGCTTTAGTGTAGACTCTTTTCCTCCAAACTATCCGCAAGTTTAAGCTTGCATGTAACACTGGGCAGCTCCATTTAAGCATTCCTGCAATGGTGAAAATGATTATATTTTTCCCTTCACCCTATCCATGTCTCTAGCCACAGCACAGTCACTACCTAGAAGACTTCTCAGCAACGTTAAGCATTCTTGATGCTAGTGCTTTCTGTCGCATCCCTTCCGTCACCTCACGGCTTTACAGAAGATTTTCTTTTGACCGCTTGACAAGCTACTGATTGTCATTACGAACTGGCCTATGCCAAAGTTAAATCGTGACTGTAAGCATCAAAGTTACTCTTCCCCCCTAAGAACCTGCTAATCCACAAGCCAGTTTTATTTTAAAATGCAGAATTTAGAAGCAAACCAATCTGAATTGCCTTGTCTAATGCACTGCTGCTTTTTAGGCTCTTATTTCACATAATTCCATCCAGGAAGCCCAAAAGCTTTGAAATAAGATACTGGGAAAGGCTTTGTTAATTAAAAGCAAGAAATATGTTTTAGAGTTCTTGATAGGCAGCTTACTGATGCAAGTTGCAGGTATGTCCCATGCGTGAACAAGACAAAGAATGAGATCATAGCCAAGTCACATTTTCTCATCCTCCTACAATAACATTTCTCAATGTAGTGCACAGAGTGAGTATGCAGATATAGATGAACAGTGCTGTAATCAAACTGTGAGAAATAATTGTTTACATTTTTTGGGGGTGGAAATGCCACTCCAAGTTTGGGAAATACTGTCCTAGAATATATTAATGCTGATTTAACAGCGTGAAACAGCCTAATCACATAAAGGCCTGTTCTAATGTAATCAGTGTGAATACAGGGACAAACAGCAATTTAAGCTCAGAGGCTGTACCTCAATCACTAAGACTTGTGAGCCATCTTCTCAGCCGTCATCGGAACAGGACAATACCAGAAGAAAGGGCTGACACAATGCACGACCACACCCTCTTGCAAGGCAATTACAGCCAGTGGTAGAGATAGATGCACATGGTACCTTTCCATAAGCCTACACACATGGTTAAGTGTATTATATGTACATAACGCCAGTGCATTGTATGGATGATGTGACTGAAACAGCAACGTATAATGGTCACCGAGATCCCCAGTGCTAATAAAGACTACTTAGAAACAGCTTCAAACAAGAGCCATAAACAAATGGTTTCCTTAGTACATACAGCATGGCCCTATATTCAGGGCTGTATGATGCTGGGGCTATTAGACTGGACGAAGACAGCCCCCTCCTAGTGCCCCCTCGGTGGGGATGGCACTCACCTGGGCGCAGGCTCGATGAGGGTGGTGGTGTCCAGGTAGTGGATCTTGTAGAACTCCAGCAGGGCGGGCAGGTGCTCAAACTCCTGGTCGCCGATCTTAAAGCGGCGGTTAGGCAAGGAGTTAATGATGTAGTGGGAAACCCGGGAGTTCTCGGACACCGAGAGCACATAGTCCCCTGGGCAGGTGGACGAGTCCCGCACTAGGAACATGCCGTGCCGCTGCCCTTGCAACCGCGTCTGCGCCTCCGCCCGAGACACCGGGCCCACGTACCAGCTGGAGCGGTCCGACGAATCGAAACGAGCGGCAGAGGACATGGCTCCGAGCGGGGAAGGGGAAGGGACAGGGGGAAGGAAGGTGAAGAGCCCGAAGGCCCAAGCGAAGGAAGAGATCCCGAGAAGGGAAGGCCTAGACAAGGAGGCCTGGAAGGCGGAGCGGGCTGGGGACTAGCAGGAAGCGGCTAGTGCCCAGCCGAGAAGATAGGAAGCCCAAAGAAAGGGGGATAAGAGAGAAGGAAGCCCCGTGCTTCTGGAGGCGAAGGACCGAGGAGCGGCTGGGGTGGGGCTGGCCAGACGCGGCGGTCAGGGCCCCCGAGTCTCCCTCAGCCGCGGGGTGTGCAGGGCATCCTTCCCGCCTCTCTCTCAGGCCTGCGGCGGGCCCGGCTGAGCGGGTGGCGAAGATCAGCGGCGGCTGACAAGGACAGACGGCCCGAGAAGGTGGCGAGAGTAGCCTGCTACAGCGCCTCAGCGCCAGAGCCGGGCGGGAGCGCCGTGCCCCCGGTTTCTTCTCTCAGCTCGCTCCCCTCTCCGAGCTGAGCACCAAAATGGCGGCGGCGGCGCCGGGCGGCTGGAGCGGTCCGCAGACACCGCCCCGCGCAGGCGCGCTGCGGATGCCGCTGCTGGGAGGGCGGGCGAGGGGCGCGCGGCGCCGGGCCCGCCTGAGGGAGCGGGGGGCCGCGCTGAGGGAGGCGGCGGCACAGGGGATGGCTCCGAGACTCGGGGCCGGAGGGCAGGGGTGGATGGTTGGCTGCTGGACGGCTCTGCTTTCGCTGTCCCTCCGGGCCGCAGTCATTCAAACTCCCCCGGCGTGCAGGGTGGATGAACGCGGCACAGCCCCGGTGGCGTGAGTGAGACCCCCTTCGCCTCCTGCGGCCCCTCAGGGAGCAGGGCCGCCCCCCGCACCCGCCGCCGCTGTGCTGCTGGCACGCGTTACCTCAGGTCGCCCCCGAAGGCTCTGCCCAGTCCTTGGCGGGGACCCGCCGATGTACCTCCTCCATCCTCTCTCCTGTCCCTCAGCACGTCGGTGAGGCCCAGCCTCCGGCTCTGCCCGCGCTTCGCCACGGCGCCCTGAGGCACCCCGTGCTTCCCTGCCCCCGGGGGGTCCCTGATGTCCCGCCTCGGGCCGCCCTCCTCAGCAATTAGAGCAGTGGGTTGCCCCGCAGCAGGCAGCCTGACCGCAGGCAAGAGATCACCTTCCCTGAGGTTTTGTTGGTTTTATTAGTTGAGGTTTTATTTATTTTTAAGGAACAAATTGGATCACTGTGATAATCTCCTCTGTTCTCGAGATAACTTCCTGCATGCTCTAACAGCGAGTTTCCTGTCTTTTTATAGCCTTGCTCCCAGATAAGGGTGTCAAAGCAAGCCCTGCCTGTCTCGGGGCGCAGGCGGGAGGGAAGATGGTTTGGCAGGCGCTGAGGAGGAAGGAAACCCCGGAAAGGAGTCCGTAGGCCTGGCGGGCAGTGGCCGGGCAAGCGCTCGGCACGTGGTGCAGCACGAGCTGTTTGAATTTTAGAGGGACGCTGTCGAGCGGTGGCCTCAGACAAGCAGCGGGAGCCTTCGTGTGGCTGGACTTGAGTTCGAGAGGGCTGGCGGTAGCCGTAAGCACGTCCAGCTGCGATAGGCACGGGCACAACAGAATAGCTGCCGACTCCCCGAGCAGGCTTTAGAAACCTTTGGAAATAATGTGCTTGTAGCTCAGTCTCATGACTTCGTTTAATTTGTGCTTTTGGGTTCGTTTTTTTCATTTTGCTTTGGGGCTGGCAATGTGAAATGAATCAGCACCTGAAAGCAAAAAAACCCAACATTTTAAATGGAGAAATAGATTTAAGATTACTGTCTTGAAGTGCCAGACTGGACTGTTGTGCAGTCTTATTCCAGCTTTCCTATCTTTCTTTCATGTACTGCCTTTTCCAAAAGCTCAATCACAACATGTTTTTTCTGTGGCGTTCTTCCTGCGTTGGTAACAATTGCCAACTGAGGTATTTGGACTAGAGCATACAGGCTCTGTCTCTGTAGATGTTTAGCAGAGTTCAGTCCAAAATGGAAGATTCATAAGTGTCCTTGTTATATTTTAGACAAAGTCATCTTAGATAGGCTCACAGCATCACTGACATGAAAGGATCTTAAAGTTGGCGCTGAATACATGTACAGGTATCACTTTACCAGCTGCTGAAATACAGCCATCTCCTGGGTGGAAAACAACAGCTGTTTAGTAATGCACAGCAAGACTGGCAAAACAGCAGACTCAGAGGTGAATAATACCCGCTGAAGACTCACATCCATGTGAAAATGTTTTGTGCATTGCAAGGGAGGCTTAGTACCTATGCCTTTGATCCATTCCTACTGGTTGAGGTGCTTGTATCTGCCACTGGAGTCAGTTTTAAACACATGTAGATAGGCTACAATAGATTACAAAGGTTATTATGTTTTCTTCTGTTATTTGTACTGGTTTGGATTGTTTTCTGTTTGGCCATGGGCAAAATACAGATAAAAAGATACTACTTGGACTTGCAATAAAGTGCTAAATAATGTTTAAAAATAATGACAAAAGCCACAAGTTAGCAGCAGTTAGTAACACATAGCACGTAAGAAGGAAATAAAAGTTCCTATTGCTGTATTTGATTGAGTTAAAATTTTGTTGCCTCCACTTTGTATGCATAATGCTAAAACCTCAAGAAAGTTGAAGCATGTCAGGAATAAATAGTATTTAATTATAAACTAGATTTTGAGTAGTACTACATGGAGCTGGACTGATGCTGGAGAACCAGCATATCCACCTTCTTATCCAGAATGGATTTTAAGGCACAGAGAGGTTTTCAGTTTGGAAGGAGCTGCCACAATTAGCTGTTCTGAACTTGTATTTACACAGGTTATGTGCATCCTTCAGTAATTCCCTCCTCAGTTTCAATAACTGTGGTTGAAGTAGGCCAGATCTTCTAAGTAAAAGATCCCATATTCTATTGGATTATGAGGAGAATTGACTTGTTCGAGATCATTAATGTTATCTGATAAGACTGGTCTTCAACTTCCTAGACTACAGTCATCTCAGGCACATTACATCCCTACAACTGCACTTGGTTTAGGAAGAATGGATAAATGTATGATACCACATAATCTTTTTATGACATATAAATATATTTCTGCTCTTTGTCTTACCTGTTGGCAGCTTCCACCCTCAGAGCATGACCAAATAGTTGTATCACAGCTGAGGAGGTGGGGAGCTCTTAAAATGCATCAGCTGCCAATGAAATGGAAACTCACTTGGCAATATTCCCTTGAGAAGGTGCTGTCCATCTTTTGCTGTGCCCAGCTGCTCCTTCTTCCTTTCACCAGAAGCTTCTGACCCCATCAGCTGGGCCAAATGCCAAATAAACTGTACATGTGGCTGGCCTCTTAGTAAGAAGTATATTTCTGTCAAGGGTATAAAATGAGAATCCTTATTTCTTTCAAATCAAGTATGGTGTATGCTTCCAATTAACAACCCTAATTTAAACCATGAGGAAATGGGAAAAGATATGTTGGATTTGGAAGTAGGCATCTGGAGAAGAAATACAGTAGTGGAAGCATTTATGAAACAAAAACTGAAGCAATCACAATCACTTCTCCAAATGTGGAGCCTGAAAATACTTCAGGATGCAAGTCCACTAATTACACATCTAACAAATATGCCTATACAGCTTTACCACTGTGCTGGCAGGAAATAGGAAAATACTTCAACAAGAAACCTGGACTTCTTAAACTTTCAGCAGTGTAAGTGCTGGTATTTTGATCACTTAGTTCTGGAAGACTTGTTTGGCTATTCTCTTACAGACCAGAAATAACTTAAAGCTTTTTTAGTTTATTGTCCTTATGTCTGCAGTATCTTGTGCTATACTGTCTCTGAGGACTCCCTGTAAAGCAAATGCTTTTCACTGTAGGATACAAGACTGCCATATTCAGAAGATCAGAGAATTTATGAATAACAAAATATGGAATCAGCCTAAAATCCCTGTAAGTACCTGTTTTGATTGACATAAGGCAAAGTTTAAGTGGGCTCTTGAAGGCTGAGTTCCTGAAGAATCATTCTTGATAGGAAAACCAATCAATACAAATTACAGCTCTGTATCAATCTGTAATCTCTCCTGCAATTTCTTTATATAGGTAACTTTAGTAAACAAGAATGATGTGCATTATATCTGCTGAGTTAGATAAAATTTCTGATCTTAAAGTAAAGCAATTTTATTATTGTTTAGCCTATGGATTAGTTTGAAGAGGTACATGGTAGACTAAAATGAGCTACTGCTAAATGATCAGGGTGGTTTGATCTAAGCTTAAATCTGTGGGGTTTTTTACCTAAACAAAATACATGCAAGTAAGATAGTTCATACCATAACTTTCAGCAGTCACATTATACTCAGATGGAAAGAATTTTTTTGGGTGAAAGCAACAGAAGTTCTGTTTTTATCAAATCAAAATACGTAATACCTGCCCTTAGGTTTAGTTCATGTCACTTCAGGGATATTATACCAGTAACTAAAAAATCCCCCAAACCCAACAAAACCCAGAAAGAAATAATGCATCACTCCTCTCTAAGGCAGATAATCCACTTTAAGGGAATTTCCTTGTAACTGCATTCTAAGTCTTATATTGATTTGCTTTGCACAGCATCCAACTGCAACACTTAGTAAATAATGCGACCACAAAATTGCATATACTGATAACTGGAAAATCACATGACTTACTAAAAACAGTATTCAAACACAGAAGGAGTGATAGGGTAGAAGCTTGGGGAAAAAAATCCAACCAAACATGAGTTTTCTCAAAATATTTCTTTAGCTTAATAATTACTCATGAATGTCTTACATTATCCTAGGTAATCTAAGAATGAGCCTGCTTGGTTATTTGTAATAGTAAGTAATACCCTCTATATATTGGTAGTATACATAGGAAAAGGAAAAGAAGTCAGGCAAAGAATGATTACTTTCTTATCATGAAAGAGGCTAAATAATATTTTCACTTGTATAACATAGGGTATCACTGGTCTGTTGAGCTAGTGCTTGTTAAAACTGAAAATGCACTGCAAGCATCAGACTTGAGTTAGATGTCTGGGTTTAGTTAGAACAGCTGGGTCTGGAGTATGACCTGGAGCACTACAAGTCTTGAATCACTTGTTTGCAGAGGAAACAAATTGCCACTGCAACACTTGCAGTCTGGAAGGAGTGGTTCTAGTGATGTCCAGGTCAGAGAAATCTGTCCTTGTATCTGAGGGCTACATGAAATTCTCACAGATTAAAAATAACTCTGTTTGCAAAATAGGAATACTGGTCAGTCTCCAGTACTGCAGTGTAGTAAAGTCTGTATTTCCAGACTCCATGTGCAGTTCAGAGTTCATTATTAAAAAAGGTTTTCTGAAGCAGCTCATCATCAAGGCTTCCTGCAGTTACCAGGTCTTGTGTTTTATTTGCCAACTGGCAAAGGTTCAGAGGCTGAGATGAAAACTGACAGTGCTGGAGAAAAAGATCTGACAAATGCCCCTCTTTTAATAAGCTGCTGAGCTTACTAAAAGAGGTGTGCAAATACTCTTCAATCTTTTCCAGAAGCCCATGTACAGTCATCTAGGTCCATTTTGAAATCATCTTTGTTTCCCTAAACAAAACATCCCCAAGTAATGGTGGTATCTTCAATTTCTCTGAAGTAGCAAGTCAATGCGCAATATTTGTCATGATGTAATGATACTTCACTAGTTCTACATCATTCTGATTGTCACTGTTTTTGCCTTTCTTCTGCAACCCCATTATTGCTACAAGATTTAAAAGCTTCTGGTAGTTTGTCATAATTTTCTGGTGGCACGGGTTACTTCTCACCTCTCTGAGAGTAAGGATCCCGTAGGATTCAGGTATCACACTGGTTCAGCCTTTAAATCAGCTTCTCAACTAATGGTAAGCAAGACGGTAGTCAGAAGCCAATTATTTTAAGGCCTCACGAAGGAAAGATTAACATGCCTTATCTTTCTGAGCTGAAATATTTCTGTATTATGTTCCTGGCATTAGTTCAGTTACTGCAGGGTCCTGGACCAGTGTAATCTTCAATACCTCCAGCTATCTTTCTTACTACTTTTTTTTTTTTTTCTACTGTGGCAAAGCAATCTCTCCTCTCTTCTAAAGCATATACTAAAAGAGTGAAAAAAAAATTGCCATCTCCTAAGCTGGTGTAACTTCACTGATTCTAATGTAGTACTACAGGATTTAATTTAAGATCACTACCTTTCAGACTCCACATCACAGTTAATAAAACTGAGACAGTAGTTAAAAAAGTTCTGACAAGGATTTATTAATTTATGCTTGTGAACAAATGTGTCTGACAGTTGAGATTGCCATAATTTGTACAGAGAGAGTTCCACTGTGTTGACAGAACTTGCAGTATAGAAGTTCAGTCTGTGTCAGTTCACAGACTTTAACCCAGTTACAAAGATGGCTGAATGCCCAGATGAGATGAAGGTTCAGACTTTCTTGCTACTGTTCCCGTTTCTGTATGTTCAGTCTTGCTGAAAAACCAATCAAGCTGTCTGACACCCAGCACAGGAGGGAGACGCTAGGTGTTACCTTCCTGTGTTAAGATGGTTAGGAAGTTTTGTTACCAAAAAGAATAGGGAAAAAACCACCCCAACTCTCAAAAAGCTATTTCAAGCTAAAAGCTGGAAGGAAAGAAGCTAGTCAAGCTGAGCCTTCTGTGCCTTTTTTATTGTCCATGCTGAAGACTGAGAAAAGTATCCTTCAAAGCAAAAGAACCTCTATATTTTAACTGGGAAAACAGCAGTTCTGTGGTTACTTTAAAAATGCTGCTTCTGGCAGGTGGGCAGGTACTGAATGTAAGCTGCATTTTGTGCAGAACACTTGCAGATGGGCAGATATTGACTGTGAATGGCATTTGTGCAGAACACTTATTTTCCAAACCTTTAAATACTGATTTATGCATATAAGAAAGACATATAAAATCTCTAAGTATTTTCTTCAAGCCTTAATTTCCTCATTCACTGACAAAAAAATAAATATTAAAGTTTTCTAATCTTCACTTGAATTATCAAATTCCTCCCAGTCTGATACGCTCATAACTTCTGATGGAAAGTCAAGGTGATACTTCATGCGGTCTGCATGCCATTCTGAGAACCACTTCTCTGTTTCCATTAAAATAGCCCTTGGCAAAGTGAGGACACAGGCAGCCATCCCAGAAATATCATCCTCCAACTGGGGTCCTTCCTCCCAGCAGTCTCTCTCTGCATCATAAATGTGGACATAGTCCATGCGGATTCCTCTGTTGTGGGATCTGCCTCCCAAGACATAGATCCTGTTGTCTAAGACTGCAATACCTGGCTCTCCATGTCCTGCAGGAAGTGGACATACATTTGTCCACTGATCAGTGCTTGGCCTATAGCAGGCAACCTGTAAGAAAACCCAAAGAGATTAGCCAAAATTGGACTTGTATCTTAGTGACAGAGGCTGGCCATGTGGCAAGCTATTTAGGAAGCCATGCAGTAACATCAGTCTTTTGACAGGGTGTTGATAATGGAGACAGCCTATCACTATGTAGTAGCAGTACTGTACTCAGCAGAAAACTGTGCATAGTTGCATAGAGCTTTGAATCGCAAATTCTGACCCTGCTACTGGAGTGAAAGCTGTATGTTATTCAAAAACTGTACACAAAAGTGAAAGAGATGGGGACACATGCTAATACAAACTCGGACATAATGTACCTGTTTGCATTAGGAACATACAAATATGACAAATCTGCTAAGCTGTCTCTGCAACATATTTTGGAAAGTTTTAGGTTTCATTGGGTAACCCTTGGCTAACTGCTTTTATTTGTAAGCACCTTTTTATCATTCAGATATGCTTTTCAGGTAGATGTATTTCTGTCATCTTCATTGGCTTTGTTCTTACAGTTAATTTTTGTGTTTTCTTTATGTCTCTAGCAATTCTAGAAGCTGAAATAAGACTCCAGAATTCTCTTCAGCCATCACTTATCATCAGGTACTGTACTGTACATTTGATTGCATTATACAATTGCCATCCAACTTATCCTTAACAACTCTGTCCTGCAATTACATATTGGTAATTCAAAGGTCCTCGACTTAGGAAAGAAAAACATGTGAAAGTGAATTTAGTTGATGTGCTGCTTATTAGGTATGTGCATGTCACTGAATGTTATCCATCAAATATGTTTTAAAATTGATAAGAATATCAAGTGCTAGAGCTTCAATGCTTTGTGGGATAGAGAGTGCATCCAAGACAGGCAGTAGTAAATAAATCACTGCAAGTTCTGCAGTTCAGTGGGGTGAGCTGGTGCAGTAGCTGTTGCTGGGCAGTTACTTAGTGGGAGAAAGACATTACACCAGAGTGCATTCATCCACAAGAAACAGCTTCTCCCAGGAAAGGCACAGGTATGACATGCTCCTACCTGGTGAACATCCCTTCTGTAGCCAGAATCATTGTTGCTTCCTCCAATTACATAGAGCTTTCCTAAGAGTGCAGCCATCCCATGCCAAGCGCGTCTCACTGGACCATCTGCTAAAACATCCCAGCGGTCAATCTTTGGGTCATAACATTGTAGCTCTTTCAAATAGTCTTCTCCTCTCCTCCCACAAGTAATATACATCTTTCCATCCAGTGCTGCTCCAGCATGTGCATATACCTGTATCACCGCATGGGAAAGCAAGAGGTTGAGCTCTGGTTTTATGTATTTCTCCCAAAGTACAGAGTAGACATTAAGGGAGTAACATTTTTTATGAGTTATGCAGATACCAACATCTGGAACGATTTTTTTCTAGAAAATCTGTTTCTAGGTGATTATGCTGTTAGTGTAAATTTCTAAATGAAATAGACTAGAATGTCAAAAACTTCCAGAAGTGCAGTGGGGTCTCATTTTTATTACTCCTTGATCAGAAGATCAGTCATACTACTACGTTTCTGTGAAGTCCACTTGGAAGCCTTTTTGTGGATATTTTTCTTACACAAACAGCGTTATCAGGAATGCAAGATACCCCACTCAGCAGCACTCAATTGGATCTTAAGGCTTTTTATATTCTCAGCACTGACGCACAGTTTCTTGAAAGATTACTCAGGATTTTAGTTTTCTTCCCTAACCAAGATTCATCAAGCAGTTGGTTTTTGTTTGGTTTTATTTACTTATTTATTTATTATTTGCTGTATTCATCTTCGCAATACTTTTAACATGGAAATGGAAAGTTTTGCCTTTTTTAGGCACTCAGAACAAACTGTTGCATTCATAACCCCAGTTCCCATGTCACTACACCATTTCCTAGTTTCTGGGGTCATGACTGCTACTTTGGCAATAGCTGTTCTTGAAGAATAAAGGGTACTGATGACAGAAGAGACCTATTCACTCATGTATACCAAATGAGTAATTTGAAATTATGTTTAGCTGGCTTAGATGTGATTCTGCATCACATAGGCTATTGTCATCAGAACTTGTTACTCAATCTCAGTTCTGTGTCCAGGAACTAAGTAGTCTGTAGAAAGAGATCTACCCTCTTACTAGGCGGTATCTTCTCTGATCAGGAGTAAAGCATGTTGTCAGGACTGTGATCAGAAGCTTGTACTACTGTGTCTTACAATTTACCTGCCTAGGAAGAATGGGAACTTCCTGTTCCCACAGGCTATGTGTTCAATTTTCAATAGTTTTAAGGATTAACACAATGAAGGTGCAGGGGAAAACAACAAGAAAATAGGAAAAAAAAAGGCATTTAGCCTCAAAATGTTATTTACATAAATTATTACTCTCCTTTGTTGATATTCATTTATCCCATATACAGAGGCTACTGTTTCCCATCTGAATATCAGCAGATTTAAAGCTACATATGAGAAAAGCATCTAAAAAGATTAAATCAGGAACTGGGGAACTGTAGTAGTGTGTGTGGCTAATGCAGTACTTACCTCCTTCTTCAGAGGTGTCACATATTCCCAAGTGTTGCTTTTAGGGTCATACCTCTCCACTTCCCTCAGGTCTTCATGGTAATCTCTGCCTGCGACAGCATAGATATAGTTGTCCACAACACAGACACTGAGGTCAGCATGCTCTTGCTGTAGGGACTGGATCTGGAACCATTTGTTGTGTCGAGGGTCATACCTTGTAAAAGAATGGGATCAAAGAAAGTTATTCATACAGCCACAGAATCATTGCTGGAATACCAGACAGCACCACAGATGTGGGTTACTGTACTGTCTTTGGCTGAAATTGAGCTCAGCTGTAAGTGGAGTGAAATTTGGTCTTGTCAGCATTTTATTATTAGCAAAGTTGGTTTATTCTATTTTTAGAAGATGTATTTTAGCTGACATAATCATGCTATAAAAGCCTATGGTTTCCATTATCTTATACACTGCTGTCAGTAAAACTAGTAAACGTGACCATAGTATAAAGACGAAAGGGTTTTTATCTGGTTTTGCGATGTAATGAGCATGAAGGTCTAAACCTGATCCTCCTCCTTCTTTTCCTGGCATAAAAGAATACAAGAGGACTCTGGAATGCCACTATTGTGCACACAAATTCTCGAAAATCAACCAGTAATAGCATTTGCTTTAAAAATCCTTTTTGGTAATTAAATCCATTTGTATTGGGACCAAAACTAGACACAAAGTACTTCTGGAAAATCCTAGCTCAAGAGCATTTACACAATCTAGGATTCTAGCTTCATTACTGTTTTCAGCACCTTTAATACTTCCCCCCCTCCAACAAGACAGAAAGTAGAACATGTAATACTCTCAAATGAGTACTGTTTCTACCCTGTCAGGCTTGGCTTTGTCCCATAAGCTCTGCTGGAAGCTTCCTATTACTATCAGGCTCATTTCTTTATTTCTTGTGTTTTCCTTCAGTGAGGCCCTGCTCAGTTCCTAGTCTTTCATCTAGCAGGCATATAGACCATGCTGTCTTACTGACTGAGATGGGCAACAGGGTGGTAACAAAAATAATAGCAGGATTATCCTCATCTTACCTCCAACACCTTGACTCTGCTCGAAAGCCACTTACATTGTTGTCTCCACCAATTAAATATACAAAGTTATTGAGAACAGCAATCCCTTGGTTCGACATTCTGGGAGCTAGCGCAGCTGTAAAGTGCCTCCACTCTCCCAACAAGGGGTTCAGATACTTGGCTTGATCACTGAGGACAATGGATGGAGTAGAATGCATCCCTCCAAATCCTACTACACACTGGAACTCTGATCTCAGCTGTGTCTGGGAGCTCTGAAGCATCGGTTGAAGACATTCATTCTTGTGGTACATTAACGCATCTGCAACTGTATCTTTTAAAGGACATGGACTTAATTTGTCATGAAGCCTTTGCAGGATCTGAGGTTCCATCAAAGGAAAACGAACTGTCTCAAGTAGCTTAAGGGGCTCCATCAGGGAGACCTGATCTGTCTCCAGTTGCTCTGGTGAATAATGATAAAAAAGTGCCCCATCATAAACTTCAAACTCATAGTTAACCTCCAAACGATTGCTGCTGAGAAGGGAATAGACCTTCTGCAAAGGTAGCTGTCGGTACACTTGTGTCCTTGAGAAAGATGCAAAGTTCTTCAAAATGTAGGAGTCCAGCTGATCACTCAAATGTTTCAAGTCATAATGGTCAGCTAGTCTGTATACATCAAGTATGTTCTCTTCGTCTACCCAGGACATGAGAAAATCACAGCAGAACTTAATGACTTCTGGAATCTGCAAGAGAGAGATACTTTTCATTGCAGACACCTCTTACCTCACAGTCGAGAGACAGGTGATAGAAGCTGGAATGACTGACTGTAAGAAAGTTGTCCACAAGATGACTGCTCTCCTCAGTCTGATCACCATGTTCACTTGCACCCAATTCACCTTTCTCCAGAGCAAAAGAACTCAACATGGTGAATACAATATAGATCTTCTAGCCACCTTATACTGCAAATCTATGAGTTTGGCTTCATGTGCAGCAGCAATGTGTTTTCAAGAAGACACATGGGACATTTGACAGCCAGGCTGTCTGGTTTGTTAGCATGGCACCAAGCTGTAGCTGCCAGGGAGGACATGGTGAAAGCCAGGTTTATAGTCACTTTGTAATTGTTCTTTCAGAGCACTATAGATAGACATACTGTATCAAAGACTGTATGTGTAACAAATATATGTGCATCACTCGAGCACAGGAAGCCATTTGAAAGGAAAATGAATATCTTATAAATACAATTTGAAGTTGTAGATGGCAGGAGTGACTGATGCCAAACAAAGAACTAACTGCTGTCCAAGACCCCCTCTGCTACAGAGTGGTGCTGAGTCTGTAGAAACCAACCAAAGCAAGCACTCAGAAAGTTTAAAGTTTAGTAACAAAGCCTTATGTAGCAGTTAGCTGCAGGGGAAATTAGAGAAAAAAACTCATCTTAAAGGCACACTGAATTCTGCACTTAGTGGAGAAACTATAATGGCAGGATTTCCTGTAGTGATAGGGTCAGGGGAGGTTATGTGCCTGTCAGCTCAATCTGGGGAAGGTCTTGAGCAGCACAGCAGTTTCAGAGCAGCAAGCCCTGTCCTTTACCATAGGCCAGAAGTATTCTATTTCATAAGCAGATCAGCGGAAGTGAGTGCTATATAAAATAGTCCTCTAGATGAAATGGTAAATGTTTATAAGTAATAAAACCATTGACACAAATGAGATTTCTAATTACTCATTAATTGTTCCTACCCTTCCATAGTTCCAGTGGAAACAGCATCTCAAAGAAATTCTTCTCATCAGACCCATTATTCACCTCCTAACCCTCCATTTAATCGGATATCCAAGTTTTCTGTTTCTTTTATTGTTGCTTTTGGTTTTTGCTTCTTTTTTGTCATATCTCCCAGCACCTCACCTGAAGCTGACAGGCTGCAGCTAAGGTTTCCTGTACACTGTTCACACTGAGTTCCAGCTCAGAAGTGTAAATGAAGTTCAAGATTTTACACATTGCATTGTAGGAGATGCCGTGAATATGAACTTCTTCTTGTTCCATCTCTCTTAGTCCTCCTGCAAACATTCCTCTGTAAAAAAGACAATGGCAAATGCTATGGCAGATTTGCATTGAAGCTATTTTCAGTTTGCTCATCTTATGTTATCCTGGGAACATAAAGAATATTCAGAAAGATAAAAGCCTAGCCAGACACTTTTATAGGATTACCTCTTCTCTAAGCCAGTGATACAAAGAGTACAGGCCTTTGGGACCAAAGAAAGTAATACTCTTCATTCTGCAGGAAAACAGTTAAGGGCCATCTGAAAGGTAAGATTCACAGCTGAAGACTTAAATACAGGATAGTCAATGGGCAGAGGCAGATACTCTGGGTGTTGGAGAAGAGAAAAAACAGAGGAACTTGGACTGTAGGATTTTTTGTTGTGCTAGAGCAGTTCTTCCTCCAGTTAAAAGTTTGTCTGGCTTGCATTGGGATTTATTTGTTTGCTCTCTGAAAATAAAGTCACTTCAAGAAACTGCTAGTCAAATTGACAAGGGGAGTGCCTGGTTTAATGGACAGTGAGTCACACTATAGGCATGTAACAGAGTGACCCACTTCCAGTGACTTTTTGTGTATTATGAAATGATCACCACAAAGTCTTACAATGCTAAGGATATATTAAAAGCCACCCAGAGTGCATTTATGCAGAAGACATCTGTTCATATCTATTCTTTTTATACCTCAAAATACGTCAGGCAGTGAATTTAGTGGAGGTAAGCTCAGTGTGCAGGAACAAGAGCTTTATGTCTGTAGAGAAATAACACATAGATGAATAAGGCCATACTTAGTATTTTGAAACACATTCAGCTCCATCTTATGAGTCCAATTTTACATCCAGAAACAGCATGCCAAGATAGAAGATTCAGATGCTGCAGGTTTGAATAACATTCAGACACATGCTTGTTACTGCCATACTGAAGTGTACCTGAAATAGTCACAGGATGCAGCTAGAAGTATGCGGTGAGCCTCAATAGGTTTCTCTTCCACTACCAGAACTACATCGAAGAGGATGCTGCTGTCTCGGAGAGATACCAAGCCACTGAGCAAGGCCTGAGAGTGCTCTGCACTGCGGTATGTGTTGCTGGTGCGCTGCTGAAGGGAGGGCGCAAGTTGAGCTTTGTGTGTCTGAGTCAGCTCCTGATCCTCCGCCATCCCAGGCAGAAATGCTCAGCCACCAGCTGTAGCAGAATGAAATCTGTGAGACAACAGATCAGCAAAGGTTTGTGCCTTTTGCTTTACAAATGGTCCTCTGATCCCCGCCTATCACAGAAAATAAATCAGTCCATCTCTTCAGTCAGTTCTACCCTGCAGAAATTATTTTGAATGATGACAGGCAGGTGTACATCAGCACACCAAAGTGGCAGAATGTGGTTTTTCAAACAAGTATTCTGACTCTTGGGTTTTCAGTCCAAGAGTTAAGAGTATGTAGCATGTGGGGATATTTTTTTTTCTTAGCAAGAGTTTCACTTCCCAACCCATGACCAGAACCCCTTTTTTCTTTTGCATTTCTGCATCATTTGTAACAAAGAATGGGCATAATTTTGTCAAATTCTGAATTGTCTAATATCCTCAAATAACTTTGCTGCAATATCAACTGCACCTACCCTCTTTCTCTTGATATTTAACACAGAATCTGAAAGCTCTCCTCTCTCCCTGTCTTTGCTTTTTCATTTTCCTTAGCTGAGCACATTTCTAACTGTCATTCTATAAAATACTATTTGAAACCATAGACCTGAATGTGAATTTCTTTATTGTGACAACTTTAAGCTAGCACGCACAACTGTTTTCCACTTCACCATGGTTCCCTCCTGGAATTTACTCCAGTGTAGGCACCACCAAGGGCTATCCTGTACCTTTTTCTAGGGCTGCCACTGACACTGGAGGAAGGTCCCCAATGGCACATGGGGAAACACCTGAAAAAGCTATCTGGAAGTGACTTGCATCTTATGTCTGCAGTTAAGTTCTCAAAATCTCATGAGTCCTCTTCTACCATCCTGTAATCTACCCTTTCCATTGTCTTTGAAGAATGTCAGAAGCTGTAGCAGTTAGAGCTCACAGACTCTATCCCCTTGTCAGAGCACATTAGGAAAAAAAAACACCTCACCCCAAATGCAAAACACATTAGCAAAGGAAATAACTTAGCTGATATGGCTACTTAAGGCAGTTACAACAGCCTCTCCTCCAACAGCCTGGGAAATGGCTTAGTGGCGCAAGTGACAGTCACAAGAGGTAACCAGCAGTCAGGGAAGCAAAAGCAGAACCAACCCATCAAATCCAAACAAACAAGGAAGAAATGGAATCATTGTTTAATTGTGCCAGCCATAGACAGTGAATGCAGCATTGGAAAGCTCTCAAAAGTACTGCAAGGTATTCTGTGTTTGGTCAGTGAGGAAGGAGCTATCTGGATAACCCCAAGAAAACCAAAAATGTTTATTGCTCTGCCTGAGGGAAGTTACCCTACAGTGGCCAAACCAAAAAGAAGCTAGGTGCCATTGCATCATAAATGGGATGATAAAAAAACTCACCAAAACCCCCCAAAATAACTGAAAAAACATATTAATTGTTGTCTGCTCTTTGCCAGGAAAACAAAGGCAAGCAGCTCAGAAGAGGAGCTCTGATGAGACAGCCTTCTGTTGTGAGCACATTCAGGTCAATTGTACGGGGGAAACTATCCATCATCAGCTGAAGAGATGAATAATGGATTATTTTTCATGACAGGTAGAGGCTTTTCCTAGAAATAAGATGACTGCTTTTGAAGCAGACAAAACATTACTGTATCATTTGATTTGCTTCTGGGGAATATTAAAAGTGATGGATTGAGGCAAGGGAGATCATTTAGTAAGAAAGGCAGCTGAAGAGTAAGAGTTACTAGACCTTGATCAGAAATTTCCCACTTCACTAGAAGGGAATAAATACAGCAGAAACTATGGTGAGATATGGTCCAAATTTGGAACAGATTCAGGTAAACCACATTAACTCTGGTTTTGTGGTTTAATGTGGTTAACACTCCAGAGTGAGTGTGGTTAATGCTTAAGAAAAGGTTGCATCTCTTCAGCTATTTAGAGAGCTATACCAGAAGTCTCTAAGACTGTAAAATCATTGAATCAAAAAGCAAAATTAAATGTAACAAATTAACTATTTTCTGAATTCAAGGACTTTTGCTGGGTAGGGGAAACGGCATGACCTTTGATACAATATTACAGTGTGTTGTTTAGTGTAGCCATGTGTGGAAGAGAGGCTATGGAGAAGTTAAGTGAGAAGCTGTGCTGGTTTTGCCTAGGAATGACAGGTATATTAGAACTACACAGGCCATTGAACCTTTGTAACAAGTGTTAGCAAAGAAATGTATTGTAGGCGTAGAAAGATAAGAAATATGTCCAGAGAGAGAGGTCTGGGGAGGGAGAGGTACATGCAGGGTAGAGAGGAAACATACATCATGCCAAGACTTACTTAGGTCTACCTTTAAGTAATAGATCCGTAGACAGTTACTATCCAGAACACATTCTGTATCCAAATAATCTTAAAAAGGAACAGAAAGGGGGTGAAGCTTTCAGCAGCTAAAGACCAAATCTTACAAATATGGATCCAACCTTACAAATATGGTAACTGGAACCAGGAAGATCAAATGGTATTATAAAATTAATTAATTAATTAATTAATTAATCAGGGATTCTGAAGCCTGTATGAGCATTAGTATCTGCAGAACTTTAAGTGACAAATGGGGCTGTCTGGGACATCTGTAGGGAGTTTATCTCACTGCTAGTTCTACTAGATATGGACTTGAATTATCCCATAACTGTTAGCAATAGCTGAACAAACCAGCCCTGCTTACCAGCAGGCCTGTGTAAGCCCCATGTGGTCAAACATGCTGGGCTGCACCCCCAGCTGATTTTTGGCTAGTCAACAACTGAGCCTACATATTTTGCTACACTCTATTTTCTGAATTTTGGCAGTGCCTTCTTGTTCTCAACTTCAGGCCCTGGATTATGTCTTGGCCATCACAGGTGAGCTGCACTGTCCATTAGAGTGGTCACTCAAGCACCTACATCAACAGAGGAGCTGCCTTGTGCATTTGGCACACGGAGCCACCATGACACAGAAACCCACCACTCTTTAGAGCTACCTGTGAGTATTTTGCCATCTATAATTATTTGTTCTAACCAATTTTGGATGTGATGCTAGAAAACCAGTACTGCTGTGGAGAAAGGGTAGAATACTACTGAGCAAGTACAGTGTATATTGTCTAAAACTTGCCAGCACTCTTAAGTTCTTTCTGTACATGGATACATGAAGTTTCTTAACTACACTGTAATTAATTCACCGGGGGAAGGAGGGGGATGTTGGGAATTGGAACTAGATGATCTTTAAGGTCCCTTCCAACCCAAATCATTCTATTATTCTATGATAAACTGTGGCTACTCAGAGAACCTCTATCCCATTACATGTACCTCCCTGCTCTCCTAAACTGGGCTTTAAAGCTTATAAACACGCATGAGTGGTGTGATAGCTTAACAGTGGTAACAGACTAGAAAAATTCTCACTGCAATGATTTTCATGAACTGTTTCAAACTTATAAAATTAAAGATGAACACTTGTGGTGTTGGTCTAAGATGTCTGACTGACATAATTGGTTAATTCCTCTTCTTAACACCTACCTAGGTAGTCTTAGGAGCTGGCAGAACAGACCTTAAAACAAAGAAAGGTAGAAGACCATTAAATGGCTTGTCAGGGATGGTCAGCAAGATTCATTTAGCTGATTACGGAGTGTGCTCAGCTTTGTAATAGCTGTACAAGGAGCAGCTGGGGTTAGGTGTGTAGGAAGTTACAAAGAGTGGTTATTGAAGCAGAGTTAGTGGGTTGTGTTGAGAGCTTCTTTGAAAGAGAAGTGCGGTGGTTTTGGTGTTTCAGTTTTCTGGACTAAATGCAGTGTGCATGGTGAGCCAATAGTTTTGTGGATTTATCTGGGTGTTGTTCTAAATGCTGATTACAGATTTGCTGGGGAGGGATATTGGTGTTATCACAGCACCTTGCTTCTCAGACTGTGTGTCTAACTGTAACCTGTGTGCTTTGTGCCTTTGTTACTGTCCAAACATCTAGTGGAAGTGTGATATTTTATGTGTGGTGTACCAGCTAGGTGGGAGGATTGGCTGTTAAGATATTTAGGAACTGTTATGCCTTGTAAGTGTTCATTAGCCTTAGGAATTACAAGAAAATTTATTGAATCACCTCTGTGTATTTTGAGCTGAACATAATTTAATGCGACCTCCTCAAATGTGTATTTTGCTTAATCTTTGTTGCCCTTTACGAAAAAAAAAATCTAAATGGAGTACAAGCAGTACAGTTCTGCATGGAGAGACACAACAGGCTTGTGCAGCCTCTTGCACACTGCAGAAAACCTTCTATTCGCTTTTTCCTTCCTGACCACTCAAGAACTTCGTTGGCTTTTAGGCCGTGAGACACCATTTTTGCAGGCTGGCATCTGTCCCTGTGAATGAAGGAGCTTTAGGCAGGCCCTTGCTAGCAAATATAAATGCACAGTCCCTTCAACTGTGCAGCTAACTTTCCTCTATCTTGACCCTCTCTACTGTCAGTTTCTTGCTTGCAGGATATTCTTGAGTCCCCTTTGTTTTCTTATTTCTGTTGTTCAGAAACTAACTCTGTGACTGAGCCAAGTTCCTAGAAATCCAAGTAATCCTTTTTTATTTCCTCTCTTCTTGTGAAAGTTTCTCAGTGCTGGTCCATCTGTTAACAGTGAGATTCAGCGGCAAAGTACTGCAGGATTGACCCTAAAGTGGAAGAGATGAGGAACACTTTCTGTTCACTGCGCTTTTTTAGCAGCAGCAAAGATAAAAAGTATCATCTCATGTGCTTTGGATGCTGTATCCAGAAACAAGGGGAAGTAAGTCCTTGTTCCAACCACTTTGCAGAGAAAAACAGACTAGAGGGCTTTAGCTGGCTGCACAAGGTATTTGAGACTACAGTTATGTTTGTTTGACTTGTCTTTTAGAGAGCAGTGGGTTAGTGTAGTGATTAATGATAGGGTATTACCATTGAGTACCAAGTACATAAAGAGGAAGGAGGCATATGAAGTCAGTAACCATATGTGCACTTCTACAGGCAATCCTAACACAGGAAGACATGCACTATTTGGTCACTTCAAGGAATTCAAACCCCAAAACAAACCAAACAAAAATCCCCCATAAATGGCAAAACCCTCAGAGCATTTCCCAGCAGCTGGGTCAGCATATGTCCTGGATGCATCCTGCTGCCATCATAAATACACTCAGCCTTTATTTTCTGGCAAGAGATGCTGTGCACCGATTCTGTGCTTTAAACACAGCGTAGATAGTTTACATCACTGAAGTCTGTTATTGGTATTGCATAGTATGGCATATACCTAGACAAGTATTCACCCCTTTTATGATCTCCATCCATGCTTACTAGTGGGTGTGGAGTGTTTTTCTTCTTTGTATACTTGCGCTGACAGCCTTGATCCTCTACTGTAGTGAAATAGCTGGATATAGAAAGGATTATCCAACTTAGTTTCTATGGGAACTCAGACATTTTTGTATTCAAGAGCTTGTGGCTGTCAGTTACATCTCTACCAAGAGGTGTTTTACGCAGATAGTGATATTTTCTTGTGCATCAGCTGCGCCCAAAATAAACTAGAGCTTGCTGGTGTCGGGTATCCAAATCTGTTTAGCTTACTGCCATATGGACAGGTGGTTCACGGTTGGTGGGGGTCCCATGCTCTTAGAATTGTGGAATAATTTAGGATGGAAAGAAACTTGGGAGGTCTCTAGTCCAAACTCCTGCTCAAAGCAGGGAAAACTTCAAAATCAGGTCAGGATGCTGACAGCTTCATCTAGTCAACTGCAGAATCTTCAGCATTGTCAATAATCGGAAAACTGAGTGCTTCACCATCAGATTTTTTTCTTTATCTTATCTGAACTTCTTTTCCTGCAGCTTATAACACTTGCCTCTTCTCCTTGGTGCTCTGCATCACAAAGAAGAGTTTGGCTCTACATTTTCCTGTACCCATAGGATAGCTTAAAAAAATGGCAGCTGGCTCTCCCCGTCTCTGTATTTAACAAACCAAGTCTTCTTGCTTTGTGGGCTTTTAAGTGCTGAATAAAGGGGAAAATAGTAATTTCTCATGATTTACTGTCTTTGCCTTGCTCAGCATGAAGCTGGCCCCTGTTGGAGGAACCATATTCACCCTGCTGCTCATCAGGAACCCCAGGCTCTCTTTTGGCAAAGCTGACTTCTAGCCAGGCTTGTCTCCAACCTGCTCTGACTCAGATGCACGACTTTTGCTATTGAAATCTACATGGTTCCTCTCGGTCCATTCTTAAAGCTTGCTAGTACCCCTCAGTTGCAGGTCTGTCCTCTTTCTTGCAGGCCATCTTCATCACTTTTTCTCTAATACACAGCAACCAGTATGGTGTGCTCTGGGTGTGCTGTATTGTCATCCAAATAGATTAGGCCCTGAAAAGTCTTAGTGCATGGGAGGAAGCTTAAAATCTGTGCCCTAAGGCTTCCCACACCTTCATCTCTCCCTTAGGGAGTAAAGAGAATTAGGATCTAAGCCAGGATTCAGCTGAAGGCCTAACAAGGAGACAAGATACAAGACTAAAGCAAAACTCTAGTTCTTCTGACTCTCAGCAGATGCAAATAGGCAGAACCTGGCTATGTACCAGAATTTTGACAGGGCAGAGGCCACACAAACAAATAGGTCAAAGAGTCAGGGAGTGTGCAGAATGGGGAGGCAGCTGGGTGCCTGCCAAAATAGTTCAGAAAACAGATGTGATGCCACCAACAATGTAAGCTGAAAAGCAAAACTATTGTTCATTCTAACTGGAATGCAAATACTGGAATAATTCATCATAATATGGTAATTTGTAATGGGTACTTGTAAGACAATGGAGTACAGCATTATGTGCAATCATGACTTAAGTCAATTTCATGCCTTTTGTAGAAAAAGAGAAGAGGGGTGAAATAAAAACAGAAGCTCTTCTCAGCAGTGCTTCTTTCAGAATTATCCCTCTATGCATTCACAACTGTGGAAAACCCCTCTCTTCCTGAAATATCACTTAATTTTAGGAACTTCTACAAATACAGGAAATGACCCAAACCACTCCTTTTGACCAAGGTTTCCACAAAAAGGAATGAAGATATCTGGTAGCATATAATTCTCAATGTTAGTTTTGAACACTCATCAAATGATGAGATGCTTTTGCTAGGTCTATGCATGCCATCTTTCTTTAAGTCCCTAATGGGAACATGCAAGAATGTCTCCTCGTGCTGTACTTCTGAGCCAGTTTCAGTTTCTCGCATTAGTAGTACACTTGAAGTGTGGGAGGAAACCAAAAGGTGTGATTCGGGAAACAGCTTTTGCAAACTATGCTGCCTCGTAAATTTTGGCATTCATTTCTTTCAGGGTGGTTTTATTTTTTTTTTCCCCAAGCCTATTACAAGTTATCTGTAGGACATATTGAGAATAAAACTCCTCATATTTAATATGAGAATATGGCAAAACTCCCATGAAATGTATCTAAATACAGATATTTAAAAATATTTCTCCCCTGTGAACAGGAGCATAACCTAAAGAGTATGAATTTTCTAACTTGAATATCTCATCCATAAGAAATTTCCAACTTACCCAAATTCAGAGAATTGCAAAGTTTCCTGTGGTGCATTTTTGGAGGTGGCCCAAATGCTACCAAGAAATTGTAACAAGGAAACCAAAACTTCAACAAGATGCTAGAATGCTTTATGGCTTCAGCATATTTTTAAGAGTCTGATCATCTCTTACTACTCTTTTGGGTTTTTGGTTGGTTTTTTTTTTTTCCCCTCATTCCTAATCTTGAAACAAGATTTGCTTTTCATCTGAGTCTTTCAATAGCCAAGTTCTGGTCTGGATGGAGCAGCTGCTTGTTTGATGAGAGTTATAAGCAACTATATTCAGCCAGGGTGTACCTGCTTACCCTAAAAACTAGTGGTCCATCACTAAGGCTCCATCTTTCTTCCAGAATCAGGATGTAGTGTTCAGTTCTATGTCCAGATGGATCTGGTAAATCTGTGAGGAATACGTTCTTTTGACAGAATTATTTTAATGATCTTAAAAATTCTTAGCCCCTTAAAAAAGTCTTTTCCATGATAAGAACAACACTTTTTAAAATCAAGCTCTCTAAGAAATAATTATACTAAAATTGACAGTTTATAAATTAGCCAGTGGTATATGTTCTCTTGAGAGACTCAGCTAGTTGGCAAGACCTGAAACTGCACTGTTGAACTGCTGAAACCTAATAATGGATTTTTAATAGTCTAAAATATAAGGAGAAAAAATAATGGGCAGTAATTAATTCTGTGCCAAATAGAAGAATTAAGTGACTTGTAAGAGAGCAAAGGCCTCTTTCAGCACACTCCAATTCTGGTTTGTGTATCAAACATGAATTCATCCATATTATTTACCACATTAATTTTGTTCCTGCTGGAAACAGAGGTTCCTCCTCTGCCCCATAACTTATAGATTTCCCCATCAGGAATGCAGAATGAACAGTTCCCTCTGCAGGTGAATGCTACCTGGAGCTGCACATCATTAAAAGAGGCAGCCTGACTCTATACAAACCCTGTGATTAAGAGGTGAAAGACAGTTCAAGTAGGCTTATAGTTTTACTTTGCTTTTCCCTGTTGACAATGCCTTTGCAGGTCCCAAGACCCAACACCCTCCCACTTGCTCACCCCACCTCCCGTTCAGGCAGCCCTAGTGAAGCAGCGGGGGAAGCTCTGTGCAGGGACACGGGCTTTGGCCTTGCCAGGGCATCCTCAGGGGTTCCATGCTGTCAGCAGGGCCTTGGCGTCAGCCGCGGCCTGGCTGGGGCGGCCCCGGTGGCTTCATGCGACCAGCAGGGCCTTGACAAGGGACTACCCTGGCCTTGCCAGGACGAGGGCGGCCGTGCGGCTGTCAGTCGCCGTTCCGGTGCCTGCCCTGCCCCGCCCCAGATCGACTCTGCCCGTCTCCACCGGCAGCCCTTCGCCCGTGGTTTCGAGGTGCTGCCATCCCTGGGCATCCCTGCGGCGAGCAGGCAGGTGCGGGACAGCGCCTCACCTGCCCGGGTCCTGTCCTGGGGCGCCAAGCCGTGGCAGGCTCCTGTACTAAGCGCCCCCGGGGGAATGGGTAACGCCGGCTCCAGCTGGGGGCTGCCTCCTCCCCGGAGCGCCGGGCGGCCTAACCGTTACCTATCTCCCCCTGTTTCCCCGCCGCCGCCGCCCCCGCCACCTACCGAGAGTGGCGGCGGCGGCCTCCGCCAGCGGCTTCCGCCTTCATGTGCGACCCGGAACCCACAGGGACGGCACTTGACGCGCCCGCCCCGCGAGGGAGGGGCGGCCGGAACCGGGGCTGGCGGGGGTGGTGAAAGCAGCCAGGGTCACCCGGCGGCGCTGCCGTGTTCCTGGGCGCAGTGTGCCAGGCCGTGCACCGGACCTGCCACCCGCCGGGGCGGCCGGGCCTCGCTGGTGCTGAGGGGTGTGTGCCCGTAGCGGGACTACATTTCCCAGCGAGCCCCGCGAGGGCCGGTAGCTCTCGCGAGAGTTGGCGGGGCTCACGCCCGAGCTCCATTTCCCCTCAAGCCTTCAGCGCGACAGAAGCGGGTCTGCGGCACTCCCGCGGCGGTGGGTGGCGAAACGGCGGAGGGGAGCGCGCTGGCAGCGGCGGGCGAAGGAGGCAGCGGCAGGGATGGACGTGACTGGGCCTGAGACCGACTGGCGCAGCACCACCTTTCGGCAGAAGCTCGTCAGCCAGATGTAAGTGCGGGCTGCGGCCTCAGCGCTGAGTAGGCCACAGGCGGGCCTCGGCCTTTGCCGGAGGGACTTCAGCGGCTCCCGCTGCTTCCGAGGCTGCCTGCGCCCCCGTGTCTGTGTCCCACCCGTCTGAGCTCCTCTGCCAGTCCTTCCCGGCCCTTCCCTTGCTGCCTGGGTTCCTCCGTGGTTCCCGGTGTTTCCTTTTCCTTAGGCCCTTTCACCATCCCCCTGGGAGGGGACCTCTTTACCAGGACTTACTCAGACCCCGTGCGAGGGGTTCGCCGGGCCCCTTCTTTGACTTCATTTCTTTGCTTCTCCTTCCCTTTCACTTTCCTCTTGCCCATGAATAGCGGCTTCCTGTCCCACTTGACAGCGTCTGCTTTAGGCCTTTGATTTTGGCAGTGTCCATAGTATTGTCAAGTTTGACATATTCTGTCCCATGAAAACCACTGTTACTATCTTGCATCCGCCATTTTAGGGCAAAAAATAAATAAAAAATGTTGGGTGATTTAGTGTGAAATTCAGTTTGTTGCCTTTTCAGTTGTTCTTTATGAAACAATATCTACCTGAATTACTTTGCTGCTCTGCTTGCTTTTTCTGTTTTATGGAAGGTTCTTCTATGGTATGAAGGGTGGTTATTACAGAAGTGAAGACACTGTTCCATCCTTCTGAAAGTCATGTTGAAATCTTTATGTATTATCCTGGGTTCAGCAGTAGCAGTCATTTTCTCTTTCTTAGTAGCTGGTGCAGTGCTGTGTTTCCGACTTTAGTCTGGGAACAGTGCTGATAACACACTGATGTTTTTAGCTCTTGCTAACTAATGTTTACTCCGATCAAGGACTTTTTCAGTCTATGCTCTGCCAGTGAAGAGGGGCACGGGAAGCCAGGAGGAAGCAGAGACAGGACACCTGACCCAAACTAGCTAAAGGGGTATTCCATACCACAGCACATCATGCCCAGTTTATAAACTGGAGGATTGCTGCTTTGATTGGGCTGGGTATCAGTTGGCGGGTAGTGAGCAATTGTATTCTCTTCTCTTGTTATTTCCCTTATCATTATTATTATTGGTGGCAGCAGTAGTGGTTTGTATTATACCTTAGTTACTGGACTGTTCTTATCTCAACCCGTGGGAGTTACATTCTTCTGATTCTCCTACCCATCCCTCCAGGAGCTGGGGGAGTGAGTGAGTGGCTGTGTGGTTCTGAGTTACTGGCTGAGCTTAACCCACAACATGTATATATGCATGCTTGAGAAGCTTGATCTTGCCCCGTTGCTTGTGAGAATCAACATTTAAAACCAGACTGTCTGACATGTAAGCAGTATGCTGTTTGGCTGCATGTAGTTTTACTGCCTGGCTGTAGGCTTTACTTAAGGTGTTTCGGAATTAAAGCGTTATGGTATTCATTAAAGAAATACGATAATTTGTGTCTGTCAAAGCCATGCAAACTTTCTTGTTTCTCAGAACTGATGTTTTACTTTCTAAACTTTCTGCAAAGTCACTAATCTTAGATTAATCCTGTGTTGCTGCTTCTCTTCCTCTTATAGAATCATAGAATCATAGAATGGTTAGGGTTGGAAAGGACCTCAAGATCTCTTCTACTACTTCATCAAAATAAGCAAACAAAAGTACCCTCAAATGCTGTGTAACTTTGAGGAAATAAATATGAATAATAAGGCACAGACCTTAATGAAATAAATCTTTGGTTCTGCATTTGCCCTGTGAATGGGAACTGTTTTTTCTCTGAGCAGTAAATGCTGATAAACATTTCAATGGAAACCTATAGCTAGAGATAAAAAAAAAAAGCTACCACTGACTATTAATCTTTAGGGTTAATGCCATATGAAGAGATGACAGTAATCTTCAACTTCTAATTCTTGTTCTTAAAAAGTAGAAGTAAAATGTCCTCAGTTTATTATCTTCTATATATGTGCAAGGGGATCTGTATATGATCTGTGTGTGTCTCTCTCTTTTTAGGATAGTGTCTGTAAATGATGCTTCTTCCTTGTGCTTTATCCAGTTTTGTAGTATACATCATATGTTTGCATTCGCTATCTTGTTTTAAAAAGCAAACACACTTGTTACTGGGAGAAGTGTATAATGACCAAAAAATGAGGACTTTTTTTAAGTATTGAAGTATTTCATTAATATGTGCAAGATATCTGAAAACAACTTGCCTTGGTTCTGTGTTGGTACTTAGAATAAAGTGAAGCTAGCCAGAAGCAGAGTTTATAATAGGTAAGTTTGTTGAATGAGAAATAGAAGTAATATATTGGCTAAAAAGAGCTCTGTACACATGTAATTCCTTCCAGTTTTGCAATTAGTGAGGGTTATGTAGTAGGTGGAAGAGGGAGGTAATTAAAATAAATACCTGGTGAAACATCTGAAAATTTTCTTTATTTCTGGGAAGGTTATTCCTAACAGTTACGAAAATACACTGTCTTCTATGTGTATCTTCCAGTTCATCCTACAAATAACAAGTTATATTTATTTGTCAAATGAATATTAAAACTTGGTCTTAAAAGTTAACTTAAATGTGTGGAATCATTCTCGTAACTCATTTTGAGTGCATTGTTATAGGTTCTGGATATAGAAGTCTTAATTTGTTGCTATTTCACACTTGGGTTTCCATTATAACACTGAATTTAAGTTTTGGGGTTAGTTTTGGGTGGGGTTTTTTTGTATTTTATGGTTGGTTCTTGGTTTGTTTTTAAAATGACATTATGTGGGTGAACCTTTCAGGGCTGCTGTGCAAAATAGGCATCCTGATGAATGTGTCAGTGGTCAGTGTGTATGATTTGGTTATTATCATTGAAAGAATAGTGTGTTTGATGACCTAAGAAGCCCTCTTCAGTATTAGGTTCTTGCATAACTGCAGGTCTAAGCACGACTTTCATAAGATCCAGGAAAGCCTGAGCTCAGATGACTCAGGCCAGGGAACAGCTTTGGCTTCTCCCAGGTTGCTCCAGGAGACAGCAATGATGTGAGAGTGTGAATATACACTCCTGCTTGCAGGGCACCCCTTCATTCTGGCCCTTGCAAGGAGCAGGTATGTCCTGGTGCCTTGGGAGTCTTCTTTGTGTTCCTTAGTGTTTTTAAATGTTGATATGGCTGAAGGACAAATCTGAACTGGGTTGTGTTGTGGGAAACTCGGTATGTGGCTGTCTGTGGTTCCTGCTCCAAGCTACTTCTGCTACTTTGGTTCTGCCCCAAGCTATGTTAGAAGGGAATTATGTTGCGTGTAGAAAAAGATGAACCTTGTGTGATAGTCCATTATTTTTGTGTTCATTTTTTTGCTTGAAGTTTTGATGTGTATGTTCTCACTTAAGATTTGGCTAATGGTTCAGCTAGGTGAGAAGAAAGAATATGTGATCAGAAATAACGATGAGAATGTGGAAAGCACATGAAAGGAGGTAGAGCTGGAGCCTGAGGAGCAAGCAGGCAGGAGATGAGCAGATAAGCTAAAGATTTTTGAGTGAGGAGAGGAAAAAAAAAAGAGAGCATCAATACAAATGATCTTCCTATTAAACATTTCACAAAAACAGCTGATAAAGCAGCCTTCATTTCATATTCCAGCCTCGGTTGGATGAGAGTTCTCAGAGAATTCAGGCAGAAAAAGTCAATCAGGACTGTAGAAAGTGAGGGATTAGTTTTAAAAGTTCTTATTTTGACTGACCTGAAGAAGCTGCTGCCTCTGCAATGTCTCTTCATTCCAAGTGTTTGGGTTGCCATGCAATGAACCTGATAGGGAAATTTCTCAAAGTTATAAATAACTCGGGAACAGTGGTTATTTTTAGCTTTGATTATTCTTCAGTACTGCTGATGGCACAGTTGTATGGACATAGCTTGGAAGGGTAGCTTCTTACCTAGTCACCTGTACTGGAGGGTACTTATGCTGGAGGATATCCTTGTGAAGCTATGGAGGGGTGATTCTGTGTTGTGGGAAGGGTTTTTTTTCGTTGCTGCAGAATAGGAAAGAAAGATAGCGTTAGAACAAGGCCTCAGGGAGACTGGATGGTCCTTTGCTTTCCCCTCTGTAGCTGAAAGAGGTATTCTGGGGACTGAGGCCCTTCGGCCTTTTATATGTAATGTTAAGTAAGTGTAAATGAAGTAACATCAGTGGTTAGTGTTTTGGGTCTTCTGCTGGTCTGTGTTATGTGGGCACTCCTGCAGTGAGGGCTGCTCCTGCTGAAACTTGTTATGTCTGATCTGTAACTAACAGAAATGTGTGGGACAACATCGTGTGCACAAGATCAAGTGATTAAAGTATAATGTATTTGCTGGTGTTTCCTTGGAGGTTTTTAAGCCTTTTAATGTGGATAGATGTGGCTAGTGGCTTATCAGCACACTTCCTTCCCCCTCTCCCCCTCCCCCCCCCCCCCCCCCCATTTTTTTTTTTAAGCCGGAAAGGTTTGTTATAATGAACAAATAGTCTCTTTTATGAAGCAGCATTTGGTGATGTTATGTGGCAGTGTAGTGTTGGCCCTGGAACTCATTGCCTTTTTGTTTCACTGGAAGAACTGATTTACGCAGTTAGCTCATGGTATGAACTGGAAAGGGAAGCTGGGAGAGTTTTGAAGGAGAACATGTCTTTCAGGATTTTTCAACTAGACCAGCTGGCTTGAGTGAGAGGTTGCACACTGTTGGGCTGGAAACAGCTTCTTGGGAATGAGGGGGAATTCCTGAAGCTGGTGTTGCTGTTAAATGCTTCATCTTGTGAAACTGCAACTTTGAGTGTTCTGCATGAAATGAAATAGGCAGAGTTTTTGTGCACATCTTATGATGGGTTTAGTAAGTGCTTAAGAGGCATTTGAAGGTTGAGTTGGTACCATCTAGTTTTCAGAATTTTGTTGAGACTGGTGTTCTGCAAGGATCTAGAGCTATGGTCTTTTTTTTTTTTAGTGACTTCCAGTCTTTTAGTGTAAATATTTTTATCTTGATTGCGGATGAATATATGAACAAAGAGCAAGTTGTGTATTTTTTCCTCCTTCTAGTCTAAACCTTTATTGGAATGTGGGCAGATATGTCATGGAGTGCTTGGAGTGCTATTTTTAGTAATGCAGATGTAGTCATTATAAAATGTCTTTCATGTTCTTTAACATCAAAAAGTGGATACATATAAAAGTAGGCAGCTTCTTTGCTGTGGATTTTTTTTTCTCAAAGTTCTGATACCATGTTAATCACTGTCTACATCACAGCTGCTTAGCGCTACCTGCATGTTGTTTCCTCTGCTTGCCTCTGCATAATCTTTTTTTTGTCTTTCTGCGTGCTCAGTTCTTGGTGCTTTCAGAATGAGAGGCATTGGGCATTGTTACTGTACTGTTGGACTGGGAAGTTAAGGAGGATTCAGAGAGTGGTGGGGATTTACAGGCAGCCTTTCTGAAAGGGAAAGCATTAAAGCAGCGAGGTGTCAATAATTAATTGGATATAGCTTTTTCCTCTGCAACAGATCTCCTTTATGAGCAGCTCACTTTAAGGCTTGTTTGCACATGGAGGAATAGTTATTCTGCATTGTGTTCAGATTCTGCTTCAGTTTAAGTAACCTTCATGTATAACAACAGTTTGGTTTTTTTAGTCTCTGAACACAAATTACTATGAGGGAGCCTTACAGCTGGTAGCTATGTTCTGTTGTCTTCTGCATACAGGCTGCAGCAGATTAGCTGTATGCTACTAGTTTGCAAAGTAAGGGTGTGAGTTGTGGCAGCCTAAACTCCTTCATTTTAAGGCTATAGCATCTCCTTGCTTCTGTGACTGTGTTACTGAGTTAATCCAGGAAGCTGGACCAGCTTTCTGCTTGTACAAGCACCATTCCTGCAGAATGTGAGGTGGTAGAAATTCAGAGGGAAGAAAATAGACCTCCTTCAGGCTGGCTGAAACTTTCAGGGATCACTGCCATTACATGCATGCTGCTCATGCAACAGCAGCTACTGAGAAATTAGTTTCTGAGATGTTAATTACAAGGTGAAAGTATTTCCTGGTAAGTTGCTTGTGGAATTTAGATCATAGCTGCTAGGCTGCTTTGGAACAGAACAGGTTTTGCAGGGAAGTGACACGTTTCCAAAAATGAGAATGCCCAGAGCATTCAGGCCTGTTCATCTGACTGAACTCCTTGCTTTAGGATGTCTTGATCTCAGTGCATGTTTCACAGTTGAATTGATTGCTGCTTCCTGATGTACTGAGAATGCCCCTTCTTTTCCATCCGTGTCCTTAGCAATGTGTAGGGTTTAGTGTTTCCTTTTGTGTGTGGTTTTGTGTTTGTGTGGCTTGGCTGTGGGCTGTTTGGGTGTTTTTTTGCCTTTTCATTGTGTATATTCAGTGTCCCATCCAGAAGGCAGATCTGGATCGAATTTACTAGAGGTGTGATGGAGAAAGGACAGTAAGTCCCTGTGATTCTGGCTGGTAAATGGAAAAGAACAGTAAGGGAATTGAAAGTTTTTTTAGTTACCAAACCTGTTATTTCTTTCTTCCCTCAACTTCCCATCACCAGGGCCTTCTTTTCATCTTCCCGCTTCACCTGCTGCTTTCATACTGATAGTCCCCTCCCTGAACTCTCTATAGATCTTCCTGCCTACAGAATGCATTTTCTGATGTCCTCAATTAATACTCAGTCTTGGTTTTTCCTCTTTTTTTCAGTGATGATGCTATGAGGAAAGCTGGTGTTGCCCATAATAAATCCAGCAAAGACATGGAGAGTCATGTGTTTATGAAGGCCAAAACAAGGGTAAAGCATGTCTATTTGTTTCCAGAAGTTACTGGGGGATCAAAAGCAGTTTGGAACAACTGCAGAAATACCAAACCCAGTGCACTTAGTTAACTCTCTCTGCTTGGAGTACATAGTTATGCAGGATTTTTTATGTGCTGCTTTTATCCTCATGTGTTTTGCATCCAACTGGACTTCAGTCCAAGATAGGTTTGCTGCTGCTGCAGCATTTAATGCGTATGTGGGGCCTCACTTAATTTTTATCCAGAGACTTGTGTATAGTGAGTTGCATAGAATTGCCTTCATCTACTGTGTAGCACCACCCCATATGACCAGTTTGGTGATGAGGAGAAACTGGAATATTAATGAAAAGGCTGTGTCAAGAGTAAGACCAAGGGAAATGTTGTGGTCTCTGTGAAAGTCTGGTTATCAGGTACATTTCTAGACTACCAGAATTCAGACATCTTTTTCTGGAGCTGTGTTATAAGAAATTGCATACTGTTGCTGTCTCCAGACAAGCCATATTTAGGGTAGAACTTGTCTTGATGAATATTTTATAATGTTAATGTCACAAATGTATGCCTGCATTCTCACTGGTGAGGTAGTAGTTTCATGGACTGTCTCAGCCCTGTGCAGTTTCTCTTACACTTTATGAAGCACACTAATAAAATTCTGCAAAGAATATTTGTCTTTTCACTTCTGACACTTGTGTCGTATGTTAAAGTTATTAACTTATATTTGTAATACTATCTTGGTTTAGAAAATGTTCTTGTAGTGTGAATGGTATATAGTTCAAGGATTAAAGTAAGTTTGTCTACCAAATAAGCAGGCTCAGCCCTTAAGAAAAAGTAATTAGAGTGGATAAGAGGTGGAAAATGGATTTATTGGTTTATAATTATGTTCACATATTGTGATCCTGTGAGTGTGGCTGTCATGGAGGTTCTTTCCAGTGAATTTTGTGGTTCCTTGGCTTTCTTATAACAAGAACCATAATGACCTGTTAGTAAAAACATTCTCACTTAGAATCATAGAATCACAGAATGGTTTGGTTTGGAAAGCACCTTAAGATGATCCAGTTCCAGCCCCTGTGCCATGGGCAGGGACACCTCACACTAAACCATGCTACCCAAGGCTCTGTCCAGCCTGGCCTTGAACACCACCAGGGATGGAGCATTCACAACCTCCCTGGGCAACCCATTCCAGTGCCTCACCACCCTGACAGTAAAGAATTTCTTCCTTATATCCAATCTAAACTTCCCCTGTTTAAGTCTGAACTTGTTATGCCTTGTCCTATCATTATAGTCCCTAATGAAGAGTCCCTCTCCAGCATCCTTATAGGCCCCCTTCAGATACTGGAAGGCTGCTATGAGGTCAATTAACAAACTGTTCCTCACAGGTAAACTGCTCTGAGAAGCCCACAGACACTGCCAAGTAAAACCTGTTAAGTCGAGGAAGAATACTGGAAAGCCAGAATGTCATGGTTGTTCTGTTTTTATTTCCTGTTCTAAAATACTCATTTTTCACCTTTAGGAGGAATATCTTTCTCTTGTGGCCAGACTTATTATCCATTTTCGAGATATCCGTAAGTAATTGGGTTGGGGGCTTTGGGTTTTTCATTTCCCCTCAGTGATGGGATTGTTTATCCCATCCTCCCCCCAAAAAAATTAATTTTAGTGTTTCTGTGTGTGGTTCTGCATGTTACTCTTCAAGTTGCTTTAAAAAATTTCATGTAATATGCATGCTTAATTTCTAAGTATTATTCCTTTTACACATCCATCTATAATTGAAGAGTCTTTGAGAAATTATTTAAATTTACTGCTTCTTCCACTTTCCTAGTTTTTCCTGTAGTTTTGCTTGCCTTTCATTGTTTGTATAGCATCCTGGTTACCAAATTGGCTTAGGTTAATGTATTTTGGGGCTAAATTTGTGTGATGATATTAACAAAGGCAATTAACTGTTCTTCCTTTGCAGACAATAAGAAATCTCAAGCCTCAGTCAGTGGTAAGAGCTTCTTTTTACTTCTTTCATTCTTTTTATTCCCCTCCTGCCCCCAATTTCTGAACAGAACAGCTTAGAAATCAGGGCCATAGTGTATTAAGAAGGTAAATTTTGTAGCTAGAATATAAAATGCTGCTGTAGGAAAGGAAAGGTATCATGATAGCTTTGGAGTTGTTCCATGGTGAGGGTGAAAGGCTTGGACAGTGTTTTGGATGTAACATGGGAGACTTGTTTATATCCCAGTTTGTACTTTTGTTAGCTCACTACACTAAGATTCTTGAAAGAACAAGAGTGATTGAAACTAATCTCCTGCTGAGCAGTCCAGGTTTCTCCCTGTTACCAGCTTTGGGTTCCTCAGTGTGTTGTCAGAGGGAAGTGCTGTGTTTGTGGGGCGTACACACTCTGCCATTTACTGACGTTAGATTTGATCACGCCTTCTGCCTCCATGCTGGTTTTATAGCAATTTTTGTTAGGATCATAGTAGGATCCTCTATTTTTATCCTCTCATAGGCTAAATATGCAGTGTCTGTGACTGGGTAATACTCAGTCTAGACAGTTGGAAATTATAAGTATTCTTAAAAAAGAGGGGGTGTTACATTCTGTACCTGATTAATTCTGCTTCTGCACCCCATGTTGAGTTTTTCCCTCTTGAATGGCTATTCTTGCTTTGACTTTTCTGTGTGCCCATGGTTCAGACTATGATAATTGTCTTGAAAGGCACTGAATTTATCCACTGCATAATAAACGTGATGTTATGAAGGGAACAGTAGAGCAAAGTACATCATCTGGTCTGAGCCCTGCTTCTCTGTGTTGACTTCAGGAGGAAGAGGCTAATTGGATCCACAGTGGGACTCATTTCTTGGGTTTTGAGGTTACTAGCTCTATATATATCCTCATGGATATATGGGGTTTGACTTGCATATAAATTCAGGGGTGACTAATAAGTTCCTTTACTCTAATGTACTTAGAATATTTTTGGAACTTTGCAGGTTTGAAGCATTTTAAATAATCTCAACTCTGTTTACAGAGAGACAAAGATGTGCCAGAAGCCTTTTGTCTCACAGCAGAGCACTAAATGTTAGGTACTCAGGGCTTTGGATCTAGATGTGGTCTGAAGCCAGGAGGTCAGAGAGTGGATGATGGTGAACAGAGGATTTTTGGGGTGGCAGTTGCATGGCTGGTTGCCTATTGGTAACTATTTTCTTTGTAGATCCAATGAATGCCCTGCAGAACCTAACTGGGGGTCCCCCAGCAGGGGCACCTGGAATGGGCATGGCTTCCCGAGCCCAAGGAGCACCGATGAGTGGGATGAGTGGCCTTGGTCCCATGGGACAACAGATGAGTCTCCCAGGGCAGCAGCAGCCTCCTGGAACCTCAGGAATGGCCCCTCATGGTATGCCTGGCGTCTCTGCAGCTACTCAGCAGAGTAAGTGTTCAGTTTGCTTCAACCACTGAAATTGTTAGATCAGCTTTTCAGTACATACCTCTTTTCCACCAGGAAAGGGTGCTGAAGAGGTTTCATATTTCTGGCTAAATTAACTAAGTGAACTGCAGGAAGAATTGGTTTCAAATACTGCTACTTAATGGGATAAATGTCTTACTTAGTGTAGTGAAGAATAGTTTAGCTCTTTATATGAGAAAATGCTTCTTTCATCCTACTTCAGAATTTTGTTTTTGTAGAGATCACCTATTTTTGCTATGGGTATGGTGCTTCCTCTGTTCATATTTTCTCCTCCGTATTTCTACATTCTTTACATTACTGACTCAATATAGGCAGTGAGGAGTAGAGGTTAGTAGTGATTCTCCTGTTAATGTGACTCATCCATTTGAGGAAGCAAAAGTTTATGCTGCTAACGAAGAACATTAATGTACTTCAGGGATTATTTTCAATTATAAGTTATACTGGGTAACTGTCTCTGGCGCTGTTTGAGTTTCATGTTTTAAGTCCAGTCTGCCTTCTTTTTAGCCCAGCTTCAGCTTCAGCAGATAGCTCAGCAACAGCAGCAGCAGCAGCAGCAATTCCAGCAGCAGCAGGTGGCTTTGCAGCAGCAGCAATTCCAGGCCCAGCAGTCAGCCATGCAACAACAGTTTCAGGTCCAGCAGCAGCAACAGCAGCAGTTGCAAGCTGTCCAGCAGCAGCAGCAGCAACAGCAGCAATTGCAAGCCGTCCAGCAGCAGCAGCAGCACATGCTAAAACTGCAGATGCAGCAGCAGCAAAACCAACAGCAGGTGACAACAAACAACTACAATGGCAATGGAGGTGATCTGTGATCAGTTATTTGACAAGTGAGGCTTGGCTTGCACGGAAGTGCTGAATCTCAGCTCTGCCTGTTGTTAACACATTTCCACTTCAGTGCAGGACTTCAGTTTAGACTGACAAGTTAATTGCCGACAATGTTGCATCCCAGAGGAAGGGTTTAACATTGTTTGGTTGCTTTCTTCTGTCATAGCAATAGAAAATTAAAGCCCTTGTGTCTTTCTCTGTGTAAACGTCAGGATAGTCTTTCATTCTGACAAGAACAGAGATATGGGAAACAACTAAAAGCACTGATATTACTCTAGAAATGGTTGTTTTGTCATTGTGTGAATTATATACTGCTGCTTTAAAACATGTGCCAATAAACATGTATCATCCTCAGGCACAAAAGCAGAAGAGGAAACTTCAGCTGTCATGCTCTTGTGCAGCTTTTGGTAAACAGTGGTGTTGATATAGGCTGGTTACATTTGAAGGAAGTGATTCTGAGCCCATTTGTGCAGGAGAAGCTGGTGGACTTCATCTTTTCTTTTGAAAACAGTTTTAATAGCAAGACAAGCTTGTAATATTGAAACCATGGGCTGTGTGCTATGCAGAGTTGGGATATATGAAGCTTGAGTGGATAAAAAAGGTTGAGTTTGCCCTTTGGGCTTAAAATGTCAGACTGATCTGCTAGGATTCTGTTTGCTCTTGGTTTCTGCTATAAAAATAAAGCTGCTGTTGCATCGCTGGAAGCTTTAATATCCTGGCTTTTTCTGCTTTTCAGATACAGCAGCAACAGCAGCAACAGCAACTACAGCGAATTGCCCAAATGCAGCAGCTGCAGGCAGCACAGGCTATGCAGGCACAACAGCAGCAGCAACAGCAGCAGCAGCAACAGCAGCAACAAATACCACAACAGCAGATACAGCAGCAGCCACCTCAACAAGTAATGCAACAGCAGATACAACAGATGCAGCAGCAACAACAGCAACAACAGCAGCAGCAGCAGCAACAACAGGTTGCTCAGGCACAACAGTCTCAGCTTCCACCACAATCCCAGCCTCAACCCCAGCCCATGGTGTCTCAGCCACAGGCAATCTCAGGACAGATTCCCAGTCAGGTTATGCCTGTTACTCTAACACCACAGCAGTTAAAAGCAATGCAGGTAAGGGCTGGTCACCAGCTGATTGTCGGTTTATTATCATCTTCAAGAGAAATACAGTCTTTGACTTTTACTAATAATGAAGTAGGAGAAAACACAGGTTGACATCTGTAGTTTGAATGTTACGAATTTAAAGGTTTATGTCTGGGCCTGCCAGTAGAACAGTTCTGTGTCCAAGAGTAGGACTTGCGGAACTCTGAAAACCATTTATACAGTTCATATTTGGAAATAATTTCTTCTCTCACTCCTAAATAGACAAGTTAAAAAAAAAAAGAGGAAAGAAGAGGAAAAGAAAAAGGAAACAGCTCTGGTTAAAGAAAAATTATCTCTGTGATGTTTCCTGCTGTAGAACATGAGCAAATACTTTGAAATGCCCAGTGCATGTGACTGGAGTCAGTGTTGGCTATCCAGTATGCTGGCTTTGCTTCTGCTGCCATGCTTAAAAGTTCTAGTCAAAGTTTAAGATACTGGTAGTTTCTGCCGTGAAGAGAATGGGGACAAGAGTTTTGCTCTGTTGAGCTTCTTGCTGGGTTATTCTCTTAATGGTGCAGCTTTTTGAATTGTTGCTTCTCTTTTGGGCCTTGCTAGGGAGCAGTGGTGGGCCAGCCACAGTTGAGTAATTGCTGACCTCGGTTGGACAGGTCGATATACCTATGTTGTGCTTCTAACAGCTATGCTAGGAGTAGTTAGAGGTCACATGTATCATACTGACAGTCGTAATGCATGTATAAACATTAGAAATATTGGTTATTGGTAGGTGCTTAATACAGTGTGCTTGAGGGAAATCAACATGTATGCAGTTAACTATGTTTGCCAGAAAGTACCTAGTATTTTCATAGGAAGACCTCATAGTACAGGCAAGAAGTTGCACGAAGAAATTGAACCTTGGCCGTGTAATCTGTGGAAGACTGTTTTAAATGTTAAAAACATAGGAACTTTTTTTCATAAAGAAAGCTCAAAAACTCTAGGAATAGTGTATATGAAGCTGATGTTGTCTTCACATGCTTTTTTATGAGCATAGTGAATATAATTGAAACAGAAGTGTCATACCCTAATCAGATGTGTATGTTTACCCTTTTTCTTTTTGCATTCTAGGTAAGAGCTCAGCTGGTCCAGCAACAGCAGGCAGCAGCAGCAGTGCAAGCAGCTCAGGCCCAAGCTGCTCAGATGGGAGCTTCAGGGCAGGTAAGGGACCAGAAGCCAGTATCACTAGCTATAGGCCTGTAGCAAATGCATGGTAGAGATAAGCATGGAGATGGGTTTCTGGTGGCTTTCTGATGAGGGGTCTGACATTGGTCATACCCTTTGTAAAGGGGATATGGGCTTTTATGCTGCTTCTCCTTTGCCAGGAGTCAGAGGCAGGATTTCATTGACAACCTTTCTGTGCATGTTTTCTGTCCCAAGTAGGTAAGATTGTTGCCTTTACTGACACAGGAATGCACATCAATAAGACATCCTTCTGTGGTTACACTACAAGTCTGATTGTTGGTACCTGGAGTGTATCACCTCTTCTTTTGTTAAACTTTCTTAGGTGACCACCTTGTTGTATAAACTGATTTCTGTACTGTGAATCTTTGCCTGCTCTCTTTACTCACATGTGATTTACCTTCCATCTCTATGTATCAACTACAAAAATAGTATAGACAATGAAATCTCTCTGCACTCCCCTTTCATTCCTTTCATCTTTCATTCCTTTTCTGAGTGAAATGGGCAGTAGATGTAGATTGCTCTTGTTCTGGATGTGAATTGTGAAGAGCAAATGGCATGGGTCATAAGTGCAGAGTTATGTTTTAAAAAAGTGCTGGGTGAAAGCTGATTGTCTAACACAGTTTTCTTATCCTGCAATACACTTGTAGCCCCAGTGATTGTTCATTGATGTGTGTCTGATATGAAGGAGACATTGGGGGGGGGGGCGGAATTGGGAATGGCTTGAGCTGAACCTCTCATCCCATTTTCCACAATATGAAATAGTCTTTCATGGCTTACCTCTGTAGTGTTGAGGCATTTTACAAACACAGGTAAGTACAATTACCACCACTTTGTAGATGAAGAGACTGAGCAGACAGATGAAATGAGGTTTGACTAGGATTAATGGTAGAGGTCTTTTTGTATACCCAGACATTCCATATCTGCATGCACCATTTTCCCTTCAAGAAACAACTAATAATATAGCTTCAATAAGACCTTTGAAAGCTTTTTACATTGACTGTGATAACAATTGGTTCTTTAACATACATCTCCCAAATATGTAACAAGAATAATATCTTGTACTATCATAGCTCTCATGTGGCCCACATGCTTGTTGGCAGCTAAATACTGTTTCTGTATTGGTCCTTTTGCTTGTGTCGATGTAACACAGGATGTAAAAGCTGAGCAGTGGTAAGTACAGTTGGTACAGTACTGTCAGCAATGTAGAATTCTTTTTCTACAGTTGAAATATGAATTTAAACTGGTTTATTTCTTAAATAATTTCCAGGTGGGAGCTGCAGGGACTTAGACTGACTGGAAGGAGCCTGACGTTTTTTCTTTTTCCTAACTTAATAGTGCTCTTTTCAACTCCTTAGCAGATGGATTGTGCTTATATCGAGTCAACTTAATTCTTCCCCTGTTTAGTGAAATTATATGCCAGTGGCTTAACAGCATGGCGCATTAGAAAAGTTTCAGGTGATAAGATGGTTGACAGCAGGTTTTGTATTGCAGCTTTGTTCAGACGTGTAGTAAACTCAGGGATTGCTCATTATCTATTGCAGATGGAGTTTAGAAAATTCCACATACAAGCTTTGCTCCATTTATTTTCACGAGTCTACTAAAGTTCACATAGTGCTGTGGAGTCCAGTAATTAAATTGGTTTCTCGTACTTGTGTAAATATTTTCTGTGTATCCTATTTAAGACTGTGGCTATGTACAATATTACAATGCAGCTTTGGTGTTGAGAGTATATTTGAATTTTCTTTAATTTGTAAGCAGTTTCTCCTAAGAGTAGATTTTGCTTTGTATTTAGTACATTCTTCATTAGCACCAGCATTTTTAATAAATCTGCCTGGATTTCTTTATTTGGGTCAGGGAAGCTGTTGTTATAAACAAACCCTATCCTAATCTTCGCTTGTTACATTTTAAACTTTATCTCTGGGTGCTTTCAAACTGGGGATTTTGGTTGATATGGCTGCATTTTTCCTTTTCTGTTAAGTTCCTGTGCATTCTTCCTGCATAAAAGTAGAAGCACTTCCAGGTTTAAGCATGGATCCCCTGGGTTTTGAAGTTCTTCTCTGAAGTTGTAAAGACACCACACAGGTCAATGTTACCCTGCTAGGGTATCCAGTCCTTGAGAGCATGTAACTTACAGGTGAAGCTGAGAAATAAACACAGCAGTGTCCTAGTGACTGCAGTGTGCTACAGGAGTGCTTTCAGCACCAAGAGAAAAGCTGTAATCAACTGGAGTTAATTATTAATGAAATTGAAACCACTGTTCTGGTGCCACTCCTTCAGGTGCTTAGAATGCATATTGGCTCTTGCTTTTTGAAAATCAGAGCTGCCTTTAGTGGAGCAACAGTGGCAGTGTACTTACATGTGCTCACCAGAAGCTGCGTATTTATGGAATTCTGCATTTTTGGATTTTAAATGAAAGAAAAATACAGACACAGGATTCTACTTGCTATATTCCACTTCAGCAGATAATGGGTTTTGTATCTCACAGGGGAGGGAGACTCTCTTCCTCAGCTTGCTCTCTGTTGTCATGGGTTAAAATTCTCAATTCTGTGAATTGAGATAAATCAGATTTGCCTTCAGTTTAAATCTTTTCAAAAGTACTTGAGCACTTCTAGTTGTCTTCTATTTTTAGACTGACAAGAACAACTCCTTCATGGATATATTGCTTTTCCTAAAACAGATGCAATCTTTGGAACCCCCTTTCCCAACTCCTTTGTCAAAGGATCACAGGTTTCATACATGTAAATCAGCTGGGGAATGGGTTAAAAATAGATCACTTCTGTTAAGAGAGTGGTGGAACTGGTATAATTTTATATATACACTGGCTTTCTGAAGCACACATTTAAAAAAAAAAAAAAAAAAGAAAATCAAACCCAAAATTGTCCAACCACAAAACCACAATCAGCTGAAAGCCTTTGAATCTCAATTTCTTATACTGGTGTTCAGTGGTTTGCCAGACACTTAAACTGTGAATATGCTTCTGATTTCCTTGCCGTTGGAGGAAGCAGTCTGATCTTCACACTTTGGTGGCGTGGCATGAGAAACAGGACCAAGGTGGGACATGCGGGTCACCATAGCATCCCTGGGATTTCACACGCTCCAGAGATCCATGTGCATTCACGAGGGTCTAAGATGGGGTGATTGTGCCTGGAAGGATATATTCCCCATCCCTCCTGTCCCCCTCCCAGCAATTTCCAAGTTTTGGTTTTGTTGTTTTTTTTTGTTGTTGTTAGGGTTGTGTTGCTTCACCAGCTCTCATGTTGATACTGTAGCTCTTCACTGCACTTTGTAGCATCCACCTGTGCTTTGTGCCAGTGCTGGGTTGTTGTGTTAGCTTGTGGTGGCTGTCGCATGCTGTGTGTGTACATGTGCATGTGTGTGTGATGTCTGAAGTGCTCTCATTTGTTTATCTTTTGAAATCCTGTCTCTGACCATCCCTCTTTGCCTTGGATGGAAGGGGACTGCATTGCTCTGATGTTGTGAACTAACAGCTGTGCTGAATTTGACACTGTTTTCTTTATCAGTTATTGCTTCCTTTTTCAGTCTTGCTATGTTGTATTTAATTTTATTTAACAGTTGTAAGCACATGCATTCTCTGACATTCTCTAGAGACATGTTGCTGGCTGCTTCAGTCCATTTACATTGAACACTAAGCAAGAATGCCCCAAACCATTTACTGAAAGGAGACTTCATTAACAAGTAGGTTAGTTAGGGCCTGTTTAGGTTCCTTGGTAATACATATGCTGGAGGAAAAAAAGGTAGCTTGGAGGACTACTTTACTGTAGATCTTTGAAGAAGCAAACAGAAGCTCTTTTACTTAAGTGAATCTGCCAAAGTTACTGGAATACTACCTCAAAAATATGCTGTATTTGCTGTAGATTCTTGGCACATGTGGTATAATATCAAAAGTTTAAGTAACAGAGGGTTATACAGATATATATTATTAAATCTGTGTGGCTTACTTAGGCTAATGGTTCTGAAAGATACTTCTAGACACTGCAGAATAGTGTAGTCCTAATACTGTTGTAAAATGCAAATCCATTCCAGTACTAACCTCAGCATTTGCCCTAAGTGATGACACTTCAGGGTGTGCTCAGTCTGTGCACCTGGAGAATCAAATAGTGCATGAATAAGATCAAGGCAGATTATAAGACTAGTAACAGTATTTTCGCATAGCTTAGTAATGGAGGAATGGATACTTTTCAGAATGTTGAAGATTGCAAGGATATATTTGACTTATTCTCTGGGTTATAAAAGGAAGGAAATAGCTTTTTCAAACACAGAAGTCCTTTTTGTTGTCTTTGGTATTGTTATAGTGTCATAGGTTGGTCTGAAGTCTTGCTCACTGTGGAGCATTCGTACTCACAGCTGCTGTTGAACTGTCAGCCAAGTACTTCTATAATGAAGGATGGCATATGCAAATACTGCTAAATCCTTTGAGCCCTCTGTGGGGGAAAAGCACATCAGAAACCTATGGCATTATATAGCTTCTTACATGGAGCATTCTTGGCAACAATTCTAGAGTACTTATTTCCAAGAATTCTAGAAATTTAAGATGTCAGGCAAAATTTAGGCAAAGCTCTTCATGTAAATGAACCCTTGACCCAAGAATCTGAATCTATATATCAGTTCTCTCAAGATACCTAGAATTCATTAGATGCTTCCTGAAACTGGATAGGAAGGATGGAAAGGAGTTTGATTTATAAGCTAGCATGTTAGATTAACCTTTAGAGAAAAGCTCACTAACCTTCCCTTCATGCTCTCCCTCCCTCTAATTCCTAGAGGTTGCATGTGCTTCTCATCCTGCCAGTGCACTGCATTTCTTGTTTTGCGATTACTTTTGTCTGTTGTCCCTCTGTCCTCAAAGATGATCACCGCACCTATGGCCCGAGGTGGGATGCAAATAAGACCACGGTTCCCGCCTACCACCGCTGTGTCTGCTACACCGCCAAGCTCCATTCCTTTGGGCGGACAGCAAATGCCACAGGTATTTACTGAGTCAAAGCACATCGTGTCAGGAATGGTGCAAAGCATTCAATATGTGGTTATATAGCACTTTGCTTTCAAGCAAGAAATTCACTTTTTAATGAAACGGCTAACTTGCTGGCTGGTGTTACTCAGGGTATTGGGTTGTTAAGGTTTCTTATGGATCGTTTTTCATTTTAAATAATGGGTTTTCTGAGAGCTTGGGATATCAAATAAAGCATTTTTAAAGCAATACAGATCTTTATTTTAACATGTACATCATCTGCATGCTCAGAATTGAGTCAAGTCTTAAATGAGAGCCTGTAATTTCTGTTCAGTTCTTGTCCATACTCGAGTGTGTATTCATGAGAATTGCAAGTCAGTACTGCAGTGTCCTAGCTGAGTTGTGTCTGGGACCTTACTCATGTTCATATTCTCTACAATTGCTTCTTTCATTAATGGTAAGCTTCGCTGATTTCAATTTGAGTAGCTTCTTGGCATGATATTGGGAACCAAGAAAAATGGAGCTGTTCCTTTGTTTCACAGTTGTGTAGGTGGAACTGCCAGAAGGATTCCATTTGTGCCTGCATCAGAGAAGAAACCGTGTAGGCAAGGCTGGCAGCACCATCCAGCTGTTTTCGGAAGATGCACAAGTACTGCATCTGCCTGGTGCAGGTCTGCATCTGCTAAAAACCTCATGGTCATGTTTTGCGAGAGAAACATTTCATTTTCGAGGAGAACTAGAATGGGGAGAAATAGAACTGAGTTCTTACCAGGAAGTCACAAAATTAGGTTCTCCTCTGCTGAAGTGTGCTGAGCCCTGTGATCAGTGGTGATTTAAATCCACCTCATGATGTGGAATAGCATTCAACTGCATTTTCCTGTCTGTTATTCCTGAACCTCATGTCTTGTTCTTCTAGATGCTTAGTTTCAAATTTAATGCCAGATGCAATTTTAGTTCTCCATTTTGTTCATAGGTTTAATGAAAGTTTCTTCACTCTTTGATTTTTGTTTCCTTTGCAAGCTTGTTGTGGGGCTCTGGAATGTCTGAAACTTAGCTTCCTAGTGCTACTGCACCAAGTTTAGTAGGCACAGCCTTTTCTCAGGAATTTGCTAAGGTAGATACAGTAACCAGAAAGATTCTGTAGACCTAGGCAAACACATCTTTTGTTGTTTCTAGTTTAAGGTGCATGGTCACTGTTCTTACGTTAACTGAAATAAAACCAAGGCATAGTTGTTGAGTCAAAAGAGAACTTACTTTGAATATTATTCACTGTAGCAGTTATATGTAATTGAGACAGTTATCTGCATATGAATTATTCAGTCTTTAGTTTGGCAATGAGGCCTTCTGATATTTAAGGATTAGATTGGCTTAAATTTAATATTTGAGTCATAATGAAAGACCTGTAGCTTAAGCATTCAGTGCCATAGGCTGATCTTTTAGTGCTGTCATGTCTGTGATTATTGAGGAACATTGATTTCTGATAACAACTGAATTGGTCATCCAGGAGCGCTCTCAGTATCATTCCAAGGATTGTGAAAATGATGTAAAAGACTGAAGAACTAGAGAAGGCAGAAGAAGAAAGGAAATTTCTCTATGAACAATAATTGGAGTGAAAATGGCTCCTAAGCAGGTGGTAGTAAAATGAGTGAATAAATCACAGTTTGATGCTGGCAGGAAGCATGGTTTTTAAAGCCAGTCTGACAATGCCATATACTTGAGAGCTCTGGATCAGGATGAACCTCTAGTGCTGTTTCCAGATCATTTTGATGACCTTCTAGGTAAATTAGAACTTAGAAGTGTTGTTATTTATACCTCTTAATTTCATAAAATGCTTAAATAATATTGTCTGATGGATATAACTGGCTTGTCATCAGAGCCCTTGCAGGTGTTTGCAACAGGAGAAAAAGGGCTGTAGCATATATCTGGTTATTAATTGCTCATTGAAGACTCTGTCATCTTATTGGCTACAGTACCAAAAGTCATTTAGACTTGGTGGTAGGCAGTTCAGAGTGTCTTTTCTCTTTAGAAAAATATCTTGGTATTGCACTGAAGAATCCCTTTCAACAAAAGGGGATATGATATCAATGCTGAGTGGCTGTTTTTACTCTGTATGACAAAAATGTTAATCTGTGTTTTTTTTTACCTTAAGGCTCAGTTGATTCTGCAGTGCTTTTTTTTTTTTTTAAGTTGGGATTTTGTTTTTGTTACTGTCTTTTCAGTGAAAAGAACGTACTTACTGATGCTTGATAGTGTAAACAGTGATTTACACTGAATTCCGCAATCTCCTGGTCTTCTGAATTGCCAGAGTATTAGAACTGATTTTTTTTTTAAACTTAGCTTGAAGTTTGAGCATGAATAGTTACCAAAGATGAACTGCTGTCAATGGTAGTGGCACTTTTTGAACAGCTAAGAGAAGATTCATGCTCCATATTTGGATTCACTCAAGAAACCTGCTTTTAGTGAAACTTACTTAAAGATTAATACTTAGATTTAGCAATTAGACAACAAAATTATTGCAGTCTGCAATAATGTGAACTTCCACTTTATTGTTGGCACAGAAGTATACAGCAAACTGAAAATACGGGGGGGTGGGGTGGGAACCAAGTAAACCTGAGTTAATATTAGGATGAAGCAAGGGATACTAGCCTGACTGGGAATATGGAAACTTGTATCTGAACTTATTTGAAGCTCTGAGGAGTTGTAATTTTGTCATATAAAGCAGCATAATGGTGAACTTTAAACCCAGTTTGCAATGGAGTAGGCAAGGCTGTGCTTACTGGCGTAACGTTGAAACTGTTAAGTACACTGTAAGTAGCGTAATGGTTTCTAGAGTTTTCCTTTGGACTTGGTGTGTTTACTGTTCCTCATTACCCACCACTTCCTTGTTGCAGTGTCGTTTTCCTTGTTGATAGCTTCTGCATGTTGTACACTCTTTCTACTATGAGCTTCTGAAAAAGTCTTGCTAGCCTTATTTACTGTGTGCTGTCTGTCCCTTGCTTGAGACTCAGCAGACTGGATGTAGGCCTCTTCCAGCATGGTGTGCTCTGAACACTAAGAATAGCTTAGATTTAGTGGTTACTAAGTGCAAACTTTTGTCATGCAAGCCTAAGTATCCTTTGGGCAAGACTTCAGAAAAGTAGGGCTTATGTCATGATCAGGTCACTGTAGAGTTGCAGAGCAGATTCACACTCAGTGGGCTGTAATTGCTGTCCATGAATATGTTTGTAGATACAGAAACTCTCTTCCGTAAGTGAAAAAGTACGTAGTTGCATTTCCTTATGTATGTGGAAAATGAATGGTCAGTAACTCTGGAGTTAAATGAGGAGCTAAATGAGTTTAATGAAGTTAAAGCTCTGGGGGAAAGTTGGGGTTTTTTTGCCTTTTTTTTTTGTCTTTTGTGTTTTGGTTTTGGGTTGTTTTTTCATTTAAGTCTTCTCTGTAATGGAAATTAGTTGTAAAGAGCATTCTCTAGAAGTTAAAATTTCATTAAATTTTTGTAATCTTAATCCATATCCTGCAAATGATGTAGAAATTTGAAGCTAAAGGCATCTTTAAATCTGTTCTATGGAAAGGCAGCTGAAATTATTATGTAGCAAATTAACTGCTTTCAAATTAAAGTAAGGCAGTAAGTTCAGAATTGCAGACTTCTGAGTATGTGTTTTTGACACCATCACAATTTGATTAATATTAGACATAAGGCTTTGGTATTCTGAAATTAAGCTGGCAGAGCAAACCTGTTGGAAGAAAGCAAGCTGTTTGCCTATCCATGTACTTTAAATCAGAAGGGGTAATATATAAAAGAAATCTAATTAATTCTCTGCTTACGTGCAGAGTATATGCTGCATGTTCTTTTCTTCGCTTTTCTGCGACATTTGTAAATTAATGTGAAGAGATCTTGGTGTTAAGTAGATACAGAAGCTTAAATCTCACAAAAGCCATAATGAAATCTTTCTACTTGCTTCCCAAAACACAAGGATTTAAGTTTTCAGAAGTAATTTTATGTAACCAACTTCAGACACTAAAAAGGGGCCTGATTTTTCAGGAAATGAAAAACCACAAAAAGTGATGTTAGTTTGACTTGATGAAAAAATGGGTCCAGCATCCATATGGGTAAGTTCTAAATCACTTGATGTTTGATAGAACGTTGAATAGAATTGTAAAACCATCAGGGAATGCTTTCTGCGGTGTTCATCCTAGCATCCTTCCAGAGTTGTGAGATGCTTGGTTTCTATGGGATGCAGTCTGTGCTTTTCAATCTCAGAAATGTTTTCCTTACTGTTGAAGAGACAGGTACTGTTTAAAAAAAAAAAAAATTCACCTTCTAGGAGAAACAGTAATCACAGCCTCAGTATTTATTGATTGTGGAGAAAATGAAGATGCCACAGCTGATTTAAAACATCATTTCAGCCTCACTTGTTCTAGATATTCTCTTTGCAGGAGAGGTTGCAAAGATAATGGGATAATTGAAAATGGAAAAAAAATCTTAGTATGTCAGACTGTGTTTGATTATTTTTAAACTATGCTGTAATGGATTATATGGTAGTGTCTTCGGGTTTAGCAGTTTTACATTTGCACCTAGCTGGAGACTGTTTGGGCCCATTTTTTTTTTTTAGTGAAGTGTGACATCTTGCATGCTGCAATGGGGTGTTCCATGCAAAGCATTTCTTGTCATACACAGTGTGTACATGCAAAAGTAGGTCATGCAATACTTGCTTTTTCTTGTGCTAAATATTATGTCCTCTAGAAACAGTTGGATGATTTAGATGCATATTTAATGAGTGAAGGACAACACCGAGTTGCAGTGCCTATGAAGTGTTTGGGACTAGTGGATTACTGGGACCTTTGTATAAAAATGCTTTAGACCAAGGGGAACAGAGTTGTTAATTCATGAAGGTGCTAACAAGTGATTTACAGAACGGATGCTTGGATTACTGGGTCATAATATGCAGCCTCTGGAGGCTAGATTGATTTATCTTTGTATGTATGTGTCTGTAACCTCAGGTCACAAGAACTCTGCATGTCCCTTAAACAAACATGATCATTTAATATCTGCACTGCTGTGCGCTACTGTGAAACAGGTTTTTTTTAAGTGATCAAAGGGAAAAGCATCCATTAGAACAAATTGAGAAGTTGCTCTAACTTGAGCATAACGTGGCTCTGGCACTTTATTGTGTAAAGAATACACTTAATTGTTACACAGAATTTGGTATTGCTCTGGAAATACTAATCTTCTTGTCCTTTAGACATACCTCATCATGCTTCTAAGGCCAGAAAGCTACTTCATTTAATTTCCCATCCAGGCTTTTAGTTTGGCGTGTTTCTATCTCCACCCAGGTTTTCAAAGCTGAATGTTTGAGCAAGATGTTGATGATTTGGCTTACTGTGTGCTTTTGTCCTTCCTTCCTCCTAAAGAAAATCCATTGGGAAGCTACAGTCAAGTCTGACAGACTGTGAAGATGAATCCAAATGTCAAAAATAAGGAGGAGTTTTTATGGCTGTTAATTCACAAGTTAGAACTGTCTTTACTTCCTGCTCTTCTTTAGTACTAATAAAGTACAGGTTTTTCAGGTGGCATTACTGATACTTTAATTGTAATGTGATGGTGTGGGAAATAAAAAACAATGATTATACAGTTATTCAAATTACGTGCAGTTTTAATAGTTATCTCTAATAAAGTTGATGTGAAGTACTGCCCTGAGAGCCGTAAGAGTAATACAGGTGGGACTGTCGATATGGGAGAGAACAGGAAACTTAACATTTCAATTTCTTGTAGGTCTGAGGATACGCTTCTCTCCATAGGTAAAGCCTTTTAGTTAGGTTCCCGTCCTTTACTCCCTTTTGTTGTTATTGATCTTAGCTTTTTCCAAATTTCAGGTCAGCCAGAACAATATCACCATGATGTCATCCCCATCTCCTGTCCAACAAGCTCAAACCCCCCAGTCAATGCCTCCTCCACCACAGCCGCAGCCATCTCCTCAGCCAGGCCAGCCAACTTCTCAGCCAAATTCAAATGTCAGGTGAGGTAGACTCTATGTCAGTGCTGTAAGGGTGAGGTTTGCAGAAGCATTCAATGTATGTTGTGCTGTTTCTATTGAAATCAATGAATTTTTATAACTTCAGTGAGAGTATAGGCAGGATTGTGCTGAATACAGTCTGAAAATCCCTGTTTTAAATAAAGAAACTGTAAGAAATCTTCAAATCTACTACTGGCAGAGCTACACAGTGCTGTAACAAAGCCTGCTAAAAGCATATCTGCTCACTGATCATGCTTCCATGTCATATTCTGGCAGGTTTGATTTTTATGCTTATTTTTCAGCTCTGGCCCAGCTCCATCACCCAGCAGCTTTCTCCCCAGTCCATCTCCACAGCCATCGCAGAGCCCAGCAGCTGCACGAACACCTCAGAACTTTAGTGTCCCATCCCCAGGTCCTTTAAACACTCCAGGTAAATGATCTGGGTATATACCGCAGACCATGAGTTGGGGTATGTTTTGGTTCCCCAAAAAACTTGTTTTTTTTTAGCATGATGTAAAGTTTAAAGAGCTCTACAAAGCAGCCAGCATTGCGAGTAATGAACATGGCACATAACACAACAACATGGATATCTCACATCAAAATCTATTGAAACTTCTTTTCTCATTACTGAACCATGTAATGGGTTTTTCTAACTTCCCAAGTCTTTTGAAAAAGAATGATGCTTGATTTAATGGAGCGAGTTTATAGAGGCATAATGATGCCTTAGTTCCATGCAGGAAAGAAACCATAGCAACAGCATGCAATTGTAAAGGATGTAACCACTTAATTACAGGTGGCAGGCTGCTTTGCCTGCCAAAACACCTTCCTAGGTGTACTCTGACATTTGTGCTCTTCTCTCTTCCAGATGTAATAAGCAGTTTCTGATACCGTGAATGGAAGTAACATGCTAGCTCCTTCTCATACCAGTGTTGTGTGCTCTGCAGTTGGAAAGCACTGACTTGAGGAAAACTGCAGCAAATTCAATGTGTTGATTTAGTGTTCAATGCACCAGAGTGAAGGCAAAATGAGGACCTAGAAAATGGGTGTATGAAACTTTGGACCATTTCAGAAAAAAAAAATTATTAAATGAGAAGTGCTGTTCTGTCCACAAACATGTTATTTCTACACAAAGACTAGAGGATTGGACAAGCCCTTAAACTATAGGGCATCCAGTTGTGAATTTGGATATTTGATGTAAGCTATGATTTGGGAGTGCCACATCTCAGACCTGGATTCTGAAGTGCAAGAGTGTTGTTCTGCAGTGTCTTTTATCATCCCTGTGACATGCAGTCTTTACTTCTTGCCAGGAAATCCAAATTCTGTCATGAGTCCAGCCAGTTCTAGCCAGTCAGAGGAGCAACAGTATCTGGAAAAACTCAAACAGCTATCAAAATACATTGAGCCACTCCGGAGGATGATCAATAAAATAGATAAAAATGAAGGTGAGGTTTCCTATATTTAGTTGTGCATTTCTCTCTTTCAGCTATCTCTTCTGATGCAAGTAGCAGGAACTTGTCTTTTGTGATGGTTTTTATTCTGGGGATTAAAATTGACAGTGAAAGTTAGATGCTCTTGCCTATGACTGTAAAGATTTACTGTGAAGAATAGATAAAATCCTCATCCTTAAATTCTCTTCAGTTTTTCTTTACTACTTATGTTTTTGGGACACATAGAGCTTACACAATGGGCATACTTGTTTTGGATATGCATGCTTTCACTTTTAACATTATATTGTAATCCTGTCTGCAAATACGGAAGCTATTCTTGTCGTCAGTGTTTGTGTCTCTGATATTATTTCAGATAGGAAGAAGGACCTGAGTAAAATGAAGAGTCTGCTGGATATCCTGACTGACCCTTCAAAAAGGTAACTCTTTTTCCTTTTGCCTGGACATCAGATTCCCCAGCTCTTCCAGAAATTTGTTCTTTAGCATCCAGCCCTGTTGGCATTGAGGCTGTCTGTGGGGCTTAGATACCAGAAATACTTCAGCCAAGGTGACCACTTTGTGGTGATGAAGTTTCTCCTGTTCTGCAGGTGCCCTCTGAAGACGCTGCAGAAATGTGAAATTGCTCTGGAGAAGCTGAAAAATGATATGGCTGTGGTATGTAATGCTGTGAACTGTCAAGAATAAACAGTTAATTCCAAACGGTGATATGATTTGTCAAGACAATTTTTTGCATTTCTTGGTGTCATGCTGTTAAGACTTCAAGTAAGATTGGACAAAATAAGGAAACAGAAAAAAAAAAAAATGGGCAAGCATTTACTTTTTGTAAGTCATCTGTATGTTTCTTTTAGCTGAACTTTCAAATTCTTGTACTTTGTGCAAAGACTTGAGTCCTTTCTAGGAATTTTTGCAGTAGATTTCAGGACAGATTTCCTAAATGAGAGCTGTGAATGTTTTTTTGGCGTTTTTTGTTATTATTTATTTCCCCCTTAATGTTACTGTATGCAGTTTCAAGAATCCTCTGCATTTCATGCATTGGAAGATTACCATTATCAAATTGTGCAGAATCAATAGTAAAGATTTCTTTTTTGGTGATGATTAAAAGAAAAGGGGCTTCTCTTCTGTTTCAGCCTACTCCACCACCTCCCGCAGTGCCCCCCACCAAACAGCAGTACTTGTGTCAGCCACTTCTAGATGCTGTTTTGGCCAACATCCGTTCACCAGTCTTCAACCATTCCCTTTACCGTACATTTATGCCAGCTATGACTGCAATTCACGGGCCACCCATCACGTATGTATCATGACCTGCTGTCTGTCTTATGTTCATTATTTAACAAAAAAGATGTTTATCTATAGAAGCTTTTAAAAGATGGGTTTATGGATGAGTGTGAGATATAGCTGTCCTTTTTACAGCTGTAAAATATTTGACAAATGCAGTACTGGCACAAAATTTTCACCTAGTCCTTTTGTGGACTGTATTTTACACAGGGCTCCAGTTGCTTCCCCTCGAAAACGGAAATATGAAGAGGATGAAAGACAAACCATACCAAATGTCTTACAAGGGGAAGTTGCAAGATTAAATCCTAAATTCCTGGTGAACCTGGACCCTTCCCACTGCAGTAATAATGGCACAGTTCATCTTATATGTAAGCTAGGTAAGCAAGAAGAAACTAAGGGCTGAATTCAGAAAGGAGTGCTGAGCTTGGTTGAAGAGTTTTTTGCTGGCAGCCTTGAATCTTGCTAACCTTTGGCTTCTGCATGAAGTTTGTACTTACAAGATTCAGGGCACTGCTTAATCATGACATTCTGTGCAGCCTGCTTCAGGGTACACCTGGAGATTTCATTTGTGCTGATTGATCCTTTCTTTGCACTGAAGCTGCAGTTGATAATCTCATTTAGTGGCTAGAAAATAATTTGTTGCTAGTAACAATGTTTACTCCTGATTTGACCTGTACTGATACGTGAGAATTGTTCTGCCTCCAGCAGCTAGGACAGAGCTAGGGAAATGTTGAGTTAATTTTTGGGAGGGTCTATTTCAATTCGTACTAGTGATCACTGACAGTGGTATATGTTCAAGAAAAATTCATATTGCATCTTTTTTGGTCTCAGCTGAATAATCATAAAGTGTTATAGTTTATTAACTTGGTTTGCTCTTGCATTCCAATGGAGAAAATAGATTCTTTTCTCCTCCCCTTGTTTGAGAAATTGGAACTGGTTTTGTCCTGAATATCAGTATAAGGCACTTAATTTTCAGAAATTAGGTGTCTAACTTAGTGAAGTTCAGCTGATGAAATGGTGAATGACAAGGTTAGAGGTGCATTCGCCAGCCTTTTCTTCCAAGAATTTGAGAGTGTTGCTAAAGCAAGCAATGAGATTGCCTTCAATAAAAATTGAGATGTACAGGTTGGTTCCTCCTTGGGGTGAGTCTAGATTCCAAACTGAATGATGCACAAAAAACCCTCTTGCCAGCGAGGAATGCTTTGTTCTGATGGGAATTGTGTTTGCATTCTAGATGACAAGAATCTTCCAAATGTACCACCACTACAGCTCAGTGTTCCAGCGGACTATCCAGATCAGAGCCCTCTGTGGATAAAAAACCCCAGGCAGTATGGTATGAGGACGCTAGCATGACACTTTCTGGGCATGTGCATGCAGTAATAGTGGGGAAATGTGAACATCGTATATTAGTCTTTTTTTAAATACTGTTTTTATTGTAACTCTATTTATCTGTTACCTCTTTCTTTCCAGCAGCCAATCCCTTTTTGCAGTCCGTGTATCGGTACATGACTTCCAAACTATTGCAACTTCCAGACAAGCATTCGGTCACGGCACTCTTAAACACCTGGGCACAAAGTATTCGTCAGGCCTGCCTCTCTGCTGCATAACATCTCACTTCCTAAACCGTGAAGCAAGAAAGAAGGTCTCAACAGCTGGTCTCTTCCACATGCAAATAGAAAATCACATTTGGTGAGGGTACTTCAGAAGAAAGAAGCCTTATGTTGTTTTGTTTTTAGGTGTCAGGTTCAGTAGAGAACCTGATGTTAGACTTGGTTTTCATGCTTTTTATCTTCTGCCTCTGTGGACTTTTGCCAGCATTTTCAAATATACAAAATGTGTATATATGGTTCTTGAGACTGTATTAGGATGAGTTTTTATTGTCTTCTTAGAGAAGAAATTATTTGTGGACTTCCGTCAGGGAGTCTGGTATAAGAGGGAGTAGGGAGAAAATGTCCTAATTTGCTTCAAAGTATGCTCAGTGCCAGTATTTGTTTCACACTGTGTGTTTTGTGACCTGATACTGCCCCAGAAATAAATTAGCTGCAACTAGAATGTGGTTGCAAACTTGTCCGTGATTGCAGGAATCTTTTTGCCTATTAGTTTTGCCCAGAGATGGGATGAATTACAGCTTTTTAAGGCATCCCTCAAATACTTGAAAGAGATCTGGATAATTATACATGGGGGTGGGGAACAAAATGGGGGGAGGGGGGGAAGTATTTTATAGCTTATTTAAACACTACTTTGTTTAAATGGTTGTTAGCATGGACCACATTTCTCATCACCTCACTTCTGGAGTGAGAAAAAAAAGAGATGCTAATGACACACTGACTTCCTCTATAAACTCAGTAAATGTGTATGTAAAGGTGTGGGGGAACAAACCCAACAGTATAAAGCACTAGTAACACAAATCAGTCCAGCAGGTTTGTAGCTACATTTGTTTTGTTAGGAGTCTCTCTGAGGTGTCTGGCTTTCTTGGGGAGTTGATGCAGTTCAGTGAAAAAGCTTCTGTGCTTCATCAGTTTGTTTAAAAAGAAAAGTTAAAACCAACATAGCTCAGGAGTAGAACTGACAACTAAGATTTTTGTGCCTTGAACAATGATGGGCACTCAAATTGGTCATCAGCTGCCTTATCATTGGGCACTGCTAATGAAAATATTTTCCATGAGTAACTAATTTCATGCATAGTGTGATGGTTTTATTTTCCCCATGCTTATAAGTTGGTCACTCTTAATTTCCTGGTGCAGAACAATTTCAAATTTCAGATGTTCCCATTGCAGCCTGCTCCATTTCTCTGTATTGTGCAGCAAACCTTAAAGAGTAGCTGAGCTCTCTTCCAGTAGTGTCAAGGAATTGCTATGACCTTTGTAAATCTGTGTGGTGTCATCAGTTTTAGGATGTTTTTAACTGTGGGTACTTAGTAAGCACTGACTGAGGCAGCAGAATGCTATCAGTATTTTGTACATGAACTAATGCATTATCTGTTTGTTTCAATTGTAATAAATTTATTATTATTCCTGTGTTGGATGCTAACATTATACTGCTCTTGCCATGTTGATCCATAGATACCAGTTCTGTTGTGTCCATTTGGTGATGCTTATACATTGTTCTATGGTAAGTGAAGACTTAAAGGCTTTGAAGGTTAGGGAAGGAAATAATGGCTCTTCATCCCATGCAACACTATATTTATGGTCCTTGTAGTGAATTGGGAGACCTGGTCAAGAGATTAGTAATGGTATCTACAATTGAAAGATGTAGATTTTTTTACCAGTTGTTACATGGCTGACCCCTTTCCTTAGGGCAAAAGAATCAGTAGCACTAACAGCTTATAATACATAATTAAGTCATAATCCAAGAAATAAGGGTAGAAACAGGGGCTTAAAGGTATTCCCAGGGTCTAACACAAAAGCACTTATAGCATTTTTTTCTTAACAATTTAAAACATACCTGGAAGTAGATGCAAAACATGTATCCCTCAGATTTACAAGAAATTTGCTAGTGCAGTTTTCAAAGCAGTCACCGTAGCTGCAGTACTTCCAGTTTCCTTCAAACAAGATGCAATGAAATGTTAGACTGAGGGTGGGGTAGACATCCTGACACACAGCAGCTTCTCAGGTGGGAGATAAATCATGAAAACTGGAAGTGGGTCATGTACCTGCAGTGTGTCAAATTAATAGCTGTGAACTGCTCATTGCAGAAGATGAGGTAGAAATCTTCTCTGCAGAAAAAAGAGAGAAAAACGATGACCCAAGTCCTGTGACTGCAGAGTTGATTATGGGAGTGGCAGTTTAAGCAAGCAAGTTTGCAAAGGCAAGGCCCTCAAGTATCAAATTGCTCAAGTCAGACTTGCACCAGGACAGTTACCTTACAGCATCACAGCCAGGACAATGTAAGTATGAAGTAACTTTTCTTACACTTAGTGTGGAGCATGGAGATGCAGCCTTTGTGCAGCTCTAAGGCTCAAGCAAACTGATTGATTTGCTAGCACAAATGGTTATTGTAGGCTTACTTTCATACTACTGAATGCTTTTCTTCCTACAGCAGTTTTGGATGTTGATCTACATCCAGCATAAGCTGAATGGCCCTAAAATGGTGATTAGCCGTAAGCTCTAAAGCTGTTTTCTCACTGAACCTCATTTTACTTTTGATTAGTTGTCTCTCCCACACGCACCATCATGGCATAGTTTTAGAGCACAAAATGGTTGGGGTTTTTTTGACTGTTAGTTACCTTTCGAAGCTCATCTGTCGGGATTCCTCTTTGTGGCATCTCATGATGCATTGCTTCAGAGAACATTTGGTGTTAATAAGTATCTCAGAATGAAAATTGCAGGAAGGAGTGAGAGAGAACATGGGGACAGAAGTACACAGATAGATAGCTGTGCTTGCTGTGTGCCATACCCTGAGGGCAGGCACAGGCTAGGGGGGAAATGGAGCACTTTAGTCCTGGGGAAATAGGGATGTTTTGACATCGCAGAATAGACTGTGAAAACACCTGATTTTTATTGTTTAGTACTGTTAGGCCATGCCGTTATTTAATACATGACTACTGAGGTCCTTACCCTTGATTAGAGATGCTTTGAGGGACACATGTTTTGCAGTTGCTGAATGTGTTCTCTCCAGATACCCACCATACTTTTTAATGAGGAACTCTCTTTAGTCAGGTGTTTGACTCCTGTGTCGTCATGGCGGCAATTACTGTGATGACAAGCCAGGGGTATACCACAAAGGCATCTAACATGGAGGTGCATGTGACTTCATTTAAAAAAATCCCCAAAGAAAAAAACAACCTTATATGTAGTAGTGTCAGGGAAGTTGCTAGAGAGCGTGTAGTCTTGCTTCTAGAGGACAGCACTAAATATTCCTTCCACTGTAATGTTAAATCATCCCACCATTCTGAGCACTGTGTTTGGTTTATGTTTCAGAACTTTAGATTCTCATGGTAGCTAACCGCAGAGCTTATAATAAAAAAACCACCAACCAACCAACCAGAAAACTCCCACCCCCAAACAAACCAAAACCCCTTCAATTCCCCCACAAACCCCCATGACCTGGGAAGTGGTAACCTAGAAGGGGACTCCCTTACTCTAGAACTCTGGGAAGCGAAGAATGTTGCATTCCTCTTTTCCCTGTGTTTCCAATAACTATAGCTGAAGCATATGAATTTTGTGATTCATAGTGTGATTGAATTTTTGCAGATCAGGTCTGTTTAAAATGTAGCTCAAGCTAGTGCTGAGAATATTGGTGCATTTTATTTCTAGCAAGATGCCTCCAGCTTTTTACCTGCTGTTGCTACCTGGGTAGTAGTTTAGAAGAAACTGTATTTCTAGATTAAACTTTAGACCCTCAGCTATTCTGTGTAAACTCACCAGAGTGCTCCTCCTGATTAAAGTTCCTTTCAGTATAAAGGCTCATTCTTCCCCCTCTCAAGAAACCCCAGTGATTCACCAGATTCTACAGAATACATTTATAAAAATAAAATTTACTTTGATTACTCCACAAGACCACATAACTTTTTTATAAAACTCAATTAACTTTAATATTAAAAAATAGGAAGATCTGATACAGTAATTCATTCAAACAGTCACTGAATCCCAGGTTTATCCTTAAAACGTTTATTTTCACAAGTGTAACCTGAAACAAGGAAATTAGTGTTCATGTGGCTTCCATCTTTCAGAGAAAAAAGTCATTATTGTGGCATAAAGAAAATATCCAATGAGGATAATGAATGTGCAGCTCACTGGCCCAATGTTAAACCAGGATGCAGTGAAGTAGGTCATCAGCAAAAAAATGAGAGTCCGGTAGCTAGCCAGAAACCTCAGACTGATTCTTGGTCCCCAGTTCTGGCTTGTTCTGTCCTTCACCATGGGACTACACCTGATTTTCTGTATGAGATGGGGCTTGGTAAGATGGTAGCGACAAAGTCTGCCAACAAAGTCTTCCCTGGAGCAAAGTACCTCCATCTGATCAGCAAACTGAGGTAAGAAAAGTTTAAACATTATTATTCTATTGCCATAAAATAAGTGTAACTTACTTTGCACTTTTCTTCATTTATAGCGGGGGGGGGGGGGGGGGGGGATAATCAAAATGAAGTTGAAAACAGTAGAACTGCTTTAGCGCAGACTTGCCTTGTGTCTATTAAGCCTAGTGGAAGAAAAGGATTTGCTCTTCCTGTTTCAGAAACATTCATTCTGAATGATACACCACTGTTCAAACATCAAGCATAAAGACTACATTTAAGCTGTCATATTACAGGTAGAGAAGCAGGCCTGATACTACAGGGGACTACTTGTACAGACCACAATAAAGGAGACGGAGCAAGGACAAATTTGCAGTGTCATATATGTGCAAGAACAAATTTGCAGTGGAAAACACAAGAGGAGGCAGTGCTGTACTTACCCTTGCATTAAGCACAGAGGATAACCGAAATAGGAGGCGGACAAGAGTGGCATTTTCATAGCTTCGAATGGGCTGAAGCTCAGTATCCCCTTGATACTGCACTTCGAATCTACGTAAGCCATTTATGATCTGGAAATAAGAAAATAAACCCCTTCTCTTGTAGCTCCCATCCGAAACACCTTTATGCAGGCATCTCTCTTAAGCCCAGGATGTAGAAGGACAACTTGTTGGGTTGTTTTTTTTTTTTTTATAAGAACAATCTAGGGTAGCAATATGGAATCTTTCTTTTCTTACCTGGTACCTGCCAAGAGGTGTAAGAATAAGGCCATCCTCACTTTCAATGCAGTCTGGAAGCTGGTTTTTCCCATTCTTGTCTTGAGCGGTCTCACAGTTCTTCATCATCTGGGTCAGTTGGGCTCCATTCAGCTACTCGGGAATAACACAGATACCAAGAACTGCTTAACAGCAGTTCCAATAACTATTCTATGATTCTATGAATAGCACCTCAGTTAGACATTAAAAAAGAATAAAAGTCTCCATATTTCTTGTCTGTGCTCTTCAAGTCCAGGAGAGGTGTTCTGTTTTATATGTACCTTACTCCTTGAGAGCTGCCAAATGGCTGTCTTCTCCTAGGTCAATTCTGTATAAGGGAGTGTAGCTGACAGAAATTAATCTGTTCTTTTAAGTTTAACCAAACACACCAACTACTTCTAGTTCACAGCTGCAGTTATTTATTTGTATTTTTATAGCTCTACATTTAGAAGATACAGGACCGTTTTTAAAATTTAAGCCATGCCCTGCCTGTTTGTAAACATGACAACAGGCACAAGTAAAGAGACAGGTTTGGTCTAAGCTATAAAGTCCAATAGGAGCGTTCACTTGAAACAAAGTAGGCTTGGTATTTAGAAATTCAGAGCATCTAGTTTCATCTGTATTGAAAGGGGTTTTGAAGTGGTCAGGGTAAAGTCAAGCCCAGAAAATGTTTACAACAAAATGTGCTAGTAGGGTCTCTGGATGGCTTTGTGACTCCATAAGGTACGGGAGAGACCCAAGTATATTTGAGGGATCCTGACTCTTGTACACACTGCTGCATAGAGAGAGTTTGTAGAAAGATGTTACGTACCTTAAAGATTTGGCACAAGTATTCCAGTGCCTTCTCTAAATATTCATCTGTTTTTTTGATGCTGTCTTGCCCAATTTCATCAAGGTCATTGCCTGTGTAGGAGCCATTCATCTCAGATGGTGTAAATCTAAACCACGAAAAGAAGGACTGGCTAGCCATTGTCTCTGCAGAATGGTCTGATATGGATTTTGCTGTCTGCTGTGCCTGACAAATTAACTGAGCCAGTTTTAACACCTAAAACAAACAAACAAAATTGTGTGGGACAAAGATAAAGGAACACTAAGCATCAATACATGGATAAAAGTGCACTTTGATACCTGGCAATGAGAGTAAACCCACTTGCTCACCTAACATGGACTTGTGTTAGCTGCATTTCTGCATTTCCACCTAACATGGACCGTTAGCTGCATTTCTATTAGGGCAAAGGTAGTTATTGTGTGCTGCTTAGGTTTTTCAGCTGCCTTTTATTTCCTCCTGCTATTTTTATCTGATAGATACTAATGAATCAAGTGAATCAGAAGTTCACAGTAAGCATGTCTGAGAGAAAATACTCATATATATAACATCATACTCATAAATAACAGCAGGCTGTTACATTAACTTCTATTTAGCAGAGCAAGTAGGTTTTTACAGCTGTGCTGGATTGAGACCCCTCAGGTTCCAGAAGTTATTATCAGCAAAGTTAATTATACAGTAGGGCAGGGTGTGAATTTTTCCACTCTTCGTTTATAATATGGATGCTAAGCACTGAGAAAAATCCTGTCAAAATAGACAGGTAAAGTTGTTGCTTACCAAATTCCTAACTTCTGTGCCAAACATCTGTTTATACTGGCAGTCCTGTCCTTCTAGGCTGTAAACATGACTCTTCACTTTGAATGACGCATCTGCAGTAGTTGGAGGCCATGATGAGAAGAAGGCTCCACCAAATGTGGGAGTCATAAACAATCTGTGTTGACGATGGGGAATAACAAGTTCTGGCTGCAGGAATAACTGTTCACCTAGATTTTGAGAAAAGGAGTGAAGATGATTATATAATACTCCCTGTTATGCCTGGGAAAAGTCTAGCTACAAAGAATCTTAAGGCTGCTGGACAATTTGCTGTTAGATAAAGAGGCAGTTCTAGGAGGAAAGAGGCCTTAATTACCTTTTTTCATTTAATTGTCTCTGCCTACAGCAGAAAATGCCGGAATGCATTTAAATGCAGACCATACAGGCATTTTCAGCTTTTAAGTTTGGGTTTTGGGGTTTTTTTTTTGTTTTTTTTTTTTTCTTCTCTGCTAAAGGCACTAGAGTGTTGTAACACTTCAGACATTGATACTTGTATCTTGCCTCTCCCAAACTTATGTATTTTAATTATCCCGAAGAGCATATTTGAATAGCTGACTAGTTATTTTGCTAAGTATAAATACCTTTAGAGATATAAGAACTTTTAATCCTGAGATAAATAATCAGTGAGACAAGTGTAAAAAAAGCCTGACTTTATTGTAGACACCCAATATTGAGTTCTTTAAAAAAGAATCATGGAATGAAATCTAAATAATGGTGATTAGAAAAGAACTGTAGACTTATTAAACCAATACTAAACAAACATAGTGAAGACACAGACTTCTGAGTGGCAAAATAGCATGCAAAATGGGAGTAAGTATTCATCTCGGTGCTTCTGAGGTAAGATGTAGCCATTGTGAAGAAAGATTGAAACAGGAAAGCGTAAGATGTCAAAATATCCATTTACCTTTCAGTATCATTTCAGCTAGATTGGGCTGAGCAAAGACCTTAGCTACTCGGAACACCATGAAAGCATTTTTTGGACTGACCAAGTCTGTTCGAAGAGCTCTGTTCAGAAATCCTGCAAACAGCTTAGTATACATGAGTAAGTTTTCTTGAATGAAGGTAGCCCTGTCAAAGTAAGTACAGGATTCGTGAGTACAGCTATTTAAATAACTGTTGTTTTGTCTTCTGCCAAAAGAGTCATTAAGTAAATGTTTTATACTGTCTCTAGAAAGATGGTGTATTTGCACCAAGACGAAAGATTAGATTAGTCTCAAACCAAAAGCTTGTGTTGTAAGAAATCATCTCTAATCTTGTACAAGAAACTAATTCAGACTGAAATCCTACTCGAGCTTTGATTCAGGTAACTCACAGCTGCTTTTTTCCTTACCATTTCTCTGACACGCTGTGAGGTAAGTGTTCTGTGCTTTGTGGTGGCTTTTCTGGAGCATACCTCCATGGCTGCAAGTAACTTAACCACATCTCCAGAACCTAAGCAAAACGTAAAACCACGTGAGTACTGATACTTGTTTGAAAGACAGAAAGGGGTGAATGTTATCTTAATGACAACTGAAAGATTTTAGGAATAAAGCTCTCTCTCATAATCTGAGTGTCTTTGAAAAAGAACTGAAAAACTAAGTACATGTTCATTAGGACCAATGTGAATTTTCTACAATACACAAGAAATGCAGCACTCATGCAGCAGCTACAAAAGAAAACTTAGTTGGTGGCTACATTTAAGGTGTATTTAACAGCTCTGATAGTGTTTACTGAATCCTTGTTGAACTAAGTAAACAAGATGCTACATAAGTATCATTTCAGCTCTGGTCTTCTGTGCAGGCATAGCCACCACCCTAAGGAAACACAGTGGAGTAGCCAAGGATACATTTGCCATGGCCTCTGCAGTCATTTCTTCTGACATTGAGCCTTGCATGTGTACCTCAAACACTGCGATACAGCTAACTGTAAATCTAGTGAGTAAGATCAAGCCTTGTTACATTCTGCATTTTTAAACTTCTACATTAATTACCAAGAGTCATGGTCTGATACCTCCTGCAAGCAGTAAAAGAAATGTAATATTTGCAGTATCTATCACAAATTGTATTTTACTGCTTTTGTTTATGACCTACTGTATTAGATATTAAGAAATTAGGACCTGTAAGAATGTAACACCTTCTTTTCAATGCCAACAGCCTGTAGGAATTATCACCAAGATCTATTTAACTATATCTCACTTGCACTCTTAACATTAAATGTATGTGTTATATAAATAATTTAACTTCTCTAACCCCCCAAGTGTTTGGAGACCAAGAAATAGCTGCTAAACAGTAATAACTAATTACTAGTTCTGCTGCATACAGACTTAGAAAGAGAAGCAGGTACGTACTGCTCTGAAAGAGGCATCCAGAGGCCAGTGGCCAAAACAGTGTTGCAGAAAGATATAAAGTTTCTGTCGGACAAACCGGGGAATTACAACCCTGCAAACAGATTCAAAGACAGATGTGTAAACATCAGCAAATTTTAAAAAGGTAAAAAACTCAACACACTACCACACAAATGCAAACACAGAAAGCACTGACCCAAACTTGTTCTTTCTTAACTGAAGCTACTTCTGCCCATTGAATTTCAACTCAAATACATGAATATAAAATTCTCCACTAACCTTCTCCAGAATCCTCCAGTAGCATTTTCTTTTCTCTGACTTGTGCCAAGATACAGACTAGTGTAACAGCAAGACATGTCCCCTTAGCCCCCCTTCCAGTGGGTGTGTGAAACAATACATTAGGTCTTACGTACTTTTATTAATGTACCTCTGTATTTAGCCATCAAAACAGCCTAATTCAACCTCTCAGTGAAAGCAGAGCTTTTCAGGGAGAAGTTCTATATGCTTCAGAGACAGGCTCCTCATGTACCTACCTTTTAAACTCCTCTAGTGGGCTGGCTGTGTGGGAGTGGGCTGAAGGGGAGAGAGGTTCTGGTTTCAGGCTGTTGCTGAAGGCATGCAGATGTTTCACAAGCAGTCTTACCACTAGCACATGCTCTTCAGTGGGCTTAAATGACTCCTAAATTCAAAGCAAAAGACAGGAAGATAATGAGTATCATATGCTAAATGTCCAGGAGATAATTCAGGAAAACTATATTCTCAGATCAGATACTGAAATGCAAGAATGCTCTCCTCCTTCTTGGTTCTTCACTGTAGTTTGGTGCCACCTGATTTTAGACAGACTTGCCCCCCAGGATGAGCTGCATCAATCTTCTGCCATCAGTTCACTAAGAAACAGTAGCATATTTTTGATAATGTGATTGTAAAAAAAAGCATCCACAGTACTCTAATGCACTGAATTTCAGGCTCATTAAAGAACAGAATAACTTGTAGATTTCAACTTACCCTTTTCTGAAAAAAGAGTATCAACCTTTCCTTATGGTTATAAGTTCACTGCTGTGGACAGCACAACACATCCTTTGTTTATGCTCTTGTCTGGCTGTATTGAGTTCTCTTCCTATGCTGGTATTTATCTGCCTTATAAGAATAATCTTAGGAAGAGTTATGGTAAGAATAAGAACTGCTTCGAGTCCTACATGATCCTGTTGCTTCTAGCATCCTTATGGGTAGGAAGTAGCCTGGGTGGGAGTAGCTCAAGGAGTGATGGTGAGACACAGCAAGTGTATGATATAGCAGGGAGATGAAAAAGATAAAAAGCTAGTTCTTGTGCCCAGCACCAGAGCTGGTCTGCTGAAGAATCTGGGGTCAAAGTATTAACTCCTTTGATACTGTAATCTGCTTTAAGAGCAATCCACTACTGAAGGCAAAGTTTAAGACATTATTTGTATTCTACATTTCACAGCTCTCATGTTTATCAGAAGTTGAGAAAAATGTACATGAAACAAAAGTTACAGCTGCAAATATAACAGAAGATGCTGGGTAAGTGTATTAGACAGTAGCTGCAAGATGTTTTCAGGATGCCAAATGCAGCCATGCTGGAGTAAGATGCAGAATATGACTCTAGGGGACGGGCAGATAGTTTTATACAAAAAGTTTCCACTTCTTAAACCCATTCAATAGTGTTTCCACTGCTGGGATGTGTGTGTGTGTGTTGTGTGTCCCTTCTCTGCAATACCTGAGGCAAAGCAGATGTGTTTTTACAACCTCGTTAAGATTTTTAATACACTGTAAAGTTCACTCCAGTAAAAGATTCAAGGCCTAATAACAGATACAATCATGTAGTACAGCTTTCTAAGAGAGAGGATTAGCCTGTAATGAAGGCTGGTCTTGTGCTCTTGACAGCTCCTGGCAAGTCAGCATGTTTTCTACAGCCCTGAGGAGGGTTTATATGAGAACTCTGAGAAGTTACTTGGTTCTAGAAGTTTAGATTGGAATCTCCAAAAGCAACTAAAGAGGTTGAGTACTCTGCTACAGGCCTTGAGAAGGTGTAATTAAAAATTCTAGGCTCCCCCAAAGGTACCTTTTGAATTTACAAGACTTATCAGTACCACTGTTTCAATACATTGCTTCAGGTGATGCCAGCAGGTTTTCCCCTTAGCAATTCTTATCGTTCCTTCTTAGGCCAGATCAGCACCATTATGAACATTACTGGTTTAAAAACACTCACAAGTGTTCTTCTTGTAAAACCATAGCTTACAGGATAGATGTGTACCATTCTTGACACAGTAATTAGATAATAGTAAAAAAAGACTTAAACACTAGTAGTTCCTGTTTTCTAAGCAGTACCTTGAGATATCACAGCACTTAAGGGATTAAACAGCAGGAAAATTCTATGTAGTGCTAAAGAGCTTTCAAGTATAACAACAGCTTTATAGTATATATGCTCAGCCCTCCCCTTTCCCAAAATGAAGACCCAATGAATAAAGGGCTGAAGTAGGGAAAGAGGAATCAGCAATCTGTTCCAACAGGAATGTTTTTGCATGCACATTTCCTGAACAATCTGCAAATGTACCACTTGTGTGCTTTTGCAAAACTGTATAGTCAAGTTTACGTAGCCATTATAAATTTAATACTATCCAATGACATCTCACTGGCTAAAACTCTCTCTACATGTTACCTACCTTAATTTTAGGTGACAGCCATGCAAATTCGGATCTTCTCTTCCATGCTTTCTGCTTAAATGACTAGTGTGTGAGGGCCAGAAATCTGCCATTGGGTGAAGCCAATTTTGATGTCAAAAAATATCAGCATAGCTGATATGCCTCTTTCTACAATGCATTATAAGAGTGCATCTCTAAAAATGAGAGTTCACAATTAGTCCTCCTAATATGCTAGATTTTAACTATTTTCTCCATGGCCTTTGCTAATACCTCTCAGTATCTGTTTGCACTGAAAACTTAGTAAATCTCAGTGCAGCATTCTCAGTCAAGATGTAAAACCACACCTTGGCAGAAAGAGCTGCTGTACAGCTAGCACCAATACACTTCGCAGATTATATAATGGAACAAGATTCTTATAAAGGAAACAAAATGAAAAGATGGTAATACTTGGTATGCGTGGAGGGCCTGGTAGCTGGATTGGGCAGGACTACCGTGGTGTTTACTGGAGATACTGAGTCGGTAGTGGAGAACCTCCAGCTGAGACAACAGAAACAAAAAGGAAGGGGGGAAGGGAAGAAAGGAGAGAAGAGAGCAAGAGAAAAAAAAAAAAAAAAAGAGTGAGAATGAGCCCAGGGAAGAAGGGTGGGGAAAAATGAACATCACAAATACAGTCAGGGACAACAAACCACAGTAAGAACTGCAGCCACAGTATCCTTCTTTCTGGTGTTCAGTACATTGATTCCACAGTATTTCATGTCTTTTATCAGTTTGGAAATACAACTGGGAGCAGGTGTATAGGTATAGCTCTAAGTGGTTGTGGCTCTTTGCTAGCCTCACAGCTACGACTGGTAGGGGATATATGGAGCTTTTGCCAAATCAACTCCCCCTTTCAGAAGTTAACTGAACCTCAGCAACATGGGTTTACGCACAGTTACAATGTTTTACCCATGGAGTAAAAGTGTTCAACATTCCGCAAGTTTTTTTAATGCTGTTTTGAAAACTTTGTCATTTCTTCCTGTGCTGCTGGAGAACCATGGTTTGTATATTAGGAAGAAACTCAAATCGATACTTTCTTCTTCACAAGGGACAGGAAGAAAAAAGTTTGTTTCTTTTAAAATCATTCTGACCCTGTCCAGTATATTTCCAGTTCAGAGAAATCCTCTGTCTTCTCTTTCTACTTAAAGGCTATTTAGGAAGGCTACAGGTCTTATGAATGTCTTCAAAAGAGGACATTACTTTTACTACCTCTTCTTGGATGAATAAGGTTAAGAGTATTTTTTGACAATGCAATGGTGAAGAGGATACTGCAGCAACAGTGACACACATGTATGAAATTAATGAAAAAACATAAAACAAAAAATGTACACTACACAGACCCCAATGACTGTTTTCAGGCATCTAAACTAACTCTCCAGATCACACCTCTGCTGTCTTTGAATAGCCCCTACCCAATGTCCTCTAGTGCCAGTTTGGTATCTTTTAGTTTTACTCTCTTAGAGCGGTTTCTGCAAGCTCCCCAATAACTCAGCCTTGTCTGCTTCATAATCATCTTCCCTGCCACAGGAATCAGCAAGAGCCTATTTGGTGTTCCACAAGCAGTGCTGGGGTCTGTGGCACCTGGCATTGGAAGGTCAGGAAGCATTACATGAGGTTTTATCAAAAATGTGTTTTTTAAGGGTTCATTGTCATCACAGCAGGAAGGAACAGGAAAAGAGATGCTGCGCACTTAGGCTCTGGATCATTTGAGAAAGAAAAAGAAAACAGACAATGTAAAAGAATGGGGAAATAGTTTAATTAATGGTGAAAACAGAGAAACAGCATAGCAAATAGTGTCACCTCAGGTTTACACCAGACCCAGAAAGAATTCGAAGCAGTAAAGTAGAAAAGAAACAGACCTTCTCAAAAGAAATTATTCATTCCTATTCCACCTCCTTCTACTTGTAAAGAGAAGTCTATCATGATATTGCCAAGGTTTAAGGAAAATCTATCATTCCCTGAGGCACTTCATAGGAAAGTTACATATCTGGGATCTGGCTTGGCCCATCAAAGCAAACAAGTCTGGCTGCTGGACAAAGAAAGTGCAAGTTCTGTGGAACCTCATGTCACCTTCCAAAACAGGTATGTGGCCACTTCAAGCCACTGATGGTCAAACAGGCTTCAGGGGTGAATGGTCACTGATTACCCCTCTTTCCAAACGCACAGAATGCTAAATGGAATCAAGTGAACCTGCTTAATTATTAATAACTTAAACCCTTATGTTAAAACAAAACTTGCAATTCTGCATATTCTAATTCCTCATCTGAGGAACTATGAAGGAGACTGTTCTCCTTCAGCCCACATTAAGACTAGTCGACAGCTTAATTTAAGCATCACATGTCCTGTCCCCAGATGATCTCTAACTCAGATCTCAGTCCTGCAGGAGAGATCCATTTATGTGAATCCATTTATGGATGTCATGGGGAATTCCAGTCCCTTATTCAGATGTTCTAACCCCCAAAGAGTAAAAACTTCCTTTTCCACATGTTTATGATTACTTCCCATCAAAGACAAAACTAAAATACCATTAGGGAGTTAACAGCCTCAAGCTGTGGCTCAACACACCTTGTGAATCCTGAAGTGATGATTTCAGAGAACTTTCAGCTTTACCTAGTCCCTATTCCACCATAACTTTGATAGTCATTGTCTATAACTGCTGCTCCCTAGTGTTAGAAGAAAGCATCTGAAATACAGAGGGTGAACAGAGGAGAGAAGTTTAAAGCAATCATCATTCTGGCCTAAGCACAGTGCTTGATGCACAGAGACTGGACAGACAGACAGACCAAAAGTACTTCAAGCAAAGCCTTTCCATCACAGGTGCATCACAGACATGCTGCTGGGAGTCCCAAGTGGAGACTTTGCAACATTAGTGACTTTGCATTTTGACCTCAAATTTAAGAACAAAAGACAAAACCCATCACGCTTCAGCTCTCCAATGTTTTTCCCTAGCAAAATATAAGTTTGTTATTTTATAGCCTGTGGAGTAAAGGATTAGAATTTTTCAATTGATCAATTCCCACATTGCTCTTTCAAACAGGAGTAAATCCTGAGTAGCTTTCATATTTCTCCCCCCCTTCTACGAAAGTCCCACTGTGACCCTGAGGGAATTCAGAGGATCAACATTTTCTCCTTCAAATTCCCTTTATGTTTACAATGCCTTTAATCTTGGCCTCCCCAACACTTACTTTTTACATGCAGTAGTTTGTTACTGAACAGGCCACCACAAACTGCTTAAAACAGTGTATTATCTGTGCAAGAGCTTTTTAAGATATGTAGCTACAGAACTACTTACGACACCATCATGGTGAAAAGCATATTTTGGAATAGGAAACAACAAAATTGGCTTATTCACTTAACACTGAGGGACAGTTCTGTAAGATTTCCTTTTTTATTTTGGATTTATGCTAAAAAATGGTTATGGATCTTAGAAATTACTAATTGGTATTTCAGTAACAGTAGTTATCACTGCTGGAAATAAATTTTAGCTATTTTTAGCAGCCATATTGCCCCATTGAGATTTAATACTGTGGTGTTATAGTGGCATCTTCCCCATCATTAACAGTTTGACTCTTGGCATTCAGATTGTTGTGACCTTCCTACAAACTCATCTTTCACAAAAAACAAAACACAACTTCTGCAATGAAGGCAAACCTGGATGACACACTCACAACATTCTTCATAACTAGATTAGCAATTTTGACACACTTGTGTAGATATTCTGGTAAATTATTTCTTTTCTTTACACCAACACACCAAAACAATTATCCACACAGTATGAGATTTACCCCAAGATACGAGGTCAACCATCAGATGACACTCATGAATTAAGTACAAACTATTACCTTGACATGAGGGGACTGCATTTTCTGATACATTTCCAGTGAATAATGATGAAGCCACATTTCAACAAAGATCTGCAAAACAAATATTTTCTCAGCTAGGAAAGAGAAATAATCCAGGGTTTGTCAGTCACAAGCTAAATATAGGGGAAGACCACAGTATATAATCTGAAGACTAAGTTGTACTTTGTAAATAGATAACCTGAAACATCTCTGAATAGGTGGCTATCATGTCAATGCAAATGACTGAGTTGGCACACTGTTAGCACCTGTTAAGCATCAATAATACAGTTCAGCGACATGGTAGGAACTTGTTTCAGAACCACTGCCAAGATTCTCCTTTCCTTTCCCTTGACGGTGAATGGAACCAACTCATCTCTGCTCAACCTTTGTTTAGAGCATAGAATTGATGTAAGATTTAAAAACAAAAAAAGTCATGTTTAGAAACTTTCCTGGAAAAAAATACTCAAACGTTTCGGATCAGTTGTTAGATACGCAGTCTTAATAAAAAAAAAGTGCCTTTCTAAATTATAAGTTAACAGCTTCACAGTTGTTCTTTGTTTCACTAACAGAAAACAACAACTGCACTGCTCAGTTCCAAAAACTAAAGCAAAATGGCGTAACTATCTTTGATTTAAATGAAGAGGTTCCTCAGTTTGCAGCAAGAAATGTGGGGTGTTTTCTTCCTTAAATCCAACTTACCTGCAGCAGTGTTTCTGATCTCCAGATCTCCTGGGAGGCTGGGTCAGCATTCAGAGAGGGCTGATGAGCAATGTGCCGTTTCAGCAGGCTGGTGTGGTGCATGCCATAGGAAGTGAAAGGCACTGCTGGAGACCTTTACAGACAGATGAATGGAAACACTGAAGTCGGTAAGCCTCAGTACAGGGAAATGCATCATTACTTTTAATCACTGGATTATAAACTGGAAAGCAGTCTTTTAAGAAGTAAAACTATATAGCTGATTGCACAATTTAAACTTCTGCCTTGTGTTACAATTACTAGTCACTTTAAAGAAATGCTACATCCCTATTCATACTGCACTGAACCAGCTTTACACAGACCTAATGTTATGGGTTTTCCGTTGTCCTGTTCAGTTTGATTTCTTTCACTCTGTCTTCCATATTCATAATTCACGTGATCTGTATTTTCCTGGGTACAAGCTAAGGCTCAACAGACCATGGAAACTGCCATTTAAAATGCAGATATGGAAATATAATGGCTATATTTTTACATTTGTGTAAAACTACTAATATTGATGACATTTTACGAATTTGAGTAGCAAAATTGATTTTGAAAATGTGGATTTTCACACGCTCAGCCATTACAAAGCACAAAAGACTATCTGCTTGTACTGGAGAATTTTCACTTCAACTTTATGAGTTTGGTTTTATGCCATATTCACATAGACACATAAAACTTTAGTAAGTAGTCAAAAATCTTTCATCTTCTTCCTTCCAGTTGTGGCTAAATAGCTTGATCCATTACCATGCAAAAAGTCACTTGAAATGCAGTCACTCATTATGTGATTTGATTACTAGTATATATCTTGGCTTTATGTATCAGGAAGCTACGAACTAAGAGACCTATGAGCCCTATGAACCTGCAGCAAACTACGGACATGGTCCCAACACATCAGTTTCAAAGAACTGTAAAGTAGTTCATAAGAGCATTTAATAATCCAGGATGGCAACCTCAGAACTGAAACAAAATGACCAACTGCCAAGTTGTGTGTCTTTATAGCAACATTAATGAAAAATGTAAGTTTCCTTGTAACAGTGTTGTCACCAATACCATCTTTACCACATACCATACATATTTGAAGATAGTAAAAAATACTGTCAAGTACAATCAGATCTGTCCTACTCCAGCTGCAGTGCACAAAACATGAGTGGATGAACTGATTAAGTTTTGTTGCTTGTACATGCCTTTTCCGCTCCAATAATAGCTACTTTTCAGACTTCCAAGTGAAACCTTTATGGTAAAATTAAGTGAACATAAATATATTTAATGTTTGTAATTACATAAGTACATACAGATCATAAAGAGTGGAGGTGTTTCCTGTATTCTGTAAGCACTGTTTCCACAGTTTGCCTCTGGCACTGTAGTCATTACCTGGGAGTTGGGGAAGGGATGGCTCCCCCAGGATTTAGAGGAGGTGGAGGAAGGACACTTCCTTCTGTGGGTAGGAAACACTTGAGGTATGTGTCCACCAGTATGAAATAAGCACTGTTGGAAGGGCTCACATGGTGAGTGACGGATGTGCTCTGAAACAGACACACAGGATATACCTGGAGTTATATACCTAAAGTAACTGCTAGGGCATGTCTGCTATGCAGCCAGACCCATTTAGTATAAATAAGCAGAAGCCCTATGGCCCTATATAGAAGGCTATAAAGAGTGAACTGACAACAAAGACACCTTGGAGCAGAGGCAAAGTAACAAAGAGAACTGTTGCTGTAGTAAATGTAACCAAGTATGAGAAAAGTAGTGTCATATAGCACAGGTAACAACAGGAAAAGGAACCAAACAACCAGACACCACAGTACAGAGCTATGATTACAACTGCATAAATTGCCTTCTTGGATAGAGGCGTAAGAAACCATTTGGCATCCATTGCCTACTCCATGTTGGTGTATTGTTGCACAGTCTGCTTACCGGTATATCTAAGGTGGGTATTTTGTTTATTATCCAGTCTCCATCACCAATTGAACCAAAGCAATACCAATTGTAATAGTACAGACAAAACCACTGTTAATTTAGCTTGACTGCATCTTAGCAGACTCTTAAAGCATTGTGAAGAAAGACTAATGTTAAAGGAAAAATTGTGAAAGGTACTTACCTTCTGTGTAATTAAACTAATTGCAAAGTAAAACATATAATATTCAAATGGATCTGGAAGAACAGTCAAGGATCAGATAATAAAAAAAAGGTACAGCTAGGGGAGCTGACTAGACATTTTTATTTTATCGATGCTAGCTTAACAGCAAATTCAGCTTTGTTTTCCAACTGACTCAAACACTGAGGTTTTCTCTATGTGGCAAGGTGTGTTTGCATTACTCTTAGCACATTTGACTGTCTCAAGCTGAAACCAGTGCAGCTGCAACTAGAGTGCTTGCAGCACTGCGCCAGCTGCCAAGTTAACATGCTCTTTTTCTATCATATTATGTAAACTATGAGTAGTTATGAAAACAAGAACTGTGAAATACAGGCTCTACTGAAAGCACTGGGAATTTTGTTGTTGACTTGAATAGAGCCAGAAATGCCCCCCAGGGGTTTATAAGAAGAGGACAAATTTATTTTTCATTGGAATCTAAACATTTCTAATCCACCCAAACTCTTTAGCATGACTGTGATTTACCATGGACACAAATACACAACAGAAATGCTCATAATATCTCAGGTTTAGGTACTTAAAAGGAATTAAATATCCAACTGTTAAAAGGATACTAAGAACCAAATTCAAACCTAAACCACCAGATGAAGGAAACTGGACTTTGTTGTGGTATAAAGAGCATTCAGGTAGGACTTGCTCTTGTATTGAAGCCTTCACGGGGCCCTGAAAGACAGTGATAAATTATTAATGCGGCTACTTGAAATATTTGCGGAGTATGTTTTCAGATAGCAAAGTTATGCTGCATTCCAGCATTCTGGGATGCTTTCTAGATTCAGCTCTATGGGATTTTACTACATTGCAGTAGTTCCTTGTGCAGATGAATGCTCTTTAGATAACTGCCAACTTTCTCACAGAAAATAAGCATCAGGTTGGACTGGGAGCAGCAAGAGACTGCTGTTTGCATGTTGCTGATTGTTTTGTTAGGGTAAATCAGCTGTAGACCAGCAATCACTATATGCTTGAATGATACTTCCTTTTGTTAAAGACTGTAGAGCTATCTGAATTGATAGCTTTACGGGTATCAGGTGTCATAAGATAGCTCATAGCAGCTGAAGAAACATAGTGAAACAGATCTGCAGATAAATACCTTTATTTAAAAGGTCATACTTCGTATCTAGGATTCATACAAAGGATATGAATTAGTCTTCAAGTACATGGGCACAAAGCACAGCCAGGGAAGGCACTGCTCTGTGACAAGCCTGGAAAACTATTTTCTGTCCTGCAAGTGAGGCATCCCTGCCCATGGCAGGGGGGTTGGAACTTGATGATCTTAAGGTCCTTTCCAACCCTAACTATTCTATGATTCTATGAAGTATTGGTAACAATGACCAAGCTGGGGACGGGATAAGAATCACAATGCAGCTTTCCTGGCCAAGCAGCACAAATAGCTGCTGACAACCCCATCTCCTACGAAGTTCTTCCTCCAGCAACTGGTTAGAGAAATGGGTGTGCTCCAAAACTGGAGCACTGAGAATGTATTTTGGCCTGTATTGAACCCTATGTATACTGTGTGTACAAAGTTACTGCAACAACAACTACATTCTTGTCTTACAAATTTTTCAGTTACTCACTGGAAGATATGAGACTGGGAAATCATATCTGTATTCTTCTGTTTGGAGTTTATAAACCAGCTTCATCATTGGTCCACTGCAAACGAGCATCAGAAAGAAAACTCATGGTAAGTACCCTCTCCTGTCTCACTTTTATGAACTTATGTTTGCACAACAGAAGAAGGTCAAACACTGGTTGGTTGTTAACCATACATTTTTTAATCTGTGTTGAAATGAGTTTACCTGGGATCCAGGAAATCCAAAGCCACAGAATATTCTGTAGGATTTGTTCTTCCTTGCAAACAGAGAAGATTCCAGCCTATAATGATGCCATCCAGGCTACCAAAAATGCTCTCCACCAGCCATGGGAAGATACCATGTAGTTCCTTTAGTGAAGAGACACAAATAACTAGTATGTACAACTCCTCACCGGAATAATCTCTACTGCATGTCCTGGAGTGCACAAAGATGCTGCCTGCCACCTATCCATGACCATTTCCATATTATCACTGGGCAGTGCTTCCATTCAAGAGACTGTGTTACAAAATGGCAATTACAGGAAATCGATGCTGATTTCTGATCCTACTAAAGTTGCAATGATACTCATCAGCATCTATCCAATTACTTGCCACACTTCAAAAACTAGCCTCATGAATTGAGGCTGAAAGGTGTTAATGAAGTGCAGTCAACTGAAACCATTTTAAGCGCTTACAAAAGGATTTTAGCTCTTTGGGAAAACGCTGGGTTCCCACTGTTTCACCTGGGACCCTCTAAACTCTTGAGAAGAGAAACAGGAAGAAAACAACAATGTGAAGAAAGCAAATCCCCCTGGAAGAGGCCGGGCAGAGTTTCTGACAGGGCAGCGACTGCTCACCTTGGCAGGAAGCTCGTCAATGACGGTCTTCAGATCGTGGCACCTCTGAACAAACGGCTTGTTTACACAGTCTGCCTTCAGCGTGGCCTGTCACAAATCAGAACGGAAACGGGCAAGGACAGTATTTATTACGGCCGCGATGCAAACGTCCCCCGCTTACACCGCTCCTCCCGTGCACCGTTTCTGCTGACAGGGCCGAAGGCAGGCTCACGGGCCGCTACCTGAGCTACCACCGCAAGTCCAACCGCCCCCACAGCGCCCGCCCGCCCGCCGCCCTGCACCCACCAGCAGGAAGCTGGGCTGCTGCAGGTGCGGGCCGGCCATGCCGCCCGCCCCGGGGCCGCGCCGCACGAACAGGGCCGCGAACGGCCGGTAACGCTCCCCGCAAGACCGCGACACGGGCTCCCTCCCGCCCTCGGCGCAACCCTTGTGCGTCATCACACTCGCCCGGCGCCCCGAGCTGACGCCACTCCCTGCGGCCAGCGCGCCTGGCGGAAAGGAGAGCGCGCTGTTGCTATGGTGATGGGCCCAGAGCCCACAGGATGGCGGCGTGAGGCAGGGCCCGTGTGGCTTTAGCTCCTTCCCCACCCATGGTGGGGACTCGGGGGAGCAATGAAGATTCCTTTGCCGTCATCCGTGGAGGGCTGTTAAATACAAACAGCTTTTCAAGCCCACAGCGGGTCGGGTATGGTGATGCTGAAGCTGAAGCCAACCTTTGGCCAGTATTCAGAGAGAGTTCCAGTCAGAGGTCTAGAAAACAGTAGTTAATTTTATAAAATAATTAACACCGTTAAACATGGTTACAGGAAATAATCCTGCTCAGACAAATTTGGTTTGGTTTGTGAGCACATTTATAGGTTTTGTCAGGAAGGATCAGTGCGTAAATGTAGATTTTCATTATAAATTTTATGGTTTTATGCAAAGAGGTGCAGGAAAAGTTGAGTAAAATGCCTGGTTGAGGTTGTGTAGGAGGTAAAATGTGGCCTCGTACTCCACTGCTAACATTAAGATTGAAACAAAGCGTAAAACATTCTGGTGGAGAGAACAACGAAAGAATTCCTTTTGTAACATCAGCTCTGATCCTGCAAGGTGACTTTATTTATGCAGTATAACAGGATTGTTTGCCATTGTAAAATGATTCACTGTTTACACAAATGTTTACAGGATCAGGATTAAAAAACGCTACATTTTTTCATAGCATTGACAAGTGCTTCCACCCCAATCTGCTTGTCCAAACTGAGGTCAAAACTGCTTTTTGGTCTTGGTCTTGGTGGTGAGTAAGTGAAGGCGGCAGCTCCAGTGGCAGTAGAACAATCCAGTTCCTGCCTGCTAAAAGGACGAATTAAGAGCTTTCCAGACAGCCCCATTTGGAATTCAGTGAGGCAATTAATTTGCTTTTCGTTTTTATATTACATGTTGTGGGTTTTTTTGTTGTTTTGTTTTTTTTTTTTTTAACAGTTATGCAGTATATTGAACGTAGCAAGCTGGTAACAGCTGACAGAGGAGTTCTTTGACACGTGCAAAAGTGTGGTTGAATTGTTTGAGCTGTGTTTGCCGTGATGTACATACGTACACGTGGCCTGGCTGGGATGCTGGCCACGCTTTGAAAGACCATTTGCAGAGGGAGACTGTTTGTGGTTCCTTGAAGGACCGGTTCGTCCTGCAGGGGGGGATAAAGAGCCATGGTAGCTCCGGAAAAAGCTGTTTGGACCTGGTGGCCGAGCGTTTACAATGTGTTTGTTTAGCCGTGAAAGTTATGGGTATGATTGCCAGAAGGTAAGAAAACAGTTGATAAAAAAACACAACAAGAAGTAAATAAGAGGAAACAGAACAATGGATGTGCTTGCTAGGGAGGCTCAGGAGCACTTAGGCAAGTTAATAAAATGGCTGCATGGGAGAAATGTATGGAATAATTTTAAGAACTAGGGAAAGTACTGAGGAGAACTGTGGAATTGACAGTCTATTTGTATTTATGTTCTGGAGCCTACTGAAGTCAATGATAAGGTCCATTATCACTCTCACACACAGCATTTTCAAATGTATGTACTAGGATTATATATGCATTTTTCCTCTTTTGCAGGGCTCCAGAAAAGTTAAGTCACCTGCTGATATGCCACCTACCTAGTTTTCCTTTTTCTCTTTACCTAAACTGTACCTGGTTTTAAGCCATAGCAACAAGAAGGACTTTTTTGCTTTGTTGGTATGTTTTTCCTGAGAGAAATATTCCTGAGATATTTGGAGGTTGAGCTGTTTTCTGAAAGTATTAATTCCATTTAGTGATCTGCTTTGGTGCGTGCTCGGTGTTTTTAGCATTCATTGTGCAAGAGATTTCTGTTAGGCTGTTATATAGCCTTGTACTTTGGCCATGCTAACTCTTCTCCTAGGTTGTTTCAAAGGTAAGCCGGTGTTTTGTCACCTAGTGTAATCACTACAGCATTACAGTTTCAATTAAACTCTGCATAGGTAATTAAGTTTATACAATTGCCATAAAGCTTAATGACTCAGTAGAGCACAAGCAATTTGTGCATAGTAGAGTGAGCTAGTACAACACTCAGTACTAGAAAATCCACTAGAAAAAGAGACTCTAAATCCTCTGATGGCAGCTTGCACTGTTACTGATGCTCAGGTTAAACATTTGGGATATGTAAGAAAACAGATTTGTGTGGTTCTGGTTCTTGCAATACTGTCTCTGGAACTCATACAGCCTTCTTTTCTTAAAACAGTACTAAACCTTTGAATTAAAGCTTATGGGGCCTCCATTGCATTTTATAGACCTCAATGGGAAGTTTCGGTACAGGAGTTACATCAATGCTTTAATGGTTTACCCATTTCAAAATGAAGCAGTGTTTGTAGCGAAAGGTGCTGTGTTTTATAAATCCAGTGGATATCAGGGGGAGAAACTGAGGAGCTTTTGGGCACTGGGGCTTCCCTTGGAGTCTGCCTTAGATGCAGCAAATGACGGGTTCAAGCTGGGAACAAGTTATTGTAACTTTAACTTAATTATGTTAATCAATGAAGCAATTTATCTGTTAATCAATGAAGCAGCTTATCTTTTTCTGAGAGAAAAAAGATTAATTAGAAATAGTCTAATTTAAAGAAACAGCACAGGCTTCTGATAAATTAGACCTTTTTGCTTGTGCAAGATTAATTTAATCTCTTCTTGTTAGGGCAGGTTAAGAGTATCATAACAGTGTCAAATGTTTTCACTGAAGAATTGTTTGGGTGTTGATGTGTCAGGGGTGGATGAAATGATTAGAAAACATACAATCTGTTCAGCTGTGATGGGAACAAAACCAGACAACCAGTTAATGTGAAAACTGGAACAGAGCCTGGAATTATATAGTGCCTTTATTTCTCCATATAGGGGAGGAGAAAGGGGGAATTTTCAGAACTGTGGCAATGTTTCTGGTCATAGAATCATGGAATAGGTCCAACTGAAGCTGTTCAGCTCATGCAGACATTAACATTATACTGTCTCAAACATGCACAGACCTGCTAAGGCTGTAAGCTTAAGTTTCGCATGGATGAAGATGAGACTTCCTTCGTAGTCTGAGAAAACACTAACACTCATTATATGTAAGGCCTGTGTTCTCAATAAAACTTTAGCAGGCTCTCAAGATATGTTTAACCGTTGCAGGGCAGTGTATCCACATCTCTTCCTACTTACAGTGTATAGCTATTGGAGAAGTCTGTTGTACATTGAATTTATTTAGCCAGGACTTCTCTCTCAGGCATTTATTATAAATAAATACATGCCTAGTAGCAGGATCTGTCAAAAAACTATAGATAGGACTTTCTATGGATTCCTCCTTGGATTATAGAATTTCATCCTCAAATTCAAGACTATTGCACTTGTGCACTACTGATGCCAGGAAACTCTCAGGCAGAAATCGAAGGCTTCGTAGAAACATTGCTCTAGCTCATCTCTTACGTTGCAGCTCCTTTATTAGATCAGAGAACATTTTCTTTTAATATAAAGTAAAAATTGCAATAACTCTTGGATTAAAAAGAGCCAGAAGCAGGGGACAGTGGTGCGTGGAATGGGGACCTGCTGAAATGTGTGATCTCCAGGGGCTGATGGAAAGCAACAGGACAGCTCTGCAGGGAAAAGTGTTCTTTGCAGTCTTGCCTCATGTACAAGAGGGAGAGAAAAAAAAACCCAACTTTTTTTTTATGTATCAGTTAATTTCTGTTGGGGTACCTGCGTTCTCCTGATGGTTTCTGCAAATTTGTTACATTTTTGCCTAGCTTTTGCAAGCAGAGGCTGATTAAGATGTTGCGTAACAGCATGGTATTGGTAGTTCCAACTCCAGCATGGCTCCCACAGTCCTGAGAGTACCTTAAAAATAGTCTGATTTAATAAGCGATGTATTTTGTGCCTTTTTATTTGTACTTTGAGTTTGGCAACTTTAGCAGTCCCATTTTGAAGATTTTCTTCTTCATGTGAAGTGCTAGCAATTTGGTTTTAATTATACTAGATTTCTTGCATAATCACATGAATCCAGGAGCTTGAGGCATAAGTAATCTCAACATTTCAGCACTCAGTTGACATATGAGTACTGGTGGCAAAGTGTATAAACTTAGTGCATTATGCAGGGAGCTAAAGCAACTTTTGGATCAAGAGTCTGAGGAAGTTTGATTGCAGTGAGCATTACCACTGAAACTACTTTGGATTTTGCTTTATAAATGTAGGCGGTTGAGCTCTGGGATTTGGGCTTTGAGAAGTAAAGCAACATTTAATGTACCATGTTCCATTCTAGCTCCTGGATTTTTAGTTTGGCAAGGTTAGCCTGGGGGAAAACACTTTGTCCCATTTGTAAGATTTTCCTGTTGATTTTGAAGGAAAGGCACTGAAAGCTGATAACTCATTTCATTTTGTTTGTAGATATTTCCCCATATTTCTAAAGCAAGATCTTAATGTAGAAGGATAAGCATAAATTGCTCAGCATTGATTAATACTTGAAGTGTGCAGTTAGAGCTCTGCTTGCTATTTATGCTTTGCTGTATCAACATTTCCATTTCTCAGTTCACCAGGTTTCTGTAAAATGCCATTGATGACAATGGCAGCTTCTCTAATTTGAGTTGCGCTTATATACTTGTGGCTACATGTGAGCACTCTGAAGAAGGGTGACTGCCTTTGTCTGCACCTCCATCACAACTGCATGTGCATACTGTACCATACAGCACTAAGGGGATGAGTGGGCTCCCTATGAAATGCTCCTCTGATTATGGACTTTGTTACAGAGCCCCAAATCAGTCTCTAAATTCTGTGCATTTCCAGCTGTAGAATCTGTGCCTTCCAGAGAGAATCTGACTTATGTCAGATAATCATTGTTCTCAATCAGTGTCTCTTTGTGTTCCCCCACATTTCCTTGTGTTTTCCATAACTGTATGGTTCTCAACAGTGTGGTGGAGAAGCATCTGTCCCTCAACAGAGGAGGCAGTGATATTCCTGTGATTGTACCAACTAATGTGATTGCTCTTTCTGCATGCCTCAAAGGCAGCTTCTCTATCTACAGGATTTGTTGTAGGTGAGTTTTCCCAAGGATCCTATATAGCCATCACCATGGCAGGATGTCCTTGGATTAGTTTAGCATCCAGGTCCTTTTATAACCCCAGTACTCCAAAAAAAACCCCAAACCCTGAACAATTAATTGCAACTCTAAACTGCTTAATAAAATGAAATATAATAAAGGATAAATAATAGCCTTTGGAAGGGAGGCAGTTCAGAGCCATAATATGGGTTGAATGAGCTGATGGTTGGTTTTGTGACTGATACCGTATTTCATGTTATTTTTATTCTTCCAGCTAAAACCAGATACTGCCCTTCTTGAAGAGCAGTGAAACTATTTAATGATACCTTTAATAATTTCCTCTTTCCTTTTGAAAGCAGTATTTGGGAAGCAGAATCTCTCTCCCACTAATGGCTGTCTGCCAAGTGGCTTTCATCTTTATCCTTTCTGATTCTGCAGTCATTTATCCATGTGATTCATTTTCTCTTAGAACATGCAGTTTTTAGCTCTTGGCAGTGAAGATAGAGAAATCAATGTAAATTGCTGGGGTGAGTGACCAGGAGGTGACAGTCAAAAGCCTTGGATATTGGGTGCTTCAGCCTGACAAGTAAGATGCAGTATGCATGAATGGGAAGCTGCATAGAGCTTATGAAGGAGAATCAGTTTCAGGACCTCTGAAAAGAATATTAAGAAAAGCAAATAAAGAAGATCCCCTGAAGTAGAAAGGAACCATTTCTTGAGACCCATTTAAGAAGCTGCTGCGAATTTTAGATGGAGCTCTGGGTCCGCAGAAACCAGTGGAAGAGCTCGGGTTGACCTCAATACTGGGAGATCATTGCCTTCAAAACTATTTGTCTGTGGACCTTTTAAGATAAGGACTAAGGAAACTATATATTATTTGACAGCAGTTTCTTTTAAGTAAAAGCATCTGCTATTGAGCAGCTGTAGGAAGGGGAGCCTTGAAATGGCTCCTGGAATTTGCTTGCTTACACTGATGTACACTATTATGTTCTGGAACTAGGCTCCCTGGTACCTGCAGGAGAGACTCTGATTTGGTACTAACAGATCCAAGTGCTCCCAAGTCAGGCGAGCATTTCTGAGCTCTTTTAAAGACAGTGTTGGTTTTAGATTTTTTAACAAATTATGTGCAGCATCCCTGAGAGGAACATTTTATATCATACTTCTTGGAATAAAATCATGGAAGTTGGCATTACTGCTGATCAGTTGAAGGGCTGAATAGAAAGAACTATGAGCAGATTCTCTGCATCCCAAGACATCTTTCTACTATAAGAATATAGATTCAGTTACTCCCAAGACTTCCAGTGAAATTTTGGGAGAATGTATGTATTTGACCCAGAAATGAACACCTGTCACAGCTAATTACTTCATGTAAGTTTGAGTATTGGTTTTGAGCTTGGCATCTGAATCCCTTTGAGTCTGTGAGACGGATGCTGTTGATTTGTCCCCTATGGAAAACTCAGCACTGCATTTGAGAACTACTGGTGTTGATTCACCTTTCAAAGTTTTATGCAGATCTATTTTCCACCCTCTTTTCTTTATTTGACCTAACTATATGTATGGGAGACCACAGAGCTGCTTGAAGAGGTTTACAGAAATGGCCTAGGCATTTGTATTCCATCAAATACACTTTCAAAGATAGTTTGGATTGATATGATCTTTAATTTCTTTACAGAATCATAGAATCATAGAATAGTTCGGGTTGGAAAGGTCCTTAAGATCATCCAGTTCCAACCCCCCTGCCATGGGCAGGGACACCTCACACTAAACCATCTCACCCAAGGCTACGTCCAGCCTGGCCTTGAACACTGCCAGGGATGGAACATTCACAACCTCCCTGGGCAACCCATTCCAGTGCCTCACCACCCTAACAGGAAAGAACTTCTTCCTTATATCCAATCTAAACTTCCCCTGTTTAAGTTTTAACCTATTACCCCTTGTCCTGTCACTACAGTCCCTGATGAAGAATCCCTCCCCAGCATCTCTATAGGCCCCCTTCAGATACTGGAAGGCTGCTATGAGGTCTCCATGCAGCCTTCTCTTCTCTAGGCTGAACAGCCCCAACTTTCTCAGCCTCTCTTCATACGGGAGGTGCTCCAGCCCCTGATCATCCTCGTGGCCTCCTCTGGACTTGTTCCAACAGTTCCATGTCCTTTTTATGCTGAGGACACCAGAACTGCACACAATACTCCAGGTGAGGTCTCACAGGAGCAGAGTAGAGGGGCAGGATCACCTCCTTCGACCTGCTGGTCACGCTCCTTTTGATGCAGCCCAGGATACGGTTGACTTTCTGGGCTGCGAGCGCACACTGATGGCTCATGTTCATTTTCTCATCGACCAGCACCCCCAAGTCCTTCTCCGCAGGACTGCTCTGAATCTCTTCTTTGCCCAATCTGTAGCTGTGGCTGGGATTGCTCTGACCCAGGTGTAGGACCTTGCACTTGTCATGGTTGAACTTCATAAGGTTGGTATCAGCCCACCTCACAAGTGTGTCCAGGTCCCTCTGGATGGCATCCCTTCCCTCCAGCGTATCAACCGAACCACACAGCTTGGTGTCATCGGCAAACTTGCTGAGGGCGCACTCAATCCCACTGTCCATGTCACCGACAAAGGCGTTGAACAGGACCCGTCCCAGCACAGATCCCTGAGGGACACCACTCATTACTGGTCTCCAGACGGACGTTGAGCCGTTGATCACAACTCTTTATGTGCGGCCATCCATCCAGTTCTTTATCCACCGAGTGGTCCATCCATCAAATTGATGTCTCTAAAAAGCTGACACTTTCTTGTTCCCTGAAAATGGAAGGTGTATGTTTTGTATGTTTTGTCTTGCAGTAGAAGAGAAATAACATTTCAAAGCTGTTTTTCTAATGGTGGTCATGTAACAATTTTGGATGCATCAGATTTCCCATTATCTGTTTCTTGCTTTTTAGTTGGTTTTCCTTTTTTTTTCCTCATTCCAAGTGCCCAAGTCTGTAAGCAAAACTGTCATGATAAAACTTCGCAGTCATATGAGACTTTGTCCTGGGTTTAGCAGTAGCAGTCAGTTTTTCTCCTTCTTAGTAGCTGGTGCAACGCTGTGTTTTGACTTTCAGCCTGGGAAGAGAGCTGATAACACCTATGTTTTTAGTTGTTGCTAAGTAATGTTTACTCTGACTAAGGACTTTGTGAGTCTCATGCTCTGCCAGGGATGAGGGGAAGCCAGGAGGAAGCAGAGACAGGACACCTGACCCAAGCTAGCCAAAGAGTTATTCCATACCACAGCATGTCATGCCCAGGGAGGGAACTGGCAGTTACCCGGAAGGGCTAGGGCACTGCGAGTTTGAACGAGGTATCGATCGGTGCTCGGTCAGGGCCAGGGGTCAGCAGGTGGTGAGGTGTTGTATTCTCTTCCCTTGTTATTTCCTTTATCATTATTGGTGGTAGCAGTAGTGGTTTGTGTTATACCTTAGTTACTAAATTGTTCTTATCTCAACCCGTGGGGTTGCATTCTTTTGATTCTACTGCCCATCCCTCCAGGAGTGGGGGGAGGAAGGGGAGAGTGAGTGAACGAGCTACGTGGCTGGTTTTAAACCACGACAGACTTGTACTTACATAATGCTAGAATGAAATTAAGAGTTTCTGCTTTGGATGCAGAGCAAAGCAATCAAGACATTTGAAACACTGAGATGAGAGAAACTGTGTTGGAACAGGCAGTTCTTATCCTGAACCAGATTTCTTGGTGTATTTCCAGAAGTACTGAACATAAGTGTGAAATAAGACTCAGAGGAAAAATTTGGGACCCAGTAGGACACGACCTGTTCTACTGCTTTGCTCCCTGTGGTGTTAGATCCAACCTAAAGCAAACTTTAGTCTGCCAGGGGCACCAGGCTCCTGCCAGCCATGTGTGAAAACAAGACACAGAGCTAGCTGGAACAGACAAGTGACCCACCAGCAATTCATCATATGCATGTGAAGTTCTCAGTTGCCAGATTTCCCAGGTTCACATTCATTTTCTACCATTTGAGACTGGATTTAGAATAAACACTGAAGTTCTTCACTGACTATCAACCTGTAGTAAATGTAGGAAGGTGAGTGGGATCACATCAGGTGCAGGATGGTACCTAAGAGTCGACAAGAGTATTGTAAAAATGGAACATCACATTGTTCTGTTCACCAGAATACTAAAACTTTGTAATCTTGCATCTGAATATGAAATACCGAGTAGTGAATGTCACAAAAGGTGTCTTTAATTAAAGTTTGGAGAATAAGTAATATTCTGCCTGAGGGGAAACATGAATTTTTATTCCCACTTTAGTAGGAAATGGAAGTGATTTGTAGGATTACTGTTGGTTAAAATAAAATACAGTTTATTACATAAAGATGAAGGGATTCAGATGAGTGCTGTGTGCAGGGTTATTTCTGTTGTGAAGTACAAATACATACTGTTAGCTCTCAGTAGCTGCTCCTGTTCTAGGAAGCTCGGAGACAGAGTGAGAGTAGGAATTGTGTCTGGACTGGGCTATCATCCAAGGAGGTAGAGTTGATGTTATGTGTGCAGGTACCTTGCATCTTCATATGCTGTTCTTGTATCCTTCATATTCAGAAGTTTAGGAACTGCTGAACAAGCCAAAATAGAGGAGAAAAGGATGTTGGCATCCTTTGGTATCCAGGGTGATGCTAGCTTCAAGTTATTGAAATGCTGTTACTCAAAGCTATGAGAAGACTTGTAGACAAAATGGTCAGCTTGGTTTCATCCTGCCAATATTTATGCCCTCTAGTTTGCATGGAAAACAGCTGAATAAAATCTGCTTCCTCCAACTGCTTACACTTTGCACCTTACCTGAACATCCCCAAGGGCATGTCAGCTTTCTGAGAACAAGGGATTTACAGAGTGTTTAAGCATATGCCTATATTAAGTATGTAAGCAATCTCATAGAAGGCAGTAAGTCTGGGACAGTGGCATCATAGAATCGTTTATGTTGGAAAAGACCTTTAAAATCACTGAGTCCAATCGTTAACCGAGCACTGCCTTCTCAACCAGAGCTTTGGGACCCAGCTGGTTCCCCTGGCTCCTGGTTCGCGAATCCTATGCAAAGTGTGGATGGTGTACATGCCAGCCCCAAGCTGGGCACCACAGTGCACTGAAGTGTAACCAGAACCAAAGATACATTGTGCTGGCGCAGTAGCCCTCAGTGCACTGGCAGGAGATCCACCCTAGCTAAAAGCACTGGGGCTGTCATTACGAGAGAGGAGAAGCACATGCCATGAGTATTTTCCCTTGCACAACCAGGGTTAACACAATACAACCTCAACACCCACTACTGGAACAGTTGCTCTCCTATGTAAACAGAGATTAAGTTCACTGCATTCTTATAAAGGACCCTGCTATCAAATTGTGTTTAGAATTGCCCTGAAGTCCAGGGAGAGGGCAGGGTTCCCAGTTTCTCCAATGAACTTTCAACAGACATTCAAGCCTGTACTTTTTGGTTTTCTTTTATTTTTTTTTTTTTAATTATTCTCTGTTTCCCAGAAATGAGGAAATAAGTTCTTCTTTTCAGCCTTTAGTGTTCATATCTGATATATCCAGCATGCTGAGAGATTCCAGCTCCATGGGTCTTTACTTCCTGTGCTTGATAGTTTAACCTTTAGGCACTCACATGACTCCACCACCTCCTCAAGCTGTAGTTTTGCTATTCCTTGCCTATTGCTAGTAATTTCATACTGGTCTCTGCTGTTCTTATAGTATTGGATTTGACATTCCTGTTACTTCTAGTAAAAGGAAGTGACTGAGCACCAAGGAACACAGAAGAGGCGACTCTGACATCAGATTGCATGACTATTGCTGTACATTGATAGAGAGTGCAGAGATGCTGCAGTGGTAGTTCTTGAGTGTAGGTAAAGCTGTGGTCATATGCACTTCTCCTTGTTAGGGACTTTCTGGCAGTGTCTTGAAAGCCTTGCAAGAATCCCTTTGCTTTGTTTACATTTTGGCTACAGCAGAGTTAAGTCAGCCAGGAAGAAAATCACAAGTTCACTAGTTATCTTTTAAATACTTAAATTTCTTTGACATCATTTTACTATTACTGATACTTTATGGCTGATCAAAGATGCTAAATTTACAACCCCAAGAAAACCAAAACTTCTGTTATTTTACAAGAACCATATTTGCAGGATGAGAATTCATGCTGCACTGTCACAAATGAACAGGCGGCAGCTTGGAACAAGGAGAGGACTGAGGACTAGTTCCAACTTTTGGCCCTGTTATTGAGGATACTAATGTGAAAGTAGCTTAAAAATGTAGAGCCTTCCCTCTGCAGCAAGTAGTCACTGTTAATCCTTACTTTGCTGAATCATGGAAGAACCACCAATGGAACTGTTTGGGCTCAAAATAAAGTTTCAGCTTTAATTTTGTGTGGAATTATGGACAGTAGCTCTTAACCATAGTCTGACCTAAATATTATTCTCTTTCATGTTCTCTGTTGGAAACCATTTCCGGTCCATCACGTGTTTTCAGTGAGACAGATAGGTTATCAGTGCTTCTGTTGTGATTGTCAGTTCAGCAGTTAACACCTTTAACCTTAGTTGACTTCAAGTATTAACATAAATACGATTTTTGGATAGGAACCTGCTTTTGGGTTTCTAGGGGGTCTTGGGAAATTAAGTTTTTAATCCGTAAGCTGTGGTTTGAGATGTTTCTGTGTTTATGTTGAACTCTGCTGTCACGGCGTATTTGCATTTATCAGGAGATCCCATTTAACTAGCCAACACATCCATGAGGCCTGAGCTAAACATTGGCTGTAGGTGCAGGGTCATAGTTGAATGGATAAAGCCTGTGTTTTGGATAAGAGTAAGCGCTTACTCAAATCTCCCTTTTTCTTTCATGTTATAAATCCCTTTTTCGTTCATATTCCAGGACTCCTGCTGGGCTGGGACTGTACTTCAACTTGTTTTGCAGAAAAACCCCTAAAAGTTGGCTCAGTTACCTAAAGGGTCCTTCACAGGCGAGACAGCTCTTTCAGTCTCACTGGGTTTCTTTCTCTCTGATTGTTCATTTACAGTAACATTCCCAAAGCCTTTATTCCAGCTCGCATGGGTGCTTCCCTGGGACTTCAGGTATCAAGATGCTGCAGACAGGAATGTGTTGAGAGGGAGATGATTAGCAGTGGGTTTCAGTAAAAGAGTTAGTGCTGCCTGCTTTGAGAGTGTCTCTTTCCCAGTAACCTTATTGCCTCAGACTGACAAGAGGTGCAGCGGTAGGTGACAGGCCTGGCAGCACAGAGTCCTCACAGATGGTGAAGAGACAGTTTTTCTTTCAGGTCAAATACAGCTACTTTAACAAGTCTTGTTTTAATAAAGTGGAGACAGACCACTGCTATTCCACTGCTGGAGTAACAGCAGTCCAGGGGCCCTAGGGTGAAGAGCCTGAAGGGATGCAGCACAGTGAAGATGTGGGCTGCTTCTCTATAAATTCAGCATAACTAGGAGTGTTTACAGGCACTGGAACATGACTGTTAGTGTTGGCAAACTTGACAGCACATTCCTAATAGTGAGTTTGGCCTGATCCTCAAACAGCCAGCTGGGAAGGATGTGTATACATGATGTGGCTCTCAGAAAAGAAAGCAGCACATCAGAAGATTGATGCCGTCTATGTGATGGGAACACCTGCTGGGAAAGCTGTGGATCTCAACCCTCTAATTCATCCTGGGTCTTGTAGTGACGGAAAGGTTGGTCACTACTAGTGTACAGCATTCAAAACACTGTGCCTCAATTACGTACTAGAAGTGGAAGTATTGTGAAAGCTGCTGATGCAGACAAGTAAGGAGAAGACTGCCAGAAAAGAAGCCAAGTTGCAGTTAGCCCTGTGTCTGGGGCACCTGGAGTGGGAAGCCGAATGGTTTTGGCTTCTTCATTTCGAGAGAGGATGATGTGTGAGGCTGAAGGACCAAGTCTGTCTCCCTTTCGTTTCAGCACAGTCTGGCTGCTAGCAGGAAGCCCTGGAGATGCACACTGAGGTTCTCTTTCTGTGCTCCAAAAGCTTTCAAATTAATTTTATTTTCATTAGGACTTCCAGTCACTTGCTCTAAGTCCTTTAAGCTGCAGCAGACAAACCGCAGATGTTTCTATGTTCATTATTTACTTTATGTCCTTTCTACCCCGACCCTGGTGCACCATGTAGAAACTGGGCTATTTCTCTGTTAAATGCTGCTGTTTCCATCTGCCCTTTGATACAGGTGGTCAGTAGCTCTGTTTTTTATGCAAAAAAACCCTAAGATGAACATCTTAAGGTTTTCTTGAGCCAACTTTTTTCCTCATGCCACTACCTTCCTCTTGACAACATCCATGGAACTCTGTGCATGACTAGGGTAGGGTTTGAATACAGATAAAGCTTATGGACAACAAAGCAAAAATGAATTAAAACAGAGAGCCCAAATATGCAGTGCTGGTACTGCTGCCGCCACATGTTTTGGAAAAGGACTATGTCATTTTTGTGAACTTTGATTTCTTTACCCAACAGGAGGCTTGCTCAGGACTGTGTTTTAATGTTTGCTGTTGCACCGTCCTGCTTTCCAAGAGCTCTGTCACAGGATTTGCAGGAGGTGGCAGGCACTGAGCTGTACGATTTTGCTGCTCTAAATATTTGTTTTCTATATCTCTGCTTTGTCCATTTGTACTACCTGTAGTTAACAGATGTATAGGCTCTTGCTGTCTCTGAAGGAATACTCAACTCGTATTTTTCTAGCTCAAATATTTTTGGGCACGTTCCAACATTGTCTTAGTAATGCTGTAGTACTATGTATAGTATGTCATACTGCATTCACCAGCCTAAAGGGTTTGAATAGCCAAACCAGATTTTGGATATAAAAAAAGCAAGGAAAAACCACAAAAAACTTGCTTATGGAAATTGTAACTGACTAGAATTTGTTGCTGACAGTAACTTACTTGCATTTTCCAGTTTGATAAGCTGAAAATGTCTTACTCCGCTATGGCAAAGAAAGGTCTTAAATATACAGTGTAGACAAGAAGGATGTGCATGAAATCCTGCAAACAGATTATTCTCTATCAAAATAAAAGTCTGTAGCACTCACCCACCTCAGCTCAGATATTGTTCCACTACATATTTGGCATCAAGAAAGATAATATTCAAATGCTGAATGTGGGAGAGCAGGGTTATTTCCCATCCCCCTTGCTCAGTCTCATGAGCTCGTGGATGAGCAGCAGTTGAATATTTGCAATTTTTACCTCACGTTCCAGCTGAGTAAATTTTGGGGCCATGATATCAGCCTGTCTCTAGAGGAAAGAGTGTAGATCTTTGAAGGAAGAAAGGGGCCATTTAGACTGATCACTGTGTGGGAAAGTGGTTAAGAATAAATAACACAACAGCTCCAAAGTGAATTGTGCAAGAGCCTGAAAACACCATTTCTTGAAGGGATTTGAACATTGCGGAATTTCCAAAGTAAAACTGTAGTGAAAGATGAGTGGGGGAAAAGGAAAGGCCAGAAATCAAATTCCTAAAGACTAAATTTCTCCCTTTGTGCGTGCTGCTCTTCCACTTCCTGGTGAAGAAAGCAAACACTTTCTTGTATTCTTGCACAAGACAAGGATTGATTCACACAAACTCCCAGGGCCATTCAGAAAAGTCAATATGAAGCAATGCTGTTTTCCCTGGGACCAAGACAGAGCTATGAGCCTATGTCTGTACTTGCACAGTAAGCAATAACCCTCTTTTTTTGCACCAGGACATGGCAAGGGCTGTTTGTGGAGCTGCTTTTTCTCCTTCTGTCAGCTTCTCTTCTTTCAGCTTCTGTTTTGCTTGTGAAGGACATGAAGATCATAAAGTGCAGTTAAGAACCTGCTTTTCCCTCCTTCCCTTGCAGAGGGACTCAGCTTGCACATTGTGTGCTGGTTCTTGTGAGATCCTTGTTGACTTGCATCACTGACACATCTGTCTTGTATTTCCAGGACCTATTGTCCTTAAGAGCTGGAAGTGCAGCAGGGAGAGATGGCAGTGGTTCTGAGTGCTTAGGCTGTGTTTAAGCTGGGACATGAGAGGAGAGTCTAAGGCAAGCGTGAGTGCGCCTTTCCAGCAGCTTATAACCTCCCAGAGGCCTGTCCTGATCCTTTCCTACCCTTTCTACACCAGCTGCACATGTTCTCCCTCCCCATTTCAGCACCAGCTCTGATGCTGGTGGATGTCACTGAATTCCAATTAGATGGTGGGAAACTGCAAAACTCCCATGGGGGTGCTGTGTGAATGCTCTCATTTCTCAGGAAGAGCTACAAGGGTAGGCAGAGAAGGGGCCTGCTCTCTCAAGAGGAAAGTGAGATCTGTTTGGCTCCATTTGTTCTCTGATTGAGCATTCCTGCTCATTTTGAAGACGAGATTAATTCCAGATGCTAATCCTGGTCTTGATTCCCGACTCAAAGATTTCAGTGTGATTAAGCACTTTGGAAAGGCTCGCTGTGCACAGCAGTGCAGCTCTGTCGTTTACCTGGGAATCCCAGAAAAGCCTGCTCTCATTTGCTTTGCAGTTCTCATTTAGGGGATTTTTAAAAAGTATTTCCCCTCCTTGCTCCTCTTTCTGAGAGGACGAGGTTGTTTTCAGATTGTCTCTTATGACAAAAGTCCCTGTTATTTCTATGTACCCTTAACTGACTTCAAGAACTTTAAATAACAGAAAGAGTAGCACCAGGTACACAAACAGCCTAATGCAGATGTGGCATCACACTTGTGTGGGGCTCAGTATGTGCAGCCTGTGGAGTGTTTGTTCTCGTGCTCCTGCATGGTGTTGGCATGTATCGGCTACCTGTGTGATAAAGGAGCATGGACCAGGGACACAGAGTGTGTGGGGATGGCAGGGGGTTGGAGATGGGGGGATGTTTGATGAAGGAGAGTCGCTGCTTTGTGGAGGTGGAGTTAGGAACCAGGGTGATAGGGGCTAGACAAGCAGTTAGAGGGCTTGGGGGAAGACACACAGGCAAGCTTATGGGTTTTTCAGTCATTTACATGTCTCCTCCTCCACCATAAAGAACAGCCCAGCCCAGCTCCAAGCCCAAGTCTTTCAACCTCCCCTGGCATGGTGTATTGAAACCAGAGGAGTTCCCAAAGTCTCTGTGTGAGGTTAAAGCATTCAGCTCAAGCTCAGGCAGGGAGGTGCCTCTGTATTTCCCCTCTGAGCTTGTGGCACCTCTTCTCACCAGGAACTTGACTTTTAGCAGGCTCTTTTTGTTCATGTCCTCCTGAGCTCTCAGGGCTGAGCTCTTATGACAGATGCAGTATTTCAGGTGCTGCCTGAAAAAGATAATAACTTCCATTGATGTGTTGACCACACATCTCAAGGAGTCCGGTATCTGCTGGCCAGGTTTGCAGTGTGAGCACGTTGTGGCTCACGATCGGCCTGGCTCCTGCTGTGAATCCAGGCCCTTCGCAAGAGATCCTGCTGCCTTGTGCTGTGCTCTGTGCAGATCAAAGGCCTTCCAAAGGCTGCACAGGGCCCAGTGAGCAAATCCTGATCCAGGTAACTTGAACTGAGCATAGCAGTGAACCATTATTCCACTGATGGTGGTTTATGGAGATCTTATAAAGCATATGGTGGCAGCTGCATAGGTATATATTGTTACATACAGGTACAGGTGCATGTTAACTACATATATGTTCTATTTAGTACTTCCTGTGAGTTTAGTGTTTTCATGTGAGGTAAAAGCCTCCACAGATATCCCTTGGGATGAATAATATAATACTTCGGCCTTATTTAGTGAATACAAGGTTCAGACAGAGTTTACTGTTGATGTCATTGGATGCACACAAAGCTCCCTTTTGTTTTCTAATGTCAATACTTTCAGCTGCTATAGTAATTGTACTAATGAGGTTTAGTCTTTAAGAAAACTGCTGGATTTGCTCCAGAGGAGCACCCAAGGATTAAAGACTAAATGAGAAGGTTTCACTGTTAATATAATACTGAGCATAGCTGCACTGTTAGAGAAAGGATAAAATGCTGATGCTGTGCAGTAAACTGTGCCTAGATATTCTCATCAAATAAAGTTAATGAGAAAAGTTTCCCTTGCGCAGTGGTCTGTGCTATGGGTCCTGCTAAGCAGAGCCATGCAATAGTTGACTTTCAATTTGATAGAATTGTAAAAATAGAGGATGTTTAGGTTTGGGTTGGACAGAGGATTTCTTTCAGACATTACTTTGTCACCAGCAAGAAAGGAAGGAGGAGGCAGCAGGTCTGCCTTTAACCTAGGAAAATTGCACAAAGGTAGAGTAGTCCCTGAGATTCGGCTGGGTCCATTTTTGGTTTCAGTTATGTGAGAAACGGTGCGTGTTCTGTGATTGTCCTGTTCAAGTGCTTTCCGTTTGGTTATGCTCATAGCCTGCAGAGATCCCACACAGTGGCAAACTGAAAGTGTGGCTGAGGAAAATAGTGCCAGAGTAGTGTTGGGTTGTTGATGCATGTCCTCTTCAAGATAGAGATTTGCCCCCTCCAAGTTATCCATCACTGCCCAACTGCTGCGCACGTAACACATGGACTGCGGGTGATCACCCTCAAACTCTTTTAGGGATTGTAAGAGGAATGCGCTTAACCATCACAGCAGCAGGTAGAAGTGTGTTTCCAAGATCTGAGATGAAGTACTGCCAAGTTTCTCAGCTAGAACCAGGAGAGTTGTTCTCTGGCATGCCTTAAAACTGAAAGAAAAACCAGAAAGCCTTCATTCAGCAGGTACTTAAATGTTAATCTCAGTGAAGCATACGTCCATGAGCAATTTTAGAGCATGTTTCCCTTCTCTGATTTCAGTAATAAAAGAAGCAGAGGAGTTTATGTGCTTCGCTTTCATAATGAATTCTGAGAAATAACAGAGGAAAGAGAAATGAATGAGAAGTTCTTCAGTACCAGAGCTTCCGGTTTCCAAGTATCTGTTTTTCCAGATGTCTGAAAACTATACAAACCAGCTTTGTGGGAGCAAACCCATGTCCCTCAATAAAGAAAACTTCTTTGTGTGCAAAGGAAAACAATGCACAAAGGTTAGTGTTTCTCTAGTTTCTGAAGGGTTGTACTGAGACAAATGGATCATGAGCACCAACATCTATGGAACTCACAGCCATGTCTCTTAGAAGATTTGAACAGTAAATTCCCAGCATGTTTCCTATGTGTTTTGTAATTCAGTTATCATCTAGAGACAAAGCTTTATTCCTGGATTATAAATAACATGACTAGAGGAGGAGACAAACTGTGTGAAATACATCCAGTTTGGCTTTTGGTTGCATGCTCTTGGAAACATTCCTAGACTCTTGTCCAATGGTTTAGAGTTTGGAAAGGCACTTATTTATTACAGTAAGAGGTTGGTGACTGTAGACAATGCTTTGCAAGCAAACACCAGTTTCTGCTTCTCCTCTCAAGAGGCATCCTCTTGAATATGTTGCAATGTAATTTGGACACTGTACAGACAAAAGCAAAGGAGGTTTAGGACACTAGCGTGAGAATGCCTCATGGCATGGTGTGTACATAGGGTTCTTGTATAGTTTATATTTTTAAAAGATGAGATGGAGAGTGATAAATTGAGGGTCAGTATCTTAGTCAGCTTTTCTTTGAGTACAAATGTCTGGCTTTCTGTCCAATGATGTTCTTTTCTTCATCTCAAACACTGGAAAGCAACAGGAATGCATGGAGAAAACACAGTTCTTGAAAAGGGGGTTGTTCATACCACAAACCTACTCTTTTGCTGCAGATGAGGCAGCAACATTGTTTTCTTTAGCTGAGCCCTGGACTGTCATGAATCCTGCAGATGATGGCTCCTTGATCTGCAACTCCGTCTTTATTCTGCTGAGTTAAAAGCATGCATGCAGCACATGTAGATGCTGGTGCTCTTTGGGATTGTCTCTTCACCTGCTGGATCCTAAAGCTGGTTTTGAGGGCTGGCTTTCAACCAGCAACCAGCTTTCTTTTCTCCAAACATGACTGATACCAGTCATCTTCTGAAACCAGCTTCAATGTCAGAGAATCAAGTTCTACAGGTAGTAGCTCTGTGTCAAGAACCTGTTGGAATTTGAGGTAAAATTACATTGGTTTAGTGCAATCCACTGCTGCCAAAACAAGCAAAGGTGCAGTCTGTTCCCAGCAAAGCTGAAGGAGAAGCTCCTGGTGCCCCCAAAGCCTGTCCTGGTCCCTTTGGTCATGAGATGATGGGATTAGACTGTCTGTGTACTCTCTCCACCAACTAAGCCCAACGGTCAAGACCCTTCAATATCTCTGCAATAATCTACCCTCAAAGAGAATTTCTTCCCAACTCCTTCACGTAGTAATTTATCCTCTGCTCTTAAAACCCGAGGACTTTTATCCTTTGATGACTTCTTACCCTCCATGAAGTAGCTGTGGTGTTCATGACAATGTTATCAATGCCTGGACTTCAGATTTTAAATAATTTTCAAATTTGGTTTCTTGATAGAAGATTTGGACAAAGATGTTACAGGACCCCAACATAAAGGGCAGTTTAAAGATACTGTGCCTATTTATTAGTTAATAAATGATGATTCTGTTAACAATTACAATTCTAATTAAAATGTCCTTGAGTATATCTTGGCCTGTAAGGGTCATTAAATACCTGAGTTCCAAGAGAGCTAAGTAGCCTCTCACATGGGAAGGGTCAGCATAGACTCTGTAGCATAATATGGTGAAAGTTGAGTGTTGCACCAACAAGACTGTGAAGGTTACACATTGGAAGAGAGAAGGAGGCTCAGTCTTCATTTGTGTATCTAAAAGACAAATGGGTTTGCCTGTGAGAGCATCTGTTGGAATAGATCATAACCAAGTCTTTGCCTCCCCAGGCATGGTCTGGGAGATGATGTTCTCTTTTACTTTTCTTGCCTCTTCCAGGTCTCCTCCTTGGCAGCACAAGGGTTTATTTTCCAAACGGATGTTTGGTGTGCTGAGTTGAAACTGGAATTTGATGGAAAAGACTGCAATTGAGTTCTCCATGGCGTTTGATGAAAGTAAATGGGTAAAATCGACTTGAGCCTTAAGTCTGCTGGTACTGAGTGATCAGGGTTTCCAGCGCTGATGTGAATTGAAAGGGAAGAGCTTCCCCCCAAAAGAAAAAACCCACCAGAATGATGATTCTTTAAGTGTTAGAGAGTAGTCTGTCAAAAATAGAAAGGGGAAGTCTTATAGGAATTGAGACATTTTACAAGATTAGCAATGTTTCACAATGGGGTAAAATAGAGCCACATTAGAGCTGTGGAGGCTTTTTTGCACATGCCAAGTGTATTTACCAAATCAGACAGAGATGGAGAAGCCATGATATTCCCCAGGGACTATGGTTTTATCTCAGCTAAATACCAGTGTATTTTTCTTGGACCATTCTCAGCTCCCCAACATAACCTTACAGGAAGATACAACTACAAAAGGACAGTTTAGTCTATTAGATCCATTTCTTGAGATATGATACATGAAATAGTATTACTTAGCTATGGGGAATTGTAGTGAGTACAAGTTCAGTCTGCAGTGAAATACAAGTGTGAATCTGCGCAGGTGATTCCCCTTCTCCTAAATCCAGCTGGAAAAGGATTTCGGACAACATCTTTTAGAAAGACAGAAGGCAGATATGGAGCCATGTCTTTTGCTTTTGAAGTGCAAGAAGAACTGTATAATTAAGAGGCTCTTGAGCTAACGGGGCCTAGTTGCACTGTTGCTCTGTTAGAAATTGGGTCTGGTTTTATTTAGCAGCTGTTCACTTTCTGGGCGCTGTGGTTGCTGAGTGGTACAGACTGGATCTCAGAGTTTTTAGCTTGAATGTTTTGTGCAGAGGTGTGCTGCTTTATTCAAGGTATTCTGTTATATTCATTTACAGAAGATCCATGGTGTGGGCAGTGGCAAGATTTAATGATGAAAAAAATAAGATTATAATAAACTGTAACGTAAAATAAGAGTAAATATGAAGGTTATGGCTTTGTATTTAGCTTTTACTTCTCTGAGTAGTCTTATGGAAACAAAATTCCCCAACTTTGCAATCCCGGTGTAGGATTGATACAGTTTTCCCAGTGATTCACCATGTAGGCTGCCTTCGTTTGGTGATCTGCTCTATGTGGTAAGGATGTGAAGACAGGGAAGTTGTGTGAAGCCAATAAGCCGTGTAGAGATTTCACTTTAAAGTGCTCCAGCAGTGAATGTGTTAAATGTTTTCATAAGAGCCTTAAAAAAAAGGCACGTGGTGGATATGCCAGAAAAAGTTTAGTTTACAAAAGAGAGTGAAAAGCTTCTCATGTGTGAGAGAGCAGGAAAGAAGGAGTATGCCGCTTCCTTCTTAGCAGCTTTTATTCTTTAAGCAAATGTAATTCCCAGTGGCAGAGGGCAGAGCCCACTTCAGCGGGACTTCCCTCCAAACCCGCCGGGATCCTCTGCTTCCACCCTGAGCAAACCAGGCGCCTTCACAAAGGAGTAAAAGCCTCCCAGCTGCCTCCAGCGGCATCGGAATAGAGATGTCTACAGGGAAGGTCTGTTGTCTGGTGCTGCTGACCCTGGGGGTGCTGGCTGTGGCTGTTACACTTGTGGTCATCCTGACTCAACCCAGGTGTGGTCCTCAGCAGTACCTGCACGGCGCCGTGGCTGCTGACACTGAGACCTGCTCTGTCATCGGCCGGTATGTGCATGGACCGCTCGGGTTTGCGGGTTATCTGTTGTGTGTGTCGTGGACTTGGACTGACAGGACACTACTAACTATGGGGGTGAACTGGGTTTCTGCCCTGTCCCCACTTCTGGGGCTAAGCAACAGTGCTGCTCTGTGGGTGTTCTCCGTCTGCAGTGGAGCAGCTCAGAGAGCAGATGGAGCTCTGCCTCTGTGATTGTTGCTTATTTTCATTATCCCATGTCACAAAAGTTTGCAGCACTGCAACCACACGGTCTTTTGGAAGGTACAGATATTTACAATATACAAGTACAATGTTGTTTTTAAGTGGGAGAGCAGGAAATGAACTGTTTACTTCATGGTGGTAAGTCTGTCAGATAAGTGGCTTGGGAATAAACTAAGGAAGAAGTGAAAGGAGTGAGTAGAGAGCAGCAGCTGGGAGGATAAGGGGAACTGGGCATCCCACCCTTTAGGGTGTGTAAGGACTATAGGCTGCAGCAGGTATATCTGCTATGACAAAAGACACTGTATTGGAAAGCACAGAGCAGGTTTAATTGGAATTTGGCCAAGACAGTGTAACTACAAAAGACATACTTCCATCTCTTGAAAGGAAATACTTAGGTTTAAAAAAAACTCTAGTTGCACATGCCAGAAGACCTGTAGCAACCTGTAGTGTAGCAATCTCCCTCTCATTTTGTCCCTTATGTTATTAATTACTTCAGTTCTTAAATGCTTTTATGCATGAAAATAGAAGGATGGAACTTCACAAGCTACATGCTGGATGCTCCAGCAACGGATATGTGCTCTGATCTGTGTGCTCTGCCTTGTGGCTGGAGGAGTGAGGTAAGACATGGTGCCATTACACCATGCTTGCCGTGTCGCACGTGTGTTCTTGCAATGATGTGGTGGCACAGCATTTCTGAGTAGTTGGAGAAAAGGTACCGTGGCTGCATATGGGTTTATTTATGCTAAGCCACAGGTTAGTTCTTCAGAGGGCAGAATAAGTATCTTTTAAGTCCGTATTAATGGAAATAGAGGAAAATACATTATTGGATTACCCAAAGAATCTGCTGGGAAAACCACAGCACTTGTTCTGCAGCTATTGGAATTTACTTAAAGTATCGTAGAATCAGCTGGAAGGCACTGAAGTGAGAGTTACAGAAATCTGTGATCAGGAGGACAACTGATAAGCTTTGGCTAGCTGGCTCCTGCTGTTGGGCTGTCATCTGTTTCCTTCTCTTCTCTCTGCAATACCTCAACCATTGCTGTAGCTGTGCCTCCAGCACTTGCTGACAAGGTCCATTTGTGCCCCTGCACTCTGATGGACCACCCGATTTCCTACAAATAGTTTATCAATGATCTCCACAGAATTCTGCCCTTGCTCCAACTTCCCATCACACATTTTTCCCCCATTTCCCCAGCCTGGGACACCTGCACATCACATCCTGATGTATCATGCTCCAAATGTATCAGCTCTCTCCCCCAGCCCTTCCAAGCCCCCTGGATCTCCCCAGCCAACACTATTCACCTTGGTTCTCTATACCACCCAGTGGTTAGCTCTGCTCCCCTATTGCTGCATGCTGTCTGCTGCTTTTCCTGCTATCCTTCACCTCCAGCCATTCCTGGAAACCTGTGTGCTCATTTTCTGCTTGGAATGAACCAAGCTCCTGTGTTGTTCTCCCAGCTTGAGCTATCTGCTCATGTTCTTGCAATAGATCATAATAAAACTGTTAGCTTATGAAAATGTTCCTCTGCAACAGAGCTTGTGGTCAGAAGCTTTGTATGCTTGCCCTTTTCGTTGTCATTAGCATATTTCTCTCTTTGTCCTTACTGGCCCATAGTAGTGGCTGGAGGAAGCTTCCTACATGCTCTGTGCTCCATGTGATCTTGTTAATTTCTCTCAGACATTTCTGTGCTGTTAGATCTGTATGTAGCATTTTAGTTCTTAGCTATTAGCACATGAGAGTCACCACTAAATTAATTCTCAAAGCAATATAAAGAAGTATAAATGAGGAAGTCTAGCATGGCACTTGTACTGGCTGGGTACCACATCACAGCCTCTGCCTTTCAGAGCAATCTGTGCTGCTCAGGGTACTTCTTGCACTGACCTCCTGGGTGACTCTGCAGGGGGAGGGCTTCCTTGAGCCTGATCCAAAGGTCTTGATGGGAGCATCAGGAGCTGAGAAGCATGTAGTGGCCTTCTCTCTAATCTTCACTGAACAAGATTATAGCATCATATAGGAGTTTTGTCACAGTTGTAGCAATAAAATCCACTTTTTCAGAGTAGTCTTAGCCATTAGAGCCTCTTGTCCCCATGAGCTGCCACTTCATTTGCAGTTTAATTCCAGCAGAAAAGCAAGAGCTGGGCAAAGTGAAGCATCCCTTGATGCACAGACCCAGCCTCTTTCTGCCCAGCCACTCAGCAGGTGGGTTTGAAATTACAACAATGCTGTGGACTTCTGTTGTTCAAAAATAATTAAACTCCCAAATCCATGAGTCTTAGGAGAGAGGAAGCAAGATGAAATGATTTATCTTGGGTTTTCCTGTTTCTTACTAAGCACTGGGTCGATCTTTTTCTGCAGTTATGCAGAAATTGACAAATTTTTGTACTGGCTTTTTGGACTTGGAATACTGTAGATTTGAGAAGTTATACAGCAAGCATGAGTGGCGAGATCCCCAATGCACAAGAGCTGGGACCTGTATTGCAGCTCCCGAGTCTCTGCTGAGCCGTTTGCTGCTGCTGCTGTCTTTCTTCTGCCTCATTGCTGCCCCATCCCCAGCTCTGTGACTTCTCCTTCCCACATGTACCCGTCTCCTGTGTTGGTGTTTGAATCTGTGCAGTCACTGCTTCTGGTCTTCTCATCCTACCGTCACACCATTACCCCACTGCTAAACTGCTCAACTTTATGGGCTTTCTTCTGCCCTGATCCTGCTTCACAGCTCTGCCACCTCATTCCTCTCCCTGTTTGAGGCAGGACATGGCCACTCTCCTTGCTCATGGACCAGCCTGGGGAGCACTGAACACCAGGGATAAGAATTTCCTCATTTTTTCTCATGTCCCAAAGCCATGGCTGTTACCAGATGCAGTTTTCTCAAGGAAGCTGTGCTGCAGCTGGGGATTAGAACAGGCTCATTTCCACTATTATTGCTTAGAAATCACGGAAAATGGTTAACCCACTGATGACCACACGTATGCATTAAATTAGAGTGGATTGTTTGAACTGAAGGCAAACTACATCTCTGGGTTTGTACTTGCACACTGCAGAGCCTCCTAACAGATTTTCTAGAGGAGCTTAAATCAAGCAAAATCAGGTAAACCAGCAAATTTTCTCAGTCTAATTTTTTCTGTAATTGCTGAGTGGTTTTAGTGGACACATACAGCCTCCAGCTCTGTGGGAAAGAAATGAGGCTTGGTGGCTTCAGTCTAGCAAAGCTGGAGCCAAATGAAAACCACATGTTGTAACTGAACCTGTGAGCCTGCATGCTGCTGGTGAGAGCAGGAGGCATTGCAGCCAGTCCCTTCAGGCACAGCACAGGGTGATCCAACGGTGCTGGTTCGTCCCTGCTGTCCCCTGCTGACCCTGCAGATGCTCTCTCTGCTGGGACCCTCCAGCCACCTCTTTTATCCTACAAATACTCCCAGATCCCAGGAATCTGCAGGGGATGCTCAGAGTACCTTCACTGCAGGATGGGCATGAACCAAATCACGCTGGTCCGGCATCTACCGTCTAAGCTTAAAGTAGCACCGGATCTCTGACCTACTTACAGATTGTATTCTTTAATTAAAAAATGTTGTTTCTTTTACAAAAAAAAAAAAAAGGCAAAAAAAAAGCAACCCAAACCACATGCTCTGTGAGTTGTCAGCAGCAGCAATGAAATTCCTGGGGCATTACAGGATACAGTGTTGGTTTAAGATGCTGCTGTTTAAGACAGAGTCTTTGAGTGCTCTCCTAATAGAACTTCCAGTTGAACTTCTTGGGAATAACAGAACCCGACCTCTTGCCCAAAGAGCAATCTGGCTTTTAACAAGGGGGATGGTGGTTTGGGAGAAACACCTCAGGGCCCGTGTGTTTCCCTTACTGGTAGTTCAGCTGTGAAGGAAGGGTCAGTAAAAGAACTGTGTGGCCCTATAATTCTTTAGTACAAACAGGAGATGGGGGACAGCCCCTGTTTGGTGCTCTTCTTCTTTAGTTATGCTCAGCTGTCATCTTCAGGTTTGGGTTTTCCAGCTCTGGAAATGGTGCTTGTAAATTCTGGATGGTGTAAGGTTCGAATTTCTGAGGTCTTTATGCAGCTCTGGCTCTCTTCAGGAAGTGAGCCATCTCAAGAACCCTCCAGTGTGTCGGCATGCTTGTTGGCAGGTCCTGTGCTAGAACTGCTCTTAGCCAACTGTGCCCAATATTCAGTGCTGAACAAGGCTGGCTCTTCTGCTGTGAATGGTTTTCCTGCTGGTGATTGGGAATTGAAAGCAATATTGTGCAGTCATCTGGTCCAGACAGGGGCCCTGTGCTGGAAGATAACTTGTCTCTGGGTGAAGTGAAACACTGATGAAGAGGGACTGGAGGCTAAAAGGAGAGTCAGAGCGGTTTTTATCATAAGGATGTGCATTTGGTATGAAAGGCCACCTCAGTATTTTGTCCTCATGTCAAGAAGACATGAGGAGACAGGAGGTGATTGCCCTGGCAGCAAGTAGTACCCAAACCCACCTTTACCTTAGCAGCTTTACCTCCTGGCAATGGAAGAAGCTTTTACCATCAGCCACACAAAAAGCTTTATATTCCCTACCGATACGCTGTTTGAGCTCTGCCGTGCACTGCTCTGCATCTGTTTGTTTTCCACCTGGCAAAAGCAAAAGCCAGCATAGGTCCAGGGAGAGATTTAGGAAAAGTGCTTATTCCCACTGATGGGATTCACTGCAGCGAGGTGCAGCACCAAGGAGCAGCAGCCAAGAATCAAGTTGCCACTGTGCTGGTTACAGAGCAGGAACAATAAAGCCTGTCGCTGGCTTTCCTGCCTTTCTGAGACAGGTACAGTGCCAGTGTTGGGGGCATGACCCCTCTGAAAACAATTGGGTGGATTAACACCCTGGAGTAATCGCTGCTCATCAAGAAGTACTTGCTTTGCCTTGGCCGTGCCAGGCAGGATGTCTCCATCCTGGCAGCGTTGCTGAAGTCCCTCTGCTGGCCGGTGAAAGTCCTCCTCCCCCTCGTTCCTTGCTGCTCTCAGGAAATCTATGTGCCTTTTGCCAATGGCAGTAACTGTTCATGTCTCAGCTCCCTGGAGAGGCTTTGTGCTCTCTCTAGCAGGTAAAGACACCTTTCCTGCTGAGACTTAGACCTCATTTGTCCTGCCTGGTCCCAGTGGGAGCCAGAGACACAGCTACAAACTGGAGTTCACACGGCTTGTGTTATCCTGGCTGTGTCTAACTGGGAGCTTTGGAGGGCGGGAGCATGGAGAAGGTCATGCTCAGAAACTCTCAGGTTTGTATGCTTTGTGCTTGTGCACTACATTTGCAGTAGTTAAAGGTTATTTAGCCCACAGTGTTGCTTTTAGAAACAAAGACTTGGAAACAAAAATATCTCAGCATCATCCAGAAACAGGCCACTTAAGTGTATGAATATTAAACTAATAAATTGGTAACTGTGGCCACCCTTTAGGACATGCTAAGTTAATGCAGTTTCAGTGCAGAGCATTCTGGCTTGGTGCAGATCAGTGGGGGGAGAGGGAAAGACTCATCTTTCAGGGCAGGTAGCCAACCATCAGCAGATGACACAAGAAGGGGTGAGGATCTTCATCAGGGAGTGCTCCTTCAGGCACAAGCATTTCTGGGGACGTGGTGAGCTGTGTATGGCACCCACTTCAGAGGGAATATGGTTGGGAAGTTGAGTGAGAATCATCTGATGCTTTTCAGGCTTTGGGAAATTGTGTCTGACGTTCCATGTTGAGGTCTTCGTACATTGCATTGAAATGAATACTACGTAGTCTTGCAATTTCTTTTGCAAGTTGTTTTTCACTGCAGATTACCTCAGAACCGTGGTTTTCCCAGGCACAAGGCTTTGTACATAGGCCAGGGTCTCTGGGGAGCACTGTCCTGGGCCAGCATGGTGGTCCTTGTGCCCTGTTTCCCCAACTTTCTGACATGCTGTCTGGGCCTTCTGCAGGGTCACTCAGTTCCTTAGGAAGCCCTCGTGTCCTTCCCTTCTATTGTTAACATTTAAAAAGCTGCAGTTTCAGGAAAACACCACCCAGGGACATTCATGTGGTGAGACTCTTACCCCTGCTGCGAGGAGACGGATGGGTGAGCCTGAGCCTCAGTCTCCATTTGCAGAGCTACAGCCGGGGAGCTCGGGAGGCTAAAAGCCATGCAGACACCAAACAGGAAGCGTGGTCATGTCCCACTTGTCCATTTCCTTACAGGCAATGGTTCCAAAGGCACTCAGAGAAACAAAGGAAAGCCACAATCAGTGTGCCTGCTGGCAGCATCCTGTTCCCCGCCCCAGCAGGTCCCAGCAGCATCAATGGATGTAAAATAAACAGCAGTCCCTATGTGCATGCTGTGTTCCATCACAGCTGCTGGGAGCAGCTGCACTGCAATTAATGAACTATTCCACTTTTCCTTCTGGCTGTGCATTATCTAAGTAATATCCCAATTCAGTCAGAAACCTTCCTAGCAAATGCCAGTGCTGGCTATGGGCAGGCTGTGCAAGGAAACCCCACCCCAGCTCATTTCCACAGCAAGGAAATGATTCCATGTCCTTCCACTGCAAGGAAATGATTCAGGTGTGCTTGAGGGCAGTATTTGCTAAGACATGTTTCTCCACCAGAAGCTCATGAGGCTGCCTTAATGGCAGTTTATTCTTTGATATCCCTGTGCCTAGGTAGAAAGAGTTGAGGTTTGCTTTTCTTACTTGGTTTTTTGGTGCTTCTTTGTTTTGGCTTTGGGGATACAGGGAGGGAGTGGGATATTTGTGCTAATATCATGTAAGTCCAGGAAGGCACATTGTAGGAGCAGTGAAGTGAGGCCTGAATTTTGTGCTAATTCACATGTAAAGTCTCAGGAGTTTGCTTCTCACATGGACCCATCGTTCCTGCTTCAGTGGCCCTGTCCTGTTGACCAGCATAGTCCTTTTTATTGGGAACAGTAGCTGGAGAGCTAGAAACCGGTTGGTTGGGTCCCAGCATGTGGAAAGCTGTCTCCTCTGCTGAGAGTGTTCTCCTCCATGCCTGGGAGCTCCTTGCTGTCTCTTTTTGACAGCAGCATTGGTGAGTGGCTGCAGCTCGCTCCCATTACTCTTTGCCCGGAGGAAGACCAGCCTCACACAGGGCTGGCCCCTACCTGCTCTTTAGCCCTGCAGACTCCCCCTTCTTTTCCACTAATTTGGATTTCTCACTCCCACAGAGGAAGGTGCCTTCCCGTGCTCTCACCCCCCCACTGCTGCCAGTAGCTTTCTCCAGCTGCTAGTTACTCTTGTCAAGCAGGGGCTGCTGTTCAGCTGCCCCAGGGAGACATTTTCCTGTGGCTCCTCCATTCTGGCATGCCTGGATTTTAATACTGCCCTTTTTCCCTCTTTTTACCACAGGGACATCCTCAAAAGCGGAGGCTCAGCTGTGGATGCTGCCATCGCTGCCTTGATCTGCACCTCAGTGATGAACCCTCAGAGTTCAGGCCTGGGTGGTGGGGTTGTATTTACCATCTATAATGCCAGCAAAGGTATGGGCCAGCCCTGTCTCCCTTGCAGACACGCAGCTGCCGTGGAAAAGTCAGAATCCTTCATGTTCTCTCAGAGCAAAGTTTTGAAGATAAAAGCTGCATTCTCTGATCACAAACTTTTCTGAACCCAAACATCCATTACAGGGAGAGCATCTTCTTTCTGCAGCAAGAACATGGCAGGGGGGCAAGGAGCTTTGGATGTAAAATGAACTGACTTTGCCTCGCCTTCCCCCACAAAGCAATCCTAAATTATATTTCAAAGTCATATAGCTGACAGTGCAGCAAGGTGTGAGTGGTGCTGAGCTGCTGCTGCAGTTCCATGGAGGCAGGTGGGAACAGGGTGAGGTGTGTGCAGCGATGCGGGGGGGTTGAGGGCTCAGTTGAGCCCTTGGGCTGGGACTTCAGGGCCCATCCTGAACCAGCAGCTCAGGCAGCTGCACCTCATCCCGCCCTCGCTGGTGGAAGTAGGACTCCCCAAAGCATTGGTGAGACTTTCTGTCCCAAGAGATCCATTCTCATTTCAGAAATCTCAGTCTAGCAATGGTCAGGGCCTGCTGGGAGCCTTTCTGTGCTTGGCTTAACTCCTAGTGTTGTGACCTTGCATCTATGTTTTTAATGTTGGAGGTTTTTAATTGTCTTGGCTCCCCAAATTCCCCGAAGCTTATTGATCTAAACAGTAAAATCAACAACGGACACAGTAACAATGTTGTGGTTTTAAAAGAACTGCCAAGAAGCCTCACAGAGTCACGGGTCTGGACGTGCTTGTGTGGCTCTTATGCAATAGCATCATTTGGCAGAACACCTGTACTGTTTTTTTTCCTTTTCGGCCCCTACCAACAGTCGTTTTCTGCTACCTGTACTGTCCTGCTGCACAGAGCTGCACAGGGACATGCACAGCTCAGGTGCTTGGTAAGCTAGGTAGCTCTGTGGGCTCCTGCAGCACAGCTGCCTCTGTGCACTGTGGTAGAAAAAGATAAATACAAGGCAGAGAAAGAGGTGAAATAACACCTGAAATACAAGGGGCATTGGGATTTTTTTCTGTTCAAGCTTCCTGATACATAGAGGATCTTTGGGTATCTCCATTCTGCTTATAAACATGATGGATGTACCTCACCATCCCTTGCAAAATGGCCCAATAACAAGCATAAGGCTCACGTCATGTCTCTGACATGTCCCACATGTAGAGGAAGTCAGGAACCTGCAAATCAGATGTGAAGCAGCGCATCCCAACCCATGTCCGAGGCCCAAGAGCTCTGAGGGGACCTTAAGTGGCTGGAGACGTGCTCTGGCCTTGTCCCTGTACCTTTGTTGCCTCCAGGCAGGCACTGCTGTACTGTAACTAAAATCATGGGTGCAGATGATTGTGTGCTGACCGCAGCCTGTCCCTGCAGTGTGCATGGCCCATTGGCAAAGGGCTCCAGAGCAGTTCAGCCCCATGCGCTCTGGCCTTGTGGCCTGTGCCGTGCCCACAGCTTGCTGAAAGGTGATGTTCACCCGCTCCAGGAGGACAATGTTTGTATTTCCCCCCTTTCCTTCCTAGGAACAGTCGAGGTGATCAACGCCCGTGAGACGGTCCCGCGAGTGTTTCCGCGCAACTTATTGTCCGGCTGTGCTGCTGGTTTCCCTATTGGTAAGGACACAGAGTGGGCCGTGAGGGCTGTGTCACGGGTGGACGGAGCTAGGGTGGGCGGACCTAGGACCTTGCTGACCCCATGTGAAGTTCTGTTTAATTGATTGTTCACGTCCTGGGTCTTCCTTCCTTACTTTTGCAAAAGTAAGAAAAATGCAGGTCTGTAAAATGCCTGTTACGTAGCATTGGCAACCTGACCAGCAGGGAGCGTGGGGAGCACAACAGGAGGAGAAAAGGGAACGTAACATTATAACTTCATAGGAAGTCTGCATTTGAAGACCAGATTTCCCAAAGCACTCATTTCCCAGCAGTTCCTATGGAGAAAAATATGTCAATAGCATCTCTGGCTTTCTGGAAATGAAGGAAAAAAAATCAATCTAGTGTGGCTGCCCGTGTGCTCACACTGGGGAAGCAACCTGGCAGCATCAGGAGTGGAACTGCTGGGCTCTAGCTTAGCTCAGCTACCTCTTTAACACCTTACTCCCATCCCAGGATGCTCCACATCCATCTGCTGTTACTGGTTTGGCAGCAGGCACTCACTTGAGCAGCACATCTTGGATCTCTCCTCATTTCCTGCTGCGTTCATTCTCCTTCCTTAGCACATTTTCTTCCAGGGTGTGCCCTAGCTGCTGGAGGAGATGTTCTTCTCTTTGAAAGAAGAAAAGGACGCAGGAACAGCTCTGGTTGGAAGGGACAGTTGGAGGTCTCTGCTCCATCTCCTGCTCAAGGCAGGGGGATGTCAGAGCTGGCTCAGGCTGCTCAGGGCCTTGTTCTGTCGCATTTTTTAGCTTTTTCCAAGGATGGACAATTTAACAGCTTCACTTGTTCTAGTGTTTGAGCAGGCTCCATGTAGTGCTGTTTCTTTTATGTCCAGTTCCCATTTCTCTTGCTGCAACATTGTGCTTTCACTGTGCTCCTTTGAGTCTGGCTCTGGCTTCTCTATACCCCTTGTATTAGGAGGCGGAAGAATGTATGAACAGAAAAAGATAGTGAATAAACCAAGCCTGCTTTTAGAAGTCTCAATTGCCTTTACAAATCCACACTTCCCTTGGAGTGCTTTCAGGGAGGTGAAACCTCAGGGCTGTTACTGTGTGACACTTGGTCTGCTTTCAGGTCCCAGCTGGATTGCTGTACCAGGAGAAGTTCGGGGGTATGAAGCAGCCCATAAGCGATATGGCCGCTTACCATGGAAAGCCCTGTTTGAACCAACCATCAAGGTCCTTTCAGAGCCGCTTGTCATTTCCCCAGTTATGGAGAAGTTTATTCATCACCCGGCCTTTGCCAGTCCAGGAAAAAGCCTGTGGTAAGACCCACAAATGAAATTGCAATGTGAGGACCACTGTTCCCTCAGCATCAGACCCTTCCTCTGGCATGCTGACTTGGAGCACAGGCTGCTGCTTGGTGAATGCTTGCTATGGGGAGGGAGGGAACAGAACTGGGTTTTTAAAAGACAACATCACTGGGTAGGAGAAAGGGATGGGTGCTGAGGACAGAGTAAGCATGTGCTGAAAACTGATGGATGTTTTTCTTTAACAGCCCACTACTTTGTGATGGTCAGAGGTTTTTGAAGCGTGGAGAGACCTTCAGGTGGCCAGCGCTGCAGCAAACACTGAGGGTTGTAGCGGAAAACGGAGCTACAGCATTTTATGAGGGACAGATAGGAAAGGCCCTGGTGGAGGACATTAGGAAAGCTGGTAGGTACCAGATGTACTAGCAGACAAGCATTTTCCCAGCAGCTGGCTAACAATGAGGCAGTATGAGGGGAGAGCCAACATGTGCCATTCACTTGCCACTTGGGATGGTAGCTGGCATGGGAAGGGGCCAACTTTCCCCAGTTCTTATAACTCGGGCATAGAAGCAGGACTAAAAGCTGGTGCTCTGGCATTCACCCACAGTGCTCATGCACTAGCCTGTCCAACTTAGGCTTTGTGATGTCCTGGAATTTGGTGGTAGGTGAGGACACACGAAGACATTGGTGTGCTTGGTGGAAGATATTTTGGAGCATGGTTCTTTAGAAGCTTTACCAAGGCTCTGGTGTAACCAGCCCATAGTAGGTAGATGGTAGAAGATAATGTGCTAATGCCAGCTACCCATCTGGTTTTCTGTTGAAGGGTCCAACATGTCACTGGAGGACCTTAAGGCATACAAAGCAGAGGTGTCCTCAGCTCTGAACATTACCCTGAACAACCACACCACAGTGTTTTCTCCTGGACCACCCATGGGAGGTGCTGTGCTCATGTTCATCCTCAAGATACTGGAAGGTAAAGTCCTAAGGGAAAGAGAATAAAAAAGGGTTTGCAAAGTGTTGCTCTAGAGCAGTAGCAAAGTCCTGGGCAGAAATGGAGCTGGTGAGTGATAATGGGTGCCAAAACAGCAGCGTGACCATGCTGTACAGTGGGATGGTGACCTGGCTCATTTTTACTGTGTATCAGCATCACCACAGCTGCTGCAAAGGCCAGAGGATGCCCAATTTTTCCAAGGCTTCAAGGATTAAGTCACAGCAGAAATTAGTATTGGGTTGCCTCTGTATCCAGATCCTGCTAAAGCACAGGGAAAACTTGATAAGACCTGGGATGGCAAAAGGAGGTGCCTTTCAGTTTTGTTCTTAGACTTCGTAAAAAAAACTATTGCCTTGAAGCTAACAAAATTATTCCTCCTGCTCTATAGAGTATAAGCTCCATGAAGCATCACTGGCAGCCCCCGAGGAGAGGGGAGAAACCTACCATCGCATCGCAGAGGCCCTGAAGTTCGGCAATATGCTAAAATCCAGCATGCGTGACCCAGCCTTTTCTGAAGCTCAGGTAAGCTGGCACGGTACAAAGGGGCAGCGACAGACACCCGCAGCACTGACAGCTTCTACACTGCTGCTTGACAGAGAAGGAGCAGGGAAATCCCATTTCCTGGTTTTCTTTTTTAAAACCTGCATCATCACCAACTCATTTTAGCCTGTGTGCTTAGGCTTCAGGCAGGCTGCCTATCCTGCCTGTCAACACACAGTACCGAGCAATGTGCTAACTGTCCTGCTTTGCAGCCACAGAAGGAAAGAAACTACTCAGAACTGCTAGTCAAGAGCACTGCAGCTCAGTTGACAAAGGCAGAGGCAGGATTAGGCCATTCACTCTGTCTGCAGTTTCTGTTCAGCCATAGGCTGGTGCTCACTTGCCTGATGAGGGATGTGCACATGCTCTTGCCAGTGTTGATGTGCCTCAGTACTGAGCTTGCTTTGTTTTCTGTGTTGAGAGTGGCCTGGGGATTCAGGCCAGGGCTGAATACTTCAGGTCCCCAGGCTCTGACTATTGGGGCTGAATGCCCCAGACTTTCCTATGCCTAAAGACCTAAAGACCCTATGCCTGTCCTTTGGTGACTCAAGCTATGTGTCTTTGCTGTCATTGCAGGAGACTGTGGGGCCCATGCTGTCTGATGAGCTTGCTGAGCTTGCCAGACACCGAATAGATGCCCGTGGTGACCACCCACTTACCCATTACAACTTGTTGGAGTCCATCTACAGCGACAGATACAAAAGCAAGGGCACAAGTCACGTCTCTGTGCTTGCCGCAGATGGCAGTGCTGTGTCTGCCACCAGCACCATCAACTACCCGTGAGTAGCCAGGGGGCTGGTAATTGTGTCATAGGCCGCTTCTCAGGTTCACAGGGTACCTGCAAGAGCTGTTTACCAGAAATGCAAAGCCCTTGGGCTTCGCTGGTGTGGGCAGCCTTCACTTGTGAACAGCTTTTTCATATGACAGGAAAGGTCTTTGAGAATCACCTCAATGCTGTAACAACTTGCTGAGCTCTGCGGAGTTTCTGTGGGTTGGGCAAATCCCCATGTGCACTGGTGACAGGGAGCTCATCTCTGGCACCAGCACAGCAGCACCTTTTGGACACCCCATCTCGGGCAATTTTGGGATGGGAAGAGACAGTGATAATCCACAGGGCACCTTGGGTCAGTTAATGTCATCCACAACAGCAGAGCACTGGACACTGAAAGGCTTCATCTTTCCCCTGCAGGTTTGGCTCTTTTGTGTATTCTAACCAAACTGGGATCATTCTAAACAATGAACTTGCTGATTTCTGCATAGCAAACAGAAGCATTAAACCAGGTGAGTATTAACACCCCCAATATAAAACACAGGGCAGGAGATGGATGTGCAGGCTGTGTATCTCCCGGGTCTGCCAAGAGAGAGAACATCAACACTGATGGCAGGATTGCTGCTCACGGTTCCTCAGCTGAGTTGAATATGCTGCAGCAAGACCTGAATACTTGTGGTCTTGTCGAATACATACCAAGAGATGCTGCCTATTTAGCCTATGCCATTAAGGTCCAGTTTCTGAGAGATGGGGTGTGGGCACGAGTATGCTCGTTTCTCTGAAAGACTTGAGCTTGAGGAATGAGCAGCAGCTCATTTCCTTGGGAAATGCGAGAAGAGTGGGGCAGCTAAACTTGTGCATCTCTTCAATCCCCTTAAGAGCTACATTGGAGGAATAATACTCTGCTTCTGCTCTAGGAGAGAAGCCTCCCTCAGCAATGGTGCCTTCCATTCTCATCTCCAAGACAGGAGACATGCTGGTGATTGGAGGAGCAGGTGGAGCCTGGATTGTCAGTGCTACTAGTATGGTGAGTGCATAAGGGGAGCACAACCTGTCCTGAACAAAAGGAATTACTTTGCTGCTGAAGTCTAACAAACCTCTTGTTCAGAAATCAAGAAAACACAGGTAAGGCCACAAGAGGAAAAAGTGGTTTTAGTTCAGCTTTCTTAACCTGGAGGTAAGCAGGGGGAAGGAGTCCATGCTAGGACCTGAGCTGAATACAGAAAGAACAATTGTCAGTATAAAGATGTAAGATCCATCAGCAGATAATGAATTCAAGGACAGCACTTTGGCTCAGGGAAAGCATTCTGGGAAATATCATTATGTGCTCTGTTATTATTCTAGCAGGACTTGGGGTTGAGTGCTGATTGAGTCCTGGTTCAGTGCAGCTCCTCTTACAGCCCAGGTTTGCCCCATCCTGCAGGCAGGCTTTACTATAGAGCTGCTCTGGCCTAACACCAGTGCAGAAGCTGGCAGAATGTGACCCAGGTTTTTATTCACCATCCATAGTTAGGGTGGCATTTGTTTCCTTGCAGGCAATTATAAACAAGCTGTGGTTTGGCTATGACCTGGAACATGCTATTTCAGCTCCCATCATGCATACTGAAGGTGACAGCATCCTGTTTGAGGACCACTTCAGTGAGGTGAGTGGCCTCGCTTGGATCTTCTTCTCCTTTTGGTAAGAAGGACACTGCTTCTGTAACTCTCCTGAAAAATCCTGGTTGCTTAAATCTCACTTTTTCACCCTGACCCCAGGTACATTCTTCATTTTCACACCTGGCAATGCTAAGACCTCAGGCTTCTGCCCCATTCACTCCATTTCCTCTTCTCTCCCCCTTACAGGAGGTTAGAAGCAGTCTGCTGAGAAGAGGACATAAGGAAAAGAAATTTAAGTTTGCAATGAATGTTGTGCAGGGAATTTCCAAGGAAGGAAAATGCATCTCCGCTTACTCTGATAAAAGGAAGCTGGGGAAGTCCGCTGGATATTAGCATGAAACGCCATCACAGCTCACAAAACTACAGGAGATATCCAGATTCAGAACGTACTTTGGCTCGGACATGCCAGTATTGCCTGTTCCCATCAAGATGCTTCCAAGAGCATGGGTAAAACTTGTGCTTAAAGCCAATTCCAGAGAATGCAAGTCACCCTCAGGCAATACAACAGGTCAGCCAGCCTTGTTTAGAGCTACACCCTCCCTCACTTATCTGATACATGGAAAAACTTATTTCTTGAGCATGTCAGCTATTCAGAGTAAGATAATACAAAACGGGAAAGGAAAACTGGTCCAAGCCCCACTGAGAACACTGTGATGGCCCAGATGTATCTTCCATTCCTGCTGGAGAGTCCCAGTTAAGGGTAGAATTGGTTTCTTTCAGGCTCTTGCCACAATAAGCTAATTATTATTATTGTGACTCAGCAATGTAAGTAGCTATTCTGGTTATGAGGATTAGAAGCAGTGTCTGTAGGGTCTGAACTGTAAAATCGTTACGTAAGCGTCCAGGCTTAGAGGGTAGGTTTGGAAAGGGGAGAGTAAAACCCCACACTCCTCCTCTTTGGTTCCCTACCCAAAGAAGCCCAATTTTTCCCAAAGGAGGCAGATGAAATTGGCTCACCATAGCTCACATCTGCTGTCCTACTACACTCTTGCTTCAGAGTAACTGTGCCAAAGCATCCTTCAACCCTGCACACTGGTGACTTTGAGAATAAGCCTCCTATTGGACAAGGTGTGTTCCCTGGTCCTGGGGTGGACAAGCTTCAGCTCAGCTCCCCTGGGGCACCTCTCCCTGTGGCAAGAGGAGTCCCAGATCATGCCAGTCCTCCCTCCACATGCCAGCAGAAGATAAATCATTTGGGAAGGCAGGTGAGGCCTGCAGTGGAAGAGCTGTTACTTTGGGGAGCTTTAGAACTTTCGTCAACATGCAAAGAATATGTGCCCAGAAGCCTTGTTTGTAGCCCTGAGCTCAGCCTGGCCAGGCAAACACCAGGGCTTGCTGAGAAGTGATGCGGCACTACCAAGCATTACCAGAATGCTTTTCTCCTGTAGTCTAAGGACATGCTCCAACTCCCTGTTACCACAGCTAGTCTCTAGGCAGAACTTGCACACTGTCTTAAAAGAACAACTACAAAGAGAGGAATCCTCTGGAGGAGAGAACAGAATTCATGTGGCTGGACACAAAAGGTCTTTTGCAGTTATTTCATAACTTTACCTTGCTCAAAATGGCCAAGAATCAAACATTGAAGAAACCCGAAAAAAACCAAAAAACCAACCTCCCCAGAGCTTTTCTCAAATACCAGGGACAATTCCCATGACTCCCAACAACTCCATCTTCTGAAAGCTGATGAGCTGTACTTCCCTATGGGCACAGACAATATTGTATGTGTTTCTGAAATTGAAGCCAAATCAGAGCAAGGCAGTAGCAGAGGCCTCCCCTATGTGTTTTAGTTCTTATCTCACACACAGCCCATGATATTCCTAGTACCCAAACAAACAAAATTCCTCTGTAAACACCATAACAAGTACTTGTGCACATACTATTAAAAACCAAACAAAGCCACACACAAACCCACTTGCAAACAAGGCCAGATAGGTTTGAAGTCTATGTTCTTACCCACAAAGTCTGTCCAACAAAGCCATTGACTTGTTGGAATCTCAGCCTTCACTTGCTCTTTAATGATGTGCTGAGTCAAGCTGACTAGAGCCAGACACATGTTTTCCTTCGGAAGTTGTACACGAAGGACTATAGCATGACTGCAGCTTGTATAAGAAGGGATTCCGATGTATGAGCTTAATGAGAGGCAATTCTGAGCTGCCAGATCATAACCGCAAGCACTTCATCATGCATCTGAAATCTGAAATTTGTTATGTGGAGAGCCAGCTCCATGCACTGCCCCATCCTTCCTCGTCCTAGTGGAATATGTCTTAAATCCCTAGTTCAGGAAGGACTACTGGTTTCTCCATTAGTGGTGCTCATTCAAGCAGAAGTGGCACAGCACCCTGTTAGTAAACATTAAAATGTGTCTGAATGTGAATAAGGCCAGGGAATCAGCCTAAAGTTTGCACGGGGGGCAGTTTACGTTCATTTGAAAGGGATTCCTTTGGGGGGTTTTGACAGTCATATTCAATCTACATAATTTGCTATTGTCATTAACTCCCTCCTTCACTTCAGCTACCAGTTTCTGGGTACATTGGTTCTAGTGTCGGAAATAACCCCCTATGGGGTGCACTTATTGGTACCAGACCCCATCTGCAGTTCACATTTCAGGACCACACAGATTAACTAGACCAGATGCTGGCTTTAGCTAGATATGAAGTTATATCTGGCCAGCCCAACTGAGCTAGAGTTTACAAAAACCAATTGAGAATGGCACTGGCTGCAGACAGGCAGAGTGGTTCTCCCTTCCCTTTTAAGCTTTGGGCAGCCTTAGGCCATGCTCCATCATGTCTGGGTAGCAGAAAAAAACAAGTCACCAGGTAACTAAGCCTCCAATTACATTCACATCTGATTACTTCTGTAATCCAGCCCATCACCTTGCCAGTGCAGCAATATCACAGCTGCTTCCCACCAAGAAAGTGTGGGAATATTATCTGTAGTCCAGAGCTCACTGCGATTTAACAACTTTGCTACTAACACTGAAACTGAGCCAATTAAGCAGTTTTTTAAACCCACCAGAGCTTTAATTTGCAATATGGAAAGGAATGAGAGTGCAGATCTCCCACTGCAGCAGTCCTGTAGTCCTCACTAGCAAACATCTGGTGAAGCTGAGGAACTGCACCTCCCCTAGGATCTCTGCTCTCATTCTGCCACGTCCTCACTGCTGCTGAGATCTGCTTGAGTCAGGAGCCTCTGACTCTGGTCTCTCCCCATTCATGCTCATGCCAACAGGAGAGAATTATTTTTGTACTTAGCTTACACAGATTGTTAAAGCATCGCTGTACAGAAGCCGCTCTGTTTTCTGGTGAAGTCTTTAAATTATATTTTTAATAAAGTGTTTTAAACCAGTCTGGAAATTTGTCCTTAAACTGCTGCCTACCATGACACCCAAGCAGAGGACTGCTTTTGAGAGAGGACTGTGATGCAGGTGTTTCCAGAACTAACACTTGTTCATTCTGGAAACTCAGTGTGCTCAGCTCAGTGATAAAGGGATACAGGTTTGTCCCCAGACCACTCTCATTCTTAAAGGAACACAATGACTTTGGGTCATTACTGCATCTAACACACTGTCATCAGTAGCAGCTTAGGAAAAACGAGCACAGAGCACATCCTGGGCAACCTGTGGTAAAAGCCTCTCATTTAGTGGAAGTGATAGAAGCAAATATACCTGTTAAAGTTATGACTCTTTAAGCATGATATAGTTTATTCCTTGAAAGTAGACTCTCCTCAATTCCAGAAACTGTTGGGAAAGAGAGGCCTGATTCCTAAAATCTCAGCCTTTCATTTTCTCTGCGGTGCATTCTGTATTTTAAGGTTTTTCCAAACTGAGGGGAAGTTTCAACAAGCCAAACAACTGAGTTCAGTTACTGCTATTTATAAACATCCCTAGAGCTTGACAAGATGCTGGAATAGTTGGCTTTTTTTTTTTAGGCTGAGTATTAGTCCATGCTGGTAGGTGAACACCAAAACCTCCTCATGCATAGTTACAAACACTCTTAGCTGTTCCAGATCAGATACAGATTTCTGGGAGGTCATTCACTGTCTCATTAACGGTAACTTACCTTCTAACAAGAGTAGCTGCAGGGTGCCCTTTTCTAGAGGTTTCATTTCCTCAGACTGGTATTTCAAGCCTGCAGTTTGATGTGGTAAGAAGCAAACTGGAGAAAAACAGCCATGTTTTGGAGATTCAACTTTTTTTAACTCCTCGTTTCATCAGAGGCTTGAAGAAAAGAGAAATACCTCAGGAGAGCTTCTTTCACACAGACTCTCACCACCCCTGCTCACAGGAGCAACTGCGCAGGCAAGAAAAATGTGTGACTCCATGTTCATTTATTTAGTTGTGCTCAGAGTTTTACAGGTAGCATTTTCCCTTTAGACCTTCTCAACAGAAATATAAAAAAGTTTGAAGCCATTTCCCCACTTACACACTCACCTCCAATAACCAACTGAAGTGAAAAGCAGAAACATCTTTAGTTAAAAGAAAGAGCAGTGAGATTGTGAAGGCTTCTCCCAGTCTAGAGCTGGGCTTCCTGCTAAGGCATAGACCTATTAGTTTGTAACTTAAAAAACTCCAGTCCCCAGAGTTCTGTAACTCCCATCTACTCAACAGAAAACAACTCTTCTCTAGCAGTGACAGGGACATTCCTGGTAGCTGACACTGTGCAGGGGAAACACTTCCTGCAGCTCGAATGAGCTTATTCAGAAACTCTGGGTACCCAGTTCATGCATTGAAGAGGAGACAGGGAGCAAACTCTTTAAGGCGAAACAGTCTTTTGAAGTACTGTACGCCCTGATATGACATGCCTGTCTCAGCAGACTGCTGTGGCATCAGGCACTTCAGTCATGGCTGTAGAGAACTGTCCCAGCTCTGTCAATAGAACCACAGGTAAATTTGTTCTTTCCTGTGAGAAGTCCCTGAGTTGCAGACCTAAAGGATCTTCCCCCCAAACACACCTCAGTGTCACTAGACCACCGAAAAAAGGAGCCGAGCCGCATCAGTAGCCTGCAGGGAAGCCCCCTTTCCGGGAATCAGAGGCTGCAGCCCATCCTTCATCTGTTCTGAGAATGGCTTGCACAACTGCACCACCGCTCACCCGCGTGGTGTTGTGTTTCCTCTTCCTTAGTTCTTCTTCTATACCCTGGAATGCAGAAGTGAATGAGGACAACAGGAGAGGAACTGCACATGTGCTGTAACCTGCATCCTCCATGACTACCCAAATTAGGTGGATCTAAAACTACATGCTGTTTCTCCACTGGCATGCCCTGCTTTTGAGGAGGTGGAATTGGGAAGATGTGGCATTTGTGCTGCTTAGTGTGAGCTACCAATACTGTTCCTGGTCATGGAGACTCTGATATTCATATGCAAACAGCCAAAGCTGATGGATCCTGTTTGGGAATGGGGAATATAGATGCTCTGTATAGAGCAGGGCATCCTCCCCAGTGCAGGCAGGTATCTCAGCTGTTACCTTAATAACATGCTTATTAAAGGAGGATCTTCTGCATAGTTTGATGAAGAAAACTGCCTTATGTATGAATGTTTTTTTCTAATATAGAGGCATGAGATGAGAGAGATACAAAGACTTCATCAGTCTCAGGCCTCTGGGACATGTCATTCCTCAGGGTGAAGGAGGCTGCCAGCTCAGGTGAGTGGTATGCAGGGCTAGCCAGATGTTGCCATTGGCTTTCACATCAACAGTGCTGCGCAGTCACCTTTGCTGGGAAAAGATTTCCAAGTTTGTTCTCAAGTCCTATGCATCCTCCTGTGCTCTGTGCCAGCACAACTGGGAGGTTGTGCAATAGGACAAGCGTTTCCTGAGGGTCACTGGATTTAGACTGCTGAATGGTTGGGGCCCTGATGTGGTTTTGTGTTTTGCAAGTTTTGTGAGCCAAACAACAATGCAAAAAAATACATACCCTCAGTTTCAGATGTAGGTCATGTTTGAATGCACCCCTTCAAACCCATGGGACTGAGATTAAAGGTACACTCTGAACAGTACTTAACCTATGTCAGCTTCAGTACTGCTCACCTAGGAGCATTTGGCAAAGCTTTGTGATTTTCCACAAGCCTGTCTTCCCAAAACTAGGAACCCAGCCCGTACAAGTTCACACACCCCAGACTCCAGCTAGACAAACCTCCTCTATTTCCTGCTCAAGCTCCGTGATATTGGGAAACAGCTGATCATGAATTCTTGGCTCTTCCACGGCTTTCTTCACATCATAGCCAAACCAGACGGAATTGATGATTGCCTGTAAGAAGCAAAAAGCCTCAGTGTTAGTTACTTGTCTTTATAGAATCCTGACCCTTGTAGCAACATAGGCAGAGTTATCTGAAGAATGTTCACAAGAGACCATTAAAGGCATACTTTATGGTCCCGAATGCTTTCAGTGGTTCCTGTCTCAGCTAAACCAAAACACAGGTACAGCAAGCCATTTTATATATGCTTAGGAGGATTCCCACACAGAGACTATGAGTTACTAAAATTAACATAGTAAAAGGATCAGATCCTCAATCTATTGTAGCTGGATTTATGATGCTACGATTAAGCTAGTGCTGGCTGACACACACAGCAGTCACCTCAGCAAACACAGCTACAGCCTCCTGTTACTGTGCAACAGGTTTCCTTAAACCCGGTTCATCTCTACATGATTAAATTGCAATTTGGAGCTGCTGGCAAATGAAAACAGCTTTGGGATGAAGGGCTAGAAAGCTGCTTGTAGCGGTTTTCACAGAGACTTCTTTACCTGAGCCAGAAAGCAGGATCCAGCCTGATGTAATGTGCACAACTGTGTGTGCTGGCACAGGAGGGAGCTTTCTCCTGCATTCACTTCTAGGCTAGCTGGGCATTTGAATGGCTGCCACAGCAGCCCACAGAGAGCCTGCCTATCAGATGGCCTGAGACCATGCCTGGGCTAAGGTCTTATTCAGCTTCTCTGTGTGACTTTCCTCCAAAGTTCAGGCTTTGGAAGGGAATGCTTCTAAAGTAGCTAAAGAGACTAGTTCATGGAGATCCAGAGAACAGAAGTCAAAGCTAAACTGAAGCCAAAAATCTTCTGCAAGTGGTAAGAACAACTTGCCAAAGGAAAAGACCTGGAGTCCCTGAAAGAAGTGATTACCTTTGTAGCTGTGGTAGGAGATGGAGATGGAGGTCTGACCTGCAGGAGGCCAGGCAGGAACCTCCCTTTCAAGCCCCTGGCCCACAGCAGAGCTACAGCCATGGTCATGATGTAAGTGCAGACTTCAGCCTCTTACCCCAAACGCTGCCTCTCCCCCACCTTGTTTGGCCTTAGCCGTGTCACCTGTTCTCCCATATCATCACATACCAGTGCTGTTGCTGTGGTTATTTTTGTTCCTCCAGAAGCACCAACCACCATCCTGACCTTTTTCGTTTTATCCACCAAGATGGAGGGGCACATAGAGGACATCGGCTGTTTACCTGTTGGGGTCAGAGGTGCAAGACAGGCTCAGCTTTCCACCTGCAGCTTAAGAACTGGCAGCTCCTGCCCCATGTCTGAACCCAGAGCCTCAGTATCTACCTTCCTGACTCAGCTCAGGTGTCTTGTCAGCCCTTGGAGATCCCACTATCCCCTGTACCCATCTCCTTCATGCTCCTGCGATGCAAACTCAGCCCTGGTTCTTCACACAGAGGCTGAAGGTACCTTTCCTCACAGTCCTGTCCCAGCTGGGCTTGTCTGTGATGCAGCTGCCTCCAATATGCTATGGCACATTCCTTCCTCTCCTTTCATTTCCCTGTCCCTCCCCAAAATACAGGTTAGCAGAATCCCAGCCTACTTTAGTAGCATATATGTGGGTCTACAGGAAACAGTAGTGGAGCAGGCAGATTGCTTGGGTTAGGTATGTGAGCTGTATCTACTCAAAGCTGTCTTACAGCTGCCAAGGCAGCACAGGGAAAAGGCTGAGCAGTGCCATCTAACACTTTGTAGATAACTCCTGCTGCTGCCTCCCTCTTAAATCAGTTCAAAGAAATCTTCTGCAGCTCTAAGTAATTTCATTTGACATGTGCTGAGCTCCCAGGGAAAAGATTTCTGGCTGTTGGAAGGAGTCAGACACAGAAGTTGTTCTTTAGACAGCCTCTCCTTCAGGACTGCACCAGGGGCTGGTTGTGTGCTTTTGCCAGGGATGCCAGCCAGATGACTTTCCATCCTCTGCAGAAAGGCCCAGCTCTGTGCCTGATGGCAGACATACTGCAGCCTACCTTGCAGACACCACAGCATTAATATGCAAGACATAGCCAAAAGTTGGAGTCAGAAAGGCAGTTTATAGTTCATACCTGGTGCTATGAAATTTGCTGGAGAAGGAGGGATTCCAAATCCATTGACTATGTAAGGTGAGCTGAAGTCATCCATCTCATCATTAAATAGGATTCCGCTCACGTTGGATCGTACATCAGAGCCAAAGCTAGAGAAGACAAGTTGGTACAAATATGTCAAAACTAGAGCAAATCCAGGAGAACCTTCAGGTGAATTACTGCAATGTCAAACCTGGAATTTGATTGGAATTACTCTCCAATCTCTCCTCTTGTAAATGATGTTCTGTCACCTCTTGGGGGAAGGAAGCAGTTTATACCATGAGTACACAAAGAGGAAAGGCAGCCCAGAGCCCTGCTGTACAGCTCCCCTGTAAGGACCCCAAGAGGAAGAACAGCACAGCAGCTAAATACAACTATTTCCCTTTCCAGTGGGCAGAATGGCACTCCATCCAGAGGCAGCATAACTCACAGGCTGGCACACTGGGGAATCACTGAGGATTTGCTTTGATGTGTCAAGCTGGAGACATTTTCTATGGACAAAAAGAACCTTCACCCCCCTTCCAAGCTTCAAGCTACACACATGGAACACAGCTCTTCCTGCCAGCACTCGAAGACAAACACTGCACTTCTAGGCCAGCTGTATTAGCTCAAACTCCTGTCTGGGAAGTCAGAGCCAGCAGTGATACCACTGCTTATAATAAGATCCAGATGCAGTGCATGTTTTCTTGGTGGGTGAACTCCACATGAGAGAGGACACATCTTGTTCTCTGACCCAGCCACATAGGTCTCAGTGTTAAGAGCTGACCTGCAAGATCAGCAGTAGTGCCAATCAACAGTGCTACTCATCACTATCCTGACAAAGAGGTGACAGTTCAGTGATGTTTTATACCAACCACAGAACCACCACTAGGAAGATGACAAAGGCCTACATGGAAGAAATGTCCGAGCTCATACTATTGGTTGATGGTGCTGGTGGCGGACACAGCACTGCCATCATCAGCCACAATGGAGAGGTGGGATGTACCGGCATTATCTCCAGTGTAATATACTGGCTCATAGTAGTCAACTGGATGGGAGGTGTTGTCTGTGATTCTTCTTCGGAGACTATCCGCAAAGAACTCAGACGTCATGTTTCTGATCGCCTGTCAGAGAAATCCAATGCAGTTACTCAGCAGATTAAGTTTAAGTGACATGTAGTTATGAGGCTGATATCCAATACTTCAGAGCACGGAAGAGTGGCAAATCCCAGCAGTGAAGCTATAGTTTTCCAGCAGGGGCATTCCTCCTTCTTGAGAGATGGACATTGTACCAAAAATCATTTTAAGCAGTCACAAAAGCAGCTGGTACAATGCAGCCCTTTGTGTAGGGAGATAATCGGCATCTATCATTGCAGGTCTATGGAAAGCTGTCATCACTTTACATCACTGTACATCAACACTGCTGTAAGGCGTAGGCAAGCAGTGTTAACGCTTGCTTCAAAGGTGAAAGGAAACGGATTGAGAGAACTAGGCCAAGTCAAGGCCTGATCATTGCTCTGTAAACAGCAAATTGGTATTCATCAAGCTGGGCTGGGCTCAGATCCTGCTGCTTTTGCAGAGTCACAGAAGTAAAAGCGCAAAATATGAAGTTGGGAAAAGAAGGGTTCCTGCCTCAGCCCTTCCCCTATGTTGGTCCATTTACTTTAGGCAGGACTGGGGTTAGAGAGCCACAGGGATGTCATCTAATAAGGCTTCAAGCACTATTAAAATAGGGAGGGTTAGCCCTAAATATACTCAGATGCTCCTCATGAATTAAGGATTTTGCTTTTCCTTACATCAGGAAGGTTTCCTCCATTTATATCCCTCATACTCAGCCATGAGTCACACAGGACTTCACGTTTGGATTCAGAGATATTACAGTGCCTGCAAATATCAGGTGTCACAGAGCATCCCTAACAAAGTTTAGTCACCCATAAACTTTAAGCTGTGCTCCAGCCAGTCTTGGTGTTGCAGAAAGAAAAGGCTTTTGCCAGGTACCTCTGTAATGTTGACAAATTTGGGATCTCCCAGTAAAGTCCTCTTGGCATAGGCAAAGCGAAAGGCCTCCACAATGCGGTGGTAAGTCAGACCTTTCTTCTCCACCGTTTTGATGCTGTCAGCAGAGAAATTATATCCTGGCAACAGAAGACAAATAACTGTGAACAACAAAGGAAAGTACATGGTCAATGGATTGCAAATAAACCTGTGTCAAATGGTATAATCTTGAAGCCCAGTCTCTCAGAGATGTAATCACTGGACTATCCTAATCTCCACACAGAGAACACAGGAGCTCTGGTAGTTTTGAGCACTATGTGAATCACCAGCAGGCTTTTTACTTTGCAGAGATGTTTCCCAAAAAAGCCTCAAGTACAAGTTAGTGTCCACACATGCAGGTATCAGGGAAGTGCCCTAGTCACAACCATATTTTCCCTCTCACACCTGTATTTCAAGTAGGAAGGAGTTTGCAACAAAAGAGAAATGTTTCCACATCTCTGATCCCTCCTGGGGTATCAGACTTCCCACCTGCTGGAGGGCTACCAAGGGAGGCACAGCTCCCAGAACTAAAAAGGTGTTGTCTCTGGAGCCCTCACAGTTCTGCTGCCTGTAAGGTACTGCCCATGGACACTCACCTTTCAGTATGTTGAAGATGAGGGCGAGCACAGGGCCGCTTAGAGGGGCACTAGGTGTGTAGAGGGTGAACTCCCCAAGTGTGATTGCTATGGGGTCTTCTATCACTGTCGCATTGTAGTCCCGCAGGTCTTCCAATGTGACAATGCCCCCTGGAAAAGAAAAGTAAATGATAAGTGTGGGTTTATGTGATCTTTGGTAGGAAGAGAAGGCAATACTCCGTCACTGTCCATCACAGCAAGGACAGGAGGGAACAGAGGCAAATCTAAAGAGTTGCAAGGTAAAGAAAGCAAAGATGGATGCACAAGAGATTAATCTATTCCTTACTAGATCCAGCTGAGGTTCAGATAGCCTAAGCTTGAAGTTGGGCTGATTTACAGCAGCCAAAAATCTGGTCATGTCAGGTAACAAAGTCCTTAAGAGTCCTTTAACAGAAGGAGGATGCAGCTTTTGGGTGCCGATGCTTTGCGCTACCTCACAAGCAGCATCACTTTTATGTTCTATTGCCTTTCCTAACAGAAGGGGGAAGACAATAATTAACCACCACAAACAACTTATTCAGATGAGGTTCATTGAAGCCAGTTGGTACTAGCCAGTAAGGATACGATACTACCACCATCTAGTGGTATCGAGAGATTAAACAAGCTCAGAGTTTACAGGACCATGTCATGTTTTAGGTAGAAACTTGTTAGATTCATGCTCTGTAAGCAGCATGTATCCACTATCTACATCCAGAAGCACATAGGCTTGCTTAGACTTTATGGTACAGAAATGCACAGCATACACTGTCCATTTCAGACTGAGTTTCAAATGCATCCATTAGAGTGCTAATAACTTCTCGAGTGTCCTGTTGCCACACTTTTCAGAGGCAGCATTTCGGGCAGCAGGCTTGACCCGCTTCCAAGGCTTCTGCAGGTCACTGGCTCCTCCCCCTGGGTGCTGAGCAGCAGCAGTCAAGCCACTCATGCTGTTTGGACAGATGTCCTGTTTCTCACCTACACTGCGGATGTCATCGATGATCTGTTTTGCCAGGCTTCCTGTGTAAAAGGCATCTGCTCCTTCTCTGGCTATAGTCTCATATGTGTTGGCTAGTTTAGGCATCTTCATGATATCGCCCTCATGCAGAATTTTCCCTCTTTTGCAGAACACTTCACTAACAGAGAAAGGAGATTGAGAAGATCAGATCTGAGAGACAAGTTCAATACTATGTGTACCTGTACCAGCTGACACAGTATTTGAGTGCTCATGCTAGAGACTTCTTGGAGAGAAGAGAAACTGTAAGCCATGCCCCACGGGTCCTGAAATCTTGCACTGGGACATAAAAGTGAACAGTGGCTCCTGACCTGAGATTCCACATTGCTCAGAATTTGCTCAGTGAAGCCTACAGGAGGGAGTGTTGACATTTTTCACCAAGACAGGCCACCCTCCCTATATGCCCAAGGGGCCCAACAACTCTCTCAAGATGCCTGGGAGAGGCCTAGTCCTTGCATTCAGCCAGTTCAGTTCAGGGCACAGACTGAAGCTATGAGGCTCAAAGCTTCCAGTGAGTCGAGGAGAACGTGTTTCAATCCCAGTTTGTCAGAGCACTTTGAGGTAGATAGTTTCATCTTTAGCTCCCTGTTGTGGTTTAAGTGTCCTGAACCCAGGACACTCCCTCATCAAGGATCACAAATGTGCTGCTGTGGACCTACCAGATGGAAGTACAAGAGATAGGCCCAGGCTGTACATCCCAATTGGATTGGAAACCAACTTGCAGCTGCCAGAGATTTTAAGGAAAAGAGAGGCTTAAGCATGATCTCCAGTAGGGCTGGACATAGATAGGAAGGGTTTGACTGTAAGAAGTGGAGGAGCCAGTGAAAACCTTTTATGTCCATAGTCACTGCCAGAAATGGATGGTCAGAGGCGTTGTTTGAGGAAGGGCTGGCTGCAAAGTAAGATATGACCCAAATTCCCACTGTCTGACAGCAGGAGAAATGTTCAAGGAGTCTCTGCAATTTCCTCAACTGCAGGTAAGATTAGCTTGGTATACTTACAGCATGAAGAAAAGCTGAGAATTCAGAAAATACGTTGCTGTCTGACAGATTTATCCCAACAAGTACTCTAATTCCACCTTTGCTCAGACAAATGGACTTTAAAAGACCAGAATTTATCTCTCTTTAAAGGTCAGGACTGAACATTCCTAAAATTGGCCACATTATTTAGCACCGCCAGGCAGCTGGAATAACAACATCAGGCACAGTGAGTGCTGTCACTGGAGGGGAGGCACGCTCCTCACAGATGCTACATTACACAAACATAAAGACTTTTCAGCTAGAATGCAGTTATCCCAAATTTCTCTGCAGAGAACAACAACTGCTCTACCTACTACAGTGAGACTGCTCTACCTACCACAGTGAGGGATTGCTCTCAATTGACTCCTCTCTTGATTTGATGGCTGCTGCAAGGCCTTTCCCAATAGGGAACCCTTCTCTTGCCAACTTGATGCTGGGCAGAAACAGTTTTTCCCATGCCAGTTTGCCATGACGTTTGTGAGCCAGCTCATACCCACGGATTTCTCCTGGCACAGCAATGGACAGTCCTCCTGGAGCAAATGAGGAATGTGTTAGTGTTCCATAGCAAGAAAAGAAAGTGATTAATAGAGTACGGAGGTAGAGCAGGCTTCTATGTTGTTAGCCCTGTTTTTAGGCAGGGATTACTTAGTTACACTACATATACTACCAGCTCATTTTCTGCATACAATGCTAATGGAATTACTCTGTCCAACATAAACATGCCTACATATTGTGGGCTGCACCAGACAGAGGTTGAAACACCTCTGTCCTCTTCCTGTTAACTCAAGTTGTTGGATCATTTCCCCTCAGTGGGCTCTGTACCAGAGAAAAGCTGCTCAGAACACAGAAGTTATCACAACTGCCTGCAGTTTCCAGTCCCTCAGAGAAGGACACACTACAGTACAAGGACACAGACATACTTCAGCCAAAAACCTTTCTGCAGCATTGTAACTACAATTGCAATATATTGATTACTGCATTGCACAGTGATGCTGCAGTTTATTTCGATCCTGTCTTCATTGGCACCTCCCTGAAGTTCAACACGTTTCTCAAACCCCCTCCAAGATGCTGCTCCTCCTTGGTTACAGGAATGACCATGAAGAGAGCTAGTTAGCATTTCTTTTGGTTTTGATTAGAAAATATTGCCCTGAAAGGAAATTAATTCTTCTCTGGAGCCCTTCAACCATTAATTGAAGCCACCACAAAAGGTATTTAGGGAGGATATTGAACTGACAAGAACTAAGATGATCCACAAAGATTTATTCAAAAAGGTGTAAAGATAGAACAGGTCATACTCAGTGCTTTGGATTCACCTGCATTCTCATAAAGTGAAAAGCAGGAAGTGCTAAGGTGAATAACTAGTTTGAAGGGCGTTATTTTTAGCTTGCGTTGTCAGAACAGAGTTTGCAGACTGTGTAAATTAGAGGACATTGCTGGGTGAGAAATCCTGGAGATAGGCAAGAAGCTAATCTAAAGAAATATTCTTAATTTAAACATGTCAGTAGTAGCTAATGCTGGACTTATTTTGTCCCCCCCAAAGCAATGAAATAGCTTTTGCCATACCTTTCAGAGAAAGCTGTGTGTTGTTCCAAAACATGTCCTCCGATGCTCTGCTTGGAGCCACCTCTCTTGCGTTAATGATTTCCACTTTTCCTTTAATGACAGAGCAAGGAAGACGATGTTTAGCTCTGGACTCAGTACACAGGCATGGTCTCCGGTAAAGTCTGATCAATATGAGCCAGTTTCTTGGCAATTATTTTGAGGACAGTGTGTTCCCCCAGAGGCAGTGAGAATCAATCTTTTACCCTTATTCAGGTAGGATAAATCACCTGCTTGAGTAAAGACTTATCAAACTGTTCCAGATGTGTATGGTCCTGTCCCTTACCTGTGCTGCTATAGATGGTAAAGAAGAGACCCCCTCCAATGCCCATGCTGTGAGCATTCATGAGTCCTACACAGAGCATAGCTGCAATTGCAGCATCCACTGCTGATCCACCTTGCTGAAGGATGTCCCTGTGAAGCAGAAGAGAAGGCATCACATGGTGACATGTTACAGTGTCTCAGCTACCTGTGAGCAGTCAATTAACCTCATCAGAGAAGCTATGACAGATTCTCTAATGCCAATTTGTCTATAGATTCCTCAGGAAAAAGAAGTTTTGCGCTTCTATCAACTTAGAGAACAGATCCTAATGGTCCAGTTCCAGACCAGATCAGCCCTCAGAGACACATCCACACTAGTCTGGAAACACCAAGATGTGTCAAAGTGCATGCGGGGACAGGCATCCCAGACACATTCACATGAGAAATGACAATGCTCGGAGGAGCCTGAAATCTCAGCATTTGAATCTGGGACTAGAGGACAGCTTGATAAACGGATTTTATAAGGAGCTCAAAAAAATCTCTTGTTCCCATTGTTCATGGATCATCATGGGGATCTTTGCCTGCTATGCTGTGTTTGAGCAACTGCAGTAACTTTGGTAAGGAATGGTAAAAGCCAGGTTTTATTATGGCCTCCTCTTTCCACAGGGAGTTTAGAGATGACCTGTGCTGGTCATCTGCCAGGCTTGCACCCGGACATCAGGGAAACAACAGTTTTATCTTGTGCAAGAGGTGTCAGAGCTAACGCGAGTCACAGAACAATTAGTAGGTACCTTCCAATTATCGAGCACTGCCCCGCGTCTGTCGCCACAGCCGCCTTCTTGTAAGTGTGTGTGTACCCTGAGTCAGAGGGCAGCCCAAAGAAGAGACACAGGAACAAGATGAACCCCAGCAGGGCTGCAGTCAGGACTCCAGTCACCACATAGCACTTCTTCATCTTCCTGTGGAACGAGACAGGATTGTCAACCTTGCAGCTTCTGGGGTGCATGGGAACTAGAAAGCAGATGATCAGGCACAAGAGCAGCCTTTTCATCTCCCTTCTTTCACATCCACTGTTTCCCCCTTCTACCCCCCAGCAGCTGAAGCTCTGCACATGGAAGGGTGGCTTGGGAAGGAGTGGCCAGGGGAGCTGGGAGCCCAATTCTGTATTCCTTGACATTCACAACAGGGTAATGCCCTGTTTTTAAATGGACTATCAAGAGAGAAGAGGATATTCAAGATGTCCTGGTACTGTTACCTTTCAATGGTGATAGGACAACCCAGCTCTTTATGACTACGCTCTGAAGATTTTAAATGTTCAGCAAGCATTTAAGTTATGCTCTGTTTGGGAGAACAGGGGCCCAGTGCCAGACTGGATTTTATCTAGATGCTAAATCAAGTCGGGAATACCAGTCAGAGAGTCTTCACCAGATTTCCCGCTCCTGCACATGCTGGCAAGGCCTTTGCCCCCTTTGTAATGTGATGGAGTTGGGCACTGCATCCTGCCCACACCCTGGATGCAAGCCGGATTTGATCTTTTCCTCCCTATTTTTAGCCACATGGTGAAGCTGTATATGACTCCTTCCCATCTTTCCAGCCCTTGAGCTATGAGCAGTGAATGGCTTCCTCCTCCCCCGAACCTCTCACAAACAGGGTCTTACAAATATTTGCTCACTCAGATTCATATCAAGACCTTTTCTATGGGCATTGCCAGTACCATTTCTAGGCCCCTGCCATCACTGTGCAGAACAACTATTCTAACAACTCCAAAGCTTTTCTCAGCTTCCCCTTTACCCATTCCTGCCATCCTGTTTGCAAAGTGATCTGCTTCAGTGAGCACCTGAAAGCTCAGTGTTACCAGAAAGGAAAAGGCCCCAACAGCAACTTGGGCTAGTTACAGCAGGTAGGCAACCTCATACACCAAAAAACCAGCAGATTCATAGGTGAGAAGGGAAATTCAAAGAGCAGAACATAACTGATGTTAGTCATATCATTTTCAGAGGAAAAATTAAAAAAGAAATTAACTTTATATAATGTGCTTTCAAACACCATGTCTGTGAAGGAGTCTCTGTCCAGAAGGCTATGAATGACCACTGCAAAACACATCTTAGTCATTAGCAAGCAACCTTGGCCAAACTATTTGGCACACCCCAGTATGAGCACAGCATCCCACCCTGTCCAGGGCCCTTGGCCAGAGCACCTTTCCAATAAGCCTGCCATTTCCAGAGGGTGATGGCCAGTGCTCATGTCTCCATGTTTCCCGGTCATGCACACAGCTGCTCCTGGGGTGCACAGGGTTATAGTTCATCTGTGAGTGAGCAGAAGTCATCAAGGAGCTCTCTGGCATGCATGTTACAGATAAACACCAGGAAGATTTGAGAACTATTGAAGGGATGAAGAGTCACTACCACCTTGTTGGGACTGACAGTTGATGAAATACATCTTGAACAGCTACACTTTGACCCATTTCCTTTTCCATTACAAGACCTAAAAAAGGTCTTGCAATTTTACCATTTGTAATTTTCACCATCTTGTAAATTTACCATTACAAGACCATCAAAAAAGACCTAAATTATTTATATTACCTTCAGGGACCGACTTCCCCCTCTGTAGAGCAGCTCTGCGTGTTAACTTTGACTACTGTACTTGTGTAATAGGCAAAATGCCCTTTACCTTTTGGAAGCATCTTGCCACATTCAGAGACAAGCCAATCCATGGCATTGTGGGTGAAGAGTGGATCCATCAACCCTACCCTCTGTGGATGTTCAAGAGACCAAAATAGAGCAAACTCCAGCAGCCAGAGCAGCACTCGGTGCCTTGCAGCAGCAGCAGGATTAGGGAGCAGTGAGCATGCCAGCGCTGAGGTAACTAGAGGAAACAGGCCAGGCCAGCCAAACCAAAACTCTTCTCAGAGGGAGGAGACCAACAACCACTGTCCCCTCACCCACCCCACTCCTGTTATTTCAATTAGGAGGTATCTAACCAAAACCTGTATCTGTGAGTCTCATTCTGAGCACTAATGATATCTCCAAGTAATGCAGCTCAAACCAGGGTGTAAATCTACTGCTGTTCTGCAAACAAATGTCAACTGAGAGCAGTAAAAGGTAAATGGATGAAACTTCTTTCCAGGTTCTAGAACTTGATTTACACTCAACTACTTTTAGAAGAAAACAGTGGCGTGTTAGCAGAGCAATGACTGTGCAGGGAAACAGAGAAGCCATTATGCCCCCACAATAGCTCACACACAGCCTCAGAGTTTAAAGGCAGTTTTGTTTGTTGGCAGAGGGAGCTCAGCTTCAGCACTGGCAGTCTCCTCCAGGCTTCACAAGAAATGCCAGGGGAGCTTTTATCTATGCCCCAGCCAGGCAGAAGGTACTTTGTTTCATCTGAAGGCTGTTCTATGCTGGGCTGTCCTGCAAGCACAGGGTGACTCAAGTGCCTTGGTGGGTAAGTTAACCCATAGGCTTCTGGCTGGGGCTGTGCAATTCTGTACAGTAGCCTGCCCCACTGCCAGGCCAGGCAAGATATTCTGTGAGCAGGAGAGCAGAAGGGGAAACCTCAGCTGGTAGCTCTGCTCTCATCTTTCACCTCCTCTCTGGATTCAGATGATGGTCATGAGAATCTCCTAGGCCTATAAGAGCTTCAAGCAGAGTGTCCAGCTGCCTGGTGAGCGTACAGACCTTGAAAAGGGCTCTCCAGCCCACTTCATAAAACTCAGGTGCAGCTCCAGGCACACTGCCAGTCCCTCAGACACATGCTACTGGCAGCAGGAACAAGCACACAAACTGCTGTGAAGAAGAGACACTGCTTGCCAGGCACTGCTTCTGTACCTCACTGTGGGACCACATTGCCCTCTGTGGCGCAACTGGGGCCAGAAAAAGTGAATGCTCTTGATAAAAGTGCATCTGTGCAATCTGTCAGATTGATCCTACTAAGGAAGAAACAAATGTACGAGCTAAAGGTCTGCAGCTTTCTCTTCTTAAATAGCACAGAAGGAAAACTCAGCTGAGGATAACCCTCTCTGCCTTAACTGCCAGCTCAACTCCCTTAAGTTCCTTAACCTCTTTCAGGCCTGACCCTAGAGGGAAACATCCCTTGCACAGTTCTTACTGCCTTCCTAGCTGTAGCGCAGCAGAGACCCAGAGGCATTTGTTTTCTGTACGGCAAGTGGGAGATGGATCAGAAGCCTGCAGATATCCATCCTCTAGCACACCTTTCCATACTGCCCTGTGCTCTGGGTAGGTGCATTGCAGGAATTTTGCACCAATGGTCTTTTTGAGTCTCAAGTCCCCACTAGGATTTATTGTTGGGTGCGGAGCAGCAGCTGCAGGCCCACGCATGAGCTACTGTCTGCTGAGGCTAGCTTTAACCTCCAAATCTCTGCCAAATCCAGCTGTTTGGAAGCTTGCCTAGCACTTCAGTCACACAGCACTGGTTGGCAGCAGCAATAGGTCTCCAGGAAAGAGGCCTATAAAACCATTATAAGCAGTATGATTATTTCTCACTGTTATAAAGTTCCAACAGCCAATCCTAGCCATGGAATTTATAATGTAGTCTGATAATCTGTCTTAATTTGTATTAGGAGAGGGGGAGGACCAGCAAGTACTAGAGTTACGCTTGTATGAGCAAGCCAAATGAGCTGTATTCAGATGTGTCACAACATTCACAACCTTATTTAAACATCACACTTTTTGAATTAGAAGAATCCAGTGCAACAGGCTAGCTAGTGTCAGGCAGGAAATACAGAGTCTGACATCTCTGCCAAGAGGGCTGGGGGGTATGCTGTAGAGATGAGGAAGCTGCCATGGTCAGGGAAAGCACCGGGAGAACTGAAAGAGATGTACTAACCAGAAAGCAGGGGCGAGAGAACAGTGGAATACCAGAGGATGACAAGGGAGTTCATGCACTGCCTTGTTCTTGAATGGAGCACTGAAGGAATCATTCACCGACAACATCTGGAACTTTAACTCCAAACTTTAACCCAAGAGGTCTGTGCTTTAAACCCTTCATGCAAAGGCTGCATACCTCAGCACCACTCCTAATCATTCCTTGTACTCCCAGCCCCAACCCAGTAGCCAGCACTTGGCCACTAGCTTCAAGACATTCCCCAAGCAGCACACATGCAGGCAGGCAGATTCTCCTATGAGGTACTGATCTTCATGGTGACTAGCAGGCATTTTTTTCCATAACTATTTATACCTTGTCCACATGGTGTCTTCTAGAGACTTTAAACAAAGTATTAATAACCACCTCTTGTATCTAAGGAAATCACTTCCAATTCAGGTCTGATACAGATTTCTGTAGAAAGCTGACTCAAAGACTAAAGTACCTGGAATTCAAAATAAGCAGATATTTTAAGTCTAGTAAATTCTACGCCATGCAATGAGATAGGAGATACATTCTTGTATTGAGCTGGAACTTAAAACTATGAAGTTCTGGTACATACCCATCACAAGATTTAAGTTGAAGTCTTATGCAGTCTTCATCTCTACCAATGATAAGGGAACTTCAGCAGAGTTCAACCAAGCCATAAAGAAGCCCAAAGAGGCTTCCAAATTCAGATCTAGGCACTGGTCCTGCCTGGAGCAGGGAGAAAGAGCAGTCCCTGGAGAGACTCAGTAACTCCATTTGACACAGTTAAAAGCCTTCCTCAGAGCTAGTGCTCCATGTTGGTTCCTGTCCTGCTGTCCTGCACCCTGTGTGACTTGCTGCCTCCTTCCCCTCAGATGTAGGCAGTATTTTGCCCAATGTAGAGCAAACTCTGAGCTCACCAAAAGACAAGAATTTCCTCTTGAAGCAACTTTCCCCCCCCCTGAAAAAAGCTTTCATGTTTTCCTGAAGAAATTTCAGTGTCAAATCAAACAATTTTTATTTTAAGACACCCAGCATAAACTATGAAGTGAAAAAAGGCAGAATGGTGAAATAAATGCAGAATACCCCATTTCACATTGTTTTCTCAGTGTTTTCTTGTTGGGGACCTTCCAGAAATCCATAACTGTCAAACTTAATCTCAAAAATGCAAGTTACTAAGATAAAGTTGTCTAAACCCATTCAGAATATCACTGTTACGTTCACTCACAATTTAAAATCAAAATGCTTCTTAAAATTGTTCTATTCTCCCAACTGCTGCAAAAGATGTTTTCAAATGCTCTTCTGACATTCAACTAGAAGTTGTTTATTAGACTTGAGCGTATTCAGACTCGTTAGTCAGGTCCCATCAATTCTCTTTTGGCAAGCTTTCATCTGAGTGTTAAAAAAGTCACATTGTCACAAAAGCCTGTTGAATAAGATCCCACACAGCACTTCCAGGCTGAGGGGAATAGCCTAATGAAGGTAATTTGTAATTTCCCCTTACCTTTCAAACATATTTGCAAGTCCGTCTTGTCCTTTTTGCGCAGATCTCTATGTACTGATATCCTCTGAATATCCTTGCTCAAGCATTGAACCGTTTACTAGGGACAGTACATCCTTGTAGCAGTAACCACTTATCTTCCCTTAAAAGCTCTCTGAAGTGTATCATTTGATATTTGTACTGTTCTGCTCACGGAGACCAACTCGTTGAAACTCATTATGTTTGAATTCACAGTACGAGAGGAATGCATATGTAATCATTGACTAGGTGAAGTGTCAAGAATCCACACCTTTTAAAATGCATATTTTAGCATTCACAAAGATTGTGTATCACCAGCAGAATCATTCTGTGTTCTTGAATTCAGTTACTACATGGTACAAACATGAATTTCCCCACACCTCATCACTAGCTCTTAAGTTCTGAGCAAATATGTGGTCATCTTAAGTGGAAGTGCTCCCATCTCATGTACCCTCACACCCCTCTTGCCTAATCAACTTGCACACTGTGGCTCAAAAAGAGATGGATTTCAAGTGTGTCTGTACCTTGCAGCTTAAACCCAGACAGATGTAAACTCTACGTTTGGTAGGAATAACCTCTCTGCCAAATGTGAGCCACTGCCTGCAATGCGAGGGCACTTGACCAGCTCACATACCTGTTCTTCAGTAATCACAACTACACAGCACTTTAAATTGTCATTGGGTTTAGTTCAGATTAACACTCCTGTCATCTCGCTGCAAAGAGAAGATGCAATGCCTGTTCTGCTACCCCTGCACCCATAGCAGCACCCTCTGGCAGGATGGATGGCAGAGCAGGAAGGTAGGGATGAAGAAACCTGCCCTCCATCACTTATCCTCATTGGTACTTTTAAGCAACAATCCTACATACCTGTTTGTGCCAGGTCTGGAAGCATGGTTGCAGCTCAAAGGTTGCAGCTCACCTGCCATAGAAGAGTGTAGCATAAACCCCAGTAGCAGCCCAGACTCAAGGTAATGAGCTGCACAAACTGTCCTTGTACTCTAACAACTTGGTTACTAAAGCTGAATGCCCATCCAGAATGCAGCATGGGCAAATCACAGCAAGAGTTCAAGCCCACATGTCTTGTGGCCAGGTGGCTGTCCTGTAAACACAGAATGAAGCAAAGTCTGCCTGGATGCCAGTCAACACTGCCTGATGCTATCTTTTGACTACTAGGATTAGTCAACTGGTTAATGTCTCGATTCCAAATATGTTCAGTCTCTCTGCCCCACTCCAACCTTTGATACACCAGATCTTTACTGACTTCAGAAGGATGGTACCTGTACTACAATGACTCATTAACAAAGTTTGGCCTAGCTTCAAAAGTAAAAGTATTTGAGAACATGTTTCCCCTGCTTCAAAATACACATCTTAATAGCAACAAAATGGAGTTCTCTTTGTCATTTACATTTGGTAAAATCAGTACTATAAAACAAGAGCATTACAGCCTTAAGATATTTGGAAGAGATTTAGCATGTGCACATCTTTCAAATACCCCTTTCAACTTCAGAACCATAAAACTATGTCCCTGAAGTAGGCCTAGGTCAGAAGAGTGCCTCTTGTCAGCATGTTTGTATCAGAGGGTGCAAGGTGACATGGAAATGCTGCTAGCTGTAAGAGATCCCTGTTCTAAATCATAATTATCCAACTGTTACTCTTCATCCCAGTTGCTGAAAGGCAAATTTTAGAACAGTAAGCCACCAAAATGAAGCAAATTCCTATGTCCTTCATGGGCAATGCAGTCTCATCTGTGCATATTCTTATCAGCACAGAGCTGGAGTAACTTGGATGCTCCTCAGCAAGTTACTCTTTCACTTATGTATGAGTAGAGTTGAGGATAGGGTCAGAGAAAGTTACGAAACCTAAAGTTAGTGTTTCTGGTTCTGATATAGATAAATAGCTTGCTACATACAGGTTGTGCTATGTACAACTACCTCATTTCAGTTTACATGGTCTTTGGGAACTGACAAGTATCTCTGTGTAGGCATTAATACAACAGATAATCCTGTTATAACTCAGCCTTGCATGTTTCAAGAAGCAAAGCCACATCACAGAGTAATACCATGTTTAATGCAGCTACATGGCCGCCTTGCTAATCTCAGCATAGAATTATAAAACCCATTACAAAAAAAGAGAAAAAGTATCTCCTGCAGGGCTTGCCACCTCTTTCCACTTGTGATGCTCATGGCATGGTCAGCTTTAAAATTATCCAAAAATTAGCATGTGCTATTACATTGAAACATGAGCAACAGAGTGAAATCTCCATTTGTTTCTTCTGAAGGAATGCATTTGTCAGCATGTGAAGCAATGCCTTCACAGCTCTTGTAATAGAACTTGCAGGTACTGAAAACCACCAGGCAACCTAAAGGCACTTCTAGGTAATTTTCCTTTTTGCTTCTTCCCTTACCCCCACTGATTTTTTTCCATGGGAATTTCATGAAGCAACACCAGCAACGACTCACACAACACAGATCACACAATCACATCTACTGTTAAAATTCCTTCTTTTATGGCAGGACATGTAATCCAATCCAATCCTCCATTTCCTGATGTTTTAACTAACACCTTATTGGAACAGAAGCTGTTACAAGATGCCCCAATTTTGCAGGTTAGCTCTTTTTTTTTCCATGAGGAAGTCTTTCCCCTCTAATAGAACAATGTTGAATTCCAATACTACCTGAACAGAAGCATCAAATAGTATCTTGAGTGTCCAGTAACACAGAGATGTAAATAAGCCTGCAAAGCTTCTTCTTACAAAATAAGTTTCCTTTCTGATCCCTTGCTCCACTCTTCCACCTTTAGGGTCCCCAGTGGAAGTCAGGTACCACCTGTGTGTGTAGCAGACAGTCCTAATTTAAGCTGGACACCACATAAAAACCACTAATGCAAAAAAGATCACTGCTAAAAAAGTCTTGGAAAACAAGTGACTAGGGGAGACTGTTAAGAGAAAAGGCACTATAGGAACTGGAAAAGTTGCCTAGCTTGTAATAGGTCAAACTGACTAAGAACACAGGCACAACAGCTGACTTTCAAAGCTGAAACTAAATAAGCAGATGTTGGTTCAGAGCCAAAGCACCTCCTTCCCCTCCAATGAGAGCTGCTTCCACTATAACACACCTGCTCAAAGAGGAAGAACCCACTAAACTCATTTTATGAAGTCTGGTTTCCAATAATAATCTGTAGGTGCAAAGGTAAGCAATGAAGAGATAATTGGAAAATGGGGAGGTTTATTATCCTTTCTTGCCAGCCAGTTCTGGTTACATTCTTCTACACACAAAGGTAGCTGAAGTAGTGTCACTAGGACTTCTAGTGTGACAGCTCACAAGGCTCCTTGGTGGCTATTGATTGCTGTGTAGAAGCAGCAGCAATTCACCTTTGACAGAGAAAACTGGGATGTGCTTAATAGAGGAAAGTTTTGATAAAGCCTTTTGAGGTTGTACTTTTCTGACATCAAGGATTTGTGCAACTGGCATATTAATAAAATTGTTATGATCCCAATGGGTTCCGATTCTTGTAAAGTTACTATAATCCTAATGATATTCCAGATGTAGAAAAGAGATAAATCTAAAGGAGACAATAATTAGACAGTGGTATAAGATCTTCAAATGGATTATGACTGATACATAGATTATACAGCTTAGGTGATAAGAAGGGTCAGCACGTTGCCTGAGCTGTTTTAGAAAGGATATTTCTACATCTTGTGTGATCTTGTTCTGCCAGATAGACAATGTATGTATGAAAGAAGTATCAGCTTAGTAGTGGTGTTCTGTTTTGTAAGAGCACTTTCTTGATTTCGATAAAAAAGGACGTTAACCGTTGTTTCCTATTTTCCGTTCAAATGACTGGCTGCAATAACTCAGTATGCCAAAGTGAGCATAATGCCAGTAACAAGGACGAATTCATTAAGCCTTATCTAATTTCAAGTCTTATCTGACAATAAATGCAGATCTTCTGCTCATCCCTTCCAGAAAAGGGCATCTGTCCTCTGTTCAAAGTTTGTCTTATCACTTTTCCTCGATTTATTTTCCTTCTGCTACTTAGTCTTTACGCATAAATTTTATGTGTATTTATGTCAAGCTCCACAGTTTCCAAAACCTACACCAATCTGTGCTATTTATTTATCAGCTTTATGAAGCCCTTTCATCTTTGCAAACCCTTTCTGCCAGGCCAGCAAGGACTTGCAGCTAACAGGCCTGCCTTTCCCACAGCAGCCAATAATCAGCTCAGCAACACAATCCCAGACAGCTTCCCCTCAAACCCAAAGTGCTGGCATAAAAGGGAGGAGAGGGCTCCTGAAGGAATGGAGGGGGAAAGAAGAGGGAATAATGTGGGGTAAAGAAGAAAACCTAAACTGGTAGAAGGGAAAAACAGGAAAGGAGAATGAAGGAGGCAGGTAGGAGGACAAAAAAGTCTAAAGGAAAGGAGGAAGCAACAAACCAATGCCCATTCTCAGAGCTAGATGTTTTCTTCAGTTTAGCCTGACTGCTGCAGTTGGATCTATCCTTCACATACATGCTGAAGCTCTCAGATCACGGATAAAGCATGGACTTTCTTAGTGCTCTGCAGAAGGATTTACTTGATGTTATTGTCATAACAGACAACTATTTATTTCATAGACTGTAGAGCACCTGGACAGCAAAGACACCCCCAGCATCATCGCATTGTCCTGGCAGCTTTTCTGGCTCTGCACCTGCCTCCTGGCCTTCCGCTTTGTTGGCAGGTAAGAAAGAAACCTGTCAGTGCTTGACCTCCAGTCCAATAGGGTTTGCATTTTCTAGGTTATATTCCAAAGCACAGAATGATGTGAAAAGAGGAGATATGCAAGATCTGCGTATTTCAGCCCAGCAACTGGCTTTCTCTGAAAAGGACTGTTTTTCAACAGGACATTGATTTAAGTAAGATTTTTTTGTCTTTAAGAAACTATGAAATCTGCCTTTCAGTGTTTGTATAGCTCTGACCTCTACAGTAGTTCAAGAGTCTTTCCTCTGTCAGATAAGCACTTATCTTAATGATGCTGTATATAAAACTAGGGTCAAATTGTGACTCAGCCTTATGACCCTACATAGCAACTTTTCATAGACCATCAAGTAGGGTGGTAGATAAGATACCCTCAAAGGGTTGGATGGGCCATGAAGAGGTGAAATATCTTGCCCACTGACCTGAGTAAGATCCCTGGTTACTAGACTCCCAGCTCCTTTTGCTGATCTCAGCCTCTGTCAGAAAACTGAATTCCTCTGGAAACAATCAGTTAAGGTACTTCTGATCCTATTAAGTCACAGCATTAAGCAACAACCCTACGGGGTGTTCAGATTGCCTGGACAGAGACTCTGCTGCCTGTGACCTGGCCTTCATTAACTGAGAGAATCCAAAGTCAACACAGTAGATTAAAACCTGGCAATCCCTATAAAAGAGAAACACTTGCTCTTCAAACCTAATCCTGAAACAAAGGTACACTTTTATAACTATGATTAAAGAGCTGGAAAGGCATGCAAGAAAGGGAAAGAAACAACTCTTCAACTTCACACCCCAAAATAAGGAGATGGTAATATACAATCATGCTGTTTACTCACTACTTTAAAAGGTCTGCTCTCCCTGCGTGCAGTTCAACTTCGGCTAGTGATACCAAAAGGCTTCTGCCTTGCTCTCTTCCCCTTACTCTTCAATGGTTCCCAGAAGCAGAGATTTCAAAAGCAAGATCGGTCATACAGAGCCAAGAGGCAGCAAGTCTTTATATATGGGAGTGGTAAGAGAGGGTGATGTACTCATATCTTTGAGCAGCAAAGGCATGCTACCCTTCCCCCTCCCTGTCCCTGAAGAATTGCTGGCTCACAGGGCAAGCTGAGAACAGAGTGGACAGGCACTTTCCGTGCCGCACTTTCTCACGGTAAAGGGAACAGTGTAGAGGGTGGGGATCAGAGAAAGACCAGACTTGAATGGAGACAATACTTTGATGTTAGATACTCCCAGGAGTGAATCTGTTCTGGCAAAGTTGTTTCTTTCCTCTTCTTCACATATCAAACAATAACTCTGCCAGTTGCTGACTTTGTCTGTGGCACAAGTCCTGACAGCAAGTGTTACAGCAATGTTGCCCCCACACTCACCGTGTTAGGGAAAAGCCCACTCCTTGCACTCTTCAAAGTTAGCTGATGCTGGAGCACTGCCCTGCTCCATGGCCATATGGCCTGGGAGCTCTATGGAGAAAGAATGTGTATCCCATAAAAGGTGGTGTCCTGGACACTGACCTGGGAAGCTCAAGAGGCATATCCTGTCCTCCATCAGAGGAAGTCTTGTAGCCTGTGAATGGAGAGGAAATCTCTCAAGGATGTACCATTGCTCTCCAAAGGGAAAATAATTCACTTTCAGCTTCCTCCATTACAGTTTGTTGATCTTTCACTGAAGGGTTTGACCATGAAAAACTACGTCATGAATTAGGACAAGGTTTGCCTGATTCAGAGCTGTAAATTACTGATTGAGTATCTCTGGGATAGCTGTATAAAGGAGATGCCAAGGCTAACAGAAGATATCCATGTGTTCTCAGCTGAGGCAACTGGAAAAGGAAGAAGCCAGCCCAGGAATTCATAGAGTCACTGTCACTGACAATCAACAGCACAAAGATCTGCAGGATCATGCAACAACAGCCAAATAAATGCCACCAGCTTATAGAATCGAAATCCTTAACCATCAGGAGCCTCCATGGCTAGTTCTTAGGTTTGGGTGGGGAAGGGAGATGTGGTAATGACTCTTGCAAACAGAGCTGCCTGTGCAATGCATAGCAAACTGGAGAAAGACCTTACTTTTGCCAGTTCCCAGATTATTTTTCAGCCAGAGATCTCTCCTGTTCTCTTCACATTACATTGTGCCAGCTTAAGTAAACAAGCTATCTAAAATACTGCAAGGAGTGTTCCTGTATACCAAATCATGGTCCAAATCTCCCTAAGGAATGGGCCTGTTTTGAAAGCGTGAAGCGACTCAAAAGCAGATACATATATGAGTTAGATCCCCTTCTAACTGCTGGAAGGCTGCATAAAAGAGGAGTTTTTTTCCAGATCTAGGACAAACTAGCTTTTTCTTACATATGTTAAGATTTGTTGACTATATTTGCATTCCCCTGCAAATTACATAAACATGATCTCAGTAAACTACTCCCTCTTGTTCTGTTGCTTTAGAAGAGGTCTGGCTATGGAGTTGTTGGGATCAAACCAGAAACAGCTGAATTGCTTCAATATTGTTACCCAAAGAAGAAATCTGCACCCTTGGCCGGCACTGTGCAGCACAACCACAACTGCAGCAAACCCTTCCAACCCCATTTGCTCAAGGTGTAGCATGTCCTGTACAGGATAGTTTGGAGACAGGCTGAACACATTATGTGGGTGGCAGAGTGAGCTCTAACCAAATTGTAGGCAGAAAGAGGAAAAAAAGTCACAATAGGTCCCTTCCCCTATTTCTCCACTGATACTCATGGTACAAGAGGGAATCACACAGGGGAGGCTGTGTAAAGATGCCTACCAAATAACAGTCTCCAGTACTCACTACATCTACTGGAAGACACTCAAACTCCATAATCAGTCCAGATCGTCAAATTCTTATCACCATCACCACAAGAGTTTTTACTAACATAAGAGCATTTTGAAGTTACTATCAGGGCTAGGGAATCTTACAGGGCAACATGAGAAAAGCATTCATGTCCCCACTTTAGCGACGGGGCAACAAACAGTCTTTCACAGGGGTAACAGCATGTCAGTGTCAAGGCTGGAATAAGGAATCTTCCCCCCAGATTCTTTTAATGATGCTGCTAGACATCACCTTTCTTCCCTGTCATGTGTCTGATATATTTAATAAATCCAGACGCAGCTGGAAGTGACAAGTGCAGAGGCTGACAATGATCTAACTCCACAGCGCCTGCAGCTCCGTGGGCTGTTGTTTCCACATATTCTCATGGCTTTGGTTTTTCCCTCGCTGTAAACAGGAAATGAATAAAACATGAAGGTAACTCTGTCTCCTTGTGACAAATGACAGCAGATTAGATTGCGGGAGAGGAGCTGGGGAGAAGTTCAAAGTGTTTGTTCTTTAATGGAAAACGTGTGGATTATTATAGAAAGTTGTTGTGTGACTAATTGCTGTTAAAGTCTAACCAAAGCAAGAGGGCCCTAAAAACAGAGGAACAAGGGCTTCATCCAGGAAGAGCCAAGGTCCACTACACAGACCTTCACAAACCTTTTTTCAATTCTGCCTCAGAATCAGTGGGATTCAGAGGAGAGAGGCTTGTAAGGACACAAACAAACACTGACCCAAGGCTCAGCCCCAGAGATCTGTGTGTGCAGCCCGCCCAAACTTTGCCTTAGGAGAGGTGCATTTCTCGGGAAGTCTCACAACTTCTTGTCCCTTTCTCAGCTGTTTCTGCTGCAGAATTAGCTCTGCCAGTGTTGGAACAACAAATGAAACCTCTCAGCATAAAATTCAGCACATCCTGGTAAGCCAGAATCAGCCCTGGGTTACCTTAGTATTGCAAGTTTTCAACTGGACCAATTAGCAGCTCCTGCCCCATAGCAGAGGCAGGGTTGGAACCTCTCAAAGAGGGATGGGACAAAGCAGCAGAGGCCAGAAGCAGTGCAGCATCCACAGATTTGTTATCCCCACTTGCCAACCCACATCCCCAGGCTTGTTGGTGCCTGCCTGGGGCACTCAGCTGACATGGGAACCAACCCATCTTCCAAGGGTGCTGCAGGAGCAAAGAGCCACTGATGGCTGTTAAATTGCTCTGTTAGAATTTCTACTGAGTCCCCAAGAAGGCTTTAGATAAAGAGCTAATTTGCACCCAGTGTGTGCAAGTACTTTCTGACTGCACCTCCACCAGCCTCCAGAGGCCAAAACCATCTAGGGGATGACCACACAAAAACAATAGTTTCATGGGCTGGGGAGCTCTGATTTACACCAGGGCCCTTTTTCCTGCTGTGGGCAGGTGAGGAGGGCACAGAGCAGTACAGGTAATTCACACAGCACTACACAGGAAGATCTTGCCTGTGCCAGACAGCTCACACCATAGTGGAGAATCCGGACTTCCATTTTTTTTAATTTCAGCAGTTCTCAGCACCTCACACTGTTTGCTCCCCAGAATGGCAGCCTTGGGAAATACATGATTTTCCTTTCTAAAGATGTCACTCCCTGTAGCTAGGATTATTCTCCTAGTCCTTCAGGCTCACAGTTAAGACTTCGGTAACAGTTCCTCTGCATGTGCCTATTTGCAACCCAACAGTTTGACCTTAAGAGGAAAATGTACTGTACAGGTTTAATCTTGATAAAAACTTTCTTGAGCCACAGCCCACATGTGGGATGGACACTACTATACAATGGCTCCTGTCACAGCCCATGCTTCAGCTAAGCAGTAAAGCATGCTCACCTTCCACCAGCTCAGGGGCACACACTGGATGATTCTGCGCTTTCCCAGGATGGTGGTCACATGATTACATCCAAAAGGACCACAGAGACTTGAAAGGCCTCTGCATCTGAGTGCAGAAACCTGGCAGGCTTGATGTTCACAGCATCTCCTCCTCTGGGCAGAGCATAACATTGGAATAGGTAAGTGCTCAAATACCAACATGTCTCCCACCCTGAGAGAGGCAACCTGCTATCAGGCAAACAAGACTCACATCTCAAGTACAGGTTCCAAAGCCCTAGGTGTCAGAAAACAGTCCCTCTCTGGTTTATCTAGCCCACTGTCCAGCCTTCTTTAGGCTTGTTTGTTTTGGTGCTGCAAAGGGCACAGAGACTGCCATTGCTTTTGAGATACCAGAATCACAGGCTTCTGCCCCAAAGCACTTGCAACCTGTTGTGGAAACTGTGAACATCCAAGTTGGCTGGAGGCAGAGGCTGTACCACCATAGCTCCAGGGAAGACCCACTTGCTATGGCTTTGGGAGCAGCATGCATGCCACAGAGGCTGGATAGAGAGTGCTACACAGGGGCTCAGCTGGCACATGAACTTGGCCTCTCCAACCCGCACAGATGGGCTGCTCTGCTTTCTCCCCACAGCCTCTTTCTGTTGGGATAGGCCACATGCTTGGTGTTTTCCCATCTGCTGAGCCCACACCTGCTGCCCTTTCCACTCCAGTGGGAATCACAGATCCCTTCACCACATTTCAACTTGGTCTCTGGTCTCTGGGGAAAGCTTTGTTTATTTTCCCAATATGCCAGGGCTGCAGCTAGCTGGCAGAGCAGGCAGCAGGCCAGTCACACCTGCATAGCACAACACAAAGGGATATGAGTGAACAAGCTGCTTTTACCCCACCCTTTATCAACCTGGGACCCTTGACCACTGGTCCCAGGCAGAGAGAAATAACAACAGATAGGAAATTACAGGCATTCCTCTGGCTCTGAGCTCTCAAAGGTCAGGGTGTTTCTCACAGGTCAAGAGGAGGTGCACTACAAACATAGGCACCCCTTATATTACAAGAGCTGCAGCAGCTGGTGCCATCAGGCACAAATGGACATTTGCAGGGAGGCAAGTGGCCTCATCCCTCCCTCTCAGCATGGGGGAAGAGGGATGAGGTGAGGTCAGCCTGGTGTGAAATGGGGTTTGGGTGAAACATCTTGTGGACTCAATGAAGCTGCTCTCCCATGAGAGCTCCCTTGGCCAGAAATCAAGTTTGAAATCCAGCGGTGCCAGGCAGGCTTGTGCAGAGACAGAAGACCAGATAAAAGAGACCTCTTTTTTGTATTCTTAAGAGTGCAGGAAGAAGGGATTAGTTCAGGGCTCAGTCTGGCTGTTCAGATCTGAGGCTACCAGAAACACTGGCTATTCTTGAAAAGGCTTCCTGCCTTCCTCTATGCCACCCTGGCTGCCTCACTGGCTCCTGCCACAGAGATCCCACCAGCCTCGAGCTAATTTAGGCTCATGGAAGAGAACACAGAAACACAATGGTGCCAGGAGTGAAAGCAGTGGATGACACCCAGGAGACTTATCCTTATCAAGGAACAACATTATATCAAAGGGGAGCTGTGAAGACAGGGAAGAGCCTTTTATAAAACTCACAATTGAGCCAAATCCTGTAGCTTTCACATGTTAGTCCCCCAGAAACCCTATCATGAAGACTGACCCAAAGGGGGACTCAGCTGCCAGGTCAGGTCGCCTGCCAGACGTGCTGCACATAGAGCAGTAAGGCACCCAACTGCAGAGTTGCTGTTTGCTCTGTGTGTGTGCTTTTTAATTACAGTTTTTGTTTGCAAAGCATCTCTTCCAGAAAAGACAAACTGCATTACTCTCAGCTTATTAAAATCACACTCATAGTTTCTCAACTGCTAATTACACCCACTGCAATTAAGGCTGGGACGCATGTTTGGGGAGCTGGGAGCCCAGCTGTCATACACAGCCCCTACCCTCCACCGCTCTAACCAGCCAGGCCAGGCAGAGCCAGGCTCAGCCACAGCAACGAGCCCAGCCCTGCCCAGAACTCAGGCCCCCGACATTCCTGGCACAGCTGCTGCCATGCCACGAGGGAAGATGATGCATGTAAGGCCAAGCATCTCCTCAGCACAGGGGAATGAGACTCCTACACCAACCTCTCTGGGATACAACTACTGCATGGGTAGGGGCTGGGGAAGGGAAACATGTATCCTTGGGGTTATAGTGCTGAGGTTAGAGGGGTGAGCAGAGGTTTACGCCTGTTTCTATTGCTAAATTACTGCAATAAACCACACCACATTGCCTGTCTGAGCCTCCATTTCCTTGCAAGTAAAACAGTTTGAGCTTCCCTGTCAAGAGGCTCTGGGGACAAACTCCAGAAAGGACTCTTCCTGGCACCCATCTCACACAAACACTTTAAAGCCTATGTAGACTGTGGCACACCGACAGACTTGAGAGTCAGTTACACAGGGGAAGGCAGGAAGCCCTAGAGACTACAAGTCCCAGAGACAGACAGCAGTAAAGCAGCTTACAGACCTGTGAGAAGCCGAGAGCTCGCTGGAGAACCAACCGTGCCTCCGCACCGCTCGATTGCAGGAAAAGAGCAAGGGCAGGTGTGCAAACAGCCACGCAAGCAGCACAGCCCAGCACCTGCCCGAGGCCAGAGCCTCAGAAAAGAGCTCTCCAGAGCACAGCTGGGACCAAGTAAGCTTTGGGCAAGCAGGGATTTGACACCAGCACTGGCCTCCTGCTGTGAGGGGTTGCTCTGGAGAATACCACCTCCAGGAAGATGGAGCAGTAATTAGACAAAGCTGATAAACACTGCATCTGTTTCAAGATGAGTTTCCTTCCCACTGAAATCCTCACAGTTTCAGTCCACAGCAGGATGCAAACACATCCTTAAATGACTTCCTCGAGCCTTGGTTTCAAAGATCAGTCCCTTAAAAAGCAATAACATGCCAAGATCAACAGCAGCCCCAGGAGAGCTCTGAGCTCCAAAACCATTGAGCTATCACTACAACCAGTTACTTATCAGGTGCTAAGGGGCAATTTAACCTTTTCACATTTGAAAAGGCAACTGAGACTTCCTAAGCAATCAGGCTTGCTTAAGTACCAAGAAAGAAAGTAAATTAGTAGGAAAATTTACATTTCAGAAACAGCATGACATGCTTGTGCAGTATGTCCTGGAGAGGGAAACTTGCAGAGCTCTATGAGAAGCAAACCAGCAGACATAGTTCACAAGCGAAGAGAGCCCACAGATTCCTGGATGTGATCAGGAGGACAAAAATACATTTGTCTCCTCCTTGAATGACTTTACCACGAACTTCAGAAGCTGCTCATAAGAAGTTTTGGGAAGCAGGTATCAGATAATAATTTTTAATCCAACACAAGTTACAGCGAAGATGGAATGATCAATATGTCACATGGAAAAAGCTGTGCAGGGTGCCCTATGGCTGCTAGAGGCAGCATGTTCAATATATTTATAATATGTAATATGTAATATATAATATATACTGGTGGCCCAGTAATGAAGTGGCAGAAGATAATATGGAGGTAGCAAAGGACATCAGGAAAATTCCTAAGAGCTGGTGAAAAACTTGAAAACATTTGAGAAACAGGGCAAATAAGAGCAGATGAAATCCAATACAGAGAAATATGAAAGTCTGTCTGTGATAAAGCAATATGAAGGATAGATACATACTGATGGGCTTGAGTTAGCAGCTCTTTTCAACACCATTAATTCTCTTATACAGATTTGTGGAAAAAAATAAAATAAAAAGGCAGCAAGAAGGAAGCAAGAATTTGTTAGCTCCGGATTTATCCCCTATTATTTAGAGCTTATAGATTAAACTGGGTCTGTAAAGAGGAAAAGTATTCCTTTGAAAAGGATAAAGAGGACAGGGCAGAGTTAAGAACCAAAGCTGGCAAACCAAGCTACAGCTATAGAAGCTTTTTGACAAAAATAACAACTTAGTACAAGGAACTTACCTAAGAAATGGCGTAACAAATATTATGCCCAAACAACCTATACTTACATGGGAAAAAAAAAAAAAGTGTTTTACAATCTAGAGCATTAACTTAAGTAAAGCTAGCTGTAGCTTCCCTTGAAACAGCATTGAAATCTATCCAAAAAGGAGAATTCCAGTAAGAGGTCAGTACTTTTGTTCCTTAAAACACGTGTGCAGCGTCAGAGCATGCCATGGGAACGCAATGCCTGAAAAGCAAAGGCAGGATTCCCGAGAACTTCAAGCCTTCCTCTCCCTACCTGCAGCCTCTGGCAGCATAACATCACCCAGCCTCACCTCACCTCCAGCCTCGGAACAGACTCACTCTCCCCGCTCCATCCGCCCCCCAGACACACCTGCGCGCTGCGATCCTACCTGGAACTAAGTGGGATTTTCCATGCAGGCGGTGCGGCATCTCAGGGGTCCTCCCAGCACATCCCTGCCTGGCCCAGGGAGAGGAGAGCCTCTTCTCCAGAGCGGCCGGGCTGTTCCCCTGTGGGTGAGAGGCTGGGTCAGTCCCAGTTCTTGTACTGGGCACTAGATGGCACAGATGGGAGGAAATTCAAGGTAGCCAGCCTGCAATCTGTGGCATTTCGGACAAGAGGGTCTGCCAGCTACCCAGAGGAGGAGGCTGCTATGGGGGATGCGCTGCCAGCAGCAGCGTCCCAAGAGGGTGTCTCCTCCATGGGGTGCTCCTCTCGCCACTGCCCTGCTGCATCCCCTCAGCATCCCATCCTGTCCCTTCCAGCCAAAGTGTTGCCTGTGCTGCACTGAAGCTGGATAGTCCTAAAAGGAATCATGACCTTGCCTCCTGGACATGCTCCTGATGCCTGAACAGGACATCAGTCTGCAGGGTAACCAGCGGACACCGGCGGGTGCAGGGCCAAGTACCCCATCAGCAGTCCCTCTGGGTTCAGGGAAGGTTTGGGAATGACACCCTGGCACTTTGCCCTGTGGGATGATGGCACAAAGCAGGGAGGCACTTGGTCACTGCTCTCCAAAGCATTTTTCACAAGGTAGCTCCTTTAAAGCAGTCCACTTTTCCCTCTGGTTTTCTTCCTTTTCAGCACTGCTGCCTGCAATCACTGACACAGGACCTGTGCCCCAGAGCCTTCACAACCTCATCTTCCTCAATTTCTTTAAGGTGTGGATGAAATTCCTTACAAATGAACTGTGTAGACTGACGCAATGAGGCAAACATGGGCTAAGCCACACAGAACTGCTGTGGTAAGCACAGAAAAAGCCAAAACATTTTTTATGGCAAGACAAAAAGTAGGGGAAGGTGGAAGGCTGTATGTTGGCCTCTGCTGTGCTGACAGGAATTCACTTTGTTTCAAAGGTAAACAAGGCTAATATCTCTAGTGATGCTCTGACAGCCTATCCAGAAAGGCTCCATCTGCAGCACTGCACAACGTATAGCATGTGCAGGATGGCACCAAGGTGAGCAGCAAGCTTTTTGTACAAGGCAGAAGCAGCACACATGGTGTTATCCAAACCAAACCTGACCTTGGCAAAGCCCAAAAGAGCTTTTGTGCTGAGCAGCTCGGTAGTGCCAGGTGACACAGAAAAGCCTGTTTGCTTTTCCAGTAGCACCAGATAGGCTACACTGCAGCCTTCTGGAAAAGATCGAGGTGAGCGGTACTATGCTTTCCTGTCCGTTTGCTCATGGCACTGCCCTGCAGACTGAAGTGGGTCTGGGGATCTCCTAAGTTCAAATCCCTCAGGGCAAATCCCTCAGGGTGTCTAAGGTGAGAGAAAAAACATAAATCAGATGCCAGAAGTTTAAGATCCAAATTCATCTATGGTGTAGCAGGACAGTAGGTCAGTTTGGCACAGTGGCTGTTATCTTTCAAAGGCTGGAGTGGGTGACACTGCTGACTGGGCCACAAGCTTGAGGGAGACTCATGCTAGCTCCAGGAGGCAGCTCCAGTCCAGTGTCCAGAGGCTGGCTGAGCAGGACAGAACAGCCAGAGAAGCCCTTCGACATTGGACATTCACCCACAGACTTAGAGACCTATTTCTTATCACCCATCTAAGTCTAAATGCTGTGTCACTGGTGTGTAACAATCTGGCTCTGAAAGGTTCCTGGCCAGAGGAGGAAAAGCTTCAGAGAATGCTTTTATTCTCCAATCAATTCCCACTTCAAGCCCTGCTTCTTGTACTCTTCTACTAGCCTTTAAGTACTTGGGTTGTTTTGTTTTTTTTTTTTGTTTTTGTTTTGTGAGAGATGTCTTTCTGTCTTTGGATATAGATGGAAAAAAACTAGTCAAACTGGAAAGAAATAAAATCAGCTGGTCACTTTGCCAGGCCTGCCATGAACTTAAATAAGGTTTTAAAAGTACTGAGATCTTTGGAGAACTTGAAAGTCTTAGTCAGTGGAGTCACCTTCCTCAGCAGGAGGATTTCTTATGTGTCATTCTGATGGCTGCACTCACTTCACTCTGCCAGAGGCAGTGAGCGGGGAGAGCACGGAGCTTCCCATACAGACACCAATGGAACCCATCACCAGCACTGTCATGCTCCATGCCTGTTCAGGTCAGACCTCCACAGCCTGGCTGTCTTGTCCACATACCCACCTGGAGGCCTGTGGTTCCTCTCAGTGGCTTAGCACTGCTGCTAAGAGCTTAGAGCCAATACAGTCTGTGCACTTACTGGTTTCAAACTCAAAAAGCAGCTTAGCAGCATCAGGTGCTGCCTTCAGCCCCTCCTGTATGGGTTTTAAGATGGCTTAATTCTGTTACGAACTGTAACTACAGCCCATAGCCTGAAACTGTGAAGGTACTTTCTAAGCCAGGTTTTCTAAAAGCTTTTTAGAAATATTTTTATGAAACACAAAGAAAAAAGAGATCCCAGAGGGATATATTATAAAATTTATAAACATATAAATTTATATGTATCTATCAAAGTTATATAAAGAAATATATATATCTATCATATATAGATATATGAAGAATATATCAAATATTTCTGCTTCTTGAAGGCTGGAAATGTGACAGCCCCATAGCAAGATACATTTTAAGTCCTTGCAGGGCTTTCCTCCACTGTTTCTTCTGCCTTAAACCATCCTTTCAAATGGTCTAATGTATGGTAATCCCTGGAGAGGTGCCAGGGCCTTCCCCTATACCTCCCATCAGCCTAGTGAAAGCATAAGTAGGCAAGCAGCCACTGCTGTGCCCCAAAGGCAGGCGGCTGAACAGTAAAGCTGCCCCTGGGACCACAGACTGTCCCTGGAGGTGCCACTTCCTGGCGTTTGCTTCAGTAACTGCAGTTGCTCTCCCTTTTTTTTTAATTGTACTGTCCCCTGTTACAGGCTGATCAAAAGCACAGGGGGGTACAAAGGGGACCTCGTGCTGCTGCCTTGAAAGCCCTCCTCCCACTCACAGTAACTCTCCCTTACCTTTCTGTAGGGTGTCCTGAGTGTCTGTGTTTCTGCCGGGGGAAAGGAGAGAGCTGGGGAGGTCAGAAAAGGAGTCTGGAAAGCATGCACAGGACCAGGCAGCAAGAGAGAAGTGGATGAGGTGGAGGGAAAGAGCAGGGAAGAGTCAGGGCTTCCCACCACCTCTCTCTGAAAGCCAGCACAGAGCTGGAAGAGACACCCCATGCTGGATGTGTGTGATACACTTCCTGAGTGGCACAGGACAGGTCAGGAAGGGTAAGGGCTTTGTGCTGAGCCTGGCTAGCCCTAGTGCTTCCAGAGCTGTAAAGGGTGTCTCTGGTGGTGCTTTCAGAGCTGCTAATTCTGCCTTTCTGCAAGGCACTGCAGCTGCTGCAGTGGTTCAGTACAAGACTGTGTGTCGAAACCTCACATACCTAGCTTCACACGTGGCTTCATTTAGTCAAGATAAAATTAATCTAAATGAAATGGGTGCAGCATGCTTCCAGAACAGAGGTAACAGAAATCTTCCATGTACCTCAGACTCTGAATGAATTCGTCATGAAAGCAGTGGAAGCCCAGAATCCTCCTGTGCTAAGAAGTCAAGTTAATGTCATGTGTCATTGAGTGGACTGGTGACATTCCCTGTGCTTCCAGAGATGTTGTCCAATTTATCTGTGACCACAAGCTGTTAAGATCCTCTATTCAGGCAATACACAGGCCAACAAACCTGCTTTTGTGGGCCCTGCTGGAACTTGACTGCTTTCCCCAATAAAAGTGGACCAGTGTCCATAGTTACTTAGCAGAACTCTGCCATTTTTAAACCACGTCACTGCACAGATGCATGTCTCAGACCCAGAACACCACTGAGGTGCCTCATGGGCTGTAAAGAGAGCCTCAGCTGCAAGAAGCAAAAGGCTTAAGACCTATTTAATATTGTATGGGCTATTGCTGCCATTTCTCTATCAAGTGCAGAGTCTCAGCAGTGCCTGTGTGCAGTTGCTACTGCCAGCACCGATACTGTGTTCATCTTTTATCTCTCCACCTCCATGTACTCTGCAGAAGCATTAAGTGGATTTCTTCCCCAAAACTGCAGTGTCATTGACAGGCGGACCTTCTCCAGGCTGTGCTGCTTTGTTCAGTCAATAGTTTACAGGTATTTGGGCTATGAAGCTTCCTACATACATTTCCCCTTGAACAGATCACAGCTAAATAGCAAGTACATTTGCCCCCATATATAAGGGAATTAAACCTAGACTGTGGACTAGCTCTTTGCATGTAACTCTCCAGGGCAGTAGCTCCCTTCCCTGCAGGAGGTTTGGCTTTGAGGGATCTGCCAACAAGCTCAGAGCCATGAGAAATAACAAGTTGGGAGCTCAGACAAGCAGGCAAACAAAAGCTGAAGCTGTTCAAGTGTGAGGTAGTCTGGCAGCACAGACTCACCACTGCCTTAATCCACTTTCCCTTCTTAAGCACTACATTAATCAATTACGTTTCCAACCCAGCAACAACAGCCAAAAATGTAACCTTCATCATATACAAAGCAAACATAATTAGGATTGTGATTCGAATCCAGCTTGAGCAGCATACAAATCAGAACAGCCTCAGCAAGCATGCAGGTGTGTGAGTGAACCCAATTCCTTCCAGGCAGAGGCAATGGGAATTGCGGTCACACTGTGAGCACCACAGCATATTTATTCCAAGGGAGAGGGCAGTGACAGAGCTCTGGCTGCAGCGATCCAGCTCTGCAGTGCTCTGCTGAGCACTTCCCAGACAGGGTGGTGGCATGTTATACAGTGAACACTCAAGGCAACCCTCTAATTGTGTCAGGGAGGAAGCCACAACCTGCCCTACCACAGCACTTGAGCCCGAGCTCCCAGCCTAGCACTGCATACACCACAGAGCCTACAGGGATAAGATAGTACAAAAATGAGAGGCTTTGACAACCTCTGACCATAGCTGCCAGTGTGAATTCGTAAGGAGTGAGCAGTAACTATCCCCTTCCCAGTCTACTGACAGGAAAAGTGAAACACAGGGGGCTAAGCATGCTGTGCAATGGCAAGAGCAAGCCAAGAGCAGTCAATGAAAGCATCAGCCCAGGGCTCAAAAGCAATCAAAAAGGCAAAGTGAGTGCTAGGAGACAGAGCAAAACCACAAACCTCACTGCTATTGGGTAGCTCCAGGGTGCATCTGCATCCCCATGGCTGTTGTGCCAATTTGCTAGAGGCTACAGTAGGACTAGAGAAGGGGGAGGGAGCTGGTTAGGGGTGATCTAAGGTCTAAAAAGGCTTCTGGATGACAGCAAGATTCTTCAGCCTAGGAAACAGAAACTTGAGAGGTTTATCATTTGAGAGTAGCTTAGAGAAGATGAATAAGGAATGACTGCCTGCTGCCTCTTTCAAAAGCTACAAAGCATCAAAAGAAAACTGTAAATGACAGATTCAGAACAAAGTAAATATTTCTTCACGCAACACACAGCTGAACAGTGGAACTCATGGCCATAAGATGCTGTGGATGCCCCAGATTTGCTCAGGCTCAAAAAATGTTCAGGAAAAACCTGTGAAGGACTATGAAATGTAAAGATCCCCACCCCAGAAAATTTGCAGATTACAGATGGTTGGTGGCAAGGAGGGCATTCAGGAACAGAGTGACCTGCACCCCCCTGTTTTTATGCTCCTAGCTAGGCATCCTCTATTAACCACTGGTAATTCAGGATTCCAGGGGAAAGAGGCCTGCAGTCCATTCCAATACAGTTACTATTCTGTTCCTGCCACTGACTGAGCTATCCTTACTTGCCCAAAAGGCCAGGAGCTAGGCGTTTTCCCATTACTGGAAACTGGGATGACAAGATGTGCTTACAGCACTGAACTGAGTGACTAGCTAGAGGATTTCTGTTTACCTTCCATTTTTCCCATTTCTCATTTTAAGAAAGACTTCTGGCAAAACTCTTTTGTCAGCCATGCTGTACCCAGCTAGTTGCAGTTGGCAGCACCATGTAGAGCTGTGTTAAGGTTAGAACAAATTAATATCCTTCTGACAAGTGCTAATATATCCACTGGGATGAGGTGGGGCCTCAGAACCCTAGTTTGTGGTGACTGTGAGAGACCCTGCAGTCCCCACTCTGTCCTACCCAACAAGCTCGTGAGCTGATCTATCTCCTTGTAATGCAACCACAAGAGGAAAGGGAAGATGGGAACACTCCTGTAGATTGGTATCCCCCAGGTATCTATCCTTGCCTACTGGCTCAGTCTCTCCTGGGGCTGAACAGGACCAGAGGATGCACTGACAGTCTACTTTTCCCAAGCAAACTCCTGCCTCCTCCCCACACACGCAGCAAACCTTGTTGGCCATCTTAGCTACAGAAATACACCTTCTAGCTGTCATATGCCCTTCACACAGATAGGGCAGAATCATTTCTTAGTCTACAAAGAGCCACCATCCAGCCATTCTCCCTCAGTAAACCGAAGCACTGGTGTGTTTCTCTTTAGCTCCTATTATCCATGCTATTGTAGTGTCTCCAATTTTAAAACACACAGACCAGAGAGAGCTGAACTGCTCCTGCAAGTGTTTGTTTGTTAAGAGGATTTGATCTGTGGTGGGATATTTCAAAGTGGCACTCACTTGGAAGTAGAAGGTGTCCTGCTACCAGTACCATCCTCTGAGGCACTTGCTTGCTTTGGTTCTCCCACTGCCTTGGGACAATGCACACGAGCTCATCCTTGCCTACATGTAAACTGCAGATTATGTTTCCTTCTCCTGACTCTTGGAGATAAGGTAGGAGACAATTCAGCCATACAAAGCCATTCAGCTATTAAAATGACCCTTTGGTTACAAACCCTGCTATTGTTGCTTCTCCTTTCAGCAGCACTTGCAGAACAGAGCAGGCAGAAGCACAAATCTAAGGCAGCCTGTGTAGTTGCCTCCGCTGACACCTTCACCCATCACTCTAGCCAGTTATTGTATTTCCCTTTGCTCCCAGTGGCACTCTGCTGCCACAATGCTGCACCTCAAACAAGTAATTTTCTCTTGACCCAGCCTCTCTCAAAGCTCTCCGACCAGATCCTTAAATCCTTACTCAGCATGTACCCTCTCCAAATGGAATTAGCCTGAGTCAGGCTCAGTGATATCTCAGGATCTGTCATGCTAATTTCTCTTTGGCAGGTTCTTAGATAGAGCAGGTCTGACCAAACATTGAGTAAAACACTAAGAAGGGCTGTCAGGATTTGGCCTGTCATGATTAGAGACCAGCGTAAATGCTGTGACAAAACTGATGCATTGGCCAGGCTGCTGTAGAGTACAGCCGCATTTTGTCCCTGTCTCTTCAAGCCAGGCTGAGGTCACCCATAGCGCATTTGAAAGAGGCTGCAATGATGCAGAACACACATGTCTCCAGCCCCATTCATGGCTGAGGAATGCTGAGAAAGAAAATTAACCTTGCTGGCTCTGTACAGCAAAGAGCCACAGCCACCCCCATTCCCCCAAAGTGAAGACCCAATGACCACAAGAACAGATTCTACTGCATGTGCATCAGATGATACTTGTCTAATGGATGCACAAGGCAATGAGAACCTCAGGTTGTTCCTATAGCTGTGTGCCCTCACATTACAGCTATCACACACTCCTCCTCTGTGTGCAGGACTTATGGTCCATCATGGGCACCTGGGCTCAGTGTGGTGGTAGTCCTGAAGTGAGCCTATGTTTCCAGCTCCAGAGAAGGTCAGACTGAGCCACCACGACTAAGTTCCCTGCAAAACCTCGGTGGTTTGAGGTGGAATTCGAGCATTGTTTTTTACCATCCTGTCGCATGGCAGTGATTTTAAACTTGCTGTGCACTCCTGGAGGAGGGAGGAATGCATGAGGAAAACACTTCTACCCACAGCAGGTAAGGAATAATGCCAGCATCATACTATCACTTGGAGACAACGGGTGGTGGGCAAAATTCCTGCCACTTTCTAGATTGTTAAAAACACCTCCTCTGGGTCCAAGAGCAGACCAAGAGAAAACATAGCCTACAGAAGAAGTCCCAGACAGATGGCGTGTTTTGGACCACTATTAATCTTGACAACCTTTTGCAGCGTTCAAATAGCTTGCCTAGGGAAAAAAACCCAAAACTCCCCAAAATGCCTGGATGCAAGGGGCGCTCCCGGCAGCATCCGCTTTCCTCCTTATCTTTCCCACCGAGCATTTCCCGGCACAGGAGGCGCCTTCGGGAGAAGAGGCAGCGAGGGCTGCCCAGCCGCTGGGGAGGCGGGTGCTGCGGCCGGGACCCGAGGAAATAAAATACCCCTTGGGCGTTGCTCCTCCGAGAGCGTCGGGAATCACCAGCGGGGAGCACGGGGAGCCGGGGCGGAGCCGCCCAGACCCCCCGCCTCCCCCGGCGCCTCCCCCGGCCCACAGCCCCGTACCCGCCTGGCCCAAAGCACGACGGCACCGCGGTCGGAACGCGGCGATGGGCTCCCGCCTCAGCCGGCAGAGCAGCCTGGAAGAGGAGAGCACCGAGGAGCCCTGCGCCGGCAGGCTAGAGGGTGGCCGGGGCGACTTCCACCTCTCCTCCCTGCTCCTCCATCCGCAGAAGCTGCCCGGGGTGCTGCGGAAAGCCTCGCCGGCGCCCTACGTGCGGCGGGTAGGGTGGCTGCGGGAGATCCAGGCCACTATCCGGGAGCACAAGCGGGAACACGCCGTGCACATCCTCAGGCTGCTTCGCAAGGTAAATGCTGAGAGAGATTAGGGGCCCCGGCCACCACCTCCGGGGCAGGGCGGGCAACAAAGGGCTGTGAGCGGCGCGGGCGGTGCCGGCCGGGCCGGGGTCTGCAGAGTGGGGCGGGGAGCCGGGTTTTACAAGCTCCCCTCCTCGGCAGTGTGGGGTTTGCAGCTCTCCTCGGCGGGGCGGGGCGGGCTCTTTGTGCTGCCTTTCTCCGCTCATCGCCCCGGCGGTGCGGCAGCTGCCTCGCTAGGTGCCCGCCGCAGCAGGCAGAAGCGGCTGCGGGAGGCGACACCCACCCGGGCTCCCGGCCACCAGCCCGGCTCCCTGTCCGGGCGGAGGGGCTGGAGGATTCGGCTGCTGGCAGGAAAAGGGGGGTCCAAGCCTCAGCTGTGCCCATCCACACCCCTCAATGCAAGTCGCTGGGTGCGCTCAGGATTGATGTCCCCCGGAGAAAAGACAATGCCATCCCGCTGCCACCACATCCCATTATGCCCATCCAGCCAGGCTGGCCAAGGTCTGTTTTTTGGGAGAACCCAAAATGGGTTTGGAGAGGAAGAGGACCTCTGTGGCAGTCTTCACTGAGAGGAGAGGTAAAGGGGTCAGTGTATCAGTGGAAGCTTTTTTCTGTCTGCTACTATTCAGGAACAGAAAAGCCAGTGTGCAGACAGTGTGGTGCCAAACTGCTGCTGAGGACAGAGCCCTGCTGCTGGAACAGAGCCATCTACTCCATCGCTCAGTGCTACCATCACTTTCCAGGCAAACTCGGCTCCCCCAGCTGCAGGCAACTGCACTCAGTAGCACAGGGGATGAATCCTCCCTCTGATTTGGACATAAACCACCATCAATTCTTAGCTTTCATCTTTGTTAGATAATGACCTACATAATTGCGGGAACATACTGAGTTTCTCGCCATAGTGGCAAGTAATCTTTGGGCTACTTGGGGAGTACACTGGAGCAGGACTGGCTTGCCGGGATGCTTGCAGCCATATTACCAGCTGCAGGGACCTGCATTAGCAGCCCTTTCTGCTCTGAACATCCCGGGCTTTGCAACACATCCAACAACGGTGGTCAGTGCCCTGTGTTCCCAGCAAGTTGCACACTTAGAAGTAAGAACTTACAGGACCAAAACCTACATCTCTACTTTTCCTGTTCACTGCCTTAGCATTCACATGAGGATTGCCACCAGCTCAACACTGTTCTTGCCACACATGTAGACAGATAAACCCTCAGCAGAAAGCCTGTACCAGTGTGGCAGAAAAAGGTGGAATAACATTTCAAAGGCAGTTTGGAGAAGCACCATTACAAGAAGCTTCTGAAGAGAGAGGCAACCACTCACTTCATAAATGCAGCAATGTAACATGAACAGACTTTTGTAGAGTATGCCCGAGGCCAGAACTACAGAGTGTTATTTTCTATAGTGCTCAGCAGCTTTCCTTGAGACTGAAGCACTGAAATCCTCCACAGGCCTTGGAGGTCTCCAGAAGATCCAACTGTGAACAGCCGGGGTTTGAATGCTAAGTCACAGGGCCATCTGGCATGGAGGGTCATTTCTAAGCCCTCCTTTCAGGACCAGTTAAACACTCAGCATATCTGCACTGAGAATCATCATGTCCTGAACATCAGATTTTGTCCACTGCCCTTCCAGTTCCTCTTGTTATTCCTGGTCCCCATCTCTGCCTGTCCATGTCGGAACAGTGCCCCTCTGTTCATCTGCTCATGACAGAGCAGTGAGACATGCACCCTGTAGTCACAACACTGAGATGCGAATCCATCCAACACCACCCCAAAGACTCCGGTTTGTTATGCGCTCAGATATTTCAGAGGCACAAACCTACACCACTAATACACACCACAACCTTCAACAACTAAACACAACTGTCAGCCAGTCTGGGGTCATGTAATCAGAACCAGTCCTCTTCACATGTCTAGCATCAGCTTAGAGGGTACTATGATCAGCCTTTTTTCCGATTTACAAATTTACCTCATTCCCCAACTAAATTCAGCCCTTAGCTTGGTCCCCAGCATGTCCTTCCTTACACACACTGTCTTACCTTGGCAGTAAGATGCTCTAAGGAGTCGTGGATTAATGTGTCGCAGGTAAGATTCTGTTTGTAACCTGTAAAAAGAAAGAGATACCGTATTTAGTGGACAATGATATTTAACACCATACCTCATCACTGTGCCTTGGGCAGGGTACAAACACCCCAGAGAAGGCAGAGCAATGGTAAGACCAGAATCACAGCCTCCTCAGGTGAGCAGGCATGCTCAGCCAGACCAGAGCTCATGGGCTGTTGGTGTGTGCCTCCTGCTGCAGGCAGCCTGCTGCTCCCAGCAGAGAGAGACCTTGTCCAGCCCTGCAGATGTACCCTGCAGGGTGTATCTGCTAGTGGGTTTTGACCTGTGTCTGCAGACCCCAAAGGGCTGTGGACTGCTCTAGGATGTGGGGAGGGTGTAATAAAGTAAAGCAAGCCAGGCAGAAGGAGATCCAGTAACACAGATGCAAGGTCCCACCATTTTAGAAGACTGCACCGAGAATAACCACATACCACAGGTATACACTCAGGTACACTTGCTTTGTACAGGAACACTTGGGCAACTCACTGCACATCACCTTACCAGTCTCAGAAATACCACTTGCAAAAGGCAGTCCGGATTTCTGCTGGTCTAAATGGACATCACTCAGCTGAAGCCAGGGGAGACAATGGATTTACACCAGTACAAAGTCTGGTACAATCTGATTTCCCTGCACCCAGACAATGGCCAAGTATAATTTTTAAGATAACAGCAGTAAGCAAACTGATCTGGCAAGACTTACAATATTCTGCTGTCTGCAGCCATCCTTTATGTGGTACAAAATTTTCCAAGAAATGATAGAGGGAAGGAGGGAGGGAAGCAAGTAAAATGAACCAGAAAACGTCCCTGGGCTAAGAATTTATGGACTATCAAAATGAAGGGAATATTTACAGCTATATTACTTACAAAGCCCTTGCAGGCAGGATTTATAATGGGAATGCAGATTTATCTTAATAGTATAGCTCCAACTGGGGGAGTTTAATTAGTGCTCTGACATCCACTGCTGCATGCCCAGCCATGCCATCCACTCGGCAGCTTTCTTCATATGCGCATATTACACTTGGCGTAGGAGGCTCCATTTCCCTGAAGCCTTATGGTTAAGGGAGACATTGGCATGGTGCCTTGGTATGCTCCTGGCCCACATCCAGCTGTGTCTGGCTGGCTGTCTTTCGGGACTGATCCACTGCTTGGGTTCCTTGCTTGCTTATGGGTGTCATCTGTGTACACACAGTAATGGGGCTGTAAAGCATTTGATTTATCATCCCTTTCTGCACTAAATCTGTAGCCAGGGTCTCTCCAGTATTGTGCTTTCTGCTCAATCCAGACAGGAGAGAGTAGATAAAACAGTCTCTACTTGCTGCTTAGGGTTAAGATCCCACACCTCTGCTAGCTATGGCTCTGTCCCTGCTGCTGATGGATGTGTGTAGACCCAGCTGGTTTTTTTGTCTCTCTTCTTCCTTTTTTTCCCCCTGAGCTCTCAGTGCACCTTTCACATTCCCTGGAGCAGCACGAACATATGGGGCACCCATTTGCTTATTCATTTCTCCTGGCAGCAGCATACAGAATGTGCATAGGACTTGTTTCATTCCTCAGCTGAGCCTTCCTTGTCAACTGAATCAAACTCAGCACTGTCCCTATTAGGGAGCTCCTTTGTTCTACATTCCTAATCCTGGGTTATTCTTTTTCTGTCCTTGAGGTATGTTCAGTGTGTGTGGTCTCTCTTTACCGGATGCCCTTTTTTATTTTCACAGCCCTGTGGCACCTCCTGATTGGAAGTAACTGTGCCATATATTAGATCTTAGTTTTCCTCTTAGCAAGAAACAGCTTAGTTCTTTGCAGTATCAGCCATCTGATGCCCCTCAGAGGCTTTTTTGTTCCCAAGGATGCTGAGGTTTCTTCCAGCACGTCCAAAGGTGCCCCATACTCGAAGCCCATGCAGGTTAGTTGCATGGACTACAGATATTCCCCTAGCTCACACTGTAAAAGACAGGAAGAGGACTCCCTATGACTGTCATGGTAGAGCTACCTATAAATTTACCATTACACCCAAAAGGCAATACTGGCAGTGTTAGCACTTAGTGAGAAATTCAAAGGACAGCTAAACTCATATTGATGGGCAGGACTTCTGCTCTGCGAGCCATGACCAGGGCATATGGCAACATCTAAATATCTGAGAAAGGTTTGATTCTTCCTGGAAAGCTGAAATTGGAGAGGCAGGTTTAGAGCCAGCCTTCCTGCACAGCTTCTTCAGCAGATTCACGCATACAGGCTGACAAAGCTGTGAGCTTCTCTGGAGCTAATTCTCTCTGGGCTCCAGCCAGCCTGGGAATGATACCACTCTCACCTTCCTATGGTAAGTGGAAACAAGGTGCTCAGTCCATAGGCTGACTAGCTGAGCTTAACACTCCATCTCAATCAGCTCTTTGGCTGTCCACATTCCCCATCACAGTGATGCTGAGTCAGACACAGCTGCTTCACCTTTGTTGGATAGTTTCCTGCATTGAACAACCAGCTGGCACCTCATCACATTTACTTTCTGGTTTCAAAACACTTCATGATTATAGCTTCAAGGAGACCCATGTATCTGACTGACTGTTTTTCCTGTAGGACCTGGGACTGGAAGGAACATTTCTCAATGAAGTACTCTACAAAAATGCAACTTTCCTCAACTTGGTGGATCCCATCTCCCATGATTTGCTGATGAGCCTCGCTAGAGATCTGCAGTGTCCCAAAAAGGTGAACCCTTCCCCCAGCCCCATGAATACTTTGCAACATAGCACTGATGCAAAGAGAGCCCTAATGCAGTGGTGGGTGATGCTCTGCAGTCTTTCAGAACCAGCCAATGTATGCCCTTGGAGTGGTAGCATATAGACTACATATAGATACAGCATAGATTGTAATATATGTTTCCGTAGAAATGAGTTAAAACTACCTCAGAACATGAATGCAACTGAAGGACGGGGTGGTTATGTGCATAAAAATAACTATTTTTGTGCCAATAGTAAACTTGATGACAGGGTACAGGCCAGATAAAAATGTATGGGGGGGATACTGGTGCCATATTGACTGGGACACGGCAGAGGTTCCAAGGAGCTAGCTTATCGGGGGCGCTTATGGAGCTGCAGAGGAGAACAGAGATCTCTGCGCACCTCTGCCCAGACTGGTACCTCTGCAGGAGAAGAACAACCTCTCTCTTGCCAGGCCCTTTGCTGTATGTAACTGCCCTTGCCCAGCATTACATCCCTACTGTAACCTTCCAGATTCCTAAGGGCAGTGCTGTAGGAATACATTACAATTCAGGGTCCAAGAAGCAAACCGTATTAGTGCACAGTATCCCTGCACTACTTTGACACATTCCTTCAGAGACTGAGAAGAACAGAGGCAGGGCTGAGTGTAGAAAAACATAACGGATACACAGTCCCACTGCAATACCAGTATCTTTTTGTTAACCAGTTTTGTTTTGTAACACCAGTAACTTTTGTTACTCTTTGCTGCCACAAATACTTGGATTTGCAGTACACCCATTTAGTCATCAGGCTTGGCAAGTGTCATGTTTGCTTTATAAGGAGAGCAATAGAGTGAATTTCTTTATTCAAAGAGAGATATTACTTACACAAAGCTCAGAGCAAACAGCAGGGCCCTAGGGAATACATTGGATGCTTGCTGTAGATTACTGGCATTTCTAACCTTGTTCTGTCATCTCCTGAGGCTCTCATAACAATTAACCTGTCAGATGTCAATAAACAAAGTACATTTAGACAAAGTTCAATTCTCATAACTGGGCTGCAATGCAGCCTGAATAAGATCTTTTAAAGTGTAGTTTTTGTGCAAATTTTATAAGCATCTAAAAAGGAAGGGGGTGGGTTCCAGCAGCACCTCTTAATCATACTTCACTTGGCCTCACCTCCAGCTGTTGTACCAGACCATCTCCAGCCTCACACTGTGCAGAGCCCTTCAGGGGAGGCAGCATGAGGGGACATGACCTTACACAGGTACCTAGCAAATAACACACTACAGTTCTTACCTACCTGCATATACTTCTCCTCCTCTATTTTCCATGTATTATATGACACATGTACCATTATATAGATAAGATTTTCCCCAATCTTAAGGAAAATGTTGAGTAGCTGAGCTGACCCTCAAAACCAACAGGAGGGCTGGAGACACTCAGTAAATACCCTACAGCACCAGCACAAACACCAGCAGTTCATGTCCCCTCTCTGACCCTGGCTGAGCATCTGGTGGGTGTAAATGCATTACAGGCAAGCAGGCTGAGTGCAATTCCCAGTCTGTCAGTGGAAATTAAATCAGTGAGGACATGGGAAAGAACAGGAGGGTAATTCTCAGTTGTGAGCCAACAAATGCTTGCAGAGCATTGTGCCAGCTTCTGCGTTGAAGCCTGCAGTGCACGTGCACCCACTTGGAAAGGTTTGCTGTTTTGGTGACAGCAGGGTGCCACTTGCAGCCTTGCCAGCATTGTAGTAGCCTAAGACAAGGCACCTAACCCAAGGGCATGGGCCAGTCCTTGTGGGGTTCCTAGGGGAGCAGTGACAGGGATGAGGGAGTGCTCAGCTGAGCACTTAGGCTGGGATCCCTCTCCACTTGGCACAACACAACAGCTACATGCTGGCAGCGCATCCCTGGAGAGTTGAGCTGATTCAGTGACTGCTGAGGAAAGCCACAGTGCAACTGCTGGCCCAAAGCACAGCACTGTAACCACTTGCCGTAAAGAATGAATTAGCATATTCCCCTACAGCTTTACTATGTGTTTACCTACCAAATCCCTAAATGTACATGTTGCACAACAGCTGGAGGGCTAAGGAATGGGAATGCAGGTGTCTGCCAGCATTTGGAAAATATGATAAAGGGGACAGAAATCCCAGCCTTCAGCAGCTGCCATTTGCCATTCTGCTTCACCAGAGGAAGAGAAGTGCTGTTGAAAGTCAGGGCAATAGAGAATACCTTCCTGAGTTTATTTTTGCATGTATCGATCATCTTGGTGCCGTGTTTTTCTGATGAGTTACTACTGCAGGGGATGAAGGAAACTGCTGGCATTAGGAAGTGCCCAAACTCAAACCTCCAGGAGCAGAATGGACACAAAGATGTAAGATGGAGTATGGGGTATTCACTGATCCCTTGTCGTGCTATCTCCTAGCTGGAACACGGGAGGGAACAAAGTCAGGGTGCTGCTGCAGGCAGAGCAGGGATATCCCAGGGTACATCTCTCCAAGCAAGCTACACCTCAGGAACAGGGCAAGGTGCTGATTGCTAAACTTTCCATATCAGGTTAACAGATAAGTCAGTCCAAATACAGTTTGTAGTGAGAGTTTGGGAAGCATGGCAACAAGGGTCATTAAGAGAAATTTAGCAGCGTCCTATACCACATTGTTGGCAGCTTGTCTGCACAGCTGGTGACAAATGCTGCTTAGGATACAGCAGTGAGGAGCTGAGACACCCGTGCTGTCCCTGCACTAGGCTTTAAACAACAGTGGAGGTCTTCTGAAGAAAAGGGTGTAGGGGGTCCCCGCACAGAGCCCCTCACACTGTCAGCCACCTCTGCCCTCCTGGGTGTTGCCTGGCCTAGAGCCAGACTCCCTGCCACAGCTCTAGAAAATAATCCCTCTTCTGAACTCCACTTGCTCCTGGGTAGGCTGTGAAAGTGTAGCCCCACTTTGGGCAAGAACATATTTGGATGGGCTGGGGTCCTTCCTGGCAGTGCACAGCTGTTGCTGCTGCTCCTCCACCTCAGGAGTTGGCATGTAGCAGAGGTACCTCAGGCCTTCTCACCACTCTTCTTTCACCCTCTCTTTCTCTTCATCTCCTCCCTTATATATATGCACCTGCCCCACTACCACCTCTGCTCCTTTCTCATCTTCCTCTGTTTTCCCCCTTGCCTCCTCCTCTGCTGTGGTGCACACAGAGTCTAAGCTGTCCCTTTGCTTTCAGGAATATGACCCCTGGAAATCCTCAGACAGGATCTGCAGGCAGCTGATTTACCACCTAACCCCTCACTCGAAATGGCACCGGCATGGCATGCCCCGAAGGAAGTCCCAAGTGTGGTAAGCAACATGGCAGGGATACTGTGGATGGACATGGAGGGGGATCTACCAGGAGAAACTGTGCTGAAGCCCAGCACCATCCCAGTCTGCACTGGGATGCCACTGGCCTTCTCAGAGAAAGGTAGGACTGAAAACCTGCATGGCAGCCACTGCTCAGTTTCTTAGAAAGCCTCAGGCAAGCGGCACAGGGTCAGAGCCAACACCTCTCTCCTTGGCCTGCCTTGCTATTTACTCCTTTTTATATAGTCTTACAGTTCCTCAACCTCTCCCAAGTGCATCAAAATCAATCCCATTGATTGCAAAATGCAGACAACTCTCCTGGCAGGGCTTGCAGGGTGTTTGGCCCCCAGCTCTGCATCCCACTTTGTCCTTGTTTATCCCAGTAAAACTTCCCAGCCTGTAGGGAAGATCTCCCATTAAAAGGCAGTACCACAAGCTGATCACCCCACTCAGTAGGAACCACTGTGGGGTGGCTGGCAGAGAGGTGACCATCTTTACCTACCTCCCATTTTTCTGCCAGGACTAGAAGGACCGGAGACGGTATAGAACCTCAAGTACAGGAAACCCAACTCAAAGTACAATGGCCACTGACAGCTACTGGATGGCAGCTGCTTTCCACTACTACAAACATATCAGACACCCATACTTTTCTCCTTGCAACTTGATGGATTTTTCTAACCAGATAAAGAGCAATCCCTACTTCTTTTAAATCCACCACTTTCCTAATTTTCTTCAAGCAAAGCCTATTCCTGTGACACAGATCACCACTGCTGAAGAAAAGACAGACAAATTACTAAGAAAAGAGCTCATGTCAGTCCCATTAGTTTCTCAGGAATAAATGCAGGATTGGATAAAAAGAAGTGCAAAATTGGCAGCACTCTGAGAATGGCCTTGGGCTTTTCTGAGACTGTCAGTCTTTGATGCATGTACCAGCAACTTAAAATTCCCCATGGAATTGCCATTTCCGTCATACCTTTCATTGTGACTCAGAGGCAGCTCCTCAGTGCATTTTAAGGAACAAAATCCCTAATATCATGATTTCCAGGCTATCTGCCTTTCATACCTGTAGCCCCATTTTACCACTGTGAGTTTCAATGCTCTTAATCCCAGCAGTCCACAGGGCAGGACTGTTCATGCTGGTTTGCAGGTGGGAACCACAGCACAGAACAGACCAAGGGACCAGACATGAGCGAGTCCTTTTCCAGATCCACTCAGTTAGATGACATTTTCCCTATGAGATCCTGCAGAGAACTAGAGATGCAGGATATAGACAGTAGATCAGCCCTCATCCCCATCCTTGTCCAAGATAGACTTAAAGATAAGAAGTGCTGAAAATAAGTAGAACTCTGTAGAGGGTGGCTGTCTCAATTCTGTGCTAAAACGCAGCCCCATTCTGTTTTTCAAAGTCAAAAGTCCCTCCCTGCTGCTGCTAACTCAACCCTCTGCCTCTGTACTCCTGTTTGCAGAACAAACCTCTCTTCCAGTTGGACTCCGGGATGGAGAGTCCAACTGGAGATGTTCCCTGATTGCACAGTCCAGGGAGAGCAGAGGACTGCCTGCTGCAAACTCATCACTTACTAACAACACAGAGAGGAGGTCTGTGGCCAGAGAAAGAGCTCTGGGCCCCATGAGCCCAAATCCCACACAGAGGTGTCAAGCCAAAGGTACAGGCTGGAAACAGAGCATCTGTGAGCATAAGCAGAGAGAGGGCAGCAAGACAATATGCAATGGAGGGAAATACAGGTCTAAAGTGGGCAGCCCCGCCTGGCAGTCAGGCCCAGCTGCACAGTATTACATAAAGCACAAAATAATTGTGATTAATTATTAAAGAGCAGAGCTTTACTTTTAATACTGGAGAGGAACTGGCTTGCAGCAAAAGTTCCTGCAGAGCTGATACCCAAGGCTGCTGCAAGAAAATGGATGTTGTCAGTAGCAGGAAGGCAAGAAATAGCTGCTTTATTTGGAGATGCAAGCACCTGGTTTTGTCCAGATGGGCTGTTTTAACCTGATCCAAATACTCTGCTTCCAGCTATCTGCTAGTGAGAATATTTTAACTACAGTGTCTGTCTCTGAAGCCCATGCCCTTGGCTTGCACTCTTCCTGCAATCAAGGTAGTGTAAAAAGTATGCGTGTAGCAGTAATACTTTGAAGGCATTTCTAAAATCTAGTGGGTATTTGAGACAACAGGGAGGAATCAGTGCATGGAGACCACACTGAGGAACTGAATTCATTTTCCTCTTTCTTTTGTGGTCCCCTGGGCTTTGGCTTCTGGCTTTCACTGAGCTGATGGAGAACCCCCTTGTTCTCTTCTGAAATGTGATTTCTGCTTTCTGGCAGCATGTTAGATGGGCCCAGGAGATAATTAGTAAGAGAACTTCCAGCATCTGCCAGGTTCTAATTACGTTTGGGCTCTTATGGAGATAGGATATGGGAGATGAAAAGGACCTGCAATACTGGGACCAGCTCACACATCAGGTGTTCCTCCCCACTGCCAAACAGCAAACCAGCAGGTCAGAAGCAAACTAACCGTAGTTACATCCCCATGTCTTCTCAGTGGGACCCAAAGCATCCAGCAAGTAGAAACCTGAGCCATCCATGTACTAATAAAGCAGAAATAATAAGGTACATCAAGCTCTCCTGTTATGATATACTGGCCAGAAGCACAGTCCATACAGAAACATAGAAGGAGGAAGCTTATGGCAGCACAGTGAACTCTGCAACAATAGAAGAGATCCAGCCCAGGCTGTGTCTGTTTTCTCTGCCTGATTAAATTGTCAAAGGTGATGCTGGGAGGCAGTTTGCTCTATGTATCTGGTGCCTCTGGGTACTTGGCAGTAGCTGTCTGCCTTGTACAGCGAAGGGTTAGCAGTGTCCCAGCTGTGCAGTCACCTAAAGAGACTATTTCAGCTGCCCAGATGATACTCAGAAAGCTTGCCAATACTGAAAGCAAGGGCTTAATTCTCCTTTGCTGCAAAATCCTGTCCAGGTCTCTAGCTTCCAGCCAACAGCCACATCTCACTTGCAGCTGACTTTACTGGGTTGGCTGGCTAACCCAACAGAGAAGGTGAGATCTCGGGACAGTTAAAATTAAAACCAGAGAAACTGGAGGATAAGATTTCACAGAAGGGACCAGCACAACTTTGCTGCAGTTTTCAGACACTTACATCCTCCTGGGAATTCTCTTTTAGCACCATTTTACAGTTGTATAGATCACTCACACTTAATGAGCAGAATTCATCCTAGAGTGTTGTATAACTCCAGCTTCACTTCCTTATTAAATGGACATTTATAGTGTAAAGAGTAATGGATGAAGAAATGCTGCTGTACACACACAAACTTTTTAGGCTAGCAGCATCACTTCTGGGGAATTTTGACAGATGCAGGATTTTTTTATATTATTAATTCTGTTTTCCAAAGTTGAGACCTTCTGCAAAGCTAAATTAAGGAAAACTGTATGTGCTTGTGCAAGTGCCACCATCTGCCTCCAGAACAGGGCTAGACCCAGAGGGTGTATTACTTTCTGAGGGCAAGGTACACTGGACTGCAATTCAGAGTGGAGAGGGAGAAGGGTATCAAGTGAAGACAGTCTTTGCTTGGAGAGCTGGATCACAGCCTAGCACCGCAACCAAGCTGTGGATTACAACTGAGTTGTCTTGGCAAAAGTCATGTCAGGGAACCTTAATGGATCTTCCACTCGCCTCATCCCAGAGCTGGCTACTTCGGTGTAACTACTTCCTTTCTTAAGTGCAAGGATCATAACTGAATATGCAATAAACACAAGATGATCTTCACAATCAGGATGTTCCTGGCACAAGAAAACAACCACAACACCAACAGATTTTCCACACAGTGACTGGCTCTGGAAAAGCAAAGGCAGTTGTGTGTATGGAGTTAGTAACTCCCAAACTGCATGCATCTGGGCTTTCTGTTTCACCATAATTTTACTTTGCTCTACTGAGTGATTTTCACCTTGGCTAATCCAAAGCTGGGTGGAGAACTGAGTATCCCTTCTGGGCTCATTGGTCCATTTCTCAATTATTAATGCACATTGTGCAGACACTGTGGCATTAGATGCACTTTTAAAACGCAATGAAAACACTTGTGTCTAGAAGACTGCAAGGAAACAGCTTTAAATGGCTTTGGATCTTTTTTTCTTGAAAACATCACTCAGGGCTGTGGATAACAGCTCTGGCAGATTAAATCCCAGCCTTTACATGGCATGAGATGAATATTAACTACAGCTTTATGTCACCCTTATGCAACAGGGTAAACAGGCCCCATCATTCCTGCTTCAGAGATAGGAAGCCAAGTTAGAGAATACCAGTCAGTAAACTAAAACCACATGGCAATAGTCATATGGGAGTACACAAACTACCCCACACAATGTTTTCAAGAAACTGCTGCTCACAGCGATGTTATCTGGACAGAGATGAGCTGGTGAATAAGTTATGTAAAGGCAGGAACTGTCCCTTCATCTTACAGTGCAGAGTCCCAAACAATATGCATGATCAGAGTTCCCAGCAGCAGAGAGACAGGTACATCTGCAGAGGCTGTTGGAGATGGTAGAAAGGGTCATCCAGCAGCTTGACACTGCCCTGTCACAGATCAGAAGAGAAAGTCCAAGGCTGGCAAGCAGAAGCTGCAGGACACTGATAGAAAGAGAGACAATGAGTGAAGCAATGGAGGCTGGGGGACAGATGGCAGTTAAAAGGAATCAGCAGAGACCTTGTGCCTTTATGACTCTTACACAGTTGAAGATCTGACAAAGACATAAGCCAATATAGGACATTTACAGTGAGGAGGCAGCATTATTTGCTGTGTTGCTAGGATAGACCTAAAAAAAAAAAGAGGAGAAACAACCAGAGGTCTTGGATGGATCACATGGCAGCAGGAGGGAGGCCAAGGGTTCACAGCTCTCTTGAACACACCTTCAAGGACAGAGTAAAGACGACAGCAGAGCAAGGAGGAAGAGAGGTGTTCAGCTGTATCAACACCTACAGGTACCCATGTCCAACCCCAGCTGCAGAGGGAGGGTGGTAGGAGAAAGGCTGCTTTTGCACTCCCTGCTCTCCACAGTGAGGGATCTCCCACAGTTGATCAAAAGAGCTTGGGGGCAAGGATGGAGATGTGATTGAGGGACATTTCATGGAAGTCCCTTTCTCATGAAATGCTCATGGAAGTGGCCTATATGTGCACTGCCTCCATCTTCACAGAGGTGCTGGGCCCAGCCTCACCAGCTCAGGCTGGGTTAGTCTAGGTCAATGCTTTTGAGACTTCACTTTTTCATGTCTCCCTAGAAGCAGCTAAAGCCAACCATGCTCAGCAGCACCCTGTGCCACAGAGAAGCAAAGCAAGCAGATTATGCTAAGTAGGTGATTAAAAAGCCCAGAGTCCATCCCCTAAATCACTGCTCAAAGCAGAGAAGCCATCCAGACATGCCTGTCACTAGGTTCTCTGCAAGGAATTGCAGCTAAGACATACCAGACTTGTGGCTAATTAGCCACTACTGGCAATGCCTGTTAATGAAGATGAAGATGCTCAGTGATGGCAGTCTCTGGCAACAGAAAATTTTACATTTGGAGGCAAATCAAAAATAGGAGGAAGAGAGGGCTGGTAATTCCCCAGAGACAGGCGAGGAATTCTGAACATCCCTCATTACCGAAATCCAGTCTGACTCAACATTTCCTCCTAGCATCCTTCCACAGCATGGAGACAAGGAAATGAGGCTGGGACTCCACAAATCTGAACATCCTTGGCCTGAACAAGCTCTTCCAAATCCCACAAAGCCAAAAAGAGGCAGCAGCCACTGCAGTGCTTGGCAAATCCCATCAGAGCAATGGTCAGGAGCTGTTACACCCCTTCCCTGTAGCCACCAAAGAATTTAGCTGATGAGCAAGCCATTGAAGGGATTCAGTGCTAATAAACAAATAATACAAGTGCTAAGTCCTCAGCTTCCTGGACTCAAAGAAGGACTTGGAAGAGGGCCTAAGGGTTAAGTCCCTTAGGACAGGTCCTGGAAACAAATGACTAGCAACTAATTTCAGGTCTCTTCATTATTTCATCTCAGGACAGCTCTGAATTTGCTTATTTTAGCTGAGCTCCCAGAAGAAAGGCACAATGACTGATCCTTATGTGGAGAGAAGATTTTTACCCCAGAAAAAAGCCAATGGAGGCACAAGATTGTTTCATTCCTTTCCTGTTTCCAACTGAAGGAGAGCAAGCTTTATTTTGACATGTGCAGGTCCCTCAGAACCCTTGCTCTCTGGGCTGATCCTGGGTGGTTCTTACATGGCCAGGCTCATGGTGCAGCCTAGGGACTGCTGAAGGGTAGACTTGGCATCTAGGGAAGAGTGAAAGGAAGGCTGCCTGCCTGTCAGTGGGAGAAAGACCAGACCCCAAGGATGGAGTTGGGAGCAACACAAGAAAACACTTGTTTCACAAGAGAAACAAGCAGATGTACCAAGAAGAGCTCTCATCCCTCAGCAGTGCTGGACCAGGGTTGCAAGCAGGAGGGTGGGCAGGCACAGTCCCTCCCTCACTGGGTGCTTCATCTAGCTGCAGGCAGGCAGGAGGGGCAAGTTGCTGATTATCCTTGCTTAAAGTTTCACAGGATTTCTCATTTGCAGCCATTTCTCCAGAATCTGAGGGAGTAGGGGGTTTGTTTCCTCTCTGAGCTTGTTGCAGATAATACAACACAGCCTGCTTCCCTGCAGCCAGGGTCCAGATCCTTGTTAGATGCAAATCCCCACAATTATAAATCTGCACACAGCACCAACTGCAGTAGCATTAAGTTGCTGGCATCCAGCCTCCAGTGCTTTGCAGTCCTCTGTCCACACGTCCCATAGGCATCAAGACTTGTGTCCTAAGTAGCTACCTTGTCCCACACAGAGGAAAAAAGCTTCTGCAGCTGAAGGAGTCTTTAAGCTTACTTCACATGCAGAAATTAAGAGATAATAGACGATCCATTTCCCTGGAAGTAAACCTGGTGTTTTCTCAGCTGCTGCAGAAGTGTCTGAGCCTGGTGTGCTGTGTATTGTGCACCCTCCCTCCTCCCGAGAAACAGAGCTTAACAGAGCTCCAAAAAAATACTAAGTGACAGATAATTCCGAGTAAAGCATCTACCCACTTCTCCCTGTCCCTTTTCTGACAGCAGATATATTTACCTCTAAAGCAATAGAGGAGAACGAGTGGGCAGCTATTCTGTGCCCTGCCCTAGAGATAGTATTTAGCTGCACCTCTTGGAGCTGCACATAACCACCAAGGTGAGAAGAGGTAGCATGCATGAGGCATCAGATCTCATACTTCAGCACTTACCAGAGAGCTGAGGGCCTGGCTGCAGGATTAGGGGCTATGTCCACCAGGACGAGGCTTCTACAGACACATCCCTACAAGAGGCATTTTTACAGGCAAGAGAATACCTTAAACAGAGAAGGAGCCCACAGTGCTGAGACAGGAGGCCCAGAGTCACCCTGGCAGGTACAGCAATGAGGGCAAAAGGAAGCAGCAAAAGCACAGGAAAGGAAAGTAAAACGAGCCAGCAAAGGAGGGAGGGCGGGCTCTGGCACAGGACAGGAGGGTTTAAGCACATTCAGCCAGGAACAGTCCAGTCTGGAGAATCAATTACGGGAAGATAATTTGTCTGCTTGATTTAAGCCTCCTTGGGGTATTGGCTTGTTGCTGAAGAGAGCAGCAGGAGGTACCTGCTCTGGTCAGAGCACGATACATGACTTACTACTGCAGTGTCTGCATAGCAGCCAACAGGAGGGGAGGCTTAATAGGCAGAGACAGACAAGCACATTGCTTTTGTCCTTCTGACATTTCCCCTCACGTATCACTGTCTGCATTCAGAGCCAAGTCACTCAAAATGGGACCCCAAGAGCCATTCAAACTTGCCCCCTGTTAAGAAAGTGCTGCTGCACATGCAGCCGGAAAACCGGCACCTGAATGCTGAGGCCCGGCAGAGGGAGCTGTGCTGGCTCAGACATGCCCTCCAGTGGTCCCCGCTCCAGCCTGGTTCCCATCCCCATACCAAACTGGGAGCACTAAGGCTTTTTCCTTGCAGCTTTGCAACAGGAAGGTTAGATGAGGCTTTGCACAGACTCAGACAAGGCTTGGGGCTGGAGGGGCCCTATGTTTGTCTCCTCTCTGTGCTCCCCCCACCCAGGATCTACCATTGGTTGACAGCACTGGGGAAGAGAAATTCAAGAGCCATAGGCTGCTTGCACAAAACAGGCATTGAAGTCATTGGAGGCTTGCCTCTATGCTTGTTATCCTGTATCCCCCCAGACCTCCAACAAAGTCTTACTCTACAGGCAAGAGAAGGCTTCCATCTCACTTTCTGCACCAGTCCCTACTGGATAGAAGGGACTATTTCCCCTGTGCAATCAGGCTTACGTCAAGACTGGTTTCTCCCTGCTTAATCTCATCAGTATGAATGCACATCTCCACTGTGCATTTGATGTTTGGTTTTGCTAGAAGTACTCCACATCAAACACCCAGATAAAACACCTAGAACAGCTAAAGGGATAACATTGTTCCAGGGAAGACTCAAGACTTCCAGCTCTGAGGACAGTCCATGATAGAATTTATACAGTTTGAATCCTCTTTCATGGTAAACTGTGCCACACCACCGCTAGTCCCTGGTGACAAACTATACCAAAAAAGCGTACATTTATTTACCAGGAGAGTTGACAAAATACAGCTCCAAGGCAGCCTAGGCTGATATCAAGCATCCCTTGATTTAGCAGGAACAGGGAGGCTAGTCTAGTGCCTTCCAGACTGCAGTATGCACAGTTCACAACTCCTGCTGTTATGGCAGCAGCTAAGAGAACTGCGCTGCTCCAACAAAGTTCTTCACAATCCTGTCTCTGGGGCCCTGATACTGGAGAGATATCGAGTACCATGAAGGTATGAGATATGAAGGCCCTTTGCAGAACTAATCTGTGTTATTTCAGATTAATATTTCACCAGTATGTCAGTCTCTGCTGTACAGTACAGACAAGCACTGCTCCCCTTGCCCCTCCTGTGATTCACTGAGGAGTAGTCTGGGTTATGTAATGCAAACATTTAGTAAGTAATGCATAAGGCTCTTTTAAGCCTTTAGGCCTGAATGTAAGTTATTTCATATTGTTACTACCTCTCTACAATTAAAGCTCATTAACTCAAATGCAAGTTTGTAGATACAGCCTGAGCCTTGCACAGTGAATTCCTATGAGAAGCATAAGGACATACAGAAGCAGCCTGAACAAAGTGCTGCTGAACCCAGGATAGTTATTTTTGGGCTTGAGAATTGACAGGACAGGCCACAAGGTCTTTGAACTCACACTCCTACAAGGAAGCACAGCTACAGGTTTGCTGTTGTTGAATGTGTCCACAAAGGGCTGTTGCCTGCACTGATGCACATTCACTCACTTGCATGACATGCTCATAGGGGATTATTAAGGACTCAAATTTGCAGGATGCCATGAACTGCATGTGTAAAGCAAAGCTATAGAAGCATTGTCACATCCTGTCACAACTACAGAAGAGCCTGGCAACACTAGGGCTTGTAGGGACATTCTCACCTGCCACAGAAGCTCCTGAGGTGCTGCAGCCTCCTCCGAGGAAATTGCATGTCCCCGTGTACCCATTGCTTTCAGGGACTGGCTGTGCCACGGGTGTGCAGGACACTACGGAGAGCCAGATAGGAAGAGTGGGGACCTTCAAATTGGTGGTTAATTCTTAACCCACCCTGCTCCTCCCAAGCTCAGCGAGGCACTTACAGACCCCACTGAGCACATGATTAGTGACACTGGTTACTGGGGGGTCCTAATAAGGCTCCCATAACCTTAAAGCTAGATCTGCCTGAAAGGACAGCAAAACTAGTATCATTTACACCAAGACACTAGGTTCTCCTGCAGTGTATCCCCACCAGCTCCTACGGCCCCACAGCTTCCTCTTCCCACAGCACTCTCACAATCCCACAGTCCATCATAACTCCACATCCCACTCCCCTTGCATACACAGCCCCATAGCACACCTTTGCCTCATGCACATCTTACCTACCTCACCCTCACACCACTTGCCAGGCAGACAACAGAAGAAATAGCTAAACTCTTCTCTCTAGATTTCTTTTTGAACCCCTGTGTCCTCACAGCTGCAGCAGATCCCAGATGATTTGCTGACCAGACCACAGAGACCCAAATACACAGCCACTGGTGCTGCTTAATGAGTAAGTGCTGTTTAGGAAGGCTTTTAAAGGGACATACAGTAAATCCACTCCTGGAGTGCAGTTTGCCTGTAGATCTTTTTCCTGATAAAACACCCATTTCTCAGCCTGTTAACACTGCTGTCCTCTACAGTAGCCCTGCAGCACAGTCTATTTGCCACAGACTTTGGCATTCACGTGGAGAGGTGGTGCACAAACAGCCCCCACACAGTGCAAACCAGTGCACCTAGAAAGTTTGCTTGCCTTGGTTATTTCTGCTTTCTATGCATGAGCATCTGTACATGTGCATACATGCCCATTGAAATGCCCTAGTGGGAGACTCTTTAGCATCCTGTGTTTAGCCAGTTCTGGCAAAATTTATGTGTAAGTGCTGAGAATATACAGGAAAGCCCCAGGAGGTAGTCTGCCCTGAGGCATGGTACAAACCTTGCACTTTCTTCAGTGAACTCCATTAACCCTTCGCTTAACTTTCTAGCCCATGTTCTTAATGAGTTCCCCCTGTCCCAAATGCTCTCTCCCTTGGGTGAGAGACGGATGAGAGTGTTCTCCTTAATGATCTCTCTGTCTCTTCCCCTTTCCACCATTAGCCTGAAGACCAGCCTGCAGAAGAAAGTGAGCCAGGACTCCATGGATTTGTCAGGGATCCCCCTGACCATGCGGGATGTCCACCGCATGGCCTACTACCTACAGAACAATGGGGACCACCTCACCTCTGTGGACCTGAGCTTCACCGAGCTGAATGATGACATGGTGCGCCTGCTGCTGCCCTTCCTCTGGGCACTACCCAAGCTCACTCATCTTTCCCTCAATGGCAACCGACTGACACGGGCGACCATGAAGGAGCTGACTGATACCATGAAGGACATGAACAAATTTCCTTGCCTAGCCTGGGTTGACCTTGGCAACAATGTGGACGTCTCATCCATGCCACAGCCACTGCTTGTGGGCCTGCGCAAGCGCCTCAGCCAGCAGACCACACTACCTACCATCTACGAGGCGCTTGACTGCGACTCGGAGATCTCCAGCGGGCATGAGGGCAGCCAGCCAGAGGATGAAGCAGCCGGAAGCACCATGCCACGTGGTCTTTCTCAGCAGGGTTGCGAGAGGTGACTGGACAACAGGCCAGCACTGGCACACTGAAGCTGCCCCAAGAAGTCTTGAGTACAAATACCAAGCAGAGGGCCAGCTTTACCGGCTTCCTTTGGCTCTTCCCTCTCACCTTCCCTGACATGTCCCCCCCACCTGCTGTGAGACAAAAGCCTGTCATCCCCCCACAACGTCCTCCACTCCCTCCCCTCACTGCAAAACCGACTGCCCATGTTCCAGAGAGGAAACAATGACTTACAGTGAACCTGGTCCCCAGGCAGGGTCCCACTGGAAGACGGGAAAAGACCTGTCGGAGTCAAGAATATCCTCCAGCAGCCATTGGGTTGAGGGATATGGATGGGGAGAACCTAAAACAGAATCAGGCTTGTAGTTTACTTCCTTTCTTCCTTTTCCTATGCACCTTGGAAACCTTGGGACCTGCAGCCTTGAGTGTGAAAGGAGGTAGCCCAAGAGCCTAGCTGCTGTGGAGCTTAGGTGAAGAGCTGAGAGGCTAGAGCTAGAGCCCAGCAGTGTGTCTCCCTCTTGTGTCTGGCTCCTTTTGTTTTGTTTTTTTCCTATTGTGTGTTTTGTATTAACCTCTGAACAAAGGGACTTGGTCAGAGACCATTGGATCGCATAGGCTGGGGCGGACACATGGCTTAGAATTGCAGCATCAGGATATTTGCTGTGTGACCGGGGTGAAAGGGAGGGGAAGGAGGTATGTGTTGGTGGGAGCATGGGGGATGGGATGAGTTGGGATGGGAGGAGGAGGGAGGAGAGGGAGTGGGAGCAGTCTCGTGGATTAGCAGGATTGGTTTCAAAACTTGTGCTTTTGTACTAAAATTACAAATTCCAAGCGAAATGGAGGAAAAGCAGACAGCTAAGTGCATAACTGTGACACCAGAGGAGCAAGCAGTGAATATGCCAGAGGTGGGCACTTCTCAAATGAATGCGCAAAGCTTTGGCTCCTCATGGCATACTGCATACCTCAGACACAATGTGAGCAGCTGCATCGCCATTTCCAATGCTGTCCAAACCCTAAACCACCGATGCAGTATTTCCAGTGTTTTCCACGCTGCTCATGCTCTATGTAAACATAATAAACAGTTCCCTTGGACATTAGCGTGAAGCACTACAGAGTCTGAGTATTTGGGTTGTTCACAGCAGCCCAGACTGCAAGAATACGGACCAGCAGTCCTCATTCAGTGCTGAGCGGTGTGGGAGAGGAGCAGCAAGTGCCATTCACATTGGTAAGAGTGGTTCATCCGTTTAATGGAAGTGAAACATCGCTATTCATTTGTGGTAGGCTGCCACCCTTAAGTGTTGCAAGGTGCTGATACAAATAAATTGATCACACTTCAGCTGGTAAGTCAAGTCCTCTCAGTTATCTGTCCCCACAGGAATTCAGAGAGCAGGTATGTTTCCGAAAGAGTGAAAAGTTAAGGAAATTAGACATATTAAAAAAAACCCCAACAACCAAACAACAAACATGTAAATCCTGGCCCTCCTAAATTGACAATGGTAACTTTGCCTACCTCTGCTGATTCTCTCTGGGAGTCTCAATACATGTAAGCAACTCTCATATACTAAGCCACACAAATCCACATGAAATAGACACACCTTTCATGCTCATTGCTGATTTTACAGATTCTGCAGGAAGAAAATCAATGATATTTTTCAAGTGACTTATCCCCTTTGGACCAACAGTGTGAGGGCACTGGATAGTATCAGACAGGATCAACTACCAAAAGCCCCAGTAAATCCAGTCTCCTGAGGAAGAAAGCTGGGTTTAGAGACTCTGTACTGAGTATTACAGCTTGACACTGCAAATGCTAGAGCCAGTCCTGTTCATACTCCAGTCACTAGAGGAGGACCTCATGTCCTTTATGTTAACTTGCAAAAAGAAGTGGTGTAGAGTCTGTCCAGCTGACCAAAAGAAGCAGAAGATGTAAGAGGGTAAAGCAAATATAGCTAGGGCCAGGTGCTAGCTGCCCCATTCCAGTGAAGGAGGAAGAGAAAAGGCCCTGAGATAGCCAGAATATGATGTTTGGCCAGGAGGATGGGGAAGAGGGCATGCAAATGTAGCCAAACCCCAGCACAACCCAGGGTGGGAAGCGAGCATGTGCTCCCCTCAACAGTTGTCACCCAAACCCACTTTTTAGCCCTTCTAGTGAATCTAGAAGTCATTTCTGCAGCAAAGACTGACTTTGGGGAATATGCGGTTGTTTTGCAAAAGGAAAACCAAAGCTGATAAAGTGGCCATTCCCATTACTGAGGGAAAAGCCATGCTGTTTCCAGAGGTCGCCAGCTGCCTCTTCTCAAAACTCACTTTTCCCTTCTCAGTGTGGTATGTTAGAGAATTACAGAATCGTTCTGGTTGGAAAAGACCTTGAAGATCATCGAACCCAACTGTTAAACCCAACACTGCCAAGTCCACCACTAAATCATGTCACTAAGTGCCACATCTACATGTCTTTTAAATACCTCCAGTGACTCAGCCACTTCCCTGGGCAGCCTGTTCCAATGCTTGACAACAAAAGGGAAGAAAGTTTTTGTAATAACCAACTTAAAAGTACCCTGGCACATTTCCTCTTATCACTTGTTACTTAGGAGAAGAGACCACCACCCCTATCACTACAGCCTTCTTTCAGGTAGTTGTAGAGAGCAGTAATTTCTCTCCTGAGCCTCCTTTTTGGCAGGCTAAACAGCCCCACTTCCCTCAACTGTTCCTCCTAGGTCTTGTTCTCCAGACCCTTCAGCAGCTTTGTTGCCCTTCTTTGGGCAGTCTCCAGCACCTCAGCGTCTGTCTTGTAGTGAGGGACCCAGAACTGACCACAGTGTTCGAGGTGCAGCCTCACCAGTGCCAAGTACAGGGGGATGATCACCTCCCTAGTCCTGCTGGCCACACTATTTCTGATTCAAGCCACAGTGCCATTGGCCGCCTTGTCCAGCGGGGCACACGCTGGCTCATGCTCAGCCAGATGTCAACTTACACCCCCAGGTCCTTTTCCACTGAGCATCTTTCCAGCCACTCCTCCCCAAAACCGTAGCATTGCATGGGGTCGTTTGACCCCAGTGCAGGACCCAGCACTGACCCCTGTTGAACCTCACACAATTGGCCTCAGTCCATCGGTCTGGGCTGTCCAGATCCCTCTGCAGAGCCTTCCTGCCCTCCAGCAGATTAACACTGCTGCCCAACTTGGCGTCCTCTGTAAACTTACCGAGAGTGTGCTTGATCCCCTTGTCCAGATCATTGATAAACATACTAAACAGAACCGGCCCAAATACTGAGCTCTGGGGAACACCACTTGTGACCAGCCACCAAATGTATTTAAATCCATTCACTGCCACTCTTTGGGCTCAGTCCTCACTTTCCTGCCCTACTGTGGAAAAGATTACACTATTTTTTCTTTTTTCCATCCAAAATACCTTTCACCATAAATGAAAAGCATTTCAAACGTCATCAGGATCTGCTTAAACTCTTAAAGCCTGAGCACAGCAGCACTCTGTGCCAAGAAGAAAACTCAGCCATGAAGCATTTTAAATGAAGGCTTGGAGCCACCTGGTGAGTCAGTGGCATATCTAGAAAGAGGGAGCAGGGGTGCTGAGCTTTTGGTACTTGACTGAACACTGTCTCTGTAAGGCTCTACAGCAAGGCATCTTCACAGCTTCTCCATAACAGTGGCAAGCTCCTGAAATGAGGCAAGACCCCCAGCTTGCAGCCCACCACTGACAGCTCTTCCCTGCAGAGCTGCTGACTCAGCCCCAGGGAGGATCTGTGCAGCCTGTTTCAGCCCTGCTGAAAGTTGTGGTTTTGGTCTGAGCTGCGCTGTGCTAATCAGCAGAATGGAGATGAGACATTCAGCCCCTTGCAAGGGAATTCTGTACTAATCCCTGACGATGCCTGGCTGCCAGTTGGCAACTCCAGGAGCTAGAGATAAAGCATGGCTTGAAACAGACTGGTTCAGTTGAGCAGCTGTGGGACCGTGTTTATTCCTCCATATGCACTTGGTTGCTCTGCCATAGAAACCTCCCCACAGAGAACCGATTGTGAATAGATACATGCAAATGCAAATTATGAGGTCCTGGCCTAAGAAACTGCCAGTGCTGCTTGGATGAGCTCTGCTGGGCTGCAACTTAGCTGTGGAGAAGCTATCACAGCATAGCCAGCTGCTCCCTGCTAGCTCCTGACTACACTGACAATGAGGCACTCCGTGAGCACAGTGGTGTGCATCCAGCTCCAGAGCTGTGAAGTGCCCCAGTGTCCCTAAGATGAGATGCATGCTCAAGGAGCAGGCCTGGCAGCCCCAAATACAGAGAAAGCTAGTTTCATAAAAGCCAAGCTTATAAACCAGAGAGGATGACAAACCCAAATGAGCCTTTCCTTGCACTGCATGAGAAAGCTCAGCGCTCTCAAAGGGGATTAAAGGGATGAGCTGCTAATTCAGGTCTTCTCATTGATACCAGGGGGACCAGCTTAGTTATGCTCCTAAATCAGGGGATGCTGCCCTACAGTGAGCCTCTGTCTCCTGCTAGATAACACAGCAGGAGAGATGGATCCCTGTCATACTGAATACTCTCATCAGTGCCATACTTGCTGATGCAGGGCTGTAACCTCAGCTACCTAAAGCAGCACACCCCATCATTTGCAGTTTCCTAGCCTTCCTCTCTGTGCGGGTTGCAGCTGATCAGCCTGTGATGGGACCTTTGTCATGTAGCAGAGGGGAAGCTGGAGCTGCACAGAGTAGTATCATAGCCCTTTCCCTACCTCTGGCCTCCCATCAAGTGATAGTCTCACAATAGATCTCAGCGTGGGATACTTAAGCACACTTTTCAAAAGCAGGCTTCTGGAAGGAGAGCTCACCAGATGTAAAGCTATGCCACATTTTCCCACCACCTTATTTTTCCCAGGCTTTATAAAGTACCCCCAGAAAACCTTCCTCCTCCTAGAGTCTCTTTTGAGATCTACCATTGCATAGTGGCAGGGTACAAGACAGTGAACTCCCATCTCCACAGCAACTTCCTCCCCAGCATCCCTCACAACAGGCAGTTTCACAGCAGACCCCCTTGCGTGCTCACAGGGCCACCAGCAGCACGTCACCTCTAAATGCTGGTGAACATGGCCAGCTGGGGTCGGGTAGGCAGCAGAAGGCTCTAACAGAGCCAGCCTGCAAAGCCCAGCCGCAAGGAGGTGCACTGTGGGGATGCTGAGCAGTATTGGTGCCAGAGAGCAGAGGAAAGGAGGAAGAGGCCAGACCTTTTCAGTTACCCAAACACAAACGCACTTGTTCCCTCCCTACCCAATTGGACACCACCTTCCTCACTCCTCCATCCTGCATTTTGCCCCAGCCTCTGACCACAAAACCCAGGGTAACCACCTTAGAATGCTCCAGGTGGCAATATGCTTAGCACTGAGGCCACCACAAGCCTCCTTTGTTTTTGTAACTCTAAATAACAGGTGATCATTTTGGTGAGGTAGGGATGCAAAAACTACCTGGAAGCACAGGCTTGTCTGATCTGTTTTTATTTCACACACTTTGAGATCTGTCAGACCCCTTCTGTCCTACACACGGGGCTCTTTTTTTCAACTTTTTGACCTACAACTCATTCCTTGTCAGAAGCACTTGGAAGATAAAGGAGCTTGCACTGTTTGGGGCAGGCTCGCAGGCTCCTTGGTGGACAGCTGCTGACAGAGATGCCAAGATAGAAATTATTTAATCTTAAAGCAAACAAGAGAGGATTAAACATTTGCCTTTACTGACCACTGTCCACCATCAGATTGTGTTTGTTTCACAGCTCAGAAGAGGCAAAGGTATGTTGCAATATGAACTTTTATCACTATACTGTCTTGACAGTGCAGCAGGTAAACATTCTTCCAGGGCACTGGCAGACAGACTAGCTCTGAGCTGCTGGGGACAATTATCAATGGACAAAAGAATCTGTTTTGCAGTTTTCTGGCATTAAAGAAGGGCTCTTGAAATAAATGCAGTAGCTGGTTTAAGGCTGCCAAGAGGTAGTTCACAAAACAAAATAGACCGGAACACTCTTAGCTGAGGCCAGCACTCCAGGAAGCCATGACCACAACTTGATCTACTTCGAGACACTAAGTACTCTATTATGAACCTCCTTGGTTCCTCTATGACTTGATAGTATTCCAGTGATGAACAGAGCTCAGTGATGCCAATTCAAAACCACGATAGCCACAAAACATAATAATCGTACAGTAACTCTTCCCCAGGATAAGGGTGAAGAGGAAAGTCAGCTTTTCTTCCACATGCATTTACTCCTTTCCCAAATCCCAGCATTCCCCTGCTGCACCCAAACTGGCTTCAAAAGCAACCACACAACCACTGACAGCTCTTTCCTACAGCGACAGGTTTGTTTAGCTAGCACGCAGGGCATGTCACCAGGGCAGAGAATAGATACTTCACTGCTCAATGATCAGCAAGTTCCTCCACTTCTGGGAGGATTATTCCTCACAGTCTATTTTCGAGGCAATCTGTCCCAGGCTGGATACAATGATGGGAAGCATTTGGAAAGCTCTTGTTGTGGGTAACTCAGAACCACGCAGCCACTCGCGCACTCCCCCCCAGGTACATGGGCCTTATTCCAGCCGTGCAACTCCCCTGAAACACACAGGGCTCTCACCAAGCACAAACATGGCACAGAACACCGGAAAAAGGCACTTTCCTGGATGAGCAGCAGCGGCTGCCTTTGGGGCTCCACATCAGACTTCTGAGAGGAGCTTTGTTCTTGATCCCCTGAAGCCTTTTGGTTTGCAGTTTGATGTGTGCACCTTTGTCTGAACTTTGCTGCAACTGAGTAACGGAGCACGTCAGAACCAAACTCGTTTTACCAATAGTTTGGGGGGTTTTAGTTTTCAGAAGCTGCAACTGAAGGAGAGCAAAATGGAGGACACCAAAGGAGCAGCTTTGCTCTGCAGATACTCAGAGGCAAGAGCCCAGAGCCTCTCCAGCTCTAAGGTCCCCTCTCCCTGGTCTCAGCCCTGGACTGGCCCATCCCTCAGCTCCAGGATGAAAATGAGTATTCCAGAGAGGACTGTGCTGTGCCTGCCTGTGCCAGCCTGGCACTGCCCAAACCTCCTCCCTCCCAGAGCGCAAGCACCACAGGAGCGATCGGCCATTTTGTCACCTTCTGAACTGGAAGGTCAGGGGCAGAAAAGGCAGCATCATCACCTCAGTTTTTGCACTGCTAATGCCCGTGCTGTTTCGGTCCCTTTGCAATGTTACTAGGTCACCGATTTGCCTCTCAGCCAGTGGCACTCACTGACTTTCCAGGCTTTGGCTGTTTTCCGAAGACCTTCATAGAGACTCCTTGATGGTAAGATGCAGTGGGACCCTTTAAAGCAGGAGGAAGGTAATGCCGGCCTCCTACCTGCAGCTCCAGCTGCCCCTCACTAAGTCACGCCAGGAAATCACGATGCCTGATCTCTAACCTCTGCTGCCCCACAGGAGAGAGGACGTTCTGGCACACCGTGACAGCAGGGCTGCAGGCACTGCTCTGAGGAGAGGTCAGGCTGCCTCCGCTGGGCACGGCCGGCTCCGACCAGTTCCAGCCAGTTCCGCAGCAGCCCCTGTGCTGGGCACAGCTGAGCCCAGCTCCAGCGGTGCCGGCACCTCGGGGAAAATGCACTTAAGAAAGATCAAAACACCTCCTGGCAGTGAGGGCTGAGGTAACAGAGTGTGAGGAATAGCCCTGTGACACCAAGGTGAGAGGAGGAGCGAGGAAAAGGTGCTCCAGGCACCATAGTGCTGTGCAGCCCATGGGGTGGTCATGGTGCAGCCCTGAAGGAGCCCCACGCTGGGGTAGGGGAGCAGTTGAGGAGCAGCAGACAACCTGTTACAGACCCACCACAGCCCCCCGGGCCCCATCCTCCCTGTGCCACGTTGGGAGCGGGGCTGGAGGAGTCAGTGCTGAAGGGGTGAAACCAAGCCTGGGAAGAAGGGGAAAGTGCGAGGCGTTGTTTTAAATTAGTCTTTGTTTCTCACTGTCCAAACCCATTTTAACTGGCAATAAATTAATTCTCCCCAAGTCAATGTGTTGTCCATGACAGCAGTTGGTGAGTGATGGAAGTGATCTCCCTGTCTTTACCTTGACTCGCGAGCACTTTCATCATCTTTTCTCTCCCTGTTGAGGAGGGAGGGTGGGTGCCCTGAGACCCCCAGCAGGTAACACAGCTGCAGCTATCACTGGGGTTGGGGTTCAGAGGGAGACAGCCAAGGCACAAAGCAGGACTGGGGATCAGGGTGCTAAAGTGAAGCTAAGGCTGCTACTGGGATTATCCCAGTGTAACTCTTAGACTGGGGATCAGTGTCCCATAGCATTCATTTCAGCCTCATGTTCCAAAAGAGAGAATTGAAACATACACCAAAAGCAAGGCTAGATACTGCCAGCCTCCCAAAGAACTCATCCCCTCTCCCCAAAAAGCCTAAACGAAACAACCTTGACAGCTCTTAGTTTTAGACAACAAATCTCTTTGTTATTTACAGATGCAAACTGCACTCAACACACAACTGGAGTACAAAGCCAGTCCACATTTGTGTGGCAGAGGTCTGTTCTCTTCTGTCAAGAGGGGTGGATAGGCTTCTACCCTGAAAACAATCAAGTCTTTTGAAAGGAGGATTAGAAATAAGACTAATCCTCTAATCATCATCTTCGGTTGCACTTGGGCAGAGTGATTTGCAAAGTGTTCTTTCCACAGTAATCATGACATTTGATAAGCCAGTTGTCTTCCCCATATCCTTGCAAGGAATGCAGTACAGTTACCTTGTCAAGCAACTTCAGAAGAGAGGCAGAGGCTGCGACCTCTTCCCCAGTTTCACAGTCTCATGTCCTTCTCCGAATGCACTCTCCATAAAGACATTTATCACTTCTACCTGTAGTGAGTAAATGTGTTTGCCAAGTCACAAGGACTCACAGCAGGATCGCACCCACAGCTGTTACACACTTACAGGTAGCATTCACTTATTCTCCAGAAGGGAATGTTGGCCAGTGTCCTTAAAGATGAAATTAAAGGAGGAATTAGGGAAGAAGGATCAAAATAAACCAATGTAGCACGGATTAGGCAGTCCTTACTGGAATTGCCAAACAAGGACACTGATTTGGTTTTGGTGGAGGGAGCAGGGTATTCAGGGCTTGCACTTTAATTTACACTTCAGATTAGCAGAGGCCGGCTGAGATCAAGTCAGATCGACTACAGGCAGACTTCCCTTTTAACATCAGAAGCCTTCAAGGGATTTCTGTTGCTGTGGGTGGTGATTCAAAATCCATTAAAACAGACAAACTCCAGTTGCTCTGAGCTGAATTCTTTAGCATGCTAGTGGCCTATTCTCTTGAAATGGCGGTATTCAAGCCCAGGTTGGACAGAGCCTTGGGTGGCATGGTTTAGTGGGAGGTGTCCCTGCCCATGGCAGGGAGGTTGGAACTAGATAATCTTAAGGTCCTTTCCAATCCTAACTATTTTATGATTCTATGATTCTATGCTTGTTGCAGGAGAGCAGAGAAATCAGAAAAGGGTACAAAACAGCTATAGCAGAAACAAAACTGCACTTTTCCAGATGCCACCGAAGGACTGCCAGCAAAGCAGCCTAAATATCCTAAGAAGTACCTGCTCCACTAAGCCACCATTAAGTGGCTTACTGTTCAGCAGGAGACTGATGCACTAGGTAATGCTCAGAGACTATCACTTCTGAGATGATCCAGCAGTTAGAGCACTCACTGGGCCTCTGCAGGCTTTGTCCCTGATCTCCAGGGACACTGCGAGGCCTGTCACTTAAGGACGAGTACTGTAAAATACTTAAGTGCTTATCTCATTGGTTTCAGCAGGAGTTGTGGGCCCAAATCTGCCTTCAAATCCTAGTCTGAAACTGTGACTTGCTCTCCATCTCCCTTTGACTTTACACCCAGTGATAGATTCATAAAGAAAAACACATGAAAGTGACAGCTGGGTACTTTACAGCATGGAACCACAAACAAGCTAAACGGGCAGTCCTATATAACATGTCATCTCCCTGCAAATCCAGGCATTCCCATTGCCTTCCCTTTGCATCACCAGCCTAGTGCTGTTGATATTCCTGCCAAGTGCTGCCTCAACTCCTTGTTAACATTTTAGGCACTGTGGGACAAAACGTGAGGAGTTTTACCTTACAAGCAGCAGTGGTTTGCTCTGGAGTAGATGTGCTAGCATCTCTCCGCTGAGCTGGAAATAGGGCAAACCCCCAACCAGATAACAGATTTTCAGTCCCCAGGCAAGGGAAAAGGAAGAACAAGTTAAATGCTTGCTGCAAGCAGTTCACTAAACAAAAGGACAATAATAGTGTTTTTCTGCCATTCTTTCAATTTCTCTCAGCATAACTCCACATCTTCTGGATACAGTCTGTTTCCTTGCCAGGGCTTCGACATTCTTCCCAGAATTAATGATGCTGGAAAATCTCCACTTTTCATAGACTCCGATAGTCTCTGCTGAGCAGCAGAGGGCTGCACAATGCTTGCTTATGCAATGACTGGTCCTGTGCCAGGAATAGCCTGTCTACTAGGAACAACCAATTCACACACAAAACCAGAATACTTTTCCCATTAAATGTCTGAATTAGGTGCAGAAACACACCGCAGAGCTGGTCACACTGCACATTAATGTCAACCTCCACAGTGAACTAAATAGTCCCACACCCTACTCTTTGGGAATAGTTAAGGGTGGCCCTTCCTTACACATTACCTCTAAAGTACTCTTGACACTATCAAGAACTGTTATTACAGGACTTGGCAACAACAGACACCTGAAGCAGTTAAAATGCAACTTGATCTGGGAAAGTAATTGCAGACAAGCACTGCTTTGGCTACTTCATACACTAACAGGCATGCTCTGTCCCGAAGTGGATGAAGAGGCCGAGAACAGTATCATCTTACTTGCAAAGTAATCTGCAGCACACTGCCCATATCAGCATTTGTTTTAATGCTAGTCTGGGTTGTGGTTTAAATGTGGTGTATCCCTATTGCCTCACAGAGAAACACTGAAGGCAGGAGGGTTCCATAAAGTTAGTTTTACCTAATGTGTCAGGAGGAAGACTAGGTCTTACTGTCTGAAATCAGCCTAGCTGCAATAAGATGCAAGTTTAGTTTTTGGTCTGTCAGAATGGAAATACCAGAAATCCCTGGGAGAACCTTTCCTCCATTTTGACCCATGGCTGAGAAATAAGAGACCACATTACTGACACTTTCTTGCAGACCTCACAATTCAACCCTTTTCTACCTTACCAAATAATTACTCCACTGGGATGTCAGTCTTCCATCCTTGCTCACACTGTACTGGCAAGAAGTTAAACATCTCTAAGCTAAATGAAAGCTCACTGTAAAGCTTAAGTAGGAAAGAGGTAGAGACTGGCCTGACCACTAGCACCAGAAATTCATGTTTTCCACTTCATTCTTCCCTTCTAGAAGAGGCTTCCTGGAAGGCACGGGAGATCAAGAGGCCATCTCCCCTTACTTCTCCTTTCACTGGCAGAGATTAAGAGGCTGCTGCCTCTCCTGCAATTTTAAGAGTTGGTATAAGCCAAGTTCTGTTACCCTGAAGAGCAGGGCTTTTACAATGTGGTATGTAATTACACTCAGAGAAGAGGCACGATGGCTTGGCACTTATCTACACAGCATCCCTTTCCAGCCTCTCAGTCATAACACACCACCTCACAGACTGCTATTTTACAGAGTACCCTTGGAAAATGACTTAAAATACAGATTTAGGATCAAATATAACACACACACCTGGAGAGCAGAACTGCACATGTATGGGATGAAAGCACCTGATCAGTGAGGAAAAGTACTACAGTTCTGTGCAAAGCATTTTTTCCAAGTGATACCTGCTCCAACCATTTAACTCCTTTGCGCTGTCATCAGGATCTTCTTTCTGGTTTTGTTACCAGAGCACAACCTTGGTTTTGACTCAGGATGACTGGGTGAATTTCTACATGCGTTTCTCCACACTCCATTCTGCATGGCTGCAGTATAGTGTCTCTGTCCCACATGAGTGATGCAAAGGCATCTACACCGATGATGTCAAAGTGGCGAGTTCACATTAAAGCTTCAGGCTAGTAGCTTGTCTCTCTGCCAAAACCAGGAAGCTACGGTGAGCCCTGAACCCACTGAACAGGAAGATGTTTACAAGTGCCTGCACAAAGTAATGGCAAAGAATGAAAAGGAATGGTATGATCTGTAACAAAAAAAAAACAAAGGTGAAAAATGAGGGAAGATGCTAAAACCAGAGCCAGCACCCTCCATTCCAGAGAAACAGATTAAGTTGCTGAACTCAAAAAATCTGCACAACCTACCTAAGTGCACCCACCCAACTAGCCGAGTGCCAGGGAAACACACAGCAACAATCAACAGCTGGTGTAACCTGACTTGTGTATGAAGCCAGCACTCTGGCAACATGGAATAACAAAGAAAATAAGCTATTTTCACGCTGCAGTTTGTAACACTACCGAGTTTATGGATTTTATAGCAGAAGTCACATTTCTTGCACTATTTTCCTTCCAGAGGGTTCTGGATTCTTGTATTTCATTCTCTTACCGACAGAGCCATCTAGTGGGTAAGACATCATTTACGTACAGGAAATTCAGGCGTAGCACACTGCAAGTAAGGATAAACCACACTTCACACCCAGGATCTTCAAAGCAGCCTGTAACAAACTAGCATATCATTTAATACAGTCAGAAATTGCTAAGAGATACGTTTGCCATGGTGGGGGCTTACATTTCTAATTTATTTTTTTATAATAATTTGTTTTCTAATTTAATTTTCTATTTTTTTCTTAAATTTTCTGTAATGTTTCAGTTGGAAACGTCAAACTTTTCAACACTGATTGACATTACCTTTATGAAGAGGGTGAACAGTTCACCCTAGACTCAGCCTCAACCTAATTGCAAAGCTTTTCATTTATGCAAAATCCAGTATCTTCTTCAAAGCTAACATGGATTAGAGATGTTATGTGCTTTAAATAAAGCTTCAAAGCTAAGGCAATACTGGCAGGAAAAAAATAAAGTTCAAGAACAAGTTTCATGGCTGTGTCCTCAGTGACAGTCACTCATATAGAGGGTGAGAAACATCAGAAGTCAGTGGTCAAAATGTGATGCCATTTCCCTCTGCAAGCATCTAACCTTCAGGAAAGGATGCATGCTGTTTAACAGTCAGAAGGAAGCACTTAAACACAAAGCCCATGGGCCAGATTTGCAGCCTTGCCAAAATGTTGAATCTCTTCCCAAAAATACTTCTAGTCAAGCTCTCCATCTGTGGCTTACGTATTTTCGCACATATTTATAGTTCTTTTTGGAGGCTTTACAGAAAAAGGATGCAGAGCTTTGAGGGCTGGGAAGTACTGGATAGTCCCAGCAAAAGAAAAAGATGTGGCAATCCTCACCACTGGTTTCCTTGAGAGGTTACAGGGAAACCCAGCAGAAGCCAGAGCCAAGGAGATCTGGCAAAATGAGCTCTCTTTGCTCAAGCTGCAAGTGCACCTCTTGTCTTGTTACTTAACAAGGCAGCAGTAATTTCGTTTGTCACCCAGCCATGGCCAAGCTGCCACCCTTTAAGCAGAACAGCTTGCCATCCTTCCACACTCACACACTCCATCTTACACTATTTATGGCAATTATTTGTTGCACTAATTAATCTCAGGTTTCTATTAAGTGTTTGCTTTATAAGAGAGGGCAGTTCTAGCTGCTGAAGAAGCATCCTATAAAATCTTGCAGCAGATATTTGACTCATTATAAAGTATCTGTATTGTGTCGTTCTTGCTCTTCCTCTTGACCATAACTCCATTGTACAAAAATTCCAACTTGACTAGCAGCACAATCCAAGCCTGATGTATGAAAAGCACTAAGAGACAGTTAACAGGCTGAAAATAAAAGACATATTTCAAATAGTCATAATATACCACCATATACTACTGGCAATGAGGAAAGCCCGTGGATGTCAACAAGTACCTATTCTTACCTACCAATCCATCTCCAGAGATCCCAGGCATTAGCATGGGATACTAGAAGCAGACAGTTCAATTCTTACTATGAAGACCATGGTACAAAACAACAAGATGGAATTTTCTCCTTTGTGTGTTAAAACCGATCAGTCCCAGTGGGCATCTAGTATAGACTCAAAATGGGTTTTGGCTTCAGGTTGATGTTAAGATGGTCTTTCTCAGAAAAGTCTTGTGAAATTCAGAGGCCTTAAGCATGGAGAGGAAATCCTGCGAGAATGTCTTCTTTCCCACAGGAAGAGCTAGAACCAAACTTATTTAAGAATTCCAAACAGTACAAAGAGCTGCTATTACTAGTGATGAGAAAGGTTGTAGTTTGTGTACAGACCACCGCAGTTTTACTTGCCTGTATCTTACACAGACTCTCAGAGGGAAATTACCTCTAACACCAGTCACAGTTCTCTTCTGAGTGACCATCAGTATGAAGAATGACACATTTCCAAGAGAAATATTTAATATCGTTACTAAAGGCCCAAACTGCTGATTTTTAAGTTGGAAATACTGACTTCAGGAAAGCACTACTGCTGTGTGAACATGACTCGTATGCCACATTTTGAAGTGGGGCCTTGTGAAAACTGTCGTTTGGACAAATTCCTCGAGCTAGGTGCAAGACAACTTGGCAATTTTTTTTATAGTTAAGCTCAAGCATATCTTAATCACATTTTAAGAAGCTTTCTAATGCAAATATTTAGGATCATGACTATCCAGAAGAACATGTAGCAGGATTGTCCTAATGGTGGACAGCTTTATTTACAGACAATTCAACAAATTAATACATAAGTTCAACTTTCATGTGTGCACACAAGGGAGAATCTTCACTGCGTTAAGAGCAAGACTAGCTGTTCTGTACAAGTACAGACTGATAGTTGATTGTATGCAAATATACGATAAGGTACAGATATCTTACACTTCTCAACCCTCTAAGTAAGAGCCACCACACCACATGTTAAGGAAAAAAAAAAACTTCAGTTACTCAACTACATTTGGGTTCCTGCAGATCAGCTGATGATCTATATGACTGTTAAAACCAAGAGTTGGGGTTGATCCTAAATTTTGCTCAGAAGATTAGCAATTGTATTGAGTTGTATTTCATGGATAACCATTTATAAGACTTTTCCCATATACCTGCATTACAAGTTTACAAAACATTCAAATTTATCCTTGAAAATGCCTATTTTATATTGTCTTCTTTTCCCAGGCAGAGAGAAAAAAAAGTACTAAGAATTCGAAATTTTCACTGCAAATACAGACTCAGGCTATCAAACCTGTGTGTTCCTAACGAAAAATTATCCCTGTATCAAAAGAGAAAACTAAGAAACACAAGAATACAAGCTCAAAGTACACATCTGAAGATGGATGGACCTCTATCTACTGTAGGTTCATATAAAGCAAAAGAACATAGCGCTTTGCTTCTCAGGAAGCTGACTTCATTTCACTGTGCTTTCCATAAAGTCAGCTGCTAATACAACTTTAAAATGTACCGTTTAAAAATTCTTCATAAAAAGTACATTCCCATTCTTGAGAGAACGGATGACAACAGGACTAAACAAGAAACAGGAAACGTGATCTTTAAAAGTCAGTGCATCACACAAGATAGTCTAAGGTAAAAATCAAGTCCACTACTTTCCAAAGCCTTTTCAAATTTGCAATTGATCTACAGTGTGTTTGCCCAGGAGGAGCCCTGTCATGCAAGAGCAGACAAGTTTTTTGTCAGAAACATTTATTAAGCAAGACTGACACCGATACACATGTAACCACGTTAATACCCCCAGTGAAAAAAAAGTGTCGCTCAAGACCAAAATTATCTTCGCTTCTGGAAGATGTTGCCACGGCCCATCCCACGGCCTCTTCCTCTGGCAGCCACTGAAGAAAGAAAACATCGAGGATGACATGAATTTGACATAACTGCTTACTCATCTCGACTGACAGGCAAAACATAAGCAACACTCAGTCTCTTGCTTACAAGCAAGGAAACGAGGCTGTCCTATGAAGTTCAGAAAGTGCTGTGACAGCAAAAAAGTTTTTGATAAGAGCCAGAACTAATGCTTACACAGGCTTGCTACTTAGAACAGATGAAGTGAATACTTACACACTTTGTGTTCCTTCTAAGCTGACAAACAAATCTGTATGCCCAAGAGATTCAAAATCCCACACTCTTCATAGGTGTTGCAACAGAACTCTGAACGTTTCAGCAGATTTTACTTCCCCATATAAACTTACTGCATTTGCTAAAGTTAACCAAAACTTTAGAGGGACAAATGAGAGTGAGCTACAGAATGGCTAGTAATTACAGCTTCTCAGTAGGTTAAGTACTACCTTAATATCAGTTTGTTTTTCTCCAAAAGCTTATCAAGAACTCCCGAATCCTTCCCTACATATTCCAAACAGCTAGTGGCCACAATCACTAGAAAACAGAAGGCAACGTTTTATATAAAGCCCCTGTTTAATAAGGATACTCACTGTATCTAAATTATTGTAGCATCAATATTACACATTCAGGTAATTGGACAGTTGGAGTCTTGACTCCCACCATAAGATGAAATATGCAGAAAAACAATGTATGAACCATTAATCGTTGTTTCTCACAGCTTATATGTCCTCAGTGATAGAGATGAGACTTTTCCAGGTCTTCTACAGCAAAATGGGGAAGAGGGACCCATGAACAAACTACATACCTTGAGCTTTGAGAATAGCTGCTTTTCCTCGCCCAGCTCCAGAGCCCTGGTTTTTATTCTTCATGCTCTTTAGCATAGGAGCGTTCTTCAACATATCTGGTAAAATGAGAAACCGTATCTTGCTGCCTCTGATGTAGACCTGTTCCAGCTGTGCCACACGCCCGTCTCTGTACGTCACCGTTATGTTGGACATCTGGAAAGTAAAAATAAGTCAGTGCTCACAGAGGCCTTTAACACAGTCTGTAATCCTATTTCCCTGCCTGCAGAATGCACAGTCAGGATTCAGATACCAAACCCAAAGGCTTTCCAAGCATACTGCTTTCTCATCTGGAGTTGTGATGCAAGGATCCAGGACCATTTAAACATACTCCTATTCCTGCTGTTATTCAAGCAGACCCATGTCTTATGCTTTCTCCCCAGTTGGTGATTCAGTTTTATCAGCTTTGTTAATGCTGTTTTCTCATATTGAATCAGTTTTAATAAAACCAATTGTGTAGCCTAGTCTAGTCCTAACTATAAGGAAGCATTTTGATTTCAACAATACCTTGCCTAAAGTTGATCAAAATTAAGTCCTCTTGGGATGACTAAAGCAATATGCATCAAAAAAAAAAAAAAAAGCTTTAATTGCTTAAATCAAGGTTTGCTTATTCTTATGCTCTTTAAATAAGGAAGCCCAGCAGAAACACTGTTCACAGAACAGAATCTTAAGAACCCTAATATCATTAGCAGAATTGCCTAATTAAACTCTAAAACTGGAAAGAGTAAGCTCTGGCCTCTTCAGAGCACTCAGTAATCCTGAATGCATTTCACTACAGTAAGACAGTAAACACACAGCAATAGTTTGCTTTATCCTAAGAATAAATGCAACGGTCTTCTAATCATGCTGCCTACAAGCTAGCTATCAGCCTTTCCAGGCACAGCGCAGAGAGCCCTGCCTTCATCCTCCTGAAGCAGGTGTACCTGACAATTCATGTTGTCTTCAGCTTCAATCAGTTTGCCTCGGTAAACTTCTCCTGTATTGGTTTCACAAGTCACAATATGGCCTTCAGCCTCATGCAAGACTTTAATAGGCACGCCGATCGACATGTTTGCAGTGCTATGGCTCTACACCTGAGACAAGAAAAAACAAAGGACATAATTACAAAGAAAGTTGCAGACTAGATTTTACCTATGCAAGCTGCGATCTCTCTCATTATACAGTCATTTCCTCTCTCGCTCAGACACACTGTATGGTTTCATAGTGCACTGATAGAGCTTGCTTAGCAAGGTGCTCGTGGGAAGAAATGCTTGAGCAAAAGCGGGTATTTTCCAAGTCTCTTCCGGCCTAGAAAACCCACTTGCAAACATGAGGTATCGGAGCACAGGTACAGCCACGCACTCCTCGCGCAGAAACGGGCGCAGGCACATAACGGTGCAGCCACCCTGCCCGCGGGGGGTTGCCCCGCCGCGCTCGCAGCCCCCACCACACCGCGCAAGGAACGGGCTCCTCCACGCCCAGCTCACATCATCCCCCCAGCCCCGGCACGGCCTCCGTCACCTACAGACCCCGGCCTTAGCCCTACCCCAGGGGAGAGGAGGGCCCCAGCCGGAGGGAGCCCCGGCCCCGCAAGGATCCGAGCGGAGCCCCCGCGGCCGGAGGCTGCCCCGCCGCGCCTTCACCACCTCAGGCCTGGGCTCCCCGAGGGTACGTACCCGCAAACCCACCACTCACCGGCCCCCTCAGTGCGGGCCCGCGCTCACCCCTAATGGCTCCTCCAGCGTCCCGCCGTGCACCGCGCGCCGGAACCGGAAGGTGGCGGCACGGACCCTTCCTTTCCCTTCCCACCCCACCGGGCCGAGCAGCGGGTTCCGGCGCTGCCCCTTCCAGCCGGGCGGGGACAGCCGCCTCCGCCTCAGCGGGGGGATCCGCCCCGGGGCAGGGCTGACCGGCGCCGCGCCCCAGGGCTCCCGCACCGGCCTCAGGCCGCGCCCCGGCTGCCGGTCGCGCGTTCCCCGCCCGCCGTGTCATGCTCCCACCCACCCGCGCCCCCGACCATCACCGCCGACACCGCCGCGACGGCGCGGGGCAGACGGCCCGGGGCCCGGCCCCCCGCAGCCTCCGCCTCCGCGCCCGCCCCCGCGGCCGGGAGGAGCCAGCGCCGAGCCGAAGCATGCCGGGGCCCTGGGCCGCGCCGCGGCGCGGGCCGGCTCGGCGGGGCCGGCAGTGAGCGGGCGGCAGGAGCCGCCGCCGCCACCATGAAGAGCCCCCGGGAGGACGGGGAGCCGCCGCCAGGTCAGTGCGCGACGGGCAGAGCCCTGCGCGGGGCTCTTGGCGGCGGGATGGGCTGCGCGCCGACTTGGGCCGGGGAGGCAGCCCTGGGTTCGGCCCAGCCCGCCCCGCGGATCAGGGGCTGCTGTGGTCCCCTCGGAGGCCCGGCCGGCCTCCGCCCTCCCGGAGCCGCGAAACCGCGGGTTTCGCCAGCAGCAGTGTAGAATTACCGGCTCCGGTAAGTTCGCTCTAAGTGCGCTGCGCCGAGGAGCTGGCGAAGCGGAGAGGTGGTGATACAGCCACTGCACACACGGGCTTGTGTCGTATCTTAGGGACAGTCCGCAGGCATCACTGAAGAAGTCTGGGTGTGTTGGGAAACAGGGTGACTGGAAGCTGAATACACAAGGAAATTAAAAGTTATTACGCTTTTAAGTCTTCCTATAGAAAACATGCGTCTCTTCAGTGAAACTTAGCACTTGACAGTAGTAACAGAAATCTTGGGTAATTACAGAAAGGGGACAGAATCGTGCATGGTACTCGGTTGCCATCTGGGGTTAAACCGTGACACACACCAAGAGAAAATGACAACAAAATACTCAAGAGATCCTGGTTTGAGGAGAATCTGGGAACTGGGGTTTCATTTTTTCTTTGGGATACTTAACTAGCTTAATCAAAACAACTGAATATACTAATGGTATGCCAGACTTCAAAGTCAACATTAAACAGTGCCACAACCATGAAAAAAATACTTCAAAAGAGCCTGGAATTGGCTTGTCCCTACGGTAGGTCTGTAGCTTTGTTAAAAGTAACAAAAGATTACAAGCAACATTATCTAAAACATTTTAGTTATAAAATTGCATCCAAACTAGAGCAGTCCACATGATGTCAAATGTGGTTTTATTCCTGTCTTAAAATGTAGCTGGCCTTGTGTTACCAAAACTTTTAAAAAGTCTTCTCTAGATCAAAGGTGAGGTTACTGAGAAACACCCTTTATGATTAACTCACTTGGGTTGATGCTGAAGCAGCACTAATAGGCAGAGCTCTTCAAGCCCTTCGAGTACAAGGGCATTTCTGAAATGGAAGCCACCGCATTGTCAGCCCTATAAAAATAAGAACCGTGGCAGAGGGATGGAGTTACGGTATTCTGGGACTTTTTGGTAGAGATTGTTCTTCTTCCCCTGTCACTTTGTTGAGGGAGTTAATACCAAAGGTGACTGGTGCCATTTGTGAGCTTTGTTAACCTGGAATCATTCAAAGCAAATTGCAATCCCTGAGGAAAAAGACATGTGCAGAAAAGGCTCAAATCTGTGGGGCTTGTGGGAAATCAGTACCTGGAGATCTTGGTTGTGTCTGTTTACTCACAGTTTGGTTTAACTCCTTTTGTGGCACAGAAATAGATTCAGACAGAAGAGAAAGGATTAATACCTGTGCCTTACCTACTATTATTTAAGAGGGGATACAGCTTCATAGTGTGGGCTGGTGGGATGTCACCCCACCAGGAATAACATGAAACTTCCAGAGGAGAAGGGGGTGTTATCATACAGCAGAGCAATCCAGGCATGGAACAATAAAGGAGTATAAGATTAAACCAAACACTTAACTGTACATAAGTACCAAACCTACATCCCTCACAGAAAGACAAAAATATCTGCCAATGACATAAAGTAAAAACATGCTCCCAAGTTTCCACAACCATAGTGCTGAGGACAAGCTGTGTTTGAATGCCAAGGTATGGAAACCCCATTCCTGTCTGCACTGACATTTTCCATGTTTTACTCACGCTGGGGTGTTTTCACTGCAGTTGACTGCATCCAGCTGAAAGTGCCAGTCATTCAGCAGCTCTACCACTGGGACTGTGGGCTGGCCTGCTCCAGGATGGTGCTGCAGTAAGTGACTCTCTCGGCTTGAATGGGTGGGAAATGCCATCCCATGGGATGGGGGTAGTGGGTAGCAACATCCAGGGAGAAGAGGTGTGTTGAAGCAGCTGTGAGTTGAATTTAGTCTTACAAGGGTACATACATGCTCTCAGGTACCCTCAGAGAATTACTGCTGCTGGGACTGGCACAGCTTTCCAGCAGGAGCAAGGGAAAATTTAAACTAAGCTTAACTTCAGACCCTTTTGAATAACTGACAGTTCTGACAGATGCAAAATACCTGTAAGAGCCGTACAGGTCAGCATGCATAAGCTGATAAAAAGTTATTCCTCTTTCCTGCTGTTAGAATTCAGAACACAGCAATTCACCTGCTCCTTTCTGTTGTTCCCAAGTGATGGGTAGGCATAGCCCAGTTTATGAGTACATACTTGCTCTGTCCTGCTGAGCCCCCCATCTGTGGGTGAATGTTTTTGTTCCAGGAGTAGATTCAACTCAAAACAATGCACTGTATTGCCCTTTGGGGTGGTTTTTGGTTTTGTTTTGGTTTTTCTTTTTTTGAACTAGTAGCTGTCCTGCTGAACTCCTCTTTCCTTCCACAGAGGAACATGAGCTTAGGTGCAGGAGAAATACCTATTTAGATGTCCACTTAGTAGATATGAAGCAGAAGATTTTCATTTCTCTCCATCCCTTCTGCCAAGACGTTAGTCCGTGTGCTGGTAATTTCCCATCTTGACTACTGTAACCTCTGCCTCTATTCCCTTTACCTCTTTGCCACTCCAGTCTGTCCAAAACTCAGCTTCCAAGATTAATCTTCTCACCCTGCTGATATGGCCTCGTTTACCCTGTATCCTCAATTCCAGTCCCTCCCTTTTTTTTTTTTTCCATTTACTTCCATTTGTTTTCTGACTTCGAGAACTCTCTGTAACTGCCTTTCCCCACCCCTTTGCAGCCTGTCCCAACCTTTCTCCTGACTTCATCTCCCTTTTGTTGCCTTTTGTGCCATCACTGCCTAAGACAAGCTTCCTCTGAATATTTACTGACTTCCTTTACAGTTCCTCCTTTTGAAATCCATCTATTGCGTGAAGCAAGTTTCAGTCTTTAACACTTCTGTCTGTGTTTGCTCTAATATGCTTGTACATTTAGACTGTAAGCCCTTCAGGACATACTTGCTCAGAATAGCTTGCCTATTGTACAGCACCTGTACGCTTCTGTCATTATAAATCAGTCAAGATGCACATACATTTCCAATTTTAAAAAGTCAGCAATAAACCCAGTTAAATATTCCCTACTCCCTTCCCTTCCCTTAAATCTGTGGCTCCTTTGTGGGTTGTTTTCTTTTTGGTATTTCTTAGCCAAGCCCACTGTTTCAGTTTTTACGTCCTGTGATGTGGAAGCTTGGGCTACAGGACACATTTTGCTTCTCCTAAGATCTGTGCTTCCTTTCCCTGCCTTTCCTAATACCATAGGTACCTGAATCATTTGGACAATGATGAATTTCAGAAAGCCATCCAGGAACTCCAATTAACAAAGAGTATCTGGACTATTGACCTGGCCTACCTAATGCGGCACTTTGGTGTCAAGCATAAGTTTTGCACCCAGACACTTGGAGTGGACAAGGGCTACAAAAATCAGGTTAGTATTCTCATGTACTGGGAGACAGCAGAATGTTAAAAGCCTTGTGTGTCAGGCTGTAAAAGCTCTGCTGTGTTACTGACAATCAGCCGCAGTCCCTGTAAACAAGGTTTGCCTGTTGCCACATCAGTTCCAAAGGCAATGCTGGACACAAACCCACATACTTCACATCTTTGATTCCATAACATGAATTTTGGAAAAGTTTTCATGTAGTGCTCATGAAAGGTTCCACTTATTTGACAGCCTGGAGACTGAAGCCCTTTGTCTATCTACAGAACAGGTACAGCCTGGGCAGCAGCAGTGCTAGCTTCCACCCTTTCCCCACCACCGTGCCTCAGCCCTGACCTGGAAGAACCACCTCTAGAGGTGAGAGGGGAACTCAGCCTCTTCACGACTGCCGGCAAGGGGGCCAGTGAGGGCCCATAGTAGCAATGGCTTTTCTAACGCAAGCTCCTGCCCAGTATGAACCAGGCAGGCTTCTTTCATGTAGGCAGCTGAACAGCCACTGGATGAAATTACAATAACTGACCAGGAGTGAATTTAAACAATTTAGAGCAGGAATCCTTTTCCTCTTACCAGCTAACTAAGGGAGAGATCTCTTACTCCATAGCCAGATCTCCAGCTTATGCAGGCCCTTGCTAGCAGGGATTTTAAGTGGTGGATTACCTAAGGGAAACATCATTCCAGTTCATAACTTTTATTATCTCCACAGTCGTTTTACAGGAAGCACTTTGACACAGAAGAGAATCGAGTGAATCAGCTCTTTGCACAAGCCAAAGCCTGCAAGGTGCTGGTGGAGAAGTGGTAAGCCTATTGTTTTCTTTCCTTGCTCTTTGGAGAATATGTGGGCCCTATCCTTTACTTGGAGTCAAACTAAACTGGTGAGAGACTGAAATCAAACCCTGAGCCTTTTTCTTGGGGGGTGGGGGGTGTGTGTGAATTACAGTCTTTCTAATAAATCCATCTAAAAAAAAATAATGTGGACATCAAGAGTTAATATCGAAGTTTGAAGAAAAATAGCTGACACAGAATTACTGTTTGAAAATCCTGACTGGACTTGGCTATTGTTTATGTTTTGAAGTGGATTATCCATTAAAATTAGCCAGTAGGGAGTGCCTACAGCACTCTAATTGGCCATTGCTAGAACTAAGGAGAGTGCTATGTGGGCACACAACCCATTGTTCCCAGAGCTATGCAAACATTATAGCTCTCTGTTCCTAGACAAACACACAAAGAAAAAGCTTGCAAACAAGTTTTTGCCAAGAGGAGGGTGAAAAAAGGAACCTCTATGAAGGAACTGCAAGCCCAGGGGAGGAGGAAGAACCGCAGAACTGTTTCACAGCTGACAGTGATGTTCTACATGGGAAATAACAAAGTGTCCATGTTCAATTTGAGTTGCATCCCTTTTTATAGCAAAGCTGGATTTGGATCTCTGTTGTCAAAGAAGGGTAAATGATCAGGAAAAGAAGAGAGGGTGCAGGGCAGCCAGAACAGCATTTGAATGCTGTAATGCAACTTGCATTGAGCAGTTTTCAGTGTCATTTTTAACACACACACACACACACACACACACACACACACACACACACACAGTCTTTTTGGCACCATCTATTTAACTAGAGCTGTGACAGGACAGAAGGTTCAGTCAGTCCATCCTGCGTTAGCCATCTTAAGATCATGGCCTGGATCAAGGCAAGGACAGAGAGCGCATCTGCCTGTGTAGACAAAGTACTTGAGGCTCAGGTGTCAAAAAGCGGCACTGGAAAAGATTAAAAAGCACGAGTTCAGTTAGGTAGTGCATACAGCCTGAACATCTAGAATGTATCCAGAGAATGAGCTTCTAATGCATATGGACTGCATGTGCCTCAGTGAGGGACAGCTTTTAACGGATGAGGTTATATTTGGATAATACTCATTTTCTGTGAGAGGTACTATAGCAATAAAGCCTTGGGAGCATCAGGTAGTCCAAAACTGCGACTGGGAGAAGTGTATTCCTGTGTGACAGAGGCAAATTTGGGCATGTCTTAATTTGGTTACTGATTGTACAGTCTTTAACCACTCAGCCAATAAAGATTTGGTGCTTAAGAGATGAGCTTTTCTAGGAGCAGGAGAGAAGATTTGCTTTATGATTTTCCCACAACAGAAGTCTCTCAGTTTACCAGCTGAGTTGCCAGCTCCTTTAAAACTCTTCTCTGGGGCATCTGATACATTCAGAGATTACATTGATGTTACTGCAGAACCCAGAGCTCTTGCTCTGCACTTCAGCAGCAACAACGAGATCAATAGGCCTTGAATGACACAGGTTTTGTCAGGCTTTGTAGCAAAGCTGGCTGGGTTTAACAGCAAAAAGCTGTACCTGTGACAAAACATGCCAGCTGCATGTCTTAAGTACTGTCCATCACCACACACTTCATTGTGTACCAGTCTCTTCCCTGAACTTAAGCATGCCTGATCTTTTTTCTGCAGCACAGTAACTGTTCAAGACATTCAGAACCACCTGTCTCAAGGTCATGTAGCCATTGTCCTAGTGAACGCTGTCCTGCTGTTGTGTGACCTTTGCTCAAGTCCTGTCAAATACTGCTGCTTCCTCCCCATTGGACAGAAGTGCTTCTGCAGGAATCCTGACTACCAAGGCCATTTCATTGTGCTGTGTGGCTACAACAAAGCCTCAGGGAGTATTTACTACAACAACCCTGCCTATGCTGACCGTGAGTAGCCTGTTCCTTTTGGGTGGATTATCAGCCATCATTTTAGTGACATGTCTGTAATACAGAGCTACAGCTGGACCTGCTGGACCTCCTCTAACAGTATGCCTATGCTCAAGCATTGCTAACCAATTTGTCAGAAGGGGTTTTGCCATATTCATTATATCAGTGCTGTACTTGTGCTGTGGTTTACGTGAGGAATTGAGATACTCATTCTAGTAAACGTGTCTGGCTCTCAGCTAGGTTTGTGAGAGATGCTGAACTGTTCCTATGTGCAGAATATAACTTTACAGCATTACTTCCATGAGCACTGGCTTTGAGCTGAAAAGATCACAGAATCAGGAATTGTTGAGTTTGGAACAGACCTTTGAGATCATCAAACCCAACCATTAACCTGGCATTGCCTAGACCACCACTAAAGCAGGTCCCTAGTTCTGCATTTACATGTAAAGCTTGCTCCATGGTACATGGTACAAAATTAAACCAATGAGTAAAGCTGTAACCTAAGCTGATAGGTTTAGTCTGTATACTAGTTATTTCTCTTTGTAGAGGCTGCTAACCCCAGTATAAGAGCCTTTCACAGGCAAATTCTTCTGAATTCTTAATAACATTTTGTTCCTCCTGAACAGGAACGTGCTGTACCAGCATCAGTAACTTTGAGGAAGCCAGGACAAGTTATGGCACTGATGAAGATATTCTGTTCATCTACACAGACAGCTGACATCCACACCTGATGCTCCTGGCCCTTTCCTGTGCAGCCTGCATGGCAGCTGGCTGCTTGTCTCAGGACTGCCCCTGCAGAGACCTTGCTCCTGAACTGCAGTGGGATCTTAAACAAGGGAGGCTTTATAGACATTGATAGGACTGTGTTGCAATGCTGTCTTTACCTTTTTTTCCTCATGATGTATCTAATTTTGCACTGTATGTCTGTTTTTTTGTGTTTGGTTGGGTTTTGTTTGTTGTTGGGTTTTTTTCCCCTCAACATTGCACATTTGACAGCAGTTTTAAAATACGGCCCCAGAGCCTAATTCAATTTGAGCTTATTTTCAAATTAAACACATGAGAAAAAAAGCAGCACCAAATTTATGAACTTTGAACACTTGGTAATACATGCATAGGTTTAGCTAAACAGAAACAGGAGAGGAAAAAAAGAGAATGATCGTTTCTCTGTCAAAGCACCAAGGGCTGATCTTCATCCAAAATCTAGGGATTTGAGGCTCAGCAGGGTGTTATGGAAGGAAAAAATATTAACTTAAAACCACTATTAAATTACAAAAAAAGCCTTGCTGGCTCATCAGGTCTGTGTTGTAGGAATGAAACACATTTACCCAAATTCACCTTACACAAATACAGCATTTATGCCACTGAATTCGGTTTTGAATTATAGTTATTAATGTTGTTCCTTTGTCCCACAAACTTAATCTCTTTTGGCTAAATCCTCTAGGATGACTGCTCAGAACTCTGTGTTGCCCTAGGAGTGAAGATATTTTATTTGTACCTACAAGTCTTGCTTTTTGCCAAAACCTCTGAGCATTATGCCACCCCCATGTGCCAGTTTCTGCAGAAGCCATTCCAAATATAAACTTTAAACTTCAGCCAATGCAGAAAATGAGCATCTACACTAACGGTGTGCATTTTGTGTGTAAATGTAAATATCTGACAGTGTATATTGGATTATAACTAAAATGCTGAATCATTATTTGAGCCAAATTTTGCCATTGGTATTAATTCAGAGACCTAAGAAGAAGAGCTGAAATCACTTAAGAAGAGGGAATACAAGTAAAAAGGCAGGAGCTCATTTTTTAGCTCTTATGCTACAGTATAAGTATTGGGCTTAAACTGGAGTTACTGTATTCAGACATCAAGTGAAACTGTTAGTGGCCCATTCTTAATTCTTTCATGTTTTGCCTGCGTTTAATCACTTTGAGGAGGAGCACTCTAAAGTGTGAGAAACAGCCACTTACTTCAGATTGCTTTCATCACAATTTCCTGCAAGTCCTGATCTCCAGTCCTGTCTGGGTTGAAGTAAGCAGAAAAATCAATACTGATGTAAAGCTAGCACAATTTTCTTTTGCACTTAAGACAGACATCGTGCACCTCTGCCAAGGTGTTAGGAAAAGGAACTGTTCAAATTCTAGAACTGTGTAATAACAGTAGAAAAACATTGTTACTTAGTGGTGGAGATAATAGGAATCTACTTTAAGCATCATAAAACCTTTTGCTGAAGAGAAAAATTTTCTTCTATCATCAGTTTTTGACATACTGAGTAAGTAGCTGGAAAGCATTCAATAAGTAATATTAATAGAATTAAGAGCGCTCCTTTGCACAAACAAATGGTAGTAGACATTTACATGCAGTAGCTTGTAAGAAGTCCTTAACAAAAAGTATCTGACAAGAAAATTTCAGTTTATCATATTTTGCTTATAACTGGTGAAGCTGAATACATTGCAAAATGAGTAAAAATTAGGATGCGATTTCTGAGGATTAAACCCAGCACATTAGTGGCACCCAGCAGAATCCCAGAAAAAAAGTACAAACCTATTATGGATAAGGCCTTCTGATCAGAAGTCAGTCACCGGAAGGCTACTGATGTGGGAATTTTTATGCCCCAAGTCCAAATTCAGGATGTTTGACTGGGAGATACTGTATTAGCTATGTTACTAATTAACAGGTATGTGTACTACAGGCCAATAGAGTACTTTGTTAACCCCTGTGGTTTCAGGTAGGTAGTTCATTCTTTACCACTGAACTGCCCCAGATTTATTTCAGAGCAGGGTTGGTTAGCTAAATAAAAACAGTTCTTCAAAGGGCTTGTAACTGACATTTAGCCTCTTACTGGTTTGGTTATCCAAATATGACTCTTGAGCTTACGCATAAAACATGAACTTGAGAGCATGCTAAATGTTCTGAAGTGCACAGATAGGTGTAACAATATTGACTCTTCAATATTTGGTACCCAGAGTTTAAATACTTCAACAAAACTGAAAGATAAAGCAACAAAGCTGTTTAAGCTAATACAGAGAGCTCCACCGCTGCAACAGGATCGCATAGCTACCAAATGCAAGGTAGCTATGAAGGATGAAAACATAAGAAGCAAAAGCCAAGTGAAAAGGCTGAGTATTTATAGGACACAAATTCAAATTTAAAAGCAGTTCACTGCACAAGGATTCACATCTGCATTTTCTGAAACTTTGTTTCCCATTACAAGACTGTCTATCAAAATACTCATTCTGAAAATGTCACTTTGTTTCCTTCATGATGTCAATAGCAAAGTAAGGGGTATTTTACATGCAGGGATTTTATACATAAATATATTTTTATTTGTAATTAAGCCATTCTCAATAAAGGATTAAAGTCACAGATAACCCTGTAACATAATGTGGCAAGTGCATTTATTAACTAACTTATTATGAAACATGTTGGAAAATCTTTAGAGCATGTGTTACATATTTAACTGGAAGTGGCAGATCTGAAATTGTCATTTGGGAAAAAGAACTAAAAGTTCAAATATTTATTTCAGCTATGAATTCATAGTTGCTAGGCTGTAAACTGTATTCATTCTGCACTTCCTGAACACGCACTGTATCACCTGAATCACACTAAACCAAATTTCAAGATACACTAGGAGGTGAGAATAGCAAATGGATTGTTACTATCTATATTCAACAGCTGCTTTGTGTACTCCACAACCACCCCGTACCCTACTGGAGTGCAGCTCCAGGGAAACAGTCCCCATTACACATCCTTATCCCTGATAGCATCTCTGGGGCTTTCTGTTCACAATGCATGGCACTGGCCTGGCCTATGCTTCAGCCAGAGTTTCTATTTTGGCCTCATAACATAGCACTGAGCTTCTGGAGATACTAAAAGCCTCTGTGTGCAGCAGTACTTCTGCACCTTAGAGGAGCCCATCAAAGACATTGATCCAACTGTGCTTGTAATTCATAGTATAAAGGGAAATAGAACCAGTGATCTTGCTTTGCAGTACCCGGAGATCTTCAAACAACTCGGACATGTTTGGAACATTACTTAAGTCTAACAGAACTTTATTAAATAGTTCGTAATTAAAAGACAGATTAAAATAATTGATGCCTTCTTCCTAAATTACGCTTTTGGGTAGAGGGTAAAGAACTGGAAAGAAGAAGTGAATAGACACACGATGCAAAGCTTATGTGAAAATTCTGATCTCCTCTGAATGCATCATTTCCATCAAACTCTATCACAATAAACAATACTGAATACATTTCATCATTATTTTATAGCAGCGTATTCCTACTGGATATATTTCTCATAACAAACAAAAAGTTTGGACTCATCAGTGTAAATGAAAAAAAAAACCAAAACCGCAAACCAGAAACAAAAAAGCTATTTTGCAATCATTTTACTTAACAAAGGTTTGAGTTCTACTACTTGAAAGTTGTTTACAGGAAATTAAAATTACATTAAAATAACAGCTTGTGATCCACAGTAAGGCTATCATCCAACAGTACCTTTTTATTTGACATTAATGAGATGCTCTCTCTTTGATTATATTGGGTATAAAACAAGGCTGGACTGCTTCAGTGAGCTTGTCTGCATACATTTCATATCTACCAGTCATCTGGAAAAGAAAAACCAAAGCTTCAGTTCTTTTGGTGAGCTGTGGAAGTACTTCAGTAGAAAACATATATATTCACCTTTTTTTTTTTTTAATGATGACATATTATTTATTTTTCCCCAAATGTAAAATAATTCACTCAAAATGCAAGACCTCCAGTGTCTTAGCACAAACTAACATACTTTTCTAAAAGAACTCACATCGTGTTGCCTAAAACTATACTTCTACCCAAAAAAAAGTACATTTCTACTCTGAAAAGTACAACTTCAAATTGAACACCTTCCTGTTATGCAGCTCTCCTTCATTGACAGTCATGTCTGCTGACTAATTACTTAAGGCTATTTTGGTTATCGTGGATAGATGAAAGTTGAATGTGAAAGGTGGACTGACTTCCTTAGCATCAACACTCTCTTTCAAGTAAGTTATGTCAATGAAGGCAAAGGACTGTATCTGTAATTATCTTGTCATATTATGTCCTTGACAACTGATGAACTCATGCAAACTTACTGCTGGCAGCAATGTGCCACTGATAGTATTTGGGTTGCTCTCACTTTAGTCATTAATAATACAAAATATTACCATTGCTTTGGGTGATTCAGTAAGTTACGAGGCTGGAATACAGCACTTTATGTAGTGCTATCACCCTCTTCCCAAAGTGTACAGTCTACAGCACTGGCTGTGAGAGGGCTGAATTACTTCTTTGTTGCCGGAGTGTAATGAGGGCTACTTGTTTAACTATTTTCCTGCTGTAAGTTTAGCAGACATTCTACTTAACATCCCCTTCAGGCATCATTGAATGCAAACTGCAGATACTAGAGTAGGTTAAATAGGTTCCTGCTTGCTATCAAGGGGTTTATGCAATGGATAAGTGATGACTTCATACTTCCTCATTCCCCTCATATCAAGAACTACCTCTGTCTTGGCCACAAATGGGAGGAAAAGGAAACAGATATCCCCTGTCACATGAACAAAAGCTACAGCTGTGCCTTATGTGCCAAAAGACCAACAATAGCAATCCACACCAACAACATAAAGCTAAGGTGCTGAAAACACAAGTCTTGAACACAACAAAAACTAAGCAAGTCTGTACAAAACAGCCAAAGGTCAGTGTTTTGGTTTTCTTTACTGTTTGTTTTTCCTAATCAATACAACTGCTTTTGTTCAGATACCCCTATGACACTGTGGTAAGCAATGCTCCACATGCTTCTGACACACTCAATCTCTACTCTGCTATCAGGGCTTCAGATTTCCATGGCAAAGCAAAACTAAACACCTGAGTTAAACAACAGTGGGAATCTCTCAGCACAATTTAATTCCACTACTACAACAACCACCTACCCACTACACACATCTGTAAAATAAATGTTCGTTAAAATAAATAAATAAAGTCCATCATGCCACAAAACCAGTATCCAATGTGACACCCCACATAGCTTGTACTGGGACTATTGAAGGGTTAGCAAATTGCAGTGCTGAGTTGGCAGTTTCTTCAACCACCAGCGCTGCTGGACAAATTAAATCAAATGATACCCTCAGGAAAGCTGATCCAAATGAGCTTTACCTCAGAATATTAAAAGAACAGTAATAAATAAATTTGTTAAAGCCACATGGAAAAGCTTGCAGCCATCTTAACTTCCTCTAGGTAAATTCAAAAGTGTGTTAGGATGCTTTAGAGATGAATGTACACTGTTCTCTGTGGCTTCAACACATCCAAAAAATTCAGGGAGTTAACAGTGCAAGAAGTTTCCATTCAGAAAGTTCTCAGAAGCATAAAGATTGTTGTGGGTTTGGGTTTTCACTGATTTTCATTTAAACTGACAAATAAGGCCTATAGGAATATAAAGATCCACCATATTAGGTCAGATCAAAGGCCCACCTCAGCTCAGCACAAACACCCACATACCTTGCCTAAGGAAACCACATGCACTTCCCTAGCAGTCCGTGGAGCTCCTGGCACCCTACTGCAAAGACCAAGGCTAACCTTTTAATTTAAAAGCTATTTGCCTAGTTTCCCTGAATTTGGCTACTCCTTTTAGGAATCCATTTGTGGCTTTGGCCTCCAGAACATCCTGTTAAATTAGTTCCACAATTTAAGCCCTGGACTGTTGAAAAACAACAACAAAAAAAAGGCTGTCTTTAAACTACTGCAAGATCATAAAATCATTATGAAAGCTTGTTTGTTCTAATATCATATGTAAGTTTGTTTCTTTATAAGCAGGCTTACCTTAAAATTCCATTTGTCACTGACTTGCCTGCAAAGATTCAGATCCATCTCCACCACCAGAAGTCCATCCCGCACACGAGAGAGTCCTGGTGTCCTGCTGCCATCTGGTGCAGCTACGTAACTTGAGCCATAAAAATAGCCCAAGTCATGGTGTGCTGAAAGAGATTTTTAAAAAGAATGTAATGCCATCTGCAAATAAGTATACAACTTAACATGCAGTGCCCCATAAAACCTGGCTCTATTTCTTGTGGTTGTTCACTAATTTGCTTTAAGCAAGGCATCATCCTGAAGAGTCACAGCACAATCCTAAAATAACTGCATTTTTGACCAGCAGTTACTTTCATGCAGAGTACAGCTTTCACATATATTGAATTAAGAGGAGAAAACTCCCTGCACTTCCTTCTAAATAATGTATGATTATGCCTTACCACTACTAAGTCTCTGAACTAAAGGCTTTTCTTTCATTGTTTTTTATTTAGAATTTAAATGAATTCTAATTGTCAACTCATACATTTCCAAAACAGCTGACAAAGGTCGACATATTCCATTGTCAATACAAAGGTCAGAGGTGAACCCACTGGGATTTGAGGAACAAGAAAAATCTTCATATTGCACAGCTCTCAGTTGTGCCAAAAATCAGCCACGTCTGTTGTACCACTAAGCAATGGATACCACAGACCTTTTTCATGCAGCTGCTGCAGAGCTAGGTAAAAAGAGGCTCAGGCCCACTCCAGATAAAGCCAGAAGCAGTCATTGCTGCCACAGGACAAATTATAGTATTTAAACATACAAGTGAAGCAGATACAAGCAAATCTCATGCTCTTCTTTGAGCATTCTCTTTAACTTCCAGCAAATCTGTGGAACAGGGCAAAATAGTTTGGCTGGGGATTTAGTCTAGGACTATTACTGTTAATAATCTTACAACTACTACTAAGTCATGCATGCAGGGACAATACAGGCTGATTTGTAGGATTTCTGTCTTCCAGTCCTACGCCACCACATTGACACTAAAATGTTTCGTCCTCTGAAAATACACAGAAACCTTAGGTGTCAGCTTCTGGTGACCACATACCATGGCGCCTTTAGTAAGAAGCGCTTCTTCTCTCCAGCTTATAAAACAGCAGTCTTAAGTAAGACAGTTGCTGGCTACCATAACTGTCATGGGATAGACACTTGTGGGAGAGCTACTATTTCGAGTTAACGATTTCTAGCAACTGCTGCGTGTGATTTCTGAACATACCTTTTCCACCATCTCCAGAAGTAAAGGAATTTTTGTAGTATTCCTGTGAAATAAGAAGAATCTGTAGGTGGCAGTATAATCCCATTTCACTCAAGAAATCTTTGCTAGTCTATCATATTTAATATAGAAGTTTACATAAATCTAGTAAGATTTTTTTTTCTCGCATACTATCAGCACTGTCTAAAGGGAGTCATCAGAGGGGCCTCATCGCTAAGATGGACAAGGTAGAAAGCAGGATCTTTTTGTGTCACTGCCTGTCTTTCATACTCTTTGGGGAACATGCCTCCTATCAGTTTCACAAGTCTATCTTCACAGGCAAAAGACATTTAACCAAACACATCTTTGTGGATCACAAAAGAAGGCAAACGTATTCACATAATGGCAAGAACAAGTCTGGATTTTTGCCAGAACCTTATAAAAGAACACACATTTAGGGTATCTGGACTAATCTGAAGGCAAGAATGACCCCTTATGAGCAATATTAATTTTTAACATAGAATTTCAGTGTGCAGATAGAGGTACAACAGCAAACAGCTGTGTACCACTGACTGGAGGATGTATTTAATCTTCAATCATTTTGGCTACAAGAATACTCATTTCAACACAGAAACTAGGAGAATTAGCAAAAGGGAGGGTGCCGATTACAGAGAGCAATTCAAGAACAGGAAGCAGCTGCAACCAAAAAGTAGGCTGCCAGCAATAAGGCAGCTCTCAATCTCTTTATCATTGTCCATCTTCAAATTATATTATAAACAGTAATACAGTAGTTATACAGTAGAGGATTCTATGCATTCCACTGCTATTCAGTTTATTACCTTGAACTAACTCATGCTACAATACTTAAATTATGAAATTAAATAACAAAGTGAAGATACACACCGTTCCTACCCTGTTGATGGGACACGTAAAACAGTGATTAGCTATAGCAGCATTTCTTGCTTCGACTGGCCACATTGACTCGCTGCAACACACAAAAGAGCAGGCAGGTATTCACTACTTGGTCCTGCAGTGCTGAATTCAGATTGTGACAGTCCCACACTACATTTTCGGACAAAAAAAGTCAAAGTTACCTACAAAGACTGATCTTGGTCTTACAGCCACAATTATTTTCAGCTCTAATACAAGTTTAAGAAATTCTACCTCATAATCTGGTAAATATGGCTTTGTCATGGGAAAAAACATTTAACACAGCTCAAGACTTTCAAAGCAATTAAAGTGTAAAATGTTTTACATTCTGAATTATGCAAAGGATTTACACATCTGCTTTCATATTCCATTAACTTCCAATATACCAAACATAATTCTGCGGCAAAGCTGCAAGATTCATACAAGTCGCATCCTTTTTTTCCGCAGACAGTCAAGGAAAAGCTTTTGTAGCAATGAATAGGGGAGCAAAAAAAAAAAAGAGGGAGGAATAATTAAAATTAAAAAATCAAAGGAAGTAAAAAAAGCCTCTTTTCCAAAGGAGATTTCAATTCTGATTAATGTTTAAAAATGAAAGAAATCTTCTTTTTGTTAGTTTGATACACAGGGATCAGACTGGTTAATAGGATGCCTGGAAGTACTCAGAGCTCCAAAACAAAGGTGATATAATTTGTACACTCCTGTGACATCTTCTACCTGCCAGATTCTGAATACCAAGACAAGGTTGCAAGCATCTGACTCATTAATCTCCCAGTCAGACTCAAGAATCTTAAGAGCTGGGCACTGGACTGATTGCAAGGACTTGGTTTATTGCCTCTTCTCTCAATTGCTTTGAGTCTGGCAGCCAGCTCTTCTAAGAAAAAGGGATTTTATTGAAAAGCTCCAGAACATTACAATTTCACAGAAGAGAGAGAGAAAAAAAAAGCTATAGCCAAGAAGCAACCCCAGAGACAGTTTTTACAACAAATACTCTTTCTGCAGTAAAAATTTTGTGCTTAAAAACAATTGAGTGAAAGCTACTAATTTGGAGAACCTGAAACACTGATGAAGTGCTGTGTGACGACAAGGTAATTTCTGTTTGCTCTCCTGTTAATGGGCTACAAGTGGACAAACATCACAAATATTCCAGTACTGACATAAATGACTCAAAAGCATTGTGTATTCAACTCTTTCCAAAGGACATTTCCCAACATTAATATAAACACATAAAATGTCTTCTATACCACAAAATATTAAAGGCAGTTTGAATGACAGAATCTAACCTGCAGCTCTACCCTCCAGGTTTGTAAACACATGGTTCTCTGCATCAGAACTAGCTGTAGGTATGAAAATTTTATGCCTCTAATTTAATTTTCACAATTTCTACCCTATTATGAATGCTCATCATCCTCAGAACTTTCTAACTGGTCAGCAAAATAAAAAATGGATTCATATTCTATGACCGTGAAAACTTCAAATTTACATTAAACATGAAAAGCAAAAGGATTGGGGGAAGCTTGAAGAAACAGAAAATGGAATAAAAAGAAGATATTCCTCTTACATTTCTAACTCTGCTACTGTCATGCATACCCAGTGAGCAAGTCTGTATTGCCTGAACATTTCATACATTAAGGTTTACACAGCTGACACCAAAGAAATCTATTCATCTAGGTTTAAAGAAATAAAAATGAAACTATTCTGTAATTCGGCCAAGCACACAAGCTTAGCTGAAGGGAGAGAGAAATTAGAAAGAATTTTCAGCATTATAAAAGATGAATATGTGGGGGGGGGCTGTTTTGTTGGTTTTTTTTCCTACTGGATATTATACTTTATATTACAATATCATCAGTAACAATGAAATATGCTCCTGTTGGCTTCCTAAAACTTATCTTTGGAGCTGGAAACTAAAAAACAGTTCAGCTGGCCTAAAATATGGGGTTTTTTTAACTCACATAGGAAATTATTTTGTTCCAAGGAACTCGCAAAGCCAGACTTCTCCTTTCCCCATAACAAAGCTAATCGCTTATGCTGAAAAGGGTTAAAAATATTAATACTTAGAATTAAGCATAAATTACCATCACTTCCTCAGCTGTATATATATAAACACCACACATGACTAAATTACTTTTCAGAGCCTACTGTACCAGGGAAAAGAACAAAAAAAATCCTCCCATAACCCCTAACCAAAACAAAAAGGAAATGCATAGCTGTTCCATAGTGTGCTAAGCTGATGTGCAGACACATTCTGGAATCCCACATCTCAATTTATAAATAGTCTAATTTGAATTTTAAAGTACTGAGTAGAATAGCAAAGGCCAGAACACAAGAATGAAAGGAAGGCATGGTGATTTTGTCTACAGCAGTGGTGTAAAGAACCGCTGAGCCCATTTCTACCAGGTTTGTACCTAAAGAAAGCTCTCCTGCCAGCCTGAAGCAATGCAGTCGTTTTGCATCACCTTATATCCCAAGCAATGCACAGCCTGTATCAGGCAATGCTTTGGAAGCATGGCACATTCAAATGTGACTGTTGCTAATAAGAGCAGAGAATATTCAAGATCTAATCCCCAAATTAATCATTATGGTCTAGCTAAGAAGTGTATTTTCTTAGTTCACTGAGCTAGTTTTCTTTTGGCTTTTAGGAAATCAAGTCAGTAGGGTGCAATTAATGTCAATCTGCAGAAGATTAATCTCAAGGGAAACAGTTTACACTAGTTCAGTCTGGTTCAAGAGGTCTGATAATCACAAAGTTGCCAACAGTTATTAAAAAATAGTTTTTGAAAAAAGCCTGGCAATTTGACACCATACTTATCAGCTCCTAGGTGGCCAATGCAAGCTGGCAAACTAAGCCTGAATGTAAATTACTACTGTCTGTCGTAAAGTAAAATTATGACATAAATAATCTAAGTAAACTCTCATTAATATTCAGAACAGCAGCTGGATGCTGCTTAACTCTGTCTCAGAGACAAAAGACATGCAGATGTACAACTGAAGTTCTGGAAGAGAATCAGTGAGTGTGAGCAGACTGGTAGCCCAAAATTCCATGTGGAGAAGAATACAGATTACTTCATGAAGGCAAAACAAAGAGGCTACACCCCCAGTTCCAAGACTTTAGGCAAGATGGCCATGAGGACACAGCAAGTGACTTGGAGGTTCAGTTAACTGAGAAAGTGTGAAACAGACTAAATCAGTTTGTATTTTACCTGAGCTTTCCAACAGTGGCTGAAGGGTTAAAGATGATCTCTGCTCCATTCATACTAAACATGAGCCAATTCAGAGGGTGATGGCGCCCATAGCAGATATTCACAGCAATTGTTCCAAATTGGGTATGAAACACTGGGTGTCCTGTATTTCCTTCCATATAGTAAGTAGACTACAGACAAAAAAACAAGGCAGACTCTTAAAAAAGTGAAAACTACCACCTCCACCACTGCTTTGACACTTGCAATTTCTGATTATCAGGTTCAAGTAATTAAGCCATGAGAGATAACACCTTTCACTTTGTACACAGCTGCACTGTAATGCAGTGTATATATAGCAAAAAGTGGCTCTCTTCAGTTGCTGAGATCGAATTCAAGCCCCTGTTTCCCTTCACTCAAACTACACCTAAGCACTGTCTGATTTTGATATACATGCTTCTACTAATGCTAGAACCTTCTACAGAAGCTTAAAGACAAACTGTAAGCACCTCTCTTAGTACTTTCACCAAGTGAGAAAATTTTCCGAAGACATAATGATCCTTTGATTCTGGTAAAAGACAGAGATGATGAACACTGTTTAAAGGACATCTTCATTCATTCTCTCACATTCCTTCAGGAACACATTCATTCCTTTACATTCACCTGTTATGCAATGACATGCAGTAAGTTTATGAGCGCTATAAGGAAATAGCAATGTATAGCCAAGATTTGTTATTTAAGTCTCCTATATGGCTATTGCTTTGAACAAATAGAGGGCTTGAAATAACCACCAGGAAAATCACAATATAAAACTACAGAACACTCCTCAAAGAAACTGGAGCTAACTGTTGGCATAAAAGATCCCATTTACCATATGCTGCGAACTTTTATCAAACATTTCTAGACAGTTAGGAATGCATTGGTTCCTATAAAAGGCACTGGGGAAGAGAAGGACAGGGCAGTTAACAGCTATCAGGAGAGACAAACGTTCACAGAGGTATTCTAAATGAAATGTACAGAAATGGTTCTTCCCAGATACAAGGGTACATGTGGCATCACTGACAGTCGCCTGCTCAGTGGTAACCAAAAACCCAAGAAAACTCGGGACATCAGCAGATGTACTAAAATCTAACAGAAAACATTATTTTGCTGGTTTATAAAAATTTAGTGTGCCCATGGCTTGAGTACTCCAGGCAATCCTGCTGTCTGCATCTCAATAAGGACATACTAGAGATGGAATAAGCAAAGACAGCTGAAGGGGATGGGGCAGCTCTCTTCTGAGGAGCAACTAAAAAGCCTCTTCAATCTGCAGATGGAAGGCTGATGGTGATATAATGAGTAAGATTTACAGAATTATAAAGGCAGTAGATAAGATGAATACAGACAGCCCAGAGCAGCAGCATGAGTAGTGTGTATTCACTAAAATAACAGTCTTTTAGCTATTTTCAACCAAAGTAACTTTCTTTTCTTGCAACAGGCAGTGTACTTCTGAAATGTGCTTCTTTGTGAAAGCAGGTATTATCACCAGGTTCAGAAGGGATTAGACAAAGACACTGATAAGAAATGAGATAGACAGAAACATGTCACCCAAAATCCCTAAAACAATGACTGTGGATACTGAGGGAGTACAGAAGTCAGAGTGTCCAGACCTATTCCTGGTAGTCCCTTTTTGTGATGATCTCAAGAGACAGGAAAGCAAGGTACACAATACATCAGCCCGACCCAGTGGGGCATGTCTCTTATCACATTAGAGAGGTGTGTTTGTAACCAATTCCCTTTTTATTGAAACTATCTGTCTTTTGTAACAACCACTGCATTGGTCTTGAAGGAAGCAGGCCTAGAGCAAGTGCAGCTACAGCTGAAGAACAATATCGGGCTTCGTGTAAGTGTACAGGAATGGCATGACAGATACAGGAGGGTCATCTTCTGAAATCAAGGACTACAGGGTCAGCGTGCCCAGTAAAAGTGACATCTCCTGTTTCTTACTCATTATCAGGTCTCATGAAATTGCAGTCTCTTGGGCGCTGATTTTACCTCCATTCATGTCTGTAGACAGCACATGGTGGGCACTCACACAATCCTTTTTTAAAGCAATTCTGCTAATTTACTATATTTCCTTTTTTTTTCTTCTATTCTCAGTTTTATCTTATTACAATGGGAGAAGGAAAACAAGAATGCTGCTGCTTCAGGGAATTAATCAGTTTTTATATGTTGCTCACAAGAGGTCACAATATGTTGCTCATCTCCACAACAACAAACTGATGTCTCAAGAAGGACAGATTTTTGTTTATTTCTATGCCATACCACACATGGCTGAAGAGGTCACACACCCATCTCATTCCACTTTCCATTTCTTTCTCACCGATTCAGCAAGGATAATTTTAACAAGGCTCCTTTCCCTACCTGTTCTACAGAGACGATCCACAAAAAATCATTTCAAATTCAATACTTCCCTGGGCATTAACTTTGTTGATAGAGAAAACTACATTAAAATAACAGAGAGGAGCATAATCCTTCCCTATAGCCTTCGTGGTTTCTAAAGTTCCTTTAGCAGAATTGTTCAGCTCAGAAGAATGGACTTAATGGTTTGCTAACAAAACTAGCTAAAAAGATAATGCTGTTTTACGTAAACACTACTTGTTTCTATAAGATAGGTACAACAAGAAATGTCAAATCATTATAGTATACCTGCAAGATATACAGATATAATATTGTGGTAATTCTGACATTTAGGATTATAAGAACTAACTGCTTTTACAAATCATGCAAAACTTTCAATGAAACTCTAAAAGAATATTTTTTTAGGTGCATTTCATTAAAGTTTCATACCTGGAAATGAGGAATTTTCTTGTAATCTGTTGATGCTCTACAGAACAGTAGGTCATCATATTTTAAAAAGAGAACAGGAATGTATTTTTTTGATTACACAAGGAACAAATCAAGAATGTGGAAAGCGACCAAAATTAATTTTTATTAGGGCTTGTATTTTATATGGGTTTGTTAGTTACTGTTCTGCTAGCTAAAAGACAGAGCTGATAAAACAATATTAAATAATGAAAATAACTGTTAAACATAGGAGTCAACGCTGGTGACTGACAGGCCTGTGCCAGAAATCTGTTGTGTAGAAACCTATTAACAGCCTCCTCTGAAGAAACACAGACCAGTCTGATCAGACGTGGGAGACCATGTCAGAACTGCCAGTGGTCTTTGAACATGAAGCTTCGAGAAACCAAAAAGCTTTTAAAAATTAATAAACATGCAGTTTGGATTCTGAAGCGTCATCTTGACTGAGGCATTTAGACAGGGAACAAAAGCAACTGCAGGTATATTGCAAACCCCAGTGCTTAGAAGCAACGCCTCTGTTAATAACTCACTTCAGCTGACAAGGAGAGATTCAGTTAGGTAAGACAATGTATTTTTAGACTTCGGTTAATTTTTAAACCCCATCTTTCTTCTTGTGATAGTTCTATGGATGGATAAACACATTTCAGATCTACCAGTTTTCCTCTGACATTGCCTTTACTACCAGTTCAGCTTCTGAAGCTGATTCTGGAGGACAGCCTAAAAACTGCTTCAGTGGAAGTAATGTGATTAGTAAACAGAAGAGGCCATAAACCAGCTATTCAGTCAGAAGAATAATGAATTAAGGGATTCTGCTCAAAGAAACATAAGCAAAGTAACTGTCATTTCCAAGACAACCTCACAGAGAAACAGAGATCAAGATCTTAATGCATACACCTGAACCATGAAACAACTGCCCTCCAAAGCAAAATAAGTTCAACATGCACACATGCAAAAACTATCTAAGCCAATCATGCACAACTAACACAGCAAAGTTGTGACTAGGAACTTTGTTATAAAGATCCTTGATACTTCCGTAGTTTCCATCAGGCCAAGGAAGAGTACCTAACAAAGATTCAGTGTTATCTGTCTTTTAAAAGCCATCCCTCTCTGCTCCTGATAAACTAACTTACCGTAATTTCACCTGAAAAAAACCCACCAATTTAACACTTATTGAACCACATTTTCTAGAAATACATTCCATTTGCTGCCAACCTGACTCTGACAGAACGTATGCTGACATGAACAAAAGCTGCAAGGTAAGACTAGCTTGAGAATCACATCTTACCTCATTGAAATCTCCAACCCTTGGAATGTGATTTTTTCTACTTTTGCCAAGGACAGCTCCAGAACTAGAAATGACCACTGCAGTATTCCACAGAGTTCCCCCGTGTGTTTCATCTCGCTCCAGGATTGGAGATATCACAACCATATTGTATTTCTTTGCCAGCTACACAAATGAACACAATTCTATTATTCACAAGCCTGCAGTATATTCACATTTTGTTCATAAAGAAGGATTAGAAAAAGTTTTCATCTGGTCCATTACTCCAAGAGTTATCAAGGGCTAATGCTTAACTTGCACTGGCATGCCCACATCACCACAGTTTCTTCAGCAAACATGGATACAACACAGATAGCCTTCCCCCTGAATCCTTCAACTAGAAATGCAAGGTACCAACAGGAAAAAGCGTTCTAACAGCAATGGTCAGACTACAGAGCTGACCTCTATCTATTGACAGGTATAGGAAGAGACAGATCCCATCCCATTCTTCTGTCTGGTGAAAGACACCACAGCTAGCTGAAAACAGTTATTAAAACAAAAGTAAAATGTTCAATAACACAAATATAAGTTGAGAAATAGAGCAACTTCTTTTCCTTCAAATCACTTACTTGCCCACACTTCCGCAGTGTCATTAATTCCACAGTGAGAAGCAACATGTACGTGCCTAGATCAGACTAAAGATATTATGCTGTCTACAAAAACTTAATAGGTCAGTGCATATCTGGGCAAATTTGACAGCAAAAGAGTCTTCTGTTGTTTCAGCCACTTGTAAAATAACTGAAATTCCTTATTTAAAAAAAAAAAAAAATTGTTAGAAAACAAAAATAAACTCAGCCACCCTTACAGCCAATAGTCTCTGGAAAAATAAAAGCCAGACAATAACAAATCTCCTTGGGTTCATAAGTCGTCTCCTACATTTGGTGTCATTTCACAGGGAGATGCAAAGATTTGTGTGAAAGTGGTCCCTGTTTAGAAAAGCCTGGCTATTCTCACACCTTCATACAAGCATTGCTTAATGCTCAACTATTCTAGGCAAGAAAGAGCATTTACATTGAAATGGAAATTAAAAATATTTATATGAAGAATGGTTCCTCCCTTGAAAACTCAGGCACAGCTAAAAGGGAAGTTTCAAATGCCCTCCATGGCAAAAGGTAGTCTATAAAGGCAAATAGCTTAAAAACTAAATATTGGGCACAGCTGCTGTCCATTTCTACCTCATTCACTATCATAATGTTAGTCAAGCAAGTTGAAATTTTTATTATTTCAGTTTCCTCAGTGGTACAGGACCAGTACACAAAGAAGAAATCTATGCTCATCAGTAGCAGGTATGGGCTGGGGTTGGAGGTTTCATCGGGGGTTTTTTGCTTCATTGTTTTTTTACCTCCTGACAGAATTTTGTTGTTGGCCCATCCTCTGCTGACTCAGCAAATTCAGTCCAAGGAAGCTTCTCTCTTGTACAGAAAGCAAAGGGCATGGCTGCAAAACATCAACGCAAGACAAAATTGACAGGAATGTTCATGTCACTCAAGAAATACACACTGCTTGCGTAAATACAGACAAAAAATAGTTAAACACAAAAAAGATTCAACTGTTTTCCTTGTTTCAAGGCAAAAGCTAATTAAAATACTTTAAACAAGGACAAGGAGTTTTGGGCCTACACAGAGCAAAACAGAACAGAAAGAATGCACTTAGTGAAGCCTTACTGGAGGTAAAAATACAAAATATACCCTAGTCACTACTGTACACTTCTGTGAATAACCAGTTTTCACAAACATTTTATCAGCCTTCAGTTTGGTTTTTGCCTTTATTCAACCTCAAAGACTGCATCTTCATTAAAACTTTCTTACTATCTGTCTAGAGAAAAAACAAACATTTTAGGAGAAAAAAAAAAAAGAGGAAAGGATCCTGAAAGATGACATGAAAAAAGAACACATCCAGAAATACCACTGTTGCAGCACACACCAGTCTTCAATATAACAGACTTCACTATAGCATCTTCCACACAGTTCTGCTAACTAAGACTCTTTGGGTTTTCCTTTAGAAAGTAAATCAGTGAACTGCTTTATCTTGGAAGATCGCTGCTGTTTACTTAAAAAACATACTTCTAGTACAGGATATGTGTTATAATAGAAGGAACCTGACCTCTGAAAATCTAGACGAAATCACAGAAAATACTCACTCCAAGCCTCCTGGAAACAAACTATGTTGACCCCAGATTTTGCAGCTACTTCCACGATCTCTGCAATTCGTCTGTGCAGTGCAGCCACCTGATTGTGAGAAACGTCATGCTATAAAAAATGTTGTATGTTCTAAGTCATTTGTATATTAACAGCCTGGGTTTACAGGTTTTGTTCACACTGAATTTATCTTTTTCTATACTTAGTCTCATTGCTTTCAGGGAGAATAACTCAAGAAGTTATCATTTCTGAACACTGATAATAGAAAGAGTTAGGTTTTTAAAAGCATTTAGATGCTGAAAATAGAGAAAGCAATCCAATGAACTCTAATTCGACAGTTACAACATTTAAATATATGGCACTTCATTGCTTACTGATCTGCAAATAGCAAAAAATTGTAACAAAATCAGCTAAAAATGTTGCTGCTCATTGTAAGCAATTTACAGAATGATGTTAAGTAAATACAAATTCAAAGTCAAATACTCAGAATCTTAAAATGTGTTGTAAGGACAGTATTTCCTTTGTTATCTTCAAATCCTGCTCACACTTATGGATCTTGGACACTCTCTGAGTTATTAACTCCAATCTTTTTTCTAAATCCCTCTGTCATAAAACCAAAGCAGATTATTACTAAGAAAAAACATCAAAGCATTTATTAATTAGTCAGAAAATATTGTTTCAAAGTACTTTTTTCTTGAGTATTCTACTTAAATATAAGCATAGGTGTAGCCCTTTGCATTGATACTTTCAGCTGTCAATAAAAAAAAGCCAACAGTGACCTATGAACTCAACAACTGCACACTGATTTACAGAAATAGTTAACTAGTTATTTATAAGGTAAAATCACAGATATACCTGGTAACCTTTCAACAGATGCTACAAAGAATCCACAAACTTGATCCATTTACTGAATTAATTATTTGCATCTGAGACAGGTAACCTTTCCAAAAGAAATTACTTCAGAAATATTCTGTCCTGTCACTGTATAAAACTACGGCTCCAGGAGATTTTAGAAATAGGGTATTTTCTTTCACTTTTTACAAGCTATCTTTCAGAAGGCTATTTCTCCACGTGTCACCTCAGTGCTTTTGTGTCCAAGATGATGAGAAATGATGGTCATGTTGTAATAAGATTTACTGCTGTACAAAGAATCATGAACACAGCTTTATTAATCTGTGTTTACCCTAACAGATTTTCCTACAATGGAACATTTCTCGGTTAAAACATGAACTGCACCTGTGCTTCCACGGTTTGAGTTTGGGTAAATGATTTTGTTTCATTTTAGAGGCAAAGGATTTTCATGTACAAAATCAGTGACTAAATATTTAGCTTTGGAAACACTGCAAACGGGGTGGGGGGGAGCAATTCACTGAGTGAATGCAACACAATAGATGTTTCTGAGAAACATTAAAACTGAATGCGTCATTTTAGAGTATGCTGTATTGAAACAGTGATGGGTCCCCTATTGCTAGACAACCAGCAGACACTTCACAGTGGAGTTTCTAATATCAACCTGTGCGCTATGCCTCAATCCCGCAGAGCACGAGTTACACACAAACAGCCCAGATCCCAGTTTGTGTACCTGGACTGACACTGCTGTGTCTGTGGGCAGTGGAATTTTATTCTGTATCAGTCCCACTCGAACAATACGTGGCCTTCTCAATTGCTCTGGTTCAGCATCAAATCCATAGCCCTGCAGCTCAAAATCTCTTTCCTGAGCAGCTGACAGCGCAGCAGCGGGCAAACGAAGTTTTCTGAATTGAACGGGAAACAGAAACCTTTCAAGATGAGATGCAGTTAACCAAAAGGATCACAAATGCACTCTGTCTCTCACAGAGACGCGAGCTCCCATGCCCCAAACACTCTGATACTTCACAAGGGCAGTGTCAGACAGTAGCCAGGTCATGTCCAAATCTCACTGCTCTCCTTCACAGCAGCAGACTCCCACTGTCCTCCTCAGTAAACGTCGGTTCCAAACATTAATACCTTGCTACAGAAAATCAAGGTATGAACAAACCTCCATGTACCACCCCCGGATTACAAACACCTTCCCTCTAACATACTGTCCTCATGATAGATCCCCGCTCTTCCAGCTCCCTCACCCCAAACCGACCAGATGCCCCTCAGGTCTCTCATTCCTGTCAGCCATCTTCTCACAGGACCCCTGGATCACCCCGCCTCCCACAGCTGGATTACCTCCACAACCGCCCCACTTACCACAGCCACCACGGGCCGTACCCTTCTTCCTCCTTTCAGCCCAGCCCCGCACCCTGCGCACCCCTCCTCAAACTCACTCCTCTCCCCTCATCCCGGGCTGAGCAGCCCCGCGGCGCACAGAGGGGAGGAGGCAGCCGGGCCGGGCACACCACCCGCGGCGGGGGAAGCGAGGCAGCGCACCTCGCCTCGCCGCCGTAGAGGATCCGCTTCACCTCGGCGAGCTCCTCGGGCGGGAGGTGCCGCTCCAGGCACGACTCCACCGACTCCAAGATGCCGGCCATGGCGAGCCGAGCCGAGCCGAGCCGAGCCGACCGTTGGCCACGCTTGCGCCCCCCCGGACTTTACCCCTTGGCGGCCGCCGTTGGAACCCGCCCGCCTCCCCTCAGCGCGGTTTGGCGGGCGGCAGCGCCGGTTCCGTGTCGTTGTGGCCGGGGCTGGTTGGGTCGTGCGGCCTGAGGTGACCCAGAGAGTGAACGAGGCAGCGTGCCCCGCTACTCGCTGCCTCCGAAGTAACTCGTCTAAAAGCAGAACATCTTGAGGAGCCTTTTGTACCGGTACCGTTCAACAAAAAGGCTTAGAAACTGGAGGTCATAAAATGGGAATGGTTTTCACGGGTATGCCTGTGCCCATTTTAGCAGCAGTAAGACTCCGAACAGGAGGCAGTATGAGCAAATGATTTTGTCTTCAACGTGGATTTGAGGCCTAATATAGTTGGACATCGAGTTGGACAACCAAAGCTAATGTCAAAAGACTGAACAAATTAAGACCTCGTTCTAGGGCATCTGAATAAACCGTGTTAAACCAGTCACTTCCACCGAACTACCGTCTGTGCCTTCTGCTTCAAAAGGCAACTAGAATTCACAACGTGGTCATGGTTTTCTCATGAAGCACTGACCCCAGGGGTGGCTACACGCATTTAAATACATGGCACTAAGTTTAAGCACTGCTTTTTGTGTCTTCCGGAGGATGTAACCATGTTCAGCACTTACCATTTGCAGTTGTTTGGTATTTTGAGTTAAATGTTAAGCCTTTTAGGCCAAATAAATAATAAATTAAAAAAGTCAGGGAGAGAGTGTCTAACATTTAACTTTAAACAGAAAGTGTGCTTGGATAGCACTCTTTTGCTCTAATCCACCCTTTTTAACCCCAAAAGAGACAGCTATGCTCTCTATGCCCAGTGCACCGTGATAAACACGCTGCTTTGCTAGGGGCAGGAACTCCTTGGAGTAACTCCTTTAGCGCTGTCTAAAGGTGTTAGTCTGCTGTTGAGGAAATCCTTCAATCTTTGTGGGAACTTTGAAGATAAACTGAGAATATGTTACAAAGCAAAGAATGGTGAGTAAGGAGAAGAAGAAAAATACCCCATCATCTCAAAGGAAGGAACTTCTAAAAAGTCTGGATAGCTAGTACATTGTTTCGAGTACATTTGTCCTGTACTCACGGGTGTAGCATCTCCCTGTTCATGACCAAGGGCCTAAAAACCTGTTCCTAGGAATTATGTTACTTTTCCAATCACATTTCTGAAGGGCAATAATAAGCAGTGACTGATACTTACATAATATTTATCATCTGATGATCCTAATTTGTTTGAATGGCCAATTTTAAAAGTACGTAAAGGTAACACTTTGATCCATTCATGGCTGGCAGATCTTTAAACATTGCAGAATGCGAGATCAATGTAAAAAATCAAAAGCAGCATGACCAGCAGGTCGAAGGAGGTGATCCTGCCCCTCTGCTCTGCTCTTGTGAGACCTCACCTGGAGCATTGTGTGCAGTTCTGGTGTCCTCAACATAAAAAGGACATGGAACTGTTGGAACAAGTCCAAAGAAGGGCCATGAGGATGATCAGGGGACTGGAGCACCTCCCCTATGAAGACAGGCTGAGGAAGTTGGGGCTGCTCAGCCTGGAGAAGAGAAGGCTGTGTGGAGACCTCAGAGCAGCCTTCCAGTATCTGAAGGGGGCCTATAGGGATGCTGGGGAGGGACTCTTCATCAGGGACTGTAGTGACAGGACAAGGTGTAATGGGGTAAAACTGAAACGGGGGAAGTTTAGATTGGATATAAGGAGGAAATTCTTTACTGTGAGGGTGGTGAGGCACTGGAATGGGTTGCCCAGGGAGGTTGTGAGTGCTCCATCCCTGGCAGTGTTCAAGGCCAGGCTGGACAGAGCCTTGGGCGTCACGGCTTACTGTGAGGTGTCCCTGCCCATGGCAGGGGGGCTGGAACTGGATGATCTTAAGGTCCTTTCCAACCCGAACTATTCTATAAAATCAGCTGACAATACAGGAGGGAAATCAGGAGACCAAGTAAGTTCCTTTCCATATCAGCAAACCCAGGATGCCAAAAGAAAAAGCATTTCTGGAGCATTTGTAGAAACAAACAGAAGGGCCTGGGTTTCTCTGGGAACTGCTGAAGTTCTTTTCTGCCTGGACTGCAAATTAAAAGGAAAAACAGCAGGTCTATTTTGTATCCAGCTCCTGAAGAAGGTCACATAACTGAACTTTTCTCTTCAGGCTTCTATTCTTAGTGTGAACTTTCACTGACTTCTCTATTGGTGCCTTGTTTATTTGTAATTTAGTAAATTGTACTACATGTAGGAAATGGACTTCATGGCAATAAAACTGAAGCCCCTTAAAAGAATACTCACGAACAGTGGAGATCTGAAAAAACAGTACATTTCCTGTGCCCCATATCAACCATCCTGCAACAACGCAGTGAGGTCCAGACTGCGTGAATAGGAAATGGCAAGGCTAATAACGATCAAAGGAGATCAGGCTATTCCATAGGGACTGCGCCTATATAAAAGTATAACTCGAGCCAACACAATAAACCTTCAAAGCATGAAATGTTAATGTTGAGCAGGGAAGTAACCTAATAAAGGAAGATGCCTTCCACATCCCAGACAAAGCATATTAGAGAGCTTAGTTTTAAGTCTGAATGTTCCACCTCAGTCGTTGCAATTATCTATTAAGTCTGATTCTGGAATTCAGCTCCTAGTTCTGTTTCCAACTTTTTCACATGTCTGTATTTAATCTTCTTCCCGCTTCTGCACTACCCGGACCAAGAAATTATTTTGGGAAATAGCTGAACCTTTTGGGATGAACACAGGCTGTAATAACCTGTTTAGAGGGAATTAAGTCTACTTACAAAGAACAAAAGTTCTTTGAAGCAAGGGAAAATTCCTACAAAACATTTCTGAAGTTTTCATCTCTATTGCCCTCAGTCAGGGTGGTCCAGGAAGTCAGATGTGGAAGTTGGGACCACACAGTGTAATCTGTACAAAAAGCAGTTCTTGGCACTTCTGTGTTGAAACCCTGTGTTACAGAGGTACCATCTCAGAGCTAAAACTGGGTTTTGATAATTCTGGTCCACACACTCTGTGCTGCAAGACTGTTCCCAAGGGTTCCTGTAAAACCCCACAATAGCACCCTGGCATTAGTCAGAAGCACCCTGGAGAATGAAGTTAAGGGCCAAATATCTAGAGTTCAGGCTAAAATTGGGAAAGACCCAAGCAAAGATTTAAGCAAACAAACAAAGTCTTTCCACTGTAACCCAAGATAGGAGCAAAGGCTGAACAGCATCACATACAGAGCTAGTAGGCAGGACTGCAGGCAGCATTTCTGTCTTTCCTTCCTAAGTTAGTAGTATGTACATACACTCCCTCTGAAACACCCAGCATCTTTCAAACCCTGCTACTATCATGCGAATCATGTTTCCAGACACTTTCTTCTCCTGTCATTCCTTGAAATGGGTCACACAGAGTTCCCCAGAGCAGCTAAATAAATTAGTAACTCATGTCCCTAATGCTGTAACTGCTCGAGATCACCCACCCATTCAGATCATGCTGGTTGTTGTTGACACCTGTCAAGGGATTTAAGTGGATGTGGACCCAGATGTGTCCTGCAAGGCCACATGATATTGATGTTCTGTCTGAGCCTGCTTTCTAGATGCTGCAACACCCTTCAAATGACCTTCTACACTGGCCTTTTCCAGTGGCCACAAAATAAAGTATGAGTTGTTCTGCAAAATAGATTACTGAAACTGATCCTTACATTGCTTCACTCAAATACAGGTTCACTTGCTTCATATGGAGATACAAAACAATTCTCTTGGAACACACCCGATTCAAACACAGTCAGCTAAAAGAAGGGAGAAAGTTGCTAAACTTCCTTTCTGTCCTGCTTTGGTTTATATGTTGAGCCAAATGAGCTTTAAGGAAAACCAACATACTCTGTTGTAAAGTCACTCCTTTGTACCACAGCCTCTTTTTAATAACACTTAACTTTGGCTGGGTTTTTTGAGTTTGGGTTTTTTTGTTATTGGTTTTGTTGTGGCTCTGTTTGGGTTTTTTTTCATTTACACTGGTTCCAGACACAGAGCTCTTTCTCTGACTCTACTTAAATCTTTACAAGTATTCTTACCAGTTTTAGAATGGGTCTGTACATAAACTTAAGCCAAAGCAAAGTCGAGAATTTTGATATGGGTGGAAAATTCTGGTCTACAATTTGATTTGCTGCCTTTCCCCTGGGCTCTGCAAAAAAACCACAGGTGCAATCACCTATCGGGTGGGAGAGCCAAATTATAAACCTCATACAGTTGGCTTTGTGTCATCTGCTTTGGGCTTCCTGCTATTCTGAAGGCTGGGTGAGGGGAAGTGGCTGAAACCTAAGGAAGTTTATTGTTGACAATACGTTTCGCCTGCTCTCAGGCATGCCTGGGACCAGAGCAGTTCCTAACCAGCCCCAAGGCTGGGGGTGAAATACAAGTTTTCAGTCACCTTCTTCTCCCTCCCACAGGAAAAGTTCAGCTCACAGTTTTCAAAGTTAAAGTACCTTTGGTAGAGTCCTTCTGTTGTTAGTGCTGTTGTTGTTCTAGCTAGAAATATTCTCCTTGCTTGCTCTGACTAAATCACACCTGGAAATGTAATCTTTAAACCAGAACAGACTCACAAATTGACCACTTTTCCCAATTAAAAACTTCATTCTTCCCTGGAATATGGCTATCTCCCTGGTGCACAGGAAGGGCATTAAAGAAATAGTACACTCATAAAACACATTTAATGATCTAACATTTAAGAGCAGCATTCTTGTTCATTACTGTAACTTTCTGCTAAATTACCACCAAGAAGATTGCTCATGGGCTCAAAAGGTCAGCGTTATTTTTTGCTGTTGAAATCGTGGAGTCTGGGAAACAACTGTGTGTAAATTGCTGATAAACTGGAACAAAGACAGAAGAGAAAAACACTGAACATATGTAAGTAAACCAGCAGGAAAGGAGGGGAGGGGAAGAATCTCATGGACAGTTTATTAAAAGAACAAAAGAATAAAATCTGGCACATTTGTTTTCCAAGGGTTCAGGAAGCCCGGTCTTCAAGCACCTACTATAAATAGAGTGTTTAATCCTTCATCAAAGCGGGTAGTAGTCTATACCAAAGTGAATGAATTTTAGGTATAATCTGGGAAGAGGAAGATGTCCTCCCCTCATATTAGGAGAAAGAGCTTTTGTTTCAATCCTTGCAGAAATAAAGTATTTCAAAGTGCAAGAGCAGGAGAGATGAGGCAGAGTCTGGAACACGATGTGTGTGTACTGCCAGATTCCTGGTATTGTTAGAGCATGGAACCAGCAAACATCTAATTTGGGATTGAATAACCTGATTTTGAGGAAGATGGTCTTCAAGTGTGCCTAACTTCAAATCCTCAAGGAGCTCCTCTCTGAGGGGAAGCTGTATTTGAATTCTAGAAACTTCTGAAATTTAACTTCAGAAATTGCTAAAATTAAAATTCTAAAAAGCATTTGATAGTGTTGATAGGGATGACATATAAAAATAATGGGGACTTATTTGAGATTCTGAAAAGGACAATTTTCAGTCATTTAGCCCTCTATAAAGCGTCTGAGTGTAAAGTAATCCCCAAAAGCTACCTCAGAGCCATCCAAGTTAAAACATAATGTTGAATGGGTTTGAGTTTGATGTTACTCAAAGCAACTCAACAAGGAGGTTGAAGGGGTTTGTTTCTACCTCCTGCCCGCTGAACTGAAAGCCTAACACATAACTTTTAGGATAGGCACTGAATATTCTTCAGGCAGGTCAAAGCCTGCACACAGCAGTCAATAAAGGGCTACATTAATCTTTAGTTTCACACTTGGCAGCACAAAAGGAACAATAACACCCACTAACAGTCAACGTCTTGCATCCTGGGAAGGCATTCAAGCTGTCAGCCATGAAATTAGAATAAGGCCTGCCTCTCACAAAGCATGAGACCCTTCCTACCTCATTATGATTATTAAGGAAAACCTGTTAGGCATACATACAGGCACTAAAAAAAGGACCTCCAGTGCAGATTGCATGGACTGGCCCAAAGACAGAACATTCTCCATACTCAGATGCTTCCCCATTAGTCTCCTACCATAGCTATCCAACTCACAGTTCCCACGGAGCAGAGGTAACTAGGGCTGCAGTGTGATTTGGGTGGCAGGGAACAGAAGAAAAAAGGGAGCATCTGAGGGCTCACACTGCTGCAACATGACATAGGAGCACGGGTTTGTGCTAAGAAGTGGAGCAGGTGGCTTTAACCCTTCAGTTGGATTTGTCCAATGAACTGATGATAGCCCCTGGCACTGAGGAGCACAGTCTGTCAAGATTTCAGGCATTCAGGAGGTTTGTACACAGGGACTTACACTGACACCCAGCCTGGAAACTTCTGCTTCAAAATAATTTGATCTGCTTTATAATTTATTTCTGAGCAACATACTCTTATTCCAAAGTGAAAATATCAAAGGTGCTAACCAGAAGTAATATTTCACTTGAACTGCAGACTCCACCACAATCCAAATCAGTTGTCCAGGGGAAACAAGTGGGAAGAGAACAGATCTTTTAAGGACAGCTCATGGAAGGGACACTGTGAGGCCTCAACAGCACATTTGTGCAGTGAAGCCCAGTATCTCTGGCTCACAGCAGCATGTGAAATTGGGCAGATGGTTGCAGCTGCACTTGGCGAACAAACAGTAGTAACCTAAGCTTGACACTATAAATGATGGTTATTGAACTAGTGTCTTCATGAAAAGGCTAGATGTTGGCAAAAGGGCATGAGGAAGACAAAACACAAGTTTAATTAACTTAACAGGAAAGGAAAAATCGCCTAGATAAAAGGAAAAGAGCAATTTCTGAGCCAAGTATTTAAAGGGTTCTCAGACCTTCCCAGGCCAAAGAGTGTCTGTGTGTAATGCTGACTTCCTTCCAGCTCTGTCTGTGCCAGAAATAACTCGTCAATGGAGTATATGTCAATAGTGTACCTTTTACCAAATGCATTCTTGCAAAAAAGTGATAGTTGCTGCCAAGATGCTGCTGGCAAACAAGGAAGAAGGCAGCTGCATTTATGAAGAGTGTAACACATTCTACTCTCCTTCTGCTTGAGCACATACACATGCTTGCTGACTCATAATGGCATGAGCTGAAGACACAGAGCAGAGTGTGTGCACCAGGGCAAGAGTGGATCTACAGCGACCAAGGGGAGAAGGGGAGGACTGACTAGCCTCCTCAAGACCTTGGGTGTCTTCGGCTTCTTTCAAAGGCTTGTTAGCAGTTTACATCACTGATGCTGTCTTTTGTATCATGTTGCTCCTAGCCACAGCAGACTGAACCCCTGGAGTCAGCTGGTATGGTGGTCACACAACATACTGACGACCAGCCAGCTGGGTTCTAAGCACAGAACAGGCTTGCATGTTGCCTGTAGACAATACGTAACTCTTGACCTGAGAGAGGCACTGAAAGAATTGTACTACCTATATGGTTATGCATTCATCCACCAACTGGCTGAGGTTTGCCTGACATGCTACAGTTCGGGATCTGAGCTTTAATCTAGAAAGAAAAGTATATTTCTGTCTTTCACAGTTTAAAGGAAAAAAATTCACGCGTGAATAGAGCAGCTGAAATAGCATCTGCTGAAGTCTGCAGGCAGCCTGAAATCAAAGCTCCGAGAAGAGTAATTGCCTTCTACCAGGTATCTCACTGGGATCCAAAATACAAAGACCGGCTTTATGCAAACACAGAAATAAAAAGTCTGTATTAACCATTTCATTGGTGGACAGCAGTGTATGAGACTAGAATTTAAACTGGTTGGACAAAGACGAAAAGACTAGACCCCACATGGACCTTTGGTCCAAGCTCACAGTTCAGAGTTAAGTGGGTCCAGAAGAGAAGACAGTACTAAATTTATAGCCATCATCTACTATTCAGGATGGAATGTAGTCCTTTCCAGTAATGAGCGAGACACTCCTCCCACAGCCAAAGAGAGGGGCTTTTATCATTCTTCTTTTACACACAGGGCACCCTCCTGCCCCCCCCGGCACTGCATGCATATAGCCATTTCCTGAAACATTTCAATTTGTTTTCCTTAGGTTATTTGTGTCTACAGCCACCAGCTGCTCTGTGTCAAAGCCGATATGTTCAACATATTATTCCATTATCCTAATAGGTTGAACATGTCCTTCCTCCCATGAGAGCTGTTAAGATATCAGTCTTGAAGAGACAGCTTTAGTCCCACTGTCACCTCCTCTTTCCTTCTGAGTAACACACTGTCCCCAGTGATCATATGGAATATAGCTAAACTCTTAGAATATCTTGATATTTTGTGTTCACATATGCAAGAAATGATCCTTGGCCATTTAATATCCAGCTCTGCCCTGAGCAAAACCACACACATGTATCAAGTGGGGGAAAGAAAAAGCTTTGAAGGCTTGAAAGAGACAGTGCCTAGTGCTTTCCTTTTTCCATATGACAATTTTCTCTATCATATTATAGGGCTCTATAATTTCAAATTATCACTTCTCCTCCTCCATCAAGATATTAGTCATATTTCCAAAACTGGTCTCTTGATCTTAAAAAGTCTTGGAAAACATCTCCAACTCAGGTCAATGACATTTAAACTGAGGAAATGGTCACCTTTGGTTCTTCTCTGCAGGATCCTCGTGCCCCTGGGAATGGGAGAGCAGAAATTCCTGGCTGGTTTCCATGACCCCAAGGACTGAACATTCCTTGCTTGAGGAGCCTTCCCAACCCCTGCAGCAACTACAACTAAAACCGCTTGTGTCAACACAGATTATTCAAAAGATGCTGTTTAAAGTTGCTGTGGGTAGAAGGCAATGGGAGGGAGAGGGAAGGAGAAAGGGAGGGAGGAAAGAAGAGGAGAGAGATGGAGACAGCCAGCACACAAACAAATGAGCCTACATCAAAGATATGTAGGAACCCCTGGGGGAATACTTAACAATAGGAGCACTAGCTCTTGCTTTGCTCCAAGAAGCAACTCTGGTTGAGAAAGTCCCTGAGCACGGGACCCTTCTTTTTACACACCAGAAGTAAATGGTTTTGAAACAATACATAGCCCTGTCCTTTATTTGCATGCCTAAAGATCTCCACTTACCTCACACCCTACACTTTCACAGAATCTCAGAAATAACTGATGAGGGAACAAACATCCCCAGAGCCACAGGAACAGGAGGCAAATGTAACACATGCTCCCTGGATAGATCATCTGCAAGACATGGTCCACCCACAGATGTAGGGGAGTGCAGGAAATGAGTGAGTGTGGCAGGGTTGTGGGATGGATAACTGGGGCATGCAGGGAAAAAAAAAAGGGATAGAGCATTGTCCCATAAACAGCTAGCCCAGTGCCTCCTTAACATATCAACTCTCTTACTGATCTGACAGGATATTCACAGCACTCAGTGACAAAAAAGGAGCATTGTTTTCCTTTATCAGTGACAGCAGAGAAAGGCAAAGCTACAGCACATCTTCCTGCAACACACTTTCTACTTGATTCAGTCTCCAGAGAAAAAGGGAGCTTGCAAAGTCTTCATATCTATGTTTTAGTACCTGCATACTATGCTTTTACATCTTTTGTTCCACAACGGAAAGCAGTCAACCACATCACTCACAAACCTGTTGATGCTCAGTTCAGTTCCTCCTGGTTCCAGCATAATGACAACCACCAGCATCAGCTCAGTTCCAGGAACTGAATAAAAGAAAATCATGTTTAAAAGCCTCCATCAAGCGAGGCTGTGCCCAGGGGTGCCCCTTTAACACAGCCTCCTCCTCCTGTGTTAACCAGAAAAATTAATGCAGAGCACATGTGTGCTTACCTACCCATTCATCTTCCCCTCCTCACCCTGACTCAGCAGAGCATTATCAGGCATTTCAAGCAGAGGTGATGATGTGTGAGTAGGGTCCTTATGGCCCCTTCAAAATGCACCAAAATTTGTAATTGACCCAGGAAGAGAGCATTCATCTCCATTACTGCTGCATCCCCTCCAGCTGTAGATTTTTATGATCCTGTAACACTACGGTTGTATGTTCTCCCCAGAGAGCTGGGCAGTGGTAGGTGAAAATTAACAGGCATACAGTTAAACCATAGCAAGCTAACAAACAAGCTGATACTCAGGCAGAATGGAGAGGTTAATACCAGTAGTTCCCATTGAGAGTGGCTGGGGGATCACCGTTTACAGATGATGGCAGAGAGGCTTTTAAAGATGTTTATGCTTGGAAGCAGTTGCTGTGAGCAGCAGTTCCCAACAGAGGAGAGCAGCAGTGGTACTGTTATTGTGGGATGGGACAGTTGGGTGATGCCAGAGTGGCTCCTATGTGTGCTGTGACTCAGATCTGACCCAGCCTCTTTTCTAATACACAGGGGTACCATTTTTCATTTCCTTCCTCGCTGGATTGCTTTTGTCACCATAAATCCAACTGTTCAGGCTTTCGGAGGGAAGAAGCAATTACACCAAAGGGCTGCAAACCAACACAAAGTTAGGCTGTGATCCTGAGGAATTGCAACACTTCTGAGGTTCGCTTGGACCTTGCATTCCAGGTACAAAAATGATACACTGACTATCACACCTGCTGGTCCACACTTCTCTGTTCAAGAGATGTGCTTAATTTCATGTTAAATTTACAGGTCTTCAAAGCATCCTTCTAACATAGTGTAATTCTGCAACACAACCAAGCCCTCTTTAGAAACCACTACCAGACTACCTGGGGAGCTTTGTCTACACAAAGCTGTCGTCTTCGGTGCAGAAGTTCTCCCAAGGCTAGAAGCAAAATGTTAGTGGAAGGATTCCTCACTTCTTAGAGGTACAAAGAACTCTAGTCATGTTGAATCAGAAGATCTTGAATTACCAGTCCTAGAGGAATGTTTACTTACAGTGATTTAGCAGAATGATGGAATAAAAAGGTGAGAGAAGCAGCAGCATAAAAACACCATCCAAATGATCACAGTTCCAGAATGTTGGTGCCTAGACCCTGGAGCCACAGATTACCAGACAGAAGCTGGGAGCAGCAGTAAGAGTTGCCTGCAGATGGTATTCATAATGATTGTGCAATTTAACCCAGCTCTCATGAAGATGGATGGATGTAGCACGCAGATATATTGCTGCCTGCACCAAACAATTGCTAAAATCAGAAAGATGACACAGTGCAATTTGCAAATAATTACTATGCCCGTGGCCTTTCTTCACCTTTCCATCTCCTTATGCATTAGACAAAATATCCATGTCCCAAGCAATAATCCTTCCCAGTTCAGATCTCCCCATCCCACTCTTTCCTCCTGCTTCTGATTTGCCAGTTATTCAGCTTCCTTCACCCATGTGCGCTTGACCTGTAAGTATGTTCTCACTTACTTTCATACACTCAAGCAGAGCTTCTAAACTGAGTACCATTTTGTCTCTTAGCTGCTTGCTTAAAATTCACAGCTCCCATATGGTCTGGATGAGATCACACACATGATCAAATTGGTTTCTGTTACTCTGTCTTATTTCTATGTCTGATTTTTCTACACTGTGTTCTTTTTTAGCTTGTTCAATGTGTACAACTGCTAGCAAAGCAAGGGCCAAGCTTAACAGCAAAAGAAATATTTAAGAAGATTGTTTCCCTTCTTAAACGTAGAGACCTCAATTTAACCCACAGAAAGTGTCTCTGATGGTTTACCATCAACCAGACACAGGAAGCACCAAGGCGGCTATTCTTGGGCCTTTACAGAGAACTTGAACACAGTGTTTTCCATTCATGCTATGGACAGTTCTGCCACATCACCTCTCTGTCTGATCCTTGACAAACAACAGAGGGAAGCATTGAAAACCATCTAAAGCCCAGCCTCTTAGCATGACTTACCTTGTTTAACAAGGAGCCCTTTGGGCTTATTGTGTCTTGTGCATGCTGGGACATGTTAGCAGGTTAACTGAGCTGAGGGAAAATAGCACTTTAATGAGTTGTCAGTCCAGTGAACACTCAGAGCGAGAAAGTCTTGTTGCTCCTGACCAGAGCTGCTCACCCTCCAGGGGCACCCAACTGAAATACCTTAACAAAGGGTCAATTATGCTACAGCTGAGAAACACAGGAACATCTTCCCGAGCACAATTCCAGAACGTGGTCTGCATAGAGAGGGAATTGGGGGAACAAACAGAAAGCAAGCAAACAAAGGGGAAAACCCTCCAAAAGCAAAAGAAGGCCTCATAAACATGAAGCGAGAGGCCATACTGGCTTGTCCAAGGAACAAAAGGGTTTTCTTCTATTCCTCCTGTGATCTCTGCCAGCAGTTCTGCCCTGTTCCCCCACCCACCCATACAAATTCACCTTCAATTACCTTACCTCAGGAATATTCATTACAGGAAGATGCCCTGAGTGGATCAAATTAGTGCCTTATGAAAGCCCGTTCAGGAAACATCTATGATTCTTATTCAGTTAGCAGGAGGGGATGGAGTGGGGATGTCAACTGACAAGGTGGTTTTATGCAAACACATGTCTTAGGACTGATGGGATAGCAGTGCTCTGCAGGCACAACGCAGAGGGACCACATCCTGCCTGCTCTGTTCCAAGTACTGATGCAGCCTTGCAGTTGCTTTTGTTTTGCCAAACCCATCGTATTTTAGAGTTGCAAAATTTCTAATCCTAGATGGAAAGCGCTGGGATGAACAACTGGGCCAAGAGGTATCCACAGGGGTCACCCCATTTTCAGTTACATGAGACACAAAGGGCAATCAGCCTCAGATGTCTTTGGGCGGTGTTGTAACCTTACAGCTTTGATACGCACTTAAGGCACTGCAACAAGCAGCCAAGTCACTTGGAGCAACAAGAGAGATCACAGCACTCCAAAATGTTCCCCATGTAGCTGGGATTGGGGAAAGGTGAGATTTCCATGTGCAATAAATACAGAGATCTTGACTGCTGCAAAATCTACCAACCAACTGGTTGAAACTGCCTGTGACACACTGGTGCATGTCTTCAGCACATTTCCTTAGGTGCTGTACACAGATCTCATCCAAAAGGACAAAGCCACGGATTAGTACCTCTGCTTCTTGAGTATAGCAGGGTATAGGAACATGGTGTCTCACAGAAATGTCCCATTCTCCTGCTCGTGCTGCCCCAGGGAAGTGGGATGTAACACGCTGCCAACAGCTGTGAGCAAACAAAATTGTCCACACGGCAGCTGTAAGGCAAACGGGGCTGGAGAGAGATAAATTCTTGTCTCTGACAATAGCTAATGGGCTCCAGGCAGACTGGCAGCTGCAAAGCACCCACTTCTCTGCTCTGGTGCTGCTGACCAGGCACCACTGGGACCATACTTTGGGCTGGTGAAGAAAAGAGGCAGAACAAGTCTGCTTCAGTCTATTTATATCCTGCAGCTCCATCTGCTCCTCTCCACAGCTGGCAAGGCCTGGAGCTCAGCTTAGATCCTCCCAACAAAAAGCCTCTTCATGAAGCATGGGAATTCCCTCCACTATCAACACCATTTGGATCGGATTGACCAGGCTGAGGCTATTTTGGGCACCACAGGTGGCTTCTCCATCTTGCTGAGCACAAGGATGGAGTCAGGAGAGGCCTCTCCACAGTATCACCCAGCCACACCACGAGGGATGAACTCTGAGCATTGTGGGGCCTCGGACAGGCCCACAGGATCTGGGAGGAAGGGACACAAAGCAGAGGCCAAGAGGAGTTCAGGGGGTGGGATTCACAGGTGAGACAGAGTAGAGCTTCCAGCAACACAGAGACCCTCAGAACTGCTTTGGAGACACAAAACCAACCAGTTTATTAGCTCGTTAGCTTGAGAGTCTTTGCCCTGGGCAAAGCACTAACTCACCCCACATCTAAACTAAAGATCTTCACTCCACAGACCCTTTACCCTAGAGAGCAACTCCTCTGGACAAAGCAGAAGCCTCCTTTTCTCTACTTTTCTCTCTGCTCAGGCAGTAACCCCTTCCTTTGTGCTAAGGTTCAACATCTGCTTGCTCCTGTTAGAGAGAGCTCCAAGCTTTGTCCTCCCCCCTGACATGCAGCAGAAAGCTGTCCCAGCCTCTCCTGTCTGTTATCTTACCACACGGATGTTATTTCCTGTGTTTATTTTTCTTGCCTGTCTAGCTGGCCTGGAGGGTCTCACCTGCTGGAAAAGTGCCATTACTTCTCCATCTGCAACACTGACCAAGGATTAACAAAAAATAATAGGCTTAGGTCACTCTAATTTCCTTAGGATGCCTGACTACCAGCAGGGGCCAAAGGCCACAGATGCTGAGAGAGAGCAGGTTCCTGTGTGTCTTACCTGGAAGCTGACATTAGCAGATGCATCTCCTTAGGAAGCAGAACAGGGACATGTATTTTATAGCACTCGGATTTCCAGCCACTTAGAAAACACCAAATCCATGGCTACATCCACAAGGACCTCTCTTCAGAGACAGTGAATGTGTCTGTGCAGCAGAGAGAATGCAGCCTCTTCCAAGACCTGACTGACACACAGGCTTCAGCATTCAGTGTCATCCACACGTCACTGACATCCTGACCCCAGGATGCAACCTTGTGCTTTTGATGGGAAAAAACCATTGTGCTCTCCCTGGGAGGATCATACGTCCCACACAGCGCTTCCAAATTGGAAGGTCCTCCTGTAAGGCAATCAGACTACAGTTAACATAGAGAGCACGTCCCTCCCTCCAGCCACACACTGGAAGTCTACAGGAAGGTTGTTGCTACAGTTCTTTTGAAAGTCCAGGTATTGCTGCCCCAGGGAAGGGGACCACCAGCCGCTTCATCTCAGATAAACCTCTTGTGCTTCCTGGGCCTGGCATACTGCAGGAAAGGAGGCTCATCTGCAAAGGCAGAAATTAGGATGGGAGGGAACTTGCATGGGAAGCAAGTGCTCAGAGAAAGCAAGCTATAAAGGTTTCTGATTAAAACCTTGATTCCCAAGCATTGGCTCAATCCACAAGGAATTTGGTTTAATTTAGTGGCAGATGAACATTACATGGCTTAGTTCTGCAGACTGGAAGGCCTCGGTGCAAGTGAGGGATGTTACTGTATATTTCTTCTGGAAGGAAATCAAAATGCTATTTCTCATGAATTCAGAAAGAACGCAGCTGTAGGACAAGCAGCTGACTCTCAGCTTTAGCTGTGGCATTGAGTTACCAATGGTGGGAGAAAAGACTATTTCTGTTTTCCCAATGCAACCTTTAGCATTTTGATCCTTCTGGAATTAGAGGAAGATCTTGAGGAGGGTCTGTGAGTTTTTGTCTCCACCCTATTCTTTTAGTTCTTTTGGCATGAATATAAAGAAAGGCAGGAAGCCCTTGGAATACTGCACTGCTCCCAGATGGTAGGTGCCTCAGAAATTAGGCAGCCAGTTGCCCTTTGCTTTAAGGTGCTGGGTGTTCATGTAGCCCAGCACCCTGGTGCCAGTGGTGGGTGCTCTCCTCTTGAGACTGCCTTTGCATCAGCCAAAATCTTTGTGAATGAACTGCAGCTCTCCCCCTGTAGGCTCTCTGGGACGGGGAATGCAAACATTGGCCCTCTTCTCCCCAGCATCTTTTGCCTCTGCAGAATAACTTCGCAATCTGATGTGTTACCATCACTCAACAGCTTCAGTTTAGCAGCACATGAGCCCTGTATATCACAGCCCCTGCCACCAGGGCTAGCTCAGAAAACCTGTGATTGCTCACAATCATGGTTAACAGAGGAGACGATGGGGCAGGAATTTGCTCGGCAGCAGGCAAGTCTCAGAGCTACCATTCCTGTCACACGCAAAACTGGCCACATCCTCTGTATGATGGAATTGTTTAATATCACAGGATCCAGCGTGCATGGCAAAGCTGCTCCAAAGACATTAATACTGGAAGCAGTACTGCTCAATACAGACTTAAATGCTTGACAGTTCATAGTAAATGAAAGGATGAGAGTCCTCTTTGCCCCAAGGTTCATACCACTGCAAAAGCATTCTTCCTTTGCACGACACTACTTTCCTTTATGGCCCAGTGCTAAAAAGTTTTATCAGCGTGGATTCAAAATGACCTTCATCCAGCCTGGATCAGCATGGTCAGAGATGCTGGGTCCAGTGCACCTGCCCTGCAGAATGCTTCAGCATCTGCCACTATTCAGCCCTTCAGCACACCTCCAAAATAGGAGCTTTGCAAACAAAGCTAACAGAGTGCATTACTAAGCAGAACATTCTGCCGAGTCCCGGCACCAGGACTGCATGTTATAGGGCACTTGCCAATTCCTGAGTCAACTTTATTTATTATACACTAGAAAGGTCATGACGAATCTTAGAAGATAAAATCTGTGTCTGTCAAGCCACCTTCCTTATTTTCATTGGCCTGGACCCTCACGTTCCACACCAACAATAACAGGACATGGGTTCAAGAGGTACCATGACTGCAGCTTACCCTGAGATGGCCCAGGCTTGTTTTGCATTCTTTGTAGATCTGATCCAGGCTGCTCAATTCTCTTTATTAGGACTTTTCTGGTGGTTGTTTTCGTTGTTTTGGCTTGGCTTTTTCTTCCCTGGATGCAATCGCCACAATGCACAACAGCCTCCTTGCATCCCTGGAACCCCAAAGCACAGGCACAAGCTTTCAAGGCGCAAACGATGCCAAATGCCCAAATGATGCAGCTGCAAGTTCTCCAGCAACACGAAGTATCCAACTGAGATATGCATAACTCCTATTTAGAAGTAACATCCTAGACCTATACAAGCCCAAAAAGACATCCCCATGACCTCATCAACAGCTGAGGCAGCAAGATACCCCCACACATGGATTTTCTTCACTGTCATTATGAACTGTTATCTAATCTCGTTGTAGGTAAGGCAAAAAATGAGAGCTGCGCAGGGCTTTGGGTAAATCCTTGGCAAACAAAGCCTGAGTGTTTGCAGCTCCAGTGCTGTCAGTGTCCAAGCTTGCAGGTTTAAGGACTGCACTGGGCTCTGTAGAAGTTGCAGTCACCTCTCTGGATTGCAGCTGGACACTCCCAAAACCCACAGTCCCAGCTGTGGAGTTCAGTGCAACAGGCTCAGACCACACAATATGGCTCTGCACTCCAAATAACCTCATTTGTACACAGTTCATTCTGAACCATCAGACTGGAAGCTCTTCACCCAGTCCTCGCCTTTCACTTGCTGAAAAGTCACCGTTCTACTCTGAGGCCTAAACTTGGCTTAGTTCTTTTTCTCTGATGTGCTGCAAGGACTCCCATCCTTGAAATGAATTTCTGATTTTCTGAGATATGGGTAGTGCTTTCCTGTCACCCTGCAGGATCTCAGCAGTGACTACTGCAGTCACACAGCAGAGAAGTGATTGTGCTTCTAAAAGTAGCACATCTTACAGCCAAAACCCCTCCAACAGTCCCATCCACTTGGTCAGTTCTGAGGAAACAACACCAATACTCAAGCCCCCCTTTGTTCTCAGAGCAGCACTGAGGAGGAGATTGAGAAGTCAGGGAGGAATACAGCTCCACTTACCATTGAGCGAGATCCCAACCTGCAGTGAATCACATCATCTAACCTGAGGTGCTTATTTGTGGGATCAGAGAGGTGTATTCCTCACAGGCTCACTCCAAGCTGGCAGAAGTCTGTCTCCCTCCCCTGAATGAATACACAGGGACTCTCACTCCTCACTTGGTCACTTCAGTCAAATGCAAGTGCATCCTTCCTGTGAAAGTAAATTGTGAGGTGCACAGGACCTCAAAGAAGGTGCTCAGAGCTTTTAATTCCCCAAAACTTCTCCTTGAAGCACATGATGGCCAAGAGCACAGCAGGTACCTAGGTACTATTCTTAGCAGCAAAGGCTTCCTGTCTGGGGGCAGAAGTAACAAGGAAGATCCTGCTGCTTCAAATACTGTGAAAGTTTTTTAGCCAAAACCATTATCCACCCATTAGTAGGGAAAACACCATCCTCCACAGCCCTATCCTAGTTCACCACTCAGAAATGTCATCGGTTCCCCAGTGCTGCAGTAAATATTACACTTGTTGAGCTGTATTATCCTCAAACAGCCTTAGCCTACAGCAAATGCTCTGCAAAGCCCAGTTTCTCCGGCTGATTAAGCCAAAAACTGCTGAGCAGAGGTTTCCAGATCAGGCCAATTGTGCTGTTAAACTGGGAGCTCTCTCTGTTCTTTCATGTACTTGCTTTCTTCCCGGGTCCAGGTAGGGCCATTGTTCCCCTGGGCTCCTGCAGACGCCCATTGTTCTTCCGAGCTCCCGGCCTTTGATGCTGCAGAACAAAACGCACAGTGTTTGTGAAAGGAGGCAAAAACCAAAAACCTTTTCAATTACACAGTTGGTTGAACAACTTGGGCACAGCTGGCCACAGAGCACCAGGGAGCCTGCACTGCTCCACAAACCGGGGCCTCCAGCAAGGCCTCTAACCCATCTGCAAAGTGAACCAAGAGAGGGAATGACCAGTCATTGATGGTTATTTGGTGAACTTTCATTTCATTACTTCCCAATTCCGAATGCTCATGGATTGTAGACTTTCACGAACCTCCTCACACACATATTTAGTAGCTGCCAGCTGGAAAAAGCTGGAAATTATTCCTGCTTCATCCTTCGGCATTGCTCAGAAATGGCCCTTAGATTCACTGCCTCCATTTCCACTCTAATGAGGCTGATGAGGCTATCTCAGCCTCAATGGCACAGCACAACAGGAGAGAGGTCTGAAATTGTAAGGGCCTTACAAAGAGGTCTGAAGTGCACTGGCAGGGCCATGTGGAAGGAGAGCCATCAGGCTGGGATGCCCCTCTCACAGCTGCAAAGTTGTTTCAGGGTCCAATGATGTACCCTTCAGGTCCTGCTATGCAATGCATTGTTCATGATACTGCAGGGGTTTGGGCAAATGCAGTGCTCTACCTTGTGTTCAGTATGTAGCTGTAAACATTTGCTCTCACTGCCAAGATGACAGATCCCAAGATGTCAGGGCTGTGAGGGGTCTTCTGATCCATCTGGGTCTGCCACCTCAGTCCATGCTAGTACGTTCTGCAACAGAGTAGGCAGCAGCAAGAAGGGAGCTCTCCGGAAAGGTCAATCTATGGGAAAAGCTAATAAAAGGATAAGAAAACACTTGCACAAAACAGGGCGGCCCAGCCGGGTCTTCCTGAGACAAAGGCACTCACACTCTCTTTTACAAATATATTTTATTATTTGAATGCTTATTAAGAAATGTAACCAAGACAGACTCAGCAGCACCGGCGGCTCCTCACTGCCCAGCAGTCTGACGACTTCACAGATATGAAAACTTCACAGATTGACAAAAAAACCCCTTTTGGTCAACGCACTTTAAATACATTTGCATGCAGAGATTCTCCCACCCCCTTCCCTCCCCTCCCACTGGTAACTGACAAACAGAGGGAAAACAACAACTATATTCATAAACCATTTAAATTAAAAGAGTAATTGTTTTATAGTGACAGCGTGTGCAGCAGGGTGTTCGTAGGGTCTTGGTTTGCAGACCACAGAGACAACCGCTCCACAGGATGAGGGCAGGAACAAACACCAGCTCCTGAGACAGAGTGGGAGAAGCAAAGGATGGACTCAGATCAACAGGTTCCAGTCTTGATTTTAACACATCCTTGTGTGAACAGTTCCAGCAGACAAATAAGACAGGGAGTTACACACAACACTGCTCCAGTTTGGGGATTCTCGGTCTGTCAGGGTTAGGCACCTCTCATGCAGATAAGGAACTGGTGTGATTTTACTTTTTCTGATGTGTTTTACTGTAAAGAAGGCCAAAAGCTCAGGCCTAGAAAGACAAAACTCTGGGGTGACTCAGTGCAGTGCGAGTCCCAAAACAAATTGGGAGAGAACTGACTATGAGGCAGCTAAACATAGCACAGACCACTAAAGGGTATTCGACAGCTCTAATGCATCACAGCACTGTTACAGCAGGCTTGTCCTCCCCACAGAACACAGCTGGATTGATTTGGTTTTAGGTAGGGCTCATGTTCATGAAGCAGAAGGGCTTTTGTTGCACCCAGACGCAGCCATGAAACATGACAGTGTATCTGAAAGGGAGATAATCCACAAGAACTGTCTCTACCTTGGTCACTAACAGACCTTATGAATTGAACCCTTCACATGCACCAGGTAAGGCTGACTCTCTTTAGTGACCCCCAGAGAGCTCTAAGACTGTACATCCTTTCCGGAGTCCTTCCTCAGCAAGTCCCACCTTGGTCTCACGCCAGTGCCATCTGGGCCATCCACAGCACCTCCCAGCACATTCCTGCTCCCCTGAAATCCTCCCAAACACCTCCCCTACAAATCTTCCTTCACCACCAAGATTTCCCATCCACTCTGGCCCTCCATTCTGCCCCCACACCTTAGAGACTTTTCTATATCCACCAGCATCTCCTGGAGCCTCTTCTCAAAGAACAACCAAAGATTCAGACTCTGCCCCATGTAACTCCCAAGTCCATCTGCACAATAAGCTCCTTAGCACCAACTGGGACCAGTGGCAAACCTTTTCTCTCTACACTAACCCCAGCTGTCTCACCATGCTGAACTGTTTCTCTGTTCAAGAGCTGCAGTTCAAGCTTACACAGAGCTCTGAAATACCACTGATCCAAATGAAACCCTGCAGGACAAAGCTATAAGTGCACTTATTTGCACGCACAAAACCCAGTGCCTTACTGAAGAGGGGGCCCCAGGAAGAACTCTCGATAAAATTACTCCTGGCAATTGATCAAACTTTACTTTCTCTGAAACCCTGTAAAACAAATGAACCCTGAAGCCAAAAAGTCTTCAGGGAATGGTGAAATTCATGGATTCCCTCACATCAAATGAAGCATCACATCTCTATGGATCTTCAGCCACTTTTAGTAAGAAGCTCCAGTTGAATGAAATCAGTTTCTTCTTACCCCAGCTCTTAGTCTCTGGACCCACTGAACCTTGGACTCCCAAGGAGGCCTTCTCCAGCCTTTCCTTATAAGCCACCTCACTCTTCCCTTTGTCTTGGTACCATCTTTGTTTATCCAGAAGAGCTGTAGTTCATCAGCTAAACATTCTCCAGCTGGAACGAGAATGGGGATTTTTCTAATGATCCCTGTGCAGTTTGGAAGACAGGTACTTTCCAAGAGTGGAGAACGCTGGCAGAAGAGCACATTTCATTGATGGGACCGTACAGCTCTTTTTCCTTTTTTCCCTTAAAACCCAACTAAACAACAGAACCCAAGAAAGCAGGCCTTGCAATGGTGATCCCTGGGAAACGAGAAATAAGAAGCCCAAAATTCTGTTCAAAAGGCATGAGCCTGTTGAGCTCCCCACAACGACTGAGACATCTTCTGAAGGTCCATCTCAGACATACATTTGCCAGAAGGCCCACACAGCCTGTGGTGCAATTGCCATCCCTTCCTTCCTGTGACTGCAGACTCCCAATGCTATATATAACATGCTGCCTCCTTACCCCCACTGCACTTCCTCCTGCACACATCCCCTGGCCCCTTCACACACTCTATTCCTGTCAAATCTGGATCACTAATATTGGAAGGGATTGGACACACTCGGGGGCATCTCATACAACAACAGAAAAGCTAATTTCAAGACATCTGGAAATTCAGTAAGCTTACACGGCAATCTGGTTGGGCAGGCAAGCTTTCCAGAGTGACAATCCTAAATTTGTCACATCAACATAGATCAACTTGATTCTCGTGGCCACAAAGCAAGAAACTGCCATAATTGAGTGTGAAGAAGCTCAAGAAACAATAGAAAGCCAGCAACCCACATCAGCTGTTGAAAGTCTGATGCAATGTGGCATGAAACATCTCATCACAATGGCAACTAAAGCTCAATAGGAGACACTTCTGCACTCGTGTGTGTTCCAGCACATAAGTGATGCTGGTATTTTCCCACACTTCCTTTCCTGCTCTGCTTCTTTGTGGACCTAATTGTTATTGACATGAATACCGGATGTAATCTTGTGTTATTCTTAGAAACATTTCAGCTCCCAACTGAGGCCTGAAGAGATCAGACCCCCATTTTCCTGACTGAGTTCCTCTGCCACTCTTACACAGGAGGTCAGAGGAGCCATCCCACAAATAACCTACAGAAATACCCTATCCAGAAACACCAAGAGTAACAAGATCCCAGGTCACCCTACAGAGGAACTACCTACAGTGTCAGTCCTGGGGAAACGGCTTCGTGTGCGTTAATGGTGCTGGAGTGATAATCCACTCCTCTGACGTCAGACTACGTAGAAGAGCCGTGCCAAGAAAGCAGCAATTCAATTAAACTGTAAAGTCAATTGTTCTACAAATTTACCTGTCCTTCTGCTAAGGGTTGTGGTGGCAACCACATCTTTTTGTCCATCTCTTGTGCTACCCTGGAGCAGTTACGTACTTGAGCACATTTAGCACTATAAACTATTCTCCACCTTCATGTAGGGACACTGGCAAAAAGAAAATTATCCTCAAATAAAACTGACTTTTCATTTTAATAGTTCGCAATATATAAAATAAACATAGAATAAGAACACACAGACCTAACCTGCTCTTCCTCAAATATCAAAATCCAGCTCCCCTACCCTTTCTGCAAAAGCGATTATTTGGCTTCTGAAATGTTAGTTGACACACGTGAGGAGGAGCCAGGTTTGGGGGGGATGATATTTCTGATGTTTTCAGCCAGGGAATAAGCTTCAGATCCCTGGAATTAGCAGACTTTTAGTTTTCCAGTAGGACCATTACCGCCCGTCTCTGCAGAAGGCTGGTGGTATTAGATGTGAATTATTTGTCTGGAGAACAAAACCGAGACAATCTTTAGGTAGAATTCAAGCTGAACGTAGCATTCTGCTGTCCTTGAGCTACAAAGCTTCATAAATGATCCAGAAAATTATCAACCTGCTGTGAAATAGTTCCACACCAACCACACCAGTGCATACATTTGCCACACCACGAATTTGCCTGTTCTCTTACACAGGAGACTGCAGTTCCTAAGCTGGTTTCCTCTACTACCAATGTCTTTCAGCTTCTCAGAGTAGAAGCATCTTCTAACCAAACAGACCCACTTCTGTTGGCCTCTGCACCACAGGGACACATCAGGCTTCACAGTAAAGCACTTGAGGAAAAAACTGAAATCACAGGAGAAAAGGTGTTTAAATAGAGCTCATTGGAATTCAAAAAGTAAGCATTAGTATGTGTGCATGTTCCTCCCCACCCCAATAAAGAAGATCACACAGCCTTTTGAGTGAGGGTGAAAATGAACAAAATATGGAAAACTAGCTCCCCTCACACACATCTGGAGCCATGGAAAGAATGTGCATTCTAGGAGCTCAGGAGGTCAAACACAGCGGCGGAGTGGGAAGAAGCAGACAGTGCCCACCAGCCTACAGACAGCTCACACACCCCAAGGCATGACCACCCTGGTGACACAGACCACAACCTGGCCTGTTTGCCTGCTGTCTGCAGCACCAAGTCCTGCTAACAGCCCTTTTGCTAAGGGAATCCATATTACAGGCTCCATTTTCATTATTTGCTAAACAAAGTAGAGAGCTGTGAGTTTATTTGCCTTGTGCATCTGGAACGTCGAGCACTCAGGGAATGGATATGAGTTCTGGCCCATCTTTTATAACTTAACATAGAAGTAATCTTATCAAGACAAGAAAAAAAATATTCGAGCAACCTGTTGCAGTATAAGCTTTAAAAACATGAACTGAAGGACAAAATGCCATGGTTGAAGGTATCCAAAGTTCCCATCAGGTAAATTCCTTCCCTCTCCAAGCAGCTGCTGGCATCCTTCCTGACTGACAGATGTTGCTATCCCCCTTGTGTTTGTTGCAGGGCCAAAGTACTGAACGGCCCCTTCCCTGCTGCTCTTCGTAGTCCAGTGAATACTTCCAGGCACACTTTTATTCCTGCTGGTAAAGCCAGCAAAACCGACATACAACCACAGGTACACAGTACAGCATAATGTCATGATATGCCCTGCATCAGCAGGGTCTCCCAGTGCTGAACTCGGAATGTCATCTTTGACCTCGGCACTGCTCTTGGCGACAGGTCATTGATGGGTAACGTGTCCCTCCTTCCTTAGTCCATTTCAGTGGTATCTTGGCTTTTCTCCAGTCTAGTATTTAAGGATCATCCCAACAGTCCTGGGGAGGGACCCCTTTCTCCACAGCAACAGAGATGCACACCGCTCCCCCCGCCCCCCAACCTCCCTTTCTGCCATGGCAGAGGTCACCAATGGGGAAAAAAAAAAATCATTCTACCAGGAAGACTTTGCAAGTCTCATCAGGAAACATCGGCTGCTGCCAAGGCTGCTCTTTCCAGATCTGAGTAAGACACCTGGGCACCAAGCAGCTCTTCACTGTGCAGCTCCCTGCTCACGCACACATCTGAAAGAATCCCATTTTTGCAGGAATGTAGCAGATGACCATTTGTCTCCATGTCCAAAGCATTTCCATTCTGGTGCCAATCCAAGCCAGCTTTGCATTTGTTTAGGTCCTGCTTTTCAGGATCCCTGTGGATCTCTCCATTGGTGTATACCTCTAATGCATACTCACTGATTCGTATGCTGGCGTTCTCTGCGTCCCCACCATGAGTGGAAGTCCTGGAGCTGGCTGTTCCTGCCTTGAATGGCTCCTTCCTGCCCAGGATGTGCTGGCTGATGATTTTACGGAAGGTGTATCGGAACTCCCTGATTCGGTAGGCATAAATTAGAGGATTTACAACCGAGTTGGCATGAGACAGGATAATAGCCAGATACATCAGCCAGAGGGGAGCATGGGCACAATTTGGGCAAAATAGGGTAAAGCAGTTAATAATATGCAGTGGAAGCCAGCAGACTGCAAACAACCCAACAATGATGGCTAAAGACTTGGCTGCATGGACTTCCTTCTGCAAAGTGGAGCGAGAACGTTCCCCATGTACCATCTTGTTCTCCATCTGCTTGAGCTGTCGCCGGGCTGCCATGAAGATTTTCAAGTAGATACCAAACATGATGAGTAGGGGCAAGAGCACACAGGCAAAGAAGTTGTAGTAGACCATGTACTCCATGGTGACCACAGCCTCAAAGAGACATGCCACCATACTGTTGCTGCAGTTGATGGGAGAGGACTTGTTGGAACCCAGCTCTTCGATCTGGGCACGATTGTGCCACCCTAGCATTGGTGTCAAGCCGATGATGAAAGATAATACCCAGCAGATGGCAATGATACCTTTAGCTCGAGAGCCAGTCACCAAGCCATTGTACCTATAAAGCAGAGGAAATGGAAGTTACATCAGTACAATTCAACAAGCCTCTGACACTCATACAATTTCCCAATGGCCCAGAAGACACAAGACAGCAAGAAAGGCACCTGCTTCTTCAGATGGGCCCTCAGACTGCCATGGAGAACCCACGCAGCAGAGCACAGCAAAGACTCCATGGTGATGTTGTATGCCACCTACTTCCCTCCCCTTTCCTTTAGGCAGTCAATATGTGACAGAAAAACAGGAAAATTAATACAGTTTTCATCTGTGTTCCTTTACCAGCCCACTTGATCAACATACATCTTGCAGCCTGAACAATCAACAGCACTGTTCTGACCCTTAGTGATGAAGGCCACCATGGCCGTCTTGCCAAAGTCTGAGATAGTTCCTCCTTTCTGGCAAAGGAGCAGCCTTTTAGTGTAGAATTGCTACGCCTGTCTTGCAGTAGATCTGCAAGCCAAACAGCACAAAAGAACCTGGAGGCACAGTGCCACTGGCCCCATGTCCATGGTCAGGTGTGCTCCAGGGAAATTCTGCTGACTCAGCAGCAGAAGCCAGGCTGGCATTGCCTCTCACAGCACCTCACTCTGCTCCACAACGGCACTTTCAGGAAGGCCAGCACCACCAACCTTCCTGACACAACTGAGACAGGTCAGCAGTTTCCTCATCAGCCCAGCTAACAGGACCCCAGGCATTTCTCAGAGAGGACTGAAGCTGAGTGCTCTGACTGCAGGTGTTCTGTGGGCTGCACTGCACACACCAAAGGAGACTTCAGTGGTGGAGGTATTGATCTGTTGAAAGAGGCAATAAGCAACATGGCAAGAATCTGACAGTACAGGCAGGGACCTTGGTTTGTTTGCAGTATCAGCCAGCTCCCAAGGCCTCACAGGTTACTGCGAGTCCTGAGCTGACTCTACCAGTTCTTCTCTCTGAAAATGTAAATCAGGGCAACAGTTTATTTCAATGCACTTTCCTTCCCTTGGTAATGCTTAACATGGAAAGTAGATGGGTCCCACACTGTACTTGACCCCATGTGCCTGTGATCGGACAACAGTAGTGCAGGGCTCCCAGTGTTTACCCAGTGCTCCTTCTCCCTCTGTCCCCAGAATTCTCTCAGCAAACAAACATTAAAAATAAAATAATCCAATAAGCCACAGAAAACTTTCCATCTCTCAATGAAACACTCACTCCCACAGGTTCATGCTCCTACCCCAATGAAAGTTCAAGACAGGGGAGGAGAGAGGCTGCTTTTGCTGGACACAGTACAGAAAGGAGATCCTTCATGTGCTTTAAATCCCTGCCGATGGGCCTTGGGGGAGAACCAGTCTCCACACAAAGCCTGGCAGGCTTGAGTCTCCCTTCCTCGGTTGCATTTCAAAATCAGAAAAAGGAGTGGGTGATGGAGCCAACCACACAATTCCCAGTATCCAAAAATACTGAAATCCCTCTTCCATAAATGAGGGAGGAATTTCAGCTGATTCTGAGAGATAAAAAGCTTTCTCCAGCAAACAGTGGCTTCTGCTCAATGTCTAGGGGATGCTAAGGGCACAGCATGGACGGTAGCAGGGGGCTGATCACATTCAGACCTCAGCAACGCAGCAGAACAGCATCTGCGCTTTGAAAAGTACACTCAGGGAGCAAGAGCTTGGCTGAAGGCACTTGAAGCTTGGAAAAAACCAAACCAAAAAACCTCAAAACCCCAAAGCCCTGGAATTGGCTGCATCTTGTCAGAGGAATTTTGAAATTGTGCAGCTGTTATCCCACGACTAGAGATGTCCCTTCCCTTCCACTAAAAATACATTCATTACTGCTCCAGGCAAGCACCCCCCCAACTTCTCCCTCCCTCTTCCCCTCTAGGGAATCCCATGCAACAAACTTTACAAGGCTTAGGAACAGCACTTATCCCAAGCAGCCGCCTGCTTTCCAGCTGCAGTGTATTCTGTTGGCTGTGGCAATTGCCAGCCTACTGGAGAGTGCATTTCCACAACGCCCTGCTCAGTATCTCCAAGGGTTAAGAGAGAAAGCTCACAGCATCTCATGATGTAGCACTATATTGGACAGGAACCTACTGAGAGATGTTAATGTGTTTGGGAAAGCTTAATTTCTAGGATGCGCAGGGACACCTCTGGCTGACTGAGGGAGGGTTATTGTCCAGGCAGACTTCCCTGGACTCATTCCTTTTGTCCAGTTAGAGATGTCTAAGAGACACTGGAGAGTTCATGTACCTATCTCGGCATCTTTCTAGGCTCACAGCTTGTCTCTGTAAGCTCAGTGCTGTACAGCTCTACATGGCAAGTTCAGGGCTTTCAGGAAGCATCACATACACTGTGAGTTGCTGGCACCTAAGCAGGAGACAGCCTGCTGCAAGGAGCTGGTCACACCTACAGCCCATGTTCTGCATAGCTGGCAGGTGACTTTGTAGTGTGTCTGATGTGTCCAGACAGCACTGGATTGTCCGTGCACAAGCAGTTCTGGTGCTTCCTGGAAATATTGGACTCCCTATGCAAACAATGACTTATCCTCGTGAAATTCCAGACACAAAGAACACTAGTGCAGAGCACAGGGATGCTCACAGTGGAGCTGGGTGTGGGAATGGGTCACCTGACTCCTCTGGAAAACAAACCCCACTTCTGCAAACACATTAAATTGTGGATGTTTTCCCCAAAATAATTTCACCTGCCCTGCTGCTCTTCCAGCCATCAGCCTGGCAAACTGCCTCCAGGAGCACAGCTGCCCTTGGTGCACGAACAACTCATCAGTGCTGCCTAGAGTAACTCAGCTGAGGATGTGATGCTGCTGGGTCCTTGTCACCAGGATTCCTTCACAAAGTGTAGCACCTCGCCAGTCCGATTAATGAACTATGAAGCTGGGTGGAAGGCAGAGCTGGTATAAGAACCCACAGTTAACTCAGGTAGGAGTTAAAATCTTTCCATACATTGCACGATATGTAACTGGCCTAACTCTTTGTCAAGGCATCCAACCAGCCAGCTGCTTGTCTTCAAACCCAGCTCTGGCTGACAGCACTGCACATCTTGGCCAGACAGCTCTGACATGCATGGAGCATGTTACAGCCACCATCAGCACACCACACCAGAAAGCCTGTGCTCAGCACTGTGGGCACTGGGCTTTGATCTGAACCCCAGCAGTGCTCAATGGGTTTTAAGAAATCACTACAAAACACCATTCCCGGGATGCATCCACTCACCAGCCCACACCTTGGGAGCTGCACTCATAGGGGCAAGACAACAGGAGGGTATTCTATCCCTATTACATGCATCTGGAAATGACAGACACTGACAACCCCAGCACTGTCCGGGAAATCTTGTGGCAGAGCAAGAAGCTAAACCCACACCTTCCCATGCATCACCTAAACAATCTTTTTGCAAAAGTCTCACTCAAGAAACTTCTTCCTGTATTACCAGGTGCTGATACTAGTGCTTGTCTAGGCTATGAAGACAGTGTAGGGTTGGATCCCAAAGGGGGGCATAGGGCTGTAAACTCCAGAAGCAGTAACTGTGGGCAGGCTCCATTCTTTTGCCCAAGGCACGATCAGTTTCCAGACTAAAAGCCTGGAAACAGCAAGTTCCACTGTGGCCCATGAAGCCGCAGACAACTGGCAGTGCTTTCAAAGCCATGCCCGTGCTTGTTCAAAGGAAGAAGTGAATTATTCTTCTTTCATATTAGGCTGAATCTGCCCATGATCTATTTGACATGAACGAAAAAAGGAAATGCTTGTCATAAAGTCAAAAGGTTGAGCAGGGAAAGAAATAAGTCCAGATATGGCTCAAAGAGATAATAAAACTTTAAATCCCTGATTCACTGATTCAGATGTTAATATATGAGCATTTGAGAAGGCAACCCTAGAGAATTAAAGCAACTGCTGAAACAGACTGTTGTCGCCACAAAGGTCCTTTCCACGTCCTATACTTTATTCAGGGTTTGTGTTCATCTCCCCTATTCTACGTACCCCAGACCCGGACAAGCTAGTTCTTCATGTCCATCACCCCTAGCCTCTGGCAGAAAACATTCCAATGCCCCCTCAGAGCTGCAGTTTCAATCACCACTACATGGGATAAATCTGTCCCAATGTTCCAAATGACAGGGAGCTGCACCTTAGTAATGCTTTCCTAGAGAAGCATCCCGGCAGCTTAGGCAGTCATCTCCAAAGCCGCTTATCAGAGGAAAAGGTCTGCACTTCAGCAAGTTACTGTAGTTGGCACTGTAAGACCTGCATCAGTATTTAGGCCACAACACCTGAATCCAGCACACTGAGCAGGCAGTAACCTGAGAAAACTTTTCCGTTTGGCTGTAGGAAGAAAAACACCTCCCCTCTCCCCAGTGCACTGGAGCTACCTGTCCTTCACCACAGGAGTATCCTTACCATAGAAGCCTACACCAGAACACGTGGCTGGGCACTGTGCCCATGAAGCCTTTGCTGGTACCAAAGAGCCTGGGAAGTGGCAATTGTTTGTGGCCTATGACTTCATCCTGCAGCTCAGACTTGCAGCCAGTTTTGTTCAGAGCACCCAGGGGGTTTCTATCAGTGAGCACAGATTTCAGGTACCTGCCATGTTAGAGACATTTCAGATCTTATCCCAGACCCAGCAAGGGCACAGACTCACTTCCTTGGCAGTGCTTTATTGGCACGTGCAGAGTGTTACATTCGTATGAAACATGGCAGATTCAGCAAAGGGTTTGAGAACTTTCGGAAAGGTTATGGAATTCTACACTTGAATCATTTGAAAGGCAGAACATGAGACTTGCACAAATTAGATTGAACTTATTGTTAAAGTTTACATATAGATGTCTTTTCTCACTGCAGTTTTTGGGGAGAAGGCCTTTTATCCACAGAAAAATCATTCCAAAGGTAACTAATTATGTACTGAGGTGTCCAAAAACCCAAGCAGAATCATAAATCCCACACTTCTGCCTCCTTAACGCTGACAGATTATTTGTGTGGGAATACACATCCACAGATGTATCGAGAGACATGCGATTAGCTTCCTTAGGACAAATCAAACATGAAACAATTAGGAAGAACAAGAAAATATAGGTTTGTCCTTTTCTGGTTTCACTAGAGTGAAGGAAGTCTGTTTTATCATTTTCTTAGGAGCGTTCATCTAATGAATATTAGGAATGCCTGGTGTTACCTTTCTTGTCCTCTGAAGGCGAGAGAAGAGGCTTTCCCAGGCATTAAATGACGGAGTGAAAACGTTCCATCTTTAGTGGCAGGACTTTCCTTCCACTGGTTTGACACATTTCTGAGACAACCGGATAAAGGACGTGAGCAATCTAAGTCATCCCACATCTCCCTCTTCAGCTAACCAGCTTTCACTTGCTCAGCATGTCTGAGGCTATACATTTAATGCTTATTCATCCATAAAGCCTTCAGGGGAAACACAATTGACGAGTTCTCCACTCCTACTGTAAAAGGAGAAACCCGTGGAGGACAAGGAGGAGAGGAACCCATGGATGTACCTGCGGGTTTCTGCATCGTCAGCTCCACTGTTCCGCGGCAGAGGAGGGTGTGTTCTGTTATGTCAAAAACAAAACAGCAAACCCAGTAGGGTGCCCAGCACTGATCGAGTCTGGTTTTTCTAAAGGCCTCTTCACCTTGGCTATTCCAGGAAATTAAATTTCAAGACAAGATCATTACAGTGATACGGCCAAAAATGGGCAGAAATCCAGAGTTTAAAATCCTTTTCCTGGTAAGTCATCCTCTAGCAATAAGAGCGCTTAAACTGTCCGCAAAAGCCCTCGGGGTTAGCTCATGGGAGAGGTATTAAAGACATCAGCCCTTCTCAAAACCATTTCAGAGGCAAGCTCCCAAGAGCTACTCTACATACGGTTATACGGTTATTTGTACCGTTGATCAATAGTTTTGTTTATAAACTGAAACCATAGAAAAGCAGAGATAGTTTGATTTATAGGTAACTAATATCAATAGTTTTCTCTGCAATGGAATGGTCATTCCTGACAACTACAGCAAAGACAGAGGCTGTGACAGGTACAGCTCCAGGTTTGGAACCTGACAATTCATGGTAATATTCCAGCAGCCCAAGCTTGCTAAGGCCACACTTCAGGAAAGGCTACACTGCACTGATCCACATGGAAAGGTAATTTCTGCAGCTTTAGGGAAAAGAGTGCTTTCTGGTTTGGAATGGAGGGTTTGTGTTAATTGACATAAGTGCTGGGTGACCAAAGTATTCACAAGAGACAAAACTAAATTGCAGAGGTCAGCACAAGTGAATTAAACTCAACAGGAGTGAGGATATCCAAAAACTCAAACTTGAGAGCACAATAATCAGAAACCGGTTCCATTTTTGCAGCCACGTTTGTTGTTAAGGATAGGAAGCATGTCTATCCATCCTTGACAGTGGGCTGCATCCTCCTAAGGGCAAAACAGGAAGGAAGGAGACTCCTACACTGTGCCTACACCAGCCTCTCCCGGGGCTTCCTCTGCATCTTTCAAGCTTACTGAATGACTTGGAAGCACTGTCACACAGCATTCAAACCCAGCCCACAAAATTAAATGCTACTTCACACCCACAGTCAGATATATCCCATCACAGCAATGTGCTTCTGGAACACTGAACTGAGTATCAGCCCCTGTGCGTGTGGCAAAACTTCCCCTTGTCCCTGGCTGCACACAAAGCAGCAGCTAGTCATATTCAGTTTCCAAGCTCTAATACTGGAATGTGCTTTTCTTCCTTTAAATGCCAGAGTAGACACCACAGAATAACCATCTGCAGGTCTGGTTAGGGACAAGCCTCTGCCTTGACCTAACAACGCTTGTTTCCAGAGGCAGTGCTTAAGCTATTTCAAATCCTCCTAAGATCCATTTCTTCATCACCTGCTGCTTCTCCTCCCTTCACATTTAACAAAACCCCATCCACACTCTCCACAACCTGCTGCTATGGCTGCAGGCAGAGTCCCGCTCTCCCCATGGGGAAGGAGAAGAGTTGCCCTCACCCCCTTTCTGCCCCCACCATGCACTGCTTTAGCTCCGCTTTCCCACAGGGATCCTTCTGGTGCTGTTGGCTGCAGCTCAGAGCACAGGCTGAGGTTACTGCACGATCCTGTTTAAATTGGGAATGGCAACTCCTAGGCAGTGCCATGCAATGCCATGAGCATACACCATATGAGAGCAGAGAAGAACTGGAAAAAGAAGCAACCAGAAAATCCAACAACCAAGGCAGCCTTCAAGACCTAGAAAAGTGGGGTTTTTCTTTCAAAGTACAAGAGAAAATGTGCTGATCCTCATTTAACTTTTCCTTCCCTGTTCATCTCCACATTTGTTATTACTGTGTTCATCCTTCACCACCCCAGCCCCACCAGCCCAAACCGTGCTTACCTGAGGGGAATGCGAATCGCAATGATTCTGTCAATGGCAATAGCAAGGAGGCTGAAGATTGAACTCTGTGTCAAGACCAGGACGAAGCAGGCAATGAAAAGGCAGCCATAGAAGAAGGCACAGAAGCCAGTGCTGATCGTGATGGCAAAGGGGATTGCCAGCACACCCACGGCAATGTCAGCAGCAGCCAGGGACACCACAAAATAGTTGGTGACGTTCTGCAAGTTGCTATTCAAATAGACTGCCCAGCAGACCAGGATGTTCCCCAGGATGGCCAACACTGCAATGATCAGTTCCAGGATGATATAAGCTATGTCTGAGAGGAAGTCTTCTTTCCCATGTACTAGCATGGTGAGAACGACCAGGCCAATGTGAGAACGTGCCAGAAAAGCTCAGCGTTCATATCTGCAGAGCACTGAACAGCAGAGATACCTCAAAGGTGCCTTCGGGTCTGAAGAGCGCTCAGCTGCCAGCTAGTGAAGGTTGCTCACACATCCCTTTTCTCCCCATAGCTTTTGAAGTTCTTTACAGTAGCAGGTGTCAAGAAAAAATCCCAGGGTTTGCCAGCTCCAGCAAAGTGGATTAGCCAGATGCAGAACAATTCAAACTCCAGCAGATGAATGGAGAGGAGAATATCTCACGTAGACATACGCTGGTTCCCAGGCCACACAGTCCAGCAGGCAACAAGACACAGAAAGTGTATTGTATGGCAGCATCCCATCAGCTATGGCTTTTTGTTTCCTGTTGACAATCACACTGCTAGTCATGGCTTCCTGTCATGAACATACCTACTAGCAACATCCTCTGGCTCCCTTTTTCACCTTTTCCCACTGGGACCTGGGAAATATTCTCTTCAGCTGAAGGAAACATTCAACTTCTTCACTTGTAGTTTCCTTTAAAAAAGAAAAAAAACACAAAGAGCAACCACACACGCTAAGTAATCAGCTCTATGGAGGAGATGGAAAAAGCAAAATCTCATTAAAGTGGCACATTAAATTGATAACGGATATAAAACAGACCTAGAAGAATACATCATTGGCAAAAATCTCACATTCTTGTCTCTCCTGAAAGCTGCAGGGCCAAACCCAAGGTTCAGGAAGGCAGTAAGTCATTCACAGTGCTGATGAGAAACAAGGGACGTTTTGTTTTCGAGGCTACCAAGTGAGCTGGCACTTGAGCAGCTGCTCAAGAGTCTGCCCTGAAACATGAGAGCCCCACTAATGATGCCTTGGCAAGTGCTGTGGCTGTATGAAGGAAAGGTGGAGGAGCCTTCTCACGCACACCTGCCTCCTCTGATCCAACACAAAGACCTGAGCCATCACGTGCTGCCCACCCTCACGTGCTCTGCCCTAAAAGCACACTGCTCTGTGGTGACACAAACCTTCATTCGTAAGGGGGCTATGTTACTGGCATGTGTGGTCACCATTCTGTTGCCATACCCAATCTCTCCTCCAAGTGCAGGAAGGACACTGGAATGTGATCAGCACCAGGGAGAATAGTTCGAGGTATGTCAGATGGTGACTCCTCTGAGGACTTTTCTGCTGAGCACGCACGCTCTCTGCAAGGGTCTCTGCGGGTTCCCCTCCTGCAATGCCATCGTTTTTGTTCAAATAAATCTTTATTCTATGAGGAAACCTTTATTCATTATACCTGCATTGTCCATAGTGTTTGTTGCATCCACAGATTCAAGTCAGCACCTACAACCAGCCAGAAGCACACCCACCAAGACACACTTCTCCCAGAAACACGCATAGGCACAATGCCAACATCATCTCTCAAGTATACATTCATGTTCCTGCAGCACCATACACACAAATCTGGGATTAAAGCTGTTGCTGCTTCAAGAAAACACAGTCTCTAGAGCTGCCATTTCATAGGAACAGATAGACATTACCTACATGCTTGAACATCTTACACACTTATCTTGCAGGTCACCTCATCCCTCTGCTTTCAGATACAGATGCATTTCACCAGTTTCAGCTAAAAGTATAGCGATGGAGAATACAGTTCCCTCAGCTTTGTGCCACAATCAAGAGATAATTATATGCTGTCCTACCCTGTCACTTCCTGAGTGGGTTCTAAACCTTATTTAGAAAGCTTTAGCAGTAATATTTTCTCATTAATTTAAAAACCCACAGCTACTTGAAACGTCAGAGAGCTGGGAGAGAGAAGGATACAGCACTAACCCATAAATCACTCAAGCTCAGTTTCAGATGCAACATGAACCTCCAAACCAAAAGGTTTTCAGGACCCCAACCACAGGTGATCTGGTGTGGTCTAACCCAGCAGGGTTTCATGCCTTCACAGTTCACTCTGGTTTTGAGTCAGAAACCTAATTTGTCAGGAGAAAATAAAAGGGTAAAGAGAGTGATAATAAAAGAAAATATGATTAACTTGTGATTCACATCTGATCTCAGGAATATAACCTAATTTTAGACCTTTCATTGATTTAGAGCTCTATTGCTAATGCTGCATTTGAAAGGAAAATTCTTGGCGGTTTGGGTGTGCTTCAAAACCTTAGCCTTTCCTCCACCTTCAGCAATCTTGTTTATGTCCCTTGTTTGGTTTGTGTAGAAGAAATCGACAGAAGAGTTGTGATCTGGCTAGTAAGAGGATAAAGATCGTCTGTTTAATCCTTCCCAAAGAAAAAAAAAACCCAACCCCAAAACCCCCAAACCAACCAACCCTCTCTATTGCCTATCTTCCTGTAGCAAAACCTCCGGTTTTCCACTGATCTCCTAAAGATTACTTATACTTTCCTGAATTTCAGGGGTGTCAGTGATACGCTCCTACTCTGCAAGCATGAAAATGTCCATTATAAATCCCAATAGGTTTGTTTCAAGGCAGAGATAGTGAAAAACTCCCCAAGCGCCTGATTTCCAGGGAAGGGGATTAGAATTAATGTAAGATAGAAATAAAGAAAAAAGCTGGAGGGAGAGAAAAAGGAAAGGGCAAGATGAAAAATAAACAATGTTTTGTGCATGTGTGTGCACAAAAAAAGGGGAAGAAAAAGACAGGAAAAAGCTGTTAGGAGAACAAAACCCCAACAAACAACGGAAGGTGTCCCATGTCCCTTGGCATCATGGCAGCAGAGACAGCAACAGGGTAATGTCCAGCAGACACTGCTCCGCAGTGGAGCAGGGAGTGGACACTCCTCCGCTTCCCAACATGCTCACGTTTCCATGCAGGTCAAGCTCATGACCAAACTCCAGTGTCAGAACAAGCTTAATTAAAATTAACAAATTACTGTGACATACTGGGGCCAAACCCACTGCTGTGTAAAGTAAACCCACCACAAACACCTCCACAAGCTACTGAGATGAAGTCAAAAGAACTGAACAAACCACTTCTCGAAAGGACCTAAGACCTGGTCACTTTAATCCTGATGCTAAGAGGATTTACTTGAAGTCCTGCTATGTTGCTCTTGCACCTCATATTCATACCACATACACCTCAGTGAAATTACTGGGATACTCTTACCCATTTCAGGGCTTCCTTTGGTAGGATTATGAATCCATATTGATCCCAGATGCATTTTGTTTAACCTGACTCTTTCAGTGGCTCAACTCAAACCCATTTTCCAACAGGACGTGGAGGGAAGTAACAAACCTATGCTGTGGAGATCCACCACACACTAATTGTTCAGCACAAAGCTGGAACTGCCTAAAGCTCTGCGTGCATCCTGCTGAAGCGCAACGCTGCAATCTGAAGTTCAATGACCACGTCACATACTGTTTTCTAACTCAGCAGAGCTTTTAACCTTACACTTCAACTGTTTGTTTCATGGCCTGATGTTAAATTTGAATTTGCCTCTGAATTTGCTTTGTCCCTTCCCTCTGTTGCCCCCCTTGCCTTCACAAACAGTGGCCTGATTCTTCAAATCAAGCCCTAGCCGTTTATTCTTGAAGCAATCTGTGAGATGCGATGTCCAGAAGAGGACAACATGTCCTTCCACGCCCTGCTCTCAGATGGGCTGGAAAACAAGAGTTCTGCAGAGCCAGCACATCTCAGAAGAGAAATGACTGGAGCTGAGCAGGTGTCCCAGCCACAACACAACAACAGCTTGTGCCTGCTTCAGCGCCAGTGCTGCTGCAGTAACCACCGGCATTAGAACAAGTAATTATTAGCCACAGAACCCCAGCACATCAGAGGCCTCACCTGCTACCTACAGAAGGTGCCACAACCCAGGAGGTTCCCATAATCAACCTGAACTCACCCATCTCATCTCATTCATCTCTTGCAATGTCAGCCTGTTACAGCTTTCACAAAACATGGTAACAACTCTAACTGTAGAATTATTTGCAACTTGCTTTAGAAAAGGCACAGGCTCAGACATTCTGCTTATATGGCTAAGAATCTGATGCACAGGGACAGAAATGAAATACAGACCACCTAGAGAAGAAGACATATATCCAGAGGCAATACAAAATGTATTATCAGATTCATCTACTTCATGCAAGACCCAAAGGCTCTGCAACGAGGTCTGAAAAGACAAAAGTAATTAACAATCTGCTTTACTCACTGGGGGAGTGTATATTTAACATCTCAGGCCCTCGAGGGATCAATATTGCAAGCTTCTTGAAACTTAAGAAAAATAACCTGCATTACACAACCTGCTGGACAGTTACAATTAATATTTCTCCTTAAGCCCATGTTTTATGTTGCTAATTGGCTTAATTCCTTCTTGATACCCTGGGCTATGTTCAGCCTTTCTCCCATTATTAAATAAACCTTTTTAGCCACTCACAAACCTGTAAAGCTGTTGCTGCGTTCGTTTTTAGTGACTTGGAACATTCTGTTCTCTCTCATATTTCAGCCCCAATGAAAAACTCTCATTGAAAATTCAGTAAAGCATCTGAACAGCACGTTCACATGAAGCACTTCACCGCTGGAGTCTAAGCAAGCTTTTGTTTGGCCATCTCCAGTTGGCTTTGGACTGATGTGTTGCCTTTTCTCTCTCCTGAGCACCAAAAGCATCGAGGTAAGCCCTTGGCCACTGCTTGGTGGAAATTACTCACCTCAAACAAGTTCATTTCCTGTTCTCGGCCTCTTCAGTCTGAGTTCAGGCACCCTAGTTTGGACGCCCACACTCTTGCACACTCTGCTCCGTGTGCCAGGCTGATATTGTGACAATGCCTGTGACACTTCAGTCTGACAGCTACTCTCAGACATGAGCAAAATCTCCAGGGGACCAGCAGCCTTCAGGGCACCCAACGCAGTCAAGGAGCACATAGGTGATGGGCTGCAGCTTCCCTGTAACCCAGAGAGGGCTGTTTTCTCTGTGGCTGCTTCAGGACAGGTGCAGCAGGCAGCTCACGAGTCCATTGGGGAATCTTCATCAAGGCTCATTCCACAGATCACAATCTAGTATCTCCTTTTGACAACATGACCCTTTCCAGGTACAAGCCACAAACGGATTACCTAACTCCCTCAGGGAAAACCCTTGAATTTACACATGGCCATAAGCAGAAAAGTTGGTGCTGCTAAATCATTTGTTTCCTACTTTCCAAAGCCTGGAGGCGGAGATGCTTGTCAGTTTTCATCCTCTCTTTGAAATCCCTATCTTTAAAATCAAAGACTCTAAGAAATCTTGTCTCTCCCCCTTTGGGGGATCAAGTCACAATAAATAAGCCAATGTGCTCACAGGCAGCACAGATTTGCAAAACAACTCGAGCTGTAAAACACAACGAAAACAGCTGGAAGGCTGCAGTAGCCGTTTTCTGCATTGCTCAATGGTTTCATTTCTAAAGTTTGGTATTTTATGAATACTGTACATAGTTTGGCTTCCCCGTGTCCCTGACTGCTCACACAAAGCCAGTGTACTTGGAAGTGTCAGAAAGCATCCTCACTCCTGCCTCCTACCCAGGGGTGAAGAGATGTGGCTGGGTGGGGCAGGAAAGAGAGGAGGGAGGAGGCATCACCCGTCTAAGTAAGATGTACTTCTGGTCCCCCTATTTGCTTTACTATTGGCTGCTCGCTAAATGCTCTTTTAGGTCATCTGCTTACAGTAATAGGAGAAAATTAAATATTAATAGACTATTTCCCTCTAGACTGCTCTTTGTTAACAAAGGATACAAGTGAAACAAAGCATGCAAAATTATCAGCACACCATGCTCTTGGTTTTCATGTACCTAGAGCACTTGCAGTTTCCTTCAGCATTCCCTGGAGTTAGAGATACCACAATGTCCTGCACAACTACCTGTGGGCTCCACATGGCAGTCTGACCCTTCCAAAGGATTGTTTCAGACTTTATCCAAAACATTATCTGATCTGAAGTCCTTATTAACTAGGGGATTACTCGATACACCCATACTGCTGCAACAGCGACAGCAAGAACAGCATAATAAAACCATACCCTTCAAGCCTGTCCCGTGTCTCTCTTCTCCTGTTTATACCCCATATAAAAACTGCAAAACAAAAATACCCCAAAAGTGAAACCTCACTGGACAACAAGCAAAGGTCATAACACAGATGGGCTGGCTAATAGGAATATCCAATTCAAAACCAATATCTCAGTGTTGCCTTCCTGCCCTCCAAATGCCAGAAGTGGATTAATTTTTATTGCAGTAGTGGAAGAGAAGACTAGAGCAGAGCGCGTTTCATCATTTCTTTTTCCTAAGCGAATGTTATAAATGTTTCAAAGCAAGAAAAAACCCCTCACAGTAATTATTCCCGTTCTAATGGTCCCAGAAAGCCAGGGAGGGCAAAACTAAGTAAGGCTGAATGACCAGCAGTTAAATAAGCCAGATCAAACAAACAAACAAAAGGGAAAAGGTTCCCCTGTGCTCACTAAAGTCTCACTGGGCAGCAGGCTTCTTGATATACTTCCAAAAGGCACAGAAACATGTTGGATTTTTGATGAAACCATTTGTATCCAGGATTGATGATGATGATGATTTACCTACAGTGGCATTTCCAAAAATAGAAAACAGAGCATTTGAATAAGCTTTCATAAGATAGACGTGTAAAATGCATAATTAAAACCATGTACCATGGCCAGAAACAAGTTACTACTGCCAAGATCATCCACAATGTCTCTGAGGAGCCAGTTTTCCCTTCCTGTGTGAGTGAAGAACTTAAAAGCCAATTCTGCCTCCCCACAGCCCTGCTAAAGCCAGCTGTGTTCTACATAAAGAACATTTCCTTCAAGAGCAAAATAAGAGAAATGAGGAAACAAGATACCAAGAAGAGGTGACCCACTGAGGAATACAGGCAAGGGAGGAATCTGCTCTGAAAATATTTATCATATTGCTAATGCATCCATTCTGGTGTATTGTAAAATAATGGAGCAGACTTCTCTCCAGATGTGACTTCACTTCTCTTTTCTACATGAAGTTGCCAGACAGGCAGTTGAGAATTGGGTACATCTGTTTGTTTCCCTGCATTTTTATCCAGTTGTTCCCAAACTCTGTTTCCCTTCTCCAGCTACAGGCTTGCTCTCTACCAGGCCTTGCGATCGTTGCTTCCACTCCTCCAAGCCCCTTCCTTTTACAGGTTGCAAGCAGTATTTGTGGAAGCTGTGCCTGTGAAATAAAACCCACTCCAATCTACTCCAGAGCAAGGAGTGCTGTTGTACCAGCTCAGCCAACATCGTATCTTCTACAACAGAAGGAACGTAACTCCTTCCAACTCTCTACATGTAACTTACGATTATTCCCCTTGGAAGCTGGTCCTTCCCTATCCTGATGAAGGTACTGTGCAACTTGAACAGAGATGAGTAAATTCTACCTGTCTCCAAGCCAAAGCAAAGCTGTCTCACTCCATTAGCTCATCCACAGCTGACCCCTCTGAGGAAGGGTTATTACTGAGGACTCACCATGAAGCTCCCATTACCACCAAAGTGGTTTGACTCATATCCACCCACAGGATGAAAAGCACTCAAGCCTCCATAGGGCTGCTAACCCAGCTCATCACATCCTTCCTCCCCAACTTCTCCCTGCTCCCTTCTCTTATCTTAGTTTAAGCAGTGACACAGCAACAGCACAGAGCCTGCCTCACAGCCAAACATCCCCAAAAGCTCCCCAATCCTCTGCCACTGCACACTGCTCACTGCTTGCTGTTTGCTCTACATGGGCTCTTCACTGCTGGCTCAGTCACAGAGATTGACCACATGCTCCCTGGACCTTGCAATACCTGCTGAGTTTTGGCTACACAAGAAACCCTATCTGTTCCCATGCCCCAGGGTGTGTGCTGGCCCCCTGCATCGCAGCCCGTGTACCAGTTTATTACCCAACTCATTTCACCTCGGCTTGTCAATCAGCTGCTAGTGAAAAGGCATCTAGACAGAGTGACAGTGCTGGTGGTGTTCATCCCAAAAGCAGGCAAAAGCCACAGTAACAAATTTCCTGCCCTCTTGGCTTGTTTCCAGCAACTTTCCTTCTTCCATTTTTTAAGGTACTTACCCTAAGCTGCTAATGCCTGTTTGCTCTGTGGCACACCTCATCATCCCCCGTTAGCGTTTCTGTCTCGGTCTCAAAGCTATTCAAGACATTTTTAGGACTCTGCCACCCTCTGTGGATAAGGAGGATACGCTCCGATGAGGCCACACGCCCTTACTTTGTCCCTCCCTCTTGTCTTTGCTATCTCTGACTTGCACCATACTTCTGCTGCTCTTGCAAAGTGACTTGCATTTTCACTGTTACAGTCAGGCACGTCAGAGCAAACCTTTCTTAGAGGTACTCAAAATGACAGACTTTTTTCCCCCAAGTATTTGGTTATAATCCGATATATTTAGAACTCTCCGGTGTCACTGCTTACTGATACCGAGGTCTCAGTGTTTAGCTGGTGCTCTGCGGACTCTACCAAAATCCTTTCTTCATTTCCTTAGTCCTTGTCCTGTGGTAAAAGCACATTCAATTACAAGTAACAGTCTGCTACCTCTGCCCACTTCCTCCTCTTGCTGCTCAGGCCAGAGACACTGATGTTCTGGGGTGGAGAAAACATGCACCTGCTGGCGAAATATCATTTCTAGTCATCCGTTTCTCTCCTCCTGCATCAGACCACTGCACTGGAGTAGCCATTAATAAATCATTTTAGAAATGGTTTTACTGGACTTGCTAGCTGTTTATGAGTTAGAGTGCTTGTCTAGAAAGGCAAGAAGAGCAACTGCAAGTACCCTGCTACAGTAGACACACCTCTACCACACTTGGGAAGCAGCCCTTGTCTCCTATGAAAACTTAAAATATTTCACAGTTTCTGCGCAGTAGGAGAGCATAAAAAGCTCCAGCTGCAAAGAAACCCTGCAATCACTCCTCAGATCCATGACAATCAAGACCCTCACACCTGGCTGAACAAGGATAAACCAAAGACTCCCAAGGCAAATTCTTTAGGGACTGTGGCATTTGAGTCCAACCATGGGAGTTGTACTCAAAGGTGGATCCCAGGGAGGTGCCCACAACAGACATGCCCAAGACTTGAGGATGGTTTCTCCCGGGTGAATTGTGTTCATCTCTTGCCTGCTGTAATCATATAACTAGGCTGTACTGTGGCTCCATGGAGGAAGATTTCCTTTCAGGAACAGGTAGGAAAGACAATAAAAACCATCAGTGAATTCCGCACTTCAGCCCACAAATACAGCTTCTTAGCTTTCTGTATCCTGCAAGAGCTTACACCGTACACATGTACCAGAGAAAAAGAATCACGTAACTACAAATCCACCACAATCCTCTGTGTCTACCCATGTTATAGCCCTAAATGAATCACAATGGTCAAGCAGAGTCCGGCTCAGCATTTAGCAATGCAAAGGATGACATAAAACAAGACTGATGTTTTTTAGGTGTTTGACAAAACAGTTCTAACAGGTCCAGCTACAGATGCCTTTATTCTGGGAGGAAAAGCACTGTTTGGAATCAGGGTATTTTAAGGAATCCCTGACTGGCAGCCATTAGCACAGGTCACTTGCTTTTTTGGCCAAAAATCCAGGTCTGCAGAACATTTAAGAAACTTTTTTAAAGCCAATGTGCTTCCCCACACATGCTCCAGGAACTGTAATGGTGCTGGTGCCAGCCCAAGTCAGTCTGATGTTATTTTCCATTGTCCCATTGAACCTGGGCACTGATCTGTGGATCAGACGTATGTGGAAACTGTAATTATTCAAATCGATTTCAATCATGTGCCTCTCTTCTGAAGATTGTATTAAAACCCCACATAGCTCTTGAGTGTCTTTTATCCTGGGAAATATTTCCTATGGAAAATCCCAGTCTGCGCCCAGGTATATGGATATTATACTGATATCAAAGTTGTTATCACCACAGAATATTATGTATAATAGTCTACTTCCCTTAATTCCTCAACCTCAACAATTGATTCATACCAGAATCTGATAATCCTATTATGGGAAACCTCAATAACCAAAATGATAGGTCAGTTTGTAGAGGACTTTCCCAGTGCAAGAACGGGGATGTAGGTAACAGGCCAACATTACAGCACATGCAAAGGGAGCAGAAACAGTTATGCTCCCCCAGTAAGAAAAAAAAAACGGGGGAAGACAAGAAGTGAGAGGAGAACACAACAGTCTAAAACCGAAATAGCTCCAAAGAAGCAAAACCAGGAGAAAAATGGGAGAGACTCTGAGGTCTGAATACTAAATGAGGAAAGAAACTTCTAATAGGGAAAATAGTGCAGACCTCACCACTCCCAAAGGGACGCATTAAAAGACCAGAATGAGACTAAATTGCACTTCCCTCTGTTCAACAGTATTACTCACTCAAAACGCACCAGGGGCTCTGCCCAGGGACATACGCAGACGTGACCCCCAGCTGATGCTGGCTCAGCTTCAGCTCAGCTTCCAATGGCTCCACCAGTGAACGATCCCTCTCATGCCCTCCTTGAAGAGCTGCTGAACAAGGAGCCACAACTGTGCCTGTGAGCGTCACCTGGGACAGAGGCAGGGGACAGGGAGACAGAATGCTGTATCTCTGCTAGCCGGCAGATAAAACAGTCCCAATCTGCAAGTACTAGAGGCCTCCTGAGAATGCCTGAGTGCCTTCCAGCCTGGATTTGAGTGCAATCACAAATGCTAATCAACAGAGAGACAGGAGCCCAGCATGTCATTCGTCACGTCTCCAAAGCTTCAGGAAAACCCCCCTTTCCTCTCATAGCAAAGAAGGACAGGAAGATTCCCTCATCCTCTGTATGCGTTTCCCTCCCCCTGTCCCTGGCTCAGATCATCCCTTGCAAGAAGTTTCACTCCCCGCTAACTTCTCCATTGTCTCAGATGCATTGTTTGCAAATGTTCCCTAAAAATGTTGTGTAAAGTATTCTTTATTCCTGTTTCAGGTCTTTCCACCTCCCTGTGTAACACCTGGACTTTATCTTTCTCTTTCACCTGTCAGATAGTGATAAACCTACTGCACACAACCCCTGACTTATCATCTAAGATAAATACAATTTGTCTTGGAGCTGTCATTTCTTTTCAAACCATGCCTTCCACCGCTGCATTTGCAATTGTAACAAATAACTTATTTTATTTGGGTTTGAATTATGTAACTTTCTAAAAGAATTCAATTTGAAAAACCAACCAACCAACAAAACCCACCATCAAGAGCCCCAAAACATACAAAAAATTTCAAGCATGGCCCTCCTGGCATTAAATTTATTGCTAATTCATGGGCAAAGAGGCTCTTGTATTGCTCTGGTGTATCTTCGACAATGGCATTTGCATATATTGTACATTGTATTTTATGCTACCTGGTAATTTTTCGTTTCAATAACCAACCAACATGCCCAGGGATGAAAAGCTTTCATCTAGATGATGAAATGCTTTCTCCAGAACAAGTAATAAAATATACTGATAAGGTTTGTGTTAGTTGCTTACATGTAAGTGAATAGTGAGGTCTAAAGTGCTCTAAGCTATCACCTGAGCCTCTGCTGTCACTTTAGAAAGGCATGCATCTCCCTCAGGTCCTATCCTATTCTCTGCCAGCCCCACTGGGACGTCTCACATGGCACTAGAGGTCTGTTTATAGCACCCATATCAAGCCCCAGGCATCCTGAACAGGAAGGGACAACGCTTGCACTCGAAACACACACAGCAGCACTGTTAACACTTTCACCTGACAGCAGTGATTGCCCTGAAATGCAAGCTTTACAGAAGCCATTTGTTGCATTTGGCTTCTCTCTGAATTCTCCTAAGCACTTAGTGGCTCTTCAGCTCTTTTCCTGACCTCATTGCTGTGTGTTTATCCAAATGACTTGATTCTAACTTTGCTGTTGCATCATCACAAGGAGCTGTAGCCTAGCCTATCTACCCCATCCCTCCCATGCTACTGCTTATCTCCAGCCACACCAGGCACAGGGTAGCCATGTTTTGTGTGATTTACCCCTTACAGAACACAGATTGAAGACAGAGATCATACCTTCATACACCCAGAGTTACCAAATAATTCCGTTTGCTAAAGCACTTCTAAATACTCTGCTGAGACTCTCTCTGTGGGTTGCCCACTGTGTTCAGGATGAGGCGTGACTTACATCAAAGGAAGTTTAAGTTGGACATCAGGATGTTCCCTGCACATCAGGAAAGTAAGGAGTCTCCACTGTAGGTCTTTCAGAGCAGGGTCAAGAAATAGATGTAAGGAATGGCAAAAGCATAGCTGAATTTGCCTTTGGGCAGATGACCTCAAAGTACCTCCTGAGGATATTTTCTGTAACTGAGAGTGGTATGTGCCATCTGTCCATTCTGATCAACAGAGATTTACTTAAAGAGGAACAAAAAGTGTAATACAACCAATAATTATTCCTGACACAGATGCAGCCATTGGGAGGGGGGAGGCACCTCCCAACTCTGTAGAGGCCACTGAAGCCTTCAGAGGTTGAACCACCTCTGTGTAATCTGCTGAGATCCTTTTGCCCTCCCAAAGCAGGATGCTGTCAGTTCTTTCCCCGTAACAGACCAACCCTCAACATTCAGCTAGATGAGCATCTCACTAAGTAGGTAACTTTCTTTGCCTTTTTAAAATGGGCAGAGACGTGAGGAACTGGTGCTGTTGTGGTGAAGTAGCTTCATCAAGGCCGTTGAGGTGTACTGATCCATGCTGATCCAAACCTGCACATGATCCATGAGGCAACCAAGACTTCTGGCCATAAGTACCAGACCCTGGTGAAAGGGAGTAAGTCTCCACTGACTCGTGAGAGTCCTCCCTGATTCATTGACACAAAGTTCAGGATCTCTTGGTTTTTAATTTCGAGTTCAACAAAGAAGAAAGCTTTAATATCCCACCTCCATTTTCAGATGGAAAGCACACAATAAAGAATGACCTGGGCAGTTATTCACCATCCAGATCAGATGGAGAGAATGAACAAGAGCTGAAATCTGTTCAAGCCGAAGACAAGGACAAGCTTTGCAGGACACCAACAGAGATGCTGATAATGCCGATATCAGCCTTTGGATGGAAAACACCTCGCTCACAGATGCACAGAACTCTTAGAGAAAGCTTCACCACATTATGCCTCGTCCCATCTCACGTGTAAAACGTGGGTGGAAATGTCAAACCAAAGCGAAGAGCTGAAGCATAGTGAAAATAAGTGCCTTGGTGGAAAATCTGTGAAGCCTTAAGCATCCTGTACAGATGAGAAATTGTACAGCCATCAGTCACCCAGGCAGAAGAGAAGTGGTAAAGGGGGAGAGGTTTCCCTCCACACCAGAGGGAAAAGCTGCCAGCCTCAAGACAAAAGGGGATGGACCCAGCCAGCCTTCCAGGACCCTTCAGAGAAACACAACTGAAAGGAAGGGTGAAAATTCAGAACAGTCCCTCCAAAACTCCTGCTGTACTGAGCTTTTCCCAGTAGTCCTTAAGAGGGCTTAACCACACGGCTGTACATAAAATCTATCAATGAAGATTAAACAGAAAAGATGAATAGCTTTCAAAAGTTGATTACATCCAAACTCAATAATGCCAGCAGCCCTTATGGAAACATCCTATTAAAATATCAGCAAAAACAGAAATGCAAACAGAGGAGACCTTGCAGGAGGCTTCTCAGCTCAGATCTCTAGTGCCTTTTGCACCAACTGACAGAAGGACAAACATCACCATCACCGTGCTGACATCTCCCGACCTGGCACAGGCTGATGCTGATTCTGGGTTTTATGTATAAAAATACACATGCAAGTGAGACAGATTACCTGTGTGTGTGAATTCCAGCCTTACGCATGAGTGGCATTAAAATGGACCTGCTTGCCTTTTTTAGTTTTTCACACCCAGGAACAGGTCATTTTTATTTTATGCACACACACACGTGTTTACAGTTTGTACCCATGTGTTTTCTCTACAAATTCGATGGCTCGTAGCTTTCCTGGTTAATTCCGGATTAAATCCATTTGCCACATTAGATGGGATATCATTTCCATAGTATTTTTGTGACATATGATTGCATTTGTATTGACCTTTTAATTGCAATTCGAAATAAGGTATTTCTTCCACAGATCTAATTAAATTGAAATATTTCTCACATCCCCATTGTTCACTCGATAGTGTTCACACTATACCCTTTGTATTTCACTTGGGTAGTGTGTTCTGGGGTGTCTCTAAGCGCAGGACCTGGCCGTGCTTCCTTTCTCCCCTGCGGAAGAATGAATTCATCAGTTGCTACAGTTCTTGAGTTACACAGGTCTGAGACTCATGAGCCTCATAAGAAACCTGAAAATAAATACATCCAATGCTTTATCTAATAGCTGGCCATCTGCTTGGGAAAATAATTTTAAGTAGTTAGGGCAATTCTATTAACTGCTGTTTACTATGTGAGTCATGTTGCTCTTTAAGTTAACCCTAAGTTAACAGAGTCTCTTTAGTGGGCCCTGGGCCCTCTGCCCAAGGCAGTTTTGAAGAGGATGCTTGACCATCTTTATCACTTTCAAGCTCTAGCAAAGTCTGCAATACCTCTTCACTCAAAACCCACCCCAAGCTCATACTGCACCAGGGCGTAAAAGAGCATTAAAGAAACTTCTGGGCGACATTTAGACCACACAAACAAACATGCAGAAGATTCTCCTCCCAGGAGCATTCCCTGTGAAGGTACCACATAGCAGCCCAGAACACACCAGCTGAACACAGAACGTACCAAACACAGCAGAACATACCTGCTGCCTAATGCACTGCTCCAGGATGGGCTCCTGCACCTTGGTGAGGGCAGGACACCCTGAGTGCTGCCTGTCATGGCAGAAAGCCACCTCACACATCCTCCCAACAGCTCTGGAGACAACCAACACCCTGCACCCTGCTCCTCGTCATCTGCCTTCTCGCCCCCAGTACAGAGATATGAGGCCCCTCTGTGTGTGGCAGCTCCACTAACACACCTGCTGGGTCCCCAGGCTTAGAGAGCTCCCAAGGGTGGCAGAAAGACACCGCTAAAAACTGTTTCAGTCGCCTGACACAGATGAAGTGGGATGGGGACAAGGAAGGGATAAGTGTGCGTGCAGGTTTAATGCCATTTATTCAGTCCCTGCCCTTTTTCCCTTAGCGTGATTGCAAAGTGCATGATCTCCTTCGCTAAACACGATGGAGAAGTTTATAGGATGCAGGGTGCTCCTGCAGAATCACTACTTTATGATAAAGCACAAGCACAAATATCAGCTGAAGGGGCAGAAGGAGGGCAGGGCGCAGGGGGGCAAAGTCCAGCACTGATATCTGAAGAAGATCCGAGGAGGAAACATCCCGGAGCGTGGGGGTGTGTCGAGGGACTGACAGTTGGCTGCACCGGCTCCACGGTGCAAAACCCACCAGAGCCGGGCAGGGGAAAGTGGTGTCAAGGAAACCTCGCCGCCGTCCTGGGGGGGGATTCGGCAGCACCGAGCGGGCAGCGGCGGCCACTTTTAAAAGTCGCGGCGGAGGCAGGAGCGGGGCCGGGGACACGGCGGGGGACGCGAGAGAAGTTGAGCCGCCCGCCGCCAGTCCCGGGACCGCTGCCCGCCGTGCTCGGGATGCTCGTGCTGGGGCCACCCGCACCGCGCGGACCGGGGGGGGGGGGGGCAGCGGGGCGCGACCCGCAGGCAGCCCCATCCGCGTGGTCCCGCTGCGCCCCGGCAGCTCGCTCACCGGCACCCGCCCCCCTCGCCGCGGCGGTGCCGGCATCACTCACCTGCCCCGGGGCGCCGCTCCACTCCGCGCCGCTCCGGCCGCGCCCGAGAGGCGTGCGGCGCTGCCGGCCCGCCGGGCGCTGCCCCGGCCCCGCTCCCGCTCCCGCCCTGCGGCGCCCTCCGCCGCAGGACGCGGCAGCCCCGGCGGCGAGGAGCCGGCAGCACCGACTCCCCCTGGAGGGCGGCGCGGGCGGCGCCGGGCGGGAGAGGCGGCGGGGACGAGCCCGGCCCCAGCCCCAGCCCCAGCCCCAGCCCCAGCCCCTGCCTCTGCCCCGGCCCCGCAGGGTGCCGTGGCCGCAGAGCAGCTCCCCACAGCGGAGCGAGCGGCGCAGGGCAGCCCCGCTGCTTTACCTGGCACCGGGGGGCTCCGCACCGACGGGGGCAGCCCGGAGCAACACCTCGAGGAGCGGCTGAAGGAGACTGCCACTTATTTCAAGAAGTCCAGCGCTTGTCTTCAGGGACCTGCAAGGGCCAGAAACGGGCTTGATCTGCATACAATGAAAGGAGGCAAGGAGAGGAGAACTAGGAGAGAAGGGCTTCCTCCATACATTCTATTAAGCATCTACTTCTTTCCAGGCTTGAAAGCCCATCCAGTGAGTTTAAGCCCACAGCTATACCAACTGGCACAGGGCAGTGCAATGCAGAGGTATCTGGAAAGACTGCACAAGCAGAGAAACTTGCACTTTCTTCTCTTTTCTGCTTAACTGTCCTTTACTATCAATGGAAAGGAAACCCTGTGCATTACTATTTACTACTCTGGAAGTGTTTAAGAGTTCTCAGTGAAGATATGAAATCTTTTACACAAGTTTCCCATTTCCCATCGAGTAGGTCCCACCAGTGTGCACGCAGTGTTTCCTGGCCCTCGGGGGTGTGCCTGTCCCCAGCCATCCCTTGATACGCAGCATGAGCAGACTTGGGGAACAGCCATGACTCATCTCACAGCAATTCTGAAGCGGGGAGAGAACCTCTCAAGAATTCGAACCCGCTGCCTCTTTGTGGATCTCTTCTAAGGTTTTTATTATTTCTGTTTTTCAACTTCACATCTTAGCAAGTCCTTTATCTACACGTTCCTAGTGGCTGGATGTTACAAACAGGAAAAAACATCAGCACAACTCCACACTTCTCACCAACCCCATGGCAAATCCCACCTATGAGAAACCCGATTCATTGCAATGTCAGGCAGCCCAGGCCCTTCTCTGCAGGCGCCTGCTGCAGCTTGGAGGCTTGTGCCATGCAACTGAAGTTATTATTCTGGGATTCCCAACTCCAGAGATGGCTCATGCCACATCTGCCACACTTTCACCCACAGCAGCAGAACTGGAACCAACCACTTCACAACACCCTCAAAACCTATGGACATCTAAGCATTAGCAACTTAGCACCCAACCCATGTGCTGTGTTGGGCTCCCCTCTTACCCCAGATGGGTGGCACGCAGGCTGCCTTGCCATGCGGCTCTGAGTTACAGAGTGAGGCCAGAGCACTGCTCCACACACAATAGGAATCCTCTAGGGAGGAAAAAAGTAATTTTCCCCAGAAGTTACAGAAAAAGCTGGAGTAATCTCCCACACAGTAACACGTAAAGATTTTAAGAACAACATATATTGACTAGCCAAGTCAAGAAAAAAAGAGAAGTGGGTGAGACTACGAGACATTTAGGAGCCTCATCAAAACATGCTCCAATAATGGTGAATTTAGAAATGCTGCCTGCCCACATGAATTTTGCCAGGGCTTTTTGAGAAACTCTGACCCTAGAACTGGGCGCTGCTGGTGTACATGGCAAAACCGAGACCATTACAAGAGGCAGTATTTTCCCACTCCTTGATGATGCTCCATGAAATTTTATGCTGTGCAATTGTATTTGAACTAGATGGGGAAGTGCCATGCTGTAGCATTACCTGTTTGCCACAATTTGCTGCTCCTATTCAGCATTGCTCCTTCCCAGGGTAGTGTTTCCTATATGGTAGAGGTTGCCTCACATCTCTGGCCCAGATCCTCAAAGTCATCCAAATGACTCTCTCCCACTGAAATCATTGAAAGCCGGGAATCAAAATACTTTCAAGGAGCAGGGATGCAGTTTCTAAATCTGATTTTCCTCCTGAATACATTAAAATCAAAGTTGCTGCAGTCAGCTCCCTTTATTAAGCTGTCAGGCTGTTTTCTTCCAACCATCCCATCCTCAGCACATCATCTTACAGGTTTCCTGAGCCACAGATGCTGATCAACCTATCTTTGAAGGACCCCATAAATGCTTCATTATATGTTTCTTCTCCCAGTTATAACTCTTTTTTGATTTTCGCAGCTAATCAGTTTTAAGATTTGATGTAGACTATGTTGATTTTCTTTTAAATCATCAAATCATACAAGATCCAAAGCAAATATCCAAGCGCTTTCACAGGGCTGGCTGATAATGGCACCGTGACAAGCCTCTAATGTTTCTTAGAAGTTATTTTTCTTTTATTCCATTAAAGCATTCTGACACAACTACCAAAGCCTATTACCTTCCTTTTGGAAGGAACCAAAACCACTGGTTCCTTCCCTCAGTGGCCATTCCGGCTTGGGTGGCGTATCAGGTCACCATTGTCACCTACTGATTTTCTCTGTGCAGCTGGGAAGCCTGCAGTGTTTCAAGATGTTAAATATCAGTATCAACACCTCCCAGAGCAACTGAGATCCTCTGTTACTTTTCCATGCTCATTTCTCACTTCTGCACAAGTAAATGTGTTTGTAACGAGCAGCTGCTGCTTTATATCCTATTTAGCAGGATAGGATAGCCTTGATTACTACACTAAGATCTGAACACATCTGTTGCCTTTCATTTGAATTAAGAAATTAATTGGGTTTTATTATTTTTATATTATGCCTGCTAAGTATCAGAACTGCACTGTTTTCCAGATCATTTCTTCTTCTACACATTCAATGTGTATTGTTCTTACCTGTAGATGTTTCTACTTATGCTCTCCTTTACAAGTGGCCAATACCTACAGTAAATTGGCAGTAAGGAATACAATAATCTCTTATATTTTTACTTTGTTTTTATAATATATGAAGGGATATCAGTACAAGAGAGTGCTAACTTCCTTTCCCTCTTTAGTCACTCATAAAGGAAAAAACAGCATTACTGTGATTGCTGTGGCCATATACACTTAGAGAAGGGACTACATGAAGAAGTAGGCTGAAACTACCTGGAAAGTAAAGAGCCTCCAGCAGCCATGGGGAAGGTACTGCCACACGCTCAGAGGTGGCTCAGGCTGCGAGCTGAAAGAAGTCCAGGACTGCAAGGAAAGAAATTAAGTTTCTGATTCTCCTGTGTACAGCCAAGAAAGGCTTTTTCACTCCTGAAAAGTGGAGTTGCTGTAGCATACTGTACACTACATCCTAACTGAACAAGCCAAACTCCTGAATATTGGGCAGCTGAAAAGCAGTGATACAAGATTATTTGCACTTCTCAGACTTGGCAACTGAGCTCAAGTAGTAAACTCTAGAAGGACTCTCTAGAATAAACTGTGAAATGCTTCCTTCAAAAAGATGAGAGCAAAGTAAATAGAAACTTCACACTTGAGACCTGTCATGAAACTCACCCCTCTCTTTGCCGATACTCTCTGAGTGACAGTCTGCTTGGGCGCGTCAGTGATGCCACTGTAAACACAAAGCAGACTCCTGCAATGACTATAGCCAAAATCAGGCTGCCACTCTGGTAAGCAGTAGGAAAGTCATACCTGTTTATTGAGGCTTACTGTGAAGGACTGAAGATGATCATCAGTTTGTCTAAAATAGAATATGGAACAATTAATAGAATAGAGAAATTATTTCTGTCTGAGATTACTTTCTGTCAGCTTTGGAGCTCTTCTCTCTGGTAAAGCTTTTCTTTATAACCAAACTGAATCATCTGATATACGCAAAATTACATTTAAGGGATACGTATTTTGCAAAGCATCATCAAACTGACTATTGCATTAGCACATATACACAGTGTTGTTCAACAGGACACTTAAAATGATGTATTCCAATTTGTACATAACCCCATTCCCACAAACACTGCCTTGCATCTCCTTAAAAGCAGTGAAGGGCACTTGTGTTAGTCTAAGAGAAGGGATGGAGGCAGGGTTACTTGAGGTCTTTTGGAAACACTAGCAAATTCTTCCCCATGACAGATATACTTAGATAAAAAAATCCTTATGTGTGTATATATAAGCAATTATTTTTGCTCACATTGGTCAACAATAAATGTTAGTAATTTTAAAATCAACGTTGGAAAACAAAAAGAAAAGGCAGCAGCTAGATTTTGTGAAGAGAATGTCCTTTAACCAAATTACGCATGCAAAATTCTGCTGGAAATGCCCACTGCTAACAACTTAATGAAGGGCACTACTTGGTGTCAAAGAGCAAAGCCTCCTCACAAACCACTCAATTCCAGCATAGGAGGATTCAGCTTTTACCTAGGCTTAAGGAAAACAAGCTAAAGTCAAAGCAAGATTTGTGCTCAAAGGGAAATGTGAACCCTATCTCCAACACTGTTTAAATCCTGCCATTTGCACTTAGGTCAGGAACAAAAGGAGGATTTTCAGTAATTTAATGTTAAGGGTTGGACTGTTCTCTGTAAAAGGCACTGTCCAAACAGACTGTGGCTTCATTCCTCTAAACACTATTCAGCATGACAGACTAGGAGATGGAGTTCAATCTAAATTTAAGCATTCTCTGTAGACTATTAATAGCAGAAAAACTGGTAGCATGAATCATCATGTGGGAGCTGCAGAGCAACAGCTATTATATATATGTTACCTTTGTACAATAAATGAACTGTTGGAGTTGCAAGGCCCAGCAGAGGAAGTCAGATGATTCTTCTTCACTTAACACTATTCTCATTTTATTCTAAGGAGCAATGAAAGGGCAACCCTTATGTAACTTGTCAAAATACACATTGTGTATAACCAAGCTCTGGCACAACAGAAATTGGAGATGAAAAACTAGCTACTAGCCCTGTTCCTGCTAGGCAATAGTGAGTCTTGGAAATGGTGCAAAATGGTGGAACTTCATAGGTTTATGAAGTTAAGTTAGTGTTTCAGTATCTTGTTCCAATGCCTGTATAAGTTAATGACATCCCTTCACGTTTCTTCTCTATTGGGATAATAGTCCAGCTATATAATTTTGTTAGACTGGCCATTTTGAAGAAAGATTTTTTGCAAAGACCAAACATTCCCCAAAGTTGTGATTTTTTTCAAAAGATAGTTCTGGTTATAAGCACCACATACTTCACCATAAGCTTTACTCCATTGCAACTGACGGACTCTAAATGTGGCCACCCAGAGACACAGTGTTAACTGGCATTTTGGTGCTCTGGGGGACATTTATTTATGACAGCCATGATATAGTCTGCAGCTCTATGAAGCTCTCTCCAGACTGTTATGTCTCCTTCTCAAGTTTCTTTCATTTTTAAGAGCTTAACTTTTAGGCTTCTGGTGTGAGGAAAGAGCCTAAAATTGCCTAGGAAAAGGAAGCATAAACAAGAGAGTGAGCTATGAACAGCACTGGAGAGAAGAACAAATATTTCCTCACACGATAGAATCAATGCAAACATCTAGCAGTAAAAATACTATGATAAGACACCATTGTGTTCAACCCTGTTTTCATAATGCTGTTAAAGAGGTTCCAAAGAGCTGAAAATCCTGAAGGGCAAAGAACATGTAAGAAAAGTTGACATATTTTTCCAACAGGGCATTTCATATATAGAAATTCAGTTCTACAGAGTTCAGTGAAACCATGGTGATACAGAAGGCAATGGCAGGCATAAAGGCTAATAAAAACCTAAACTTGGATTAGGATTGATGGCATCACTCCTTATCTACATTTTTAAAATTCAGAGACAACATTTTTTTCTAAAAAATTCCTGCATGGGAGAAGTTTCAAAGCAATTTTTCTAACAGAAATTAACCCAATAGAAAAAAAAGAAAACCAACAAACATTTAATTAGACATAATACTCTTCTAATCCTGAGCTGCCAAGAATAGACATTAACAAGCAAACTTCGCCATTCCAGGTAATGGTTGCAGCATCAAGCAGTAATTCATATGGAAGGTATTGGAGCTTTCCACAATATAATCCCTACTTTTTGAGCAAATTCAACAGTAGGTGCTGGCTGTTAATAACTTCCCATCTGGAGAAGGGAGTTCACTTTTAATGATAAGTTAGTGTCTCTGTTATGAAAGAATTTTGTGTGGAAAGAACTTACATCTTCCTCGGCCGCTCCTGTCTATGTGCATTGTGGAATGACAAAGAGCCTTTGGCAACACAGATGATACAATCCAAGTATCTTCCATTGATCAAACCAACTGTGAAACCCTTTATGATAAGTTTAGCTGAAAGTTCTGTAATGCTAACCTAGTTCTTATACATCATTTAACTGCAAAACAACAAATATAAGCTTTTGTTTAACACAATGAATGTTATATTGCTGCTACTTCAGAGGTTTTTATTTTACTATTCCCTATAGCTGCAGATTTTCATTTTAGTAAGACATACAAAAGTTATTTAACTGATTTCATTATATTCCACACACTTATGGAGCTTGGAAGACAATGCATGAAAAAAACCAATCCAGCTTTGGTTAGGGAGCATTATTTTAGTGGATATGGGAAAGAAGAGTTGTGGCTGTACAGTCTGTGCAGACACTACTGGTTTAGGGTACCTCAGGCCTCGCCTGTGTCCGGCTCACTGCTGTTGTCTTGACCTTCAGAGTGCCAGCTGCAAGTGTACAGGTCACTTCTACAATGCTGCCATGCACTTGCTACAGAAAAGAAAAACATCTGTTTTCTGACATGAGTTTACTACACTACACTTTTAAAACATTTAACCCCTCCCAAACAAGTATGAAAACTGATGATCCATACTTAAAATCAGGATAGAAATCCATTTTGAGAACTAAAGGAAGAGTTTTCTTAATCCCCTCAAATTCAGGGAGAATATTTCACCTCAGGAAAGGAGAAGCTTTCTTGCAGAATAACATTACTTGGACGAAGATTGCTGAACAGTCATAAAGCACCACACAAGCTAAAAAAAAAGCCAGTCCATTTCAGAACATTCGCAATAAATAGCTCATTCCAAAGCTCTGGACGCAGTTTATTCCAGAGCACTTGAAATTAAAGCTCTAAATCAGGATTTGAAAACAGTTACCATCGAGGACGATGGAGACGAAACAAGGTTTGAGGTGTTCGAGTCTTTATTTTCACCTGGAAATTTTATTTTTAGGCATCACACTTTGAACTGTTCTAGAGATTAAGTCCCCAATTCCTCCCCAGCCCAATTGCTTTAGAGAGGGAGAGTGCGAGCACACACACATGCACTGCTTTATGTGGGTTGGGTTAAGTAACATTAATTCTAATCTTGTAATGCATTACACAAGTTGCCTAAATAGAACATATTCTCTGCAATTCCTTTCTCTGCTACTCATGTTCAAGACTAGGTCAACACCGGCTATGTAGATGCCTTAAGTATGTACCTCTTATGTAGGGTATTCACCAGCTTATCATTTAAAACCCTTTGGGAGCAGATACTGTAGAGTATGCTGGCATACCAAGAAAGACATGACTTCCAAAAAACCATGATGTTATGGGCATACAAATCATTCACATGCACTTCTCATCCATAGCGTATAAACCTCCACAAACTACTTCCCGTAAGATTTACCCTTGAAAAAATATGGTGTCAGAAATAGTCTTAAAATATGCCCTTTTGTAGCAGCTCCACTCAAGAAAACATGAACACACATTTTGCTATTTGCAATCTTTATTTCATGAATAATTAAGAAGAGAACATGGCAACATTGGCAAATTGAAGGCATACATACTAAATACTTATACAGAATACATTATGGAGAAAGTAAATGCCCAGATCTTTAGTGGTCCTTGCAAACTAAAAGCATATTAGGTCCTCCAAAAGGTTTAGCTTAAAATATGCTTGCTGACCTTTTAAGTTCCAATGATGAACAGCTTGTGCCTTTCAAACCAGAAGCAGGGTGAAATACAGTTTGTACATACTTCCAAATTTTCCTCAGACCTGTATTTCTCAGCTCTAACTAGAAGCAAACAAAATATTGGTTTTTTATTCCTTACTTCTTATATATACACACTAATACACCACCCTAAGTATTCAAGATGCAAGCACTTCTTGAAACATGTTCAGTTTTATTAAGAACCTGTAGATGTACATACATGTATAATGTGTATACATGTACGTCGATATATATATATATCTATGCAAAACCTCTCTATAGATGTAAGATGTCCATATATGCCAATGTGTGTGTAAAACATTTGAAAGGGCTCTGGAAAAAAGCGCCTGTTGTCCAGAACAAGAATTACTAAACCCATACATGTACTGTTAGGTAAGTCTACAGTTGTGTTTCAAGGGACTATAAAGCCAATACAAATCAGAAAAGCTGGATGGATGAGAAGAGTTTTTAAGATTCACTGTGTTCTACATCACCTTTAAACGCCACTGAAAATGAGCTCTAAATTAGCTATTTGAGAGATACTATTGCTGGCTGCAGTGTCATCTCAAAGAAGGTTAGTCCTTAGTTCTTATCCAACATAATGATGTGAAGTTAGACTGAGATATCAATAAAATTCTGTTCTTTCATGAAGTCCAAATTAATCACACTGTTCTGCTAATTCTGCCTCACACCTGAACTGAAAGGACCCTCACCCAAGGGTTGGAGGGTACCTATTAATGCCCTGCTGTCTTTGATCTGGAGAGTTGTCCAACATTAAATGAGATCACTGATACATTTCATCTACATAGAACAACTCTTGATCATTACTGACCTAAAGTGAACTTACAGTCTGGAGGCTAATTAGTCTATGCTTTGTTTAGTAGTGTTATACTTTCTTGCCATTAGATAAATGCAGGAAAAACATTTCTGTTCAAAATAACCCTTCAGATACGTTTAAAAGTGCTACTTAAAAACAGTAAAATTGACCTTACAATACACAGAAAAAGAAAAGTTTCTAACAAACTGAAATGTTGTAAGTTACAAGGATTAATTACTCAAGTATGTTACATGTACTTGTGCCCTCTTTACTGAGCTGTTTCCCAAGTAATCATCCTAATGGAACATACGCAATAATTGGAAACCAGCAAAAGCCTCCAGAGAAATTTCAACAATGGGGCAAAAAAAAAAGAGCATCCTCTTTCTCCCCAGCTGTTGAAACAGAGTCCAGAAACAAAAATGACTATTCCATTATTGCAAATGCAGTCTACTGTCAAAACAGGTCAGTTCATGAACTGTGGAACCAGGACTGCTAATGGCTCCTCTGCAGCAGGAAATGTCCACTGGGCTTCCTAACTACCATATAAATACACTACTTACATGCAATTAAAATAATACACATATCACTAGAATGAAACTGGACGTAATATAATGGGGCAAAGTAGGTTTTAAGCCTTAACTTCTCCAAACACCTTGTTCATATTCTGGAAATCTATGCAAAATACAAAAGCCTTAGAAAAGTGCAACAAAACTAGCTTCATGACATTTTTCTGTCCACTTCCATAAATACAATCTCATAAAAATATTATTAAACAGAAGCATACTTCCCCAGTGGAGAGCAAATGTGCCACATTTCAGCTTTGAGTAAGGGATTTTGGCTAAACTGAAACCCCCTGAAAATAGGGGATTAAAATGAAACCAGCTTAACTGCACCAGGCTCCCATAACACTCTGCCAAAAGTTTACCCTACTGTTTTGCATCCACAACTCCTGCTGGAACTGACTGGAACTTTATAGGCAACTCTGTGGCAGACAGTGGCATAAGGGTAAAGAATATTCAAAGTAAAAGCTAAGCTAATTTCAGTTGGAAGAAGTCATCTTGTACTCATAGGTTTTACTGAAGTTTCAGAGTAGAGGAAATAACTCTTATTATTTCAGAATGAATGAATTGAAGGAGACAAGGACAGAGGCCTCGTCGAACTGAGTTCAAGGGTGCTGCATCCCAACAACTGGCAAGCACAAATACATAAGGAAAAAAGGACACTTGTATCAACATGTTAACAGAAATCATAACTGTACAAACCTCGATCTTTTAAGTTACTTTACATTAATTACCAAAAGCATAGTTGCTACATATTCCAGATGCTTAACATCTTGGCTTTGACAATTAAGAGTACTACAACACTGATATCGAAATCAGGGAATACAACAGAAAAACATACATGAATGAAGGACTGGGAATGCTCAGCAGGCCAGACAGGAATTTAAAACCCATCCAGCCACTCTCCTTTGAAGGCAGAAACACTGTGAGAGCCACCTTTCTAAACAAGGACAATCAAACATACATTAGAGATGTCTGTAAAGTCTTAACTCATCTAAGGAGTTGATAACCTGCTGGCAAGAACACCTGATGGACAGCCTGGAATGATGTAGGCTGTATGGGAGATAAAGAAGTCATGGGAGAGTTGAGCAGCTCTAACACATTTTGCCAACCAACACAACAGAAACACACTTTACACTTGGGAAGGCACAATGGCATGTCCAGAACTTGTGGATGGCAACTACACTTCAATACCAGTTCTCTCCACATCATTTTTCAAAGTGATTAATGTTACTGAGCATTCAGACACTAATGCTAGCTTAATGGAAGGAATTCCAGAAATAGAGCTTGGCAGAACATGAAAATAAACCAGGAATAAGTATTTACCAAGTCAAGGGAAGGACCACAACCAAAGTATGTACGCAAATCAGCCTGTACATGGACACTAGTATTTTGAAATCCTCTCTCTTAGGCCACCTAAGCAAGAGCAGTACTCACAGTAGGCAAAAATATAGTGTAAAGGTGTACAACTGGATTCCTTCCCAGAAGAATTCAGCCCCTTATCAGCTCTTGCTTGATGCAGCCTGCAATTAAGCTGTGATTGTATTAGTTGCAAGAGGCAAATAAGAAGTCCTCACATGAATCACATGAACACAGTTTTAAAGGCTTAACTTTAGCCTGTGCATAGCTTCACACCAGCTGTCCAGAGGGGGCAACTTTGGAAGATACAGTCATGTACCACCTGAAACCAGACAGCATTTCCAAACCAGTCACAAACAGAATACAGAAAGTAAGAAAAACACCTATAAGTTCCCAAATAATTTTGTTTAAAACAAAGCTATAATGAAATTTGTACACTGGACCACAACTGTGCAGCAGAGAGAACTGAGTACAAGCAATTTTTCGATGATGCAAAAGATGCAACAGAATCCAAATGTCTCAAGTGTTAAATCAGGGAACTGAAAAAAGAATAGGTAAAAACTCAACATTGGTATCATTAACAGAAATGAGATGCCAATGAGAACTTTTTGTCACAGCTACAAAATTCTTAAGGCAGGTCCTCAGCACTTCAAACTACTGTGCTGCCAGCAATGGCCAAAGTGATTTGTCCTTAGGCATGTAAACCCAGAATGTGACCGCTGCCAATGCTATTAATGTGAGTTTACACCAACACATTAAAGCTGAGTTCATTTAGCTCTGGCATGATGATGGGCTTTACAGAAAAACACAAACAGTGGAAGCATTTTATAAAATTGGAGATAAATTATCAGAAATGCTACATGTAAATTCAGGAATATAGTCTATGCAGAAGAGAAAAAAAATTACTTTTAAATCAGAATATGCTGTAACTGAATACAATATTCTGGATAACAATCCAGAAACACAATTTTCAAAGGGAAAATTTCACTCACCATTTTTCAGAGGTGTGAGAATGAGAGGTCTTTATGAGGGCCAGAGAGTCACACCAGAGATACTAAACTAGTGTTTCTATTTAAATAGACAACCAGATCAAACTGGATCAAACAAAACCAACTGAAAACCAAATCAAATGTAATCCACTCTGAAGTCATACCAGTTCTGTCGCTGTTAGATATTCCATATCAAAACTCCAACAGAATTTTCCTGAATAACCAAATTTAAGTTTTTCCTCCCACCCATTCTTCATTGGTAAAGAAAATCCCACAAATGTTCCTTCAGTTCGTTCCTAATAATCTTGCATGAGGATGACAACTAGCCAAACCAAATCCACATTTGTCTGTGAACTGACCTCTCTGGTCTATGGAAGTGTTTCAGTAAATAGGATCAAAAGATGATATAGCTGTATCTGCAGCAATATGCTCCATTTTGTTGCCCACCCCACCCCTACAGCTGGCAATGAGTAACCCTGATATGCTACAGCACAGGCATTTGCAAGGCACGTATTAAAATGCAATAACATAAATTGATGATAAAATACTTGTCCTTTTTTTAGTACATTCAGAAATATTTTCTGGATTAGAAAGAAAGGAAAGTAAATCAGCATAAACTTACACTTCAGATGTACAAAAAACCCCATGCTGTTTCAGGATTAACTGTGAATAGGAACCAAACAGAACAGTACCATCGTGTCCAGAAGGACTACAGCTATTCTGCCTCTTGAAAAATTGAATGCAGTTTGGGCCTTCAGAAAAACAATGCTGTAGAGTGCAGCAGAATGCTTGTTTTGGATCTCCCATTGCTTCATTACTTCCACTTGGACAGCAGCTGTGCAGCACCTTCTATGTAAAGGCTCAGATATATCATTATAGGAAACACTCTTCATGAAGCCCAATATTCATTTACAGAGGCTTATCAGACAAATCACACCAAGAAGAAGTTTACAGAGCTTTGAAGTAGAAAACAAGGTAATGTTTTTAATTCTTTTCCCTCTCTCCCTACGAAGACTAGCAATTCATCTTTTTAACAGAAAGTATCTGGGAAATGTGATTACCCCTTTTACAAATGGTGATACTATTAGTGTTGTTTCAGTTAAGGACTAATAAAGCGTACCAGGTAAATGAAGTTGACCATTAGACAGGAAAAAATCAGCTTAAAGCTCCAATTACCTTAAGAAAACAGGTCATGAGTGAATTTAGACCAAGAAATGCTCTCCTTTTTCATTAGAAAAATATTTTCTTCAAATCAAAAGCAACGAATAAGACAATCACAGATAAGGAAGTCTGTCCAGAGGATGAATAGAAAGTTTTTTGAACACAAATGGGCAAACCCTAGAATTTATTAGTAGGAGATGGACTGTGAGACAGCAATAATACGCATTTCCAATAAGGCTACTCTTATTGAAACTTACTGGAAGAAATTAAGTAACAATTTTTGAAGACATATATGGGAGAGGAATTTGTTTTTCAGACTTTTATTAAAATCTGTTAATGAAGATTCTTCTCTTGAAGCCTCTCTTGCAACAATTGACTTTATATTACATTTGCTCTTGAAATGCACTAATGAATCACCTCTGGGTATCTAGCTACTCTTAGGGTACTAAAGAACTGTAAGTGCGTGAGACCCTGCTGCTCTGAAAACTTCTCCCAAGTCCTTCAGCATGGATTAAGTAGTTATGTTGCAGCTTTTCATAATTTTCACAGGCACATATCAGTGTAAGCACATATTTTTACACAATGCTAGCTGCTAGAGACATGCTGAATTGTTACTCTTCACATGGGCTGTTCTTCGATGATAGATTTTTGGATTTGGCAATAATATTCAGTTAAATCTGTGCTTTTATACCATGATGAAGTTTCACAGATGCCAAGCACAGTTGCATTCACTGCACTAACATCCTTAACAGTCATAAGAGCACCACAGGAATGGCAGAGTCATTTTCTTTGTAACAGGGTTACTGTGTTGAAAGAGCATGTGCTTATAAATAGCGGTTGTTACAGAACTCACTTCTAAAGTAGGCTTCTGCTCAATATTAATGAGAGATGTTCAACTGTGGATTAATTGCTGATACGTATTCAGAAAAATAAGAGGCAGAAGCAATGACAGAGTGAAGTCTTCCCTTGATTTGACAAACAAGATTACAACAAACAGCTTATTACAAATGGATATATGAAATCATTCTGAGCTATTAACATTCCACACAAGGCCCTGAAGTGCCAGGATTTATCAATTCAATGATCACTAAGGCACTTACTTGAACTCTTTTGCCCGAGAACTGTTACATGAATTCAGGTACATTTTAGGAAAACAGAAGTTGAGCAGACGAAAGTTTCTCAGTTCCTTCCTTGTGACAGTGAGTCATTTCCACGCAATATTCAAGACTACTGGGTGTATACACATTACATCAGTTCCTCCATAGTTCTTGTCAGAGAATGTCTCACCTTCTGTCAGACAGATGAGGATGTGCAAGATCAACGAAAAACACACAGAAAACATGGCAAAGATGGATTTTGAGACAAACTACTTCATTATTACATCTTATTGAAAATATCTTCTCTTCGGAGAAATGCTATCCCAGTTCCAAAATTCTATCACAGAAATCCATGACGCATGATCATATTGCTGTAAAGCCTGGGGTAGCTGTGTGTGCTACACAGACAAAGGAGAAACAGTGGAAAGAACAAGCCATGCAAGGGTTAATTATTGTTTCATTTCTGTTACAATGGAAGCACAGGGAGTTTGGAAAGATTCCTTGAAATACAGCATACCCGGAAAACCAGGAGCTGTGTGTGCTAGTCCTTATAATCCATAAAGTTGGAAGCCACATAGCTGTGACAGAGGTAGGCTTATAATGAAGCTTTAGAATGAAGAGTTCTGTGCCAAATTTTTCGAGGTATTGAGAGCACTTTTCCACTCAATTTGTCATTAGGAATAAAAGCTTGTTTTCCTAGACTATTGTGCACATTTAAAAGGAGGGAAAATAGCTGTAAAGGCAATAATTAAATTGCCATCAAGAACTCTACTGTATTGGGGTGCTATATCTGTGGATAGAATATTCAGACTCTGCGGTATCAAGATGCTACAGAAAGTTCAGTAATATGATGCCATGTTATCCTTTTCCTTCTCAAAGCTTTATCTTTGCTATATGCTATAGGATCCATTCATCTCACTCTCCTAGGAAAGAAAGCTCCAGGAAGTCTGGCTGGAAAGGCAGCACATAAGTAGTCCAGGCTCTTTAGGCTACATAATTAATGTGAATAGCTTAACAACTCGGGTTATTCCAAGCACTGTGGCAACAAGTTCTTGCTTTTAAACACCTATTTCCAGGCTTAGTAGCTGAAGCATTCTGAGGCAATCCAGGATAGCGTCACTGAAGTTTGAGGGGACTCAAATGTTGCCAGTTTTCAGTGAAACAGGGATTAGCATTCAGTAAGGTTTCCATCTGGTAACTCATGTTGTTTTTATCCCATGGATCTGTTGAATTATTAGGGTTTCAGGTTTCAAAGTATTTGTAAATTGCTGTAACATACAGCATGACATTCTGCCAGTCCGGACGCTCAGTTCGCACCATTTCATTGATGTCCTGTCACAGAAAACAGATTGGTCAAAACCAGGAATGACAACCTTGTCAGTTATGTGGTAGTGTTTTTACAAATTCCTGCGAATGGTAAATCTGTCTCACAATTTAAAGCACTGATGAAGAAAGCTCTGTTTTCTTCCATATATCTTTGTATTGCTAAAAAAAGGTAAACAGCGATGAATAGTGTATCTGTAAATACGTATTTTGTTGACTTAAGATTGAAATGTCTAATGCTGTGCATGCAGGAGTTGTCCCCCACTTCGTACAATACAGCAGACAAGACTTCAGTGTTCACATACCCCCTCCACCAGCCTCCGAGTGAATGCAACCTATGTAGAAACTGTGAGCACAGAATCAAGGCTCAGATATTAACTGAAACAAAAGCTCCTATCAGGGTAAGAGTCTCCAATAAAGAACTGAATCCCTTTTTACAGCAGACTACTGAACTTTTGATTACTTTAGATGTATTTTTGAGTAAAGATGCAAATAAGAAGAAAGTTTCCTACCAATATGGGTCTATCCAAGACATATGGGTTTGTGTCAAACTGATCAGCCAGTTCACACGTTTCATAGTAATAGTCCACCAGACTGTCAGTGAATAAGCAGCATAAACAAAGCCTGACCTATCCTTTTCAGCACATGTACAAGGGAAAACAGAATGATGTAGTTTCTAACAATTTTTGTTTACTGTAAGGTTCTGGTTTGTTACCTTTGGGTCCAGGAACCTCCAGAGCTCACAAAGAGAAAGCAGTTATATTATTTTCCACAAGGAAGTAGCTAAACGCTTTCTTACTCAGGAAGCAAATAACTTCCCCTTACATTACCATTACTATATAGATACAGGAGTTTTCACACCCTTTTTCACCTTTCACCCATCAACAAAGAAAAATAAAAAATCCACAAATATACATGGTACACACTGCATACGTAGGTATTAAAAGGAAACTAAATCCTTATGATGGATATAATTTGCGCTTAGAAGATTTAGTTCTATTCACTTTGCCTTTTTAGAGCATCTGTAATTATGTACATGACAAAATGAAAGGACAGACAGTAAACATTTAGACTGAAGATGAATTATGCAAGAACTGCGGCAGTTATTTTCCACAATCTAGTTCTTACATCAGCACTTGGTAAGAAACTTCCATGTTTCAAGTCACTGACAATGCCTAAGTACGAAAGCCCAACGGTTGCACTGCCATTGTCAGCAAATATAATCTTGGGGGACAAAAGCGCTGATAAGGATCAAGGCAAGTGTTATCTTTAAAGATGTGTGACTCTGTTGTATTATTAGTTGCCAACTATGGCAGCTCTGTTAGAAATTAGGTTACAGAAGTATCAGTTCAGTATCATTTCTGATACTGGCAATTTTAGCTGGGAGGCTCCCAATTCCACACCTTCAGGTAGCTTCCTTTTCTAGTACTGTTGAAGTCTAGTACTGTCTAGTACTACCCTGTTGAAAACTAATTCTTTTAAGCTTCAATTTGTATAAGAAAGCTTATTATAAACAATAATTTTTACAAAAGCTTACAATTATTTACAATGATGACAAATTAAAAGTCTAAACTTGACAAGTAGATTCTGACTTTCATATTACACTGACTAAAAGAACAAATTACATAGCTTGATTTCTACCTCCAGAATCCCAAAAAAGCCAAATAATTTGAAAGTAGGTCAGAGACAGGAGAGAATTAATGAATTCTTGAAGACTGTATCATATAACTATTTCTCAAATACATTGCCTTTAGTATTATTTCTTATGATACTGAGAGATGAGTTTTGGTGAATCTTCCTTTTATACCTCAAGAGTTTATATGCTATAGGCTATCAGCTTTTCTTGCTATCAGCTATTAGCTGCTTTTGCTGCAGCTGGTGCTGGACTACAGGTCTGTATCTCAGCCACTATTTAATGCAAAACCCGTGTAAAGCTTAAGTTATTGATGACCGTGGGTTTATTAAACAAAGCCACTGGGATAGGGAGTATCTTTTATGTTTTTCACTCAAGTATGACACAGAGGCAATAGCAACTAGCTAAGCTCATCTGCTGCTATTCTTAAGTATAAAGCAATATAATGTTTCAAAAGTACAAAATAGAATAATTTGATTTCTATAAATGGGTCATCCTTCATTCAGTATGCATTTAAAACTTACCAGAGTAGATTTGATGCCAACACTTTCAGCTGCCTGAAAAGCCAAAGTGAAATTTCTTCTCTGTTAGAACATAACATAAAAACATGTTAGAAGCCAAGGAAGTATTCCTTAAAGCATAATAAAGTGGTGCTATGAACGTTCATAGTAATGCTGCTACTTTTGCTTCAAATGGAGTTTGTTGTTTGAAAATGGAAAATTTGTATTAATTCCTCATTCAGAAGATAGTGCTGAAAAATCACTGTCAGTGAAGAATGAGTTAAAAATTCTAAAGAAGAGAGTATTTATTCTTTAAAAAGCATAAATATTCTCATGTGCTAGTAAAGTAAAGTATTCTTGTATTTTTTTAGGATGCATTAATAATACATCTCCAGGTAACACACCATTAGGTACTAACTGTAACACTAAGAATACATACAGCCAACTGCAGTCTTGACATCTTCTAGTTTACCTTTATTTGATACTATCACTTGAGAAGAGTATTACATTCACTTATGAGTATGAGAAAGTAGGATGAAACAACATCCTTTTGATATTGAAAGAGATGAACAAAACATGTCAAGAATCAAATTTGATGGATTTAAAATCTTTAAGCTTAGGCACTCCTTGCTTCAAAAACCTGACCTGAAAACGCTTTCCAAATGTTTGGGTTAAATAAAATGCCTCAGACTTAAATTTATGAACTTTTTATGTTTGTTTGTTTGTTATACCTGTTCCAAAGTTTTGTTTAAACCAATGTTCTAATAATATTAAAAGCTTATAACAAGAATAGCATCAAGGTAGTTTGAAGTGTTTCAATTATGAACCCTAGTAACATTGTTTTTTTGAAAACTTAAATTTGGTCAGTCTTCTTTATTAACTCCCATTAATGATATAGTTTCACAGTCCCAGCAATTGGATTTTTAATATCTTACCTTGTCCTGGCTATTTAGTTCTTGATAAGGAATATGGGCTGGGAGGTAAGTATGGAGGACTGCACAGAAAGCCAAACCATCATTCCAGCTACTGCTGAAGTTCGTTATGTCGATATTCTTGAAGGGGAAAAAAATATAAACAACATTAAAATCATAACCTAGCAAGTGTTAGTTCTACCAATCCAACAGTTGTGAGGTTTGTTTGGTTGCTTGGTTTTTTTAAATACCTTTGAAGAAATCAGCAGAGAAAGCAAACAATCTAATACTGTGGTAAGAAACCAAAATGCACTATTACAGAGATCAACAGAAAAAAAATGTAGTGATAAGGAAGTTAGTTACTGCAATCTTGCACTCTTGATTATTCAGTTCCAGTAGAAAACTCAGTGGCACTGGTAAAACACACCTCCCGAGACTGTGTTCATGACTGTAAAAAGTCATCCCAGTCCAGAAGAGTTCTGAAGAAGATGCCTCTGTGACCTGCTAAGTTACTGTATGCTTGGCTGCTGGCAGTCAGTGGTACAGAGGCTAGGTGGACAGCAGTCTGTTTAACTGAGAAACAACCAGTAATAATAACTCACAGTTTACCTTTCAGACTTTTATGGAGAAATATAACTATTCTTTCAACATCTAACTTGGCTGGGCTTAAGCAGACACTAACCAGCTCCCCTATTCATTTTTTCATGTGCCAGGAACTGCAACCTCCAGCCAGAGAACTGCAGAAACACAATGACACAAGTCAACCATTCATCTGAGAGCCATTTAATCATCACCTGCCTTTGACAAGACACTAGAACTCCTCACGCCTAATGCAGAAAACTCCACCCAGAGTTGGTGTTACTGTGCCATGCTGGCTGAGAACCAAGGCAGTTGTATTTCTTGTCAAAGCAATGATTTGGATTACAAATGGAAAACAACAGAGGGAAAAAACAAAACTCAAGAATGTCTCCATTTCCTGCTCAGCTTTAGCACTTTTTATACAAAGTCCACCAAACACAGGTTCAAGCGTACGTGCTGAGGCTCACAATGCCCAGGGCAGTGGTCTGAGCCTTGCTGGCCGTGCCGCTGCCTGCCTGCAGACGGAAATGTCATTGTTGGAGACCCCCAGTCTGTGGGAATGTGTTCTTCACACAGCTTCCTCCAGCCACTGGGATGGGAAAATGTAACAGCAAAAGGAAAAAAAAAAAAAGCAGCTCTCTCTCCTTTCTCCTCAAGAGAGACAGGAAATTGGGTTTAAATTAATGCAACACGGTACAAGGCTTTAAGGAAAAAAGGGGAAAAATACTAAATTTTTAGAGCCAGTAAATTCCTACTTGTGCCTGTTTACAAAGTAACTTCTCAGAAAATTCTCTCTCCCTAGTCTGTAACCAATAATGCCTGAGATCACATCTGGACCACTAGGATGGATAAAGGCAGGGAGAGGGGCTTTTTCTTGTCACAGTCATCTGTGGCAAGCTAGTTAGAAAGAAATCAAATGTGAATGGCCATGTATCCTTTGCTACCCAACCTACCGAGGGAGAAAGAACTTCAATCCTGGCTTTCACCCCTTGGCTGAGAGTCTCCCTCTTTCCCCAGGATGGGCAAGTGATGTGGAAAAGGGAGGAAAAAGATGTCCGTTGGCATTGTCACAGCTAAATTAAACACAGATCTCCTCAGATGTAAATGCATGCTTTGAGCCAACTAAAGAACTTTGAGCCAAAGAAACCCTAAAATCATACTAGTTAAAGCTACTGGAGAGCATCAGCAAATTTTTAAGTCTCAAGACTACAAGGATATATATGACATTCCTTATTACAGTAAGGAGGAATGCTGAAGCACTGGTGAATCTGGTTAACAGTTTTTAACCCACCAATTTCCAATCTAGTGAATTAATGTTGGATATTGCTTCAACAAGTACCTGTTGAATTGGTATTATTGCAGCATATATTCTATTTACCATAGACCATGAGTCCATTAAAGCCAGTCACCAGTCACTACAAATACAATGAAGCTTGGTAGTACCTTGTCTCACAAAGGTTACAATGGTTTTTTTCTCTCCCAGGTTATTTATTTATTGGAAACTTCAGTAACAGCTTGAACCTAAACACCAGCATCACTGAAGCACAGATGAGAACTTGGTACAGAAAGAGGGACGGAAGGGCACACAGCTGCAACATGAGAACAATAGCTTCTATTGGAAATGAGCACAAAGAAAGGAGAAGCAACCAAAGCAATGCTCTTAAAGCAATGAGCTGGAATAGTGATCTTTGGAACTGTCAGGATGGACATCAACAGGTAAGAACGCAATCATCAAAATTAGAAAACAGGATGCTGCAATGATGTGTGTGAGATCACCAGACTATACCTGAGGTTTGACACTGTGGATGAAGAAGGAAGACTTGTGCTCAGAATATATGAAGAAAATCATTGCAAGGTATCAAAACAGTCTGGGTGCACTAAAAAATAGACCTACAGAACTACTTGGGCTGAAGACAACTCTTCACTTGATGTAAAAACCAGAAGGATTGCTTACCTCTAAAATCTAGAGACTTTTTAATATTTCTGTAAGTATATTCCCTCATCCTTACACATGAGCAAGAAAACCAGGATAAAGTTGTGATAAAAATGACAGATTAAACTAAACCAAGAGGAAGTCATCTTCCCTCAAACATTATGGTTGCATAAACTAAAAAAAGTAAAAAAACCCAAGAAAAACCCCAAAACCACTTCAAATAGTAGTAGTATCCATACAATGTTGAATTTTGAATATAAGCACTGGGGAAAAGGGCCACTTTATGAAGTTAACCTACAAACTTGATTGTTTCTCAAAAAGAGCTTGGAATACCCTATTTTTCTAAATCTTCTTGGAGGGTCCAGCTTTTATTATTAAGACAACAAGCAGAAAACAAACCCATCATCCAAGAAGCTTAATGTATTCAGAGAAGCCGAATTAAATACAACGGAAGGAAACAATTAAAAGGGACTGGTTTCTGTTTCCAATTGCTCTGAGCATTATGAATTATTATTACCTCTCAGACTAAAAAAAGTATAATATTGGTCAGACACTAACAAACAAATCTAGAAACTGGACAGATTGTAATTTAAACTGAAAATTTATTTTTTTTAAGGAGGGCTTTGAGCACAAAACTGGCACATTTAAATACAGCACAATTTCATTTCCCAAATGCTTTTAACTACTTGTGGTTTTCTGAAAAAGCCTGGGCAGTATAATGAAATCAATCTTGCATTAAGCTCTTATTTCTCAAAGAATTGACGGTAAACAGAACATCAGCCTAAAATCTCTGACATAATTTCTTCTTTACTGCTTTTATTAAGTAATTGGCTCTATTAAGAGAATTCTGCTGGAATCTAATCTGGATTTTTTCTTCAAGCCATTTCAGACCACAAAGTATTAAAGCAATGGAAGGACATACTCTCAGATAAATTGTCAAATGACGAATAAGCCTTTCTAGAGATAGGTGAACTGCAAGGAGAGTTATCAATCCTTGTCAATGTTTAATACTTCAGAGGAGAGTGAAGTCACTTCTTGTACATGGGAGAGATTGTTTTTAAAAAGGCAATTCTAACAAAAGGAGTTGAGCGAGTGGCTGTTGTCACAAGAAGATCTGTGGAAGACACTTTCCAATAAGGAATAAAAAACAGAGTCAAACATTTGTAAGACTTCAGTTCTAGAGGCAAGAGGATAAGATAACATTTTACATAGCCAAACAGACCAAATGCTGTAGTCCATTCTACAGCTATGACAAAGAGGAGAGAAAAAGATGGTAGGCAACACCCTGGTGGATCCACAACCAACAAACGTTTCAAGCATGACTCAAGCTCCTATTAAATTGCGAAGTGCAGAGTAGGAGCAGTCACCACAAAATGAGTAGCCCCTTAAGCTACATATTAAGAAAGAGTAAGAAGATTCTTTCTGAAACAAGGCTGAAATGTAATGGGAACAACAACTGAAAAAAATTAATCTATCAGGGTAGGCTGAAATGCAGTAGTAGTTAAACAGTAAATGAACTGGATTTGAACATGAATCAGAAGTGCATCTTGCAGTAAAGAAGGCAAACTGTACCCTGGGGGCATCACTAAAAGTACAGCCAGCAGAAGGAGGGCTGAGATTCTTACATTTTACTGGACCCTGGTCAGCCTACACCTCAAATACCGTACAGAGCTTTGGTCCCCCCAGTTTAAAATAGTCACTGAAGAATAAAAAAATGGGTCTAGCAGAGAGTTACCAAGATGATTAGATGGTTAGAGAACTCAACAAATGAAGAAAGGGTGATGGAATTTGGTTTATTCAGCCTAAAGAAGATTTAGGAGAGTTGTAATCAGAGTATTCCAATGCCTAAAAGGCAGTTATAGAGAAGGTGGAGGTACTCTCTTCACGAGGACACATGGTGACAAGATGCAACAGGAATAATTTTTTTCCTGTGAAATTCTGGAATTTCTGTCCACATATAATAAAAAAGTCTTCACTGTGAAACAATAAAACATTGTAATAGTTTGCCCAGAGAGTGGAAGAATCTCCCGCAGTAGAAACATTCTAGACTGCTTAACAGGGCTCTGTATAACATCAACCCAAGGTCTCTCCCAACTTATGCCTTTTCTAGAATTCATAATTTTAAAGTGTTTTTAACCAGTGTAGTGCTAATTTTGAAATTGTTTCCTCTTGCTTTTTGCAATAATCCTGAATTAACTGAGGGTCTTCTACAGTCAGCGAAAATACCCCTTATTTAAAAAAAAAAAAAAAAAAAAAAAGAAAAAAAGCAAGAAACAACTATTAACTGTTGTAACCCAGTGAATCAACTCTTGCTCCGACTCGAAAACTCCACAGCTAAATCCTGCAAACATCAAAAACCCCAACTACAGAAAATGTGGTTTCTAACTTACAGTTCCAAACGAAGAACAAAACTATGTGAACTATCACTTCAGCAGACAGCCACAGCTGTCTTCAATTTCCCTGAACTATATATATTACAATCTGAGCAGAGGCACATACTGCATAGCAGCTATTTGTCCATCCCTTGCTCTGCACAAGGAGGAGAGGTTCCCACATCTTAATTCAGTTTGGCTCAGAAATGAGCTAGGACATGGAGAAAATAAAAACATGTGTCTATGTCTCTGTTGTATTGGTTAACAAGATAACCAGGCTGAGGAAGCAAAAGCATTGATATGATTCGGTACTATAATATATTAAAACAAGATTTGAGGTGTAATTGTACAGACCTTGGCAGGTTTCTTTGCATGGCAGAAAATTACTGCTAAAAAGCTTTTAAAGACATATACACACACACAAGAGTATCCATTTAAAAAATTACAAAACTAAAACTGCAAAATAACTGCTATCCACATTCCATTGAATCAGGATTCAATGATTCTCAAATCATGGATATAAGTCGAGGCTATCAGTACTTCTGGCAGTAGGCAAGAATGTAGAAGTATTTCTGCAATAGATTAAAACGCAGTCCCAACTACTGCATCTTCAATCCTAGCTTTTGAAAAGGCAGCAAATGGCAAATACAAACTATCAAAACCCTTAAATATTGACTGTTCAAGCTGCTTTCCATCCCAAAGACATGTTACTTCTCAGTGTTGGCACAAAAAAACCCGACAATAAAAGGAGTGGTCATACTCGAAAGACCACAATAATAGCTTCAGACATTAACATGTGAAGCACTTACAGAAACACAGACAGCCTCATAATTTATTCTAAATATTATCATAATTAAGTCTAGCTAGTTGACATTTCTCTTGTATTAGAATTCAATCCAAACAGAAAAAGGAAGCATGTCCTTCCTTAACTCAACAATTTTTGGCTAAAGCATCAGAGCTTAAACCAAGGAGAGAAGTGTTTTGGCAGCCTGACTACTTTGATGAATCTACCAGACAGCACCAGGGACATCACGCACACCATGGAGTCATTATTTGAACACAGGCTGACATAAGCACACACTCTTGGCCTCTTTTAGTGCTTTTTAAGAAAAACAATATAATACTTGGAGTAGAATACAATCTTGCTCAGTGTTGTTAGAAACACGTGTATGTAAGAACAGGCTTAAAAAAAGGCAACCCAAACTATCTTTTAACTTTAGCATTGTTATTCTACATTTATTACCTGAGTACAAATGAAACCATTGCCTGATTTCAAGGTGCGTTCAGCATAGCATTAGGTATACATACATTCCTACCCAATCACATTGCTCAGTCACTAACAATTTTATTGTTTATTGTTGCCATGTAGATAACAAGTTTTAAAGTTGAAGTAAAACATGTAGCTTTGGAGGTACATGAGGTAAAACTTAGGTGGTCTTTCCGGAAAAAAAGCAGCATTGCATGAATTAGAGGACAGGTACCACAAGGTCTTCCAGTGTATCTGTAATTAGGAAGCATGGAAAGTGTAGAGAAAGGTTAAAACCCCCCTAATTTAGTCTATTCTTGCTGCTATCTTGGAACAATTGATTTTTGGTTTCAGAATTTTGGAAGTGAATTATCTCTCAGAATGCCGACAAAAGATGGAAACTAAATTGAAATACTGCTATAGATAAGAATGGATAAGGATGTGCATATCTTGTTTATTAGTCCCCTTCGTAACATGCAACATGCATGCTCACATCCTTTTTCATATTTTTATTAGTTGCATAGTCAAAATGAAAGTAGCTGAATTCCAGCTAGGGTAAACGCTCCATAACAGCTACATGGAATTACTTTATGCTTTGAAGACATCTGGAATTTATGATCATTTTATGACACTGCACATAGAGAGCCAGGAGGATTCTATTCTCTCTGGAAAACGCAGCACTTGGCACTGTGCTCTGAATCAGTATGTCAGACCCTGAACAAAGCTAACACATTAACAGATTACAAGTGTTTTGTGCCTGTTCATCTGAACGCTAAAGGTGACTCCTCCTTTATCTAAATGCTTAAAAACTCCACCCTTATCTTAAGAGAGCAACTCTCCTCTTTCACGGCTGAGGGATCTGTTCAGCCCTGAACATAATTACACTCAGTAACTTAGTGACTGCAAGACTGCCTAGACTGAACAGGCTCTAAATGAAAGTTAATACAGAACCTGCCTGCTATTAGTTCTTTAATGACCTTCTGCAGATCACCATTCTCTGCCCTAAGCTTCAAGGAGAAATTCTGCTTGAAAACAACATGCAGACAGCAGGTCTACTGAAAGCAACAATTAGTAAAAGCCATACAGTTTTTTACATCAGGAAGAATTTCTCTTGTTTTCATGGGCTATTTTAACCTTATTCTTTTATTGAGGTACTCTTTAAAAAATATCAGATTTGGAACACAGTTGAATATTGTTTAACAACTACATTTCAAAAAATCTGGCCATTTATTTCCTTCCAAATTTGCCTAAATAAATCAAGTAAACTGCACAAAGAAGTCATTCATTATATTTTTTTTCAACAGGATTATATATTAGCTTGTTTATCATAATGCCTTCACAAAAGAGAAAGTCTTAAGACACCTTTAAAAATTGTGCTGTGTTTAACTATGTATTTGTCAGAGATGGAAATACGAATAGACACAATTAACAAAAGCACTATTCTCAAACAAAACCCTCCTAAGACTTCCCTTTTCTTTTTATTGTTTCCAAGCTATGGTTAAACTTTTCTAGGTCATTTTATAACTTGTTACAGACTCAATTTGCAAGTATTTTTCCTTTAACCTGTTACATTTATAAGTAAATAAGTAAAACTGATTTAAATTGGTAACAGGACAGAAACTGGTGACTAGATAGAAACTGGACCTACTACTATTCCTACAGAGAAAAAGGCTAGGATATTTAGGACTTATCTGTTCTGTGTGGCTCATACAGCAGCTCAGAAGACAGCTGGTCAGTCAGCATGCAAGTAGGTCTGAAAGGCATGTGTTAGCTCTGGGCTAAGGCAAACACAAGTGAACATTGGTATAAAGAAAAACAGAAGTTATAATGATGGGAAACGCTGGGAATAAAAGGAAACTGTGACAAAGTCTAAGAAACGAGGAAGAGCTGGAGGTAAGAAAAGGTACCCTGTCAATATCTGGGTGACAGGGAAGGAGGAAGAGAGCTTGAGTCCCTTAAGTAGAATTAATGAGGGAGATATTCATTATTCTGATGCTTGCTCACTGCTTGTTGGGTTTGAATCCATGTAGTTTTAAAATAAAATTGAAACTAAGTGAAGTTTCCATTAAAAAAAAAAAAAGTTAATCCTTATCTGGTATTGATAATATTGCTGAGATGCCAGAAAGCTGGATAAGCACTATTCACAAAGAATGCAATACTGGAAATGTTTGAAACATTCAAACACCACTAACATGGTCTTCAGCCAGAACTGAATTTCGGGGGATGCTGAAAATAATCAAATTCAGTACAACACAGAAATGATAAAAAGCGACTGTGCGTAAAGCAAAAAACATTCTTCTCCAAAAATTAACTTCATATAACCTGCTGATATTATCTTACTCTTTCAAAAGAAGGCATGCATTGGCTTCTACAGATGCTGTATGATATGGTTTCTCAGTAGCAACACAAGCAGAGAACCATATTGCAGCTGTTGAAGCAAGTAAAGTAAGCCTCAAAACCTATTCGTCTATTAAGTGTTTGTAAAACTCAAGTAATTAGAAGCAGCAATCTATAGAAACAAAAGCATGCTCTTGCATGTACACACAACTACAGAGTGAAAAGTCTGGAATACTTTCTTTTAGAGATAAGGAAGCTGTCAAAGTCATCTTTCGTTTCAAGACAATATGGGAAAATATTTTTGCATTTAGTTTTAGAGGATTTATAAAGAAATATAACATCCTGCCTTTCTTAAAATGTGGGGAAGGAGAAAGGCACTTTCCACAAAGAAGCTTATCCTCAGAAATAGCACAGTTTAGAGCTAGACGTGCCACAGGAAGAGGGGGGAGGGCTTATATCAGAAGCCTGTCCATTGTACTGAAAGACGACTTTTCCTATGGATGGACGATCATCCTGTTATGTGGCTTTCCACTTCCTCCTGCATTGTGAGTCTCGAGTCATGGAAAGAGTAAAGTTCTTAAACTGAGGATTGTGTTGGGAACTCCAAACACTTTCAATACAAGTTAACCAAACAAATACATCATGGTCAGACTATTAACATCCTGGTTTAGTTCACTGAAGCCACTATTCTTTCGAAAAAATAATGTAATCAGGAGAGCTCTGGATAGTTATCTTGGTAGTTCTTCTGGCTTCTGATAACTACAGTAGAAAGCCAAGTTCAAAATGCAAGACAATAAAACCATCAGGAAACAAACTGTCCCTAAATAGAGGCTAAATGGGAGCACACTGAAAGATTAAAAAAAACCCAAGCTGTAAAAAAATACCTCTGAAATCCAAGCAGTGGTACTCTAACTGCATGTGGGAGACACTAATTTAAACCTTGAGTTGCTAAAGGTTCAGTTACAGTTTGAAAAATGCAATCTGTAAAAGGCTGGTTTAAAGTTCCTCAGTAAGAGGTCAGCTGCCCCCTTAAGAAAAAAGCTATTATCAACTGGAGCAAAGTGACTAAAGAGCTATTAATGTTAGTTAGGTTAGGACTCGTAGCATGTGTTCCGAGAAGAGAGTACAGTACATACCAGTGCCACTGCAATCTATGCAGTCAACTGTGGAGCAGCCAGGTTTATGCCATTGGCAGATTCTAATGTGTTGCAGCTACAAGTATGCTACATTAAACAGCTCTACAGTTACCTGATACCCTTCTGTTTTTTTCTGGCACCACTTCAGCAAGGCGTTTCTCTTGGATCCTCCATATTCCCTTGCTAGGGCAGACAAGGGATCTTTCCTCTCTTCCCTAGGAACAAGGCAGAAGTGCAACTTAGAGCTTGTACCGTATCTTTTGCAACAGAAATATATATTCTAAAAGCTTAAAAAAAGAGGACAAATTACTGTCACAGTGAAAGTAGCAGAGTACATTACTGACTGAAAAACCGAATACACAGGAACACCTGCAGACTTGAGAGTTATTTTGGAGTAATCCTCTAGCAAATTATGTTTCTTTTCCCTTTAAGCATTTTTTCCTAAGTGTTTCAACCCCAACGATATTTCTTCTAAGAGTCCAGAAAATGAATCTCACAACATAGTAAGTTCCAGCTTGAACCATTAAGCTAACTCAAGTGACTTTATTTTGTATTTAGAAAGAGAATAAACTGATGCTATCTCTTTTGCATATTATGGCTGACTACAAATGTCACCTTGAAACAAGTTTGCATATTAGCAGCATAGTGTTAACAGAACATTTGCCTGCGATCTGGAGTTCTCCAAAAAGAGGGGAGAGATCTGACTAGGCTGATCTGCCATTTGCTATCCCAGCACAATAAAAGCTATCAGTTCATTTCACTTCCAGTCTGTCAAGCTATCTTAAGTAATTTTTTCTCTAAGGAAAAACTGGGGAAGAAAAGAACAATCGTACCTGATTTGGCAATTTTTAAACACGAATCTTCCAATATAAGCATCTCTTTACCAGGCTTCAGAAATAAGTGCTTAGATTAAAAAATACATATTATAAAAAATTATTACTTTTGTAGTGGCCTAGTCACATGATTTAGTATTTCTATACTCTACTGAACAGTCTTTAACAAAAAGACTAGGTATTACACTGCTATGAAGCTCAGTTACAGGGCATAAAGTGTGCCAGAATTTGTCCTTATTTTTAGTAAGTTCCATTTGGAAAATTCAAATGAGACAGCCGTCAGTGAATCCATACTGCAAAGACTTCCTGCCATCTTCTAAAGAGCTCCATGCAGATGTGAGAATCTCACAACATCCACAAAGATGATACCCTATGCTACTCCTTTTGACTATTTCCAAAAGGATATACAGAGTATATACATTCACTCTTAAATCTTCAACTCTTTGTTCTTTATAACCCACTTGGTGACTGGAAAGACGGCTGGAATGTGGAAATACATAGTCTATTCAGTGGATTCTCTGCTGTAGATTTAGAGGTTGCAATTCTCTGGGTCCTGCTAGGGAAAAAGAAAGCATCCACGGAATGTGGATTTCTTCATGCATGTGTGCTGCTAGCAGAACACCAGAGACTGTTCTACTTATCAGCATCTGTTACTATGCATAAAGGAAGAGAACATGTACTAACATACAACAAAACATTATAAGGCACTAATCTTAAGTATATGTATTGCAATTTGTTTAGCTTTCTTCCTTGAAATACAGATGGCAACATCTCAAAGTTGATTAGAGATAACATTTGAAACATCCATGAAAATATATGCACAGCAGAACAATAAACAGGAAACAGTAAGTGCCTTTCAGCATGTAAGACAGCAGTATGAGCCTTCAAACCTAACTGCTAATCTCAGAGAGAGTTAACATGACAAGGAAGTTGCTAATTGTGTATTTTAAATGCGAAATAAATTATCTGCATAGGTTACTGTATCTACCACACAGCTAGAATAATGCTTCAAGAAATTCTGTATTTCAGTTCTTAAATCAGCATATTTTTCAACAACCCAAATGTGTATTTTTTTCATTGGTGACTGAAAAAAAATGAGATCCCATATTCAATCTACAATGAAGATTATCCAACACTATGAGAACTTTAGAACAGAGATTGAGGACAACATAGGAGAACCTAAATTAAAAGCTCCCTCTCTATGCTAAACATACTGTTTAGACATGATGGAGCTGTACAGCCTGTTCTCAAATTCCAGTAAGAGCACATGGTTTATATCAGGTTCTTACAGTTATGAAAACACTGCTGAGAAAAATAAACTAATATAAGTTGTATGGAGATAATGAGAAATGGTTTGACATATAAATCTTACAAGTTAGTGTATTAGGTCAACTGCATTCCAAATCAAAGAGCCAATGACATTTCAAGTAGAACAGGGAACAGTAAACTGCAAGCATTTGTTTTAGTGAACTATTGCAATAACAGTTTAATTTACAGCATCTTTCAGAAAAAGGCAGGGGGGAAAAAGAGAAGATCACATAACACATCAAAGTCCAACAGAGACATTCTAAGGACGGTTACATAGAGTGTGTGGGCATCACTGCACACCCACTGCTGCAGATTCCTCTGCTAAGGCTTCTTGCAGTGCTTAGGATGGCAGCCAATGTTGAGCAGCTTAGTAACAATATCATAATTATAACTGTATAATTTTGCCATGAAATGCCACACTATTTGCTACAGTCTGCAGACTGCCATCAACGCAATTTTATACATTATAAGTTCAGCGTCATATACAGGTAGTTTAGTCTTTTTTTTTTCCATTTATAGACGTACTCAGACTAAATTTAGGTGCTACCACACAAGATTAATTGCTGCTGGTGAAGTAGCCACAGATCCAAACTCAATTCAATTTGTGCCCAGTGAAAAGAAAGCAGCACTGAGACATGTCTCAGCTCATTTCAGGGAAATTGTTTTCAACAGCATGCACAGCTGTAAATAACTTTACAATTGTATAATCTAATTATTGCATATTGCAAATGTCTCAGAACATTAAGGGTTTAATATTTCTGCTGTACACAAGCTTTGTCAGGAAGCTCTGTGTGAAATGGTCTTGAGAAAGTAATTTAACTTTGGTCTGCCAGTTTCCCTATCTACGAAGCAGGGCTAACTACATACGTCACTTGCATAACAGGGAGGCTTAAATACTTTGAAGTCCTTTGACTGATAAGACTACAGATAGGAAAAGTTTTAAATTTATCATAGACGTATCTTTTTATCTTATTAATGAAAGGGGGTTGCCTGGCCATTTGTTACTTACACCTGCATTATGATGTCATCTGTGAGACAAATAAACCAGAGCCATTCACTCCTGGCTATTTTGAAGATCAGTGTTTCTGGTGTCTGGAATTGAGACCTAGTCATGCTACTTGCTGTCTTCAGCTGTGATTACAAGAGGTAAGGTTTATCATGGGGTCTCCCTGGGTTCATGCCACTCTGAAACATTTGTTCAACACGCTGTAAGCTTATTTCTTGAATTTGGCCCCATGGTATTTTTGAACTGATAAGCGACACGCCTTACCTTGGTTTTCTAGTGCAGCATAAAGTTTTGGTATTAAACTCGGAAGTTCTATAACGCCTAACTTCTGGTCTAAATTTTAAAACATACACTGAGCTGCAGAAAACACCTTCTGAAGCTCTCAGAATTACTGAAGATCATTATTGTAGGGATGGCAGTAAAGTCTGCAGTCCTAGTGCCAATATTATATACTACACCTAATCAGAGAGATAGCTGTGAAATTAACATTTCAGTGCACCACAAAAAGCGGTTCTTACCTTATTCGACTTCTGGTAGTAGGGGTGACTGATGCTGTAGGAGAAGATGAGAGTGACAGTTGTGGTGAGGTGGTACCCATTGCCATGAGAGATGCTGGAGATGCTCCATCAGGTGCACTGATATCCCGCTTGATTTCTTCACTACTTCTTCGAGAGACTAAGTGGGAAAATGCCCATAGATTTATCATATGCGGATGTTAAAACTTTCAAACAAATTCTCACACTCTGACAAGCATCAGTTCAAAACTGATGCATAGAAACCTAAATCCAATACTATGCTTCAACGTTTTTCCGGGTACTTTCCACTTCAGAAATATCAAGGGTTTAGATGGTGCTACCAACAGCTATGAGCAGGCCTGTATCTTGAAGCAAAGACAATCTGATGAATGCATCTTAATAGAATATTGCTAATTCCATTTGAAGGCTTTTATGAATAAGAAGGAATTTTAACACCAAACTATTTGACTTTCTCTAGTCCATGTGTTTATGTTACTGAGCTTCAACTAGTTAAAAAAAAAAGAAACCCCAAAGCAAAACATTTGAGAAAAGACAGCTGAGCTATTTCCACTTCATTTTAATCAGGAACTGGCATGTATGTGATGCTTTGGACATTAATTAAACATCATCCATGAGCATATAAAAGACTGGCCTGAGACTACTCAGCCACATTCTACAGAGCTTGCTTCATTTCAAAGAACAAACAAGATTTCTTTTGTATGAAAGCACAAGCATTACACTTTGCAAAATGGATTTTGGAAAGGTTGTATTTTTTCTAGATGGAAGAGTTTCCAGTTAAAAGTATGAGCTTTGCCTTTTATACCTAAACAGTCACCACTGTTTATACTTGGGCAAATCTAAAATACAATTCTCCATATATATACATATATATGTGTGTGTGTGTGCGCGCATATGTATGTATGTGTGTGTGTGTATGTATATATCTGAAAGATTTATTTTCTAATTACTTAGGGCAAGTAATTAATTTATTAATACCAGACACAAGAAGATGGAGAAAAAAACACTTTTGGGTGGATTTTTTTTTTTTAGGACACATTTTTAGGACAAATCAAAATAAATGTAAACGCATTTTCTTCTTGAAACCATTTGCACAAATATAGGGTTTTTTAAGAAGTATTTATCTCCAGTTGCTTCTGCCTAGTTCTTTAAAAGTGTCATTTTCACAGTATCACACTATTTGTGCTATAAATCTCACAGATCTGTTTTTAAAAGTCCCTGCTGATACCAAGACGCCAGTTTGATAGTAAACTAACACTGTACATAAACTTCTAATTAGCAAGTCTGTATTTTAAAAACCCAAAGTTAACATCAAATGTGCAGCAACCACTCTGAGTAATACTGAAGGATATTGGTGGATGATGCCAGTCACAAAATGGACTATTTTAAAATGATTCACTGCAATGGGTACTATTTCTGCTAAGTAATATGCAAAACCATTTCTATACATTAGATAATGTGGAATGACATATCTGCTACCTAGAAAGAACAATCCTCCTATTTTAAGCCACTGACAATATTTTTTTCCACAAATAAAAAAAGAATGGCCTAATTGGAGAAGGGTAACATGCTTCTTTGTCTCACTCAATGAAAAAAAAAATGCTGCATCCAAGCAAAGAAAAGCAACAGCCAGGAACAGTTTCTTTCCTCACATATACCTTGTACACCTAAACTGTCTGTAATACAAAGAAAGATGACACAGAAATCAACCGTTACATGCATGATTCATACATGCATGCATACATCTGGTATGATGGTGGACGTCTGTATATGCAACAGTAAGTACACTAGATGAGCAACTAAAATTCTCTTCAGTTCCACCTGATGCAATAAAACAACATATTATTTTACCAGCGGACTTCAGTTTCTTTCCTCGAATACTTCAATTGAGAACTTGAACACTGAAAAATAAGCTATTCCATAAACTCAAATAGAGTTTTCTTGACAAGAGCTTGATAGTGTGAAGACCAAAGCTCTCTCTTGACAAAGTAAAGTAGATCTTAAAGTGTATTTTGAAATAAGAGTTCCTAATTTTACTATTCATCTAAAAAACGTGATATTACCAGAAATAGATTTGGCACTTTCCATAGCAGGTACTCTTGGCAAAGATGCTGGCCTGCTGGTAGAAGATGTTCTCAGCAAATGTTCTGGACAAAGAAGAAGAAAACAGCATTAACAAAGACTCCAGTTAAATTTAAGACTTTTAGGTATGAGTCATTAATACTGTCTACCAGTTCCCGAGCTTGGCTCTTTTACTGAAAGCAACTGATTATATCTGTATGAAAGAGAAGGCCTAAAATTTGCTCATTACCAATGAAGCTCACTATGAATACATCCCTTCTTAATCCTTTTTCCCTAAGGCCTCTTAATAATCCACTTGCCCTGGTCTATGAAAAATTAATTGCTAAACCAAAAGGCTGAGCAAGGAATCCCCATTTAGTACATGGCCAAAAATATTCAATATGCCAATGAGGATTGTACCCCATGTGGATCTTTTCCCTTTGGTTTGTTGAAAGTTGGTTTGGGGGTATTGGAGTTTTTTTTTTAAATAAAATTATGTCCTTTTTTTTCTTCTTTTCCTGCAAGCATTGGAGTCTAAAAGATACCTTTAAATACCATAGGGAAAGACGAGTTCTGCCTATCGCCAATAAGTAAAACCAAACTATAACAAAATTCATTTCTGTAGTATTAAATCAAAGCTATTTCCTATTATTGAAGAAATATTCCATCAAATAAAACCTTTAGATTGTAAACAAAAAGTCTATGTACTCCTATGTAGAAACACTTGGAAGGCAGTAATCTAAATACAGAAAAAAACTCATAAAAATGCAGAATGAGGATTAAAAAATAGCGAAGCCCCATTCAATAGTTGAAAATTTGACATAAAAAGATACAAAATACCTTGATACAAAGATGCTTTAAAAGTATATACTGTTGTAAACAGAAATTCTGCCTGGCAAAGTGTACTGGAATGCAGTCCTGCTCCTGCATTAACTGACTATAATGGAAACACAGCTACTATGTAAAGCATACCACTCATTTTGTCTAAGCTGATACCTACCCATGAACTCTGTAACAGTTAAAGAACCCTAAACTATCTTCTTGGAAAGGCATTTCAATATTCCTAAAAATATCCAAGTTTCTAAAATTAAAACTCCAGCTGCATTGTACAAATAACCTCAATATGCATTTAACAAAAGCAAGAAGGAAATCTGGCACATACAGACTATTATGAAGTGCTACACAAAAAAAAACCAAACCAAAAACAAAACACCCAACCCTTTAGAAAGCATCAGACCCCGGGAATACCAAACTGAGAGGAAATATTCAGCCTGGAGTCATATGGGGATTATCTTGAGAAACATCTACATGAAAAAAACCCACCCCTAAAGCAGGCATAAATCAGAGAGCTGCACCCAACAGATGATAGCCATTCATTCTCACAGGAAGAGCACATTGTGAACAGTGTTATGAGAGACAAAACAAAGTTTGCAGAACAGGGAAATATTGGGAAACAGATAAATCAACACTCAATTCCATTCAATTTTTCATCTGGCTTGTGAAGATTCAATACTTAATAAGTTTATACTTCGTTATTCACATGCAATGCCAACCATCATCCTTGTTTCATTCCTGGGGGAAAGAAAACCCAAACACAAACCCCCACAACCACACAATACATAATGTAGCCCCAAAGTGTGTATTTTTAATAACTGGAAGACAGCTGCAAGACATGTCCCTGAGATCACCTTATCTTGATTTTGCAAGTGATTTCAGTTTATGCACACATTAAAAACTGTCAGAATGATGCCGAATTACCAGCATGCAATCATGGCTTTGTTGAAAACTCATAAAAGCATCTTTATGATACGCCGCCATGTGTGATGAAACACAAATAATAACTTGAATGTGAGATATTCTATGAAAATATTTTGGTACTAAAAAGCGTATGATAATGCTTTAGATAATAAACAATATAAAATAAATATTAATAGCATTGTTAAGAGCAAAGCTGAAACGAACTTGGATAAATACCTTGAACAGGTATTTCAGCATAGCTTGGTCTTTTGTCTGTCAGCGTAGCAAGGGGTTTTGAAGCTGAGATTGGTCCACTTATAGAATGCCTCTGAAATGGAAAAACACTTGTGTCAAACATAATTTGAAGGTAAAAAAAGCAAATATGGAATTGCAGAATCAGTTTCAGAAATCAAATATGACATTATTAGTGAATTAAAAGACCTATAATAATAAAGAACCTTTAAAAAGAACTTAGTAAATAAGGATGTGTCCTCTTTACCAGTTGCTTTTGCCATACGCTCACTGTGCATTGACACTGTAACATTTCCTTTTTTTAAACTGAAACCCGTTCTTCAAACCAATGTTGCAAATTAAGGTTGCAAATTCTCTTGTAGTTTTTGTGTTAATTTTCACCTTCATTTATGTTTCGTTTGTGCAAACCTGTTCTAGTTAAACCCGGTATGTTCAAACTAATCCAACCCCTATAATGCACCCAAGATTTTAGTGTCTGATTTCTGTTACTAACTTAAACCTTTACTTTGTGCCATTTCCCAGAAAATTAGGATAATGGTGTGTTAGGTGTACACCAAAGTCCCCTTTGCTAAGAAAAACCCTGGTGAAAAAAGTATTTTTGAAGTTATTTTTACTATTTACTATTATTTGACTGATTAGAACATAAACAGCTTTTGTTACCACCTATGTGAGATGCTCTGTGAACAACTGGAGAGAGACATTTTGTGAAGCATTTGTCGAATATGTAAGAAAATACAAATATAACTAGTTTTTCTTTCCCAGGTCACTTTAATTTCTGTTCTTTTCTACACAGGCTACAAATCGAATTTTGTCTTCTCAAGTTTTATGTAAAATACTTAGCAATGCATGGCTTCTGGCAGGTTAAAGTGCAAGGACCTGATCACAGATGTGTTAAATCTTGCACACAAAAATTTAATAACCCCTGGACAGCACTGAAATAAGCATTTGTGTCACACAAATTAACTATAGAATGCAGTAATTACCCTTACAGTTACTGAAACTCATAGGCACTTGCTGAAGACTCTGGGAAGACCATCTGGGAAGAGCTTATTGCAAATTACAGTACATTCATACCCTGTCCTTTCTATTAGGTTCCAATATTTAACCAAAATCAGCTCAGTAATTTGTTTATCCTGAAAACTCTTTCTGCTTTCCATCTGCTCAAGGATTAAATGAGACGTTTAAATGAGCCTTATCTTCATTAGATAATAAAGGTCAGATGTTTCTCACACCGAATCATGTAGGCAAGACAGACAAATTCAAAATTGTGACTAAAAAAATGTTAGCAGTATATACTTTGCAGCATAGAATCATAGAATCATAGAATAGTTTCATGTAGCACGAGCAGGATTACAGGACTACTTATTCATTATATACAGTTGAACTAGAGTTATGCTTTTGTGATAGAAATCAAATCAAGAAAACAACTGCCAACATATAGCATGAGGAATTTCCTCGCTTTATATATCTATAAATGTGCAGGCTAAAGTGACTGGATTGTGAGACATGCACAGAAGTGTCTACAACAGCAGCTTCCCATAGGAGATGGTATTTCGAACTTGCATTATACCTTTAAAGTTCACTTTACCCACTTGGGATTCTGAATAAAGGACAAGGATTGTACCAAAATGAGAGCCATTTTGTTCCAGCTCCTCAAGGAAACAGCAGGTAGATAATGAGATTAAAAGAAAAAGATTTCATTTTGGTTAGCTTTGGAATTGTCATTACAAAGACAAGGCAGTACAGAACTTTAGCCAGGACCCAAAGGTGTGTACAACAGAGCAGTGACAGTGCTGGCCAGCCATATATCTTTATCACTCAGATCAGTTTCCAGATATCACTTGAAAACAAACATCCTTTATAGATATTGTCAGAAAGTGGTCATACTGCTCAACTGATAACTTGCTGTGTATAGGTCTTGTCTTGTTTCCCTGTTATAAAACAAACTGTTTGCCCTTTTGCTACTGCTGACATGGCAGACAGAGCTTACTTTCACTACTGCTAGTTCCTTATTACATATCTTACAACTACCAGTAGTAACATCATGACTAATACACCGCAAATTAGAGGAAAATGAACCAACTAATGCTTATCTAGTTCCACTGGGCATCACCTATCTGGTAATAAAGCACAAGTCTCTTGGGAGAATAATTTTCCCTGAAACATACAAATGTTAAAAACTCTTCTGCTTGACTGAGCTTTTGGTGAATTTGCAGATTAGCCATTCCTCATTTCACCTACAAAACAAACCACACCTGAGATGTAATTGAACAAGTATGGATCCTACCAATCCCTTTATAAATACCTTTTCTCCTTCAACTAGAAATATGTTCTAAATCTCAATTAGCTGCTAAATACCATTTGTCCTCTTACACTAGCACTCAAACTCCTCAGCACTAAATAAAAGAATCAAAAGCTTGGAGGAATAACATGCTTTTGAGGCTACTCATCGCATAGAAATTACTAAAGATGCCCTGCAATCTGTGATCCTCTTGTTCATCCTACATTGAAGTCTAGCAGAAGAAAATGCTAGAAAATTTATGAACCAGTTTTGATGTGAACAATTTTCTTCACACATCACAGTTAAATAAAATGTTTCCACACAGCAGTCTTTGTATAATGCAATTACAGTAATAGATAAAGATGCTAAGATAACCAACAGTTACTTTCTCACAGCCATTCCTACTTTGAAGACAAACTTTCTGCTAACTACTTATGACTTTCCAGATTATATTTTTTTGTGTGTACAACTCTAGAAAAGGAACCAGCACACAGGTGAGACAATGGAGAACAAACACCTGACACTTCAAATCTGAAACCGAACTACGGCAGGATGAACTAGCCCCTTAAACTACAAGTATTTTGCTTCTCACTCTTAATTGTTGTGTCTCTCATTGGCTATGGAAGGAAACATGACCTTCAACCCCTGTCCTATTCCCCATCACTTTGTGCTTCAGTATGTACTTCAGTAAGTACTTCATGCTATTGCACTCACACATGGCAATTTCAGAACAAACACGGTTCTTCACATATTAAATAGTGAAGATGTGGAAACCTTTGACACCAAACTGCTCGGAGTCTGAAAGTTTATATGCTCAAAGCAAAGCAGAACATTCAGGGATGATGAGTAAATCTGAAACCACGCCTACTTCTGAGGGTCCTCCAGCTACAAAACAGGAAAAAAAAAGTACTTAGGGATAACAACAGATATGCTTCCTTGTCCTTACATTCCTCTCCAGGCATCTGCTTTGGTCACTCTCAGTGGCATACCAGACCAGCTAAGCTTTGGGCTAACCTAGCAGGGTTGTTTTTATAGTCTGAAGAGCATTCTCTTCATACCTGTCTTCCTAAACTGTTTTGCAGCATTGCTAAACGCTGTGGTAAATAACAGCTATGTTCCACTGTGGGCTTGGACCTGAAGCCAGAAACGGTTTTGTTTGTTTGCTGGTCTTCAATTGCAAAAATGTCTACTAGAATGTATCTCCGTAAACATACACATATTACTGTAAAAAAAACCTCACACAGCGATGACTTAGCAAAGTCTTGCTTTTCAATTGCAAAGCAGCAAAAAACAACAGATGAAAAATTACATAGAACACAAAACCCCCAAGGTAGTAATATGAAAACAAAGAAAAAGATAATGAAAATTGGTTCTAACCAAAACCCTTCTCTGTTGAACAGGAAATATTCTTTAAATCAATTTACATAATTGAGGTCACTAAACCTATTTGCCTTCTGGATAATTACAAATACTTCCAAGAAAACCACCTATCTTCAAAAAGACAATAGAAGCTACTTTCATTTACAGGCCCTCCCCTTTGTTTTTCAGGCAATGTTTGCCACTAATGAGTATCCAGCTGTTAATGACTTGGTTCAATATCAGAAGTTCAATTCAACGTTCAAGTAATTCTGGCAGAGCAAGAACATCAAAGAGCTGTAAACTTGAGCAGGTTTGCAGTATTCTAAAGGATTATTTTGGATCATGGTTAACTTACAGGTAAATAAAGTGAAAATAAGCCTTAGGCTTCATCAAAAAGTCTTTTGTCTGCCAAAGCTCTGGCCTAGCCTTTTAGTACATGAGATTAAGTCTGCCTCTTCCTACAAGAGCACAGAAATAAATAGAAATATAAAGACAGATCAGTAGGAACAAAGAATCTGTCAGAGAACTTGTCACATTTAACTACTTTAGAAAACTGCTGTCAAGAGCGACTGAGCCACAGAAGTACCAGAAGCTCTCACAAAAACATTTAATTTTTTCTCTGTTTTGAGGCTATCAATTTGTTTCATTGAATTCACTCTCAAATTAATAAAAGCTGCACTAGTCTGAGCACAGGAGAACAGCCAGTCTGTTCCAGGTATACTAAAAGCTTACATGGATGTAAATTACTTGGTTCACACAGAGAGGATTTACTACCAAAACATTACACTAGCCTACAGTAAAAATTAAGTTCTGGTACTTCTTGTTAGCAGTATCTTGAAAGCAACAGGGGAATTATTGATATTAAAAGAATAAAATACATAGTAGGTTCTTTGATTTTTTTTCTTTGTGAATCTGGCCCCATCTGCTTTGTCCTGAAACTTGCTGGCTTTTGCCAAATCTCCCTTCATGCAGATAGTGAGATAATAAAACCAGCAACGATTTATAAAGCTGAGCATGATAGTGCTGATGATGCAGTCTTAGTGTACGTAAGCTCCTTTAGCAGCTGAACAAATGGACAAAGCTATAGAGGGGACAGGACAAAATACACAGTACAATCACCAACTTCACAAACTTCACTCAGTACAAAATGAACAAAGACAATTAATTCACAGTTATTTCATTCCTCTCTGGTCAGGTCTGATATTGAAAGCACATGCAACATGGGATACATTTATACTGATGATTGGTGACAGATTCTGTGCAGATCTCAGTCCATTGCCTGAAGGGGGATTACTGCTGTTTCCGTGCCAGGCGCAGGACTAAGAACTGACAAATAGCAACTCTAAAACTAAGGAATGCAGATAAAGTTTTCCTCCCATGCTTCTCAGTAGCACACAATAGTGATGGTTGGGAATATTTAACAAAACTTTCAAATTATGCCAAATCTTCTATTTACAACAGTTTTCTCAGTGAAACACTCCTGTTAGACCGAACATTTTAGTAACTACTTCCTCGAGGCAACATTTCCCCGATATTTGTATACTACCACTCACAGTTTCGCATGCTCTTCTTTACAAAGAAGGATTAAGTGCAGTCATAAAACACATACCTGCATAGGGGATACAGCAGCAGCTGGGGGAGTTTTCATGGGACTTGGGCTCAGGGGAGTGCGAGGAATTGTGGCAGTAGCAGGGCTTGGAACTAGTATGAACACAGAAAGGAAGCCACCATGAGCATTGCGCTGTTTTGCAGTGAAACAGGAGATTGGCTGTTATAGTGAACTCTCACTTTGTACTTTACATTACTAGTTATACCAGATGACATTTTTCAGAATTTCAATTAGTAACTGACTGCAAAATCATTTAAATGTATGCCTACACATTTACTCCTCTGTAATTACATTCATTTTCTGTCTTGAATATATCACCCACAGTTAAAGCATAAGTTTACTGGGGGTGGACAAGGCTAAGGTGAAGGATATTATTACCCTGGCAGATGTAAATGATGGCATCATTAGTTCTCTGATCTTCAGATAATTAAAGAAATGGTATCAAGTTCCTGGGTCTGCCAGTAAGACAAGAAAGAACCTGTATCACCTGCTTTTCCTTTCTGGTTTCCAATCAAAGGTCACAGGTACTAGATATTATATCCCTGAAATTTTGGGATTAAAGAAATAACAAATTTAGAAATGCATGAAAACAGATAAATACTAAATCGGTGAATCAGTCATCTGATTATTTAACAGCATGTTTAGACATGAAAGCTGAGGAATAAGGCAGACACTAGCTTGAAATAAAAGATTCAAAAGAAGGAAGAAGGGATTTATCATTTTACCATCTAACTCTGGCAGGAAAGCACCTTTATCCAACAGCAGATTGAAAAAACCCTTCTAAATTAACACTAGCAACGTGAAAAACTGTAAATGCCTATGAAGAAAGAGAACAAGCGTAGAAATAGAAACATGCACAGAATCACCAAATAATACCAAGATGCCTCTATACCTTAACCAATGTTCAGGTTATACGCAATTAAAAGTAGATTTGCCATGCACAGTACAGTGCTGTAAGTCCCTCTGGTAAGACAGTCTACTTCAGGCCAAGCCTTTTTACATAAGACTCACAGCGACATTACTGTAAGTGAAATTTAAACCCCAAAGACCTGACAGGGGAAATATTTTAATCCATAGAGGGCCTTACATGCAAACAAAGCTAAACCCGAAGCAGTTCTCTTTTCTCCTTTCAAGGTAGCTACTTGGATTCTTTATTCTGTTCATCTACAGAGAAGGACAACAGCACCTGTTTTCACAATCAGAATTACAGTGAATACTGTCTCAACAGTGAGATTCCTTTCATTTTAGAAAATATTCCCTCTATCTTTTAATAGGTGATACTAGATGGACCTTACTTTTAATTTTCATCAGCACTTTGGTTATAAGAATATAAGTCATTAAAAGAAACAAACTCAGCTCTAGCTATTGCATGGCTTTCAAAATGCTTAATTTGGCACATTAAGTTCACATTTTAATAGTCATCCTGAAATCAGCTGTGCTTCTAGCTATAATTATGTGCGTAATATGTGTTTATGTATTTCTAATATACAGGAGCACTGAATCAAAGCATCTAGCATATGAGTCATTGGCAATGCAACAATGAAAATAAAGACAAGAAAAGGATGCCTGCACATAACAGCAGCAAGCAATCTGTTGTGCAGTCTAGTTTAGGTTGGTTTGTTTCAGCCATCACTTACAGGTCATGACAGTACAGTTAAATAATTTACCTGTGCGTTACCTAAGCCATTAGAAGTGTCCCTGCCAACATATGCAAAAATCATACCTTGGTACAGCTACGACACTGGTTGAAAATAATTACCTTGGGAGGCACTGTCAAATGACTTGATGAGTGTTTTTACTGTAGGAGTTGGCTCTGAGGAGGTGGATGATCTGCGACTCAGGCCCATTCCTTGTCTCAGAGCTGCCAAGTCTCTCTCGACAGCATTCATGTAATTGTACACTCGACCACGTTCCTCTTCCTGCCTGAAATCAACATGCATCCCATTTAAGGTGTTTAAATAACATTTTAACATGCAAAGTCTCGAAAAACCAAAGCAAAATTTGAAGCCAAATTAAAATCTATGGTCCAAATTGGCCATTACATCAACCTAGTTTTCTTTCCACTGTAATTTAGAAATAGATTACCAACCTAAATTATCACTGTAAGTTCCTACTATTTGTTAGCAAGAGAACTTCAGCACCAGCTGAAAAGTCTATCAAATCAATACTTGGTTTAAGGCTTAATTCCTGCTCATATCTCTCCCACACACACATGTAAAAATGGATGGAAAAAAATTGAGACTTAAGAATTTCACTATTTCTCATGAAAATAACAATCTCAGAGGGCAGAATTTTTTTCTTCCACCTGCATAAATAGAAAACAATTTACTAAGGAGGTAAGAACACATTTCTGGCATACATCTTTAGGCAGCATTTGAATCAGTTTAACAAAACAACTACTTTGATTTTTAGTACAGAACAGTTATGGTAGTTATTTTATTCAGGGTCACAAGAATTGTTTGAAGCAACATTATCTTCTACAGCCTGGAATAATTAAGCGTTGACTGATTTTTTTTGCTTCAGACTTTCCTAATACCTTCTCTCTAATACAATACCAGTATCACTTCCAAGGAATCTGCTTCAGTTGCCTCTTTTCTGCAGTGCATCAATAAGTCATAGAATGCTTGCGGATAATATGGAATCAGCAAGCCAGTTCCACCTTCAAAAGTGCACCGGTAATCCCAGAGGTTCACTTGCAGGCAGTAACTGAACAATTACAATTCTGGCTGAGATGTATTAGTAAGAACTGTTTGTATGTCTTAGTTTGGTGATCTTACTTCAGATAAGATGCCTTATGCCCACCAGTCATCCACCCAGATAATTTTCCATTTTCAGTGTAACCAGTCTACTTTTCCTACCATTTTTACACAAGCTCCACAGCCTGCATTATTTCATAACCTACTGGACGCTGGGTTAAGTGTAATGTATACTATAAAATGCCTGTCCACATGGAAAAAATTGTTTAATATATACACATTGTTTAATATATACACAAAATATAATACAAGCATCATTACCGTAATTGTAAGCTATACATAGATATATTCAATCCCTAGAGACAATGTAGTCAGATTTAAATGATGCTAAGATGTTCCTATTCTATGAGTATTTTAATACTTCTGAAGGATGTAAAAGTCAGTTTCTAAATAACTGTAGCACCTAATTCAAGTAATAATACATTACAGTTTGAATTGTTCTACTAAAAATGTCTTTATAACAAAGCATCTCTATTCCCAGAAACAATTATCAGTGGAAAGAAAACAGCACAGGATATATGCAGAATTAGATGAGGGTTTCTTCTCAGGTAAAAATCTAGTTGTATTTTAACCATACCAAAAGCCTTGGCTGCTAATAAGAAATACTAATGATGGCACAGAAAGGCCAGTGCTCCTTGTTTTTCCACACTGAGGAAAATGCCCATCTGTTAAATGGGGAAAATCCCCCACCTAACCTAGTTTTGCAAACTGAATATTTTTGGATGGATGAAACACATAGTATAAAGAAACAAATACTGTTCTTAAAGTTATTTTGATCCCTGAAAGCTGCATTGTGGAAATACAGATAGCCACAGTGAGAGGATTTATGAACTTCCAGAGTCTCAGTAATAGACAAGATACTGGATTTCCAAAGTTGTACCCCCCTACAAAAGAAGCGTTATCCCTACTGTCTTTACATACTTGCGTGACTTGATTTCTTCCAGCTCTTTAGTGAGCTTCTCATTTTTCTCCTGAGCTTCATGTAATCTACGCTTCAGGTCTCCTATCTCTTCCTGGGCCTCAGACTTGATATCATTTGCTATAACCACTGCAGTCTGTAGATCAGCCTGGAACTGACGCCATTCTGCTGACTCCTCCTGTAAATAAATAAAACACTAAATTAAAAGCTGCAGCAAGAATTCTGAATCTAAAAATAAAAGTTACCTTTATTATTCATAGTTTCCCTACGCTGTTACAAGAGTGGCAAAGGCACTCATCTCTGGCATTAGATACAACCTAACTTACAGGTTAAACTGAAGAAGTTTTGCTGGAAATAATTAGACTTTCTAGGTCATGAATTTCTTTTCTAGAAACAAAGAAAATGTTCAGGGCCGGGGGGGGGGGGGGGGATATCAAAATTAAACTATGCATCAGAAGGCACAGGAACATTTTCTCCTACGCCCAACACTGTATCTTTGTGATACTGGGAATGTTCCAGAATTCTTTAGTGTCTGTAGGTTAGTAAATATTTTTCTATATGATGCCCATCTCTCAGAAATAATTATTTTAATGGCATTACATCTAATAATATTATCTTTTTGCAATTGCATATGCAGGTCTTGTGACTTTCCAAGTTCACAGTTTATTGAGTTTTTAGGTTTTAACCTACCCGGAGTCTCCTGTGGAGATTCTTTATCTCTCTTTCCATGTCATGCTTTTGGTCCTGAAGTTTTTTAACTGTATCTGGAAAGAAAGTCAAATTCTCTGTAATATCTTAATCAGGGATCTATTTACTTTAAAAAGAGTAACTGAAAAAAACACACAAAACCTTGCAGATGCTTTTGAAAACTTACTCAGAAAATGTATTTTTTTGTAGGCAAGGCCATCTGGAGAAAAATGAGAAGTAATTTTAAAGAAAGTGTCAACAGGTACAACTTCTCTATGACTGGTGAGGGGAACAGCATAAGCAAATTCAATTCTTACATAAATCCCAGTTTCTCTTCTATCCTTCACAGTATTAAAATGACAAAGCAATAATAAAGAACAAATAAACCAGGTAGGTAATCTAACATGGAAGGATCCTTAAAACATGGAAGTCTGGGGGGTTTATCTCTTCAAACATAAGCTACAGCTACATGAAGCCTTTTGATTCACAATTTACTCCCTGCCACAAAGCAGCTGACATAACACTAAGAGCCATGCCCTCAGCGGGGATAAAATTCCACTCCTGTCCTCAAGAATCTTACATTCTTGTCTCTCAAGCTACTATTTGAAGTCAAAGCAAGCTATATTTACAGCAAAGGGACAAACTGTTGATAAGATTATGTTATGAAAGAGATGGCCCTCTAAATCTGTCAGCAGCCACACAAAAGGATATGCAGCTTGATGGCCACCAGCTCCTCACATGGCGTCTGGCTGACTGGCTACTGCAATTATTCATTTGCTCCTTTATTCAATACACAGTGACAATGTGATTGATTACTCCTTTCTTATAACTAAGTAACAAATGAAGAAAAGTACAGCATAGATTTCTAATTAGCATAGCCCTTCACTGATCCTTGGATTGTAGGATGCTTTATACAGCATCATGTAGCAATTTTCAAATTGTAAAAATGATGGATCACTTGACTGAATGCCTTTTTTTTTGTTCAGGTTCATTGTCCCAAGACCTGCTGGAAACATTTTTCCTGTATTGTAGCAATGCTCTTTTCACAAAAAGATGAAAGGTGCCCATGCATTCAAAGTGTTCAAAATACAAAACCTTGTCAAATCTTACTGCATAAGAAATGTTTGAATAGTCAGAAGATGGGTATGTATGTTCATACAGACTGACACAGTAAAGTTTTGTGGCTCTCACTTTCAATATGAAAACACTTTCCAGTGCTTTGATTTGGGTATCAGGACTCAAGAAAACCATTAAACCAGTTTATTCTGTTCGTCTATCAATACCTAGCAATGCCCTCCCAAGTAAGCCTGTATCTTCAGTATTCCCGGTCTTTCATCAAAGGGCTTAACAATAAAAATGAGGCTATGGCCAGCCAAATAGAAAACAGTAAGCATTTTAAAAATGTTTAAGTCAGATGCTATGTTGAAACTAGATGATCTTTAAGGTTCTTTCCAATCCTAACCATTCTACGATTCTAGGATCTAAGCTAATTTATGCCGCTGTGTACATTCAGGAGCCTTAACTATGCTCATTTCAACTTTTCAGCTATAAAAACCCTTTTGGTTTCTTCACCAGGAGAAATTCTTGAGTCTTGCCTCCACTGTACCAAGTGGTTGTTAATGCCACAGCTAATTTACTTCTTTTTTTTTTTTTTTTTTTTACAAGAATTATATAAACCACAGTTTTCCTGAAAACATGAAAATCTTTCAGGTTTGGAAAAGTTGAAACACTGAAATTAGACAGCTACTTCCGTATTTACCAACTCACTATAAGACTGCACATTTTAAGATGCATCCAACTGATCTCTAAGCTTTGAAGGTAAGCCTAACAGGCCACTCCAATGTCATGCTACCCTGGTAGTCCTCCAATTTTTAGCTTGTCTCTATACACAATTTGTTTGAGTTAAAATCAGCACTGAGATGCCAGCTTTAGGTCCAAGTTATAAAAGTCACTCCCTCTCCCCATCCTAGTTTCCTTTAAGCACATGCTAAAAAACTCAACTGCAAATTAGATAACTTTCAACAGTGACAGCAAGTCAACATGCCCTAAAGAGCTTTCAGTAGCATTCTGAAACAAAATGACCATATTCTCTTTTAAAGTTCAAAGAAAATGTGTTTTTCAAAAACAGAATCTGTTTTACTACTAAAATCAAGCTACAGTTCATCTAAAAATAACCACAAACCAGAAACTATAAATGCATCCAGAATTAAAGCTTGTGTAATGCCATTGTTTTGAGCTCTTGTGAGATATGAAACGCACCATTAGGTTTTAGTATATTTATGCTTTGAAGTAAAACACAATGGTCTGAATATTTTGCAGTTACTATAAACAATACAGAGCACTTCACAGCAGTTGTTGGAAACAGTCTTATCCCTCAATTCACCCAAGAGATTTCAAAACAAAACAAACAAACAAACAGACAAACCCCCAAAAAACCCCTACCAAATTGCAGCTGCACTTGAAACATAGTGAGAAATTAAGACTAAGATAAGCAATTTCATCTCTGACAGTCCGAACTCTATTCTTCACATTGTGTCACCAATTATAGCCTGAAAATTCAAGTAGTCAAACTGGGTACACAGGCAGCAACTCCCCATAGAGCTGCCTTGCAGTATCCTTCCTTTCTGCATCCTCACAACCTCCACAATTCTTCTCTAGAACACACTAAACCTTTCCACTTGTATGTGCTGTAATTTGTAGGACAGGTACTTTTCTTCTACCATTATCTGGTCTCCATTTAAGGAGCACAGACAAGAAAGAGGATTGAGATAAAAGTAAAAGTAGCTATTGTTTAGGGTATGTGAAGAGCAAGGAGACCGTTCTGATGAATGAACAGGCTAATCAAAACTGGCAGCTCAGCAGCTGCTTGTATTTTACTGCAGCATCCAATTATGTCCACATTTTACCAAATGATACTGATTTAAATCACAGTTTAACAAGGCCTTGCTTTTTAAAATGTAGAAAAACAAATTATGGGAAAAACATACTGCAAATGATAAAGAAAAACATTGCAACTAGGGCTGGAGGTGGGAGGAAAAAACTAAGATGTCATCTGAATGTTGTAAGGCTGCCAGAGAAAAAGTATCACTGTATTCTGTATCTGGACCTCTCACTAATTATAATCAGCCGTTAGAATTTATCACTACAAAATAAAAATTAAGTATCAATGATCAGCTGATTAATTTCAAAAGTCTTGGGGAAAAAAAAAGAAGGGGAAAAAAATGGAAAAAGCACTTACAATATTCCTGTAATTCCTGGTAAGCAACACCAGTGCAAGTAAACATGACTAGGGCAAGCCTACAATGGGCATTCTCACAGTTTTTGCACTAGTTCCATTGGTTTGCCTTATACTAGGATAGCATTTCAATTTTTGTTAGCATAGAAGTGGCTATGTCAGTATAATCTCATCTGCAGAGTAGCACCAGCATCACAGTACACTTAAGAATCATACCTTCCTTATATAAGGAAGAGGTGCTAGTTAGAAATATGCCAAAGCTCATGCCATTTGCACATCAGTCTTGCTCTTGAGCTCATCACTGTCAGATAATACATCTAATATAGGAAGAAAGCTGAATTTTTAAAGGGTCCAACATTAGCACCCCCCCAAAAAAAAACCCACAACCCTAACAATTAGAAAATGAGCATCCAATTGTCTTTTCCAACACTAGGGTAGAAAAGGCCTAAATATGGTAATGTAGAAATTAAGTTTTGCAACTGCTGTCAAGATCCTCATTAAAATGAGATATAGCAGAATTAAAAACACTGTCAACTCCATATAAGAACCATTTCTTCACTCAACAATAGATAAATCAACTTTCTTGCTCACCTACCCTTGTCCAAAAAATGTACTGACTTAAATACAGACTAAGAGAACTGATGTTTTTAGCACATGTACCTTGTGCTCAGTGAACATGCAATGAATATTTTCAAGCTTCAGAAGAACCATCTGACAACTGATAATCTAACCTACAAATAGCAACTTTCCGCAAATCAGGAGACAAAGTTCTCTGAAAAAAATCCCCCACAAACTCTTATTAACTGTTTGGAAGAACAATAGGTTTCTTTTTTCATTCAACGTGACTAATGTGACAGCTTGGCTACCTGACTGCAGTTTTTCTGCAGTGAGACACAAAAACCAGAGGCATCACGCCACCTAGTGCAGCACTCGCCTCTCCTGCACTTCCAGCCAGCACTGCCTCTCCCAGCCCCTCACCTCCACTCCAGCAGCTACAGTTTAATCAGCGCAATTTACATCCTACTGTCCACATCAAAGAGATCCCAGTTTGTACAGGCAAACATATTAACAGCTAAAATGTGACTGTTCAATATTCAGATGATTGTGAATAAGGCTCATATGTGTGTTTGTTGCACTTCTTTCTGGTTTAGAAAGCCCACAATGAAGCATGCCCCTATTACCAGTGCTAGAGCATTTCATATTCCTACATTACTATTTAAGGCTGATTAATCAATAAAATTGAATGAACATTCATCACCTCATCTACAAAGCGTCTTTCTTCTAACTGTAAAGTATGCCTTTTACTTATCACTGTTTAAGTGATAATTTTTCCATCACTTATACTTGTAATTTACTCACGTGTCTTGCTGTCCCTTTCTTTCACTCAGTAACTTTGCCATTCAGCAAATTCTCTCCTTAAGCATGGGTTAGATTTCCTTATATATTAAAATCTAAAATAAAAGTTCACTAAAGAAAACCTTAATTGTTCTTTACAATACTTGGTTATTCAGGCTGAAAAAACACCACCCTTCTAACTAGTGCTTTATAATACCTAAACCTATACTAAATTCTCCACATTTAAAAGCACAGACATTATATATTTGGCTGTCATAAACCAGGACTGACCAAAAGTCTGATCAGCATAAGAGAACTTCTACTACCAGCATGTGCTTTTCTGTCACTTCAATACAGATTTTTAGAATTCTGCCTTTTAGATGTTGTCATGTACTAGCATAAGTCACAGATTTTGTGTTCACAAAGAACAGAGATGCTGTTCTTTGCTGTCACTACTTAGAAACTACCACCAAGAAACTCCTGTATGAGGTTTAAATACGAACCCATAACAAACAGTGTTTCAAAGTGGCCACAAAAAAAAGTTTTTTAAAGTTCACACTATGTTTTGGGTGCCATTCCTTCTTACCGCCACTAGATGCCACTCTCCTTCGTGCCTAGAGCTAAAATCCAGCTTTGTTCCCTAAAGGATCACACCAGGCCAACAGCTAGTACAGTTAAGTATCCAGACTATGTCAAGAGTGATGAGTAACAAAGACTGTCATAACTTCTGCTGAAAATTCCTGCCCAGGCAGAGGTTTATCTGTTTGGAATTTTAGCAGTTTCCGTGAAACACCTGCTAGCTGGTTTGTACACCCAACAAAGCATCTAAAAACTAGAGCCGCCTTGTAACCAGGTATCACAAGGCAGATACCTAAATGTATACTTGCCTACAGTGCTGTTTCCTGTAAGAATGTCTTTCAGCTAATGGACAAAACAATGCAAGTAGAAAAGTGTAGAACCTTTTTAAGTCTTTGCTACAAAAATGACTTCAACAAAGTCAGAACCGCCGACCACATGCCTGAGCTCCTGCTCCCAAGTAAATGTGTGTCTTTGGTTTTGGTGCAGAAACAAAAAGAAAAAGAAAAGGCAGAATAAAAAACTTACACGCAATTTTGTAAAAAGAAACAGTGACTGCTTTTCCAGACAAAGAAATGTTGTTTAGGGAAACCAAGCTGACAGCCACATGTCTGAAACCACTTAAGTTTCAGTTGAATAAGCAACATAGGTTGCTTAAAACACTACCTGTTCTTGAGAGCAGACCAATCTAAATCCTTTCTATGGACATTTCCCTTGCTGTTAAAAAGGGATCATGCTTTGCTTTTGTTCCCATGTTGTTTAATCCTTGTATGCCACGGAAGAGCAGCAGATACGCTGTAAAGACAGCTTGCCAGGGCAGAGTTGCCCAAGATCTTATTTAGATGGAGACTAATTGCAGAATTCCACCCTGTGGTAGGAATGTCTCAGCACATCTTGGAGAACAGAGAAAGATCTAAGGCACAGACAGCTAGACAATCACACAGTAATGATATTACAATGAATGTCATTATAAGCCCTAAGCATTTCTTGTATGGTGGCAAAAGTCAACAGATAAAATTTTATTATAACTTGCTTAAAGTTTGTCACATTCATTGCTAGGTTCACAGAGCAGCTTCAGGACTTGAGCAATTCTACACAGAAAGAGATATAGAATACATCCATATTGCCAACTCAGCTCTGACTAAAAACACCTTTCTTCAGGTGGGAATAATGATTAATTATACGCATGCTCAAGATACCTGCGAACTCCTCATATTTGGGCACTCAAAAGAGTTCTTCAAAAAAAAAAAAAACACCACCAAAACACTAGATCAATCATCCAATCTCAAAAATGCACAAGGAGCACACTGCTAAGTCTGTAATTACAGTGTTCTACTTTGAAAAACAACTTGAAAACATCATTATCAGATTTCATATTTATTCTCAGTTCACAGGTTTTAATTCCCATACCAGCTACTCCTTGAACTGGAAGAACAAAGCCAGCTTGATTTTTTCCCCTTACTGTATATGGGTTCTGCAAAGGCCCGTCTGATTTGAATTCAGACACACAGAAGACAAGCGAAAATATTTCCACAATCACAGTGTTCTTAAATTATCGTTTCTCTCACAAGAGAAACTCGTAACACTTACTCTCCAAATCAGATATGATGAGGTTGTCGTGAAGCTTCACAGCACGATGCTGCTCTACTTCATCCTCCAACTCAAAGATAGTTTCTTTCATATCACTTCTTTCAGTCTCTTTTTCATCTAGTTCTGTCCGAAGTTTTTCTAGAGTCACATTGAGATCCTCAATTTGTTTCTTGGCTTCTTCTTGGAACACTCTGTATTCATCTTCAACCTGAAAAAACATGTCCTGCAGTAACTAAATTGGCTGCATTTTAAAACACGCTTCCAGTTTCTACCATACTTAAAATATACTTTTTTGCAGCCATAAGAAAGTATGGGACAAGAAGTCAAGCATAAGCCTTAGAAAAATGTATTGTTCTAGTGCAAATATTTTCCTGAGCCAGACTTAAACTCCTTTATTCCCAAGATGAATATATGAGCATTCCCCAGCTACTTTAACAGCAGTGACTGTATTCAAGAGAAGCAACAATACCATAGTACCAAGGCTGTAGTGTTTCATGAGCAGCTGATCCAATTTAACATCTAGCTGCTGTGGAAAAGGGAAGGGGTGGTGGGGGAAACTCTTTATTTCTCTTGCCAAATAAGGCCTGTTCTCTTCCGTACATCAATTTCATTGCTTGCTGGACCTCTGAGATGATTAATTTCCTTAATCAACTAGCAGGATTCACTTTTGTGTGTGAGATGTGTTAGTGAGCTGAAGTAGTTCCCAGAGGACTCATACTAGCTACTGAACTGAAGTACAAAAAACAGAAAAAAACAAAGCCCAGGGAAAGGAAGGAGCAGACTTCTTGCTTTCAGGAGCAGCCAGGCTATTTTCATCCTGCCTCATAAAACTGCAACAGAAGTAACAAGCTGAGATTAGAGGCACTGTAACTAACCCAACAACAAAAATAGGGCATCAGAAAAACAAGAGAAATCGGGTCACGGCTTAGGGTGGGTCAGCACAGGCATCAATTTTAACAGACAAAATGCCCTGCTTTAAATCATCTGTTTCAGTATTTTTTATTTCAATAGCACTACCCAATGGTAATTATTAAAATTACACTTTTTTTTCTCCTCCCAAATTAAGGTTGATTCTAAACTGGCTGGTGATCATGACTAACATGCTGATTTTCAACTAAAATATAGTTTAGACTACATTTGGCATAAACTGTCTCATCAGAAAGATAGACCCTTAAATGCACCCTGAAAGTTATTGAATATTTTATGATTCTTATTTTTGTATCAAATTATCTAGTAAATATGTCTTATAAAAGCATTTATCATAAATTAGTTATATTTGGATCAAAATAGGTGTTCTAGAACTAGAAATATACATTTCAAATTAAAACCCAGTCAATACACAAGCAGCTGCAGGATGGATCATTAGTAAAAATCCCTATGCATATTTGCCATATTTAATAATAATTTTTAAAAAGCTTATTAGAAACTTCAGTTTGTGGGGTTTGTTTGGTTTTGTTTTTTGATTTAAAACTAAAATATGTACTCAGTACATTAAGTTGGGTAAAATTTCTGTCTACCTCACAGTTAGTCATACCTTAACTGGAAAGAAGACATTTTTCTGCTTTCTTTATCATTAGATAACGACCAACTTGAATAGGCTGAAACTTCAAAATATTCTCTCCACACCTGTGACAGGTCCCACAAGTCATCACCAGCTTGGTGAACACTTCAGGTTTTGTCTCCCAGTACTTCCTCAGCAATACCCTAGCACTAACTCCTTGAAACTCTTGCAGAAGTCATGCAATTTAAGCACAAAATTCATACAGTATCTTAAATGCTGCTTGAGTTTGGTGCTTGAAATAAGTTGCAGAGTTTAAATACCAGTATTTTAAAAACAGCAGCATGACAGTTACCCTGTGGCTGAATGTGTCCATATAATTTCTAAAAAGGCCTCTGAGATTTTCATAACAAAGATCAAGAGAAAGGAACCAATCCTAACACCTATGCAGTCCTATTAACCTCACCAGTAATTCTTTACTTCAAAAAGAACTACAGTGACCAACAGTAAGTCATATTGTATACTGGATGTTAAAATACAACTGTTTTAAACAGTACCTTAGCAATGGCATCCTGCAGTCTGTTGGCATCATTGCGGGTGTGTGCCAGTTCTTCTTGCAGACTACTGGCCAAGGTCTCTGCTTTTTCTTTATCCAGCCTGACACTCTCCAGCAAATCTTGTATATCTGATTTGTCTCCAGAGTTGTGTATGGAATACAACTCAGCCACTTTCTGCTTCTCATGCTCTAACTGAGCTTTCAGCCTGTTCATCTCAATCTGGTCACTGGCTACTGTGGCTTTGTACTCCTCTAAGGTAGATGCTATCGCTGTTTTGCTTTTCTGCTCTGACTCAATAATCCGTTCCATGTGGTGATTTCGTTCTTTTAATGCCCCTATCATTTCTTGAGCCTCCTTGTTGTCTTGTTCTGCCATCTTCAAAGTGTTGCTCAAGTGCTGCTGAACACCTAACAGCTGCTCTCGCTCAAACCGAGCGTTCTCTGCAAGGTCCATATAACGTTGCTCTAACTCCATGTAGCGACCACTTTTCATATCTTCATCAATTACATATGAAATATGGTGTTCATCTAAAAGGGACCGAAAATACTCTATCTGGCGGCTGAAGTGTTCCAACTTGTCACTTTGCTGGCATAAGGATTCCATGAGGATTACTTTTTCCTCTCCAAGTCTTTCATTCTCACTGTTTAGCTCTTGTGTTATTTGTTGCAAATCTGCAAGCTCTTGAAGTGTGGCTTGGAGCTCTTCAGCTGTACTGTGCTGATTCTCTTCCATCTGATGTATCCGTTCTGTCAGACAAGCTACAGACACTTCACTTGCATTGCCACTACTTCCCTTCCTAGATCTTTCTATACTTGGTACACCTTCAGACTCCGAAGATGATGGAGCATCTAAGGCATCATCACTTGATGTCAGCGGCTGATAAACTTCACTGCACTCACTGTCTAAATTATCCATGGAATTACTATGTTGGTTGTCCATCAAAGTGTTTTCATCCTGACTTAACAAGTCTTCCATTGATCCAGGAGCAGAACCTTCCACTGAAGATGTCAGAGTACCACCACCATCACTGTGGTTGCCAGCTGTAATCTCTGGACTCAAGGACTGATAGCCAAAGAGTTTTTCAGAGTTATCCAGCCTTTGTTCCAAAGAAAAGCCTAATGCATTTAGTCTGTCTTTTAACATTCGATTCTCATTCTTCAGCTGGTTCAGCTCTTCTCGGATGGCAGTGTTTTGTTCCTGTAGCTGTAGCAATGTAGACTCTACATCAGTTGGCTGATGGACAACTATGGCCTCTTTTTCCTCAGATTTTTCATCACCTTCAAGCTGATCTTCATTAAGTCCCAGTTGAGCACGCATATCCCTTAGCTCATTCCTCAGATGCAAGATTTCCACATCTTTAGTTTTTGCCAATGTCAAAAGATCATTCACCTTTGCTTCCAATGCAGCTTTGTCACTGATTTGATTGTCTGATTTGGACTTACTCATTCGAATATCTGATTCTGGGTTGGTGCGACTGCGGGAGCGTTTTGCCAGTACCGTATCATTGGTCCCCTGGCCAGTCAAAGGCAGCTTTTTGCTCTGGCTTAAACGAGAACGGTCGCGTATTCTTTCTCTAGAAGAGCTTGACTCTTTATTTCCAGATGAAGTGCTACGCTTAGTTGTGGAACTGGTACCTGTATGTTTTTTTGAAAGTTAGGAAAGTTCATTTAAAATACAGTATCTGTAACAGACGACTGTGTATTTTGTATCAGCAATACAGCAGTTGATCTTCTGAATCACACTGGTCAACACATTTCATAAAATATGTTTAGAGTAACCACTTCTACAACCTGAATCATGAATCAGTGTAGTTATATTTTAATTGATACACACTTTACTAACTGCTATGCTTTACCTGTATATTGGAAATGAGAAAGACCTTAAAGTTTAACATCTGCAAGTTTCTTTTTTTCTACCTCTTCAACAACTTCTTATAAATTATGAACAAACTGCAGCAGTGCTATTCCTACAAGTTCACATTTGTCTCTCTTTTGAGTAGATTTGAATGCAAGTTTTTAAGTGATGGTTTACATATTATGATTCCCCAAAATAAAAGTTAAGGGGTTTTGTATTTTCATCTCATTTTGTAAAGACAAGGATAGATTATCACTACTTTATTTCCAGAAGCTTCACAGCTTTGCAAGCATTATTGTATCAAGAACAGCAACAGAAGGCAAGACATACTTCCAACCACACTGATAATACACTAAATTTCACTTTTCCAAACAGTTTCTGAAAGCTCTCTTACTTTATAAAGCAATACAGGATGTCCAAAATGTTGACTGCAACAAGTGATCTCATCTTAAAAGATTTAGAGCTTGAGGCACGGATTTTTTAAGACAAATTATTTTAGGCAAACCTATGATTCTATAGATTAATTATAATATCTAGTTTTATATAGTAGTTGCATAATCAGTACTGGAAAGAATAAAAGAACACTGTTCAAAAAGGCAATTACATTATTAAAAACCATAGAAAGAGAACAGAAGCCATTTGATTTGAGTGTGGCCTTACTGACATTTCATTAGGCAGCCTGGAACCTCAATACATAATAGGAAAATAAAAAGCCGCTCAATTACCATCTTTAAGGATCAATATACCCATTTACCTGCAATAGTTTTGGGTTTATTTTCCAGACTGTTCATGGCTGTCCCTGAAGCTGAAGATGCTGTTGATACACAAGTGCTCTTCTTTGCCTTGACACCATTGGTCATTGTCACTCCACCACCACCTGCCATCCCCGCTAAGAGGTCATCATTGCTCTTAGTCTGAAAGAAAGGGAAGAAGCAGCTTTAAGGCAGCTGGCTGAGATGTCTGCAGAGCCAACATTTCTTCTGTTAAAGATTTCATGAGTTTAAAAAGTACATATTTGACTAGTCATGTGTCTATGAAAGAATGTTGAAAAGTATAAATGCACTGCACTGTGCAGGGTTACTATGTTGGAAGTTGAACATCAACTCCTTAAATATGATTGACCATAGAAAAAGAGTCTTCTCTCTCCCAAACAAAGTGGTTAATGCTTCAATACCGAAGAGAAAAACAGAAAAAACATAATTAAGGAAAGTACAGTAACACACCACAGTGTAACACTTGTCAAGTTTGACTGAAAGCTTGCTTAAGCATAAGAATAAACCTCCAAATACTAAGAAGTTAGATAATGCCCTTCAATAGAATATGATCAAGCATTTTCTGGTGGAAAAGTGCACAACAAGAAGAACAAACCAAACCAAACAACAAAAACAACAACAACAAAAATCCAATATTAACAAAATACCTGAACTCAGAGGATTAGAGGGAGAAAGAGCCACCCTCACCATGTATTTTTGCTTTGTTGTTATGCTCTTTACTAACCACTCTCAGAGACAGAATATGCTTGATGTACTTTTGTCTGACCTTGTATGATCATTCCTGAAACTACTGTTAGCCACAAAAGCTGCCTGGAATGTGACAAGGCAGTAAACACAGGAGTCTCCAGAACCAAATTCCCAAATAAGAATTCATCTTTCAAATTAAAGCAAACGCTACAAATACTAAGTTCTCAAGTATTAATTGCCAGACTTTACAACTCTTTAAAATGCATTTTTTCAAATGGTGAAACAATCAAAATATGCTAAACACTTCTCTTGTTATAAGGCCAAGAAAAAATTAAAAGAAAACAGCTGTGTTAGCAGCATTCCTCGAGTAACTGTATTGTTCAGCTGGACAACACATTTGAAATCTCAACCAGCATCCCAGCAAAGAGGTAGTGCTTAGGAATTAACCAGCTGCTTTACTTCATGACTTTCTAATTCTGCAGGTTTATAATTTCTAGCTCCCATACATATTAATGTTAAAAACTACACACCAGACATGGGTTTATATAGTAAGAATGAAGGTACGTTTGCTTAATTGAAAAAAAGAAAGAAGCAGTTGCATCTCCATTCTATATAGTTCCTTTTTTCAGGTGGGAATTTCAGAGCAGTTAGGAACATTGATCATGATACTGTGGAAAGGACATGCTGGGATTTATGCCATTTACAAAGAGCAGCTGCAAAACAAAAGGAGTTTGGGAAGAGAACATATTTGTTCTATGAGCAGCTGTTAGAAATACAAATAATTTGCTGATAGAAACAGATATTTGGGAGGGTAAAATCCTCCAGGACAAGAACATTTTTACTGAATCGTGGAGAAAGTGGTACAGCCTTCTAAAAAGGTTTACAGAAGGCTAGAAGAAAACATTACTCCGAGGCTCTTGTCTGATGTGCAACAAAGCTGGCTTTTCTGCTACAAAAAAGTCACTGTTCCATCCCACTCTTCTCCACATGCTTACACTGAGCTGTGTAAATTGAAGCCTTTTCAAAGGGCTCCTTCCTCCCAGGAGCCAGATCAGTTCCTTGATCTGCTGCGTCACACACCCATGCAAACCAGCAGATGCAATCTAAGTACCAATGGGACAATAAAAATGTTGGAGAACTACAAAATCAAGAAACCTCAAACCACTTGTGTGGGAAGACCTGAGCGCAAACTACTCTGTATGACAATCCTCCACTACTGGTGGGGGGGGAACAACTTTGTGATGCAGCTATCACCTAAACCAAGGTATTCTAAAACAGTGTAGAAAGTGATTTTCTATTTTGATACTGAATCTACCAGTCAGCAAAGATGAGAGTTCAAACAGGCTATTAGCTGTCAACATTTTTACCCTGTTGAAAGAGTGAGGAAATTAGATTAAGCTTTTAGACACTTATAGTACAAGTACATGTTATCAAGCCAAATAGGTCAAGAGGTGACTCAGCTTGAAGAAAAAAAAAAAGCCAAGTAAAATACACACTTTCTGACATTAGTCATCCCCAGTCCTTGCTGAACAAAGGAATTTAAGACAGCAATTCTTCTTCTGACTTACCCATAAACTATTTCTAGTCTAGATTGGAAGGCACTGCCTTCTCTGCAGCCAATTAGTAAACAGTTTCTCCAAACTGTAACACTACACTCTTGGCAAAGAAAACTATTTAGCAAAGCTTTGGAAAAATTACAAATCAGCAGCTCTCTTAATGCTCCACAATGGCAACCATTCTTAACTGTAAAAAAACAAAGTACTTTTGTTGTGTATATTTTTAATGGAAGAAAAATCAATGTTGCATGTTTATTAAACAGCTTTTTTCCTCGTTTACTGAGGACAGTGCAATCCTGCTTAGTGTTCAAACCCCCACATTAAAATATGAAACATTAGAAATTACCAGAATTAGAAATGCTCATCCAGACCTATTTTGATTTTCTGTATTGAAAAACCACTTTATAATTACACAAGTCATAGTCTGTTTTCCCTCACATCTTTCTTTCAGTGCAATGTAACTTGAATGACCTCTACAATTCATTTCATCTTAGTTTCTCAACATGTATACTCTATTTACTGCACCTTACTCAAATCCTTTTTTATATATACATAAAAATATATATAATTATTCCTACCTGTAACTTTCTTTGAAGCTTGCTGTTGCTACATTTGAGTGCTTCAAACATCAAACTTAACAACAATCTGTAATTAAGTTACTGCATTTTGCAAACGCAATACTGAAGCCTAGACACACGAATACTGAAAACACATTCTAATTTTGAATATTGAAATATTGGTGTCCAGGTCCTGGCTTTTCAGGGACACTGGATTTTGCAATGTGTTTGTACGAAGTACAGCTGCCGTCTGTCCTGGGTTCAGCAGTAGCAGTCGTTTTTCTCCTTCTTAGTAGCTGGTGCAGTGCTGTGTTTCCGACTCTAGTCTGGGAACAGTGCTGATAACACACTGATGTTTTTAGTTCTTGCTAAATAATGTTTACTCCAATCAAGGACTTTTTTCAGTCTCATGCTCTGCCAGTGAGGAGGGGCACAGAAAGCCAGGAGGAAGCAGAGACAGGACACCTCACCCAAACTAGTCAAAGGGGTATTCCATACCACAGCACATTATGCCCAGTATCTAAACTGGTGGGAGTTACCTGGAAGGCCCAGATAGCTGCTTAGGTCGGGCTCAGTATTGGTCGGCAGGGTGGTGAGCAATTGTATTCTCTCCTCTTGTTATTTCCCTTATCCTTATTTTTATTGGTGGTAGCAGTAGTAGTTTTGTGTTATACCTTAGTTACTGGACTGTTCTTATCTCAGCCCGTGGGATTCACATTCTTTCGATTCTTCTCCCCATCCCTCCAGGAGCTGGGAGAGGAAGAAGCAGGGGCAGGGGGGAGTGAGCGAGCAGCTGAGTGTTTCTGAGTTACCGGCTGGGCTTAAACCACAACACCGTCTAATTACAGTTCTCAATGTCAATATGATCACAAGCACATCAGACACAAAAGTAAAATTAATGATCTTAAAATAAGAACACATTGTTATTTGCAGAGTATTTTTTGACAAATTCAAAACTAGAAGTGGGTGGCAGTGACCCTCCTGCTGTAATAATGTGGGGTGGCAGTGGGTGCTGAACATTTACAAAAGTCCTGGGCAAAGTGGGAGCCAGAAACCTGTATGAATTAACCAACAAAAAGCACAGTGAAGCAGATGGACAAACCAACCTCTGGAGCAGCGCTCAGCTGTACAGAAGGGTGGGTCTCAGAGTTTCTTCCTGCGCTCATTGTCCACCCACTTTGAAAACTCCACGAAACAGGACAAATCTATGGAACAATGCATAGTGAAAGAAGCCCACCTGAAGCTGAAAACCATTCTATGGTTGTATCATGAAGAGAAGAGGAAAAATCCCATCCTATAATTACAAAGTAATTTTCAATTTTGCAGCATCATCACTGAGTTAAGACTGGTATAGTGGGGTATATGTGTATTTCTTCTCTTTAACAGTGGTCTTTCATTCAATATCCAGCTCAAAGGTTTCTGTATTAATACACACACTTTCCCTGAGGGCTGAACAAATGAGTAAGCTGTTGCAATTGAAGTTATTTATTTCTGGGTTTTTTTGTTTTTTGTCAATGAATTTTAAATGGAATTCACAATGCACACACTACTTCATCAAGTCCCAGGGAAGATAAGATCCTACAACCAGCAAGAGGAAAACAATGTGCCAAATGCTTCATCAACAAGATCAAATATAAAACTATATAAAAAATTATTTTAAAAATAATACAACTCGTTATTGATACTCCTTTTAAGACAGCAATTATAAATGTGATTTTCCAGTATCAGTAACAAAAAAAAAACAAGCAACTAACTTTGTTGTGTAAGTATGGGACGCTCAAAGAAGGGAAGATGCATCATTATTATTAAGTCGCATATTTGGCACAACAGCTTAACAAGTACAAGACATCCAACTGTGTGAGTAAGCCTGTCCGTAACATAAAGCTGAGATAAGTCTGAGTAATTAAGAGAAAAATTTTCATTGTGCCCCAAACATACAATTGTCATAAATTCTAATCCCACACCCAAACATAGCCAGAAGTGTTACTAATATAAGTAAAATTGTGAAAGCATATTGGGCCAAATTTCTTCAGTGTTAGATCATTCTCCTTCTTTATCTCACTGAGAGGTATGACATAAGAAACTTGGTAAGTAAACTACAAAGGACTTTTGTTTCCATATTCTTTGAAATGTTTCTAGAAATACAAAATAAGTAGTGTCAACAAGCATCAAAAGATTCTTTAAAGTTAAGAAAACTGCAAGATACGCTGGGTGGCAGAGGAAACAGTAGGGCACTGGGAGAAAATCCACCTGAAACCTGGCTTACAAGTTTGTCAACAAAAGTATTAACCATTCTTCCATAGAAAAAAAAAAGCACAAGAAGAAAAGAGAAAGTGAACACACCTTTTGATTTCACTAATCCTGCACAGCTATTACAGAAAGACCTCAGCCCTTACCACCTCTTTAATTTTAGGTCTTTATTTGTCAGTTATTTAAATGGCCTATCTGGCTTCCTGGAGGTGACAGTGGTTCAGGTTCCAGTTGCAGACACCAGCCCTTTTTCTTGTTCTGTTCATCTGCTCCAGGGCAGAGCTGTGTCACAGCTCTGCATACTGAGATGCAGAAAGGCAAAAGGAGGTGGGTCCAGCCATGTTGCCAGGTCAGGAGAGGGAGGCAGCCCAGGCTCACACCATCCATCCATCCAACTCAGATGTGTTTGCTCCCAGGTGAAAACTCCACACTAGCACAGCTCAGCATGTCTTATTTTTCTTGGTTGTTGAAAACCATATCCTTCCAAGGTTACTGCCCTGTTTTGCTAATAAGAGAAAACCTCTACCTTTGAACTTGTTCTAGGAGCAAGAATCAACTTGTGAAAACTCTGCTCAAGCAGTATTTCACAGAAAGCAATGGCCAAACTAGTTAGAAGAATGCAGCTGCACTGACCTAATACGGATCACTGACACCAGAAAGTTTCCTGTTAGATACCTCATTAGTTCTTGTTTCAGAATCAATAACTCTTATCAAATCCCATTAGTCACTGACACACCATTCAAGCATAACACATACACTACTAAAAACATTCATCAAAATGCAACTTCCACTCTGCTCCTTCTGCAGAAAAGCCAGGTTGTGCAAAGTATATTGCTTTGCATCACACCACACACTGCAATATGAAAAATACAGCTTGAATGCCCCTCAAAATCCTACACCCTGCCCAGTGCTGTGTAACTACTCAAATTCCCTTCAGTTACCCACAGAGCAAACCTCTAGTCTAAGCTGCACTAAAGACACACCTTAAAATTCTACTCTTTTTAAAGCTTTATTGTAAAAAATATAAATAATCAGACGGTTCTATTGGTTCTTACCTTCAAAAGAGATGCTGATGTCCCGGTTTTAGAGAGTTTTGTTACTGCAGACACTGAGGAGCCGTTTTCTGGTTTGGCTTTGTCAGTTGTTTGAGTTTTATTTACTCCAGGCACTTTGGGCACTGAGCCAACACTCCTGCTTGCTTTCTTCATTCTGGGCTGTCTGTTTATGATGCATTTACAAACAAATCTACAAGCAGAAAGAAATTTAATATATAAAATACAAATGAAAAGCAGTGCCTTGTTTTTATAATGCTCTATTTAAGACCAGAAGTCCAGAACAGTAAAGACCACAAATTAGAGCCAAACAGAATGCATGTGACTGATCAAGGGGTTTTACTTTTTAAAAGGAATTTTTATCAAGAACCAAGGACTTCCTACAGCTCCACTCCAAATTATAGTACTTTTTTTCCAGTTCTCTTTCCACAAATGGAACTGAACTGAGGATATTTTATAAGTGACCCATGTTGCTGAGTTCACTTGTTAGCTAGCAAAAGAAAGGCTTATTAGGGCAGCTATGTTCTTTATTTCTGACTGTGGGAAGGCAAATACTGTGGGAGTATTCAGGCAACAGCCTGACTACCAACAACACTGGATCTGAGAAGAGATTACTGCCAGCTTGGTAACTGAAGTACTGAGACAGAAACAGCAGCTGCAAAGAAAAGAGTATTTTATAAAAACTAAACATTTCAGATTCCCTGAAACCATTTATTATTAAAAATCGCATTATCAAACACATGGGATTTCACAGAATTTAGTAGTAGTCATACGATTCCAAGGATTATCCCTAACAAGAAACTGTACATAACCCACCACGTTCCAAGGTCCACAGTCAGGACACTGCAGTATCTTCACCTTTGTCTTCAAGGTTTCTTAAAGAGCAGACAATTGTCAATACTGTCACTCTAACCACGAGCAAATAAAGGAAATCCCAGGAAACAAAGCCGACTTTACTCAAACCAGGAGACTGCAGCAGACCCGAACATCACAGTTATCACAAGAACAACTAATTGAGTCTGGAAGACAACCTGAGAAAGGGTAGACCAGCTGACAGCCATAATTTGAAGCACGGACTAAGAGAAAAACTACACACATTGAAATCTTCTCTCTTGTAAGAGTGAGATAGTTGTCAGCTGTTTTCTTCATCTCACCCAAGTCAGAAGACTCGGGATGCAAGATTAAGAGAAGGAAACTTCCACTCCTCTTTCAGTTTTACACATTCTGGGTGGAAGTAAGTGATCAGGTATATCTGAACCAATATCCTGCAGCTGATTAGAAACATGAAATACATCTGGTTGTTTCCATATCTTAAGAAGTGAAGCTTCTTAAAGGCACAAAAAGCAGACTGGTGGTTGAGTACGAGATGTGCCACACAAAAATACATTGATCAGGAGTACTAATTCTTTTCAGTTAACAAAATTAACACCATACACCACCACACATTCCTCCTTCCCTATCACCACCTCAGCTGCACACAAGTAATCAGTAAAACTCCAGTTGCCTCCTCGGACCCCCAAGTGCTGTTTACAGAAGCAACAGGAAGTCGCATTTTAAGACACTGGAAATATTTGCTTATAGTTTCCAGATTCCCTTTAGCTCTGAAAGCTGGCAAGAACATACACAGAAAACTTTGTTTGCTATTGCAGTTTCATCATCAGAATGTCAAAAATGCACTGGTCCTGCCACATGGCTACTTGTAATCAGAATGCCTTCAGAGAAGATTAAATAACTGAGAGGTAATTGAGATGAGACACTCCTAAGAAAACCAAAACCCAAGCCAGAAAAGCCTCATGAAGGCAATATGTTTGCTATACACACAGAATTTTAAGTGGTACAACTACCTACTAGATTCCAGAAGTAGATGCTAATATTTACAGGTAGCGCCAAGTTGCCACCCTTACATTTCTTGCCATTTTCATGTTTATGAGTTCAACACTTGTGCTTTTGATCTTATGCAGTTGAAAACTAAAACTGAAAAGACCAAAGAGGATAGAGCTGTTTAGTAAAGCTGGCATCATTACTATTGAATATTTTGATGTTCTACAGACTACATAAAGAAGTTGCCCATAGCATACTTGAGAAACAGACAAAGTTCCACTGCACAACTTGTGAAGCTGACTGCATTTAAAAATTACTTCAATTTGTCTTGCAACAAATCCAGCAAATCAGAACCAGAACTTTCTGACAGCTCACAGAGCTAGAAAAACAGTGCTACAATGAAGGTTAGTGTATGACTATCATACATTTGGGCAGAGCTTGACAACCTTGTTTGGCAATCTAGATAAAGCAGTAGTTCCAGCTGGCATGCAGACATCCCGCAATGGCCACTTGCAATACACATTTATCAAGTCTACAGAGCACACTCATCAAGTCTGACACACCTTACAACATGTCAGATGCCCGCTGCACACATGATCTTTGCATGCACAGTAAAAGATCCATACATTTGGGATCTACATATTACAGCAAGTAGTACAGTAACGTAACCCACTGGATGTATAATCTCAAAGAGAAATACAGGCTAGCATTAGCTTTTGCAGTACAAACCATTTATACTCCAACAAATATATCACAGAGGTTATCAGTGACAGAAGACTGGGTGCAGTCAAATGTTTCTCATTCATAATGGCTTTTCTAAAAACACATGTTTTAGAAACACATTTTGTTCTGAAAACATGCCATAGTATTTGCTTCAATAACAGTAATGGCATTACAAAGTGATGTAACTAACTGAAATTCAAAAAAGTAACTAAGTATAACCCTTATGTTTCAGCTCAGCACTAGTTTAAAATACCCATAAATTTTACATTGAAAACCACTATTTGTGATTTACTGAAACTCAAAGATAGAACCACCTTTCCAGAGACTTCGAAGATACTTAGAGAACAGGGAAGTTTGGGTACTGCTGGTCCTGGTTTTGTTCCAGACAAACTAAGCTCTAGTGGTTACTTTCTTACTGAAAGAAGATTGTGTAATTATAGTTTTAAAACTGAGAAAACGATACAAATGAGTCCCACTTAGCTTAAAATAAGGACAAGACATTAATTAGCATTAACGAATTTATGACCTCTCTGTGCAAATTTCTCTCCTCCTGCCTTCTCTGGGAAAGGAGGATGGGGTTTCAGCACTGAAAACAAAGGCATCAATATTGTTGAACTGTAAGTGGAAAAATCCCTACTTCACCCAGTTTCTTAAGAGGCAGATATTGCAGAAAAAGATGACCTTCGTGCTTCTAAAGATGAACACACTCCTTAGGAAGACACAGTATTAGGAATCAACAATAAACTTGTCTCTGCCCAACATCAATTTTAAATAAGGAAAAAAAATGCTCACTAGCCAATTAAAACTTTCTAAAGATTAACACAAAACACTAAATAACACTCTCATTCAAATGAGAGCTAAAATACTCTTTCACTATTGTTTTAAAAAGCAAATACTGCATATGAAGCTGTAGTTTATATTTTACCCTAGGGAGAAAGAAGGAATTACTGAAGATTTCCTTCCCCTTTATACACAATTCCTCCCACCTCAAGAGATAAATTAAAAAAACCCCAAAAACCAAAAAACAAAACAAAAAAGTTAAGTAGGAGCTTAACACTAAGAAGTTGCAGTGTCATTAAGAGTCGTAACTCTATCAGGTAGTCAAAAGAGAGACTTTTGGAGTTTCCTCATCTCACGCTACTAAACAAAGTATTAATCTATCACACTACTAAACAATTTATCAACAGGCACAAGACACTACTGGAAAACACCTGATAAACACCAGCACTACAGTATCAATTATAAATTAAATCAAGACGGAAAAATGACAAAACAAAGCCTAAAATATCAGATAGAAAGACTGCATTCCTAAACTAAAATGTAACTATTTGCTCCAACCTGTATCCTTTCCCAGAGGTCTCTCTTTCCACAGCACACATAGTCCAGGAAACAAAAGAGAATCTTGTTGAGGAGCGTGCTCTCCTTGCTCTGTGGAGGCATGTGAAACCAGTCCTGCATTTTATACCAACTGCAACTACAACTCCATAAATAATAATTTAAAAGTGTTTTGCCCAATGGCATGGCTCTGCTCTTTACTGGAAACTGATATGATACATCCACCCAGCCAACATGCAATGCTTTCAGGGTGACTCTTATGCACTCTTTAGAAACCTGAAAGCTAAAGCAGGGAGGGTACGATTTCTAACTGTGATTAAAATAATCCTACTCATTATCTAACAAACCTATTTATGCCAATATTGCTGTCACAAAAGTAAGGCCCAATTAAAAGAGTACAAAAAGTAGTTTCCTATGGCTCTAAGGTGAGTGAGGGTCAAGCACCTCAGAGGTGTTAGTCTTTTGCTTTTGGTTGAAAATATAAGGTATCAAAAGGTACTAAGCAGTTTTATCTATTTAAAAGTTGTGAATTATTACTAAAATTATAAATAATCTTCCAATTAACTTTTAGGAGTTCCAGAAAAATAGAAAAAACTGATCCCTCAAAACTGACTATACTGAGCATATTTGAAAAATCACATAGCCAAGTTACAGAGGAAAACAGAAATATTCATGTCTAAGAGCAATGGAGTTAATATACTTTCAGCCTCTATTTGTACAGGTTCTTTAGATTTGATGTATTTAGGCTGACAACATTAGCCAGGATAATAAGGGAATGACATTTTTAGGTCACTTACATAGTCCCAAAAGGTAGAACTGTGAAGAAAAGATTATGAAATACAGCCTCTTCAACCCCCTGTGAAACACAGATTCAGAATTTCCCCAAGTGGATATAAAACAAGCTACACAGGAAGAGACAGAGTTTTCTACATTTATAAGTTCAATAGCTCAAGCTTTCAGCCTGCTAGCTGCACAGGCACTACACCATGATGTCTCTTGCTCAATAGTTCCAAAAACATAATCCATTAACCACCAGATTCCACAAGCCCAAAGCAGTGTATTTGTTTTATTGCTCAAGATGAAGACACCAGTTTTAGTGACCTGAAAGTTAGCTGATGCTAGAGGGTTATTTAAGATACCAAGGATAACAGGAAACTGCATGGAACCACAGAAGAGACTAACTAGACAATAAAAACAGCAAATAAATGTATATAAATACAAAGCAATCTAACGCTCAGGGAAAAGCTTCGTATATAAATGTGCTCTCAACTCATCAACATTGTTCATCAAGACTTCAGTGTTTTGAGTCACAGCTTCATTAAACTATCAGATTTTATTCCAACAGTGTCTGGAATAAGGCAAAACACCCCAAATAACCAACAGCAAAGAAATTCCAGGAATTATTAAAGAAAGGAACAGGGAACAAATCATAAAATACATATATCTCACCCAAAAAATCAAATTTTTGCCCATCTACCCACAGCTCTCTCTCAGGTCTCTCCACCTGAAAAAAAAAAGATTCCCTATAGACCTGGCAGAGTTTCAGCAAGGGGCAAAAATAAGATCAAAGGTATACAATGCATAATAGCTCCCATGAGACATCTCACAGGGAATACAACGAAAGCCTATCAAATCTTGGAAGATACCGAGAAGGTAGACAGGGACTGGCTGTTAATTGTCTCTTCACTAAAAGACCAACAAATGAAGTTAGAGCCAGGTTCAAATTAAGAAAAAATGAGCCATATTTCTAATGAAGATTGAAAGAATGCTGTGGCTGCACAAAGCGTGCATGGAAGAGGAGATTGGACATGCACAAGGTATAGAAATTCCCGAATGGATGCTAAATAGCTGAGCACAAAGGACCCAGAAACCCCTCTGAGCCAAAAATAATTGCAGGGTGGGAAAGCAGGCAGAGCAGGAGGGAAGGCTTCGGGTTTGGGTTTTTTTCCTGAGGCATCTGTTCACATCCCAGTACCAGGTGGGATGGACCCCTGCACCAGCCAGGGCAGTGAGGAAAATATACAGATGTCAGTGATTTATGGATGCTGCAATTTTGGAACAACTGAAGCAGACAGTTATTTACAGAGGAAAGACTTCCCTATTACTTTCTATCTTAAAAATTCAAAAGGGTTTTTACAGTTTTCCATTACAAGTTGTGGAATTAACAACAATAGAAATTCTACCTTTTTAAGTTACATTTTCCATCCACTCTTTTCAAGCCACATTTGCTATTGCTACTTCTCTCTTAAACCGAGGGGAGGAAAGACCAGAGCTTTGGGCAAGAATTGGCTGTTATATACCTAAATTTCTCTACTCCTTCTTTGGAGAAAACTTCAGAGCTGCAACTGCTGTGAGCAATGTGTAACTGTTGCAATACTTAACATTCCAGACAAGTGACAGGAACATTTACAGAACTCCTAAACTTACAAACTGTGCTCTAAAAGCCTTTTCATAACAAAATTAAATAATGTAGTCTTGTTTTCAAGCTCATACTTTAAACAACTGCTATTTCAAACCACTGCTGAGGAAAGAAAAAACAACTGTTCACCAACTAAATCCAACTGATTCCTCTAGTATGGGGAATCTGTTCCACATGGAAGGGGAGCACGGCCCATAGCTCGGTCTCAGTACTTAATTTCTACATTGAGTGCACCTTCAGAAGTTTCTTGGTTTTTTCTTAATTACAGTTTAGTATACCAGAACAAAAAATCACCTTATTGGTATCCATCCTGAGCTGATTAAAAAATCTTCTAAGCAGGCTAAGTACCCTGTGGCATGCTCATTAACTATGCTGCTCATGCTATAGATGACACCTCCTGGGGTTCTGAAGAGATACGGAAAAAGTTAACTTCATGGTTACCCAATCTCTCTTGGTTGAGGCAACTGGTTGCAGGAATACTGATGTTAATTATTTTAATATTGATTACTTGTAGTATGATACAATGTTCCCGCTGGTGTTGCAAACGATCTATGATAAATTATGAAGATTGGAAAAGGAATGAAATTAAGCACCAAGTGGAAACGGGAAACTATTTCAAAAAGACTTCTGATGGTAACGGTAACATATAAAATGTTGCAAAAGAATTTGCAAAAGGACAGAAAAAGGGGGGAATTTGAGACAAGGGAGGAACAAAATCACAAAATGGAATATATAAACCTTTAGAATTAGTTTTAAGTAATGTTAAGTTTGATGGCTTTGTAACAGTAGCAATGGAAAATTACTGAGGTGCAGGATACATAGAGAAAAAACAGAGTACAGCTAGAGAACATACTGAGAATTCTCACACGAGATAAATCGTTATAGTTGACATAGCTTTAAGAAAAACAATCTAGAAGAACAGGACACAGGGATAAGGAGTACCTGGGAACGGCAGGTGTCCAGGATGGGCTACAGTTAAACTAACGGGTAAGTAGGAGGATAGGAGTCTCTGGTGCTAATGAACCAATTAAACTGGTATGAGCATCCACTGTGCATGCTTCAAAGGCTGCCAGAAGTGATGAAGATTGTTGGAAGAAGTAAACGACCCTCAGAGACCACCACCACAATTCTGTACGCATGCGGGGAACTTTCTGGAAAATTATTTAATAAATACGTAGCCTCATGAATATGTATGTATGCCCAGTGACTATAAAAGGACGGCTTGTGTGGCAGTTGGAGAGGCACATGTTAGGTGGAGCTATCCCCTGTGTCTCTCAGCGTCGCAATAAAGAATAACTGCTTGTCAACTTGAAAACTTTGTTGGCGAGTTTGTTCCCGGAGTTTTCCCCGAATCAATACCATCCATGTTACTATTAAGCAGGTTTTGTTTCATTGGTGTAGATAATACTCATAGTGAAAAAAAACCTTATATGTGAAGGCAGTCTGCGTGTCTCATACAGTGCAAGCTGACATAAACTTCAACCAGCAGAACACGGTAAAGGAAATAGAAGAGCAAATACAATATGTAGAATATTAATTATGATAAACATGAAAGGACACTAAAACCTGGTTTGGTTCGTCATTTTTCACCCCTTTTGGTAAACTTCACAGTTGTACCCAAATTTCATGCCATGCACTAACAGATGATGTAAAATATTCCTCTGTCCTGGATATTAATTACACTTTTTAGATTTTAGAGTTAGGCTCAAACAAACGTGGCAGAAATATCAGCCTCCTCTGTAAAACCCTTAGGTTAAAATTTCAACAAACCAGAACCAGCTCTTACTTTGGCACTGTAGGTTTTCTGGGGGGAAAAAAAAAGAACCACAATAAATTTCCCAGCTAAAGGACTAGCCAGCTTTAACTAGAAAAAGCAGATAGTCTAAAAAAATGATACTTGGTCTGTTAACCATTTAACTGAAAGTGTTGTTTATCATCATTCCAAGCATGTTCTAAAGTAACTGTTATTACAAAAATCAATAACCCTCCAATTACAAAGGTGTATTTAATGTCATATAAACGTAAGTATATACCATATTCCTTAATCAGATTCTCCTGCACACATGGAAATTTTCCTTGCACTGCCAGAGAAGTACTTTCAAAACCAGCAATGTACAATTTTAAGACCAGGAAATTTGTCAGAATACCACAAGAGGTGCACAACTAATACAACAGCTTCCTGTTTCAAACTGACTAGCTCAGTAGACATTTCAGTGTGATGTACTGTCTTTAGCACAGCTGTTCCCAAAAGTGTTGGCTAGAGTAGATTATCAGTGGTGACCTTTTCCCTTCTGCCCACTGAAGATGCTGCCAACTGAACTCTTGTATCAACAACTGCAGCAAAGGCTTCTGCTGCTGCATGAAGCTCCCAAGAAGACAAGCAGCAGTAGTTTAGCTCCCACCAGAAGAATGGGAGGTGAATGCATGCTCACTATGTCCACCTCACCACTGACCCAGTCCGGCAACATTCCTGAGGGCACTGCAACAAAAAAAAATAAGAGAACAGGAGAAGCATACAGAGATACATTCCCTGAGGACCATCCCAGCCCTCAGGTGCTTACAGCTCTGGGATTCCCAGCCCCAGAAAGACCATCCTGGTCACAGGTGATCCAAGGGAATGGCCTGGATGGGAATGGACCATCCAGAAGCCAGCCTTGCTAAGGCTGGAGGAGGGAAGTGCCTGCTGGGGATTGCTTAAGCTAGTAATGAAAATTATTTAATTGTACCCTGTCACCAAAAAAGGCTGTCCCACCCCTTCCTCAGACCTCTCCCTACTTTCAATTCTAGAGATCACAGCTTGGTTTTTGATGAGTTGATCTTTCAGTCAGATCAGTCCTGATCTGACTCACCCTAATTGCCAGATACTATGCAAAGGAAGCAGCGGGACCTAGAACTGGGAACAAGAAGGAAGGCTCATCCTTTCAGAGACAGTGTAGCCTCAAATTTGTTTTAATTCAGTCTCAGGCTATTGGAAATTCAGCAACAGCCCTGATTTAAATGAACCTCTCATTCCCACCTTACCATTTTCCAAGCCACACTATTCTGTAGAGACACATGGTATGAAAGGTGAGGCAACAGTGATGAACAGTGTCATTTTAAAGCAATCAACACAAGACAAAAAAAGGCACTGAGGGGTCTGAAGACTATCTATGGCTCTGACCCACATCTTCCTTCACCTCCAAGACCTACCAGCAGCGCACTCATTACTTAGTTTAAAATCCTTTAGGCTTGGCAGACAGAGAAGAGACAGAACTGCATGCAAATCTTTCCTAAATAACCTGGTATCAATCAGGGAGGAGCTACCCCAGTGTGGAAGCCCAAGGACATACATTTGAGTCATATAGGAAAAAAGTCCTCAGGACAGAGCCCTGGGCAACATGGTCTAGTGTGAGGCATCTCTGCCCATGGCAGGGGGGTTGGAACTGGATGATCTTGAGGTCTTTCCCAACCCAACCATTCTATGATTCTGTGACAGGATGGGGAGGTTCCCATTTGTGGCCACTTTTTTTTTCCTCCCCTGGCAAAAAGGGTAAGATACTGTTTCTCTTTCACATTTTTATTCTATGCCTTCTGGAAAAGAGTGAATCAGTAACCAGCTTATGGAGTACCTGTTACCGTGGACACTTTGGTTGTTGGAGCAATGCAGAACTCTACGTAAGACGCAGCCTGTGAAAGCATTAAAAGCCCAGAACCAGTACAGCATCCCTAAATGATGTGACTACTCATGTGCTGCTGTCGCCATGGAATGCCAAGTACCTAACACCTTAGCACTTGCCATTGTGAAACACTTCTACTGTATTTCTTTGATAAGCTCCTACACCTTCAGGTTTTGCGGTGAGCCTTTGATGTTTGGCTGAAGGCCTCAGAATGGCTTTCCCATTCCCACCAGAAAAATGTGTTCTTTCTACTCAGAAAGACAATACTGAAGTCTTTAGTTATTTTTCCCTCAAATATCCTGTACTTACAACACTAATCCATAAGTTATAGCCTTTATGAAATAGATATTATTTATTTTACAGGTATATATCAGAAACATTCTCAGAAAACTGCCAAGAAAATCTTATAATGCATATTGTTATCATTTTATATAGCAATTTTACTTTTGAATGTGAAACACAAGTAGACTGAAATCTCATGTGCAAACTTGGACTGATAATCTTTCAAGTGTTTCTAATATTTTTCCTGTAATTTAACTGTAAATCACAGTAACGTCTATCATAGCAAACAATCAAAACCTTTGGAGAAAAAAAACTTTTTCAAAGTCAGACTTCCAGGTTGAGGAAACCTGAAGGTCTATATTTTTGTATAGTTTTGTGTAAGGCTATTCAAAAAGAACAGCAACAATTGTGTGTGAAACGTTTATGGTAGCAAGTGTTAATTTTAACACCTTAATTCTTGAATAAAAGTTCTCAGTATAGCCAGACCCAGTGACATTGCCACATTTGAGGATGCATCTCATATTAACAAACCATAAGTCAAGAATAATTTGAGGACAACTTCCAGCAACTATACTTATTTAAGAAATTAATCTTTTTAAGAGACCATGTGATATAAGTGAGTACAGATAAATAGCGGCTGGGCATGCTTCTGTCACTTCTAGGAAGAAAAGATCTCTTCTGCCACAGAAAGAAGTAAAAGTAAAACTAGAGCTTCAAATGAGCAGAGTTACTCAGATTTGTGGTAGGAATTATGTCTATAAAGAGCAGTTTTAATTATTTCTTAATTTTTCTCCAGAAAAGTCCATATTTTTCAGGGAGTTGAAAGAAATATTTGCTTCTAACTATTTATAATGCTGGCTGGTTCTTAGGGAAAAGCAAACTGAAATAGACATAACCCTTATTTGCAAAGAAAGAAAGATTTTTCACTGCACATGACGCTACTTTGAATGCATACCCTTTATCACATCTCAGTGCCATTTAGCTCGCTAAACAAAAGAAACTTTAAGCTCAGTACAACTTGGCAACACAGTTAAAATTAAAATTAAAAAAATCCTATGATTAAACAGAGAAAGTCAAGCTCTAATGGGCCATTTTTATAACTTGCCTGTGTCAGTTAAGACTTGTCAATATGAAGACTGCCAACATTTTAGCGATGAAGAGTGAAACGTTCTGTTGAAGGAGCCTCTCTAGCACCAACCCTCACAGAGCAAGGAAATTCTGCAGCCAAAGTTTTGAGAAGTCTTCATCTGCCAAAACCACCGTGTGCTTTTAATTAAGAACATATACAGAAATGGACTAAGAAGAACATGAAGTTTCAAGGAGTGTTCAGAATGCCAGCCTCTTGGTCAAGCTTTCCACCCACTCCCTAAAAGTGTATCCCACAGGAAATCATTATTCACTGCATGTACCTGCGCAGAACACGTATCCTACAATGGCCAAATGACCAAAGTCGAGGAAATGTTTTTAGCATCAGAAAAATACTGATACTTTCAGGCTGATGTCATCAAATACAACACTTGAGTACTTCCATATTACCATTATTCTTTTTAAATACTGGATGTTAGATGCCTCGTTTATTTTCCTGACTAAAACTGCATATATAACAGTTAGTTACAGGCAATCATTCGCTTGGCTTCATTCTGGCAAAAACTGAAGATCATGCAAGACTCTTCCTTCGCAGACATCAAACCAAGTCCTTAGTAAAAATTAGTTACTCTCTCTTGGAATCTTGCTTAAGTGACTTTACAACCCTTTAATACGTAACAAATGGCTAGTTCTAAATTAAAATCTTTTTCTTTTTGTACTGACAACTTTCAGATCGATCCCCTTTAAAAAGTCTCCTTCTACCCAACTTCACAACTGGTTCTTGTGCTACCCTTCTCTGCAATTTGGGAAGCTACTAGTTCTGCCACTTTTTTGCAACAGTGTCAGTTCTTTGCAAAATTAAGGAATCCTAAGACATTTTACTTACAAAGATGAAGATCAAAAATTGTAGTGTCTTTACAGTAAAGAAAAAAATCCTCCTTCCCAAAGAAAATAATGCATGTGCCTGTGAAAACTCTAATGATGAATTATTTATATGTTAAAAGATAGTATCCTATGATGATTTGCAGGCTGCATTAAACTGTTAAGTGGCTTCTGTGATCATTTCAGTTGGAAAAAGCTCAAAGGAAACAAGTAATATGTTCCTTGTGACTAGTCACTTAAGGCTACGATTAAGAATATAATTCAGCTTTAACACCCATTTTCCCTTTTTCAGTATAAAGACTAAAAATATGATCAAACGGGGTGATTTCTGAAGCCAGGAAGTAAAAGCATAACATTTCTTACGCTGTTTTTCCCACTGAGCAATAGAGACAGTCACATTAATAGCATTATACACTTCTAAAACTGGATCCTAGTTGGCAAGACAGGCTCCACCATCGCAAGATCAAGGCAAGAAAAAAAGAACTTATGAAGTACATTAGTGAAAGATCTCTTAGGAATTTCTATCACATGCCTCTACCTTCTGAGTGTATTTTCCTCTTTCATACTAACAATAAAGCAAAAACAGCACAAACATGCTTCCCTTCACCAAGTTACTCAGAAGCATATATTTATTCATACCTAAGGAGGTAACTGTACACCACCTCATCTATTTTGTACAATGAAATCTTTGCAGCACAAAAATAACTATTCCAACATGCACATAGACAGAAACTTCTAAAACTCGTTGGCCTTTCCTCAAGCCTGATGCAGAAGACGCCTTTGGTAGCATGCCTAGAAGGCCACAGAGATCACACTGCCTTAGAACATGGAGGGAAAAGGAAAATACCACAGAGCTGGTAAGCTGCAAAACACAGTAAAATCGCAGTCCATGAACACTGGAAATCCTGCACAGAGGTTTGCCCACTGTGATGTTCCACCATCACCGAATTTTAATAAAGCAGTCTTTTAAACTGCTAAAGAGAGTACAGAGATCTTTATCAATGATCACACCAAAACTCATGCCAATAAAGAGTTCTTTCAGTTGAGCATACAATAACTGGGAAATGTGGACTGCAGTACTAATCTAGATGGCACTGTATCTGACAGAAATGCTACAATAAATCAAAGAGATTTGATATGTTTTGTTCTCTGCAATTATGTATTGTATTCAGTAAAGAAAGAAAAACAGACAGAGGTCTTCAGACATGCTGAAACATCTGAAAAACCAAGTTTCCTTTTCTGTAATTTCACATAGCCTACCAGCCTAGAATCTGATCTTCCCATCAACTGAAAGTTAAATGGCAGTGTTACAAGATACAGGAGACTACTCCAATCTCAGTCTGTTTACAATGATCCGCTCTTTTCACTTTTGTTAGCAACTACCCAACAACGACCAGCTAGGCTGGAGGGAGCAGGAGAAGCTGCGCTTCGGAGCTACCACAGAACTACACTGTGACCCACAGAGAGTTAAAAGCAGCCACTGGCTTTAGTTTGTCTACATTTCAGCAGCCAAAGTTCATACCACTAATTAAGCAGGAAGCAGCAACAGATTCATGTTTGCTTTTGGGGTGAGCACAGCTTGCACAGACTACGTCCTTCAACACAACCTGTGGCTCTTCAGAACACTTTTCACCCAGTGGAACCATTTACAAGCCGTATTTTCTGCTATGAGACAGCTGTGTTTTCCAGATCCCGGCAAAGGCAGACACTCCATGCAATCACACAGAGTGAGATGCTGTTGTGGAGAGGAGCGTGCAGTTTGCTGAGCATCAGCATTGCACTGTTCTTCTCTCTGAGGACACCGAGCATTGAAGACCCTTAGAGCAGGCTGATGACTCTGATTCTAGCCCAGGTCACATAAGGCTTACAAGAAGGAATACTGTGAAGTAGAGAAAGCAGGCACAAAACTGGAGCTTATACATCTTTCAGCTACGAAAATACAGAAAAACGGCACTCCAGACAAACATGAGACCAAAATCAGGACAAAGGCCCTCCCCATCACACCAAAACCTAGCCACAGGGCATTGAAGTGCAAGCAATCCACCCTTCCCTTCAGAAAGCTTCCACACGCACCACCGCCACCCCTCTCCACAGAAACAAGCCCACAGCGTGAAACATGATTTCACCGAGGGACGCAAAGGGAAGCTTGCCCCGAAGCCCTCCGTTAACCCCACGGCTCCCCCGGGGCGGCTCTGTCCGGCAGCGCCTCAGGGACAGCCACAAAATGGGTGACCGGGACGACGCGGGAGCTCAGCCAGCGACGGCAGGGCGGAGGACGCGGCCGCGGGGAGCTGAGGTAACTGCGGCGGGAGCGGGGCGGCTGTCACCGCCGGGCTCGGCTGAAGGGTGACAGCGCGGCCGGCGGCCCCTCGGGGCACACGGAGCGCGGGGGGCGGCGGCCGTCAGGCACAGGGCGAACCCGGGAGGCGCGGGAGGGGGCTGCCCACGGCGGTGAGGCGCTGCGGCCGGCGGCAGCCCGGGACACGGGCCTCGCCGCGGCCTCCGCGGGTGACCGCTCAGCGGGCGGGGGTCGCGGCTGAGCTCGCCGGCGCTCGGCGCTTACCGGGCAGCCGCCTCCTTCCCGCTTCTTCGCGGCGCGGCCCGTGGGTGGGGGACGGGACCGGGACGGGACCGGGACGGGACCGGGACGGGTCAGGCCGGGCTGGGCCGCGCCGCGAGCTCCGCCGGCGGCAGGGGGAGGGGGCGCGGAGGGGCGCGCGGGGAGCAGGGACCCCTCCGCCCGCCTCCGCCCCGCCCCTCGCGGGCAGTGCCGCCGCACTGCGCATGCGCCGAGCCGCGCGCAGGCCAACCCGGCGCCCAAGGCGGGGGGAGCCCGCGCGGGTATTGGCGGAGCATGCGCCGTCGCGCACGCCCCTCCCCGCGCACGCAGCCCCGCCCGCAGCGGGGCGGGGTTTGGCTGAGGCGGCTCGCGCCGCTCCGCCGCGCACCGCAGGGCGAGGGGCGGCCCCGGGGGCACGGAGCGGAGCGGAGCGGAGCGGGCCGGGCCGGGCCGGGGGCTGGTTGCGGGTAACGGGGCGCTGCCTGCGGGGATGGCGCCGGGGAACTGCTGGCGAGCGGGCGCGGGGGCGCTGCCCGCCCTGGCTGCGGCCGCGACCCGGGGCTGCGCTGCCCCTCGGCTGAGGCGGGCCCGGCGCAAGGCTCGGGTGTCGCTGTGGTAAAAAAAAGATCATTTAATTTGGGAGGTTTTGGTGTGTTTTGGGTTTTTTTTCCCTGGAATAAAGCCGTCGGTTTGAAGCTGCAAGGAAGCCTTGAGGAGGGAACCCGCGGGTGTGCGATGAAGCCCCAGAGTGGAGGTGCGGCGGTGGCGGCCTCGCGTCACCGTTACAGCCAGGGCCCGGCCAGGCCGCCCGGTGCGGCTCTGAGCGCTGGGCACGGCCCTGCCTGCCGAGGTGGGGGCGGAGGGGCTGTGCCCTACGCTGCGATGTTAGATGAATTACGGGTTTCCATCCGGGCAAGAAGCAAAGGTTTGAGTGCTGCGGACAATAGCTTTGCTTGCAAGAATTTCGTGCGAACATAGGTTTTCGGACTTCCAGCTCCTGAGAGACTGCACTAACCTGGGTTTTGTAGTGCAGCGTGTGACTTGTCACGTATAACAAGCGACTGCAATTAATAAACCCAAATGATAGTGTTGGTGCTTTAGTGGGACGTATAGCAGAGTCTGTATTTACAAGCATTGGCTAGAAAGTGCTATGAACGCAGTAACTGAGACCAAGTCATTAGGCCTCCGCTGAAATAACTTTGCTTTTTAGCATGACTATGGTTTAGCCCCTAAATGTGAATGCTGGCTAGACAGGGTGCCCCTCTGAGGATGGGAACCTGACTTTCTGGTGAGGCATGATAAACAATGCATTAGAATTAGGACCTGTAGATGTCTTGCGTCTGCTTCTGTAAATTGGTTCTAAGCAGGGACATCTCTAATAGTAAGATATGATAACAATTTCAGCAAAGAACTAGGCACATAGCTTGCAGGTATTAGCAACTGAAAGCTGAAAGGTAACTTTCAGACTGTCATTGTAGCCCTAACCCAAGTGTGCAGTAGGATAAGAGGGCTACAGTTACACAACTTACCCAATTGTATCTGTGGATGCTTTAGAGAAAATTATATCAAGATGAGAATGTAAAGTATAAAAATCCCTGAAATTTACTGTGCTTTAGAGATGTGTATGGAGGTTTGAACCCCCATGTGCTCCCGGTGCCAGTGAAGGTCTGTGCTTTACTTACAGTGCGTACTGTGATTTCTTTAAATCAAAGAAAAGGTGCTTACTTGATATTCCTGTGAGAGTTTCCTCATGAGGGTTTCTGTTTAGCTCAGGGTTAAAGCCCCTGTCCCAACAACAGTTCAACTGTTCCATTGAAAGAAACACCTCTGTAAGATTGCATCACAGCCTCTCCCTGAGGTACTTTTGCTCCTAGAATTCATAGGCCTGCAGATTGTGAGGGCAAGTCTGATTTACAGCCCCATTGTGATCTTGGGTAAAATTTGCTAATTGTTAATCAAAGTAAATGACATGTAGGTTTCATCAGAATCCCCTTTAAAACTGAGGATGTTTGTCCTTGGTTCAGCCTTACCGGCTGGGCTTAAACCATGACAATGTTACAATGCAGTTTGGTTTACATTGAGGGGAAAATTTCCTATTTATGTGTCTTATAAAGTCAATTCAAGCACACGGTGTACCAGTTTGACATTGAAAGGCTAATTTTATACTTGAGTAATATGTCTGGTGTTTGTTTCCAAACAGTACAATGTCATTCCACTGTTTTCTGATCCATGATAGATTCAACATAATGTTCTTCTGTGTATCTACCTTTAGATTGATTTTAAAGTTATTTATCAGTAAAATTGTGGCATTTCAGTGACAATCAGCAGCATTACGCTGTACTAAGGATGTGGAAATGTCTGCTTTGGTTTTGTACAGTGTATTTCTCACCATAGCCCACAAAGGGGCTCTGCTTTCTCTTCTTTAGCAGGAAATAGAATGGGTTTCGTTCAGCTAGTGAATGAATGAATAAGCTGCTAGCTGGCAGTGCATATGGCTGGTTCAGGAACTTAAAGGTCCCTAAAAAACCCTGCTTAAACCTGCAGCATTATATCCTGTAATGTGTGCAAGAGCGGTCTACTAGGAAAAAAATCTCGTTGTTGTTATGTTCAGGATTAGATTGCCCGAGAGGATGATCCGGGAGAATCTCCGTAATTGGAGGCTTCTAACAAAGAGCAGATGAATGTCTCCAGATTCGAACAGGTACAGCTGATCCTGTCTCAGACTGACAGCTGTATCCTGCAGGGCTTCTGGGTGAGCAGCTGCCTCCGGGCTGCTTGTCTGAGCCTCGGGAAGCAGTGTGAGAGCTGCCTGGAAAATGAAAGGCAGCTGCTCCGGTGTAGGAGTTTGCACAGAGCATCCATGGTTATTATGCACTCATACATTCTTTCTCATCCTGCTCCAGCCTTAAGTTTCATTTGTTCCTTCTCATTACAGGGAAGTAGTGTACTGAAACTGTGTACCAGCTGAACTTGATTCATTTCAAGCCCATGGCTGTGTTGCTCACCCAGCGTCTTCAGATGGGGGAAAGCAGCTAGGAGAAATGGCTGAGAAGTGGCAGACCTGGTAGCAGTGAAGGAATTGAACAGTGAAGGGGTTGATGCAGTAGGAACGTGGCTGTGTGAGCGGAACACATGGCATACAACATCGCAGCTTCCAAGCTCATTCAGGGATGTCCTGATACCGTTCCATGTGATCGCACTACAAAGGTATGCTTTGTAATGGAGTGAGAACAATTCTGGAGACTTCTACATTGATGCCATCTGAAAACTATTGAAACTATCTGAAAACTTCTGAAGCTATTGCATATTTTACAGCTACACCACTGGCAGGAAGTATTCGTGTTAGTCATTGATCTTCTTTTCCCAGTTCAGGTGGTAAGCATGATAATTTCTTTTTCTTAATCGGCATCTCATTTCAGTGTAGTTTTGAACATAGTTTATTCAGCTAAATTTTTCTCTACTATGGGTATCACCATTGAGACAAGTCATCTTTGTGATCCACACTGAATGAAAATCAGCTAGAAAGCTTCCAAGCAGGTATCTTTATTATAGAGAGGTTTATATATTATATAGAGTTGGACTATATCAAAACATAAATGTACTTTAATTACATTAATAATTTAAATATTTGATTTAAATAAAGCACCAAGAGAACTTGATTTAAATGACTGATTCAGTTTCCACACCAATTCCTACAAACCCCACTAATTTCATGCAATGTTTGAAGAACCTAGAGGACAGAGCTGACTTCTTAGCAAATACGTTAACTACAGCTGAAGTGCTCTGCACACAAAGCTAGAGTTTACAAGGTTTGAGATGGTTTGCATTGTGAAGCAATACTGCTACAAAGGGATTAATACAGATTGAAAATGGACTGGTTTGCTCAGCTGCATCTGTACCTTACATGTGAACTATTTCCTCACATTATAGCTGGTTTTGTTTAATTCTGTACTAACCTCTAGAGTGTAAGTGATGCAGCTTTTACCTTATCAAACATGTAGGCCCAGGTTTTAGTTAAAGAAGACCAACAGAACCTGACAAACATAGATACAGGAGATTTTATTTAACATTGTGTACAAAGAAAGGCTACAAATGCCTTAGACTTTTTTTTTTTTTCCCAAATACAGTTTTTGGATCCCTTTTTTATACCACTTTTCTCAGAAAAAGAAGAAAACATCCAGAATGACAGTTCCCCCCCCCCACCCCCCCTTCTCTTTTTCTTCTCTCTTTGGGCCTAAACTGAGAGATGTTTAGCAGTACAGTTTCAACACCTTTCAGTATTAAACTGTTCTTAGATTTTCTTCTCCAAAACCAGAGCACTTTTAGATACTGAAGCAATAGCAACAGCAGTATAAAATATCAAAACCTGACTCCCTAACATGGTAGTGTTAAAACAGTGCCAACAGTATTAACTCTGATGAAACCCAAAGTTATCCAAACAGTACATCTTCTACACCTGATAATTTAGCACTAATCATATAATTTAATTGTATTTATATTTAAATAAATAGTCGTAACTCCTTTCCTTGGAATTCTTCACAGATTATAAACACTTGCAATACTAGAGATAAGAATAAACTACACAACTTACAGAGGCAAGAGAAGGCTTTGTTTTATTTCTTTTGCTGGACAGACACAGAAAGGACATTTCACAGTGTCCTGCTGAGATATATAATTTTTAAGTTCACTTTCATTGCGGTGCTTCTCAGTCATCCAACACAATTCCTTACCCTCTTTTGCTGCCTCGGTAATGACTTTTGGTACCGATATCCCAGCTCCTGAAACATCTGTCCCTGTGTACCCAAGTTTTATCCAGGATTCTGCAGGTTTTGCAGAATAACTTAACTGTGAAGCCCCAAACAAGATTTTTCTGAAGCTTTGAGAAGCAGTAAATAAGGGATTAGAAGAGGCTGTTGGGAAGAAACGGGAAGAAATGTCCTTTAGCTATGGCAGCTTTTACATTACCATCTATATTTCATATAGATGCAAGATGTAAAAGAGATGAATCAGTTTTCAGCTATTTGCATAATCCCTAGTTAGTGTAGTCCTAATTTCTCCCAAAATAGCACTGAAATGGAGGAAATCTGAGCTACTTTCAGACTGGCATTCAGTTAGGCACAGCAAGAAGGAACTGGATGAGTTTTTTCCTCTAACTGCCTTCTGGACGTCACTCAAACTGCCCCAGGAGTGATGTGAGCACCTAAGGACCAAGGCCATTGCTCACTGGTCAGCTCTGCCTGTTGTGATTCTTGTTTTGGGTCGTCTGCAGAAAGCTGCTGTATTCTTTCAGGCAGGAAGCCGCTCTGTACATGAGCCTGCCCTTTTGTACACCCACAGGGATATAAAATGGCCTTGCCATATGAGTCATTCTGCAGATTAGAGAAATGGTGCATCTGCACAATGTCTTTGGTTCTCAGAACATCTTGTCACTGGGGAAAAAGGCTGCAACAGCCACACAAACAAAAGCTCTAATGGAAAATGAGGAGTTTTCTCCATTTTTGACAAGAGGATTTGAACATGACTGCAGCAGAGCAAATACAGCCTTGGGGACTCAAGCGTATTAATTCCCAAATATGTTTGCACAGGTGTAATTAATAGAATCTTATTTAAAACAGGAATATATGAGCCCAGAGCTTTAGCAATACCTGGTCCATTCTGTACCGTAATACTGGAAATACTTCAGTTATCTTCAGGGACAGCTCTGCTACAGACTGAACCCCCCCTGCGTGGTAGTTTTTACAGTGCAGAATGACATGGAGTGATTTCTGTTGGAAAAGGAGGGGTCTTTCTCACTGCAAGGTGAAACATGGCAGTAAGGAAATAAATAATGGAAAATGCTTGCACCGGTTCACCTGTGTGTTTCTGCAAGGATCTCCAGCAATTCCACACAGAATCAACAGGGGAGGCAAACGAGGTCATTTAATAGTTTTCTAATTCATGGCAATAGCATTTATGTATTTGTGTGACCTAGAAGGCCTAAACTAGAGATATAAGCAAGGTAGGAGGAGAATCTAATTTACACTCAGGTTTGCTTTGGTCCTACTGTTTCAAGCCACCTCATCATTACAGCATATGGTGGCCTTTTTGCAGGCCAGAAACAGACTTTTACCTTAAAAACCAACCTACCTTTCTGTTTCTGTTAGCTTTTTTTGTTCTCTGCAGTGGTGTTTTACCCATGGTAATATACAGACTCTAATGCTTCTCTCTATTGCCACAGGGGTGTGGGGAAATGTAGAGAGCAAGTGATAAGCATTGCATTCTTAGCATAGAACTGTGGATTTTCAATTGCAAGCAAGAGGGACCGCAGCACAGAACTGGGAGGCTACAGTAACTAAATTCCGGTGTTCCTAAATTAACGTTTATTTACTGGCAAGACAGCTGTTGCTCCCAGTTACCTGGGGAATAAGCCTTCTTCCAGAACTTGGAATGAGATCTTCTTTCTAGTCCCAGACAATATGATCTGAGTGATTTCTAATTATGCTTCTCTTTTGTATTACTTCACTCCCTAAAACCCTGTTAAGGAATAATCATTAAGTGCTTCCTTTAGGGCTTCTGTTGCTTTTAAGGGCAATGCATATATTTAATTCTATTCAAGGAGAAAATCCATAGCATACATATGAATGTTCTTTTCATTCCACTTCAGAACGGGGAGTCGCTAATACTGATCTACCTACAGCTCCAGTATCTCAGTCGCACACAGCCTGTGTTAAAGGAAGTGAATGCTATCATAGCTGTCCTATGACAATGTTAGCAAAGCTTACAGAGAAAGATGTACCCAGACCACGAATTTATGAGGGCATAAACACGAATGCCCTTAGAAACTTAGAAACTGCCCTTTCAGATTTTTCTTCTTCAAGGAACTGAAGCAAAAAACCCCTTACACGCAGCATGAACATATTTATTTGTGGCTTGCTACTACACGTCCACATCTTCTTGAACTGAAGGAAAAAGAGAAAGGGCAGCAGTTTTTTCTTAAAACTTCTCTCATTCCTGAGAGTCCCACATCTGAAGATGTTATCCCAGGAGATGACCAAGCACTGAAACCAAGGGGTTAACCAGTGAGGAATCAGAGAAGGCTGGGTTTTGCCATCAGATTTTAACCATTCGTAAAAGCCGTGTTGGTCAATTTACATTTTATACATACTTGAAAGAATGGCACATTAAGGTGAATGAACACATTGCGATACCTTCCAGTGTTACAGGTGTGACAGATTTGGAGATCCACATATGCTTTAAAGAACAGTACATTTGTTTAAATAAACTCATAGAAAACTAACATAAACAACCGTAAAACGGACTTCTAAACAGGTAAAATGCATGAAGTGTAAAAATACTGCATCTCCCATAAACATACTCTGTGGTTCCACCACCTTGTGGCCAACAAAAAAGTTGCAGTTTTGCCTCAAAACGGTGCCGGCCGATTGCCTCGTCAAAGTAACTGAGGGTCAGAATGGAGGCAGGCAGCGGGCATGAGCAACTACAGTCACTGCGCTGCCCTAGTGTGCCCTTAGCTGATCCACTGAAAAATAGCAGCATTAAAATACAGCCTGAAAAAGCCCAGCTGCTGCCTCCGCTTGTTAAAATTGTGCAAGAATAAAGAACACCAGCAGCATCTTAATGGATGTGTTTCAATTTGGTTTCAGACGCTCCCCTCCTATACAAAGCACACCCAAACACAAAACTGAAACCAATCTAATAAATTATTTCTTGTCCAACTCTGAAAATTCTTCCCATAATTTGCTTTACTTTGTTAAATTTTACCTAAACTCTTCTGTGTTAAAAAAAAAAAAACCCAAAAAAACCAACAAAACCCCACCATTCTAACTTTAAAATAGCTTTTAAATGCCAGGAAACTGATGCTTTTCCCTCTCCTTGACCTGCAGATACACAGAGCATCCTCATCACCCCAATTTCTTAAGTTCAAGTTCTGACATTTCAGATTTCTGTTACTGAAAGTTACGATTTTAGGAAGGTCTCTCCAATACACAAGAAACAGAACATAAACTCCCAGTGCCCATGTAAAGGGTAATTTGTTTGCTAGTTTGCTCTTATGTTGTTTATATTGTACCTTTGTGATATAGGAAATGGAAGAGTTAGGTTTTCTGACAGAGCTTGCAAGGGAATAGATCAGAGTAGAAATCAGAAGGCCTTCTCTGAAGCCAAGTTTTGCAATTCCCTTTTTGTTTAAGTATGATAAGGCTTATTAAAAACATAAAGTATAAAAAAAACCCCAAACCCCAACCAACATCTTTTGGAAATCCTTGTGGAAACATAAGGCTATTTGAAAAAACTTAATTGCAAAAGTAAAGGAAATTCAAGAAATCAATTCTCGTTATTTCCAATCAGTCCATGATTTCATCATCAGCAATAGGATGCGCTACCTTCTCCAGCCCAAAATTACCAGCTTTGGGGAAAACATATTCATACTTAACAGAAATAATTAACGGGTTAAGTTAAATTAACCTTTTCCCTGATCCACATGCCTGCATGTTAGATAGTGTTACAGTAGAACTGAGCATTGTAATGAGAGACTAAAAGCAACAACCTGTAACAGTAACCAAAGCAAAAGCCATTTTCTCATGGTTACATACAATAGATCAGTAATTCAATATTAAAATTAACTTCCTATATAAATAAAAATAAACACGTTGGGCAAAAGTAAATTGGCACAGTCATTATGGTATTGCTTTCCAGTTTCAACACTGCAAAGAGCAGCCACGGATTCCAAACACCAAAAGGAAAAGGCCTTCACCAACCACCTGCTGCAGTTGGGGTTTTTCTCCTTTCAAGTGAAGTCATCAGCAGCGCTGCTGCCTCCAAGATCCCAAACAACAGCTTGGAAGAGGTAGGGGTGCAGCTGGCAGGACACGGATTGCTATGGAACTGCTATGTGACGATGAGAACAAATACAGAAAACCAAACCCAGAGCGTGTGGTTTACTGCATGACTGTTCTCAAGTCAATGGTTTTCAGGATTGTAACTAATTTTTACCTTCAAAAAGGCAAATAATAATAAAAATCAAAATCTTAAGCCTTCAAGTTTCCTTGCCTTCATTCCCTCCCTTCCCCAAAAAGCACCTCCTACTATAGACACTTTCTCTGGTTTACAGGTTTGGAAGTTGGAATGTAGTGGAAATACACACAAGAGAGAAGGAATTTCTAGTTGTACATTACACTACAAAAAGGTTTTCTCCCAGACCTAGGGATGGAGGGATACTAAGCAATAGTAAATTCCTATAAGAATCCTTACAAAGCATGCAAAATACTGATATACTCACAAAATTGAACTTTATAATTCTTCCTTTTCGAATTTGCAACTTCACAGTACAATGATTTCTAATACGCAGCCGTCAGAATTCCAGTGACTACAGAATCATTTCCCTTTTTTATTTTTTCTTTCCATTTGTTTGAAAGATTCCTTTGATTTTTTTTTTGTTGAGAGGTTGCAGATCACCCATCAGAAAATGGGAAATTCACGTAACAGGGGTTCCTTTCTTTGTTATACTTCCCCGCAGATGATGTTGACATCCTAACTCTACCAATCTTTCCAAACCCATCCCCTCCCTCCCCTTCTCATGCCCATTCCTTCCCTTGTCTTCCAGCTGTACTGTTCTCCTCCCCAGGATGATGATGGACAGATGCCACTAAATGGATGCTGCAGAGCTGGGTAGCGAGTGAAGGGCTTGGGGTAGTTCATGCAAATGGAGTCGCTCCCACCCCCCAGGGTGTTCAGCTCAGCTGCTTCACAGCCAGAATGCTCTGCTCTGCACAGCAGCAGTTGGACTGTCCTGTGCTCCCTGGACAAAGCTGCCCTGGACCCCTGTGCGACCACAGTGGCTTTAACCGCTGTAAGCAGGGAAACACAACGGCGGTGTTTGGCTTGACCTGCACTGCTGTGTGTAGCTCCATTGGTATCTCTTCACTGCTCTTATTTAAAACAGGGTTGGAATTGCTGGAGAATACACAATGCATGCTGCTTGCTGGATTGTCCCTAAAGTACATTCTGGCATGTTTCATCAAAGTGGAGCAATCAGAAAAAGACTCTTGTAGAAGCAATGTACAAAGCCTCCAAAAATTCAAGTATCAAAAAAAAAAAAAAACAAACCCCCCAAAAAAGATGTTCTGAGAAAAGTCTGAAGTAAGCAGCCAGCCAAACTGATAGCCACAGGTTAGTTTGTCCACAAAGCCTTCAATTCCTTTTGCAGTGATCTTTTCTTTGGAGTGTTGGGAATTAGCAGCCTTCCCAAGTAATTTTCATGAAGTTTGGTGGGGCCTAAGGAATTTAGCAATCCTGCCTGGATAACATTGCCCCTGCTCTTATATGCAAACAGACAACAGAATCACTGACTCATCCTCCCTGCCTGCTCAATTTGCTGTGTTATTTATAATGTAACATCATTAGGTCTGGCTCCCTTAACCCAAGACCCATCAGAAGTGCAGCCTGGGCAAGAGCAGGGCATCTCCCTCCCTAGAGCTGTGGAAACATTTGCAAGGAAAGGGGTGAGCAAGACAAAAATAAACTAAACTAAACCCCAAACCCCACACAAACCAACAGCTCGAGTTGTACACAAACCTGTTTAATTGCTTTAGAACCCTGGTCAGATCAAGACTTCAGTTTCCGAGGAGGGAATCTCAGATCCCAGACCCTTCCCTTCTCCTCTCCTCTTGCAAAGCAACACTATTTTTGTGGCCTAGAACAGTACTTTATAAACAGCAGTTAGTAAAGACACAGTTGTGATAGATTCTTTAACTCCCCCTCACCCAAAAAGGGGTCTCCTATCAAGTGGTCCAGTAGAAATCTTGAAGTTTCTTTTTGATAAATTAAATCCATAAAATGAGGAATACCTTCTGTCACATTCCCAACAAGAACAACAGCCACTCTGTGGTGCATTTGTTCAAGTGTCTATTGCTCCTCCTAGTGGAGATGCCGCACAGCTCCATCTCCAGTTCAGTTCTGGTCCTATCAATGCAGAGCGGAGGCTTTTCTCCCTCTTCAGCTTGTCACTGGTTAACAAACAGCAGAAGCGCCGAGGGCTGCAGTTCCCCAGGGCAGGAACAGGCCAGCAATGTCTGAAGAAACATCAGTTGTCTTTTTCTCAGGTGTGGCAGGTTTATGCCAAAAGCAGTTTTTTGTGTCCTGTTGGTACTGCAGGCACCTACACCTCTGTGGAAAAGAGAATGCTTTGCCTCTTGCTGTCTGGGGTAGGGATAGTCTCTAGCTGCAGGAAGTACAGAAGAACTTGAACCTGAAAGAGAAAGAGCTCATCAGAAAGCCCTGTTAGCTCATTCTTATCCTGGCTACTGGATAGCTGGCAGACACACCTACAGCTCTCTACCCAGGAACACCCTGCAGTTATGTATTTGTTTTAATACAGTGTACAATACCAGCAGGAATATTCAAACCCACAGAGCTTCAGAGAGTCTCCTTTCAGGAGTGTATCCAGTGTGTAAAAATGGTGTTGGTGTTCCAGTGTACTCTAAAAATCTGAGCTATAATTTGCCATTACTCAGTCAAGAACATACAAAATGCCCTTGACCAGGGAACAGCCTCTCTGCACCACCTTCAGAAGGCAGCAGTAGCCAAAGAAATCTGAATTTAGCAAAGAATTTTCTCGTGCATCAGTGAAAGAGGTTTAAGTGTTGAGGAGCATCATGGAAAACCACTGATGGCCTTTAACCCCACGCTGTCAATGTGGTCCTGTGAGGCAGCACTTGAAAACCCTTACCACGGACAAACACACTGGATGTGCCTCCTGACTTTGTTCCATGAAAGCTGTGTTGGTACAGATGCGAATGGAACTGTCTCAAGAAACACTGTTCTACAAACAGTCTAAAAGCCTGTGCAGGGGTGAAAGTGTTTGTGGTCCTCAAAATGCCCAGGCCTTGCCAGAGGACTGCAGTTCCCCAGGTCCTGCCTGCACAAGATGCAGTAGCACATTGAGGACTTTACCTGGGACATGACTTCTAGTGACCAACTATCCGTCATTGTGATGGGCTGGGTGGGGTTGGCAGGGATTTTACTGTCCTTCTCTGAAGGTCTGAGCAGTGTTGGTCCAAAGACAGTTGCAAGATTATGCAGGGACATCTTGTTAATGCTTTCCCTCTCAGCAACTCTGGGAGAAGAAACAACGAAAAAGGCAAGACTTATAAATACCCACATTTGGAAGTGTCCTTAAGGAAGAAACCGTATTTATTCCTGTTGTAAAACGTTTTAGATACGTTCAGTCAACCACGCTCAGGAATAAAGGAATGTTTCTCGTCCCAGTTTTATAAATGAGAAACTGAGGCACAAAGGTTAGAAGGTTTACCTAAGGGCAGAAAAGTCTGCAGCAGAACCACAAGTAAAACACAGATTTCCTGGATCTTAGTCCAGGCCCTCAGTCACAAATCATCTCTCATCTCTCAGTGACAGTTGCTGGTATGTACAAGTTACATATGTCAGTTAGCACACTGCAGGAGCTGAGCAAGCTTCTTACATTAATATCACCATACGGAAATAGTTTTTCACAGTTACAACCATATTACAAAGATCTAGACGAGAGCAGAAGGACCAATCTAAGCAGGGAACTGACAAGTCCAGAGAGCAGAAGTGCTGGAGTTTTCAAAAGTACATCCTGTTCAATTGCAGACCCCTCGAGACAGGGCTTACAAGTCCTTAAACATGGCCAAAGCTTTGTGAGTTATACTAAAACCTTTCCTCATCTCTGTATCTAGATGCAGGTGCAGTTTTGCAGTGATATTGCAGCATTTGCACTAGATAAGCCCAGGGACTTTCGTTACCATTTTCCTCCAGTTCTAATCCTTTTCAACGTAAGTAAAGACAGAGTTCAGGATTTAGTGCCTAAGTGAGCATGAGAAAACACCTATCTGATAAGCATTCACAGTAGATCAGCAAATGCTTCTTCCTTTGTGTGATTCAGCATGAGCTCAAGGAAGAAGCTCCTCTTCTCAAAATAATGATGATTTACACATAAAGTATCCACATATTACCTTTTTAAATGGTCCAAAAGGAAAAGGAATGTCACAAGGTTGGGCTCTGGAAGCGATAACAACAGATTCAACATACAGCTTTCCTTTGCAACAGGGTCCGAAAGTGCTGCAGGACAGAAAAGCACAAAACATCACCATGAGTGGGAGTTTGACCACATCGCTTCCCAAACCAGCAAATACAGAAGGTATAATGGGCTGTAATTGCATCATAGGCTGGAAGGTCAGAGTTGCACATCAGTACCCCACAGGAGCTCTTTGTTTCAGAGACGCAGAGAGAATCCTTTCCTCTCAAGCAGTTCAAGTGCTTTCACATTTACCACCCTACGATGTTTTTACCCAGACAAGGTATAACCCCACCCCAAGAGGGCTTCCCTGAGTGGGGGACATGGTGTGCAAACCCTCTACAAGCAGGGTCTCATTCTATTCTGAACCCACCTGCAGAAACCTGCACGTTTTCAGCTTACAAGACAGCGCAGCAACTGCCTGTATTCAAGCTCACAGGAGGATGATGCCGTTCCAACGCTCACTTCTGAGCTCCATTTCACTTCCCTAACAGCTTGTTCCAGGCTTCTGTCCAATGCTATAAATATGGGGGTTTAAGAGCAGCCTCGTACAGAAGAGTTTTGGTTATTGGGAGTTATTTCTGCTACTACCTACCAATGCCCTCCGCGAAGTTGGGGTACAGCTCATCTGTGAAGAGGGGTTCAGGCAGCTCCCGGAAGTACAGTTTCAAGGTGCCTGCAATGGCATTAACATCCATCTCGCTCATCATCACTGACACGTCTTTGTTATCTGGAAGAGGGAAGAGGGGAAGCAGGGTAAAGAAGCTGCTTGCCTTGCGTTCCTCCTTTTCTGGCTTTGGCCCTCTTTGTTTACCCTCTGTCTTTGCCCAAACAGCTGAGAGTTTTCCTGTTTATGTTTCTCCAGACTTAATGAGCTACTTCTGACAACTGAGCAGCACTGCACAAATGACTGCAAACAGTTCATACTTTACATCGAGCAGAGGGAACCTCACACCACCCAGGGTTAGTTACACTGTGCCAGCAACCTCAGCCTGATCTGGAACTAGCCCCACTTCACTGTATTTACATGCATTTCAACTTCTGTTATTCCAGTTCCCTGCCTTTAACAGCTTAGAAGAAGAGATTTTGGGGCTGTCTGACTCCCCACCAAGTGCAGCCAAAGTGCACAGGCAGTTCAGGGTACTGTTTTGTTCTGTTACTCACATTTCAGTTCTGTGGCTAGTAAGAACAACAAAACCACCCCCCTTCCCTAAAACAAACAGACCAACCCACGGAGGCAGCGCTGGTTTCACGAAGCTCAGTGTAAACCGGCATCTATTATGAATGAAAAAGGTTGTCTTTCAAAATGGGAACCCTTTCTTGCACTAGTGAAGGTTCAGCTCAGGAATCAATGGGGTTTGTAGCTTAGGGGGACTGAAAACAAAATACAAGAGGCAAGAAATTTCACAAAGTAAAGGAAGAAAAAGTGCAGGGAGGGTGAATTGAGGCACTGGGCACAGGCCTCATGGCTGCCCAGATCAAAGAGAGCTCAAATGCAGCTTGAGCAGTCCTTGGACTGTCCTGTGGAGGCTGGAAGTAGGGCAGGACTTCACTTTTCGTACCTCAGTGATCTGGAGGCATTTCCTCTGCCTGATCTTGGACGCATGTTGGGACATACAGGCCATTCTTTTAAACACAGCTCCAGCAAGGAGCCCTTTTATGCTCAAGATCAAAGAAAGCTTTACAGAGCTTGGTCAAAACTATCTGATTTGACAATCTGCAGACATCAATCTGGAGTTAAGAGGACTCGGGAGCCCTGGCAGCCCAACTCCAGTTTCACAAACCCTCTTCCTGGGTAATGTTCCTTGGAACATCTTTCTTTTTGGCTGGCTTCCTTCCATAAAACATTCTTAGTTTCAAGGGCTTTTATTAACTTGGAGACCTCACAGCTCTGAGGAAATTATGACTTCTGGTTCCTGCCACTTCCCCTGAGGAAGGTGTCTGCCATTTACACAGATCTGGCAAGGCAGGCAAAGCCACCATTCCGTGTCTGTTGGGAAGAACAACAAATGTGTTATCTACCATAGGGACCCACTCCGTTGTACACCTTGTATCTGTAGTGAAGAGCATTAACAAAACATGCAGCCAGGGGTAAAACGATTCTCCTTGTACTAGAGAATCTCTACCTCTGAATGCTTCTTGGGGAACAGAAGACTAAAACCAGCATCGCCACCTGACAGGGAGCTCACGCAACGCAAAGGAGAGCATCAGACACAAATACTTACTGACATCAAAGGCGGCTTTCAGAGCTTGGATGTCGGTTGCCACCCCAGAGACACGGTAGATGCCCACCTCCTCCATCCCTCGCCGCTCTATCTCCTCCACACACTGGCGAACTATGTAAGGCACCTTCGATCTCTCTCTCCTTAAGAGAGCCAAACAGAAGAGTTCAGTGCAGCCCATGCCCTCCCTTGCCTGTCACCCCAGCCAGGCCAGCTAACATCACCCCACCAGCTTGTTGTGCAAACTTTGTCTGGAAAATGGGGTGGGAGAAAGGCTGAGAGGCAATCCAGACTGAGCTGAAACACTCCTTTTAAAACTGGAGGGGCTTTTCTGACTGTCTCAGCCTGGCTTTGGCTGTTCTACAGCTTCCCTGAGTGCTTGAGCTTCTGGCCAAGTCCCAGAGCCCCAAAAGCTTGTGACTCTGCTCAGGTAATTACAGGATTCCCAAGCAGTCCTTGGATACATAGCAACACTGGTGCTTTCAAATCAATGCAATTCCATAGGGAGGAAATACCACACTTCCCAAACTGGGTAACAGAACAAAAAGGTTTCTTTTGGCAAACGGTTCATGACAAAGGATCAGGGGTTAAAATAATACAACAGGATCCAAAGAACTTCAACATTTCTGGTTACGGAAACACCACTGTTTGGTGGCTCTGGAAATCTGTGACCAAGTTGGTTAACTACAAAGTAAAGGGGCAAGGGGTACATCTGGAACTCAGGAAAGTGATATGCTGTAAGTAAACACACTGGGTTTCAAAGCCTGGGCTCACACTAGTTTTTCCCTTGCAAAAAATGAACCTCAGAGGATGCAGAGCATCTCCTTTTCGCAGCCACAGCCTTCTATGCTCCTGGCCTGTGGAGCAGGCTGGGCTGACCAACCCCTCAGTGCAAGCCCCTGGCCAAGTGGATGCCTGGTAACTTATAGGGAGAAACACAACCCATCAGCTCACTTGGTGACAATAGCTATCTTGACCCCAAAAACCCCAGTCTGCTTCCGGGATGGCATCCTCTTCAGGCTAAACTCCCGACTGGTGAACTTCACTGACAGCTTCACTTCAACCTGGACAGAAGAGAAACGAGAAAGAGAACAGCTGCTACTTCTCAAACGTTTTATTTTCTTTTTAATATGCTGCAATGAAGAGCAAGGAATTAAAGCACGAGAGTTACAGAAGCAGTGCTAACTTCTGCTTGCATACTTACTCCATTCATGGAGATGACCGTGCGTTGCCAGTCTTTGTCCTGCAACACCTGTGGGTCCAGCTGAAAAACATGGAAGTGATGCATGAGCTAGAGTCAGACTTCAGGGAAATCAGTGAGCCTGGAAGGGCTGTGTCAGGATGTGACAGAGGAGAAATGGAGAAAATGGGACCAGAAATCATGGAAAGTAGTCCTCCTTCAGCTACCCATTCCTATTCATTCCTGAGCATGGAGGCAGGAGGTACACCTGGCCCTGCTATTACAAGAATTCGTGAAACAAAAATGAGTCCTGAGGCAAAGCCCTGATCTCCCATTTTCAGCTTTGCCTGATCTCTTCTGAGTGGACAGCGAGGCTGGGGAGCAGCTGACCAGTACTCAGACACCCCCCAACAACACCAATACTGCCTGGGAGAGCCCAGACACATCTGAACGTGTGAAGAGTGGCACTCAGCTCAAGCTAGACTGGGAGAAGAGGTAAGAGAGCTGTGTGCATGGGGACTCCTCTCAGCGATCAGAACCAGCCAAAGCAAGCAGTCTTTGGTGCCTCCTGGGATGGTTTTTAACACTTGGCTATTAAACACTAAAACACAGTAAGACCAGGAGGAGACAACTGCAGTAGACTCCATGTTCTGAGTTTACTGTCATCAGCAAACAAAATACACTCAGAAACTAGAGTCACTTCTGCAGCCCAGCTCCTTCCTTGCAGCGCCCCATGCAGAAGCAGAGCTCTCTGACAGACAGAGGTAGACGTTGACACAATGGCAACTGCAGTATATCTGGGGAGATCTTAGATGCAATCATGCTCTTTCAGCTCATCAACAAACCAGCCCAATGCTGCTGTCAGCTACAGACTCAAGTTCCCCCTTCCCCACACACCAAAACACACAACCAGCAGAGAGAAAGGTTTCCCCCTGCTTACTCCCACTGGAGACCCCCCAAGAAGCAACAGACAAGCAAGTCAGGCCAACCTTGTCCCTGAGCACTTTGTTACGGACGTGAGCCCACAGCGGGATGCTGCCAGCACACACGTGCTTCCCTGTCGAGTTGGACCGGCTCCTGTAGGTGCAGCTCTGGCAGAAATTCCTGAAGACTCCTTGTAAGGAATAGTCAGTAACCAGGATCTCCCACATCTTGGGACTGCACAAAGGTCCAGGAGGCCAATAGGCTGCAGCACTTAGCTTCAGTGCTTCGGCAAACCCAAATAGCAGACTGCTTGCCAAGAGGGGTTGCTTATAAATCGTGCAGAATAGATCCGCCCCACTGGCGCTGCTGGCCAAGGGCCCCTTGAGCCAGCCAGAATCAGGGCTGTTCTTCCCTGACTTTCCGTGCTGGAAGTTTGGTTCCTTTCAACAACTGCATTCTTTCCCAGAATCAAGAGGAAACCGTTTCTGAAGTGTCTGGTTTCCTCTGAAGAGCAGCCACGCTCAATATTCCTGACAGCTTGATCTCCAGCTGCCTAAATAGTCATCTCGCTAAGCTGCCAAAACAGCCCTGCTGATAGACACAGTCACAAGCCAGTCCTCCAGCTCAGAAGCAATTTTCCATATGTTTTTAGAATGGAGACACTGAGACTGTATTATTTATAGGAGGGAGAGACTGCTCAAGAATGAAAGGGAAAGAGGTTTTGGTAAGTGCCAAGACTACTAAAGGAAGAGCCCAGCAGGCTCCAGTTACAGGTTATTGAAGCTAACAAGTATTACTGGTCATATCCCAGTGATGACCAGGGAACTCCTACAGAACAAAAGCAAGTAAAGTGTTAAAAAGTATGAGCCCAAAAAAGTCCTGCTCTCTCTCAAGAGAGAGCGGACGGCTGCAAAGGAACAGTAAAAAGTGTCCTGGAGCCCAAAGCTCACAGAGACTCCTCCTTGCTGGGTAACTACTGGAACTGAGCATGGACTGTGAGTGTACTTGCTCCTGCCTCTTGCTCCCTTATTTCTGAAGCCTGCTGCAGGGCCAACAGGACCCTGCACTCCCCACCTGCTCTTTGACTCCTGCTTGTATTGAAAGGAGGCATCCAGGGAGAACAAGCATCAGGAGTGGTCCTGGCTGACCTGAGGCAACCTGCATGAATCATTGGCAGTAACTACAACAATTAAGAAATCCCCCCGCCTCGCCTGGTGCTTTTTAAATAGCAAACCAGAACGATGGATGCTAATAAAAGAGCAAAGTTTAAACAAGCTCTCAGCAACAGAGAGACAGGAAGAGCAGGTCTAACAGTCTGAGAAAGCTGCAGCAGGAAATAACAAAGTCAACAGGAAACTAGGAACGTCCTTCACACTTCGAGCAAGGTTTCAGTCCTGGACCCTACCAATGACCAACCTTCCAAGGGCAGCAAGAGCAACTCAGGGAGCAGGCAGGTTACAAAGCAGACTGAAGACAAAGACAGTGAGTGTGATGCTCCCAGCACAGAGAGAGCCTGTGATGAATGAGGTCATGCTGTCTTATGGCCTGATTTGGAGATCAGTGATCTGGAAGGAGGAACACTAAGCAGAAGAATGTGTTCTACAGCCAGTGTGCCAAAAGCAAGCGCAGTGCCAGCTTTGCCAGCTCAGGCAGGGAGCACTGTGAAATGGCTGCTTTCCATTAATGTGACAGGAGATATACTGCACCTCTGAACGTTCCCTTCAAACATCTGTTTGGTTTGAGTGACAAAAGGACCTGTCCTACCTCTAAAACTAAAACTGTAAAAAATGGTATGGTTTCCGTGACCTGTGCAAACAGGACAGACCTGCTAAAACCCTCAATGACTGTATCTCAGGGGCTTGTTTGCACAGCTCACACTGCACAGGGAAAATACAAACCAACCAGTTTGTCTTTACCCCTAAGCACCTTCAGTCCCCCTGTGGCCCGCTCCCTGCCATTTGCAGTGGCAAGCTACAGCCCCACATTCACTAATGCACTAAGCAAACACCTCTCTCTATCCTGCACAAACCACAATAGAACAAAGCAGCGCAGCACCACAGGGACCTCCCAGTGCAAGTCTCTGTCCCTTATGGCAGCTTAGGACTGAATCAAGACAGACAAACAGTGTACAGCAGTCAGCAGAGGCTGAGTGTGCAGAACACAGGGTGCTGAGGACATGGAAAAAGGTGAACTGTGGATGCTGGTCCATGATAAATGCAGGCCAAGCACTAGTACCAGGGTGTCTGTACTCTGCCTTAAGGAAACCACCCCAGAGGTCAATGATTTAGTTTTGTTTTCCCCAGAAAACGAAACATACAGAAAGAGGAAAAGACAAAGAAGCATCAGTGGAAATGAAATGCCTGGGAGCAATCATTGAGGCAATCTTAAGGTTAGTAGCATTTTATGGTATGTATTCACGTTACTTCCTCCCTTTATTAAATCTCCCTGGCAACTGTACACTCCATCAATTTTTAATTGTAACTGATGTGCCATACAAGTTGTCAGAGTCTCAATGCTGCTGGAAACTCCCAGTCCAGCCATAACCCCATTCTTCTCAAAGCTCCCCACTAACATGTTAATCTTTCCCACCATCACCCTTTAGACATGACCTATTGCTTTCTTCATTTTCACTGTTTTCATTGCTGGGATACTGTTCTGCATGAGCAAACTGTTTAAATGAACTCAAGTGTGTAAAAGGTCTTCCGAGTTGACACTTGGGAGGTACAGCCTCTGACAATCTGTTTTACATGGAAATCCACCTAGGTATCTGACAACAGCCATGTGCACGGCTATGAGACATCCCCAATAATTAGGGAGAGAGTGATTGTTTTGCATGGCAACAGAGGAACGGTGTTGTGCTGCTACCACAGAATGACTGATCTAAGGTCATATCCTCTCTGGTTTTCCAGCACTGCTGTGAGGGAGAAGGAAATGGTTTCCCTGAGCTGATCATGCAGAAAAAGGAAAGCAAAGGAAACAGCATTTTTAGGAGGTATCAACTGGAAGAGCTGGATCACAGAGGAAATACCAGTTTACTCATGTCATTTGTTCCCAAGGCAGAGGCCATTTTTGCTGACATATGTGCCACTTAGACGCAGAGTCTCAGGACCAAACAAAAGGCTGCAACACTCAAAACTTGCAGATGTGCCACATAAGGGCAAAATTCAAAGAGCAAAAGGGCTGGTCTCCCGAGTGCCCAAGGTGGATGGCAAGGTAACAACAGAAGGAAAAAAACAAGTTCAAAATGAGAGCAGCTGATGCTTACAAAGTCTCATGTTCCCTCCTATAAGATAATGTCCATTCTTTTCTCCCCCAGGCCCCCAGTAATTTCAGTTTCAGAGCATACCCAGGAAGGGCACCTTCTCCTGGTATTTCTTACACCTGAGATATAACAGAAACCCTCAGCTACGCATGCTGGCTGGTTAAACACTGCACATCCCACCTGCCACTCCCAGGTCTGATGAGGACTGTATTGCCGCATTTCCAGGACGTTCTCCCATATTAAAACACTGTGGGTTTATTTGTCAGGGATAAAACTTGCAGCTTGGCAAGCAATGAAGCTCTCGCATGTGGCCATAAAAAGAGGTAAATAAAATGTTCCATAGGAAAAGAAAATATGAGTAATGGAAGCTATTAAAATTGTTGCCCATTCCTGGAAGCTTCTGATCACATGGACCAATTTCCAGTCTTCCTTCCTCCAGCACCATAATCTAACGGAGAGATTTAATAAACACTCCACAGCCAAAACAGCCCCGGTGCCCCTGATGCATTGTCTTCATCACTGCAGCCCAGAGAATCTGGTGAGTCAGAAATCCCAGTAGTGGGAAGTTGCAGATTTACAATAATACCCGGCTTAACAATACACTGCAATTTAGCCAGCACAGAAATTTCCCTGTTTGTATCAGCAGGAGGATGCAGACACAACTCTTGACATTCCCAGAGTTTTTAACTAAAGGAAAGTTAGGAAAAAAGCCCTCATCCAGCTTAGGAGACTGAGCCTTTCCACAAGACAGGTTGTGGCTGAATAATGGCACTGCAGCAAAAACAAGCCAGAAAGCCCGAGACACAACAGCAATGCTCAAGTAAACTAAATCTGATGCAAAAGCACCTGGGAAAACCCTGACAGAAAATTACTATAAACAGAAGGACTGGAAGGGACGCTGACAGCATCAATACCCCTCACCTTCAGCTACAGGTGGTAGCTTGATTTTGGTTTTCTATTAAGATAATTTCTTAATAGAGACGTGATATTTGTTTTAAAAATAAAACTAAAGCAAAATAAAAACCTTTACTAATTCTTATCAACCCAAAATCTCACAGATTCTCGTAGGACCTCTCTTTGCTGTTACTCCATAGTGTTAAAAAGTTGTGTGGTGGGAAAGAATCACTGAGAATTAAGAGGATGTTTTGGCAGTTTACCACATTTATTTATAAACTGCAAGGGGGATTTACTGAAAATAAGGGACCTTTTGCATTTGCCTTTTGTGATACAACTGAATGCAGCTTTTGCACATTCATAAAACCCTTCTTTTTTCCCCTCCTTACTGTTTAGGTTTCCCTAAAAGAATCAAGATGCAATTAATGGTCAAGTGTCTCCAAAGAGTATTTTTATTTATAAAGTGTTTTAAGAGAAGGTACAAGTGCTGTGCATAAAAATACCCACTCTTATGAAAAGAGGAAAAAGTTTAAAGTTTAAAATATTTTTATTGATTTTAATAATTCTATGTAAAATAAAGACTTTAGCTGTTCAGTGATTTCAGGGTTTCCATTATCAGCACACAAATCTCCAGGGCATTTCAAGGCTGAAAACCTGCTCTTTTGCAGCTTTCTTCAGCTCCATGGAAAAATAAGCTTTTGTTAGCAGAAGGGACATACAGATTTCTGGTTAGCCTGAGACATACACAGGAGCCACCCTGTACCACCATTTCTTGATTTATATGCAGGTTTTCTTTTAAACATCTACCATGTATGCGGTGACAAAAGCCTTCCCTGTAACAGCAGGGCAGCCTCAGGGCTGTGAGGAGGGAAGGAAAGGAACAAGCCTAAAGAAACTCATTTAGACAATGAACCCTTCCAGAGGAGAGGTGAGATCTGATCCTGCAGGCTGCCCTCAATCAGAGCAGTTCTGAAATCCCACAAACAGCCTGGGCCTACATGACCATCACTCAAACACAGGAGAAAGCTGTCATCCATTGAGTGATGATCAGCGAAACGTAAATGGGGGAGCATGATGGCATTTGTCAGCGTGCCAGAAAGAAACAGCTATCCGTGCAGAGTCCCTGTTCTGTACAACAGCCAGTCCAGCACAAAGAATGTGCTCTCAGAGCAGGCATTTAAACACCCTCCTGAAGCTGTGGACAGACAGTGCAACCAACTGGCAGGAGATGGGGAACATATTCATCATGTCATCCTCCACTGATGGCCTGATTTCTCCTGCCTAGAGCTTTAAAGCTTCATCATACAGCAGCTCCCCGAGAGCAGCATTCATCTGCAATCATCTCATCACCTCCCTTCCTGTATTACAAATTCACCACATAGACAAAGTGTCCCATGCTGATTATCAGCAACGGAAATCTCAGATGCAGCCTGCTGTCATGGACACTTTACTCTGGACATGGCAGGTACCGGGACAATAAGCCTGTCCTTCAAGGCCTTGCTAACACATCAATCACCTTCCAGCACGTAGAGAAGGTAGTATTTCTTCTGCTTGACTTACAAATGGGATAGCACATTCATTGCCTCCTCTTTTGTCACAAATGGAGCATCCCCAGCGTTGCCCAGGGATCAGTGACAGTGCAGTTCCTATGTACTGTGCTGGGAATTTGGAAGTTAACAGGCAAATCAGAGGTCAAAATGTAAATTCTCACGAAAAAGCATCTATTCCTTAAGGGTACTGATGTAGGCAGAGGGGACAAGGCAAGAGGGAAAAAGCTGCTGACTTTCTGCCTGTGAATCACACTGAATACCTCCCTATCTGGAGGGAAACCTCCAGTGCTGATACAATCAGAAGGCAGAAAAGCAGCATCCCTGGTGCTCCGGGATTCAGAAGTCCTGTTATGTTTTGCAGTAAAGGTAGCAAGAGCGAATTAAGCACAGTCTTACCTGGATCTGTCCTTTGCCCATTATGCGATCTGTGCTCTCTCCATCCTCTTTAGTAAGCTTGGTTTTGTTGTAGCACTTTTCATAGCACAGAATCCGCAGAGTCTGTGAGCCCTCCAGCTCAATCTCAAACTCCTGCAGGGCACCAGGAAAGAGCAATGAATGCATCACAGCAGGACACCAGTCTCTGAATAATCAATATAGTCTCTGAAAACTCATCAGGAGGGAGCACTTAACAGACTGACCAAAGCCACCCCTTAAAGGAGCTGGTCTACAAATAAAGTGAAATTGTATTTTGTATATACAAGTGGTCAAATCAGAGACTAAGATGTTTGAATCCCTAGTCAGGTTTCACTGAGTTTCAGCAAAGAGTCATCCAAAGAAACAAAACTCACCCACCTTTCCTATATTTAAATTAGCTCCCCAGCAGGTTTGAGTTGGCTGTAAACAGGCAAAATGTCTATAGCTAATTCTTCCCCCTCACAACAAATAAATAAAACCACCTCCTTCTTCAATGTATTTTTCACTTGTGTCTTTCAAAAAATAACCAGACATGCCTCTGTTTAGATGATGAAATGCTGAACAAGACTCATTTGTACTGAAATGTTTGTTTAACTCTAGCTAATCCAAGATAAAATCTGCAAGCCCTGACAGCCAAATGAACCTGGCATAAGAGTGTTTTCTGACAGGCAGCAAATGCAGCACAAGTATGGAGCATGCAGCAAGTTCTTCCATTTGTTGGTTTTCTGACCATCATATGCTGATGTTCAGCACATGGAGCAAGTCACATTAGGAAAAATCCAACCCACCTCATTCCAGTTGGGCTCTGTAGTGTCCCTGTAAACTCTAGTTTTAGCCTTGTTCACGAAATACCCAAAAGAATCCACCTCTAACGTGCAGTACAAATCTGAGGAGGAGAGACAGAAACTTGTAAAAAATGTCTAGAATCTCCTAACTTGTGTTCATCACTTTCAGGGTGTGTTTTCATCTGCATCTTCTTTATATTAACATTGGTAACACCATCCAGCACAAACCTCATCATCTGGACCAGCAGAGTTGCCTTTATCAAGCTAAAGTACCAGCACAGCTGCATAAATGACCCCCACAACAGACAAGTCTTTCACCGCTATCAAGAATCAGGTGTATGCTATTATCCAGTATTTCCCAGATCAATCCACAATGAGCAGAAGGTATATACCAAAGAGAAATGAAACTTCCCCAGGTAGACACTAGACCCCATCAATACATTAGAACCAATTTCACCGAGAACAGCATCAGCATAATATCCCCTCAGAGAGCTGGTTAGGGGCCAGGCATCAAAAACTCATTCTCTTCACAAATTGGTTCATTTTGTAGTATCTGGTGTTTTTGAAGAGCTAGTAATGAGCTGTAGACACTGCCCTTATTTGTGAATTACACGATAAAGTGATGTCAGTGGCCTCTGGGAAGTCAGTGCCTCAGCAGGAGAAAGGCTGACAGAAAGGATGTACATTCAGTTCACTCCTTCCCTCCTGAGACTGCACAGGCACCTTAGATAAGCACAGGATCCCCAGCCACATGGCTAGGTGAGCTTTCCAGCTTTGTCTAGATTATCTTAATCAGTGCCTCAGAAGCAGGTTTATTTCTACAAGTGCTGCATAATTAGCAAACACTGCTTAAAAAAATACCAATAGACCAGGCCTAAAAATCAATACTGTGTGCTTGATCTTTGATCCTGATCTGTCCTGGGTTGAGCTTAAACCACGACACTGATCTTTCTGAGAGCTAATAGTAGCATTAAAAACCTGAATTCCCTCAAATTCACACAAGAGCCCCCATTTCACTTGCAGTTCCCCAAATCACCTCTCCTCCTCACCATCACCCCAATGCTAAACCAGTCCACACCCAGCTGTCCCAGCACCTGAATTATCTAACCCCTACCTCTGTGTATTACAGAACTGCAACTCACTTGAACTTTGCTTGAATCCTGTGGCAGAGTGGACAATAACATTCAGGAATCCATAGAGACCTGGGGATTCATCATCTGTACAAAAGAGCCAAGGAATTTTGTTACATTCATGGAGGAGCTAAGAGTGAAAGAGAGTAATGAGATTGATGTTACACAGGTTAAAGAGCAGAGGGTAAGATGTCCCTACAAAGGCTGGCAGGAGCATGTAATCCAGCCATTTCAGCAAGAGGAGACTCATCCAGGTTCAGTGCTGCTTCCATCTGTAATGCCTTCTGGCAATGAGGCTTTTACAATGATATTTCTCTGGTCAGCAAGATAACATGGAAGAAATTCAAAGGAGAAGTAGTAAAATATAGAGGAAAAGCAGTAAAATATAGAGACTAAGTCTATGCTAGCAGATTAAATAGTAATTTAGGATGGTCTCTGACACAATTTTGGCCAACTACTGTTCTTCCATAGGATTCCAAGGCTAGGACTCCAACAGGCACTCCAATCCCTGGCACGATGGATGTACGTAGAGACCATTCAGTAGTCAACAGATTGGAAGATGTCCAGGAACATTTTACTAATTTAGGCATAGCCATATAATTTGGAGCTTGTATTTTTACTATTGCAGCAAGTAGCATTGAGATGCCAGACTGACCTTGTTCCTGCTGCTCTCTATTCGTACGCTATCATCTACTTCAACTAAGCTACACAAGTTGGGTACACATGCTCTCAGTTTGTAACTCATCACCAGGTTGAAGCCTTTGGCAAGAAGAAACAGTAAGAGCAGTGCTAGTGGAAATGCATGAAGGCAGGCAGAGGCAAGTTTTCAGTGCAGCTGAACCATGTGAAAGAATAAACCAAAGGTCTCACCTTCCTTATTGATAGTAAGGGGAATGTTGTGGACTGTCTGAAGCTTCACACAGGAGTTTGTCAGCATCTGGAGTTCCACTGATGTGAGTGAGAAGCTTTTAAAGCCTGTCAAGGAGAGTCAAAGAGGGAGAAATTAAGGTTTGAAGCAGAGGCTGGATGCATGCTTCCTCAATCTGGGCATACACGGGACAGCTGCTCCCTGGGCAATGCTCAGCATCAGGACTGTGGTGCTTAGGACCGCACTGCTGCTGCAGCCCAGCTCTATTGAGGGCATATTTAGTGTCTCTTTAGAGTAAAAAGTCTCAGAGTGGTTCACAGGAACCAGTAGTGCTCTTATTTGCTTGCAAAGCCAAAACACACCCATGGCAAAAATGTTTCTTTGGACTAGAGCCAGATAAAAGTGTGCAGCTGATCCCTCTACCTGGAATTGCAGAGAGCTCTAATCTCTAGGGCAATAGGGAGAATCTCTCCAACACTTACCAAGTGCTCTCCCTACACATTCCCTACATGTTTCTGCAAGCAAAAGTCCTTCAGACAGGCTCAGATGTGCAGAGACAGAAGACATCCATGTTGTGCTGTGGATTTGAACACATCTGTCTTTCTGCAGGGAGCCCTGCCCCACACTCTACCCTCTGGCCTGCTGCCCCCTACTAAAATCACAGTATTTGTACCAATATCCAGCTGAAGGACACTCACATTTCTTCTGCTGTTCCCGGATGTTCTCCCTCCACTCTGCCCTTTCATAGTCGGATGAAATGAGGAATGTGTAACTCTACCCAGGAAAACAGAAGAAGAGGGGGTATGCATTAGTCTGAGTGACCACTGAGACCAGACCTACTTTCAGGCCAGACAACAGGGCATAAAGACCTTGTACAACAGTGTATACAAACATACACAGCCCATGACCTCTGACTTGTACACTGAGGGAGACTAGAAGAGCCACTCACCTTGCCATTGCGATTGTGTACCCGGAAGGCCATGTTGGGAGACATCAGCAATAGGAGAGATTCCTGCTCTGACAGCTTCTTTTTCAACCTCTCAATAACCTTGCTGCCTTTATTAGCCCTCTGGAGGATGGGGGAGAGAGGGAGACAGAGGACACGTCATTCTCCAACATCTGCCCCTATTTATACTGACAGATATTTAAAGATGCACAATCCCTTTCCTCTGTGAGTAACCAAATGGGCAGGAGAAATGCTGTCAGGAGGATCCACAGGGCCCTCAGCTGCTCAGGAAAGTGTTACCTGCAGTATCTCTACATTCAGACTTGGCTCTGTGCCCCAGTTCCAGCTGCCCCAGATGAAGGTGCAGAGGTGCATGGCCACTGTCTCAGCTGTTCTTTCTGTTCCAGAGGCTGCAACAGCAGCATGCCAGTGGGCAGCCATAGCACTGCCAGGTCCTCCACAAGTATCCTTATTCAAGGATACTATAAGAAACTTCTCTATAAGCTGCCCAGAACTCTCCCACTCACCACCCACTGATCCATTTCAGAGGTCAGCTAAACCCAAGATTTTTCTTGGATAGAAACCAGACTCAAACCCAACCAAGTGTATTGTTTGGCACTGATGCACCGAAGCATTTATCTCAAGACTCCTGCACCTTGTGAGTAACAGGCTGCCACACAGTGTTCCTGCTAACATCTTACTTTTTCCAGGAAGCCCTCTCTGAAAGCCAGCCAGGGAATAAAGGCAGAAGCATGTTATTTGGAAGCACAGGGGATAGTCTTCTCATGGTACAAGCAATATTACTGATATCCTGTTCTACACACCAGCAGGCTTTCAGTGTTCAAAATCTTACTATTCTTTCAGGTTCCAGGAAGGCTGAGTCGAACATCTCTGAGAAAACATGTCTTGCAAGCAAGGAGAAACCTGGGCCAGAAACACCATATCTGTGTCAGACTGTCCATCAGTATAATTGGTGTTCTCCGTATATTTGCTGGTGTTTTGATACTGGTGAAGTCAGAAAAAGCTTCACATATGTAACTGAGCCTCCAAAATTCAGAAGTACATGGCTTCTGACCAAAATCAGTTGCAGCATACTTCAACAGCCAGAAACCAGCATGACACACTACCAGTCCACAGCATAAGAACCCTGCTCCCCACATGGATGCTAAGCAACAGCAACCACAGGTAGCTCAAGCAGAGGAGCCACTGACTACAAGTACAGGTTCTTTTTGTTTCTGCCTCCTCGCAGGAGACCATCATTCAAGCAACGCACTAGAACAAGCAACGATGGGCTGCAGGATATCTGAATATCACTGGTAACAAAGCTGCACCACAAGCCTCTGCTGAACAGTCTGATTTAGGGTGACTGCTAAAAATGCTGTGCAGCTCTGGGAATTCTGCTTCTATCAGCACCTCATCTCACAGAGACACCGAGTCTGTACAAAAAGCTTTAACCCCTTTTACCTTTTCACGCTGGATGTCATTCTTGATCTGGGATATCTTGATCTTCATGGCATCCAGCTCCTCATCAGGTACCAGGGGGATATTGGGCACTGCCTCAGATTCGTCCACCATTTGGAAACTAAGGTCAGTGAGGGGGATGTACCATTTGCAGTCATATTGTTGGCTTTTTCTGAAAGACAGAAGATACAAACCTTTTACAGTGTTTGGCAACACCCTCTCCCCTTCCCACAAGTCCTTCCCTGCTATACTGCATAAGATACAGAACTGGGCACAACTTCACTGTGACCCCCATGTGGGAAAAGTCTGGCAAAGGGCTGCTTTCCAGCAAGAAAGCCAAAACCAGACAATAGCCAGTACAGCATGTAACAAGGCATCTTGTTTTGTTGTCTGTTTCTTTTCCTCCTAAGAAACTACAGTGATCTTCTGCAAACCCTTTCAGTCTTGCACGCTCTCCCCTTTCAAACCTCTGCAGAGGCAATGGTCAGAAGCCATGCCATGCCTCTCACCTGGCTGCTACCTATCTTCTAAACCCAGCTCTCTCCTGCCTGAGCTAAGAGGGCCAGATGAGCAAATATGTATAAACCTCTGTGGAATCCAACCAGAAAAGAGCAACTACAGCTTTTAGCTGCCATTCTCCAGTAATTTCACTAGGATAATCCATTCACTTTTTTCACGTTTAACATGATTCACTCCCTCTCCACTTCAACTGTGAGGAACATCCACTCTTGGGAATGTCCCACTCTTTTGATGGTTCACTCCTCACAAGTGTGTACTTCAGAAAGGGTAGTGACAACTTTCTGTTTGAGGAGGGCAAGAAGACAAGAGGGGTCTCTTCAAGTAGAAGATTTACCAAATGAAGACAAGCCCTGTTTGAGGCAGGTATGTTGATAAAGGTTCCTCCCCCCGCTTTTGTGAAGAATGTCAACAAGACTGCAGAGCTGCACCCTGGGGTTGGCACATGGCCTGTTTATTGTACTCTCAATTTTTCTGACAAACCGTTAACTGGCTGTACCTGCAAGGGCAAAATCAATAACCTCAGTAACAAAAGAATGTGAGGAATTTCACCTGTTAAAGGAAAGGGGAAGTAGAAAAACAAATAGCATCTGTCTAGAATGACAGCAGTTACAGTACATCCTATTTTCCTAGGAAGGCTCAGGGCAGTGGCAGGAGGAATGAACCTTCCCTGAGGGATCAGGACTTGGCCAAGGTCTCATAATAGACAGTATTACCTTGCTGATCATGGCTAGCTACATCTTATGGACTATGGTCACCCACTTCTGGGGTATTCAATTTCAACTGAAATTGCCAGCTAATCCCAGGATTCTGCTGAAGCTGAGGCACAAAGCACATAGTCCAGAAGGAAAACCTCACCCTCCAATCTGCTTCTTGAGCTTGGCACACAGGAACAGATCAGTAAAAAGGAAGACATGACGTAGCTTGCGAGCCCCCTCAACCAGCTCCACCATGAAACTGTCCTTCAGCAGCTGCCGGTGCTGGTGAAAAAACAGAAACAATGGTTTAGTTCGTGCAATGTGAGCCACAGATCTGGCACTGGGGCAACACATTCCATAGACATGACTCCTATCAGTGGCAAATTCACTACCTTGGTCTAATTCAGAAAGAAAAAGGGCTATTAAATGTTTCTTGCTGTAAGCCCTTCTCCCTGCTGCTGCCCTCCCTCCCAGGGGACAAGATGGCCACGCATCCCCTTACTATTTGCTTCGGGGTCAGACTTCAGGCTTCTCTTCATCACCTGTTCCTGAGCCCAAGTGTGATTTACTATGAGCCACTGCCCAGTTTCTGCACACTCAAGGGCCAGAACCGCTGACAGAATATCATACCCTCGCAAACCAGCAGAGAGCAGCAAACATCACTGTTCTCAGCTCAAGCCACCCCACCAGGGAGAAAAAGGAGCAAACACCTCCACCCCCCATTCACAACAGTAGTCTGTTAGCATTAACAGCTAAATGCCATTGCTGCTTCTTTATTGCAAGTGCTGTTAAGGGATAATTCCAAAACAAAATGTGTGTCTAGTAAACTTCTAGGAAGTCCCTTATCAGCCTGTGTTTAAACAGGACCATCTGGATGTGTCCCCACTCTGCCTATATAAATCTCTTTTAGATATCATATGAAGATTCCCCAAACCTAGAAGATGTAATGAAGCTGCACAACCCTGATGCCTTTATTCCTGTTTCTAGTTCCAAGGAGCTGCAGGCAGAAGCATCATTTTCCTAATTCCCTTATGGGAACTCTGTACACAAAAGACAAAAAGACCGGAGCACTAGCACCAAGACAGATGGCTGTGTGCTGTTACCAGTGCCCAAGCCAGGAGTTCCAAGCCCTGCTCTATGCTCAGACCTTCTGCTCTGATGGCAGGATCAATAGGACTCTGAGTACACATCTGGAATAGGTATCTCCCACTGATTTTCAAACAGAAGTATGAGGTATACAACTTTGGGCCAATTTTATTCCCACCAGTATGTATAGCTGCAGTGCTGCCTTGCTTCACAGCCAGTACAAGCAGGAACCACCAACTCATCCACACATGCTAAGGTATGCTGAAGTATTTTTTTCTGACCTGTACTGTTTCCTTGCTATTCCAGCTAAAGGGATGCTCCCCTGAAAACCAAGGAGCAACATGTTACACATACCCTATATGCTCATACAGCACCATGGCTGGGGATGGGAGAGATGTGCCAACACTACCCAATGTTAACCAACACCTCCCCTGCTGTCTCTCACTGTCAGCCTTCTCCAGACCCATGCTCTGGATGCGTCAGCACAACTCACTCCTGACCTGCAGTATCTGAGAGATCCCCACACTGGGAACCACATACACAAACCCCATCCATGCCCAAGAGGCAGCTGTGCTCAGCTGTGCAGCAGCAGCAGCAACAGGAAAGCAGTTAACCTGAGCAAGGTAAGGACTTCCAAAGCAGCGCTGATGCCTCTGTTTCTCAGGTTATGCCCCATGGGTTCTGTTTGCTGCGTGACTCAACAAGCCCTGCACACATTTACTGCAGTGGGTGTGGGAGTGCAAACCCCCACGCTGACTCTCCTTCCGCCTGCCATCCTTCCCATCTTGGCTCTCCCAAAGGAAAACAAACCACATCAGTCCCAAGCCCAGCAGGCATCATGGCAAGGAATACAAGGCAGAGAAATGCCCTTGCAGACATAATTCTTGTTTCCACACTCTGTCCTACAGCGCTCAAAACTTCCTGACATGGACTAAGAGCCTGCATTTTCCTGTCTGCAGCTGCACTAGTACCACAGCTAGCTGTTAACAACACACACACAGTAGTGTCAGCAGCTCATCTTGGTGCTGCCTTCCACTACACAAAGGTCCTGAAAATCTGTGAGCAGCAGCAAAAAGCTGCACCTTTCCCATAATGCCAGAAAGTAAGGCTGCTCCCTAGCAGACTGTTGCACCATCTCCGGGCAGGAATCTGTGGAGATCTGGTATCCAGCAGTGATTCAGGCTCAGAAAGGCCTGTACATATGTTAATGTTTATTTTTAGGTGGGTGTGATCCTCCTGGCTGCTCCTCAGTGGTTTTGGAGAGGATGCTGCCTGCATTCATGTCTCCGTTGCTGATGCGCACTTGTGCATGCCTCTGCCTCCTGCATGGCAAACTAACCCCAGGTAGGAAACCAGAAAGGGAGCTTGGAAGAGGAATAAATAACAAGGAGGAGAAAGTACATTGTCAGTAGCAAAAACACTCTCCACAGCTGCAAAGAATTTCATTTTGGAACAACAATGAAGCAGGGAAAGATATTTTCTGAGGAAGTCAAAACCCTGATCTCAGATTTCTAGATCTGATGCATATTAATTAAGCTGCAAATCAGCTCAGCTCCTCTAGGGTAATAAGAATAGCTGCTTGTTGCCAGCTCAACCTCTGCTCATTGTTCATAGGTGTAAAGATGTTCTCACAGCTCACTCATCTCTGCTACCCAGCAGGATATGGCACAGTCCCTTCCCCACTTGGCAGGGACATGGCAGTGTCCTAACCTGCCCTTCTGTCCCCCATCTGCAAGGCACTGGCAGTGTGTGAGATCAGCCAAGATGTCACCCCAGCACCCTGATGAGTGTTCCCAGCAGAAAAATACCCCAAGCTAGTCAGAGCACAGAGTGAGCACCACATCTCTGCTCGTGGCAGAGACAGGCCAACAACATGTGCTTCTTCGCAGGCAATGGAGGGCACAAGCCCATGTCATCTGTTGGAGGACTGTGAAGGACTACTGCTCAGCCCTAGATTAGCCCCCTGGTTTTGGCAGTGTTCCGGTACCATCTTCCAGACCAGAGCGTTTTGAAGACAAGCATGTCCTCAAGTGAAGGCAAGGCCCATGCAGAGACACTAGAGACTGGAAACCTTTATGTCAGGCCTCCACAAAGTTAGAAAAAGAGCCCATCAGTGCTCCCTGCAGCAAGTCTATAGACCTCCCCACATGTTCTGCCTGGTCCAACCAGGCCACTCGTCCTTCTGCCTTCCAAAGTCTCACCTAAATGGCCACTGCACAATCAACTCTTGGCTGTAACCACCCAAGCAGATCTCCCTCAAATAGCCATGCTCTCTGTCCCACATCTCCCCAAAGCCCAAGAAGAAATTTCAGCCATACAATGCCAAAACAGCAATATGATTCAACACCCTTCATAGTTCACATCTGGGAGTGAGGTACTCATTTGCACTGTATTTATTTTGGTAGCACTTCTGGGTGCAAAATACCCTGACTGACATGAGACAGTGTTACCATGAGGCAGTAAACTTTGGCAGTCTGATCTCCCAGAAAGAGAGCTGGGGGGGAAGATGACAAGACTGGATTTCCTAAACTTGACTGGAACTGAAGTAAGCTATGACTATGACCACGAGCTAGTTGAGAATGTCTGCCTTCAGCAACCGGCAGGGGTAAACTGCCACAAAAGCGACCAAGTATCTGTGGAGGAGAGGACAGGAGAAAACATCTGTGGATGTGTTTGTGGATGCTTGATGTTAGATCTAACTACCACATTCTCTTGGAAAACAGGACTTTGGGTAGGGCTGGGCACAACAGGCATGCCCCAGGCTGCTCACCATCAGTGGAGCAGTGGAGGAGTGCTCCCAGCAAAGGGTCACATCCTCTTCTGCACATGATTCATCTTGCTGGGAGGGCTCAGCACGTCAGAGGGAACAATAAAAGGATCTGCCAACTGGCTTACCAGATCCCTGCCAAACCCCACAGTGAGGAAGCACACCTTCCCGGACCTCCCGACATGACTCAGCCCATCATACCCCACTGGGGAGCCAGCAGCCCCCTCAAACAGGACTCATGCCAGGCAGATGCTCATCCCACCTCAGCTCCACAGGCCTTCTCTAGCAGCTTGGTAACCAAAGCCCACTTCGGTCAGCTACTCACACCCAGGGCCAGCAATAGCTATTCTTTTGGCAGCCTCCTGTTAAACCAGGTCTCCTGAAACATGAGGTCTTCCAACTGGTTGATCCTGCCACATGTGACATACAATAACCTATATGTGGAAAACCATCTCTCTACCTTGTTTTCAAAGTTACTCTGAAATGACATAGAAACTACAGAAACACGAAATAAACATCCCACTAGCTTAGGATCAGAGTGTCAGTACTGTGGCAGAGTGACCCCCTCTCCTCCACAGACAGCCCCAAGACTGTCAGAGGTCCAGCACCAGAGCTCAGCTTGGCTCCAGAGATGTTCCAGGAGGCTTGGCGAAAGCTTCCTATTTTGTACCCTATTGTATTTGTATCCTATTTGTATAATGGAATGAATTAGGATCATCTTTAATCTCTCAAGCTGTGCTCTGGACAAAGCAGCTCTCCCTGTATATCTTTCAGTGTGTGGATAGCCTTTTTGGACTACATTCTCCTTTTGGCTTTCCTCCTCCTTTTACATCTGTCAGTGAGCATCTCCCCCTCCGCTGCTACCAACCTCACGACTTACCTGTATGCTCATCATCTATTCATCCTACATGTTTTTGTGCTGCTTGCATATGCTAACTCCTGCTGCTGTCACATGTTTAACTCCAGGAAGTGTGACCAGCTTGTCTGAGACACATTACAAAGAGCGGAACTTAAAAAACCACTCATCCAGCACTACAACTGTACGAAAGGCCATCTCCTCCCTTGTATGCTGAGGAAAGAGCTCATCCGATGTGGTGACAGCAGAGGCCTGCAGCATGCGTGGGTGAGAGAGCCTGGGAAGGAGTGGAACATGTGTGATGCAGGAGGAGGAGGGTAAAAGCGGGAGATGGGTATTGGCATATGTCAGTGAGGAAGAGGTGGTTTGGCTTTCTGCAGAGCGTAGGAAGAAAACGATTCCTCGTGTGCGTGCGCGTGTGTTGCAGGACCAGAGCTGCAGGATAAAGGGATGCTCTGCCTAAGGACAGCACTGGCTGCTCTTTGAGCATTTTTATAGCCTTTCTTTTTTAATTTCCAAAGCTCCTTTCACTGGGAGCTCTCTGACTCCAGTTGTAAGACAGGGTATGAAGCATCCAAGATTATTTTTGAGTGCTCTATTGCCAACATCTGCCCAAGGCCTCCAGAAGCAGTAGGCACTAAGTCTCAAGCTGTGCCTGGCTGCCTGTGTCTAAGCTTAGCACCCAGCTTTTCAAAGGCTTTAGCTTGCAATTTTGCTCCCTTGCAAATGTCCTTTGTCCTTTCACTTCCCTAGCACACTTGATCTCTATTAATTTAAACAGGAGCCTAAAGCAGTGATACCCAGTCTCTTGACTGCAGCTTAAAACCACATTGAGAAACAGTAAAGCAGCTTGCAAAGCAGCCTCTTCTCTACAGGGCAATGGAAAAGGTGCACAGTTGCATAAGCTGATCCAACTTGTAATATAGGGGGCTTGATCCCAGAGGGAATTGCCTGTCAGCCCTTTTGTGTCTAAACTGATGGGACACTAAGCCACTCAGCCAGCAGAGTGACCCAAAACTCTAAAAGGCTTCTTCTTAGGCAGCTCCAGTCCTCCATGGCATTGTGGAGCACTATCACCCAAATGAACTCTGCAATTTTTTTGCAGTTTCATTAATTCCTGCTTTACAAGAATGGGCTGAATTAGCTGGAAACACAAGCCTTTACTTCTGGCAGGGGAAGACAACACATGCTCGACAGTCACCTGCATCCAGGCTTAGTTGAAAAACCCCCATGCAGTCAATATAGCTGCTTTGTTAATGCAGAAAGGTTATTACTGCTCCTTTCTTTCTGGTACATAATAGGGACACATCCTTCACATCAAAGCGTTTGTTTTCCTGTTGCCCCAAGGGACCATCGCCGGGAGAACTTTAAACAGATTCCCCATTTAAGTCAGGAGGACAGTGGTGCAGCAGTGAGCAAATAAGATGCCTGCTCCATGGTCCTAAGGGGTGGAAGATTCTCCACCACTTGCATTCTGAGTCAGAATGCACAGTACTACTCAGACCTCCTTTCCATCCACACATTTGTTTGGTTATTTAGAGGGTTGACAAAGTAGTACCTGCAGATAATCCATCAAAAAAAGAGTAAAACCTCTAAAGTAGGAAGATGGGAAGAAAAGGAGGGAGCAAGAGAATGCAGCAGATCAGGCTGAATGGGAAACAGACCCAAAAGTCCTCCCGGCTCCCCTGTATTGCCAGGCTGGGTCAGGTGCTCTCCTGGCTTCTCTCAGCAAACCACAAAGCAGACAAGATAAGCTACAGTCAGTCTGGCAGGCAGCAAGGACCAAACTATGTGTTTGTAGGCTTAACCCACCAATATTGCCTTCCCTGTTATGGCCCTTTCTGTCCCTCTGGTTTTATTCCTTTTGTTCCCATCTCCTTGAACACCCTGAAATACTCATTTAGCCCAGAAAATTAAACCAGAAAACTTTATATGCCTAAGTCTAGAATTAGATAAAAGCCTCCTGAGCCAAGCAGAGCCAAGGCAGTGTTGTGCTGGAAGGACACCTGACATCATGCAGGAAGACAGCAGGCAGGTCAGACTCAGTCAACGCTTCCAGAGCAGGGAATTACTTCTGCTAAAGGGAGGAATTCTGTGCTGATGAGCCTGTACTCTCTCCTGACCTGCACTCCTCTCCTCAGCAGCCTGTCACTAGGGAGATTAACAACTGGCTGCTTTCCCCAGTTCAAAGCAATCCTGAAAAAAAGAGCTGGAGCAAGAGGCTAGCAAAGGAGATTTGACTCCTCCCCATGATGCACTCGAAGGAGAAAAATATTCTACACAAAAGGCGAGGACTGGGGAAAAAAGATAACTGAGATCAGCACCTAAGCAATACATGAGGGGAAAAGGCTGTTTTCCCTCCTCCCTTTCCACCAAGGAAATTTCAATGGGAGGAAGACAAATAATGAAAAAAGCCATCAAAGCAAGCTGGTGATTCATTAAAATAAAAATGCATTATGCATTGAGAGCAGTCAATTAGGAGATGCAAACTGCACACTGTCCTGTCACCCTCGGGGAAGCACCAGCAAGATGAGTAGGAGGAAAGGATAAGTAGAAAAGGAAAGATTTACAGCCATAAACAAAACCCAGCTATGACCCCAAGCTGAGTAGCTTGTAGGAAGGAGCAGCCATCACTAATGCACACAGAGTAGCTGGGAGCAGACTCGTGTCTCTGGGTTACCATGCAGAGAGTGAAGGTACCTACTCTCTCGAAACAGTGGTGTCAACTGGGGTATTACTGCTCTGAAAAAAGTGGGATATTAGTGCTAAATGACTACAGAAAGGATCCACCATCAGATTCTCAGAGTGAAAAGCAAACTATGGGAAGCATCAAAAGCAAGTCCTTTTCTTCCCTGTGCTCAATGCAAGATGTGTGCAGTAAGGGAGAGCACACGGTTTTCCAGTCTCCTCTAGCATACCCACAGCCCTCTCCTTGGATCTTGCCCCTTCTTTCCCTCCTCACATCATACATGGAGTCACAGCAGGACCAGTGAGAGTGTGAACAGGCCTGCTAAGCCCAATCCTGACAAGCCTCCCCTTCCAGTTAAGACCTGACAAATACATCACTCCTAAAAGAGATCATCAGGATCATCCTCCTGAGCTTGCCCCTCTGCCTGGGCTCTGGCAACTCATTAGGATTCTGCATGACATATTTCCAAGCCTGCTTCCTTCACTGAGATGCTGACAGACAACCGGAGAACACTAAATGCTCCCTCCCCCTGCAAGGGGGCATTTTAGTCTGCTGTATCTTCTATGACCCAATCAACATGCACTTAAATGAGGCCATCTACTGTCACTGAGGCCCTGGTGACTGATGTCTGAGCTTCTACCTCAGCCTCCAACTGCTCAGCCCCTCCTTTTCTCAGCTGCAGACTTCTTCAGTTGACAAAACGAGACAACAAACAAGACTTGCAGGACAAAGGGCACTGAATTCCTAGTACTACAGCTTCTAGGTGATGTTTCCTCACCTTTTTCTCGTCCCAGGCTTCCTGTTTGTTTCAGTTTGCAGGTAAAATACAAGTCCATTTAATGCACAGCAATACCCAGCAAAGAAATTATGTAAGACAAATGATTATAACAATGCTAAGGACAAAACTCATCACACTTCTCCTCTGGGTCTCCAAAGTGTTTTCTGAGCACAAAACAAAGGGCAGCTGTACCACATTCTTTAGGGAACAGGGACACTGCATAAACTGTATCTCAGCAACAAACAAATTAATAGGGTAACTTCCTAGTCTGCTCTACAGAAAAGGACCAGCTCTTAGAAACTGATGAAAGCAAGAAGACTCACCTCCCCCTTCTTTACAGTCATTGACTGCCGGCGAGGAGTGATCTCCTCATTGATGCTGGAGAGGAAGTTCTGTGAAATCCGCAAAGCATCCTGCAGGAGTGGATGATCAGGGTGGCTCACTGGAGTGTGCTTGAGCAAATCCTGACACCAGGAACACAAATAAAGAACAGAGCTATGAGCAGCACTGGAAAGCAGAAGGTTCTGAAGGCCCCTAACTAGAAGTGTTGGACAAGATGCTCCAGCTTCTTCTTATGGATTAAAGCAAGGCTTCATTTCTAAAGGAAGAGAATAATACTCTTCACTTTTTGGTAACACCACTGCAGAAGTAGCAGGGTCATACCAATGAACTCCCTCCCCTTAATGTAAATGTAAAAGGCTCTTATGCAGCACGACAGGTTTATTTTTGCAATCCTTTATCTCCACAGAAAATTTAAAGGGCAAAGAAAATAAGAAAGGGGCCTAAAGTTTGAAAACCATCTTTCAGATACTTACATGCAGAACAAGTGTACTGCGAGTCACTCGATCGACTGGCTTGTATAATAGAGCTGTGAACAAAAAAGCAGAAACATAAGAAAGAGGTACTTAAATATAACCCCTACAGAGGAACTTGTCCATTGCCACTGATTGTAAAGGCACAGGTTTATTAACCAGTGAGCTACTGGAAAATTCCCTTCTCTAAGGTTAATATGCTGCACAGCCAATAACACTCACATGAACGCACAGACAAAACAAACATGCTCCACAGCAAACACATGGCCACTTGTGAGCATGCCCTGCTAGGCAGTGGCTGAGGAACACACAAAGTGGTACAAAACAACTGCACACAGCATGGGACACTTTGGATAATTCTCTGGCAGTCTGCCTGGTCCCACAGATCGGAATTGGTTCTTGCACTCAAAGTTGCCAAGGAGGTCCCTGAAAGATCGGCAGTGCATCCCTCCTTCTAGAGTTCTGCATGACATGTTGAGTGCTTCCAAATCCTGACAGCAGGCCAAAACAGGAAGGGGATTGGCTTTTATATTAGTGAGTATGGAAGCTTGTTATAACATGGGTCATCTTCTACTATGCACAGAGCCAAGCACCACAAAACATGATCTCGACCAAGCTCTCTGGATGCTACCACAGGGCAAAGCCCATATAACAATAACTGCTAGGATTGTGTTTTTGCTATCACTGGGTAGTAGGTGTTCTCTTAAAATCACAGCAGTCCTTTGCTTGGCCTGGTTTTGCCCAAAGGGACTGATGAGGTTTTAAACAGGACAGGGGCTTTCCCATGCATACATGCAGCTTACTGTGCACAAGCTCTGCTACTTAGCAAAAGGGAACTGATGTCCCAGGCAGAGACTCCATAACTTTTCAGCATTTGAAAAGAAAAAGGGAGAGTGGAGGTTTGGCAACAGCCTCCAACAGTCCTGACAAACCAGTTTCCTCTGCATGGATCACTCACTTTCCAAGGAATTTTTCGTCGTCTGATCTTTAGATTCCTTCGTGCTTCTAGCCTTTAGATTCTAAAAGAAAAAGAAAACCCATGCAGCAGATGGTCAATCACCTTGAAATATCACACAGGAATGTAAGTCACTATCTGCTCCTCTAAGGAAGGGCCTAAGAGTGAATGGAGTACAGCCCTATCACAGTGCAAGTCAGTGAAGGAAAAATGTGCTTTTCTTCTTGGTAAAGCCACCATTGCCATGTCACAGGCATCCACATATCTCAAACATTAAACAATTATCTTAAGAGTGCACGCCAACAGAGATGCAGCTAAGCAGGGAACCACCACTAGTGATAAGGCTAGTGGAGCTTTTACATCACCTGCAGGAAAAAGACATATGCATAAAGATGCAGCCACTGTCACAGCATGCGTACACCACCAATAAATAAAGTACTGGACTAGGATTCCATACTCCCAGGTTATACTTTCTTATACCAGTACCCAGAGCTGGGTGACCTTGGACAAGTCAGCTCTTTCACAGCAGAAAAGAACAATGCCTGTGACTTCACTTTGCACATGGACTATGAAGCTACATCCACTAATGTGCTGAGCTCTGAAATCCTCACCAAGACACAAATGCAGAAGTATTAACACCATCATTCCAAATACAGTAGATACTAGCAGAGTTTCAGAGTTATCATTCAGAAAACAGCAAAAACAAGGCATTTGCAAAGAGCCCAGGACCCTAGGGCCTTAATCTCTATTTTGTCTTCTAGGAACTACCACAATACTATTTATACATATTACTAAATGGGTATGTCTTTCAAATGCATTTTAGTACTGATAGAAAAGTAAGCATAGGGGAAGCTACTTTACTAATCAGTCAGTCAGGCAAAGGACCAGAACCTGATGGAAATCCTCAGGAAAGGAAAGAAGACTTCTGCAGTCTGATGAGTAGTACAGCAACTCCCAAAAAGCAAGCCTCATTTCACAGAGGGAACACATTTTACCTCTTTGTTATAAAAATCCAAAGGGACATGCAGCATTGAATGTACTCAGGAGTTTTTCAGAGCAATAAACACCCCAGTATTATTAAGCTCTGATTATTTATCTGCTTGTTTGTAAAGACACACATGTAAGTTCAAGTTTTTCTTGGCACCTGAGTTCTTCAAGATACAATCTCCTCAATACAAGGATCAATGAGACCATGCCTTGCAGGCAAAGCTGGTGGCCTGGGGAGCCTGAAAAAGTATTCAAAATGCTTTGGCACAAGGTACTCATCTTAAAGGGAGGAAACTGAAGCAGACCAATGAATAATACTATAGATTACAAATTACATGCCTGCCTTATTTGTTTCGGGGTTTTTTTTGTTTGTTTTGTTTTTGTTTTTACACAGTTTCCATCTCCTCTCCATGCCAGTGAAGCCTACAATTCCACTGACAGCCATAATACAAGCCAGTAAGGATGGCTTTTTACACCAGTCAGCACCATTATTAGCAAGAGAAATACCTTAGCAACTCAAATACAGCCTGCCCTTCTAGAAGTGCACGCCGGTGGCACAGAGCTGACAAGTTCAAAGCAATGCTGGTTTTTACTAAATCCCCTGGGTGGGGACAGCACATAAAAGCTGTTTATGTGACGACCTCTGCAGCCCCGAAGTATAAATGGCTGTAAGAACATGAGCTGAAGCACTGAGTCTAAGAGGAGCTCACAACTCCTCCTCCAGAAGTCAGGGCTGCAAAGATTCTTGGAGGACAGACAGGAGTGACATCGCAGGGTATTAGTCAGATCCAGACAGCTCGTGTGTCTGAACACCGTGACATTACCTCAGAGATTTCAGCAAACTGAGCATTGGCTTGGCAGCATTTCTCTGCTGTCTCCATAGCAACTTCATAGTTATCCACAAAGGCCCGGTACACTCCCAGCTGGCTGGCCTGCAGGAAGCAAAACAAAATCAAATGAATGCTGTGGAAGAAGAGAGTTTGGGACGGCCAGCCTCAGTATCCAGTGATCAGGTTATGTCCCGTCATGCCAAAGAATTACACAGTATGCTAAGCAGGCCCAAAAAGACATCTCTGATCCGTAAGCTTTGTACAGGTGATCCCATGCACTTGGTTCAGTCTATGCTGAACAAGTTCATTTGTGAAGGATGTAGAAGCCTGTGAGAATGAGACATCCTTATTATCGCCTTCAATTTTTCCTTTCTGAACTGCCAGATTAGTATTTATTAATATCTTAGCTCCTTGATGTAACTGGAACTGCTGGCTATTTGCCATAAAATATGAATCAGACAGGAATGATTCAGCCCAACAGCACAAATGTGACCCCAGTAAGCTACTTGTTGGCTTTTGCATGATGGAGATACTAAATCAAACCCAGATATTAACCCATATCTGCACTAGTGGAGACCTTTATAAAGACAATGGAGTGCTGAAAATAGAAGGGAGATCCAGAGCACAAGCTGGAAGGCAGTGACAGCAGCACTATGTGACAGAATATGGCAGTTTTTCCAGCAGAAGGGCAATTGGTCCAGAGGAAGATGGAGCAGGCCTCAGAGTGCAGTAATAAGCCACTATTATCACCGAGTCTTAGTACTGATTCCACTTGAGACTTAGGAATCACACCCATATTCATGCCAGAGAACATAAGATCCAGCTTGGGAAATCCCTGGGTAACTTCCAAGCTTGTCTGGACTGCAGAGATGGTTTTGTGTTGCAAAGCTCCACAGGCTCTGCTTCTGAACACCTCAGCAGCTTGAACATGCTTGCAAGTGCATGGTCACTAGTGAGCCAACAGGTGGAGTGCCTTGAAAGGCTCCATTACAGAGAAGTTTGTTACCAGAAGAACTTGCACGTACCTTATTATTTCTGGAACTTCCCTTACACTTCTGCCCAAGAAATGCAACAGGCAGAGCAGTTAACTCTCCACAGACAGTGCTCTTTTCCTCTCCTGCTCCCTTATAACGATTGTGTTTCCTATTCTCTGTGGAGTTTTGTGCAAGAGACATTGGAAGAGAAAAAGCCACTCTGAGAAGAAATTCCCTGCACAAGGGAGGCTGAGAAACAACGAGCTGTTTCCTGGGACACATTTTACTGAAAGATTAGGAACCAGTCTCAACCCTCATACAAAATAACACAGCTATGGCTGAAGGAAACCAGGCTTCATTTATAACAGGGATAACCTCAGCCCCAGGACTGTGGAGCCAATGGGGCACAATTCAGTGAAGAAGCTGCTGTCAGAATTACTGATCATTTGCAGGGCTTATGACATTCAGGTCTGGATGATGCCAGCTAACACAGCAGATCTGTAAAGCTTCTCCAATTCCTGTGTGGCTCTTCCATTTTTTGCTACACCTGAAACAATCATTCTAAGTTTTTGTCTTCCTCCTCTAAACATGCCATCACCTTTTTCATTATAAACTGAGCTTCCAATCAAAGCAATAATGCTCACGCTCCGTGTTCATGCTGGTTTAATTTTTTTCTTTTTCAGTTAAAAAGAACACACTGACAAGGAAACCAGCTTTATAGAAATAACCAGCCTTTGATTGAAAGTTTTTCAGTTTTTGAAGACTACCAGTGATAATGGTAGTTAAATATTTCTTCTTTTCTAAAAACAGTTCTAAAGTGTTTCCGTTCTAGGTTAAGAATGTGTACAAAATATTCCCCCAAAATGTGAAGTGTATTTCACACCCACATGCCTAGCATCTTTCTTTAGTTTCAACAGGGAAAAGGTGGAATAACAGTCACTGATCTTGCAAATGGATCGCACTTTGCTCCAGACCACATGAAATTCTAAAACTCCACGCATGCACTGTCTAGAACTTCAATTTTCGGAGCTTTGTTTTGCATGATATTAAAGGAAATGAATGGCCCCAGGGACTTCAGAATAATAACAAGGATTCCAGGATTTATCATGAGATTGCATGACATGACTACAAGTAAACAATCTGCTCCAAAAGATTTGATGTACATCCAGTATAGATGTCTTGTAATGCCTGATGATCCTGCTATCTCATCTAGCTGCTACCCATTGCCTGCCAAGAATTATTAGCTTCATTTCATCCAGCAAATAGTTCACAATTCCCACTGATACTCTACTAAAGCACCAGAAACTGAAACCGCTAAGCTAGCTCAAATCTTCCTGCACTAGGTCTACTTGGTCCTTTGTTTCCAATACTAATCCAACAAAATCAATGATTCTGTCACAAATGCAGAAAAATCAGGGGAACATAATAGAGTGCCAGAAAGGCTTAACTCCTGCACCTGTGACGATCGTCAGCAAGAAAGGGTCTTCAACAAAGGCTTAAGTAGCTGTATGGCAACTCAAAGCTTGCTCAACAGCCAGCAGTGGGAAAAAATATATTGAGGTCTTCCTCAGTCAGTGCTATCTCCATTCCTGCACTACACTTCCAATGCAGTCTGTGAGGCTTTCACTTTCAGCAGCCTTCTGTATCTTTGCTCTCTCAAACCAGCAGCAGGTGGTTTGGTCTTCTTAAACCAGTTGCTCAAATTGCATACCATGAACTACTCACCAGGATACCAACTTGACCCCTTCTGGCTAAAACATGCTGGCAGTGAAAAGCAGATTCCAATATTTTGATCTTGAGCTGCTGGCATGCATGGAAAACCTCATCTTCCAGGCCCACCTCCCCCTGCTCCATAGGAGATGGGGCTGGTGCTGGGCTCCACAGCTGCTAACAACTGAGTGACCCTGGTAAAGCACCCTCCCTATCCAATAAACCCCTCACTGGAATGTCACTCCTACCCTGAGAATCAGAGGCACCTCAGGAATGCAGAGATTCTTTTCTAAAAAGGAAAAAAACAGCTTCTTTAATCCTTTGCTCTCTGCACATGCTAGGGGAGAGGCTAAAGGGGCCAAAGGAATCTCCTAGAATGCAAACAATTTGTCATCTGGCTCAGAAACTCGGTATTTTTTATTCAGCCTCAGGAGTATGCTGTATATGCCTTTGTACTGTTCTGCACTAAGAGAATTCTGTTGAGGTTGCCTGGAGGATTCTCAGCAGCAGGTTGACTGGATCAGCACAGTAGCAAGGGGAAAAGAGGCCAGGAAAGCGAACCAAAGGTGATGACCAGAAACTAGAGAAAATCAGCAGACGACAGAGCAATGCACCACAGAAAGGAAGTACATGTGAAGGACTTCAGCAAGAATGAGAAACACTTGGCTGTTGGTGTTAAAATGTGTGCTTTTAAACACTGCCATTCTCCCATCTTCCTCTAAAGCAAATGGTTTGAAAACACTGCAGATACCCTGGAGATTCAACATTTCTCTGATACTGTATTTGTATTAGTAGCAAAGCTTGCTGGAGTCTTTAATTACAGGCAATGAAACAGCTACTTCTGCTGCAGGCCCTTCACTGAAGTACGAGCTTTCATCCCTTCAGTCTATGCACAGTCAAAGGGAACCATACCAGCACCTGTGAGATGAATGAGGTACCAGGACCTTTGGTGATGGCAGCTGACTCACCAGCTTCTGGAAGAGGTCCCCTACACGCTGCTGGTGACTCCACTGCTGCACTCGGGGAAAGAGCCCATCATAGAATTCTTTGTGGATCTCATAGAGCTCAGGCACTTTAAAGAATATTGTCTCAATCTGCTGACTAGTCAGCACAGGCTGAGAGGTGGTGGCAGCTGCTTTCAAAGGCTTCATAGGCTGAAATGAGGAAAGAAGGAAGTCATTATCATGCAAACCAAACACATTCACCCTTGCCACAGTACAACACATCCCTCCAGAGAGTTGATTTTCATCCTATTAATAAGTGATATTTGCATTCACACAACTCCTGAAAGTGCGACATTAACAAGTCCTCTCGTGGGGATCAGTCACACCTTGTTTTCCCCAGGATATTAATGGTGCGATTAAAATCCCTTTGCAATCAATTTCCTTCATCTCTACATCCAACTGTACAGAAATGTATCTAATAATTAGCACAGGATACTTAAAGATAGGATTCCTGGATACTACTACACTAATAACTGCCTGGTTGTGCCATATCCAGTCCTTTCTTTAAGCCTCTCTCTCACTATCGGAGGAGTAACAGCTTCCCTTTGCACCCAGCAATTTGTAACCTATGATATGTGAAGTTCTGGGAAACTCTAGATGGAAGCAGCTATGAAAATTCAAGTACCAGTGTTTGAAATGGTATCTGCCACCAGCACTTACCAGCAGCAGAGCCTCCAGGTGGCTCAAGTAGGTTTCCTCACTGGCTAGGATTCCTGATAGGACCCATTTTCTCATCTCCAGGCCTTTCTCCAGGTCTGGCTCACTCTACAAAGATGTTAAAGAGACAAAAAAAAAAAAAAAAAAAGGTGGAGCAGAGGGGGAAAAAGCCAAGAATGAGGATACAGTTAAAGGCATCATTCAGCTGACCACAGCATACTGGGTTTGGCTTTTTACTTCCAGACTAAAACCCCCAACCAAGCAAAAGACCTACCTGAGCTCAGTGTCCTGTTTCTAGAAACCTGGAAACAAAACCAAAGAGTTTTGTATTTCCTAGCAACTGATGTCACTTAGATGATTTACAGGTGTTGGCTTTAGTCCTATAACTTCAGTGCCTCAACTAGGTGCCGAGACCTCTTCACTAAGTTCAAACCACAGAACTTCAAAATTCAGCATTTATCCTCCTAAACAAATTGCAGGGACCCTTGGATTATGTGCATTTCACTCCTTCCTCCCACAAGAGTTCTCTATGATCTTAATCCCAAGCCATGTTTATCTCTGCAGACAGGATCATTTCCTGCACCTCCACAGATGCGCATGAATATAGAGCAGCTCCAGCCTGACACTGCTGTTAAGATAGCTGTGCTTTCTCCCACTCTCTACTATTCACCAAATTATTTTTCAGTGCCAGCTTGCACAATGTCTATTTTTAGTCAGAGGATGGAATAATCAGCACTGCTTGGAAGGCACATGCTGATTTTCTTATTGGGATTCCATGAAGGAGATCTTAACCAAAACTGTTACCTGGAAAATGTTTAACCTGGTAAAGTGAAATGGAGTATTTCAATAAGCTCTGAAAAAAAAACAAAAAAACCTCTCAAAACCCCAGTGGCTGAACAATGGATGTTATAAATCATGAGAAACACCTCCCTTTTAGAAAGTCTTATTTCCAGTTCTTTTTATTTCTGTCATTCACAGAAATAGCTTTTTCCAATTCTTGCAACCTTTTTATGCTGTTAAATGTCTCTAAGAATAGAGTCAGTAGTTGGATCTGAAAGGGTGGATACTTCTCAAGGGCTTTGGGTAGGTTGTTTGGAGCTCCATCCTTCCTACCCGTCTTAATACCCAGAGGAATCTTCAGCTATTGATTTCAGCAGCAAGAGGATCAGGAAACATAGCAGTATGCTCCACTCTATTGACAGAACATTAAGCCCTACAGCTGACAAAAAAACCCTCCGTTTACTTTAGGTCCTATGCTTTGAACCCTGCAGATGTACATATATGATGTTCATTATGGAGAGAAAATATCCTGGACATAGGTAAGCTTACAGTAAGTAGCACATTCCAAGTGTGACTTTGAGCCTACGCACCACATGAAGCCAGAAACAGCCTCAGATATTTCTGGACTCAGTCTCATCAATAACCACCCTGATTTTTGAACACTTTCATTAAATTTCACAAGCTATTTTCTAGGCTAAAAGATTTTATAAAACATTTGTGAGGTGTCAAATCCCACCATCATCTCTTAAATAAAAGTGGCAGACAGAAGCTGTTCTAAGGAAATGAGTAAAATTTACATGCACATCAGGTACTAGATGGAAAGAAGAACTTGTCTTTCTTTCCTACCCCTTCAGTGACATTCAGGAAGAACCACAGTGCCTTTTAAAACCTTGAAAGGGCATCTCAAAGAAGCCAGGAATTTGTAATTCAACAGTCATGTTCAGATTTCAGGAAAACACCAGTGACAAACTACATGGTAAAATGAATGCTGAAACAGATTCTGTGCATCCACAGAGCACTGGGGTGACTGCCTGTTAACAGCTCAAAGAGAAATGTGCAACAATGTTGTGACCATTCCTTATGATTTCTGTACCAGCAGTGCCTGGACGGCTGCCTCATGGACCATTTTGCAAGGCAGGCTACACACACATAATCCAGACAGACAGCCCCATGATGCTTAACAAAGGTTGCCTTCATCCAAAGAGGCAGGGATGTAGCAGCTTCGCTGCAAGAAAAACACAATACCTCTGTGGTTTCCAAAGGTTTCTTACAACATTTACAAAAGAAAAACTCTGCCACACAAAGAAGCATTGAGAAAAACTAACAGGAGTCCAAAGTCCTCGCTGCTGAGGATGAGGTAACTGGTCAATATTGACAAAGCACTGTAATTCTCTTTAGCAGGTTCTCTTGGAGGAGGTGAAGAATTAAAAGCCAGCTGAATATGTTTGGAACATCTGTAAAGAGCAGCACACAATCACAGGTTATTTAAATAATCTAAACTTCCCCATTACAACAGTGGAACAACTGTTTTCCTTATGGCATTGAGAGCCGTTTTCCTCTTCACAAATGAAAGCTCTAATTTACAAGCCAGTTCTTGCTGGGCACTGTCAGCTGACAGGGACAGCATTTTCTGCCTGAATGTTAATTTCCTCTCTTTAAAAGAGATGTTCTTTCAGAGAGACAAACATCTCCCAGGACACACTAGAGGCCTTCCTTCCTGGCCATTATCACGAAGTTACTTTGCAAAGTCCACAGTATTGTCCAAACCCTTTTTAATAGAAGCATTTTCCAAGCTTGGTCCTTGAAAAACCAGCCTCAGATGCAGCCAGACAGGGCAGGGCCTGGCTGCTTTAAGCTACAGTACAGCAGTTGCTGGAGAAACCCTCAGGGGAGTTTATCCAACAATCACATAGCACATGACAAGGTTTCCAATGCAATACCTCAAATTTACATACAGATTCCTCATATATGAAAAAAACGATCTCCTGCTGCTCCTGCTGTGCCAGGGATCAATAGGACACCATGGTGCTGCTGTGTCTGCATTATGCTGCCACTCCGTATTTCCTCCCGAGAGCCCCTGCCCTGACAAGAGCTTCCTGCTGAGGGGGGCCTTTTCTGAGAACATCATCTGGGGTTGCACTGAGCAGCAGCTCTTGCTGCTACATGAACACCTGGAGAACAGCCCCTGTGCTTCTTCAGCCTCAGGGTGCTTTTTAAGTCACACTTGTTATGAAATGTACTCCAGGCCTGAGAAATTCACTGGGAGCTGGTGCCAACATCAGGAAGAAGAGGAGTAAATTTATGAGTTGGTATTACAACATTCCTCACTTACAGAACTGGGAACAGGCTCACCTGCTCACCGAAAACAAGACACAGCAATTAACAGGCAGCGATAAAAAGAGACTGACTTTCTGAGACAGCATGCCAAGATGTGGTGCACCCACTGCCAAGGGCATCTTCTGCTTTGCCCATATCTGACAAAAAGGGAACCAAAGAGCAACACTGTGACCACAACTGCCTCAATGACTTCTCTGCTTCTGCACTCCAGGCAGAAGGGCAGTTCAAAGGGGCAACATCCTGGGCACAAGCATCAAGCTCCCACCAGTTCAGGGAGACCTGTCAAGGCCAAGAACTCCTTTCCCCTACCCTGGCAAGAAGGAAGCAGTCAAAAAATCTTTGAGCTGCTTGTAGCAAGGGGAGGAGCTGGGATTGGCTAGAGAAAAATACACCTATTAACCAAAGCACAGATGGGATGGTCCCAGCAGGATGTGGGAGACGCCTGCATTGGCAAACTCTAACCACTCAGCAGGGAGTGCCTGGTGGTCAGCAGTCCACCCCATGCTTCCCACCCAGCCTGGTTAGCCTGTTTTTCACTTGTACAAGTCTGACCAGTATTTCATGTTCTCACTCTGTCCCTGCCTCTTTGATGCCAGCATTCATTTCTAGCCTTTCTCTATTGCCCTTCCATCTTTTGCTTACCTCGACACACATGTTTCAGACCAAAACTGTCTTACAAGGCTATCACAGGGCAGCAGCCAGAGCATTCCTGTCTGCCTGCCATAGGAGCTGTGAGGACCCAACTCCCAGCCAGGTCTGAACAACCAGTGCTTTGCTCCTGATCCTCATGAACTACATTAAAAAATAAACAAAAGGGAAGGTGGAAAGCAATATAAAGTTTCATGGGTATATCATGCCAATAAGACTCTGGTGTTTTCTTCACAGCTGGGTGGTTCTTCTTACTATTCCAAAGACTCAAAACCCAAAAGATTGAGTCACAGCCATAAGTGCAATCTTGCGACCTGAAGCAAGGCCAGTCAGAGTGGTTAGAAGCACTGAAGATATGAGAGCACATGGATACACTGGCCCCAAGCCATGGCTGTTCTCAATGTGTTTACAGCTTGTCAGCCTAAGTACTTTAGTTTACTAAACAGGTTGGCATTGCACGTTGTATTCAATTACTGCAAGCCTGAGATTCACTAGCTCCAAGGATTAGACTGATTCAGCCCCTCCTGACACTGTTTAGAGAACTCTGGCTTTCTGGTTGCTGTTTAAATTAACAGTGGTGTTTTCCTGCAAACGTTGGAAGAACGCAGATTAAGAATCTAGAAACCACAATACATCAGGTTTGCAGTGCTTGCTGCCAGCACAGCTCTGTAAAGAGAATCAGGGATTCAAAGTGGGCGTATAAAAGGCACTTTAACTCTCAGACCTTCTTGTGGTACAGTGTGTTCATATGCTGTGCAGTGAATACGTTCAAAGGAGAAGTTTCCCATAAGGACAGCTCAGAATCTCATAGAGAAGCTGATTGACTACAAAAGAGAAAACACATTCATTTCCATTTTTTAAGTGTAAATATCTTTGAAAGCTTCTGCTAAACAAGCTGGAGGTGTCTCATTGTCTTGGTGATATTAAACAGGGTGAATTCTGTAATCAAGACAATCATGCTCCATGCAGGGAGGGGAAGGAGCAGGGAAAGAAGCCAACATTATTTATAACCTCAGTCCTGGTGTGCCAGTTCTCCTCAGGAAGGGCTGTGCATCCAGGCAGAGCCCTTAAGGAGCAAAGAGTTGGAGAATAAAAAGGAAAAGTTGCATCTGTTGGGGGAGGTGAGGGAAAAGTGACAGTAGAGCAAACCAAACAAAACCTAATACTGAGAGGAAGAAAGAAGAAAGATTTGGAAATGCTGGAGAGAGAAGGACAAGCTAGCAACAGAACTACCAAGCAGACCAGTAATCCTATTCAGTGACGTAGCTTCAGAGGTCAACTTTTCTGGGCCCCCCTGGGACCAAGCTAGAAGAAAAGTCTACAACCTGCTCTGCCATACCCCTCTTTCCACATGGCTAGCAGACTGAGAAGAAAAAAAATCTAGTTTGAGGGTCAGCAACACGGGCCAGTGCTGTGCTAACCAGGGCCTGCATAGCAGAAAAGGGAAGAGAAATTCTACATGGAAATCTCCAAGTACCAGCCAATTTCCCCTCCAGACAGAACAGAAAGTAGGATTTAGTTGCTCAGCTTTAGCACTCCTGCCTTCCTGGGCATGATAGAATTGACCTATTAAATAAATAGAATTGACCTATTAAATAAATAAATAAGAATTATAAATAAGAATTGACCTATTTTGGCAAAAAGTTCATCTTCTCAACTGCAGAAAAGTTCCTCCTCTTGTTTCTGGGGGACAGGATGGAACCAGCTTTGCCTCTCCACCCTGTGCCCACCTCCAGAGTCCCACAAGCCTGGCTTTGCTGTCAAGATCTTGAAAGGCCTTTCTTACTTTTACTCTTTCCACAGCTGTAACCTCTCCCCTCATGAGTAGCAGCAATACAATCATGATGACTGCAGCTTCCCACCCTCTCTTTAGCCTCCAAGCTGCAAGCTATGCCCTTGCAAACTCTCAGTAATAACTCTTCTCTAGTGAAGGGTGTCAGTCAACTACCTTCCCAGCTTCCCTGTGCCCCAAGAATACTGTAGCAAGCTCACCCTCTGTCCTTATCAAACTCTACCCAGGTATCTCCTCCACTCTTTTATGGGGAAGATAGACATATTCACATTCTTTCTCTTTCTGGGACTGAATTATTAGTACCTATTATAAACACTGTCTGAAACCTTCTGAAGCCATAACTGTCTTATTTGGCAAACACCTGGGCTGACATTTGTCAAGGCAGGTTTCCAGAATTATTTGCAAGTTCAATCACAACAGTTCAATTGTTACAGAAAGCAAGGTTCAGAAAATTAAATAACTTCTGAAGTTAAACAAACAAACATCAGTGGAACCTATTTCTCCTTTTTCCTCTCTCCCCTATATGCTTGCTTCAAAGCAACAGTCAAAGTCTGGCAAAAGCACTGGATTTATGCCAGGACATGCACCAGCAGCTCAGCATGACATTCTGGAACAGCCAGAAGAAGGGGTACCACATGGCTTGCTCAACAGAAACATTTGTTAAGGCCTCCTTACCACAAAAAATGACGAGTCAAGGGATGCTGAGATCCACTCTACAAACACCCGTGTTGATGATGTGCTCTCTGGATCACAAACAAAACTACTGCTGGTGTGCCTCTTGTTACTGTTCTTGGATTGTTTGTGCAATGGACACATAGCAGATGGAACATGAATACATAAGAGGTGGCTGATGTGGTACAGTCTGGAGACAAACTAGCCAGTGTATTTTAAATGTGATTATATGATTCAGGTGGTGGTGGTGAATCAGAAAACAGATCCCAGATGACAAGGTGTAGAACACCACAAACCTTCTCGAAGTCAACTGCAGCCCTCGCTCCCTGAAGCGCAAAACATGACGTGCTGGGAGAGTTGGTCACTCTGCACACTGAGGGAAAAACATGAAGCCCCTCCACAGGTAGTCCAGAGGTGCCCCTTCATTCTCTTTTAGACAGAGACACTGCTTTTGCCACATCACGCTTTCTCTATCATGGCTGGGAAGACCATGTGCAACCCTAATGTATTACCCAACCAAAAGCTGCTATAAGGAGATGAAAGGACATACTCAAACACTTGGCAGAAAAGCACAAAGCCCAGAGTAAGCCCACAAAATAAGTCAAAGCAAAATGCCCTCAATATGGATAAGGCATATGAGGATCAAGCCAGAATGCTGCTATGCCTATGCGACATTAAGAGAATTACTTAGAATTACAATAAGGGGAAAAAAAATACCATTGTTTGCAATGTCTTTCATTTTCTCAGTGCCTGACTCCACTGTTGTTAACTCTTGGTTGGAAGTGAAATTAAAGGGATTTTACTTTAAATGTGAAGAAAAATGCATTAAAAGTCAGAGCCTGGTCTTGCAGAACATTATGCATTGCACATTAAGCACCCAAAATTAGCAGATGCTTTTCCTATAATCTGTCTGCCTTGATTACCTGTGGTTAGTGAACATACCATCCTCTTATCTCACAGGAACATTGCAAGGATAATTAAGACCTGTGTAGCATTCCAACTGTATTTGGAGTTAATGGTCATGCCAAAAGGAAATGAGTATTTTTGTAGTCATTGAGTACAGTTTGCACAGTGTCCTGTAAGTAAGGTATACACATAACTCTAGAGTTAAAATATTGAATATGGTGAGTATCATTCACTATATACACTGAACAGAGCAGGAGAACCATGGGGGGGGGGGGGGAAGGACTTGATTGTGTAATTGAAAATCATCATAAAGCTTCAAGGCAAGGCTACAGGTACAAGGCAAGGCTGGATAACCATAGGCATTTCCTAACTTCTGAATAGCTTCACAATCTTAGTATTGTGACAAAGCAGTGTATATACTGCATGTGTTATGTTGTTACATACAGTAAACCCCTTATTTCTAGACTCTGGTCATAAAGATAATTGAAAATTTTCAGAAGTAATTGCAGGCACCTAAGAAAGAAGAAAAAGGCAAGGAGACAACTATAAAAGCAAACACAGATAAACAAAAAAGTGTTTTTTCCTAATTGAGTGTAATGAAAAGGAAAATAGAAAAGACATGGTATTTCTGGTCCAAAAGCTTTTATGTGCTTGGCTCAGCACAGTGTTTGACACTTAATTTTGTTACTGATGTCTTTTCCATCAGAGCTAAAAACATACCTTCGGTACAAGCTACCGAACAGCTCACGACGACAGAAAGTTTAATTTGTTTGGGAAATACTGCAACCATCTATAAATTAGTCTCTTCCTCCTTGTCACGGACCATCCTTCATTAGTGGCATTGTCATTTGTGGACTAATTACAGCAGGATCAACTGAAGCAGCTGAGGTTCATGATTGGAAGTCTAATCTCTATCAGGACACCCCTTTCTTCTGGAAGCCATAAAACATCTGCAACATCTGCCATTTATGTTAAAAATCTATCTTTAAAAAGGCAGGCTTCCAACATCATTAACATAACTTTGAAATTAATTACTGTTAAATGCTTATGAGAAAATAGTCAAACAAATAAAGAACAAGATTAAATATTAGGCAGTGTCTCTTCCAGGCCTCCAGTCACAGGCACTATGACAAGTGGTTCTTTGCAGATAACCCTCAGCCATATGTAGTCACATAGCATTTTTCCTTCATCCCGTGAAACATAACTTCGAAATCTCAAGCCAATATTAAAATGTTCTTAGAGCTTCTGAATTTCCTAATGACCATTTCTTCATTCAAAAGCCTCTTACATATCATAAGAGTTCTCATCTTGAGAGATAAAAATAGTATCTCGGAACTAATAGATTAAAGCATGAGAATCTAACTAGATTCCATACTTTATGTTCAAATAAAATTAAGCAAATAGTAACATATGTACATGCTAATGCTTTAAGATAACTTGACAATGCATTTTTATAAATGAGAAAAAAAAGAACAAGAACACTGCCTCAAGTAGGCTTCTTATTCTAACATACAACCTACAAAAAGTAAGGAAGCGTATGATCTGGCACTAACCAATAAAGAGTAATAGAAGGATGTATATAATTAATTCCAAGTAGCAATGGTTTGTGGAACTTGTCACAACTCCTGAAATCATTCTGACGCAAGAGAAAAAAAAAAAACCCTGTCTGATAAAGCTGATGGTGTAGATCTACATATACACCGATATCTGTAAAATATCCATCATCTTCTCCCATGACACCTTGATTAATAGGATAGAACAATATAAAGGAAACACATAAGCTAAGCCACTTGACAGATTTAAAAGTGTCATTTACAATGTGGGAATTCAAGGTTGTTCGGCTATGCTTTCTTAGAAATACAGTTAGGAAGGAAGTGACAGTTGTCCCTGTGCTATTAAGCTTTTTTATGAATGACTTGGGGAAACCAAAAGTTTGCAGATGACAAAGATATTCAGGGAAACAGCATCTTAGGATTGAGTTCTCTACAACAGAAAAAGGATAAAGAGAAACAAAGGTTGAAAGTCAAACAAGTTAACTTAAGCTGAAACTTTTAAGATGTTTCTGACTGAAAACAGCAGAGTCAAGAGTTATTTACCAAGGCAAGCAGCTGCGTCTACCAAGGCTATTGTAAAAACAAAACCAGAAATTTTCTTTAAGTTCCATGATACTGAACCTGAAGGAAAACTAAGGCAGGACATACTGAAGGCCCACATCAAACCACAGGTGAGGCTAGGTGGTCCCTTCTGAACTTTTTATCCACCATAGACTATATAGATAGCTATTTAGTGATTAGTCAAATTTATTTTAAGTGGCCAGCTGCTACCCAAAGTAACCATACTCCAGAACTGGCAGTTTTAATTCCACTTACTCCATTTTCATAGGGTGAGGGAAACAGATCTTATACTCTAGATGGTTTACCAAAGCCTTTAATCTACCTGAAAACAACTCTTATTTTCCTTGTGAAAGGCAATGACAACCCACATGCACAGATGTATGAACATCATAATGTAGGATGCTTTATTTCAGAGTCTGCTTTCCAAAATATTTGGTATTTAGAGACCCTCTCAACAGCAGTTAATCACCAATTCTCTCCACTAAAATTCACAAAGGGTGAAAAACTGAGGCTTAAAAAGCATACACACAACACTCATCTTTGAAGTTCAGGCTCAGCATCAGCTAGATACCTCGTTTAGCTTTAAATCTACAATATCAATCAGGCACTGCTATATTATGCCAGGTAATCTGTCCTACAGTGCTGATAGTCCCTGTCTTTGCTCCCTGTTAAAGCACTCTAGCCCTTGCAAACCTGTAAGACTTTGCTGACTCAAAAAAGGCAGAAAAGAACTCACTGATTTTGTAGATTCCAGAGACCCTGAAGATAGGGTGTCTCGGCTGCCCCGACTCTTGGAACTGAGATGGGGTGAGGATGATGGCGAGTCATCAATATAGGGCATCATATCATGATGTCGCCTCTGTTCTTCAGCACGGTCTGCATCATAGGCATAGCTAGGTGGTGTGCCACTGAATGAAGCATCTGGAAAACACAGGAGAAAAATCTGTCTGGTCAGAGTCAAGCTGGGCAGGAGATAGGCTGGTCAACCAAGGCACTGCCTGCCTCCCACCTATTATGATTACTTATCAGCAAACCCAGAGTCAGTGATAGCTAAATATACATCAAGTGGAGGTGTAAATTTAATTACACTCAAGTTGGCACCAAACATTCACTTCACTCATTCTAAGTCCTAAAAGGTAAAGTCCTTTCCAGTATCTAAAATCAGTGTTCATTTAATTACAGCTCTTTCCCTGAAGTTTTTCCCTCAAAAGCATCAGCATAAAAATTAATCCTTTTGCAGGCTCCAACAACGTTACGCAGTCCGGGGTTAGGAATGTAGTGCGTTAAGAGTAACAGACCCTGGTTTTTAATGCTGAACAAGAACAGATGATGCCCCTGCCAGTTTAGCAATCCTAGATAATACACAGCTATGGGGAGAAACATCTTTCCAGACCTCTCAGGAACAAGAGGACCAGGAAAGAAAGGACTTACATGATAAGTGGACCAGCCTACTGTCAAAAATAAAATCCTAAGAGGCCCTCTCTTGTACTGGCTGTCTGCTCCTCCATTTGAGGACTAACTCCTCACACAAATGAACAAACCACCACCCTGCTCCCTCCTACATCACCACCCCCCAAATAACAGAAACAAACCACTCAACCAAAACCAATCATGAATATGTGGTATGAATAATCAAATTAACCATTACTGTATGAGATTATCAATGAACTTCTGCTGGAAAGATGAGTTGTAAAATTGGTTCTGGTATTTCTAGTAGTCGCATACAGGGACTGTTTCTGCAAATTCTATGCTCAAGACACACTGAGCAGATCCTTGTACCATAGGTTAAAAGGTCTTTTACCTCTTTACACAAAGAAATGTACACAAGAAGACCAAAACTTGCTTTCTGCACAGTGGCACTGCCTCACACACATCTTGCCTGAGAGAAGCTGGAGACAACCTTACGTATCAGTTACATGGGCCTGGGAAGCACCTTCACCTGTCAATGCCCACATGTCCCATGTGTAACAGGAACAGCCATGCATCGCTGCACTTAAATGGTAGGGTTGTTCCTCTTCTTTCACTTACAGGTCACAAAACACCACTCTTCTCCCCAGACTAAAAAATAACCACAGGGAGATAAGCAAGGTCCACTTTTACAGTAGCAAGGAGCCTTCTGGAAAACAAAGTCACACATAAAAAAAAAACAAACAAAAAAAAGGGGTTTTTTTGTCTTACAAGTTTAAAATAATGCATTAAATTCACACTCAAACACAAGTAGAACTAATTTTTACTTGTTTTCACAAATATCCAGGTTCTGTGAACATACTAAGCAGCCCCTGCCAAGCATACTAATAATCGTGTTATACATCACTAAGGCAGGGTGGAGGAGTAACATTTTAAAGCCCACTTTCCTCCCTCACACTAAACTCAGTTAAAGCATGACTCATTCCAGTAAAGGATGTGAACTCTGTGTGGAACAGAATAAAACTTGATCCATGTGGCTTATTCAGGAGGGAGAGCTGGTCTAGGGAATTTACGCAAACATACTGAAAATTCAACAATAAACCCACTGTAGAAGTGAGCCTCTGTCTTGATTCATACCAAATACCACCCAGCCTAAGAACAGCTATATATGAGGCCTTGAGGCTGCTGAAGGACTATGGCAATATTATTTTAACAAGCTCAATGAGTTTTATGTCACCCACCCACTCGTGGTATTACCTTGTGCTCAAGAAGCTCTCAAGAGTTCCTCAAAATGCTCATAAGATTGAGCAAGACCACAGGAATGGGGAGGAGAGGGGAGAAGTGTTCTGCAAGACACTTTTGTCTAGATGTTAGAGGTTTCCAGAGCTCCCCAACCATTCAGAAGACACCTTATTAAGTTAATTTGGTAAACGGGGGCTTGAAAGGGAGTTGCTGAAATAAGGATGCTCAGTCACAAACAAAAGAGCTTTAAGATATCCCAAAGTTGCACAATGTCTACACCTGCACGCCAAACATCTCAGGCTGGAATTTTCAAAAGCTCCTTGGGTAAAAGAACGCAGAAGAGAAGACAAAATGGCCCCCACCAAACAGGGAAGGAAACACTGAAAAGAACAAGTACAGGTACCCTCCTCACACACAAGATGGATGGTCTCTAGTTTGGCCAGACAGTTAAGGGTCTGTTACATGAATCCAGAAACCAGATAATAAAGAGGAAGGAGGCTAGGTGTCTCATTGCATCTCTGCACTATTTATGCCATATTAAAACACACAATAAAAAGAACCCCACACCACAAAACCCTAAGACCATGTAACTTTGGTGGAGGAGTGCAGATACCTGTTTTCCATTCAGCTGTGCCTGGTGCAACTTTCTAAACCAAGAAGCCTGCAAGGTATTGCTTACAGTTTAATGCTGGCATTATCCAAGGAGGAACATCAATACTGGGTGCTTATGTAGGCTTCATGCTTTGGTCAAGCAAGAGGTTTTGTTTCCCTTCAAAAGTGTCTTCAAACTACTTTTATCCAAACCAGCTCCTCCTGCACACATGCTGTAACAGGACCATGTTGCTGAGCAGAAATTAAGGCAGGAATATTTATTTTCACTCCCAATGCTTGCTTTCAAAATTTGTAATTTTCTCCACTTCTGTTAATGGGGGAGTGAATGTAGATTAAAATATATTAGCAGAAAGGCTTGCAGTGAATCACAGTGTTTTCACTTTCCTCACTTTCTCCTGCTAAAAAGCAGGCTTCACACTTCTACCTTCCATAACATGTTCTGTCTCCTACTGCACAGGGAAACCTTTATCTGTTTATCAGAGAAACTGAAGGCAAGAGCAGGTGGAGGACTTAGGCTCAGAAGAGGAGATCTATTCCTAGCTCTGCAACAAGATTCAGTCTACCTTTGAATCACTGTCTCCCTATCCATAAAAAGGAAAATAACACATCTCAACAAGTAATGAATCCATCAGTGTCACAGCCTGCCCATGAGATCTGTGCATAGAAAGCTCCACACAGAATTTAAAACTTTATTTCTGTATCCTCCAAGGATCCTTCACACATTAAAAAGCTTAGAAGTCGTTATAATCCCTATTCTTTCTATTACTGCTGCATGCAGCACTGAAATCTACCTATGGAGATTTTAATTATCTCCAAGGCAGAAGGACCTGCATTTATTCTACCATTTTTTTCCCCAACAGAAACTAAGTATTACTGTAGCCAGATACACTGTGCAAGTCTTAACACTAATAACAGAGGTAGACTTTTATCTCTGTGATTAGAAAGACCACTGTTGCTAGGGAAACTAGGTTATTCAGATATCCTAAACCCTCACAATGCTGCACAGGCTGATCAGGCTCTACCTGTGAGCAAAAAGAGCAAAGCAGAGATTACAGCCAGGAGCTCACCTGCTCAGGCACTTCCAGCTGCTCCAGGTGCTGCTATTCTAGATGGCAATGGAGACAGCAGCCTGGCCCAAGCAAAAGCTGTAGGTTTCTTAGCCAGAGTCTCAGGCAGGGTGAGCATTCAATGGGTTCTTACACTCCTTTTAGAGCCAGCCAGCAGATCACCAGTAACAGAGCAATCAAAATTAGAGAAAGATGAAATACAGGAATGACAACTGCTGACCAAGGACAACTAAGGACAAAAGGTAGGCATGCCAGGATGATGTGCTCACATAAGCTGTATTGAGAGAGCCCCAGTGAGGGGTACTGAGGACACTACTAAACATGTTATACCTCTCTCTCCTCACCAGCAGGCCCCCTTTCTCCTCGTCTTTGGGCAACCTGTAGGAGAGCCCAAGCCATAGAGAAGAGCAGCAGCTGGGACTTATAGAAATGAGCCCTCTCAGCACCTGTGAGTAGCTGTTTCTACCACTGGCCCTCTGACATTCTCTCACAGTACCCCTCTCCTGCACCAGCACAATCTTCAGGTGCAATGAACTACCTGGGCTACTACAAAGGTTCATCAGCAATTCACATATTCTGCTAAAACCCTCATTTACTTCCACTCTTGGTTCTGACCCTCCCTGGCCTTGCTTTGCTCCAGCTTTTATGAGTCTGTTCCATCATCCCCTTCCTCAGTTACTGCTTCCATCCTCTCACCTCCTTTCTCATGTCTATCCCCTTTTCATCTTCTTTCTGTTTTCTCAAACTTAGTATTCCTTTATTTTCCTGTTTGTCCCCTCTTCTAAATTGCTTCTCTCCTTCACTGCCTCAAATTTCACCTGGCTGGGTGTAAGGAAGAATCTAACAAATTTACAGTTCATCACAAATTCACCGGCACTTGGAGACAGCACACCAACACTGCTCCTGGTCCTTTTGCCTACACCCTTCCTGCTGCGTGCCATGTTCATTATTTGGGAATATGAAATCCAGTCATACGTCTAACTTGAAAGCAGGAAGGGAAAAAGAAATTAACTCCTAAGTAAAAAGAAAGATTTGCTGTGTCTAATCCAGCGCCACACAATGGTTCAATGCATGTGTCATACTTTCACAGCATCACAACATCCATAGCTGCTGGAGAGGCTTAACAGCAGCACACAGAGAAGCTTCCAAGCTAACTGTGCTCAGCTAATCCTGCTAAAGGAGCAGTGAAGCTGCAGCAGCTCAGACCTGCCTGCCTAAGTAAATATCTACAATCCTAGAGGGGGAAGGGAGTTGCACCTCATGCCAAAGCCCCACATCACTGTGGTTTTATTGTAAATGGTACCAAGGCTAGCACAAGTTTGTAATGTCTATACTCACTCCAAAAACATTCCTGCAGCTGCAGAACAGAAGAGAGCAAAGGCAGTCTGCATCCTCAGACTGTGTGTTTCTATGCCAGGGAATGTGTGAGGCCATAGTTTGACAATGCATTGTCTTGGCAGAAATAAGGTTTAAGGTTTCCCCCACCAAGCCATAAACCACTGCATGGCCTTTTCCCCTCTTACCCCTTTATTCTGCAACCCCACAGATGTCTACGGTCCAGATAAAGAACTCAGCCAGCTCAAAGAAAAATATCTTCCCTTCTAAGCTGGATCAGCTCTCTGATCTAGTTCATGGCACAGAAATCCAAACGGAAAGGATACATGTGCAGTAGTTCAAGGGTGGATGTAAATGAATATGATGTGCTGAAGACATCATATTAGCAAAACACTGCTTGAGTTTCCTTTAGGCTGAAGCTGAGTCAAATCCTGAGATTTACACAATTGGTTTGGGCATAAGCTAACAAAATGCAAGACTTATCCCCACTTCCCTTTTTTTTTTTCCACCATCCTTATAGTAACCTTTAAGTTACTAATATGCCTTACCAGCCTTAGCTCCATCTTTTACATACCTGCTATCTGCTTAGTGATAAACAATACAGCATCATGTCATTTATTTCTTAGTGCTGGCCAGGCTACTTGAACAGGAACCAGGGATTCAGGCCCAGCACAGGTAGAAGTACTTCGGTGTGGATGGGCTGTGAATGCAGTTGCCTAGGGGATACAGCAGCACTTTCTAAAAACACAGGAGAGTTAAACTACAGGAAACTATGCATCTTGTTTACTTCCTTGATACCTTCTGAATCATCATCACCAAAGCCTTCTACACTTTTGCACAGAACTGAGATCCACAAACAATAATTATGCTGTCTACTTGTATCAGGAGCCTGTCCCAGAATAAAGATCATGCCATACCCCTATGGCTTTATTCTTCTCAGACTGATGAAGAAAAAGCTCTGCTACAACGCTAAACAGATTGCAAACCATCTCCTTCATGCTCTGCATCTCTTCTCTATGTAAAGACAGTACATCTACATGTAAAGACAGTACATCTACATGTAAAGATGCACAGTGAAACCTGAAGTCTTCACTCATATACAAACCCAATTCATTTAGCAGCAACAAATCCCATTGCTTCACAAATTCATTCTTTAGTATTAGATGAGCATGAAAGCAGAAAGGCAAAAGGGAACAAAAGATAGCTCTAAGCCTGCCTATGTTCTCAAGTGGTATTTCTCCATTAAGCACATGAAGAGAATCCAGCTATCAGTGCTGAGACTCTTACGAGGCCCCCCATCATTTGGCATAGAAGAAAAATGTCCACAGATGATGATGTTGCTCACCACTGCTGAAGAAGGCCTTTAGGAGCATGGGTTACAGAAGCAGAACTGCAGTGAAATATATAAACACAGACCACCCACAGACAGCATCCATCAGCACACAAAACCAAGGCAGAGTTAAACCAGCAGTTTCATGCATTGCAGCCAAGATGCTGTTTCCCTTCTGCAGGCAGGCATGAAATGGGCTCTGGAAGTGTGCTGCAGACTGACAACTTGCAATGAAGCACTCATTAGGGAACAGGACAAAAGGGGAACAGTACCCCAGGAAGGAAGGTTTCGAGTGTCCAACTGTGTATTTAGGATGACAACTACAGCTTATACAGCAACGAAAAAAGGATTTCTGTGAATCCAGAACTTCAGCAGATTTCCCATATTTATTTCAGGTTTGCATCCTCCCCTCTCCCATTTTAACAGGTGGTCTCCTTCTGCAGCATGTTAAGTAGCAGAAACAAGTATCTGGCACATAGTAATTTTACCCAATGTTTCATTTTCTTTTAAGGGTAAAGGTGTGTTTGTGTGTGCCCATGTCAGTGTACATATCTGCATGCATGCAGAGACTGAGAACTGCATCTTATTTTTGAGATGGCAGAAGGAGAAAGCAATGTACCTTGCATATGGAAGCAGCGAGACAACAGGGGGTTCCTCTCCACCCTCCCTCCCCTAAGGGACCTCCAAGAAACTTCTGTCTCTACCACAGTTGAGCTTTATCCTTGTAGCAGACAGCACACTTCAGTCTTTAGGAGACAAATGGACTGCAGTTCACTTTTAATCTTTGAGGTGTGTCAAACCCACATTATTAAACATCTAAAAAAGAAAATCAGAGCTCTTTAATCTGCCCATATATTCCATGAAGAGTCCATGCAGAGACTAGAGGACAGGTCTGATCTGTTTGTAGCAGTCTGTTACCAAGACATGCTATTGCATTTTGCTTTGACTGGCATTTCCTGGGGACAGTTTAACATACATACAGATCTAATATCCATGCAGAGTGAGGGTCCATGATCCAGCCATGATGTAAAAGCTGGAACTACTGAGACAGACCATTCTCCATCTCTGGGAAGCCTGAGGCATCCTCACACAGAACAGGCAGAGCTGCTCACTAAGACTATTGACAGAGTTGTCATCATGAGAGAAAAAGTCAGGAAGCATCCAGGAGAATCCATCTTCTAGCAGACAAGACTGCACTGTAGCATGCAAATTTCTAAGCTTTTCCTTCTGCCAGCGAGCCCAATTTCCCCACTGCTGATCTTTGCTTCAGACAACTCTGGCTTAGCAAACATGGAGTGCTAGATGCTAAGGAGTGTAAACCAAGCTGTCACCCACACATTACATTCAGACAGGCTTTGACACAGTGCATGCCACAGAGGTCAGCAAGGGAAGAGTAGCAGAGGTGTAAATTCCCACTTCCCTAAAACATCTGACACTTGGATCAGTTTCAAGCTGAAATACTGGGAGGGAAGTACAACCACTGCACACCATAAACTAGACAGAAGAGTTTGACTGATGATAACAGTTGTGATGAAGAATAAAAAAGGTTACATATTTAGAAGATGTGGCCTTTCAAATACAGGGTGTCTCCACAGCAATTTATAAATTTCAGAATATACTGCAAGCATGCTGTATGTAACTCATGCTGGGAAAGAAAGTTACCCGTACTTACTGCAGAAGGCAAGACTTGCACATTTCTCTCTGGCGGCTGACAAGACCTGGGCTGTACTGGCTGCTACATGCCCTCCAAGGCACTTAAAAGGTTTAATCACCATCACTTAGAGCCCTAAACATCAGTGAGTAAACACACACATACATGAGGTATGTTCCCAGCATGACTGGATGCAAATATGCTGTCAACAGGTAAAGACAGAGCAATTCTGGTTAGGCCTGAATTATACAGGTACTATCCATTCAAGGAAGAACGTGAGAATACTTAACTCACAGGACAGGGCAGGGCCAAAACAGTGAAACTCCTGTTGCCTTTTTTCTTCTTTTTATTCATTCTCCTAAATATTTACCACTAAGTCATATGGCACAATGTAATGCCCCCATAACACAGATTAATACCTCCTAGACCCCTGCCTTGGAGAGAACAGGAAGTGAATCTGTTTTCATTCAGGATCTGTGTTGTTAGATTTCTCCCCTGTTCTGTTTTCCCAGGCAGGCTGCAAAGGTTTCTATGTTCAGTTCGTGCTGGCAGTCAGGCCACTGGATGTTCTTGGCAAAATAATTCCCAGAGCAAACTGGAACACCTTTTCAGTTTTCCTTTCCATTCCTTTCTCAGGGTTGTGTACCAAGTTAAGCAGTTCTCATTCACTGCAAGTCTAACAGGCAGAAAGCAAATTTTAGACCTGGTTACTAATTAAAGACTTCTTTCAGTATAAAAGCACACGGACAAGCAGATACATTCATAAGTCCATGTGGTTATGCACCAGAGGCACCAGGAGCTTTAGCACTGACTAGATCAGAGGTGCAAGCTGAATGAAAGAGAAAAAAATGTTTCCATGAAAAATAAGGTTAGAAACCAAAACCAAACAAAAAACAATCAAGTAAACATCAATGAATGACACATAGCTATAAGGAGAAGAACCCAGAAGTTAGACAATTTCCCAACAAAAGCAGGGGATGCAATATGAGAGCTAAAGTTTTGGGATCCAAGCAGTCTCCACTCACTTCCTAGGTTCCTATCCATATGTCTCCCACTGTCCCTTAACAGACATGTTTCCAGGCAGCAGAGCAAACCAGGAGCTGGCTAAGCTAAAGGAAAAACTGGAAAAGGTGTTATTTTATAATCCAAAGCAGTTCCTTATTCCATTCTACCTGTCATCTCCACACAGTGTATCAGCATAACAGCACAGAGGTGGCATGGAACAAACGTTCAGGTCAGTACTACTGTTGTGCTCAAACTATGGCTTTCATTTCCTTTCTAAAACAAACCCTAGAAACAAAGCCTAAAAGGAAACTGCATGTACTAACTACATTGTTAGGCTGTTTCTCTCATACCTAGTGTGGGTTTATCATTTGTCAGGTGAATGGATAAAAACTCCAGTCATAGTCAGCATACTATTTACTATTTTGTTCTCCACAGTTGTCTCAGTTTTGCAGCCATTTCAAACAACATCTGGCAACAGGAATCTCCAGAGAAGTAGAAGAAATTAGAAATTTATAGAAACTAAATGAATCAATTGTCACAGCACGATCTGTTAACAGCGAAACCCATGATGTATAGATACCATTTCCTGTATTTAACTAGAGCAGACCTAAAGTCCTGCCATGCAAAGAGGAAAGCGCCTGTTAAAACAAGAGTTGAACTGAACTGACAGTTTTGTTGGAAGGGAAGGGAGGACCAGCCCTAGGCAGGGGGGGTAACAAAGTCTGTTCAGAAAAAAAACAGCGCATGTGTCTGATAAGAACACTGTGCTGTTTCTAGACCTTCCAGGATGAGCTGCTCTGGCTTTTATCCCCATATTGTTTTGGTTTCTCGCTAGAGCACTCGAACACCAAGAAGCCAACAAAGCCAGCCACCATCTTCCTTGCTATACTGTAAAAAAAAACAAACAACCAAAACCATAAGCTATTGATTTACCATATTGGCCTAGAACAAGCAACCCAAGCTAATTCCCTTGCTATGCAGATGGCTCTGCCTACACCAATAACAACCTTTTCTAAGCACAGCTGCTGCCCAAGCTCAGTGTCTTCCTGTCAGCTGGCTGGAGAAGAAAAAAACAACAGTTTTGTCATTCATAAACATGGCAAGGTAGTTACAGGAACTTTTAATTGAAGATGCTGAAGGTAGCACACAGCTCCCTTCCAGCATTAATAAACACCGTCTACTCCCCATCTCTTTTCCCGTGAAACTACTAGATAAGACAAAGGTAGCTGGGGTCAAGGCTTGTTCTGGGCTAGTAAGTTCTCACCTGACACTACCTTTCTTCCCAAACTGTGTGCTTCTTTATACAATCTGCTTCTAGAAGTGGAAGTCCTCCAATTGTTGTGATTGTGAAGAATAACCTTAGAAAAACATGATTCACAAACAAGCAGCACAGTGGTGCTGGTCAGAGTTCTCAGAGAATATGAAGAGCAGATGAAAGACCTGTGACTCAGATCACGTGGTGTACTCCATCAGACACCAACACTGCTATTTTACACTTCAGCATCATTGACTGATTTATTGCCATTCAGATTTTATCAAAATATGCAATAAGAGGGATCTTATTTTGGTAACACAGATGTGTAACACCATTTTGTTAAGCCCTGCCATCCCACAGCATGAATGAGCCAACAAGTGATTTTGAAGCCATGCCAAGGGGAAGCACTAAACCACCAATTAATTTAATCCAAACGAAAACAGGACCACAACAGTCCCAACTAAGATGAAACAACCTATTTAGATGATGGTATCCCCCAGATTCTTTCCTCTTTTTTGTCTACAAAGCGGAGCTCCTGCTCAGGCAGTACCTCTCAAAGCAAATTATTAGAGTACTTGTACCCAGGAAGTCACAAAGTAGTTGCATTGAATAACTTTGCACTAAGGCCAAGAACTGAGCTCTTGTGCTCCCTAAGACTTCAAGGGGAGCTGCAGATATGCAGAGGCACACAGACCCGGGCAGGATCAGAGCCTGTGCAGACAGCTGGAACTGCCACACACACTTTAAGGGCACTCAGAAGCTGTAACTCACATCATCTGGTACAGGAGAAGAGGGCAAAGCAGGACAAGGACTTACCTGTAAAAACAGCAGTAACTGCTGAAAGCCTTAGGGAAGCCTTTGCACTATTGCTGTACTGCAGATGATGCAGCTCAGGACATCATTCCCTGTGAATGATGAGGACTCATTCCCAGGCAAGTCACAAAATCAACAGAATCTCAAGGGAGGGTGCACCCACACCCCACTGTCCTGCACAACACCCTCTTTCCCTAGTAGTGAAGGAAGCTTGCTAAGGAAAAGCTCTGGACACAAAGTGTCAAGATACACAAAATATATGCATCAAGTGTGTGTACATACACGCACACATACATATATACATACACACACACAACCCATAGCAGCAGAAGGTTGAGCAGTTGTCCCAAGTATCTGGGAACAGAATTCGGCTGTGCCAAAACACAGGCCAAACCCAAAGAATCCACACCAGACTCCTCCTGAGAGGCTTCTACAAAAGGATAAGATTTTAAAAGATTCTTTGAGACAAAATCCAGAAATCTTCAAGACACAGACACAGAACTTCCAAAAGCCCTTCATGTGGGACAAGAGATAATAGAACTTTGTGCCCAAATGCATTTCAAATACTCATATGGTCTCAGCATCTTGACCAGACACCTTAGGAAGGACACAGACCTAAATGATTCTTTGGCCTCATTCAAGTAAGGTTAACACATCAATTTGTATTGCACTGGAAGCTAGCCAATGCAATAGGTAGGTGGCTAGCACCACCTACCCCTGAAACAACTGATTTAGGAATGATGTCAACTTTATACAGTCCAGAGGCATATCCAGAAGCAGAGAAATCTCTTACGTGGAGTAAACTGCTTACTGGAAGAGGATCAAACAGAAGGAATCCTCACAGTTATGCTCTCCCCACCCCCTATCAGAGAGAGAGGATCCAGGCCATGGTTTTTGACTTGACCAGACCATTTTGTAAGAAAAACCACACCCCCCTCCACCCCCCCCCCCAAAAAAAAAAAAAGAAAGGAAAAAAAAAGAACCAGGCACAGATACTTATTCTAAACTGAGTAAATTCTATGTACAGCTAATGCTTGTGCCAGTAACAGAGCACACACCCAGTAGGATGGCTGCACTCCTCCATGCGGCACAGCTGTGGCCTGCTGGCTGCTCTAAAGCTTAGCTGTTTCATACCTTCATTCCTTTTATAGAGAATGTATGTGTTTGTTTTAATCTCTTCTTTCACATCACGTTTGCAGGTAGTCAAATATTTTGAGTGAAAACTTCAGAGAAAAACCTAACCCTATTTAAATGGAATAAATGTACAACCAGAAGCAAGTAAAACACAAGAGGGAAAAATAAAGGAACGCTTGTACATCAGCACTATATTTAGATACTCTTTACTAGGACTTCTACAGAAACTTGGAAGACGTGTTGTGTTGATGCTTGGTCCTGCCCTAAAGCAATTTGACACAGCCCTGAAATAGAAGTTGTGACGTTTCAGACTGCAAGCTGCACAGAGCAGATACTGTTCACCAGCACAGTAACTGTTTTCTCCAGGATCTCTGCATGCCACTACGTTTCCTGGATTAATGCTTCACTTGAACTTGCAGCAGCATTTTTAAACAACAACTACACTGTCTGACAGACCTGCACACTTTGATAGGTTTGAGATAACTGAAGAATTACTAAGACAAAACAATACTCCTGTCAATACTACTACAGTAGAAAGACATAAATACTACTTGTAATTTGCTATATGGGACTAGGTATCTGTGTGGGTATCTACTCGCACAGTGTACAAAGTTGGTTCCTGCCCCAAGAGTAGGGTTTGCCCAGAAGACAGACCAGAAAAAAAGAAGAACACTTTAACGTGGGATTTGTTTTAGTTCTTCAAAGTGCCACAGTATAGATTTTATATAGTTCCTAAACCACACCCACCTAGCACTGTGGGCACATTTTATTACAAAGGCTGTATGTGGCAATGGAAATCCTGTTCAGAACATCACTACTACAAAACAACCACCACTTTCAGGAGGCACCTTTTCTGTCCCAAATACTCATTTCTCTTCCTAAACCAAAACCCACTGAAAATAGAGAAGGAGGAAGGTATCTTGGGAAGGTGAATGAGAAAGGGATTAATCAACTGATACAGGACATGGAGAATTTTAGGGACCACACTAGTGCCTCATATATCTGAGTAATTAATGAAAATCAGACTTAGACCCAAGCTACTAAAACAAATTTTAGCCTAGATCCTTGGCCAAGAAGCTTTCGTTCAAGAAAGCATAAACTATAAAAATAGCAGGTGTTAAAGATGCCACAGAGAATGACATCAAGTAGTAATGGAAGAAACACAGTTCACACAGAGATGACAAATGCCCTCAGGCATTTTCTTCCTCTAACTAATCACAACTGTTGAAGCTGTTAGTTTCACATTGGTAACACAGGGCCTGTGGACCACAAGTGGCCACGCACAGAAGGAGCTACAGGAAGGGAAACATGTCCATTCTGTCCTAAAATAAAAATGAGCTGGATGTCACTATCAAAGGACCATTTTATAAAGGGCAAGCTGTCTTTTAACAGCAGCCTAATAGAGATGAAAAATGATGGAATAGCCTCATCTTTGTTTATGGGTTTGATTTTAACAGATGGGCATGACAGAAGAGAAACAAAACAAAGACAATTCACTCCTTTTGCAAATTACTCCTGATTGTAACAGCAAAGATAAAACATGAAGCTCCATAAGCACCTGCACTGATGATCCCCATGTATTAATGAATCTTAACAAATTCATTAATGAAGCTTAACAAAGCTTACATGAACCTGAAGGCTAGGTTCAGTTCTTAGCAAGGTGAGAACTTCCTAGGTGAAGCCAGCATATCCTTGTGCCCACCAAACACCACTCAACTCAAAGATTACTCAGTCCTCAATTCTATGTCAAGAGGATGAGATCTCTTGCCTTTGATCATTATGTCCCTCTTCAACAGGAAGATGAGGATCCATATTTTGTCCAACTCTACTGCAACAATTTCTCTTCTGATTACAATTAGTGTCTGATGTTGACAAATAGGGCAACAACAAGGAGGGGGAGGAAGCACATCTCACCCTTGTCAAAAGGTAGGTGTATGGCGGCCTAGACATCACATAAACTGGATGTTAACCACAGGACTTAGTTGCTCAGTATTAATCACCATCCCTATTCTCCACGAGTCACCACAGGACCTTACAACTGCCAGGTCCCTCTTCTAAAGTTTGGAGGTTTAATCTTGAACTGAACCTGAAGTTAACTTGATACCATGCACATCAGCTCAAAGAGGCACAAAGGCTCACAGAAGCAAAGGCAGTGACAGTCTCAGGACCTGTAGTGCTCACACAAGGGACTATTTTAATAGGGAACCACAAAGTCCTCCTGCTGCTGTGGTGTCTTGATTATAAGGATTTGAGCCTAACATGAGTCTCCTTCCATGGCTGCCTCCCTTCCACAGGGAAGGATAAGCACTGACTGATAGGTCCCTAGCAAAGAGCAGCCACTATTCCTTTTCTGTAGCTGCTTCTTGGAAACCAAGTTCCCCACGGGATCTGAAAAAAAGCCAAAGGTGAACTGCAAAATTTAGTAACAGCGGGATCTGCAGCACAACAGTCTCACAGTGCACAGACTTTTCCAAAGGGATTACTGGTTATCAGCCACTGTCAGAGGGGGCTCTTTAGAGAAGGCTGGCACTTCTCCCAGCAGAAGGTGTTGGGGGATGACACCATCTCTAGGTAAAGAGGCATAACAGCCCACTGCTGTGGATGAACGCCCTCTGAGAACCAAGGAAAAGTAGTTACTGCAACAGCATGTCCTCTCAAATGACAGTATTAACTAGTAGTGCACCAAACAGAGCTTAACCCTAGAGCACCCCTTAAACACAGAGCTTAGGCTCCCCTCCCCTCCAGTAGGGGCCAGGCAAATGGCACAAGTGGAGCCAGCATTTACAAGAGATCATCACATACCTTGGCATCCCATGAACTGGTCTCACGAGGACATTATCGATCAGTGCCATTTTCACCAGGTGCATGTAACCAACCAGCAGATCCCACTGCCACTTGGGAGGAGGCAATCATGCTGTGCCTTATAGTGGGGAATGTGGAGAGACGTGCAGTAGCACACATTAAGAAAGCTTGTGAGTTCAAAAGGCAGGTGTTTAAAACCCGCTTCTCAGCAAAAACTTGGAAGGAGCACATTGCAAAATGAGCTTCCCTCTGGATATACAATTTCATATTCAAACCCAGACTCACCTTTCAGGCATATAAACAGGCCAGAATTAAGATGTCCCTCTCTCCCAGTAGTAGTATTTTCTCGCTAATCTGCCCTCTAGATAGGACAGGCTAACCAGTCCCCATTGCTTCCCTCTGACCAGAATGTAAAACCTTCTTGCCTGGTATCCTCTAAGAACCTCAGACGCTTCTTGCTTAGCCCACAAGGTCTGCTAAGCCAAGGCTGGAAAAGTTCTAGTATGTGAATATTCCTATTCCACTGTCTCAAGCACCTCTGTAAAACGGCCTATGGCTGCACAGATGCCAGGATGCCAGGCCTACAACACAGCAGGCTGCCCTACAGAGTTTCATGAGAAACTTTGAAGAGGACACATCCAGTAAGATTTTCACCTCCTTCAAATTCTATTAATAATCCACTTTGCCTACGGAATGCTGTCCATGCATTACAGAGATACTAAGAATGCAACAGCGTGGGTCGGGTACACAGCCCTCCACATCTGGAGGCCTGCAAACAACGGGAGGCCAAGGCTGCATCATGTGCCAGGAAGCTTTAGGCACCATGCAATCAGCTCAGCTAGTTTTGTGGTTTAGTGCCTAGCCTCAAAACACCACATTCCCATTTTAAACCTACCAAGACCAGCTCAACTGATAGGCTCAAATGCTGTGTATAAAATATGTATATTTAAGGGAAGGGAGAAGTTGGGGAAGAAACCATGAATAGAAGCCTTTACGTCAGGAGTTACTCCCAATCTAGTTGTTGGGTATTTTATATCTCTCCCTCCTCACTGCCCATGGTTATTGAATTAGATATAAGGGAAGGAGAGAACCACCCTGGACGAGTCCCTCATGCTTAGTTGCTTTAAATGTTAACAGGCTCCCATTTAGTTTCACCATTTGTAACTGAAAACCAGCATAATCCACTACTACAGATACTTATTTTATGTATTTACTTACTTACAACACAACGACATGTCTAGTCAAACCTATTTCCCTGCTCCCAATGATAGTTTTTTCCCTTTGTTCTCATGCCAGACATGGGAGGTATTATACACAATGGCATCCAATGCCAAAACCTCTTCCATTCTTTAAATAGCAGAGCCCATGAGAGTGATCCTACAGAGCAAGGCTCTCAGGGATGAAAAGAGCTTGCACATGGAAAAAGAAGTGGCATTTCTTGGGATGTCATTACTTACACGAAATAGAGCATGGACATTCTACAGTGCTGTCCAGAAGAAATGGAAGATTGAAGAAAAAGCTTGAAACAGAAGTCATTAAAAAGCAGCTGCTTTAAACAGAAACCCATCAAACAACTTTTTTTTCTGCACAAGCAAGTAATCCCAATAATTTCTGAATCCTCCTTCAGTATTCCATCCAAAGGCTTAGGAATTCTTAGCTCCAGACATTTTTTACTACATTAGAAGAATTGAAAGCTTTTTCCTCCTTACATGGGGAACACATTTAATGTCAGCTGTGTAATAGATTATACGTGCATGTGAGTTAATACTTCTGGTAGTAGTAAATGCATGATCCTGGTAACATAAGAATTATATCAAAATTCCACCACAAAGGATAAAATCAACAGGGAAATAGCTTTGCACCGAGTGAGCTAGAACTGCAGATTAGGAGAACTAAAGCTTAATTTAGGTATGCTTCTGTCTGCAAGTGTAGGAACAAGAATTTAAACTGAGGAGGAAGAGTAGAACTGGTGACAAAGAGAGAATTCAATCCAGAGAGACAGGATGGCAAACAGAAGGTGGCTTCTCAGAGAATGACAGCTGGCAAAAGAAAGTCTTGGCATGAAGGAAATCCAAGGCAGAAAGCACTTTCCACACCTCCAAGACTGCTGGAAATCAGGAGCACTCCAGTAATTTAAATTCAATTGCTTGCAACATCACAGCTCTCTGAATGCAATCAGACTGCTCTGGCAATTGGCAACACCTATCGCAAATTTCAGCATCACTCGGGCAGTTCATGAGATGTGGCCTAGTGAACTTGTCCTTCTCTGCATCTTGCATATGTACAAAGTCTGACTTAAAGAAATGACAGTGATTCAAAGCGATCCCTGGGAAAGCTCTGCAAAGCTTGACAGCACAGCATCATGGTTACTAAGAGAATATAAGTCAGAATCCCGCTGTATAACTAATCCCTTTGTGTTTAACCATCTGGGACAGCAATTCCTTTAATGTAATAGGAATGAGCCCCAGTATTTTAGAAATGCGTCTGTCAAAAAAATCAAAGTTTTTTTTCCAATACTTTTTATCTTTCTAAAATGTACAGATGTGCTAAATTTACTATTTTGTTCATTACTATTAGGATATGTGACAGACAGACAACAGCTAAGCAGATCACGGTATTTTGTACCAGGTACTGCCAGCAAACAGTTAGATTCTATGAAGAACCAGATTAGCAGCCAGCAGTGTCTTGACTTCCTCCATTTTTGAACCAAGATAATATCTGCTTGCCCTTGGAACTTTAAAGTAAAAGTTGGAAAAACAAAATATTTTTACTTCTCTGGGCAAAAGTCAGTTATTACAGAAAACATCAACTCAGCCTTTCTTAGGTGAGCCACTCACCCGAAAGCACATACACAGCAAATCAATTCTCAGAGCAGGGAGGGTTTGGTAAGTGAATCAGGATCGTCTACATGGCTAAGGACCAAATCATTCAATTGCAAAGAGGGAAAATTCCAAAGCTTCATTCAGGAACAGGTTTCTGAGACAAGGAAAATTAGACACCTTTAAGTTACTATAGAAACAAGCAAAACACCACCAGGCATCACAGCAGACACTCAAATGAGAACATGAATCCAAGACCCTCAAAGTCTTACATAGACCCCCAACATCACCAAGCCACAATGTGCTATTCTGCAATCAAGCTCTTCCAAATGCCACAGTTTATTCCTCTCTTACCTTTCCTACTACCAATCCTTTAATCAAAGCTTCTGCAAGGGCATAGAGAAAAAGCCTGCATCAGTTCCAAATTTCCAGTGACTATAGTTTTTAACCATATACACCCCCTTCAGTGCAAGTCTGGGGATGCCAGTGCAGCCAGGCTTAGAACAAGGTTATACAGTAACTGACTTGGCATCTTCTTGAACACATTATTTTGGGAGCTTTACAGGTAGGAAGGTCACTGTATGAGCACATCCCTCCTTACACATCCTCTTAATTTCTCCTAAAATTATGCTCTGGAATATGTCACATCCACTGTCAAGGTACTGCAACATGAGGAAGCTTAACAAAGACAAAGATTAATCCAGCTCCTGTATATATCCCACCACTACCCCTACGCTCACACACACAGGCTGTATAAAGACAATCTGGAGTCTCGCTGAGCCAAAACCTGCTACACACACTTCTACAGAATGAAAGTTCAATAAATAAATGAAAATCCATCTGTAGGATGATGTTCTTTGACCTCCAGCACACAGAACCAGACTGCTGGTTAAGCCTGAGTAGTTTCCACAGCTCCAGGAGCCCTGTATTTGCAGCGGGAAGGCAGCTGGGTCACTGCCATACCTCCGCACATCACAAATACAGCTTCAGCCTCTTGACACCAATCCCAATTATTTGGTACTTTTTTTTTTTTGGGGGGGGGGGGAGGTTATTGGTTGGTTGGTTTTCTCCCCAGTCAATCATTCCCTTTCAGTCAAATTCTGGGGTTTCCTGTTGTTAAAAAATGGGATTCACTGCTTTAGCCTGGCTTCCTCTAGGATGCATGGGGAGAAGAGATAAGCCCTCCCTTCCAGCCAGTGCTGACCACAGATAAGCACAGGGGCTTTATTATTTTCCACCTGGTCTCTACCAGTAGAACACAAGCAAGGATAATCTGAAAACTTGACAGGTTAAGGAGTAGAAGAAGCAAACGCTTCTTCAGCCAGTCTCAGCTGCTAACAAGGCTTAAGCACCAGGGCACGTTATTTTAGGCTCAGGAAGTAACCAAATCTTACAATTCCGCAGGAAAGGAGTTCTCCTCCCTAGCAAAACTGAGGGCAAATAGCTGCTCTGCAGAACCATTCTTCAGAGAACAACATGTACTGGAAAAGCTTTTTAAGCCAGCCTTTAGCCATATTAATTCCCTTTAACACAAAGGAATTTGAAGGCTACTGTCTAACAGATGAGGAAGCTTTGCCATCTTATCCTTTGCAGGTAGCAACACTCAAAAGTGTCAGAGGGGACTGAGCAAAAAAGAAGAGGCGGATGACTTAAAAAAATACTGTAGTTCTAGTGCTCAACAAAAGCCAGGACATTCTAAAGTCCCACCTCTTATTTTGTCCCAAAATACAACGGTATAATTTAAGAAGGGTGTATGAAAAGTTATTTGGTGCACCTCAGCTGCATATGTTGCTGCCCACTGGCAGAGACACTGTACTCCAAACTGCATGGCACTGTCAAGTCTTGATTTCTTGCCTTCTAAGATATAATGGAAGAGACGCACTTTCAAAATGTGCTCTTTTTTATCTTGTACCCACATCACCTGCAGATCTTGCTAGAGAAAAACCTGCCCCCTGGAATAAAAGACAGACAGCATTTTGAGAAATACACAATAACTGAACTCCTAAACCCATTTCAGCAGCTGTGCGTCTCTTTTATGCTCCTGTGCTTCAGTCACCAATGCTTTTAAATTGTTGCCACATTCCTAAAGGCAGCCAACAGCATGGTAATTGTCAATTTAAAACTGGAGTTCCAGCTTTAGACCTGTGATGAAATAAGGTCTCAGAAATGAGATACAAGAAAGCAATTCTGTACATTTGGAAATTCTCACTCAAACAGCCGAGACAATGTTTCTGCACTGGAAGAATGTGCTCTGTTCATCTAAATGCTGCTGAGTACTTTATGTGGATTTTCTCAGTGCTACCACTTTCAAGCTGGTTTCTCTTGCTAATTCAAATCCTATGTGGATGCTTGTCAGCACTGATCTTCAGCAGATAGTTTACATTTCAGAGACATTCCTAACCTGAACTCCTGAAATGATTCCTACACATAATTCACTGAAATATTTACTGTAGGCTTAAAAATCTACTGGTCTGGTCTCTCCCTCAGAAACTGCAAAAATTGGCCTCTGTGAAAAGTCTGAGATATTTGTGGGCCAGGCCAAAGAAATACAAAAAGATTATAACTACCTGAAAAAAAAAAAAAAAAAGATTCTTGAAGATCATTTAAGAACGTGGGATTATACACCAGAACATATGGTTAGAAGATACACTGAAAACACTTTAAGAAACACTAAAAAGTCAAAAACTCCAGTGTTTTGAAGCATGTGCTCCTGAAAAGACAAGAAAGTAACCTGCAAAATAATCCAATTAAAACACAACAAAATAACTCCTACAGAAACACAAAGGCATAAAGCAAGATGCCCTCAGTATGCACAAGCAGGCATAGCTAGGATCTGCAGATCCTACAGACCTAGTTTGCTTCTTTCTAATGTTCCTGTAAAATAAGGCACTTAGATAAGCAAATCCAAATATTTTGTTTAATCAATGCCCCCAACAGTGTGCTACAAGAGTGCCTGTCAATTTAGAAAAAAAAGATATAGTATTTTATTTAAAGTAGAATGAAGAAACAGTCATAATTAAAATAAGCAGGAAAGTACCCTTCGGTGAGGAAAAGGAGTAACCCTGGGGCAAGTCATTGAAAACTGGCTTAGATTTGACAAGTTACACAGTATACTCAGGGGCTGTACAAGCAGTACACTCTGTGCAGCATACACAGATAAGGAAGACCACACCACACACACATCAATGAGTAATTTACACCATGCAATTAAATATTTAGGGAAATTAGGGCCTGCACGAAGCTCTGCAGGAGCCCTTTCCTCCTTACGCTGCCTGGAAGAGGAGGCATACATTAGGTCTTTGCACAGACTGCCCTGAGTAAGGGTAACTTTCACCTTCAAGACAGTGATTTCATGGGAAGTTGTGGCACAGGAAGATGTGATGTTCCAGGGGACCAAACCACTCCACACAAGCCTTGCACACTTTGCAAACAGGAAAAACTTACGTAGTTCCAAAGGCTTATAGGGTCAGAGCTCTTATGCTGACTAAACAAATTTACATCATATGCATATGCACAACAACAAACGCCAAAACATCAGCATGTGAGTGGATCAATTGTGTATCTTTTCCTGAAACAGAATTTAGAAAGAATACACACTTCATGCACTGCACAAATGCAAGGAGAAAAGGCCTTACCACTGACCCACAACTTATTCTGCCCATGGTAATACAATAAAACAAAGGAATTAACACACTCTGTAAGATATTTTAAAGTTTTGATGACATGTGCACAGCAAACTAACATCAGAACTACATCTTTTATAGCATACCTGAAGGACTGTATCTGTCTTGCTTTTAGAACATTATAAAACCTGATTTTCTAGAGAAGAGGACTCTCAACATTGCTGCAGTAGAGCAAGTAAAACCAGAGTGCAGCAGATACCCAAAAGAACACAGATAAGGACATTATGCATGCACAAAAACGGTGTCAGCCACCAACTTGTACATGCATTTGTCTGCAATTACAGCTCATTATGGCTGCAGTCATAACACAGTTATTCAACAAATTCTGAAGGCATTAGCCTCCTGGAGAGTATGAAGTAGTTTTTCCACCACCAGAAGAATCAGCTGCCTGAAGATTGCTGCAGTGATAAAAAACCTCTTTACCTCTACATCACCTTAGAGTGACAGCAAGGGCATCAAGCTGAAGAGGCAATGGACAAGCCATGTGTCTCTCTAAGTAGAGATCTAAAGAGTGCGAGGGCAACAGAGATAGTTTTGAAAATCACTACCCCAGAGGCAATGGAGACCAAAACGGATGGATGCCAGTTCAAATGAAGAACCTGCCTGATGATGGGCCCATGCATATTCACAGGTTACAAATCACCACAGGAAAAAAGCAACAACATTATATGCTTTACATGCTGCTTTTCTGACATGCAGAATTGAGAAATTACGTAGGTGTTTCTACAGTCTTAGCTCTGACCACAGCAGACTTACATTCCCAGAGAGGAGCAGACACTGGAAAGCAGGAAGGAGCAGCTCCTGGCAGGAGAGGTCACAGCTTGCTGATCCGGTAGTATAGTGCTGTGGGAACACTACTCTGCTGTGCCAGCACAAGGAGTCTGGCCTCTTGCTCAGAAACAAATCCTGTTACTGAGGCCTTCCTAAAGTCAATTAATTTAATAAATCACCCTTGTCTCATACCAGTTTCCAGCTTCGCTATGAAGCCTGACCTTGATTAAGCTGCAAGATTGGACCGGCCAAGAATGGTCACAAAAGTAAGCTGAAAGACGCAGATATTCTATCAAGCTATTCCATTAATTTTCATTTACAAACCCATCTTTGCAGCTAAAAGAGGACACGGCTCCCACAGGTATCCCTAAGTAACCACCATCATAAGGGATCATACTGATTCAGTTGTAACAATACAGCTTTAAAGCATTCTCAAATCAGACTTAAATAAATGGTGTCATACTCTTCAGACCAACTTCTTTTGAGCAAAAAATGTGTTTATTTTTATCTTCACATGCACAAATCAATACATGAAACATGAACAGGATTTCAGAGCTCGTACTACAAGGACTTTCTAAATCAGAGTTTTACCCAGACAATGCTTCAAATATACCAGGCAGGGCTTTGAAGAACCTCTTTTTTTTTCCTCCATGATTTCACAGGTATACGTGACACATTTCAATTGCCAAGGTTACAGCACATTCCCAGATACTTTAAACTCTCAGGTAGAAAAGCCAACCTCTCCAAAACTTAAATACTCTCCAGATTTATTGGTACCTTTTGGCCAGTATTTCAGCAGCTAAAGACTCCGGAATGTAAAGTGTGCTGGGACTTGAACTCTGGGTGTGGTTACCACTAAACCGAGGGAAAGGAACAAGCCAATGCAAGAACACCTCATGTTTTGCCAGGTAGAACAAAACAAAGCTAAATGAAAACCATAAAATGTAGTAACAGATATTAAGTGTCGTCGTGCGTGGCACTGGCTTCAGATGTGCAAGTTACAGAGCTGTCTGTGCACAAGAGGACAGCCAGGCATCATTCTGCTCCTGGCCGTCAGAAATTTCTTTGCAGATGATGCATGAAGCTTATCAGCAAAACCAAACACAATAAAGAAAAATTCAGTTTGGTTTCATCCGCTGAGCTTTCAATGAGAGTCTGTCCAAGGTGTAATTTTCTCAAGCTTTATAAATCCAAACTGTATTTGTGTAATAAGGTGACCATTTTCTTCTTAAAACACAAGCAAGATGTTCTCCATCATATCTTATGGTATTCTTAGCTCACTCCTTTGTAACTGGGGATAGCACAGCACACTCTGCAGTCACTAAACACAAGGACTACAGACAAAGTCTTTCTGTTATCAAAGATGATTGCTCCTTTGCCCCAGCCTTTACACAAAGGGCTTCTTCACATCCCTATCACAATCAAAAATAATATTGTGTCCTCCACACTCCTCTCTACTTCCCACCACCCCCAGCCTTCCCTATCTAAACAAATATCGAGGAACGAAGTCTGTGTACACTTCACAACTAATTTCAAACTGATCCAAGTGGCTGTTAATCAGAGCTGAACTTGCAGCATCCAAACACTTTCTATCTAAAAAGAAAAATACCCTTCTGTAGAACATTGGCAGTGTTGTTCAGAATGTGTAAATTAAAATACTTGTATTTCTAGGGTAAGTTTCTTACGGAAAGCTCACAACTACCTTCACTAATGCCTCTGGGTATTTACAAATGACAAAATATCACCAAGACAATGCACAGAACTTTCCAAAAACAAACCAGCCCCCCAAATCCTCCCTTTAAAAAGGAAATAACTCTTGTTTCAGACACACACAACAACCTCAACAAATGCACTTTTACTCTAAAATCAATCTGCAGTTCTTTCACGAACAGATCTATGTAGCTGGCAGAGGAAAACCCATTCTGCTACAATGGACAGAAAAGGGCCAAACATCCAAAGGGTTTGTAGTGTGTCTGTGGTGGAAAGAACCCTTCCTGTTGGTCCTCGCTGTAGCAGATAAAAATCTAGAGATTCCCCACAGCTCCCAAGAAAACAGCACCAGAGTGTTTGCTGATCTCCCGGACCCAACTGCCCCCCTTCCCAGCACCTGTAGCAGAGCATAAGTTTCTAAGGCACTGCTGGGCCATCAGCTGTGCCCTCCAAGCAAGAAGACAGACATCTTTTGTGCCTCACTCATTTGGCAGCTGCAGGGGAGAGGTGTGGGGGCTGGGAGGAGGGAGTTCTCCTCTAACGCTCCCAGTGGAGGGCATCAGCAAGCCTGGAAAAAAGGACTCAAGAAAATGGGGGGGGTAACGGAACAAGCACACAGATGCCCGTGTATTGACATCCTCACCTTCCTTTCAGCTTGCAGTTATTGATTCTGAGGGCTAATTTTGAATGTTGAGGGGATTCCGAGTCCGCTTAAGGCTGGAGAATGTGGGGAAAGAAAAAAATAGAGAAGTGAGGCACAGTACAATTGTGCCCGGGATAAGGAGAGGAGTGACAAAGCATCTCAGACAGGCACAGTAACCCACACCTTCCATCAGCCAGCCTCATGAGTGGGACAAAGCAGAAATGCCATGAAGCACTATGTGATCACTGGCATACTGTTGTCCTGCCCCATCATCAAGAGATACCACAGCGGGTCATGCAACAGGCTCCATACCACAGGCAACAGGTGGATCTCACCCAGTGCCAACTTAAAAAGCCACAGAAGGGGAGCAGCAGCTGAACAGGTCAAAGCTCTCAGCAGACCCCAGCTGGAAGTTAGGATGGTGCAGGCAGCAGCAAGTCAATCTAAACAACAGGAAAAGCTACAGCTCAGTAGTCCTCCAAGTTCAGCCCTTGAAACTAAGAGAAAAGTATAAGCAAAACTAACACAGTAACCTTGGGAGGGATAATGGAAGAATCAATGTAACATGCTCAGATAACAGTTACTATTTGAGTAAAAGGAAAAGCTTTCTGCACCTTCCTCTGGTTCTCAGTGTTCCTCTAGCTGAGCAATCACCATTCCTCTCAAACTCATGTAAGCAGTGAAACTCAAATGCAGACACATCACACTCAGGCCCATGCCGCAATATTCAAGGCAAGCATGGAGTTCCACTCCACAGCACAGCTCAGGTGATTAACACCCGCTCATCTCTGACAGCACCTTCTGGTTTCCAATGCTGGCAGCTGGTCTGGCAGCTGTTTTCTGCAGGTACCTGGCAAACTTAAGAGGCAAAACAGGCAGCAGAAGTTTGAGCACTAAACTCTTGAATTAACAGGGGTTAGACAGGACAAATACATAAGCAGCAGTACTCTGAGGAACTCAAGACTGGAAGCAGAGAGGCCAGAACGCAAGAGCTTGTATTTTTTTTTATAATACCAAATGGTATTTATCAAACTCCTACAAGCTTTACAAACATACCAGTAGTGGCTGAAACTCACTAAAAATACACACAGGTAAATTCGCCTAACACTAATTTATTTACAGTTATATAAACACTGCTATAGATCAATACTCTACCAACACAAGTCATAAGAACGCAGGAAATAAGTAGCGAAGTCATCCATTTTTTCACCTACCCTTCTTATATCGCTTTACCGGGCTCAGACTCTGCAGCATCCCAGTCACTGCCATATTCCATGCAACTACTGGCTACCAAATTTTACCCAGCAATTCATGTGCACAGGTATGAGACCTCTTCTTCCATTAACACAGGCTCCACTTCGGAACAAAAGGCTCCAAGTACTGATCCCTGTAACTTAATTTCTCCTTCTAGTTGTTACAGAGGAGATATCATACAGTTGCTGAAGCTCTCTTACCCCTACAGCTTTGAAAAAAAACCCAAAAACTAAAGAAGCAAACCCAACAAAATACTCAAACAACCGAACATGCCCATCATGCTTCAGGAAAGGCATCTGAACCAAAGTTAACTGAAAGAAATGAACCCAGCCAGAGCTCTGTAGTACTCGTTGCAGTTCCTAATGAAGAGCTCTGCCATGGGGTGGAGTTCAGACACACCCACAGGCAGTTTAGGCATGGATTTGGTTTCCCTTTGCATTAAGTAAAGTTCAAACCAATTCACAAAGGAAATCATCATCTTCATCTTCCATGAGAAGATGACAGAAGTGCAAAGAGACAAAATATTCCCCCTCAATGGCCCCACTTTCTTCCACTGTACCATGCCATACTAAAGGAATCCCATTCACTTCAGTCTGTACTACAGTGCAACAGGACTTTATGCTGTTAGAAGACTGTCCTCGGCAAGATGACCAGGAGCTGAGGAAGTCTGGACTGGAGCATGCTTTAGAAGACCCTTGTTAACCAGTTCTAGGCAAGTAGACTTCACTGATCCAACAGATACTCATCTAAGCACCTATTCACAGATGGCATAAGAGGAGTCTTAAGATTCCCCTCCCTGGCTTTTCACTGTCATTCAACCTCAACAGCTTCCCACTAAAGACACTCCATCCAACATCCACCGAGAACTACAGCATGAAAGGAATTACTAGATAAACCACCCAAACTGGTAGTATGTGTCTCTATCTGGCACCCTTTATTGAGTTCTGCAGTACCCCTGAGCCTTCAACCTTGCCAACCAGCAATGTGATGCCTCCTAAAATGCTCCACAGACAGATAGGCTTTTGCTGTATCCATCACAATTCTTCCTCTCCACCCCCCTACAAACTAACTTTGCTGGTGTGCAGCAAATCCTTCAATGTCCCATCCCATTTTACACAGTAGCAATCAGTGACCAGGGTCCAGAGGTAGCAAAGTGAGAGGAGGCTGAGGCAAAACAGCACCTCCTGAGCAGCCCCTAACTGCTCTAAATGGCTCTGTCCCACTGCCGACATAGCTAATGCAATCATCTCCCCTCCACCTCTTCTGCTTTCAAAGGACTGACTGACAATACAGAAGAAACACTCACTTCTCACAGCCAGAGAGAACTGAGGGTCTCTGCAGCCTATAAACGATATGTGAACATAAATGACATCTCCAAAATTCACACTGTAGTCAAGCGATTCTAAACCTTCTTTTCAAAAAGAAGCAAAACTAAAACAACAAAACCAACACAGGGCAGACCACTGCTCCCCTACTATTAGGCCATCCCCTCCCTATCAGGACTTCAAGATGATGCTCAGTGACCTCAGAGAATAGCAGCTCATTCTGCCTGACACAGCACTAGCTGCTCTGTGAGCTGGCCCATGAAAGCAGGAGTTCCTTTATTTACAGTTTCTTCCCTCCCTTTCCCACCACTTATTTTTAAGGGATTATGTTTCCTGTTTTCACTGCTCTGCCCCCATTTGTCATTCATCACAGCCATTAAAGTAGGAGGGAAGCACAGGGGAGCAAAGCAACACAAAGCAAACCTTTATGGTTCAGCAAGCAAAGGATTAAATGTCACCTCTCCTCCCCCTCAACCTCACTTCTCACACACCCTCCAAGATGGTATGTAAATATGGCTTATCTTCCAGCATATTCCCAGATCCTGACAGCTTTGACAGGTCAGACATTTCAGGACATATCAGACAGGCAATCTATTCATCCTGGCTTGTGACAGCTATTTACCCTCCCTCTGGCTGGTCCATTTTGGATCATGAACAACTTGTTCTGGAAAGCCCCTGCCTATATCTTGTAGCCAGAAATGATGCTACAGCAGTTTCCAGAGATGAAAGTAGAGCAATAACCCCACATACTCTTATCTTGTTAGGCTGCTGGTTTGAAGACATTGCGTCCCCACCACCTCAGTGCAGGAAAGTGTCAGATAAAAAGGACACCCGAGACTCTAAAACACATGTGCAGTCTATGGAGGATAAACAAGAACCATTTTAGCAAAGGTGGAGCTAGAAGCATCCCTGCCAAACCCATTACCCCCTCCAACAGTTCCCAGGCTCCTATTCACATAAGGCACAGCCTTCCCAAGACTGCTGCGACAGCCGCAACCTTATCACCCTCCTCCCTCCCAGTCACATTGCAGGACTGCCCCAAAGGTGACAATGTATTGTACCAACAGCATATGATGGCTAGGGGATGGAAGGAAAGGTAACAAAGCAAATGTTGAGACACAGAGACTTCAAAATGCATTTGGTTTTTGAAGACAGCTGAGGGTACGGCTCGAATAAGCTAGTCTAATAAGCAAGTGTGGGTTTGTGCAGCAGCAGATCATACACAGAAAGGATTCGTTATTCAGCTATCAGAAAGCAATTAGGGTTTAATTAAGCTCTGGACAGATAGATCAACACCAAAGAGGAACCTAATCACATATGAAACTGAACCATGGATGGCATGTTACAGACAGAAGACCAGGAGAGACTGGAATGGTAAAAGGCACTCTAGGAAAGGAGAACACCACCACAATCAAAACCTCTGTCAAGGAAGAGGGAAGCCAGCATCTGAGAATGGCTGACTGAGGAAACATCTTCTAAGGAAGATATTTCTGCTCCCAGGCATGGGGCTTAATTTTATTGTACTGCAAAGTGAATATATCTTGGTGATTAACTAAAAAGCAACTAAAAATCATAGCAGAGGATCACAAGATCCTAGGCTCAGTATCTGATGGCTCAGACTGCACAGCTGGGCAAAAGGGAGAATAACCAACCCTGAAGACAAAAGCAATTTCCCAATACAGAAATCAAGTTCTCCCATTGCACTAGGAAGGGCAGGAATCCTACCAACACTTGCTCAAAATAGGAGTTTAGGCCTCTCTAGCAAACTGTGCCACTGTGGAAGTCCATCACACTGATGCCTGTGCATGTTCTCTGCTGATTAGAAGTCTAGGATGAGTAACAGGAGGCACACTCAGGGCTTAATATTGCAGGGTTATTCAGAAGCAAGTCAAGAGAGCTGTGTAGGTAGTGTTCACTCAGATGATGCATTCCCTGAGGGCTGGTATTTCTTTTTCCTTTGAACAGTACCACTTTATTTCTTGATAGCAGTGTAAACAGACTCACCACAAAGACCATTTTAAGGAGCTGCTGATTCAGAGCATTAGCAACTTCAGATTTTTAAGCTCTTCTTAAGAGGTAGAACAAGCAGAGCACCCAGTAAAGGAGCTTTGGAAATAAAATATAGAAAAGGAAAAACAAAAAATACCAAAGAAACCAAACAATCGGGTACAAAGAGTATAAATGAGCACCAGGCAGTGACAACCTGGCCAAAGCTGCTGCAAGGAAGATACTGAAAACTTCTAAGCTTCTGGTATACCACAGTCCCAATACAGTTGCATTCCTTTGCTGAGTAAGTACACCAGCTTCTCTCACTTATTTTGCAAGAGAATGTTAATGAGGAGGAGTACTGTTCTGGCAGGAACTTACTGGCTAGTAAAAGTCAATCTGAAACACAAATGACCTTTACTGTAAAGGCACCTTTACAAGCAGTTAAAAAACAAACACCACACCAAAAACACAAACCAAGCACCCTCAAAGAAAAACCCAACATAAAGATCTGCCTTTAGAGAAATGTAAATAAGAAAAGCCAGTTAGTCCAGAAGTCAGTCCTGCAGCACAGGAAAATTGGAATTTTGTTAATTCCCATCTCCTTTATTGTTGCAGGCTAGAGGTTGGGTTGATTTCTTAAGCAAATTCAGGGGGAGAATAGACTGGACTTCCCTGAAATATTCTCCTGCCACATAATTTCTGTATTGCAAAGTAGCATTCAGTTAACAACAACAATGGGTAAAGGAAGTGTTGCAGCACATGAACAGAAGCGAAACCCCTGGATTTTATTATGCTAGGTGCCATAGGAACGTTCGGAGAGAGCTTCCTAGTAAGGAGACTGGTAATGAGACAAAAACCACTTCACAGCTTCAGTTCATTTACATGTATTAGTAATTAAGAAATAGATGTTTGTTTGGTTATGTGAAAGAGCTGTGGTCACCAGTATGGTTATCATTCAAGTAACTGTGGAATAAGCCAACAAAAAAAGTAGTAATAATGGAAAGACAAGACTGTTACATGGATTTAAATAGCTTTTCCCTTTAGGCCCTATACACTGCAGGGCCCAAGCAGAACTGGTGAAAACAAAAGTTAAACCACACTTATCTAACCACCACAGAGAGAGACAAGTCAGGATAAAATGTATTTAGCATTGATGTTACTACCTAACTTCAGAGATGAGGTGTACTTAGTTAAGACAACTTTAGTGGTTAAATTCTAGAGCCAAGAACAAAAGTTCAGGGTTGAGACCCATACCTATCATCTGTACATGATCTTGGACACTTCATTTGGAATTAACAGAGCCTCAGTTTCTCTGGATGAACAGGCTATTGAGAGTTATCCATTTTTCTGACACACCTGCACATCGCAAGAGCAGATAAGCCCATAGCACTACAATAGTGCAAGAGAAGACCTGGAAAGAAAAATCCAGTTTTAACAGTTCGTATCCTTCCTCTCTTGTGCAGAAAGTCTTAGAGATTATGTTTTCTCCTCCCCACTCCCTACACAGGTATAGGATCCCTATCTGCATTTTATAAGCCAACCTCTGAAACAGCAGTTTGTAGTGTTAGAATGACAAGTTACCCTCTTAAAAGTAAATAACTGACCCTACTCACAAGTTCCACATATACTTTAATGTCATTAAAAGTGTATTTCAATATACTTGAAACAGAACCCAGATTTTTTCAAAGACAGGACTCCCAACATCTTTAGCACTATTTCTCTACAGGCCTGCTTCCCTGAAAAACATTTACCCACCCAATTTTTGCCTTATCAGGAACCTGCTACATTCCAAAGGGCTGTGCTCAAGGTTGTAATGTTCTTTTCCAGGCATTTTGCTGACTATTTCACTGCCAAATATGGCCCTTCACAGGATGCACTTCTTTGCAAGAGCTCAGAATCCAAGACATTAAGACAAGGCTGCACAGTACGCTGACAGGAGGCAGACGACTGCTGTTTACTTCACTCAAGAGAAAAAGTGTGTCACTTTGTGTATTTTTTAAATCAAGAACTAATAATTGACACTTGCCTTCACAGACTCTTTTGATCCCAGAGGAAAAGAAGCTAAAGGGACACAGAGTAGCACAACTGCCCCTGGGCTGAGCCACTAGCCAGTTGCACACTGTGTAAGGTGGAGAAGAAAACACGGTTTGCCCTGGTAACAGGGAAATAGCTTCTTTTAAGTCCTTGCAGAGCAACTAGACATTCCAAGCGTTATCTGAAAGACAAAGCTGTAGGCAGCATGACAGTAAACAGCCTAAGTGGTTTGCTACTCCTAATTTTCCCCTACAAATAGCAACCCCTCCCCACTGCTTAGGGTACTGCCTGACATCTCCCAGACACAGTTGGTATGCATACAGAGAGATGACAGATTCTGATAGCAGCAGGTTTCATTTGGAACCATCTTCAAGGACGTATTAAATGATGCAGTTAAATCCACTTAAACACCCAATAAGGTATCAGAATAAACTGGTTGAAAGGATTATTCTACACATCAGCCGATTTCTACACCAGTTGTATTTGTTGCAAGAGACCTTTAAATGAGTATGGGATAAGGAAACCACCTTGGAGCTGAAACCTGTAGAGCACATAGACAAGATTCACAGGCCTAAGAGAAGAAAACATCTCTTTTAAAAGGTTCAGCAGAAGAGAACCAGACCCATTTCTGTTGAGTTGTTCCAACTGCCTCAGATACTAATCCCATTTCAGGAATATAGGGAGTGCTCTGGGCACAATGAGTCAGCAGGGTGGGGCACTTTTTTCCATGTTTGTGGACTGAACAGGAACAGAAAGAGCAAAAGAAGCTGGAGGCCAGAAATCCAGCACCTGACTGCTATACAGGCAGGAATTCAGCAGGGTGAAGTCAGAACAGCTCACAGATCTGTGCAGAGCCAGCACTCACAGGCAAAAATAGAAGTCTTATCTGGGAGTCAAGTAAACATCCTAAATAAAATTGAAATGAGTAAAGTGTAAAGATGCTTCACTGCTGCAAGCCACCTCTATTTTCTCCTGATGACCCTTGTCCTTGACGAAGCTTTGTTCTAGACCAAGCTTTTTAAGCAAATCACACTACTTGACAAAGTCTTACTTGCACTATTAGGTCAGGATAATGACATTTGCTATTTCAAAGCCAACAAGTATAAAAAGGCCTGGGAAAAAACTCCAAAACTCCCCTTCCCCAAAGAGACCCATCAAGGGAAAATATGCACATGCTATACAGTTGTGAGATGTAATATTGTGGTTGTTTCATTATAGTAACTACATCATTAAAAAAAAAATAGAAATCTTAGCCCATGAACGTGTACACATATACTGCTAGAAACTGAATGCAAGTTACTTAAGGTCATCTGCTCTCCTTTAAAAGCTGTGCTGACCTGACATCTATACAGTCCTCCTTCCAGATGATTTATGACCTAAACAATCTTTTGGCAGAAGCTAGAGGCTTTTCTGAGCCTTAGTAAAAAGGGCTAAGTGTATCTTTTTGATTTACTCCTGGCCATAAACAGTCAATGTATTTGCTGATGTAATCACTGAAAACATGAAGTACTTACATAGGCTACTGTAAGTGGAGTCAGTCACACAGACTAGGATGTCATCTGCTCTGTCTCCCTGAGTAGATGCAAATATCTTTCCCTATTTCCAGCCCTAGCATTTCACTTAGATTTATTCTACAAAAAAAGACTATTTCAAATGTCAACAAGCCCTTAATGCTGTCCCCCCTACAAAAGCAGAAACAAAGCACCTGACTAGGGAAAACCAAAAACAAAACAAAACACCCAAACCCAAACCAAACCACCCAACCAAACACCACAGATAAATTCCCTGATCCAGTTCTCGGCATGAACCTCCAAACGAACAGCTGCTGGCACAACTGAGAAGGCAGCATGCCATAGCATGAAGCATTATTGCCAAATAGAACTTAAATCAAGACCTAGCCTCAAGGGGCATAATATGAAAGTACTGGCAGACACATCCCAACCCATGTGGTAAGACAAAGCAACCCTTGCCTCAACTTTTAAACAAATAAAAGAGGAAAAAAGAGAAATCAACACATAAGCAGAAGCAATCACAGCCATAGGTAGGCAAATGTAACCCAGAATTTAAACTTCATTATTTAGAGGGGAAACTGAGTTTCTACATGTACATATAGAGGATGTTAATCAATTTTCTAGGTAAAAGAAGTGTGGTCCAGGAAAAACACACCAAATTGGATTCCAGGATACTAGGGCTCACCAACATTCAGTTAGAAGCCTGAGCTTCAGCATCTCCAAAAGCTGAGCTGCATACTCCCCCGTTAAAACACTTGGGAATTTATTCATGCAAATTGCTAGATAAAAGCTTGATACAAACTCAAGGCTGGTCTTCCTTTAAAGGTCACTTTTCATTCTTTACACATGTTTGAAAAGAGAACTTGCAAGTGACTGGTCTCCTTACAGAGAAAGAAAACACACCACAAAACAATCACTTATCAAATATTATTAAACAAGTCTATTTGCAATGTGGATCAGCCCTACATGGCAAGGACTCATTAATGGGAAAACCAGCTTCAGCAGCAGAATGCTTCCTTAAGCAGCTGTTGATCTAATGACAAGGCTTGTTAAAAAGTTTAGGTGGAAGTTTCTGTGGGTGCTTGTAGCTTTTCCTCAGTGCACGTTTGCACATAAACTGAAACCAGCCTAAAACACCCACATAGAGAAGGAAAGATTTAAGTTCAAAAATTCTCCCTCTTCTTGTGCACACATATATTGGGAATACATTTACATAACACAGAATCAAGTCTCCTTCCTTGCTTTAAGTGCAGATACTGAGACTTCATATGAGCACTGAAATGGAGGACAGGCACTATGTTGAGTAACCCTTCACCTGAAGCATAAATTCTATTACATTTAAATATGGAGCACAAAACAAAGCAGAGCTTAGAGCACATTAGTATGTATTTTAGTTTGCACAGACGGTGAGACCACAACAAATTATGTATAGGTCAGTGCTCAAGCCTGAATAACTTTGGGGTAGTCAAGGTCAGCGCTAGGGCATGTTTGCTGAATACAAACATAACAGGTCAGTCCCATTCCAGCAGCTAAGATCCCATGGTGGTGTAACAGAACTTCAGCTTGTTGCAGATGATGGCCCAGCTGAACGGAAGGCATCTTCTTCTGTTGCCTCAGATACTCTAAAAACGTAACAGACATATTTTTCCCTCCATGCATACTATAAAACTCTACCCAAACAAAATTCACTTTGACAGCACCCTACCTCAGAGGATTAGACAAACTGAAAAAAAAAACAAAAGGGTATCTGATGCTTTGCTGCAGACACCATTTTATCACTTATCTTGCCTTTCTGCCTCTTAAGATGACAGAGTGGTGACAAAGAATTATTAAATAAAGCAAAAATGCTTTCCCAACTGCATTGCTGTTTCCATAGCACCCATCCATGACAGATGACAGGTGCATATGGGCAGCTAACACAGTTCTCCAAAAGGTAAGAGAAACATTAAAACAGAATTGGTTTTGAACTGCCTGCCCAGCATAACTCAAGGACAGCTCTCAACCACATCTGCAGTATTGCCGCTGAAACTGGGCAGCATGAACTGCATGCATGGAAGTTTTAAAACATTTATAACCTAGGCCTGCAAAAACCCCATCAGCTCCTTTGAAGTCAGAGATCAAGCCCACACTTCAAAAATCAAGCTATGTTGGGAAACTCTGGTTCCTACATAACATGTAAACATGTATGTTCATAAAAAGATACAGCTAGTGCTGTGGAGCTTCAGTTACAGCAGCAGTCACTAGAAATCTCCTGGCATCAGCAAGTCCTGATCAAGTCTGTCCTGAGGTAATTGTATATCTCTCAAGAGTAGCCATTGGTGTGCCCATCTGTCAAATAAAACGAAAATAATAATCCAAGGGAAAGGAAACACAAAAAAAAATCCAAAAAAAAAAAAAAAGGAAAAAAAAATCAGAATTCATTAAGATTTCTCATTCCCTCCCTCCTTGTTATTCCAGACTCCTGATGAGAGCACTGAGTGGTTTAACAATACAGGAACATTCTGGTAATGGCAAGGGTGGGTAAATAATTTCTATACAAAGCAGTGTGCTATCTCAACAACTGCAAAGGGAAAGGCTTATGGGTTTGTATAACTGCTCAGCTCTGCTTAGGACAACCTTCACAAAATTCAGCCCACCAAATTGAGGAAGTGCCTCTCCAAAGACTAAATGGCTGCAGTGACAGGTCTGCATTCTCTGGGTTGTGTGTTCAAACATCACCTAGGTATACAGGAAAGTGGGAAATAATTTTCTTCAATATACCCTGATATAAATTCATAAGATACGAGAGCTCCTGCATGCACATGAAGCAGAACCCAGCCCTCATCTGAATGAGAAGAGCATCAGACCATGTAAACAATCTCAAAACGGCAATCAGCCTCTTATTATTGTCATTCAGCACACAATTCCAGAAGGCAAGAAGGCCTGAAGCTCAGTACTCCACATGAAATACCAAAGGAAAACCAAGGAATTTTCTTTATACCTATAATCAAAAAAAGCATGGGGACCATCAGTCAGGTCTGCCAAAGGCCGTTGTCCTGGGAAAAAATTAACTGTTCCTTAAGTATAAGATAGCAAGTGGTTCCCAGTCTCACTGTTGAGGTGAGCACTTCTGAAAATACTGGAGGACTACACACAGTCCGCTTTCTTTCACACCAGAGCCCTCTATCTGATCAGATACATTCTCATCATGCAGTTCTGCTGTGCAACATCTGGCTTTTGGTCTCATTAGAATCACAGGTCTCCTAGAAAAGACAACAGAAGATCATGGAGCATCCAAACCAGTTACACGATTCACAGCATCTTTCATTCCTATGGGTAATTTCCTCAGGAAAGAAAGTAGAGAACAGAAGCCCAACAATTATTCGGGTGTCACCTGTCAGCCCCAAGGTATTGCTAACATATACCAGTTTTCTGTCATAGTTAGAAGCAGCTCTTGAAGGTCTCCAAGGACCATGTGTATGTGAGCAGAGATACCTGTCCCAGCATGTTAGAAAGCCAAGAGTGCCTTTGAGACAATAGTCTGCACTTGGCTATAACATTCTCCTCCTGATACCCCTCTACTCCATATCAGGAGCTATGGGTGATCAGTATTAGACTACAGAAGTGAGGCATATCCCAAGGCTGAAGAACGTATTTTCATCAACACTATACCTTGTCACGCTTTTTTCCTCCTTGCAATTCAGATTTCACTCATCAGCTTTTTATCGAAGAAAAACAAGAAAAGTAAAGCAAAAAAACAGACTTTGAGATGTGCTGCTCTTCACTGCAGTCACTGATGCACCTATACAAGGCACCTTTAATCACAGGTAAGCACTGGGCTTGGTATTCAACACAATTAGGTTTAGACAGGAGAACTACAATAAGTTTACTACAGCACGGTCTCTGCTGGCTAAACCACAAATTCAAGTAAGTAATTCATACAATTAGTGAAGACAAATACATTAATCCCAATACCAGGATTTCCTCAAAGACAACGATAGAACATTGCCAGATTGAGGCATTACTATGTTTTCTCAATGATGACAGTGATTTCATCCTTACCAGATGGAGAGGTCCAATAACCACCTCAGGAGAATGCAAAGCAAAAGTACACAAGACACCCAGGGAAGAGAGCTCCTACACTCAAACACTGAAACTAGAAGGATTCAAACAAAGGAGGCAACTTGCAGAAGAGGTGAAGGGCAAGGATGGGGGCAACATACAGAAGTCTTCCAACAGTAATCAGCTCACTTTCTCAGCCTGTTATTTTCTGAACCATCACATGGCAATGTCAGTGCAGACCACTATACAAAAATTTCAAGAGCAGAAAAAGGTTTGCAAGAAGCAAAAATAAAGATTGCTATGAACTGAAGCAGCTGGATGCTCACAGTCAGAGCCATGCTTCTCTGTGCCTTGGCTCATACTAAGCACCATAATCTAATCTCTTTTGGGAAACCCTGAGCCCAGCCAGGCTGACAAGCCATTACCATCTTCCTAGGCAACATCATACCGCGCTATGTAATTGCAGACTGCAGCAGATACAGTTCTCTCTGTTTGTATGTTACACCTCCCTAGTGACAACAGACCAATCACATTTACTTTTTAGCAGCTCAGACACACTGGATGCTCCAGGGAATGACGTATTTTTCTTCAGAACAGATTATTCTAGGAAGCTGCTGGCCCATTTTAAAAGAACACACAGATGTGACTGTAGGTAACTGAGGGCTTTGATGGCGATTTTTGTGGCCTTGTGTGTGAATTGGCTTTTCTCATTTTTTAAACTACCCCAACAACTACAGCCTGCTCCAGCCTCACCCAGATTGTGGGTTCAAAACTGGAACTCCTTTTGCAGTCAAGGGAGTATATAATTTCTGATAACATAATAGCTGGCACACATCCCTTCAGAGAAGTAGCTGCATTTCGGTGTTAAGCATAACATATTCTAAAGTTTTTAAGAAGAAGTAAACAGACATAGTGAGCCAAGGCTCAGTGCACTTCACACATCAAGCACAGATCACAAACAACAGAGTAGCTGCAAAGTCCAAACACACAAGTTGCTTACTGTTAAGTAACTACTGCAAAATCTGGCTCCCTAGATTTCACAGACCAACCTGCAGACAATTTGGGGCTTTGGGATACTTCAGAATGAGACCTAATCTGTATAAAAGCTTCAAAAGAGGATGGGGGAAAGGGGGGCTATATATTATTTTTAAAAGAAGGAAGATTGTGGTGGATTTATTCTCCCTAGAAGAGAATTCTTCCCTCCGCAAAACAGATAAAAACCCCTTAAAAGTGACAAGGATTAGTAAATGACTGCAAATAACAAAATAACAGAAGATAACAACTAGGAAAAGACCTACCAAGCCAAAAGGAACAATTCAACAGTATAAACCAGCAGACTGAACTTTACTAATTCACTTTTCCTACAGGGCAATCATTGTGGAGTCACACACACATACTCCTCATGTATTCATGATCAACCACCTCAGCTCCAGCTGCCACGTTTGGGCAGAGCTTTCTCTGAAAGAGAGATTCCAATTACATTTGCAATAATCCAATTACTGCATGAGCCATAACCTGGTTAAGAAAGGGTCTGAGATGCACCACTTGGGCAGTTGAGAAGAAGACAAAAGGGAAACATACTTTTGTTATGTTAGTAACAGGAAATTTGCAAACCACAATCAGATTTTGTGACAGAAATACACCACACTAGTCCTACACTGGAGAGTTTTACTGTACAAAGCTGTCCTGGGTTCAGCAGTAGCAATCATTTTTCTCCTTCTTAGTAGCTGGTGCAGTGCCGTGTTTTGACTTTTTGGCCCGGGAACAGAGCTGATAACACAAATGTTTTAGTCTGACTAAGGACTTTCTGAGCCTCATGGTCTGCCTGGGAGGAGGGAAAGCCAGGAGGAAGCAGAGACAGGACACCTGACCCAAACTGACCAAAGAGGTATTCCATACCACAGCAAGTCATGCCCAGGATGTAATGGAGAGTTACTCGGAAGGGCTAGCGACTGCAGGGTTGGACGAGGTATGGGTCAGTGCTCGGTTGGGTGGAGTGGGGCGAGTTATCTGTCAGCTGCTGGTGAGGTGTTGTATTCTCTTCCTTTGTTATTTCCTTTATCATTATTATTATTGGTGGTAGCAGCAGTGGTTTGTGTTATATCTTAGTTACTAAACTGTTCTTATCTCAACCCGTGTGAGTTGCATTCTTTTCAATTCTCCTCTCTGCCCCTCCGAGAGTAGGGGGAGGGCAAGAAGGCGGGGGGAGGGAGGGAGAGAGCGACTGCGTGATTTATGGCTGACTTTCGTTTAAACCACGACAAAAGCCCATACAGTACAACTCAAAACAAGCTTAGAGAAGTTACGATTTACAACTGCCTCAGCAGTAAGACAGACCAACATGCAAGGATTTACTTACAGTTTATGGTTACTTTCACATCATGTGTAATTTAAAGATATGATCAGGAAAGCGGCCCATTTTCTTGTCAGTGAGTTGGCCAAACCCTGCTGTGTAACTGAAGACATTCAAATTGTTGGTTTGAAAGCACTCCACTCACATGCAGTTCACCCAAACTAACCCATGCCAGCATTTCTGTTGTCACTTGTAGCCTACCCCTCTCTCTGCACAGCAAAGTTGCCATTCAGCCTGTACCTGAACACCATTTCTTTTCATATGTGCACTAGCAAGAGATTACAAAAGTCAATGACATTTCAGCAGGGAAAGAGCAGGATTGGATGCTTATTCTTTCCATGCTTATGTGACTGGGCAGAACAAATCAAAGAGGAGACAGAACAAATCAAAGAGGAGACAGTCAAAAAACCCTGCTAGTTTTGGTTTCTCTGGGGGAAAGCAAGCTCCAGATAATCTGTGCCTCCAATCACCAGTCTGATTTTCATGAACAGCAATATGCTTCCCTATGGTAATTGAAAAAGAGCAATTCTCCTCAAACAGCTTGCAAGTCTCACCTCATTAACCTTTATGGACTGACCTCCAAAATTCCTTGAAACTGAAATACAGGTTCCTCTTGCTCTCCACAATTAACTGTTTAGCCGTAACAGGTTGGGGAGAGAGGGAGAGCATTAGAAAGCAAACTGCTAAATGTACTAGAACCAGAAGATAGAGACCTGTCTCCAGGCTGTCACTGGGGTCCAAACCTTCAAAGGCTTCTATCTCCTTTGCTAGCCTGCCTTTCAGGTAGGATGCAAAGACAAATTTGAATTATAAATCACCCTTCCCTCCCCAGACAATTGTTTTAAGTCAATGTCATTACCTATAGTGTGCTGCCTAATTCAAATGAACATTTCCTAACCCATACGTGAAGGTTTTTAAACCACGGTTAGTGCTTATACCAATCTAAAGACACATCCATCTTCTCCCCATGTTTGCCTCTTCCTTCACACAGCAACTAGTTTCATTCACCAGCCCAGTCCCTTCATTAGTTCCAAAGCCTAATCAATTCTACCATGCTCATCCCCATCCCCAGCTCTTTGCTCCTTCGCTCACCTCTGCTTCTGCAAGAGAAAAACAGCTGAAAAGTTTTCTAATCCAGAGAGGAAGCCCATGCAAAAAGTACCAGGACTTTTTCTACTACCAAGGTTTTTCTACTCCTTATTTCTCTTATATTTTGTTCAGCCACCTAGAAAGAAGCCACCACTCTCAAGGAGGCAGTGCACAGGGTCAGGCAGCAAGTCAACGGATGCTCCCAACTCCCCCTGCCACTTCTCAGGACAGGACCAAAATGTTGTGAAAACAGCAACCTCTCTGTGGTTTTCCTCTGAAACCATTTGGACAGATGCTGACAACCATGAAGCAGAATGGATGCATAGTTCATACACATCTGTCAGTTCAACTGCTTTGGCCATAAACCAGTGCTTTTTCAGTACTTTGAACAGAGTCAGCAAGGACTGTAAGAGCAGCTCACTGAACCACAGATTTAATACTGTAGTTCCACTTGCCTACACATTTCCTTCTCAAACAAAAGGCATTATCATTTTGGTGTGGCAATCACTGCAATGCTTATGTGTTCTAGCCCCGGCTCTGTGAAATCAGCATGCTGAAATCACCTAGGTCAAATTGTTTTGGCATACAAAACAGCATTCTAGTCTGTGATCATCACCATATGAATGCTGTATGGATATCTATATGGCTCTGTTGCAGTTTTGTCTTAGTCCTGAGTTCCTACAAGACTCCCAAACTTTAAGTGTGCACTGGCATTACATTTCACCTGCCCAGCCACAGATCACTTCCTGCCTGGTAGGCCCTCACACAGCAATGGAGCTGCACAGAGTGGGCTCATGTCTAGTGCCAGACAGACCTCTTTAAACTGTTGGTAATCTTGTAGGGATGACAAGCAGCTTTCTACCTAGACCATTACTTGCAGAATTCACAGCTCTCTATCTACTTATTACATAGGAAAGCCAGTCCCACTTTGATCTCTATTGTGGACCATGAAAATGAGCTTTACACAGATCAGGGACATCAGCACTCTCCAGGACTTGCCAGCATCAGACAACTAGTACAAGTTGATTTACCCTCTCTTTTCAAAGGCAGGTGATTTGTGATTGCAGAAGCACCTGAATGTTGGGGTGCAGAAACTCCATAACCTAGGGTGAATCTAAGAAAAGCAAAAACAAAATCCCTCTGCATATCATTACTTATGGTGGGCCTGAGGTAGAAGTCAGCAACTGTTTTTAGAAGAAGGAACAAAACAAACAGGTCTGCAGAGTACACTGTAGTCACTGAGGCCACAGAGCAGAAGCTCCATTAGATTCAACTAAACCCAGGTGGAAGTAAAGAGAAATCTGGCAGAGAAAGAGGGTGAGCTCTTAACCCCCCCAGACTAAGAGGTGAGTGGCAGCACAAACAGCTTGATAATCTCAAAGACGCTAAATCTCTGGAAAGCAAGGGGGGTGGCACTTAAACAGCATCTTGTCATCAGTGCTCCCAGGAAATCCACTGATCGTCACAGCAAAGGATTAAGACATATTTAAGAAGTAATAGCAAAATGAACAAACATCAGAGAAAATTCTTGCCCCAGTGTAATTCACAAACCTGTAAGGCAGGACCTGGGGCCAGCAGTCCTTAAATCAAGAAGTGAGCTGCACATGAGGAAAATCCCTACATTTCAGATCCTCAGAAGGAAGATTCAGTACACAGTGAACTGAAATCTGCCTCAGTTGCTCAAAGGAAAGCTGTATTTCTAAACAGCAGCAATAGCATTAGCATAGTGCCTCATGAGTTATCTTTGTACCAGTGAAACATTGCAAAGCACTTTTCAAAAAATTGTAAAAAATTGTAAAATCCACAGAATACAACAGTGGGTTAAAGAAGTACAGAATGAAGAAACTTGTCCAAGATCTCAGAGCATGCAAGTAACTCAGGAACAGACCCTTGCAGAAACTGGGACAGAACAATGTCCTTACATGATGATGTACTGCACGATTTCTTGGGCTTTAAATTCATTTATGTCAAGGATTATCTTAAAGGCAGGAAATTCAGCTGTTTGCCTATCTGGTCAAGCATTTAAGCCATACAGAAACTGAAGAATCTATAGCTCTAAGTAAGTCTGCACTTTAAAATGGCATTCTGGTCAGCTGAGGTAACAACAATTTTGAGTTTTGCAGTTCACATGCAGAGATAAATTCCAGTACTCCTTCCTCTGTCTACATCAAACTCACCAATAACACAGAGAACACATCATGCTTTTCAAAAAGGGAGCACTCCCACACTTGGTAGAGGCTAAAATAAGTACAACTTATGGAATTAAATGACACATATCCCAAGCTGACCTTACTTTAAGCACAGTGGTTTTGATAGTTTTCTAGAGGGAGAGCCTGAAAGAACTCTGGAGAGCACTATCAAGTCCTCCCAAACAAACAGAAGTGACTACTGGGGCACCTTTAAGGAAGCAGCTTTGCAGGTAAACATGATCTAGGTGGACTCCTGATAGAGTTTCCATGCTGTTAGCAGATAGATACACTCATTTCACACAAAGGTGTAAGGGAGCATGCCCTGATTTTATGAAGCAAGCTACAAGGCCATGCACAACTCCAAGCAGCAAATCAACCAACAAACTGTTACCAGTTTAAAAACTGATCCAACTGAGGCCATTGTGAGGCCTCATCACTGCATAACAGCACCCTGCATCTCTCCTCTTGATTACAAGCAGAAATGCACAAGAGGTGGCTTCTCTAGTGTCTGTCTCTGCAACCAGTGTTGAACAGAGTGTTGACAGTGTTGACAGAAATCTAAAAAAATCTTGCTCTTCCTCCACAGCCATGGGAAAAATATTCAAGCTTCATGCAGAGGTCAGACATGATCTTTATTAATTATTATTCCCACTACAGGAAATTAGTGATACATAATTAATCCTAACAGGTATCTTTAACTGGGCTCCATTAAGTGCATTTAATAGAAAGTACGGTTATCACCAGATCTCAGCCCTGAAGCTCTCATTCTGCTCCTTGGAAGAAACTGAACGCCTGCTACCTCACTCTGATGTAAGGTTTTTGATAACGCATCTCCAAGAACCTAGTTTCACATTTTTGGCCTGATCCCATTCAGTTGTATTAAGTGACCTCCTCTAATCCTTTTTGGTAATATGAAAGCAGGAAATTATCACTTGCCTATACTCAGGAAAGAATTTGGACTAAACAGCATGTGTCCACTGGCCAAGTTCAAGCTGCATTGGGATGGCAGATCCAGACAAATTCATATTACACCCATCCACACCACACTCAGTGTTACTGTGGCCAGAGTCATGAAAAGCAAAGCCAGCAGCATATAAAAATCTGAATGCACAAAGAAGATCAATACTACTGAACAAGCACCACTTGCAGCTAATTAACATTAAGGCTGGCCAGAACCTGCTGTGATTCAAACCTGCACTCTTTGTTCAAGCAAAACTTGAGGGAAGCCTGGCAAGACCAGTAACTGAACCACAGGTGCAGGAAAAGCTGTCTGGATCCGGGAACTGCTTTCATAGCACATGGTGATGGAGAACAGCCCACATCAGACCATGCTAGCTGGGAATGGTAGCCAGGAGCTAATCACATAGTGAACTCTTGTGCCTTTTGCTTGTTTTATGAAAAAGAGATTCTACCAAATAGTTTCAAATCAAATTTTCTTCCTAATCAGGAAAGAAATAAAACTCATGTCATATGATGCTCAGTAGGAATTAATCAGAAACACAGTCCTGAAAGCATAAGTCTTTTTAGTTAAGCAAAAAGTTGCCACCAGCTAATGTGCAAGACAGTAATGATTAGCCATCTGGTGAAAGTTCCTGCTAAGCTTGCCATCTTACCCACTATGCTGAGGAAAGCAGAAGGTGGATCAATTACATTCTGTCCCTGCCTGCAATTGTGTGGTCATCCTTAGGAACAAGACACAAAGCTTTCCAATGCAACCAGGAATTCTAACTGTTCTGACTTTTCAGCAGCTTTTTTTTTTTTTTTTTATAGCTGCATCCCACCTATATTATTTAAAATAAAAATTACCTATTGCCTTTCTGAAGGCTGAATTTATCCTCAAAGCTTTATCAACCTTTGTTATTTTTGCCCCTTTGTTTCCTTCTGCAAAAACTGCAGCTGCCAGGAGGCTTCCCAGTCATCTAAAGAGCATCTGTAAACAAGAGAAGAGACAGATGGCTGCAGCTCAGTTTAAACCAGCACAAGATCCAGCCTCTCCTCTGCATCGCAAGTACTACCCATAAGACACAAGATATATGCACAGAACCAAACAGGAATGCAGCAGTCCCAGACAGAAAACAACTACGTATATACAATCTGATTAGGAAGAAGTCATTGTGAGGACAGGGTGCTGAGGTTTCATGTACAGTGAACATCCACTGTAACTATACAGCCTTCCAATCATACAATGGGATGTAAGGATGCAGGGGGGGCAGGGAAGAGTTCTCCATCATTGCTCTCAAAAGTATTGCTGGGAAAAAAAAAAAACCACAGACAAACAACAAACAGGGAAAGTAAAACCAGGCATCTCCTTCCAGCAAGTTCCTCTTCTGAGACCTAATAGACTAAATTCACACAACCTGAGAAAGTGACATCTCTAGTAGACCTCCCAATTCACCTATTGTTCAGGAATTCAGTCACATTGACAAATCACATGTTAACCCCCTATTAAAATGACGGATTCAAAGGGACAAAGAAAACTTACGAGACAGACTTCTAGAAGTGAGTTATCAAAACAATCACGCTTTTTTTTTTTTCCATTCCTGGATTTGATTGGTTTTCATTGCATTGGAGACACAACGTTTTCTACTGCATTGGATACTTGGTGCTAGCACAAGATCCTATTTACATTATGTGCCTTGCTAAATAAATTTAGATGACCACACAGATTTACTGAATGTATCTGAATCAACAGAGTTCACTGTTTGCCTCTTCCAACAACTATAAACCACTGTGATTCTCCAGACACACCTGCACAGCTCATGGGTTCAAACACTGCCCATTCTTCTCCAAACAAAGATTTTGACGCTGCTGAAATTAAATTTACAGCTCTCCCCCAGGGCTTCTTGCTATTCCAAGTTCTTCCTTCACTTAGTGACAGCAGAAAGCTTCAAGAACAGGGTTGCACAATCATTACCTCCAATCAGCTCTAATTGAAGGATGACATGAGACAGAGGGAGAAATGAGCATTCCAATTAATACAGACAGGAAAAAACAAGATTGTGGGAACAAAAGCATAATTGGTAAAGCTCCAGCAAAACCCTCAGGTTGTATCATGTTGGCACACTGTCACCTCTGAGGTAGTTTAACTACTCAGTGCAAGGATACGAGGAAGGGAACAATCCGGTAGTGGATGCTGAACAGTCCTGAGCCCTTTTTACCTCAGTGTTCACACTGAAACTTTAAAGAACTGATTAACATGGGATTCCACTGATACTCTCAAAGAAGCCTGAATCAGCCCTTCTGGGAATCCAATCTGCATTCCTGCAGTCTGATGGGTACTTCTGCAGGACCTTCCCAGAATAGGACAACCACAACACAAACTTCTCACATTAAACAGTTGCCCCTTAGAGCAATTCACCAAGGGTCACTCAAAAAACCTCTCCTGTTCACCTCCACCACGCTGTTTTCCACTCCATTTCAAATCATTTATAAGACTAAACAAAAAGCTGGTACCCACCTGTATCCCCGTGGAAGCAGCTGTCCTGGTGACATCTCCCAGAAGGCAAATCTCCATCACTTGGCCAGATCTGTCCTGTTTTTCGTACGCCCACAATAGTAGCCTCAGACACAATGACCTGCTGCTGCCTGTGCCGTTTCTGAGACTGGGGGGTCGGGGGACTGCTACTGTCAAAGGACTGCTGAGAGTTCTGCGAGGGGGAACGGCTTTTGTCCCGATACATGCGATAAGTGGTGGGGCTTGGGGAGACATGGCTGGACTGCCCTGAGGAGAAGTCTTCCTCACTGGAGGTGAGGTTCTCATTAGAGCTACAATCTGGAGTATATCCTCCTCCAATATCTTCAAAACTCCGGGGGGAATAAGATCTCCTGGGCCACGTGAGATGTTTTTCCTGATCAGTTGTGCCCTGATTTCGCAGAATAGGTCCTTTTCCTTCTCCTTCTGCCATCATTCCACCAACATAGATACTTTGATAGGGCTGAAAGTCCATGGGCTGCCAAGGTGAGCGGTTGCTGCCATTGGCATTAATCAAGTTATCTTTGAGAAACCTGGAGTTCAGTTCGGCATCCTCATATTCTCCATCATAACCAAAGCTGCTCTCCGAGGACCTTCCCCTATAAGCAGGCCTCTGGAACTCGGTGAAGCTGGGTACCATGTTAGAAGGGAGGGAGTGCAAAGACTTTTTGCGTTCCATTTGCATGGCTTGGCTACCAAGGGAGCTTATTTTATCAGAGACATCTTTATCGTTGACCTTTACTAGACCCTTCTCATGATGATACTCCATGTTTACATAAAAGGGCTTTTCAACAACATCCTTGTTATCTCCAGAAGAATGCGAATTGACCTTTTTAATCCTCTCAAAATTGGACCTTAGGGCTGCCACACTGGTGCTGTTCCCTCTCTCCTTAGAGACAGGTTCAAATGATGCCTCCTTCTCAGCAGATCCCACTAGCCTGCGAGTAGAAGCCGATCTGTGTTTTGAAGGAGAGCCATCTGTATCACAGCGATTCTCCATATCTTCTACAACTCTCTTCAGTTTCTCTTCACCATAGTACTTACACCTGTCCTGCTCTCCCTCTACATGATGGGGGCTGTCCAAAGGCGACAGGTCTGACCCATCACTCTGGGTAGACAGCTTCCGCAGAGAGGGTATCCTCGGTTTGAACTTTTCCTCCCCGTGGTGTGACTTGCTTTTTTCATATTCATCTTGGTCAGCAGACTGGTGATGCAGGTCTTGGATCTGCTGCTCTGCACCCCCTTCAGGCAACTGAGAAACACGTTTAAAACCCCATCTCTGTCTATCATAGCTTTTTTTCTCCTTTGCCAAAAGAGTCTGCAGGTAAATCATGCGGAACCTCTCCTTGTTGACCTCCATCTCCAGTCTCCGGATAGATGCTTTGCACATCTCCAGCTCCTGTTCAATGTCTCCCACAGATTTCAGCTCCATTTTAGGAGGCTCAGAGTCTGCAAACTGTGCTTTCCAAGCCTCCACAAACCCCACAGGGTCCACCATTTTGCATACAGGAGTATGTGGAGAATACGGGAAGGAGGCTAGAGCGATAGCTAGGGAGAACAAACCAACCGGATCTCACATGTAGAGGCAGAAACAGCTCCGGCAGCGTCAACTCAACGCGTCTCTTTCACGGTCCATGCAAGGAAACCGGGAGGCAAACAGCAATCTTCACAGCAGTCTCTCGCCCCGTCTCCTCGCAGCTTTTGCCGGCCCGTGCCCCTCCGTACACTCGCTACTCTCTCCCCAGCATGCCTGATCCTTTGCTAACGTACAACAATGCTCCCACCCCGGCGATCCCAGAAGCACTTCAACGTGGGTGGACAAAGGAGCAGGCTCAGGGCGGGGGAAGGAAGGTAAATATCTCCCCCCAGCCACCCACCCACCTCCTGCCGCTGCCGTCCGGGCACGGTGCTCAGCGCAGCCACGCTGGGGAGTCCTCTGCTCCGTCCTCCCCTCGCCAGCCCCCGTGTTGTGCTTTCTCTTTCTCTCCTCCTTTCCCCCTGCCCCTTTCCCTGTCTCCTCCTCCCGGCTATTGTGCTGTGCTCGGGGCGCACACGCTCTCCGGAACCCCCAGCGCAGAGCGCCGAGGCGGCGGCGCGTCCCGCGGCGAACTCCGCCGCTACCCCTCGGTGCCCGGGCGCCCCGCGGCCCCGCGAGAACCCTCTCGGCTCGGCAGCTGGCGGCACGACAGCGGCTGCCCGCGGCTGCCCATTGCGCGGCCCGGCTCTGGCGGCGGCGCCCCGAATCGCAGCGCTGCGGAAGGGGAGGAGAGGAAAGAGCCCGGCGCAGCGGCTGACACGGCGCTGGGGCCTCTTAAAGGGGCAGCCCGGGCCGGCAGCAGGAGGCCGTGCCCCCGGGACCCCGCTGAATTGCGGGGCCCGGCCCTGCGCCCTTCCCCACGGACGCCGCGGAGACAAAGGCAGACAGCTGTACATGTTGTCCCTGTGCTTGCGGCCGCGGGCTCGAGCATCCCCACATAGCTATACCTAAGTCTGGGCAAGAACACACCGTGCACACAGGGATGTGTGCACAGGGGAGTATCCATTCTTGTCCATACATCCATATATTATGTGCAACACCAGCACGTCTCTACTCTGCCTTGTGTTCACAGCAACACTCTCCCCCAGGCATTGATGCAGCTCACCTTCAAAGGTCACGTTTTCCCTACAAATGCAAGTCCTGTTTAGTAGCAGGCTTGTCATTCTCTCAGTCCTTTCTTCCTTGCCAATAAATGACAGCTGGATGTCTGAGATGGGCAACTGGTACTCCAAAATCACCATATCAACAATACAGGCTGGTTTGTGCCTTTTTTCCAGGCATTTTCTCACTTTTGCCCAGTATATTATCCTAGCCCAAATCATTTGTCCCACAAATGAGGTGAGTCCTACCCCTCAGCTCTGGCTGAAGGGTGGCAGGTGATTTAAACAAGTCTGCCTGCTGAGTATCACTCCTGAAATGACAGTACACCCCTTCATCCTTTCCAGGTACTAATTCAACCTCTGAAAAAGTGGTAACAATCACACCTGAAGTTCCATCTCCCTGTTTGGATGATAGTAGACAGTGCGCTATATACACCTCATATCCCCCATAAACTTGCTTCTTTCATATCTATAGTGGAGTACATCTTTTCTGGAATGTGCTACTAAAAAGGAAGGTGGGACATAGCCCCAGAAAGAACAAATAAAATCCCGTAAGAATGAAAAGCAGAAGCCCACATGAGCAGTTGTCTTACCTTTGAGACATGTAATATTTCAGAACCCATCAATCAGTTTTTCTCTTCATGCTTTTTTATATGCCAAACAAAATAGTTCTGGGTTTTTTCAGACATATCACAAATGGCTCATCATATATTCAGTCTTGGGTTCATCCCTCTTGGGTTTTGTTTTCTGGTTTTAATCTCTTTTCCTGCACTTGATTCCTCAGCTTTTAACACATAAGAGGCGTTGGCTGACCTATAAGGAAAACAGGTTATAATCCAATTCATAATAAAATGTTTAGTAAATACCTCTATAAATCTTTCAAGAAAATTCAGTTTTTCACAGAAGTAAAATTGGCTTTTCACCATGGATATTGTCTACTATTTGTTTGCCTTAGTGCCAGTTTGAACAACCAAATTTTGACATGTAAAGTATTCCCAGCAATATAAAGTTTAAGATTGTACTGTACTAAAGGACAAATATATCACAGGGCTATGTTCTGATTTCATACCTCACTTTTACTGAAGTCTCACGGTTGTGGTTTTTCATGTCTATAGAGGTTTTTTTTTCAATTTCGGGTCACTATTCTGAGATTTGTGCCCTTTCTGGAGGGAAAAAGAATTCTGATAGGCCAGACGAGGGATTTGTGTGTACACAACTCTTAGTGAATTATACTATTAAACAGCTGTACCCTCTTTATCTGTTGAGATACTACAACATCAGAAATTCCAGAGGGAATCAAAGGGATCTCTGAATTTTTGTTGAACGCTTTATGCGTTCAACACAGTATTATTTTAATAGGAGACAAAATTTCATTAAGACTATGGTAGTAAACACATATCTGTGATTTGACACTGAGAATCCTGTGATGAGGAGCCTAAGCTACAGGAAGAGTGCCCAGCACATACCCTCTGCCGGCCTTCAAGAGATTGCAAAGTCCTTCTCTGTCGAATTGCAAGTAGTACTCCAGTGACTATCGAGCTCCCTCTTGTGGGAAAGAGGAGCCAATCGGCTGAGTCTGAAAATCTCGAGCTGTCACTTACAAACTCTTTCTTCAGCATGTTCCCACACAAGAGAAGCAGAGATTTTGTAAGTAATAAACTAAAATAAACAAAATAAACAAAACCAAAAGGTAGAACATAAGATGAGCCTTTTTAAAGAAAAACAAAACATAATTTCTGATTAATCTGTGGCTGAAATTGAGAAACCACATTTTGTAGCACAAAGTGGTAGAGTTTGATAAGGCCAGTAAGTCTTGGGAAGTCCAATCTGACCTATAACATTCTATAAACCTAGAAAAATTGGAACTCTCCTTCTCAGAATTCAGAGACTGGCAATCTCTTGCTGCCAAAACAAACTGGTGGCCAAAAATATGAGAAACTGAGCAACCACCTCTACTACCAAATGCAGATTCTGCTATAACTTCAACTTGCCACAGACTTCATTCTAACTCATATACTCAGAGGATGCAATACATGGAGGAGTTCATAGCATTCATTCACCAGTGCATTATATTGTACTCCATAGACCAACCTCTAATTGATGAAAACCCAAAAAGACCCAGGGGGACAGATTTATTAATGAAGAATGGATTCCAGTCATTCCACAACAGGATGAGCCTGAACTGGAAACCAATAGGATTCAGAAAGACGTGAATCAAATGACCTGTAAGAATAAAAATATTAATATGCTAAGGGTTGAATAATCACTTAAAAGGCAGAAACAACATCATTAAAAAGGAAAGGCTTCTGCAGTAAGAAATTAATTTTGCCCATCAGGTGACTTTCTTAAATGGCTTTTGATCCATTACCAGTTGTTTTGCTCAGATATCTGCATACTTCAACAGGAACTCAGTAACACATTAGCTTCTACTTACTGCTCAAGAAACAGCACATTAGTACTTCTTTTGGGAAACTCATTACTACAATTGCTCTTTGACATTGCTTCAGACTGACTCCAAATTTCACTTCTCCAATTCCTCAGCTGCAACTTCCACAAAAGGAAGCTGGCACTACAACTGTGCCACAACCACCGTGAGGTCTTCAACTAGTACAAAAATCATAGTTTAGCCTACTCTCGTGTTTAGAGTTAATACAGTTGTTCCAGCACTGTTTCCCACAATATTAAGGCATCTTCAAAGCCAATTAAATTGCTGACAGAATGGATTAACATGCATAGATAAAACACAGACCAGATAGAAACATCTAAGAACTTGACAGATTATGTTTATTTTTCTGAAGTTAGTTTCCTTTGTACTTTCTTAAGCAATTCATCATTCACAACATGATCCAAGATTTCATTTTAGATGATCAACTATTAATACTGAGTTCTTTGCAGGGGAATTCTCAGTGAGGCTACAAATACAGACCAAAACCAACCAACCAACCAACAACAACAAAAACGCCAAACCAAAAAACCACAACCAAAAAGTCTCAAAGCATGCATCATAGAATAAATGGAGTCAGACTATTGTCAAGTGATGGTTAATAACTGACAGAGTAATGCATTTGTATGTGAAGTTTTTGGAGCTCCAGAAGGCCCAAACCAGTAATGACACCAAGCCCTGTAATGGATCACTAGAAAAAAATGTGCCAGCTGATTTTCCAAGCAATACAATTGTATTGAGCTCAGCAACAAAACAAGAGGAGAGAGATTTTGGGGGGAACTAAAAATGGAATCCCTATAATTTCTTATACTTGATACTGAGTCATTTTATAGCTGTAAACACTAACACATCTGCACAGAAACCTAGCACCTAGCCTGGACAAGATTTGCTGCAGTACAGTGAGCCAGCTCTTCTACTCTCATTCAAACTCAGTCAACATAAAGACAATGCCTATGCTGCCCACTCGTGGAGTGTATATCCATAATCCTTGTCAAACAGGTTTGGGAGATGAACAAATACATAGATCATCATAAGGTCAAAACATTACACATTTGGATAAATAGCTCCATACATACACATACTCGTTTTCTCCACCAAATGCTACATTTCTGCCTTTGCCAGCAGAACTGGCACAATTGCCAAAGTGAATAAAAAGAGACACAGAGTTCCTAGATCTCTATTCATCTCCAGAGGCCCCTTCCAAGCCTCACAATTCTGTGATATTCCATAAAGTTGCTCTAACTTACATCATAAGAAAACAAAAGTAATAAAAAGGATGTTTAAGTCTCCTGTTCCCTACTTCTTCCTATTTCTCATCAAACAACTGGGGGAGGGGGAAACTAGCAGAGAATCTACAATATTTTCTGTTTGATGCATAGATTTATTAACAAATGTCTTTTCTCAGCAGCTCAAATCTGAAAGGTCCTGTCATCATCAGTTTCCCAGATACTGTTATTTCTGTAATGACTGAATGAATGTCTTAAGAAAATGTAACTGTCCATAGGTTTTCTTCTTTCCATTTTTTTTTATGCCAGCAGAGCATACAATACTAGATTTGAATCTTAGAGGTATGGAGTTATAAGCTGCTTCTAGAGAAAGAGTCCTTCTGTTGTCTCACTTTGATTTCTTTGCTAATTCTTTCAAATGAGTGCTGACAGTAACTTAAGGACCATAAATGTGTCTGGTTTAGTGCAAGGTAAAGATTTACAGTATCTTATCTATATTACAAAAATATCACTGAGTAGACACCCAGAACTGAATATTCAAATTCAGCGAGCTACTGGAAAAATAAGAGGGAAATTAAGAGAAGAGTGTATCTATCTCCCTTTCACTTCTTTTGTACTTCTGAATCTTAAACCTAGTTATCATAATCAATCATACTAATACAATTTCACAAATACTGACAACATTATTTGTCATTTATATTTCTGGCAATGTCATCTGTCAGCAGGGATGACTTTTAAAGCAAAAATATCTTTTGGCATCAGTCATTGTGTCCCAAAGATCAGAAGAGCATTATAAAGCTGCTTTACTTCAATGAAATTCAGTGGTACCCAGAGCTCATATTTCTTCATTAAACAATGTCTGTAAATCCTAAATACTAATTGCACAAGATTATGTCAAAGGATATTTAAAAAGGCAAAACCAGTGCAGTGGTTTTTAATCCAGGCAGCACACTAAGTCACAACAACATGTCCAGACAGCAGGCTCTACCAGATGCAGTCAGTAACGACATCTTCAAAAAGCAAGTGCCTTATGGTTTAACAAGCATGTGCCTACTTTGGAGAACTCCATCTTTTCCCATCCCTCTAAACCCACACACATTTCTAAGTCTTTTCACAAAATGGCAAAACCATTTCTCTACATAGCTGGTTTTATTGAGCAGTGGAGCAAATTGTGTAGTGATCAAATTATCTTGTCCAGTAAAAACAGAAAGCGTGACTAGGAATTTAGCAGCAGTATCAAAACTAACCTTACCAGCTCAGAGTTCCTACCTCAGACAGGGTTGAACAAGTCCATGACAGAGACCATGTATGGTTCCAGAATCATGTTACATTACTGGAAACAAAAATTCCATTTAGAATAAAATGAAAGTCATTACTCTTAGCACCACAATAGAACTGCAGCATAGATAATATTAATGAAGATCAATCCAGAGAAGGATTCTGCATCTTCTTCTGAAGATAGAAAAAATAGATTTCATATCTTCTGTGCTATGCACCTATGTTATAATTCTCTCTTATTCGAGAGTGGAAAACAATAGCATTCTTATCTGGTAACATTTTCAATATATATATATTAGATAGCTAGGATAAAACAACAAAGTTTCTATCTGGGCTTCTCTGAGGCTTGGAAATGTTTAAACACTGGGCTCTGATTCTTAAGTGGAAAATGAAAAATAATACAGATTTTTCCTGGACAGAGAAACCACAGCGAAAATTATGCAGCTGCATTTGTGTACTTCCATACCTGCAATTAAAACAGATTTATTTTGGAACAGTTGTAGAATATTTGAAATGCATAAAAGCAAGTCATTTTATACTATGATCTTGAAAGCCAAAACCATATAGCTAACACCCTTTATTCTGAACTGCCATTTGTTTTCTGCTCCCTTGACAATACAATCTCACTCTCTAAAAGTTGTAGAGAATTATCAAAGAATACTACACTAAAATTATGTATTTTTTGCTACAAGTGCTTCTGGCAGATAGGTGAGCACATGGTGCTTGCAGTATCTTCTTACATTAAGACAAGGATGTTTTGTTTCCACTAAGTGAGAAAGACTTACGTAAAACTGTACCATCCCGCACAAGTGAGCCTGCAACAGGAAAGGAACTCTCAGAAAGAAAGTTTGGAGAAGTTATCCTCGTTCATTTCCAAAAATAAAACTTTCTGTTACTGCTTTGAGAACTCTCCTTGTTGCAGGTGTTGTAGGTATGTGTGTCAGTGACACTAGATAATGGTCCGTGGTGGAACACACAGAAATAGAAAAGTACTGTTTGTCTGTGGTAGCTCCTCCCCAGAAGGTCCCACTTTGGCTCAGCCCTGGAAAACTCCTGACCCTTGGAGACCTTTCTAGATATAGCTGACCACTTCCTCTGATGTAGGCTGGCCCCCTATGTCAGAATGAGTGTGCATTTTTCCTAGTACAAAAGCCCAAGCCTCAGGCAATGCGAGGAGGCAGAACCTCATACCACCCAGGTCAGTGTTACCTCGGCAGGGATGCCTGCTAAGGTTGAAGCCTGCCACCTTGCACTGTGATGATGTTTCTCGGAGCTGGTTTCCTGATTGTCATTACATGGTCCTTGGGGTCGGTAAGGTAACCAAACATCAGAGATATCCTTTACTGTATCTTTTGTCACCTCTATATTTTCCCTGTATTAATAAACTAGTTATGATTCTTTATTGTGTTGTGTTTCTCTCAGCCTGGAATTCTCGAACTCTGGAACAGTATGCTAGACTACAGAGCATCATGGTGTTTGCAGAAACACTTGACAGTCAGCAACAGCTCAGGCTTACTTGATAGTTGTGTTCTGGGATTTCCATCATGTTTTTTTCCACTTCTGTAGAAACAGAGAATTTATACAATTAATTCACAAGAAATTATACCATCCATTATAAAGGGTAACAAAAGCTGAATGCAGCCCCAGTCACTCCTATCTGCTAAAACTCACGTAGATAATAACATGAATATGCTTGAGGTGTCTGAAACAGGCTGTAATGCTTCAAAAAACCTTCCCAGTCCTTCAGACTGTACATGAGGGAAATACACACAGAAAGCAAAACTCAACATACTGATGAGGTTTCCTGACCCAATCTGGGCAATGTGCCTAGAAATTTTCTCCAACTACGTTATCACAACTGTTCGAAGGCCAAGGTAGAAACTTGGGAAAGGAATTCTTTGACAATCTCCCCTAGGAAACAGGGCAGAAATTATGTGGTATTAAAACTGCACATCAGTACATGAACCAGCATAACAAGCATATTTATGAGCAGATCGCTGTTCCATGCTGGACTCTGGCAAAGCCTCAAAAGCCTGCTGGGCATTCTGTAAGGCAGCACGGTCACTGTTGTGGGGCCTTACTGGCCTTGCCTTATAACTTGTGCAGTCAGACATGGTATAGCTTTTAAAATGCAAGTCTGCATTCACCTCCCACACAACAGTTACCAAGCGTGACCATTGGATCTAACTATATAGCATGGTAGGGAGCTATAAGGACGGCAGCCCAGCTACTGGTCTTTAAATTCTTGTCACACCACCATTCCCAGCAGAATTTCAGAACGAGCTAATCACAACAGTTCTTGGGTTTAATCTGTCTTGTCTCTACCTTAGATCCATTTTTTTTACTCTATTTTTACTACATTGTAATGAAATGGCCTTCCCGCCTTTTTAGTTTTTGCTCTTTTTATCTCTTCTGAAGACTAAAATTTCTTGCCCCTTCAACAGATTTTGCTTTTTTGCACTTTTAGTTTTGTTTCCCCCCTCATTTGTTCTCTGTGATCAACCATGTCAGTATCTTGCTCTTTACTTTCAATTTCTAGCCCATTTGTGATGGACAAGTCATCTTGGCACAGTATTCTGTACTTTGTCTTACAAAGGGGAACCCCTGCACAATTGAAAAGAATTCTGAAGATTTGGAAAGGATCATGTGACATCAAGATAAAACATGAAGTGAATCTGTTGGGAAGATACTGGCTTCATACTGGAGTAATACACAGAACCCACAAGCCTTTGCTTTGCCCTTGTCTCCCTTTAAGTGGAAAGTGCTGTCTTCTAAAACCAGAAACTAACCTACAGTTAAGGAATTCTAGCTCAGACAAGACTTCAGATCTGTCTAAGATTGCTAGACCTTCAGAGGTCTGCCACATTTAGCTTTCACTGCAACTCAGAAAAAGCAGCATAAACAACACAAAGTACCAGAAAAAAAACAGATAGACATGCAGTTTTCTGGGATTTATTTCAGTGAAGGGTAAGAAACAAACTGCGTAAGTGATACTATGACAGCTGGGAGTGGGGAATAAAAAAATCAAAATAAACAGCAGAAGAAGGAAGTTTGCTCTGAAATCTTTAGGAATTCAGCACTGATAGCTACAGAAAGACAAACACAAGACTCAGAATGGTATAGGGTGAGTGCATTATATCCCGTTCTTCTGAAAATGATGTCGCATTCCACTCAGAATTCTTCCCTCTTCCTGAATAAAGAACACACTGTACCTAAAAAAACCAACCTTCAAGATTATTAGGTACTCCCAGTTTTTTTTTGCCTTTTCAGTTGTTTGTAAGTGCTTGAAAAATGTTACGCAAAGAACTGAAATAGGGATATTTCACTAACTACTTCTTAGGGTTTTTTTTTTTTTAGAAAGCATCTTCTTAAATTAGTTCCAAGTGTTGTTCTAGTTATCTGTGAGCTTTCTTTTTGTTTATTTTATCCCTGAAGGTCTTTATCTCAACAACACTGTATACAGCTTGTAAGGGAAATCAGTTGAGGAACTACAGGAAACCTGATTTCCTTATCTGCATTAAATTTACTTACCAGCAAATCTTTTTTATTCTTTTTGTTCCAACTAGAAAGATGAAGCTGGAATCTGGCTCATTCTCCCTCAGTGCATCTTCTAGCCACTGTCTGAAATACAAAAAAGTAATGAGGGAATCAGTCAGAGGGACTGAGGAATACAGGAGAAAGTGACTGATAATAAGGTCACAAGAAAAGTGAGAGGATGAACTTATGTGAGAGGATCAAAGGCCTTTTTTTCTAGGCAGAAATAGACTAGGAGCTATCCCAACTCCTTTGAATACCTGCCTTCCATTAATGAAAAGTTCAAACATGCCCACCACAGAGTGCAAATTCAACAATGATTTCAGCACTCAGAGAGGGTATTTATCAGTATAGTGGAGAGGGAAAACTTTGGTTTAGATAAGGAACAAAAAGAACAAGAAGCAGAGGAAAAGATATGAACAACATAGCACATTAGATACAAACAGGAATAAAGAAGAGTGAAATAATCTATTCAGCGTTATAAAACAGCTCCCTGTGAAGGCTGCATGATTCTTGTCTTCTAAGCTTTTATATTTCTGTTACTCTGGCAATCAAGTTCCTCTTGAGTCATCCAACACAAATCAAAGAGGGAAGAGAGTATATGCGTGTGTGGGAAATCAGGTTCACAGGCTTCAATTATTTTCAGCCAAGCAGAGACACTAATATATATATTATTTTACAAAGTCATATGCAAATGAGCTAAGTACAACAGCAGTAGTCTAAGAAAATAGTTACATATTCAAATCAGACAGAGTACAAGTTGTAAAGAAATACGTACCTGCCTTGCAGTCACAACAGTATGTTAGAAAGATATAGGCTCTGAGCTGGTGACAGCAATATGGATCATAGAGCCAATTTGGTGTTTGCAGCCTGCACTAAAAGCAGGACAAGTTTACTTAAAACAATTATTGTGTAAGCAAACCATTACAAGTGCCTGAACCAGTAAGTTCAGCTAGACCTACATATACTTTGAGGTTTTAATTTTCTCTCCTCTTTTTGGCAGCCGATCTCCCAAAAGAATCACTACAGAAACTAGAGAAAGAAAATTCTGGGATAGCAGTTTATCTAAAGACAGACTCTTGAGACATTATGCATCTGATGTATCTATCTATCTCATCCATTTCACTATTTACCTTATTCTCCACTGACCATAAAGGAAGTCAAGGGTAAGTAGTTTAAATTTATGCTCTGCATTTTCTCTACAAAGATCCCATGCTATGCAAAACCAAACAAGTGACTGTCATTCTTCATTTCTTACTTCAGTAGAAAATACACTCATGATCCAAGCTAGTTCTTAGCAACTACAGACTATCCAAGGTGTTTAAACCTGCTGCAAAAGCTCTAAAGCCTAAGCCAAAATATAGAAACTTATTTGACGTGATCCAAAGTCTGGATATCAGCCAGATCAAACACTGTTATTATAAATTCAATAAAAGACAAGAACAGAGAAAAAATAAGTTAGAAAGTGTATCAGAATTCTTTCCAACTCATTGTGTTAAACAGAGAGGATGCTTACATATAGGGTGCAAGTGCAGATTCAACACAGAGTAGGTGGAAGACTACTCATTTGCTCCTTCCTCTTCCTTCTCTAGTACCCAGTGAGACTGCATTCATCAGTCTTCCACCTTATTTAGTCTTTGCCTGCAGACTATAGTGCTATTGTTCCTTTTATCTTTTATTTTATAACGGGACCACTTAATTTCTGCAGGAATTAATCTCTTACCAAAGGGAATGCCAGAAGTATTCTATATTCTATCTTCAGCAATAATCTTACCCAAACCCAAATTCTTTTCACCTAGACAGAAGTGAAATTTTTATAACTGACCATCAGAACATTCAGAGCCTGCAGGTCCAACGACATATCAATTCACAGACTTTTTAGTCCCTTCTCTCCAATAAAGGACCGTCCATTCCACCACACTGTGTCTACAGGCACCCTCCCAAGGAGCACATACGCATATATGTTTCTGTATAAATTACAACCTCCTGTCACAGCCAGGATCAAAGTAATATTGTTCTCACCCACTGCTCCTCAGTAGTAAACAGATGCAACACACTTGAACTTCTCCTGACCTGCTGTGTCCCATCTGTGCAATGAAGGGAAAAAAAAGAAATTTCAGGTTAATGAAACCCAGTGTAAGCTGAGTAAACATGCAGCAGACTGGTACAGGCTGGAGAAGAATGTGGTACCAGAGAACTGCTACCATCTGGAACACGTTATTCATTAACTACTGATAAAAATACAGTAAAGCTCTATTATTTAATGAAGACATTTGAACTCTAGTTTTACCTCTTTTTTTATATATGTATTTGTCACTTTAGAGATAGAGTTCAAATATTAGTATTTGTATTCTGCATGGTAATACCCTTTTCTTAAAAACTTTTTCCTCATCTATGTAATTTGTATGTATTTCTAGGGCAATCTGATTTTGAGAATTTTCTGTGCTAATACCACCTAGATCATATATTAGCTCATAGAATCTTAGAATCTTGCATTTGCTAGATATGACATCTGTCCATATGCTACAAATTAGAGACCTGTAATTCAGTCCACCAGGTACTAATGACACCCTTAAAGAAAATAAAGAGCGTGCTTCTATTGATGAATATGATATGCAGTCCTCTCAGCTACTGATGGCACTACAGAAGCTTGGGATTTTGTTACAGACTAGTGCTGCCAGTCATGGACACTTGCAAATTTATCTTGTATAGAGATCTCTCAGCAAGAGGGGGCACTAGTGCTTATGATATGGAAATGTTCTACCCAGCCACTGAAGATTCTGCAGATCACACAACCTGACATTTAATAGCTCATAAACCTTATTCCTTCAGCTTGCAAAATCAGTCTAGATCTTTAGAGGGACTCAAGTTCCAAAAGGATAGTGCCTGCTAGAATTTTCAAAAACACAGTGACGCTGAAATCAGCTGGAAATGATTTCATAGAATGGTTTGCATTGGAAGGGATCTTAAAGCTCACCTAGTTCCAACCCCCTGCCACAGGCAGGGTCATCTTCCAGTGGACCAGGTTGCTCCAAGCCCTGTCCAACCTGGATTTCTAAGTATGTTTCAATAAAACCCATTAGCATCTATCTACATTAATGATCTCAGAAAAATATGTGCTCCTAAGTAAACACATGCACTAAAATATTTCCTGCAAAGCATTTTATTTCTGCTCTAGGTCACAGTACAGCATAGATGATTCAGAAATGCCCTCTACAGAACATTACTGCTAGCTACTGGAAACAGCAAAGGACATCCTTCAGCAGAGCCAAGGCAGGTGAGAGAAGGACAGGATTCCCGCTAGTCTGATAAAGCTGAAAATCAAAGATTTTAAATCCGCATTCTAGTAAAAATCCAGTCTTTCTATGACTTGGGGAAAAATAATTAGTCCCTAAGAAAAAGATGCTGAAATCACTGAATAACTTACCATTCATTTCAATGACTGCAAGAATTAAATTCCCAGTAAAGTCAAGTTCAGTGCTCATTGTACCTACTAAACTCAAACGACAGAACGGTGTAACAGTGGACAAAGTCTGTGGCAAAAGCTTCCACTTTAGCTTCAAGGAACTTGAATAAAAAAGGCAGAACTATGCTGAAATGGTGCATGACATCCAAGATTTTAACTGACAAATGACACTTCATTTTTTACAGATAAGAAAATCAAGAGAGTAAATTTTTTTACTAAAACTGCAAGTAAAAAACAGGTACAGAACCTGGTTGTCAGATCACATTATTCTTTGTGCAATTATATTATTAATAAAAAAAAAAAATCTTCATTCCACTAGATCCTGCAGCAATTCAAGCTCTGCTGAGATTGTACTTTGTGCAATGCTTGACCATGCTGTGTTGACTTACATCCAGACAGCAGATGATATTCTAATTATTTCAAAACGTTCCATTTCAAAATCCACTCCATTGGTAGCCTTGTCGTCTCAGGCAAACTTATCTTCATAAAATCTGCAATTAAATCCAAGGATGAAATACTAGTTAACACCCAGCTACAAATAAGAGCAAAACTAACACTCTCTCGGGTAAATTATGAAGAAAAGAATTAACTAACTGTGGATTTGCTAAATATTGCAGAAGCATATGACAACAAGAAACTGGTTTTAAAAAAGGAGATACTGGATAACAAACTAGAAAGCATACACGTCTAGTAAATAATTACTCAAATGATTAATCAATGAAATTTAAAACTTACTATATCTATGTAAAAACATGGAAGAAATAATAATAACAAAACACAAACATAGACAGAAAGTTGTCATGATGATTATAACATACAGAAATTCAGTTATCTGTTCACTGGACTTAAATACAAAAACAGTAAGAGCTGGTTTAAACATCCAGTAAAGAATCAAATGACTATTCTTCAAAGCATTCTGAATTTTATCTGTCTTATTTCATAAACTACAGAAAAACTCAAGCTTCCTCTACAGTCTTGCAGGCGTAGAAATGAGTTCAGGCACACACACAACGACTTAAAAATATTCTGGTGAACCACCGTATAAGTAAGGAGAAAACATGAAGCCAAGATTTAGAAACTGGGAAGATTCTTACTTCTTTCTTTTTGTACCTTCTAATCGTTTAGCCTTTAGTCTGGATTTCTTAAGAAGACACTGTACCATATTTGACTGGATAAAAATAATTCAAAATATAGCATATTTTGATTGAACTGCCAGAGCTTGGCTTTCTGTGTTGGCATATCAAGCCTGTCGCGTACCCTAGACTTTGTTTTGGTTTTTATTTAATAACAAAATCATGATTCAAAACAGAACCATGAGCCAGTACCCTGAATGGACAGGAATAGAAACATTAAAACATTTATTTGAGATAAAGCAGAATCAAACTATCTGCTGAGATACACTGTACCTGTGGATAAGGCTGGTTTTCCCAACATACATGTGGTCTCCTACCTATCCAGCCTATTACAAATATTTGAAAACATTACACATTTTTAGTAGCAATTTCAACATTGTCTCTCTAAAAATTCTGATTTCAATCCTTAAATTGCAAGCAATGAGCACATTTACCTGTGACTCCAATTTACCTAAATGACACTGTGTTGTAAAATTGGTTTTAAAGTGTAAGAAAAAAAAAGGTGATCACCAAAAAAGCCAATCCCTTCTGGAGCTGAAATAGTCAGTTTCTTAGTCTGCATATTTTTTCTTAAATATGATCAGTGGGACCTAAATTCTATTCTATTCAAATTGCTTTGACTGTAAGTATATACATTTATAAATAAGACCATAAAGTATCTACATCCTTTTCATTAAAATTAATCACTAATTTTTCATTTACTTTAATAGTACAATTCAAGTCCTAAGTGCAGAAACAAGAAATTGCTTATAATAAAATACCCAATGCAGAATTTGTCTCTGGGAAAAAAAACCCCACAAGGTTTGAGCCAATACATTTTCTGACTATGTGGAATAATATTAATCTGAAGTTGGCTTCATGCAAATAATCTGCTTTGCTCTGGGTCCTCCCACAGAATATAGCAGATGGGCTTTAGGTGACTCAGCTGCATTCTTAAAATTGAAGTGTAGTGTATCTTTTAAGAGATACAGGTGGCTAATGAATATATTTGTCAGCATAAACTTGGATTTGCATCTCCTGTGCACACAAGACAAAAATGGCTTGAGAGGTTTAATGTTCTTTTGTATAAAGGAATGGCTTTTTTAAACAAATCAATTAATTTACTGAATGCTATTTCTGGTTATATTTGGCTTCTAGGCGATACTGATAGATGATCTTGAGGTCCTTTCCAACCCTAACTATTCTATTCTATGATTCTATGATTCCAAGTTACCTATTCTAAATAGTCCAAATCTTGACTGGTAAGTTATATGACTAACATTGTGTGCCACTCAATATTAACTGGGTGGCCACAGGCTTAGAGCAACTGACATCTCTGCCTGATTAACTGTTACTGATGAAATACTGAATAAAATCAACAACCTTAAGGGAAAAGCAAAAGAGTAACTGATAGTTTAGAGGTGTGTGTTCCATTAATTCATACTAGGGAAAAAAGCTCCCTGGATTAGGCAATTTAACACACTGATGGAATATCAAGAGAGTCTTAAAATACATCCATTAGCTACTGAATTTATCAGACTACCTTTCCAAATGACAAAGGAATTGGGATAATGGAAAATTAAGATAATGGCTATTGCTGTCAAGCTTTACAATTACTGCACAAAATACTCAGTTGTCTGTCCCTCCTACCCTGGCTCCACCAAAAAAGTGACCGAATAATAACACCTAGAGAGCAATGACAGGCAAGTGATTCTATTTTATTCACAAAGCCAAAATGTAAAGCTTTGATACCAGGATAAATGAACTGGAGAGCTGGTTTACACTGCTTACAGAGAGGGAAATGCCTCAATTCACTAAAGTGTGTCTTGCTAGCAAAACTGTGCGGACATTGATAACAAATTTACATGACAGTGTAAACTATGACAGTGACTATGCTTCTAAAAAGCAATAAGCTCACTGATATCTCTCAGTGAGACATATTTTAGCCTTTCCCTCCCCTTCCCCTCCCCTTACTGAAGTGAATAAGAAGTTCCATTCAAAGACTGATATCATGACAAGTTTTGTAGTAATCAAAAATTCTAGATTTGAAAGAATAGCGAGTTAATTGTCAGTATTCATAGGAGCTCAACCTTACGGAAGATCCTGCACACTGGAACACAGAAGCATTTATCACTAAAATATACAGCTATTAATTTTAAATGAATAATGGTAATTTCTAACACAGCTAAGCTTTCTAGCCTTGCTTCAGCCATTAAATCAGTCTTAGTAACAGTTCTCGGAGAGAGATAATGTATTGAATTGTTACCCAGTGCTCTACTGACAAGCAGTCATGACCTCTGCATGGAAGTGCACTTCGAACTGCAAAGAGGCCTCAGGTGTGTATCATTGAAAATAGGAGAGAACAGGTGTTGGGATAAACCGTGTGACGGCTACTTTGCAAAAGTCCTGTCAGCAAGGAAAAAATAGATAAAAAGATTAATTCAAAGAGTTTGTTGAGTACAGGGATATCGTGGCATAAGAGAAGGGGTAACTTGGGTTACAAAGCAGTAAAGCCTTCTTCCCACAGCTATGTTTGTAAAACCTCCTCTGGGAGAATGCCACCAGCAAGTCATAGTAAAGTCTTTTAGATCCCTTACACATGTGAAGCAGTGTTTTTATTACTAGCTTTTAAATAGAGATTTGTTAAAAAATGAGGAAAACTTATATTTGCTTAAAATAACTATGATAGTTTTCCTGAAATTAAAAGCAAAATATGTGGCTGACATCAGGCATGGAAAAAAATTGCTAACTACCTTACAAGGATCGTTTGATCTGCTGTATGACTAAGGTTCCTATACAAAGAGAAAATTAAAATTGCCTCAATTCTTCAACCAAAACCTCCATATAGATCTAATTAGATTCTCTGCATATTTGATACCAGCTATGGTTCTTATTTCCCCTCGGCATAGGAACTCTTTAAGCATGTACTCAAGATAGGTATTATAACACTTTATCATTAGTATATCAGCACTGAATGGCAACATGAGGCCACATTCATCTTTAAAAGAAATCCTTAAACAATTCCTAATTTTAGCAGATGACAACTGTACATTAGATTAAAATACTATTAGCAGGAGGGAAACAATGTGGCAGGTGCTACACACTGTAACCAGAGGAATAAAGAATACTTACCTTAGGAAACCAGGAGAGTATTCTGTCCCTACTTACTGGGGGGACCAAATGCATTAGGTTGGACTTCATCCTCCAAATTCAAGTCAACGCTACCAGACAGGAAATACGTAAAGAGAAACAGTTTTCAGGAATTGCTTCAATACAGGGAAAACTTGATTTAAAAAATTAACAGTTTTCACAGATCTATAATCTTTTCTCATTGCAGTACAACTGGTTTGTGTTAAATAAAACCTGTTTCTTATGTAAAAGGGACCACTTCAGGGTGCATAGCTGTAGTAACAAACAGTGGGTTTCTGAAACTACAAGGCATCAACTGTAATTCCGTGGGAGAGCAGATAATTAATTCAACATAAGTGCTCACAGTTTAGCCCTCAAAGGATTTTGCAGAGTTTAATTTAAAAATCATGCTCATCATTACCTGAAATACATCTGCACAAAGGACATTAATAAATGTTAGGGATATCAGATTTCATTTGGTCAGAAGAAGGGAGGAAAGATGCAGCTGTCACTTTTCTCGGCACAGCATCGAACTTTCATCCAAGATCAGCTCAGAAAGAATGGAATCAGTAGATAGGCTAACTTGGAAAAAGCATAATGTTCATATGAAAATCACAAATGCATTCAGATAACTCACTTGAGATATATCAATTTGGTTATGCAATGATACCTCGTGGGTTGTTGGGGGAGGGGACCCTTAATAGCATACCAATTTCTTACTGGTATTCAAAAGAATGTTTCTAAGAAGATTCATCATGTGGCCAAGTATAAGGAAGGACTCACCGTGCAGCAGCTGATGCAGCAGGATTCCAGCCACACAAACAGCTCAGCCTGCTGCTGTGTGGCCATAGCAACAGGCTCTCAACAGTTCCCTTCCTTCCCTTCTTTTACAGATTGGGAAGGTGGGGTTGGAGTAATTTAACTGTATGTAGGGCCCTAGTTTTAAAAAGACAAACTGGTTTTAGTGGCCATATAGATTACTGTGATCAGAAACTGCTCCTTAATAAACCCAGTGGTACCTGAATTCTGTGTAAGACAATAGTTCTATTTTCTTCAAAGATAATTGTATATATGGATAGAAAGAGCAGGATTACCTCAGCAGACAAGAAACTAATGGAGTGGGGAACTGTTACAGTGCTAATATTAAGCATAGTAGCAATTATAAAGAAACTCCTGAGGGAGTTTCAGAATTTCAACTTTGTTTCATCTTAGCTTTAGCATCAGGAGAATCATGCCACTAATGAGACATTCTGAATTACATAGATGTCCTTCTAGTCAACAGTAATCTTGCTTTCTAATGTACTAAAGACAAGGAATAAGAAATCACACAGCTCTTTTGTATTGGCTAAGCATTGTTAACCAAATCATTAGTTTAGACAGCACTTAGTATGCTAGACTGTAATTTAAGATGCCAAAAGATTTTCCTATTTATTTAAATTACTTAAATTTCCAAATTTCAAGACAAAAGAAAGCTCTCACATTCTAATATTTGATAATGCTGGAACAGGCTTGGACCTCTTAACATTCAAGAGATAAGCCTCTCCCATTCCTGCAGCAGACTAAGAATGTTAAAAGGGCAAATCAACATGGACAAGCAATTTTAAACAATGATAAGTATACAACAAACCCCCTACAGCTGTGTTTTACAACACCACTAAGAATAATTTCAATAAAACTGCCAGTCAACTACTTAGAATTGATGTTTTATTCTCTTTTGTGAGGAATTGCTTTTAAATCACTTCAGACACCCATGTGATCTCAACCATACTGAAACACCCTATTCCTCCCAAGGAATCCAGATTTGCAGCTAACGGATTATTCACCAAAGAAGGTGACATCACAGTATTTATTTATCATCATATGCATAGTTCTGCTTATTGTGCTACTTGCGACTGTATAAAACTAGAGAGATCTAGGCCCTTTTTATGCTGTGCTCCTGCCCTTTGGCAAATTTGAATGATTTTACGGCAGTGTCTTAAAATAACAGTTCTGAAAACAAAACCTCTACCACTTGGTAAGAGTTTCAAACACTAACTTGCTTTCTCCATATTCTCCTAGTTCAACACATCCAAGACACATATAAATGCGTCATGTATCCATAGGCTGACTCACTTCCTGACTCCTAGAGCTCTGTCACAAACTAAGCTACAGAAGAAAAGTAAATAAAAGCAATTCAACAATCTTAGTAAATCCAAAGTATAGGTGGGACCAAGGCAACCAAACAGAAACATCTTCACTTACATTTAGTGTATTTAACACATAAACATATCCCAAATCGGGCACACCATTAGAGGGAAATCAATCATTTCAAGAGATCAATTATTTTAGAAATACAAAGCTGCTAAAAATACTGAGAATTATCAGTACTGAGATCCAGATTTTCTCTTCTTATAATGCTGAAGGTGATTCAGTCCGGAAGGGACTGGAATACAGTGTCTCCATGGCATCACAACACTCCTTACAATTTTGCAGGAACGGGAGCACCAGCTGATTCTGTAGTTAGCCAAAGGATTTGAGGAAGGCATTCAGTAGCTGTACATAAAATAAGTTAACATCATGACCACTAACCAAAATCACTATTCCAAGCTACGGTGAAGAACAAGACAGAACAACTCATGTCAAAAGGATGAGAGCAGAGTTAACACTGAAGAACTAGAGAGGTCCCCGATCTTCTCCTGCCCCTTCTACACTGAGAAATGTTCATGTTCCTCCTATAGAAACAGGGTGAAACTTTACAAATATATAGCTAGTGAAAGTCTAACCTAATTCAGGAAAATAACCTCTACTTTAAATAATCTCCTCTAAAATGTTGCAGAAAAAATGAATCCTCTCCACAAAATACTTTTTAAACTAATAGCTTTTCTTTTACGGATTTTTAAGATCAACAAACCATAATCTATTCCTGTGTTGCATTTTAATCCAACTGATCTGAATGACTCTGGCTTTGTAAAATCCAGTTTAAGAACTTCATTATAATTGTTACTCAAACATAATGGAAAACATCTCAATAATTTGCCTATTTATAGAGAACTAACCTTTTATAGCTGTTCAGAGTTGTTTTTTCCTCATGCCAGATCACATCTGACAATCCTGAGCACCCTTACCATGTAATGGCAACGTTACAGTATGTTCTCCCTGTGTACCAGCCTCAGACTATAGTTTTTACCAGAACCATACTGGAAAACATGGCCAAGTCTTGAAGACAGTTACATGAAACTACCTCATGGTAATGGAACCCCCCGCTACACATTCTAGCTATTACGGCGACAGGAGAAAACTCAGAAAGAAAACCTAGTCGAAAGCCACTGAGCTCCCTTCAACCTCTGCACCTTAAGGCACTTTCACCTGCTACACCTCTGCATTAACTCGACCACCATTTTGTTCAATCTGACTTTTTTTCAGCTGTGTACAACTGAGATTACTTTTAAAACGGCAGGTGAGAAGAGAGCCTCCCCTGCTAAAAGCAGAGCGGGGCCGTAAAACGGCCTCCACACTGCAATGCCCCCGCGGCGTGCCCCCTTTTCCTCAGCCGCTCTCCCCCATAAGGGGCCGCGCCCCAGCCTCGTCCCGCGCTCCAGCCCCACCACGCACAGCGCGCCCCGTCCCGCGCCAGCAGCGGCCCCGACTTCCAATTCACCAACTACGCCGCTGACGCTGCTCTCTCACAGCAGCTACCGTCAAACGCGGTATTTACGCTGTTGACGTAGGGCCGGACTCAGTACGCTTGGCTGCGTTATTCTTATTCACGGAGCGCGGTGCGTGGTAGCTAGTGCTTGTTGCTGTGGTAACTAGAGCACGCGGCCGCCGAAGGGCAGCAGGCGGGAGCTGCGGAGCTGGAAGCTGAAGGGGCTGAGGCGGTGACATGCTGGTGGGACAGGGCGCCTTTGACTATTTAGTGTATTTCTTTTGTTTTGAAGAGAGAAGTGCAGTTGTTCAGCAGTTGTTTGAACTTTGCAGTTGGGTGTCTCTTTGTTGTTTTGGCAGAGCAGTTCGCAGCGCTGGCGGTTGTATGTTTCTGTCCGCTGCGCCGTTTTCCTTACTGAGAGAAGGGGGAGGGCGGCCGTTACCGATTCTGTCAAAAGTTAACGAATTCTGAGGGCGGGTTTAAAAGAATGGGCTTTAAAAAAACAAAAACAAAAACAAAAACAAAAACAAACAACCCCTGACCTTTTGCTTGCTTTTGCTTTATTTTTCGAGCCCCTTGTCCGGTTCAGGACATTGAAATACTTCACTTTGATGCTTTGAAAAACATGCCCTCTCTCACCTTGCAATATTAAGCTTGCTTTCTCTCTCTCTTCCCCCTCCCCTCTTTTTTTACAGCGTTCCATACAGAATTAAACCAGAGAAGACAATTCAGCTGATGAACAGACATTAATGCTGATGACCATAAACCATTTAAACCATTTCCGCCTTTTTCATAGCTTCCTAACAATGAACATATGCTAAAGTAGCTCTTCTGGGATATAGGGTGCTGTTAAAAGTCAGTAGTACTCCTTTTGGTACGTTATCTGTCCAGTCACCACATACCATTTTGGAGTATTTTTAGGAAGAGGGAGAATCCTTCCCAGGAAAATTCAGGATGGCACATGCTCGTATATCGGCCAACCTCCCCCCTAGTATAGATCCTACAAAAGCTGCTATTGCATTTGGAAGGAGGGCCCTTCCTAAACTGAATGAGGAGTTGCAGTCTCCTGAGCTGCTGACTCAGCAGCGGGCACTGATGGCACTCTGTGATCTGGTCCATGACCCACAAAATGTCTACCAGGCACTAGAATTAGGTAAGTGATCCGTTAGCATAAGCTTTGACAGAGGGGAAAAGGGGAAAGCACTTTTGTGCACTGCTTTTCTCCTTGCACTATCTTTGATGACACAAAATGGCCATGAAGTTTTTCCTATTTTAATCTCTTTTAAAAAGGTAAAAAATATTATAATGCCATATGCATAACAATTATTTAAAGAATATCCTCACTTTAGGATTTATCAATGTCCCACTATAGGTTTTATCACACCCTAAATACGAAAGTAATGCAGAATCTTTTTTTTTCTTCTGTTTACACTGAATTTTATTTAAGTCTGAACTCAGGCTAATGATATATATCTATAAAAAAAGATTAATCAGTCCAAAGTTAGAAACACCACATTTCATTTGCCTGGAATCTTCTCCAATCCTGTTTTCCATTTTTCCATAAACCTTTCAGAAAAAAAAAACCCAGTGATCTTACAAAAACTACTAAATACATTTTATTTAGAAAGCGGAAAATAAAAAGCTTTTATTTATCCTAGAGAAAGAAAAAAAAGCAAAATCACCCTTTTTTTTTTTTCCCCTTCATTCGACATTTTTTACCACATATGACTCAGAAGAGTGGTACTTCACTGGATTTTTCATACTTGAGGTGCTCAAAATACTCATATCTCAGATCCCATAATAATAAGAGGCAAAAACCCCTTTGATAAACCTTTAAATTAATAATTAATAAAATAATACTTAAATAAACTTTACAAGTTCATTTGCAAAATCCATTAAATCCTGTTTTGTTATTCATTACTTCAGCAGTGGATAGCATGGCACATCCAGATACAACTTTACCAGAGACAGAAAATACCGGACCTTTTTATGCAGAACTCCTTCTCAGAACTCTCTTAGTGACTGTAGAATGAGTCTACAGCAAAAAACAACCCTGGAACTTCATGAGAATTTAATATACAAAAGAATATGACCAAATCTATTATACTCATCAGGATTATATCTGGCCACCACTATTTTCAGAGGGTTTTATCTGAGCATTTGGAAGAATCCCAAGTGTGGATTTTGGGGAAGAAAAAAAACCAAAACAAAACGACCCCCCCCCCCAAAAAAAAAAAAACCCACAGCTTATCTTTGTAATTTTTAGCAGTCTGTTGTTAGTATGTAACACTGCAGAAGCCTTCCAGTTTGCCACTGCTTTTGTCCCCATTTACTTAATATTTTTTTCCTCATAAAAGATACCAATAATCATGTTCAAAATGTATTGTTATTTATTGATCAACAGTAGCTGCTGAAGCAATGTGAGATTGTTGTTTGGGTTGTTTTCCTTTGGTCAGTGCTATGTATGTATTCACATGATCATTAATGGTTCACCCAGTTTCTTTCCACATGTGAAAAGCAATGCTGTGTGTTTATACATAGCACATGGTACACCTAAAGAAACCTTTAAAGAAATGTAGGCATCAATCCTGCAAACACATGCTCTTTGAAAAGCATATTCGTATTTCATTAATATCTCCACTTATTTTTAGAGTTATATTGCTTCATAAATATTTGTAAGATTAGAATTTAACTTGATACAGAAGTCAGCAGCTTGTTTGTAGCATAGCATTGTTGGCAGTAGGCCTTGACACTCCAGAGTTTGCTCCCAACTTGAGATAAAACAACAAGAGTTTCATTGTCAGAACAAGATGAAAAAAATCTGATTATTTGCACTTCAAACTGTGATATAAAAATTATTATTGCTATTTAAAATTAATGCTGAAGATAAGAAATGTTAAAATGAACTACTGTGTCTTCATAGGAGTTTTGAATAACCTGAAGAGTTTGCTGGTACATCAGGACAGTACTATCCGACAAAAAACAACAGAAATCCTCCATATAATGACAATGCATAATGTTGGCAGGTAGGTCTAATTCCAGAGTTTATTGAACGGTAAGGGAAATGATAATTTTCACAGTGTGAAATAAGAACAGAATTTCTAAGTTTTTACAAGATAGGTGCAATGTAAATAAGATTTAGCATTTCACAAATATATATGAGTTTTATTATACTTAGTTAAATCTTTTCGCCAATGTTGTTTGCAGGCATGGGCTGATACAAAATGGAGTGATTTCTGCCCTCGCTGAGCTCTTGGATGATCCAGTAGATATCTGTCGGAAGAACACGCATCTAGTTTTTGAATATATGTCAAAATTAACTGAAGGTAGGGATTTTTTTCTGCATTTAAGTATTCAAATAGGCAAAGCAAATACGTAAATTTACCTGATTCCCTATGCAGTATCTTCCAGATTAATTTTATTCACTTTTATTTGAAAAACATTTTAAAACAGTATCTTTTCTGTCTTTGCTTGTCTAAATTTTCTTTAGTTAGTTCGCTATGAAAATTTTTCTTTGGGCTCTGTCAGAAAACTTTAAAAAGTATGACTGCCATCTTTTTTATTGGTGGAGATAACTATATTTTCTAGAGTTATATTTAAAAATTGTGTAAAAATAGTGAGACTGCTTAGCCAAAATACAGAAAATGCTTTATATAGATAATAAATTAAATGCTCCATGTTAACACAATACATCTGTGAATAGTCCTGTGTATGTACTTGGGGGAGTGATCCTGCTAGATCTGTTAATTTTCTTAGGTCTTATGCAAGCTAAGGCTACCTGCTCAAGATACAGGTTGTGAGGACTGCAGGCTCGAATTCATATTTCAGAACCTGGCATCAAAAATTCACTTTTTCTTCTTCAAAATGATGATCAGCTGTTCATCATGGCACACTAATTTCACAGTACACAGGGTTTGTAGGAGGTTTTTCTGGTGTTAGAAAGTACGAATTTTCTGGAATGCCTAACCTGATGCTTGCAACCACTGGTATAGGAGGATGCAAATGAGCAAGTAAATGCACAGTCCATTGCACTGTGTATTCCACAGATTATGTATTTATGTGTCTTTGACCTTAGGCTCATAGGCACCTTTTCTTAAATGTACACTTTGACATTGCTTTCAAGTAGTGAACTAAAAAAACAATCTAACCCTTCCCAAAAGAAAAAAAAAAAAACAACACACACTTGTAGGTGATGCAAGGAACAATTAAGAAGCTTGCTTTATCCGATTATTTTATTCTAATATTGTTTGTCTTTATTATAATAATATAAAATTTTTAAATTATCTTGTTAAGGTATGAAATTAAAAATGTGATCAATTACAGCTAACTTTAGATGTTGAATTGAGCTAGCCATCCTACACTCCCCGCTTAGCGGGGGAAAAATCAGTATCTAAAGGCACAAAAAGTCTGACATGTAGGTGCTTAGGATGAGTTCTGCTCTGGTGATGTCCATCTATCTCTGGTGAGATAACCAGAAGAGTTAATTACATCAGAATTAGGCATCTAGCTTTTAAATGCTTCAGAATAATAGAGGAATCCAAGCTGAGAATTTGTCTTTGACTTGTCAGAAGAATAGGTTGTTGTACTGTTTTCATATTTTCTTTATTATGTGTATTTATAGTTTTCCAAACATTATGCACTAAGGGAATTTATGCTGGTTTGTTACTTTTATTTCCAGATTTTATTACTATAATTTCAATAGTTTTCTAATTTGAGCATTAGTCTTAAACTTTTCCAGTTTATGAAAATTATAATTTTAAAATTTAAAATTTCAATAGATAGAAATTATCAATTGAAAAGCTATACTATGTAAATTCATGGGGAATTATCTTGTCCGATAAATTCCTTGAGCTTAAAAAAAGAATTCAATGAATACTTAAAGCCTTGCTGAGTGAATATACATGAATTAAAAAAAATAAAAAGATGTATTCTTACAAGCATACAACCCTTTCTAAAGTTCTAAATAACTCAATCATTATGAAGTATGTAAATACAGTGGACTTAACAACTTTGTGACCATCACTATAGAAAACCAGTTAAGTTCTATAGCGATTTTACAGATTTTCAAATCAAATGAGGCCAGGACTTGGCTTACATATATTTTGACCTGACTGCCTTAAACAGTTCTGTCCCTTACCTGTGTAGGCAGATAGATACCATCCTGTGAACATGTGGATCACAACAGAAACTTATGGGAGAAGAAAACATAATAGAAGTAAATAAATGTTGCCAAATTTTTGCAGATGACTATTAACATGGAAACTGCCTTAGAGCTTGGTGGCTACTGTACCATTTTATATATGAATTTAATGTAAATTACAACTAATATTACATGTAAACACCTGCCTGCTTTTAGGTTCTATCTCATAAAACTCATAACATTTACTAAGTAGGTTGGAAATTTAGCTACATAATCAGAAAATATTCACTGCAGGATTAATAAAAGTTTGGGTTGAGGGGTTGAAGGAAACAATCTTTATGGAAACTATCCATGTGGCTCTGAGAGGACGTGAGAGCATTTTTTTTCCCCAATGTTTGCAGTTAGACACTTTCTAAAAAGTAGGAACTAAATCGAGGGTTATATAGAAAGCATTTTATTAGAACCATTTTTTCTACTTAGAGAATTACTGTAACAGTAAGCAATGCTAGCTGTTAGTGTGACAAAACATAAAGTATTGCATATTAAGAATTCTACATAAATCCAAATACATTGCCCAAACCAGAGGATATGTAATGGTACACCATACTGCCACGCAGGTCTACACTCATTGCTCCATCTTTGTCCCTTCAGGCATCTGAATATAGCCTCTTGGGTCAGGAGCCACTGATGGGAACTGTCACAACTGTAAAACCAGTATGGTGATAATCAGGAAGTGTGAGATTATACTATACAAGGAGAAAACAAGTTGCCTCCTGCAGTGGAAGGATTATCCAACAACTGCCAAGCTGAAGCTGAGAGCCAGCTGCAGCAGTTTCTCTCCTCAAAACCTTGCCTTTGAAGGCAAAGGATTCACAACAGCTCTGAAGTGAGCAGGAGCCTCTGCCAAACAAAAAGCAGCTTCCAAATCTTGTAACAGTCCCAGCTTAGCGAAAGTTACCTACACTTACAAGAAAAACTACAGTTCTCTGAGTGGTGGTTGCTTTTCAACAAGGCTTCTCTTGAGCTAAGACTGATACCAGTTTCTTCCTTTTACGTCTCCCACTTCAGGTACTGACGGCAGATAAGAATCAGATTTTTCAAATCAAACTAACACCAAGAATTGTTTCAGGGAATGGTTCTGGATTTTGCCTCCAAAAAGCAAAAAAGTGTAATTAGTAGTATGAAAAGAGAGCATTTAAATAATTGTAAAATTAGTTATTTGGTAAATTCTGTGCATCAGTGCCTTAATTGCAGTTTCCTTTTAAACTTAAGGAGAATTACTTTATTTGAAACCTGCTATTTATGTCTGTTTTGAGTAACTTTTTGCCCCTTCATTAATTCTCAGCATTTTGCCATGATCATGTGCTATATGCATGTAGGCCAACTTCTTCCCTATTTTTCCCTCCCTCTCTTCTATTTATAAGAAATAAAAACTGAATGTAGAGGAACTGTTTACATCTGTGAAGCAAGCAGAATTTATCTGATCCTATATTCAAATCTCCCAGAGAGCATGATGTGTCTAGCAGTCTCTTAATAGCTTGCTTGAGTCATACCTTTCTAGGTGGAATTCTCTTCCAAAATTTAATTTCTTCAGCTATGAAATCATGCCAAATTTGGCCATTTCCTCTGTCGATGCTTGTGCTATTAAAATCCTCCAAGACTTGTCCAGGATAGAAGTCCTTGACTAGTTTAAAACAGCCTTGCATAGCTTTCTTCAGACCAGATAGTTATACAATGTCCTTTTTGACAGTTTGGGGGGGGTGTGTGTGTGTGTGTGAAAACCTGCAATCCTCAGCCTGTCATGTATATGCAGTCTGTAAGATCAGTGGTGTAGAAGCTGAGGTAGCACGTTGTCTGCAAAAGCATCTCAGGGTAATTACTGTAGGAAAATAGAGTTTTTATGAGCAATGTATTTTTATTTAGATAAAAATATAACCTATATATAAAAACATACATGCCTGCATTTAAGAGTTAGAAGATAACGCCTTGAGCAGAATTGAGTTACCACAGAATGGACTCGCATACAGAATGATGCTTACAAGAAAAATAGGAACATGGTAAAACTGTTTTCTTTGCTGTGAGACAATTTGGGGAATTACTAGGGAGAACAGCAAATATTTTTCAATAGGTAGTAAGAGTCACAAGGCCTGACATATTTCATTTGACATGTTACAGATACAGAAATAGTCTCTGCCTGGTAATTCAGACTTCCTCAGCTAGCCAAGAAACTGTCTTCCTCTCTGCATTTACTTCTTTACCTCACATCCAGATGATAAGATAGGGTGTACCTTGTATCAGCTTGATGAAGTCAGCAATAATGCACTATTCCCCAGCTAAATTTCTGATGTTTTCTAGAGCTGAGGTAATTTACAGGGTCAAGAACACAGTATGTTCCACACTAGACAAAAAGGAACGTAAGATGTACATGTATTTGGCATGAAACTTTTGTTAGCTGGGATGTGGTCAGTGACTCCAGTTAGCTCTATACCAGGCCACCTGGTATTTCTCCAAACAGGAGTAATTTAGGAAAATGTGGTTATTTTAATCAAATCCATTTGCAGACCATAATTTAAGGATGTATACCAGTATCTTTCAGGAACAGTGGGATCATTAAAAACTTTTGGTTGGGAAAATCCACAAAGACTGGGAGAACACCAAGGAGTAGTATTTCCAGAAGGAACAAAAACTTACTGGCAAGAATTAACAACAGAAGAACAGTAAAAATAAAATGGATATATATGAGGATAGAAGAGAGAGAAGAACCAGCAGTGGGGGAAAACTTCAGAACATTAGAAAAACTAATAGCAAAACTTGACACACAGTACTTAATATAAGCGAAAGGGTGCTATGCAATGATAAATGGCAGTAGCAGCAGCAAAAATAGTTCTAGGAAAAGAATATTTCACTAGGATATGCTTAATACTGGAAAAGTTTAATAATTCTTACCCATTATCTAGCCTGTCTTTTATGGGTACTTAATCCTTTTAGACAAAGATGGAGGTAGACTGGATGGGGCAATGGATTTTTAAGCTTGACGGAACCTCTGTTTGGGAAGAGTCCAAGAGATATTCCTCATACTTTACTGACCCAAAGTGTGTCCACTAGTCCACCCTTGGAAAATCATAACCAATCAGATCTGTGTATAAGGACTGTTTAAGGATACTTTATTCCCTTTGAAATTTGTTTTGCTGTATGGAGTGCGAATGATGAAAGGACAGATGGCATTCTTACTGCAGCAGATGGAACATCTCTTCTGTGAATGTCATTGTTGCCCAGGTGAAGTGAAATCCCAGCTGTATTAATGCAGCTCTTTCGGGTAGCAGTGCATTGCATCACCGATAAACCTGAGAACTGAGAAAATAGATGCAAATTTAATTGCATGATTTATCCAGACATATGACTAAGAGTCAAGTGATTTCATTTCAGCACCTGTCTTTGGCCTAGCCTTTTTTAGTTTTAACCTTCCTGTGCCTCAGTTTTCTTACACAATCAGAAAACAGGGTTATTTTACTTTTAACATCTTGAATTCCTTCAGATAGAAAAGAAAGTATGAGCTCCTCAGAATACCAAGATCAAAAATATCACAGGAATTAGTTGGTTAGAGAGTTTATAGGAAGGAATTGCTAGTCAGAGAATATGATTATGTGATTTATTTAATTATTTATGGCTTTATTACTCCCCATAACAGTGCTATCCTCAAGCCAAGTAGGAACACATGACATAGCTTCAAATTCTTTTCTTCTACCCAAGATAGCTTCATTCAATGAGCAGTGTGACTCCTTTTCTTTGGCCCTTTGTTAAAATACCCTAGTTTCTCTGCTTCTACTGCAGGTTCCTTGTAATACTTAATGACCTTCTTAGTTGAATAAAGAATTATTTTTTCCTATAAAATGGTTTTTACCCTCCTCATGATTGACTACACTTTTGGTTTTAATTTTCCTATCAAGCTTTCTCACCTTGAAACTATGCTGCAATGAACAGCAGTGTTTTCTTGTCACTTCTCTCACTAGTCTGAAATGGTCACAGTACCACAAAAGGCAGAGGTGAAGGAGGCAATACATTTAATAATCCACTCATTGGGAAAGGACGCCCTGACTCATTGTATACCTTTTTTACAATTCAACTGGCTCATAATAGGATATTACACTATAGAAAGCAATTTAGATAGAAATACCGTGCAAATTCTCAAGTAAGAGAGAGCATTTTAATGGTAAACAAAAGTTTAGAGGATCCTGTATTAGCTATATGGACAGTACTGGCAATTACCATGAATAGCTTTTAATAAACTCACCAAGTCAAGCAGCACAACTGCAAATATCACAAATAGGCAACAATATCTTCTCCTTAGAAGCAAAACCTAAATACTCCCTACTAGGCACAACAAATCTTTTATCCCTTCAAGGTGCAGCCTCATTGGCTCTCCTGACTCTATTCAGGTGTAACAGTTGACAGGGAATGCTTAAAGGGCCCCTGTCTTCAGTACAGGGATAAAATATCTTGTTCAAAATTAGACAGATTTCTCCCCTGCTATTAATTATGTCTACACCGAAGAGTTTTGAAAGTCTTAACTCATTACATGAGCCTCAGAGAATATTTTGGTTGAAATAGCAAGGTTGAAAATTATTACTGCGTAAACCACTGCTTTCAAGAGTACTGCAGTTCTCTTGGCAGTCCCACCCAGCTCATCATTAGGTTAAGTCTGAAGGTCACTTAGAAAAATCCTAGCTTGAATTCAGATGTCCTCAAACAGGTCAAAAGAAGGATTCTTATGTGTAAGGTAAGAAAGATTAGGACTTTTTAATGGATTTTCTAGAAATGCTGAGAAGCGAACAAAGCAATGAAACTATCCAAGCACTATCAAATATTTTCAGCTGGTCTCAGAAATGATTAATGGGGTGAAGGGTTCTAAGTCAAACTCTGCTTAAACTTCAGGGATGTTATTTATCGAGCATCCTCTAAGAAGTGATTTTTACGAGTTTATGCTGTTTGTACATGAGTTGCCCCACTTCTTGATGTACATCCAAAATTTTAAAGATTTCAGCAAAAGGATTCTCTAGAACCTTGTTATACTCTGAATGGATGGATTTTTCACCAAAACAATGAAAAAACATCAGTAAGAATTATGCTGATAGATCACCTGATGATTTTAAAAAATACTGAGATTTTTCTCAGAGCCTAATTTTTCGCAGGCATGAGCCAGACAGATTTTTGTATTGATAATAATAACACTCATTCAGATTTTATGAAGATAATAAATGGGAACACACTCCCCTTTACTCTTACTGAGTTGCTCAGTTGTAATTGCTAAAGACTGAAGTATTGAAGTGTCTGAATGCTGATGAATAAACTGGGGAAGATGATCTGGAGCAAATACACAAAACTTCACAAGTATTATCCAGTTAAGTAACTGTCATAGCACTCATTAATAACCACACTAGAGACACATTCAGTATCATTTGAATTATTTATTTTTTTTAAGTGGACAATTTAAATGTTGATGTTATTTAACCATTTTGTTTGAAATTTCTTAGAGCCCTTGGCTGAGATTTCTTGCCCTAATCATAATACATAGGGGGAACAAAAGTAGGTTATTTTCCAGTGTGCATGTATGTCTGTGTCTCTGTGTATGTATGTGCTTTACAATTATCAAACATATATTTACACACCAACTTTACACTGAAGTCTTTAAGAAGTCTTTTCTATGGCAGGGGAAAGAATCAACTGACCAAATACTTAGGTCTATATGATCCATTTGAGATTTTCCAGTATAGTCCCACAGAGCTTCTTATGCATTCAAACTTTTGAAGGAATGTTAATCCATCCAGTAGTGTTTCTTTATGAGATGAAACCTGGAGCTGAGGAATGCATCTCTTCAGTTTCCTTAACTTCACTAAACTGTAAATAATTTAAATTATTAAATTGAAATACCAAGACATTTAGTTATTGTTCATATCGCTCATCTTTAACCTTCTAATAATACAGCACATTTTAAAAATAATTTTAAAAACCAAAAAAAAAAAAAAAAAGAAATAAAAGACTTTGGAGGCTATATACTACACAATCTCCATAGCTCCTGCTGCTTGGGAAATCTGTTACAGTATTACAATTCCCAGAATGCAGTTGGAGCAGTGGAACAGAATTGGCTGTTGGCAACTTTCACATTCAGCAATCCAGACACTACAACAATAATTTTAAAAATTGCCTTGTGATTTATTTTGTTTATATCTGTATTAAAAAAGGAACACTAACCTACTTAAATATAGTTTGGTTTTTGTGAAACACCACAAGATTTGGCAAAAAAAGATGTAAAAGAAGTTTGATGTATAAAACTCCTTAATAGTAGAAGAAACACTGACCTTAATTTGGCCTATTCATAGATTAATTTTATGTAGTTTTGCTGCATATTTGAAGCCTTCAAGTTCAGAACGAGCTGCTTGTCAGGCTGGAAATCACACAACAGTTGCACACCAACAATTCCTTTAACAGGCAAGGTGATAAACAGTAAAGCAAAGCAGAAATGTGTACGTAGTATGTGCTATGAGTCATGTGCACACATGATGTATAGGTATATACTGTTTGTGTGTACCACTATTGTGGGTGCATGCCCATTCTCTACGAATTTAAGTAGTATTTTGTTAAAACTCGCCTGTTCTGTAGCCTCTGCTTTGAACCAGCTTTTTCTCACAACAACCATTCTGCTCTATACCCTGCACGCAAGTTCATCTGTCACTCACCAGCTTTTTATCTTTGTGTCAGTAAACTTTTAGGACAACTGGATGAAGAATTATTTCTTACACACAACATGATAACACTCCCACTGTAGGAAACAGAATGAAACAAATGGAATAAAAGTGCAGTGACTATGGTGAAAAATTATCCACAGAGTTAGGCCTCGATCTCTTTCTTTGTTTTAGTTTGTTGTTTTGTTTTTTTTTTTTTTCGCTAGGTGGGGCGGAATTGTGCGGGGTTTTTGGAGAGCAGGCTTTCTCTCTCCAGAACATGTATTTGTGAAAAATGATGTAGCAGGTTAAGGGGGCATAAGAGGAACTGTGTACGTACATCAGATTTCCCCTTTTCTCTCCTTGGGCTACTAAGCATTGCCCCATTTATTTAAATGAGAAGTGGCAGTGGTTAGCCCCTTTTTTATCACTTCAGCAAAACAGATTAAGCCCAAGGATTCTTAGCAGAGGCCAATATATTTGAGATTGTTCTGAATGATGACATCTGTCACTGCATCAAAGACAAATTGTATGTTACTGGTATCAGTGGCACAGGTAAAGTGTGAGTAGATCTCCTTGGTCTCCTTGTTGCGATTTAAGTCCTCAAACTGGCGTTGGATGTAGACTGCTGCCTCTTCATAAGTGTTTTGGCCTTTGTATTCAGGAAAGCAGACTGTTAAAGGTATGCGTCGGATTTTTTCTGCCAGCAGATCTTTCTTATTCAAAAAAAGAATGAGGGAGGTGTTGATAAACCAATTGTTGTTGCAGATGGAATCAAAGAGACGCAAACTTTCTGCCATTCGACTCTGTAGGAGAGGAAACAACGGTGTCAATAACAGTGTTCCAGCATAACAGGAAAGCACACAAAATATGTCTGTCAATGAGCAAAACCTGTTTTTAGAGACATTTTTTGTTTCATTTGGTGATGGTCCATCTCACCTGACCATGAATTACAGGGACCTTAATTCATTTATTTTGATACACTACATTTCTTCACAGACATCCTTTTATCTTTTAAAATACTTGGCAACTACGGAGGAAAGATTAAAACTGAAGACTTAGAAACTATAGGTGTAACTTGAGGAAACATGGTTGTGTTCAAACTTAGGTTATCCCTATAAACACCTTCTTTAATAAAAGGAATGAGTAATTCCTAAGGATTTCACACTGCAGAAACATTCTGTTTAAAGTTTTTTAAAAAGAAGGAGCCACTAAGGTACAATGGTAACATTGCATCATTAGATGTGTAGTTTAGCACATCATACATACTCTGAATTTTTTCCTTGCCTTTCTTCTCCTCATTGTGTAATGGTGAGCTTGAAAGAATATACAAGAACCATGTTCTACTCACACTGGTGAGCAGACATAAATTTGTGTATTTATGGGGGAAAGTTCAGTTTAGTCAGACATGTTTAACATCTTTGTGTCTGCTACCCTGTAGGTAGACTCCATTGATGAACAATTTAGGATGACAAACACAGTTACATATTTGGAAATAACAATTCGATGCTGCTATAAACTGAAAGCAGAAAGGTCTGTTAGAAATCAATGGCTGTCTTGAATTGTCCTGATGTGCTGCTGCCGCAACACTCTCAGGGTGCAGCTGGAGCTGTCCATGGTACCCAGTGCTCTTGGCAGGCAGCTTTTATCATTTGGTTTATACTTATAAATAGGTGTCAACAGATGCAATGTTTGGAATAGAAAATATTCTAGATGATTAAAATAAATAGCAGTCATTCTTTGTGCAATTATAATGTGTATCAAATAATATATTCTTTCTACCTAAGACATGTGCCATAGCACACAGTGGCAGGGTTCTTGCAGTGCCAGCAGGTACAGCAAGTACTTCAGAAGTTTGCTTACTTTGGATAGTGAGTGTAAAACTATTATGACACTTCACTATGTTGTAACATTCCCACCTATACTTCTGCAATAATTGCAATAATTCTTCTAATGTTAACTTGTAATGAACTTGCTGTTTTGAATGCTATTAGCTACATTTCCCATATAGATCACTCTGCAGGTATTGCACTCCTTTGTATACACAATATTTTAGGTTTATAAAAACCTTATGCATACATCATGAGTCGCCACAGTGGTCCAGAGTAAAGGTACAAAAGGGATTTGGGATATTAAAAAAAAAAAAAAAAGAGTATATTTCACTTAGAAGATTATTTGCAAATATTCCATTTGTCTGGCTTCTGTTCAGAGGGAATGAAAGTAATCTAGAGTCTGGGTATTTTTGTTGATGTTTGACTGTGAGGGATTCTGGCCAGTTTTCCTGTTCGGAAAGCGGAGAGGATGAGTTTCACCTTCAATAGAAGTAACAGTATTTTGGGACTAATTCTCCTGAAATGTGTATCGGTTGTGTCTAGCGTATCTCCCTTTACGTCATTAGAGTCACTCCATATTTCAGTTGGAGAGATGAAGAAAGAAGAATAGAAAATGAAACTATCTTGTTATTAATTCAAAGGAAATTTGCAACAGTATTGATCATGATTATTATACTAAAAGAGTATCCTGAAAAAGTTACCCCTTAAAAATGCACAGTTGCTGAACTACTGGCAGTTTTCCTAAACTTTTCAAATTACTTCGTATGCTTTCGTCATTTTATTTGTGTCGCTATTCCTTTCCATTTGCTATGGACTGATTGACTCAGAATCACATCCTCTGTTCTCAGAGTTCCACAAAGGCATTGATTTAGTGATTTTAGTGACTAATTCTGTGTTTACAGATTAAAAACAAGACTATTGGCAGTTTCAAAAGCTGCAGGAGCACAGGGGCACACCATGATGGCTGGCACTGCCACAGCAGCAGTATATAGCCATGTTAAAATCTAAAGTAGAGCCTCTTAAGGCATACTGAAATATAAACAAATTGACTCAATACCTATATTTGGTTGTGATTTTTTTGTTTGTTTACTTCTTCCTTTGTAAAGGTGGGGTTGTCTAACACTTGAGCCTACTTTGTGTACAGACAGATTTATAGGTGTAAAAACGTGGCTTTAAAAATCTGTTTGAGGGTTTATATTTTAGTATCACCATGAAAATCCTGTCACAACATATAACCCACCCCAAAACATCATAGGTCTGCTTCCAAATAATCATCGTTTTCTTTCCTTCTCTGAATTTGTAGCTGATAATAAAACCACACAAGAAATTTTTAGTTCTGTTGAAATGCTTTTCCTATTAATTGTTAAAAAAAAATGGTTTAGAGCTAAATCTAGGGGTTTAGCCGATTCTCTGAACATTCATTCCAACAGGATATTGCATTTTAAGAGGTTTGTGTTTATTACTATATTTTGTAGTGAATCATAATAATGTCCCTCTACTACCAAATCCTCAGCTGGACTCTGTAGTTAAAGGACAAACTCAGAGAGTTAAAACCTTTCCATAAATTGTGAAATGCAATGACTGTGTACAAGAAGACCAACAGTTTTCAGTTATTGTAAACTTGGTTATCATGATGTAAAGAAAGAATTCGTAAACTGTGGCACCTGCCACCTAAGGAATTTCTTCTTCAACGTAATATTATTTTTATTATATTATTTGAATATCTGAAAGTTATACAAATCTTAACTAAACGAAATAGAATTTATTTTAGTTAAAATGCAAACAAGTTGATCAGGAATAATTTCCTACACAGATGCATGCTGTATTACACCAGTGCAAGACTATGGTTTTATGCCATAAATGCTTGATAAACCTTCGAAAATGAACCCCACAAATCCGTTTCATGACTTAACTATAATAGCAAAAGTGGAAAAACGCATCACTGAGCAATGAGGAAATAAATAATTCAGAAAGGAAAATCCAACTCTTAACTCTCAGTAGGATGTCATCCATATAGTTATTAAAACTTTAGGGAAACAGAAATAGGCAGCATCTATTTCATATGAAGAGCATATGAGAAAACTAACTGTAGTTGCTTCAAATTTTTTTTAACCTGTTAACATGGAGACATGAAACAGTGCTCAATATCACTTTCCACATGGAATTATATGACAAACGTATAAATCCAAACCCAAGAGAAAACAGTACACATGGCAAGACAAGGCCTGTATAAATTTTAAGTAGTGGCTTGTGATTTGCGCAGTGCATCAATCACATTTCAAACAGCAATGCGTGATGTGTCTCAGGTTTTTATAGCCAGATGACATCTTGATATAGCTGAAAATCTTAAATAAGAAGTGATATATCCACAGGTCTAAGATGAAGGCTGACATTGAAACTGATCCTAAAGATACATGATGTATCCACTCACGTAGTCCTATCCTAACGTAACAGGCTCATTCCTGGTTTTCTAAAACTCCTGTACATATTATAGGGAAAGTGAACTAGAGAGGGTTAAAGCTTATTATAATAATAAAAATGATAGAATAAATTATTGTACTACTCCTAAAGGAGTTACACAGATTTTCTATTAACATGAAGGAAAAGTAATGGTAGGAAAAGGCACTGTTCTTCTCTGCAGTGTCATTTCCAGTTCAGGAATCCTGAATGGAGAAGCTATCCAGGTGGTTAGAAAAAATGTGCTGCTGTAATTCCACAGTCATACACAAGCTGGGGTATAAGCAAGATAATGCCAATGCCTTATCCAGATGGCCTTGTTGGGAGCTAATTGCAAATTCTTCTCTGAGCATGAGAACAAGGAATTGGTTGCTTAAGGGAAAGAACATGCTAAGGAACAGATGGCTGCTTCTGTTCTTCCAATAATTTGCAAACATACAAACATCCCTGGTCATGCTCTGGAACAGCAGAGGTGTGCTTAGCAGGAAAAAGTTCCAGGACAATGAAGAGTTTAGAAGGAAGACCCTCTTAGTCAGTAAATAGAAAAATCACTTGGTAAGTGAAGCCAAATTGAATGTAGCATCTTCTCACAGCTTTCACATTAAGACTTTCTGGTCACAGTTGAGAGAGCTCTGAACTTACAAATTAAGAACTATGAAGAAAGAAACTATCACAAATAAGAGAATTAACTGCTATTTGTATTAAATACCAAAGTACTTTCTTTCCATCATTATTTGTCTTTCATCATTATTTTAAACCTGGTTGGCACTTGAGGATTGTGAAAGCATCAACTAAACTAAATAAAATTTATCTTACGTAAACCATAAACAAAGATGAATAAAATTAGTGCAGGAATGGTGTTTGCTTTCCAGAAAAGTTAGAATATCTTTAAATGTCAGCAAATCTTGGAAGAAGCAGTGGAAGCTGTTGCTATTTTCCTGTAGAGACTTTTCCTTATGATAGTGGCTGGCATTTAGATACGCTGGTAGCTATAAGCTATTTCACAAAACGCCATGAAGCTTTTCTTTCCATTTCAGATGTGTTATTTTGAGACCTCCAACTTAAGAACCTCTAAAGAAAGCAGGTGAAGTTAAAGTATTTGAAGAAGGGGTAAGGGGGCAAAGAGGTAGTTCAATCTGTTGGATGTAAACACTGGGCTTTCCTTAAGATTACTATACAAAAAAATAATTGAATTTGTCCCGCAATAATGACAGTCTACAAAATAAATCTAAGGAAATACCACTGCCCAAGACAGTCATTGTCAAAGCAATTCTGGAATTCACACCATGTTTGAATAAATATGTAATAAGAAGGCAGAGGAAAAGCAAAATAATTTTGCAGAAGAAAATATAGATGATGCAGAAAGCAAAGAATAGCTTGGGTAAATAGAAAGAGATACTTTTTTGTTTAAAAAAAGCCTAGATTGAGTGCCAGATGAAAGGTCCTTTCTGTCTAGCAGTTGGACAGTCCTGATTGAATGCTGGGTAAGAAAGACTTGATTCAAAAGGAAAAAGACTATTGCATAATTCATCTTCTGTTCAAAGAAAGAAGACTTCTACAAGAATGCACAGGACCAGATAGCTATGTGTCTAAATTGGGAAAAATGATGATAATTTCATGAGTTACAAAAAATTATTACTTTCATCTAAAATGAAAAAGAAACTTTTGGATAGAAGTAAATAGACAATCTAATTCACTCTACATATCTCTCAAATAAAAAAATTAAGAACCTCACTGAGGCAGGAATAAACCAGGATACAACACTCTTCCTGTGTTGTCCTGTATATACCTGTTTCCAGCTTTGGCTCCTCCCAGAGGGGACAGGATAACCAGGGGTTTGACTAGGTAAAATTGTTTTGCCTTTCTAAACTCTTTTCTTTCCAATCCTATGATCCCAAAGTTCTCCTGGAAAATGCTGCAAATTCTAAAATGTCAAAATTAGGGTGAAATACAAAGGCAAGTCCTTTTGTGGATTCATTAAGAAGTGTTCTTAAGTCACACAGCATCTTAACTTATTCTACAAGCAGACAAACTCATTATCCCATCACCAAGGTAACGTTCCAGTAGTCTAAAACCACTGCAGGAATTCCTGACAAGTTATGTGGTAAACAAAACAGGAAGGAGGTCAGGATAAACAGCTATGTCAATATAGCACCTGTCATAGGGATATGTACACGCATGTGAGAATGAAGACCTTGGGCCCACTGTTAGGAGAGGATCTGGTTCAAGACCATTTTAAAAACCTGAACATACACAAGTCCATGGGACCTGATGAAATCCATCCACGGGTCCTGAAGGAGCTGGCAAATGAAGATGCTAAGCCCCTGGCCATCATATCTGAAAAATCATGGCAGTCAGGTGAAGTTCCTGATGACTGGAAAATAACCCCCATTTTCAAGAAGGGGAATTACAGACCAGTCAGTCTCACCTCTGTACCTGGCAAAATCTTGGAGCAGATTCTCCTGCAAGGCATGCTAAGGCACATGAAAAACAACAAGGTGCTTGGTGACAGCCAGCATGGCTAAGGGGAAATCCTGCCTGACCAATTTGGTGGCCTTCTATGATGGGGCTACGGAACTGATGGACAGGGGTAAAGCAGTTGATGTCATCTACCTGGACTTGTGCAAAGCATTTGACACTGTCCTGCACAACATCCTTGTCTCTAAATTGGAGAGATGACATCCTTGTCTCTAAATTGGAGAGACATCAATTTGATTGATGGACCACTCGGTGGATAAAGAACTGGCTGGATGGCCGCATGCAGAGTTGTGGTCAATGGCTCAATGTCCAGCTGGAGACCAGTCATGAGTGGTGTCCCTCAGGGACCGGTGTTGGGACCGGTCCTGTTCAACGTCTTTGTCAGTGACATGGACAGTGGGATTGAGTGCGCCCTCAGCAAGTTTGCCGATGACACCAAGCTGTGTGGTCCGGTTGATATGCTGGAGGGAAGGGATGCCATCCAGAGGGACCTTGACACGCTTGTGAGATGGGCTGATGCCAACCTTATGAAGTTCAACCATGACAAGTGCAAGTTCCTACACCTGGGTCGGAGCAATCCCAGCCACAGATACAGGTTGGGCAGAGAAGAGATTCAGAGCAGCCCTGCAGAGAAGGACTTGGGGGTGTTGGTTGATGAGAAAATGAACACGAGCCGGCTTCAGTGTGCGCTCGCAGCCCAGAAAGCCAACCGTATCCTGGGCTGCATCAAAAGCAGCGTGACCAGCAGGTCGAAGGAGGTGATCCTGCCCCTCTGCTCTGCTCTTGTGAGACCTCACCTGGAGCACTGTGTGCAGTTCTGGTGTCCTCAGCATAAAAAGGACATGGAACTGTTGGAACAAGTCCAAAGGAGGGCCATGAGGATGATCAGGGGATTGGAGCACCTCCCGTATGAAGAGAGGCTGAGAAAGTTGGGGCTGTTCAGCCTGGAGAAGGGAAGGCTGTATGGAGACCTCATAGCAGCCTTCCAGTATCTGAAGGGGGCCTACAGGGATGCTGGGGAGGGATTCTTCATTAGGGACTGTAGTGACAGGACAAGGGGTAACGGGTTAAAACTTAAACAAGGGAAGTTTAGATTGGATATAAGGAAAAAATTCTTTAGTGTAAGGGTGGTGAGGCACTGGAATAGGTTGACCAGGGAGGCTGTGAATGCTCCATCCCTGGCAGTGTTCAAGGCCAGGTTGGATGAAGCCTTGTGTGGCATGGTTTAGTGTGAGGTGTCCCTGCCCATGGCAGGAGGGTTGGAACTAGATGATCTTGAGGTCCTTTCCAACCCTAACTACTCTATGATTTTATGTGTCATCTATTTCTTTCCTTCCTACCAAAATTCCTTTTACTGTCTTGCACATTTAAGAGGATGCAGAAAGGTGGAAAACTAACATAACATGTTATGTATATAGGTATACTTTATGCCACTGCAATAAAGGGAAATTGAAGGGGATGATAAAAGAAGGTTTTACAGTAGATGAACCTCTACTATGAAATGAACACATAGAAGGCTAAGAACCATTGATGTTATGAAGTGGAGCCTTGAAGAAATCTCACATGATTTTGGATAGGAAGATACCTATTTATATGGTGAGGGCAAAAAAAAGTTTGCTTCTAGTTTTTTTAAACAGATTCATCCTCAAATTAGGAGGAAAAATTATACTAGCAAACAAAATCTATAAACTACCAAATGAATTCTTCATTATTTTAAAGGTAATGTCCTGTAATATTTTCTACTTACAGTTTGTAGGTGAAAATGTAGAAGAGGTAGAGGAGGCAGTAGTCAATATTGATAGCTCTTTTTCAGAGAAGAAAGGGGAAATAAACCTGAGAAAGCAGTCCTGCAGCATACTGTGTCCCTTGATGATTTCCTGTGGAGTATTACTACTGTCTTCACAGCAAATTCTGCAGATAACTAAATCTGGCAGCATGAACGAGAATTACATGGGGACCTTTAGTCTTGGCTATTGTACAGGATGACAATGAAACCATTATGAATATTTTATCACATATGATCTCTGTAACTGGAAAATAATTGTAGTGTTACTAAGGCTTACTGTGGTCTAGACTACACAAAGCAGATTTAATTGGGACTATTACTTTAACGGAGTCCTGAACATTTGTCTTTGAAAACTGATTCCTGCAATTTTTTAGGTGTGCACTGAAACAGCAAGTCACGTCTGTAGGAGTATGTGATAAGTTAAGCATTGTTATGTATTAGATACATATGGGTGCCAGTGACAGACTGGGGTAAACCGCTCTTTAGTACTATCTATCAAAACTGTTTTATATTCCTAGATCAGGAACAATACAGATTTGTTAATCCTAGTGAGTATAGTCTGACACCAAGCTATGATTATACTAAGGAGAGTGCCTGAGCTAAGAAAGAAGTTTGATTAAATTTTCTGACAGCAGGATTAGATTTTGATCCCGGGGATTTCCAAGTAAAGGAACAGAACAACAGGTACTGCTGCTAGGACTTAAAAACTAAAGGGAACCTAAAGAAAGGATATATAGAAAACTCCTGGAAGTACAGAGGAAAAGGTTACTGGGTTCAAGGATCAGAAAGAGTATGGCATTCATCATTTAATAGCAATAATGGAAGATCCTGATAAAGGCTACTGGAGTATATCTGGCCAAGGTATTAAAGGCTGTTCCACTACAAGGAAGGAGGCAGAAACAGAAGTGGAGAAATACATGTAGATTGAGTTATTGCTTGTGAGTAGCTCTACATAGTTTCTAAGCAAACTGAGGTAAAAAAAATAAATATATTTAGAAGTTATAACATGTGCATGTGATCAGTGTCACTTCATATTTATATATATATTTATCACTTCTCATAGGAGAATTACAAGTCCAGAGAAAAGTTCTAGAAAAAGCTCTGTTCAGGAGAATAGAAATATGGAGCAGTCAGTACTGCTCCTGTGCCTGACAGAACAGCAACACAAGTCAACATTTCTGGGAATGAGTAATCGGGATAGATTGGCAAAAGAAATGCTACTACAGCTATGCATGCCAACGAAAGCTAAAGTGACAATGGGCCAACATATTTAAACCTCAAAATTACACAGATAGAGTCCATAGAGCATGTAAAAGTATACAACATACATAGTATCATAGAATATACCTCCTTTCACAGGTCTCCATTTAATCATTTAAGTGGGCAGGTAACTTGTTTTTCTCCTTCAAGGAAAGCTTGCTGGTTCAGGTGCTCAGCAAACAGCTGTTACCACTCTCCTTTTACCACCTCAAAGGTCAACAAAGCTTTATATTACATAAGTCTCCTGATGTTAAGAGTTAGGAGAGCTTGTACTGTGCTTCTCTGTGTATTATTTTTAGGGGCAAGCAGTTTTAAGAGGGCAAACCTGCCATAAAAAAAATATAAGAATAAATATTCAGTGTCTTCAATAGTGCCAGAAAACTAAGATTTCCAGAGCACAAATTAAGATAGTTCTTAATTTAGTTCTAAGAAACAAATTAACAGCACGTAATACCTATGCTTGCTCTTCTTTTAAGCATTGTACAATATTCCAAGCAAACTGCATATTTCTGGAGTTTAGAAAAAATCTAGTTTAAAAACGTTTTCTTGTTAAAACCCTATTAATTTAAAATTTCACCATTCTTGATATCCAGTTGCATGAACATCAATAATTAAAAATATCTGGGTGTTTTATCCTTAGATTGAGTTTTATATATAGTAATGCAGGCCAGGGACTTTATTTCTGATAATAATGGTTCATTTTATTTCAATGCTTTCTCACTGTTTCCAAGTGTGGTGGGTTTTTTGGTTTTATTTTCTTTCAGGCCTTTAGATTACTTGCTTAGCTTAAGGGAAAAGCAGCATTTGAAGCACACATCCAACATAGCTGAAATGTTGCTTAGCTACAAAAAAAAAAAATGTGGTCCAGGATTTAGCTGTCCTCATCTGAGACCTTTAAGCCTAATATCAGCCTTCTGTGTCTAGGCAATAAGTAACTTAATGCACTGACCTGCAAGGAGAGGCTGAGAGAACTGGGCTTGGTTGAGCTGAAGAGAAGGCTAAAGGGTGATCTAACAGCCTACAATTACTTGATGCATAGTTGCAAAGATGATGCTGCTAAACCCATCCAAGCAGTATCAGATTAAAGAGTTAGTGGCCATGAGCACTAATTGCAGCTTGGGATGTCCAGATTTGATGTCAGGAAACATTTTCACTAGAAGATGAGCATAGCACTGGGATAATTTGCCTAGAAATTTTGTGAAATCTTCATCCAGAAAGGTTTTTCTCATTCAACTGGACAAAACTGTAGCCAGCCTGATTTACTGTTGGCAATAGTCCAGACCTGCAGAGATCACATCCAGCCTCTTTCTGTAATTCCATGAATTGTAAAAACAGAGTTATAACTGAATACACACATGAGAAGTCAATTAAATGCATGCAGTTCTGAGCAAATCTCTAACTTTTCATCCTGAAGAGGCAAATTAAAGTATAAGGACTATCCTTTTGATGGAAAGAGTTACACTACACTCAATATCCTGTTGGTGAGACAGAAAGAAAAGGAAATAGTCAAAGAATGGAGCAGTGGCCTTTGTGGAATACCAATTTTGTACTGTTTTCTGCTCTTTCAAACTATTAAAATACTGCAGAAATCTGCATGAGAACTACATGAAAATATGCAAGCAAAAGAAAAGTGTTCATTCATTGTTGCAGACTGTTGGCTAACTGAGGTTTTGTATTGTTTACCTAACCCAAGCTCCAGCTGATAGATTATGTGTAAAGAAACAATTTTTCTTATTGCACCTTCTTTTCTAATACCTCAGGAGCGGGCGGGGAAAAGTGTTAACAGGGTCAGTATTGGTTCCTGTCACCCAGACAACTGTGTGCCTTAATTGCATATATAAGAGAATTTTTTATTTTTTTTAATGAAATAACTCCATTACTTTTTACCACTAGAATGCAGTAGCAAGTTTAATGATTTGGTGTAACAGAATAATGGCAGGGGGACAGACTGCAAAATCAAGTGCCTGCGAATGCCCTTTTCTCTGGATAAAGAACATTTGAAACCTAAAACATTGGACTGGACAAGAGTCCAACCTTATAAACTATTACAGAAAGAAAAGAGGACTTCTCAGTTAAGTAGGTTTTCATTTCAACACAGACAACCCCAGCTTTAAAACAGGACTTTCTGGATATTTATGAAAGCTCATACATATAACTGAGATGAGGGACTATTTCCAACAGTAGAATTAGAAAACATAAAGAACACCATCAGGAATTATCATAAGTACAGAATGACTATCATACCAAAAAACCAACAAACAAACAAACAAAAACCCACAAAAAAATCAAAGCCAACACAGTAGAGCTCATAAAATCATGAATTATGTTGAAATGGTGACTAGTGAATGGTTTTTCAACCATTTCTTACAATGCAAGAAGAAATCTCAAATTGTCATCTGACAGCAGACAAATATTCTTCTATGTAGTGCATAATTAAATGTAAAACTCTGTCATGAGGTATTAGAGAATAATCATAGTATAAGTCATAAAAGTGTAATTGGGTTCAAAAAGCAATTAAAAGGGCACTTAAACAGAAAGATGTTGATGCAATCTTCAGTCCGGTTATCTGGTAGGGTATACTGCAGGAAGTCTCAGTGTATGTTTGATCTGTTCCCATATTCTTTCCCAAATATCCACTGCTGTCGACAGCTGGACACAGACTACTGCTATTTCTCAGATAGTTTGACATCTGGAGAAGGACACATTTTGCCCTCACAGCTTAAGCAACTGAAACAGGGGCACTGGCTTTTCATTTTATTGCATCTTTGAAGATATTTTAGGTAGAATGCTTACGGAGTCTGGTGCAGCTACAGCTCTTGTGGGAACAATGACTATCGTCCCTTTTTATCCCACCTATGGTACAAGATTCATTTAGCATACTTCAGAAGGAAGTGGTTATTTCAGATCTGTTAGCAGCCTTGCCTATAATTCTATCATAGTTCTTGCCATCATGCTCGTATTTAGGTTGCTTCCTACTAACCTGGAAGAATCATAAAGGCTTTAGGGCACACAGGTCAGTGTTCAGAGTCAAGGATGAAAGAACAGGAAAAGCAAGCTAAATGAAAACATGCAAAGCAACATCCAACAGAGGGTCTAAATCTGGGTCTGATCTTAGCATCTTTTTTTGCATAAGCTGAGAGGAGTACTGCATGCAAAAGCAGCATGTTCAGCAGCATAGAATAAAAAAGAATCATGTCTTCATTTTCCATAAATTCTTCTGGTTTTAAGCAGCATTAGTGGAATTTAGATTAAATCAGTTTGGAGAGATAATTTCCATGAAATCTTTTTTCTGCTCTCTACTACTCTGATGCTTCTGGTGTCTCAGCTCTTACTGGAACCAACTTTCAAATGCTGAAATCAGAGCTGCTTATGTAGTACTACTCATGTAAACCTCGTGTTACAGGAACACATAGGGTTAATTCATTGAACCCTGTCTCATTCATCGTGCAGGATGGACAATGTCATGTGCTAGCCAGTATTTTTCTTTATTGTCACAACTCAAGTTACAGACTCATGCTTTACTATAAACTTACTATTTATGAACTGCTCAAAAGACAGAATTACTAGTTTCTTCTCAAGCTTATAATTATTGTCTCTGAATATTTCATTGGCTACATTTTATTTCCACATCATGTCAGATCAAGAGGTACTATTAAAAGCAATTTATAAATAGGGAATAATGCAATCTGTACAATGAGAAATTACAGTTAGAAAGAACCCAGTAATTCTAGACACCCAACCCAATTTTTAGGAACCTAATTTTTCAGCACATGTATTTATTTAACAAAGTTTAATAGGTTTTTCAAGCTATCACTGGTATCTGCTGTAGTTCTGAGTAATCAGACTTACTAGAAACAAAATCACAGGATCTCAAATGAGGTCCCTTGAAGAAACGTAAGAAAGAATGTGGGATTACCTATGAATGTTTTAACTTAAGAGACTGATTTGGAACCAAAAAGGAAGGAATGTGGACCTATGCCAGGACCCGCTACAGTTATTCGGAGTAGCCATATGAACTTTCTCTGTTTTCCTGTAATCCCATGTTCCACTAATTTGACATTTTCCTCCTTCTGCAACAGATGATGGCAGCATTCCTGTAGTTGCCAGTTATTTATCACATAAGCCCTCATTAATCGTAGCAACCCCATTATATTCATTGAATGAGGCAGAAAATCCATGGAAAGGACCCATCATCGCTATAAAGCCTGAATCAAAACACAGAGAAACAAGATATTCAAAATAAGGTTACACCAACAATCTTCTCCCATTTCCTAACTCAATTATTTGATTTCACCAGATCACTTAAACCCCACACCACTGCATCCTCCACCCACAATCCAAACTTACTCCCAACTTTCTCCCTGTTCCAGTTGTTCCTCCTCACACTTGTACATTCCAGGTGAGAAACAGCACCTGTGGAATTTTGTACTATTAGAGGCTGAACAGATATCCCTAAAGAGGATCCATTCCATTCAGATTAGCACAAGAATTTGCACAGTTCAAATTAATTCAGACTTGCAAGGGAATGAGAAAAAAACCCAAGTGTGAGGCAGGGGCTGTGCCAAATATTAAGGAGATCTTGTTAAAATTGTCAGATTTTTATTTTTTTTCTTTTCTAATAATGGGTGAAAACAGTTTTTCCACTTGCAAACAGATAACCTTTGTTTGAAAACTCAGCATACAGTGCACCATTTGAAGGGCAGAATTAATGTCTTCTCTCCCCAGCCTTCTCATCTCTAAACTGATACAATAAGACTCCTTAGTCATCTTGGTGTGTGTAAATGTATCTGCATCTGATAAAAGATCTTGGCTGTAACTATTTCTAAATTGATCCTACTGTACTATTCTAAAATTCCTTCTCTCCTACACTGGGGACAAGTTCTTGTGGTGCTTTACACTAATCCTGGAATTCACAGTGCTAGAAGATAAGGCTGTTCCTTTTCTGCATCCGTCACCAAATTTTAATCATTCATTATATATATATGAATTTTATGTACACTGGATTTTTAATTTTTTTTTTTCTAAATTATGGGATACCACATTACTTGGCACTTAATAATTCCAACTGAAATCGATAACTGTGATGCTTCAGGACTGACTGAATTACACACAGTGAGGGCCTGTTCACAAGGGAGTGTCTCATGGGCCTCTCCTGCCCTCAGAAGACAATAAAAACAGAATAATTTTGGTCCACTGAGTCTTGAACTTCGCCTAATCACAGAGTAAGAACTCAGGACGCCTTCTCCTCCAACCTGTTTTACATTGCATTAATTTTAAGTTCCTCTTCAGGTTTCCATGGAAATAGCAGAGAAGTGTGCTTATATTCTTGGCATTAAAATATTCGTAAAAAGAGAGAAGGAGATGGTTTGTATGGTAGATACTGTATTGCTGAAGCAGGCAGTCAAAAACTCAAGCTGTTTGTATGTAAAGGATCATACACATAAGTGAATGTATTCTGGGGTGAACAGCCCCAGAAAATATTCTTCACACAGAGAGGAGGAGGAATAGGTAGTATAACTGACCTGCAGAGAAAGCAGGGATTTCTACCTGCAACGCGAGACTTTCCAGAGTAACACAAAATAAAATACTGCTAAGATTTTACCAGTAGAAGTTGAAATCTTTCTCAAGGGAACAGAAGATGACTTAAACTTACTACAGGGGCACGTGCGCTAATGATCACATATGTCAACCAAAATGTCTTCTCTGATAAAAAATTGTATGTTTCTTGAAACAGAATTCTTGGGTTGCTGTCAACAACTAATATGTTAAAACCTTTAAACCCAAAGTAAAATCTATCTTCTTCATAGAAAAGTCTATAGAGAAAGTTCTGTTTTTATAAACATCAGTTTATAAACCTGATGTTTGAGCAGACCCATGAAAATCACATTAACAGCATTTTAGGTTTTCTAATTTAAAATAGGCAAGTTACAATTGATTGTATGTATTTAAAAAGAGACAGAAGCAGACTTTGATTAAAAACATACATCTAGTTGTCCCTGTAGTTGTACTATATGTGCTAGAAGTTCAATGAACTATATAATGAATATAAGACTGATTCCTCTCTGAAATCTTAATACTCATCATAGATGCAAGCCCACATTTACACATCAGGACCACAAAATGTAAACTATGAGCTATGCCAGAAGGATGTCTTCACTATCCCTGAATGCAGAAACATATATTCACCTTTCTTCATGATGGATATAGCAGGCTGGATGACTGCCATTCATCCTATATGCCCTTGCAGTAGCATTACACAGGTAACATGAAAAGTCTGCCTTAGCCTTTCCTGGGTTATTTCCAGCAACGTCTGCCAGAGGCCAGATGAGGTTTATGAAAGGAGAATAATGCAGACCATGGCTGAGCATAAAAAGAATCACACCTTTTTTTCTACCTAAAAAAAATATTTGGAAGTGTCCATCCTGAGTTGAAAAGGCATGACAACAGCCAAAATCTATCCCCAAGGAAATGACACTGAATCCCAAGTCATGCCTTCCTTTCTAATATTGTCTCAAGACAATTTGAAACATGGCTCTTTTTTTTATCTTTGTATTTGATATAACAGTATTAGGCAATGTCAAACTACACCTATAGTTGGCAAATACACCTTTGATCTCTTGCTTCTTATACATTGCACTTGTGACTATATGTAGATAGACATACATATGTCTGCAGCAGCAGAACTTATTTTTATTCCCATCAAGAAGGGTACTTTTTAAAAGAATTGATTTCCTTGAGTGCTTTCTTCACTTATTCACATTCACATTCCTGATCAATGCATTTTTCTATTTTAAATATTCATGTTTTGAAGAAGACATTGAATGACTTGAGTATAGCTTTTGTATTCCCTGAACAAGGTGACATTTCTTTGACTCCCTCTGGCCTTTTAAAGTTTCTCCTTGAGCAGAACAGCAGTGGTAACATCTTAGAAAAGCTGCATCACTCCCTTTTACTCAAGACGCCTCCACCTCACTTCTATTTGACTGTCACTCCAAAGAGAATTTATTAAAGGACTTCTTTACAACTATCATGCAGCTTAAATCTTGTCTTAGGGTGGATCACAGGATATTTTGTGGAATTTAAAGTCTGAATGGGAAGGACCCACTTTGACACCCATGGATTAGCTAGTTTAGCAAACAGTATTCAAAGAAAATCATAGTAATGTCTGTGTTCTGGAGTGCTAATACAGGATTTCTTGCTTGTTTTTTAAAATAGATGTCCTATCTTTTGCATTAATATTGAGGAGAGGGGAGGTGCTGGTACACAATAGTTACTGAAGTATACAGCTTATTTTGTAACCATGTAGTTTGTAAACATGAACGCTCAGTAACCTACAGGTTCTCTCCTTCCTCTACTAGCAAAAGGTATAATTAATTCCTTTTTATACTATATTTCATTTTGCTATTAAAGCTTACTACACCATTTCCTCTCTTAGAAGTGAATAGAGATACATTAATCTAATCTACATCTAAACATCCCTGGAAACAAACATACATCCTGTATTTCCATTTCTCATTCATTCTCAATATTTATATTTGCTACTTAATCAAATTTTCTTAGCTATATTCTGAATTTTCCTCTTTTTTAATTTTTATTTTGTGAAATTGTACTTAATTTTATAATCTTTGGGAATTAAATCTATCACCATAATGTGATAATACAGATCCATGACATTCAACTTCTCAGTGCAGATGTCTTCTAGGTCCGATCAGAGCTGCTCATATGAAATACACATGGCTTCAATTCAACATCCTTGTTTTCATAGGATGATAAAAACTAATCTTGTATTGCAAAGGTACTGCAAAAATTCTGTGGATGTGTTTCATATACTGCCCAGTGAGAAATTCTAACACTTGTATTAAGCTATAGCTCCTGATAAATTGACCTTGCCAGTGAAACTGGAAAAGAAACAACCCTACTCCTGCAGCGTAGTGGAACATCCCTCTGTTACACCGTCACATCTTTCTGTGAGGTCACGCTGTAAATGCAATCAGTGTAACTCCTCCAGCAAAAAAAAAAAAAAAAAAAAAAAAAAAAAAAAAAAAAAGCTAATTTCAGAGAATGTAAGCAAGCAGCATAGGAAAATAAAAGAAAGAAGGTTTGGAAGTCTAAATTAGACTGGTTGCCAAGGCTATGATGACATCCAGGCTACCTCTAAGCAATGCTTGAACAGATCAATACATAGTAAAACTAACATAGGATTAAAATCAGGTCTCTGCTATGTTTGTACAGTGTGGTGATAACTATATTATGTAAATAGTCAGCAAAGAGCACTGATAAAAAAGAAATCATCTTGCCTTTCTTTCCTTCCACCTACACAACCAACAGGATTTCTTCATGCTTCTGAAAATACTATCTGGGGAAGAAGCTGCCTGTATTCCCACCCTCCCTTGCACCAATACATAGTATCTATGTTTCCTGAGATCACCCAGCCTTGGTTGTGTGTTAGCTAGCAGGGGCAGGCTTCCCTTCTCCTTCCCCTACCCTCCTGCCTTCAACATCTCTAAAGTATGCATAATGGGTCCTACAACCAGCCAGATTTTATCTCCTCCTTTAGCATCCACACTCCTTTTGATAATTCTGTTACAATACTTGGCAGCAGTTATGGAATAACTGTGTACACCTCAGTGGATAGCCAAAAGAAACAAAGTTAGGACAGGATGGAAAAAACACAAAACTAGAAGTACTTAGAGTTATCTTTCGTTCCTGAAAAACTATTTCACATCTCCAAGCTATTAATGAAATTTTGAAGTCTCACCTGTATAAAACTTGCATTTCCTTTCACTTACTGCAAACGGAACATCTGCTACAAAATGCAATTAAAATTTCACCCCTTCAGAAAGACTCTCATATATTTCAAACCTGAGTACATTTACTGTTCTAAAATAACCATAAACCCCAACACTCTTTTAGCCATATAAATTCTAATGAAAAGCAGGAAATACACTGACTTATATATAGTTTTATTAATGACTCTTACTCAGAGTTACAGATATTTTAATATCTGTATTACAGATATTAAAATTAGAGAGTTACAGATATTTAAATCCTGAGCATTACTGAAATTATTCTAATAGTATAAACAACCATTTATAACCTAGGCGGTCAGTTTATCCTAACAAAAATATAAGCTCCAGTCTTTAAAAGACCATTCCATAGGCAGCCTCCACTATCATATTTGACCCCTGAGGAGAATGTAATACACATCTGTATTACAGAACCGGTATGTAATATGAAAGACAATTAAAAAAAATATATCTATGAAAACCAAACATTTTAAGCCTTGCTATCAGAGTATTTATTATGTAGAGACTGTGGCTTTCATTTTACAAGAATAAAGGTATTTTTAAAATAGATGTATGTAAAAATAAACACTTCAGTGTGTCAAAATAACAGCAGTAAAAGCCAAGAATGTTGTATTGACTTGTCTGCAGTTATTCTCAAAAAAACCTTTCAAGTCATAAGACCAGTACATACGACTGAAGGCCCATCAGGATGGTTATTTGTATCTTTAAAATCAGACTGGGTTTCATCATGTTTATCAGTAAATCCTTTTTTGAAAGACATTCAAAACAAGGGTATTGTGGTAATATAGCAGCCTGTTAAACCTATTATCTCAGCTGTACATGCAACAAATACCCTGCGATATTTTTATGCTACAGAAAGTGTTTAAGTAAATGTCTCTTTCAAGAAAATTTTTTTATAAGCCATACACATCTGCAACTGAGCCAAGCAAGACAGAGCTAGGAAGATTAAGCTATTGACGCAAGATGATAGAACAATCAAGAAAGAGCTGTTGAGAGAAGGCTTTTATAACCCAGAGAAGGAAAATTATTATAGAAAAGTTTAAGAATTGTTGTTGTACAGTCAGTATAGATAAGCTATTTTGACAGCAGCTGTGAAATTTAATAATTAACATTTAAAAAATAATACATATCCTTTCATATACAGTCCTGTATTATAACATCGCATATCAGGCCTCTAGGAAATGGGCTCTGTAATGGAAACGTATGACAAATACTAACACTGAATCAAGAGGATAATGTCAATAGGAACACGGAGGGTTTAGAGGAGGTATGTTTTATGTGTATAGGTCTGATGAACAAAGAGACAGAACAGCAGGACATGAAGCAACTATTGGAGATAAAATATTTTGAGTAAACATGTTCGAGGGTTTAGACAGCAATAGATCTTTCTGGAAGGTACATTTTTGTAGGTGGCAGTCACATTACACAGCTGTTTGCAAAGGCTGACTGTTTTTCGTCATCTAAGCTTCATTTTCTTTGTGCCACCAGAACTGCCACATGCCCATATCATATCTGTATGGGAAGATGACACAGATACCATTTTACCTCTTTATTTTAAGAACAGTAAAGGTATTTTATGTTCAGGATTTATTACCTCAAAAACCCCTTCAGTTTCCAGCTTGCACTTTTGGATAATCAAGTAATTTCCCTATAACTGAGAGGATGATCATCTTCATAACAGGGAAACGGTAGAATTAAAAAAGCATTGGTCAAACTGTTCTAAAATCATCCATAATTGTTAACGTCCTAGAATTTTGCATGTAAGGGAAACTGAAAAGGCACCTCACAAAAGCCCTCTCTAAAGAACGGATTGTAATTTCTGGAAAATCTTTAGATTAAGTTGAATTTGCAACTGACTGAAATCATGCTATTTGTAAAATCTCCAGTCAAAGTAGTTTTCAACTAAATCTCTGACTAATCACTCACACTTACATTCCAGTGAAGCTAGATTCTGTCAGCTTTGGAGCAAAAAAAGTAAAACCATGGGACAGAACTGTTTCAGCAAAATTCTAACTGCAGAAATATTAAACTCAGAATATTTATGAATCTTTCTGCCTCTGGTGCAAAACGGAAAGCCAATTTACATGACCTAACTTTAAAGTCAATAAACAACAATTTTTAAAAATGAGAGAAAAGTGAAGAAAACACCCCAACATTCTTTTAAAGGCAAAATGCCTGGGCAAAGAGTTAAGATAGCTGGCAACAGAGTGGAAAAATATTAGCAGTCTACCATATTCATGACCTACAAGTTCAAAACATAATCATTTTGGTGAGCCGAGGCTTAATCTTATATCCCATGTTCATTTTACTGGATATCTTCACCTTACTTGACATTTTGCAGGGACTATTATTGATTTGTGTCAACTAAAGAAAGTGACACAATGGTGACAGTACGGGTTAGAGATTAATTCTCCATTAAATTATGTATTTCTTTAAATACTGAGCATTTTTTCTCTTTTGGGGTATTTATACATTGAGCAGGGACTTTGCAATCTTTTTAGCTAAACAAAACAAATTAACCTTTTGAAACCTTTCTAAATGTCTAAACCTTTCTAAAGTCTCAGTCTGGATTTGTATATAGCAATGACAGCCAGATGCTATGCAGAACACTGCCTCCAGGACATTTTAGGCACAACCATGCTGTATTTACTGTTTGTCAGCCTTTCATTTTATTTTTTTTAACATATCTCTAACCTCCTTTATTAACCTTTCACATTTCCAATTCATTTTGATTGTTTTCCTTTTTCCATCTATGACTTGTTGGATTTTTTATTTATTTCTAATTACTGCTTTCATTTTATCTTTGAAGAATGGCAAAGGCACAATGAAAGCTGCTATTAGAACCATCCCTCTCTGTATCACTGCCAGGAGAATTCATACTATTGGACTACACCTAATACTAAAAGGCATTGCAAAAATTATTCTACTCTGCTAAGTCCAATGACATCTTTAGCCAGTATTATCAGGGCACTACTGCATAAGCATTTACACTAGTGGAATTCCAACTGATTTTGGCAAATATTAATGGAAAAAACCCTCACTGCAGTGGGAAGGCTGAGATTGCTAGAAACATTGCTAGCTTTGGCAGGACACAGCTGAAGCAAAGCTCACTGTCGGCTGATATGACACTACCATGCCATGTTGCCAGGGAAACAGCAGCAGAACAGAAGGTTGTTAAACTGGAGAGGTTCTAAAAAAAAAGAAATTAAACCGAAAAATCCTAAGGGCCAGGCTGACCTGAAGGAGGTCTATCTGCCATCATGTTATTCTACAGAAATAGTTTAGTCATAACCTTCCTCCCCATAACTGATGGGCTGAAGGATTCTTGCTTCTAAAGATGGTACTTCCATTACATGGGTTTGATGATAAATTGTGTGCAACTATTATCACTTACTCTATTTCTACTGATGATCCTTGTCTAGTGTGAGGTGTCCGTGCCCATAGCAGGGGGCTGGAACTGGATGATCTTAAGGTGCTTTCCAACCCAAACCATTCTGTGATTCCATATAATGGTTGGGTGAGTTACTTTTTGTAAAGTAAAATATGACCAATCAATAAATAATGAGGTAAAGTACACAAAGGATGACTGGATGTGTATTTTTTAAGTTTTTTCAATCAGTTTAATAGTGGTAAGACAGGACAGTATCAAGACCAAATATCTAAAAACCAAGTGACAGGAGTTAGAGAACTGAGTTAATTGGAGTAGAGGAGTTATTTGTTGCCTGCTAATTTTGAAGTATAATCAGGGGACACTGTCATTAGTTGACAGGTTCAAAATTCAGCTAAGCCTATTAATAGCTTTTTAAAAATGCATTCTGAAACTCAGAAATGTATCCCAAGAAACAGGTTTATGGATTCAGTCTTGGCAGCAAAAAAAAAAAAAAAAAAAGGAAGAAAATCCATGACATTTGCATATTGTCTCATCCATTACTCTTCACGAGAAGAAAAAAAAATAAAATACATGAAATAGATAATTTGAGGAGAGGAAGAAAATTAAGATCTGGGGAAAAAAAAAAACAACACACCCTTTCCTAGTATTCTATCCTTGCTTCTCAAGATCTGAACTCAGAACTTCCAAGTCAAAAGCTCTATCTTGACATTTAATAGGTCTTGCTATGTTTCGTGTATACATTTTTCTGTTCCTTCTAAACTTGTGCAGAGTTTGTGCATGACACTCTTAGGCAACAAGCTCCATAATCTCACTCTATGTTCTGTGGACCTGCACTGCCTGTACTTCATTCTAAACATGTAAGCTAAAAAAAAAAAAATCATTCAATATCCTTGATTCGTAGAAGAGAAAGCAGATAATGATTAGAAATCAGTTCTCTGTATGCCCGTTGTCATTTTATTAGCCCGCCACATGGCCCTGCCTTATACATCTTAGTTTTTTCCTAGGAGAAAATGTCCCCATCTATTATTTGTTATTTTAATGGAAAATATTTTGTATTTTAGGTCATGCTTGCTCTAATTCTAATATATTTTCTTCAAAATGGAAGAAGCAAATCTAGACAGCATTCTGAAAGCAGACATCGTTTGCATTTTATACTGTTCTCTGATTTTTTCTTAATCTTTTCATAATGTTTTGGGCTTTTTTGACTGCTATTGAACATTGAGTTGATATTTTCAAAGCTGTTACAACTCCAGACTCTCTTTCTGGTATGTTCACTGTATGGTAATGAGTAAACAGGATACTCAAATGTCTAACAGTATCTTTAAAGAAATCAAGCTTCCCATAAAAGCCTTGTCACACTGCCAGAAAAATGGCAGTTACCCAAGAGCTCTCAGCATTAGACACCATCAGTTTTAGCTAAAAATCTGCTGGAATAGCAATACTGTCAAGCAAGCACCCGACTTCTGTTCAAAAGGACTACTCTTGAAAAGCCTGTGTAGGAATAGCATATACATCAGAATTAAACAGTGATGATACCATAAGGAGTGTAAGAAATTTTGAGTTCACATGAACAAAAGCACTGACACTACTCATTGTATTACTCTGGCTTTATGGCAGTACTGCCTGCAACTGGAATGAGTATGCAAGTGGCTTATATGCATGTCAACAACTGCAAGGTGACACAGGTCTTAGTAAACACCTGAAAATTTATGCTGCAATAATCTAGGTTAGTTGGTTTGCAGTCCTCCTTGCTCTTACTTTCGTTTAACCATGAAAATGTTGTTCATACTGTGTATTGTTATATCTAAGCCTGACATATGCCGTTCAATTCATGACATTAAAGAAAAGCCTCTTTTAATTTTATGTAGCCCAAAGCTTAAGCAGTTTCTTAAGTTTAAGATATGAGCTCATATTATTATCTTGTTATGATTTGATGGTTTATTTGCTTGAGCAAGATCTCATTTTGTGGCATCATCTTAATATACAAAACTGTGATCACATTATAATCTTTGACAAACCACCTGTCTCTCTTGATGAGTTACAACTTTTTATTGTATATAATAAATATCAGGTCATAGAAGGACTTGAAATTAGGCAATAGCGAATTTACTTAACATTAGCTTTAGTCTCAAACAGGGGTCAGTAACATAGGACAAGGGTGAATAGCTTTAAACTGGCTGAGGGTAAATTGAGATCAGATTTCAGAAGCTCTTCCCCCTGAGGGTGCTGAGGACTGGCACAGGTTGTCCAGAGAAGCTGTGGCTGCCCCACCCCCGGCAGTGTTCAAGGCCAGGCTGGAGGGGGCTCGGAGGAACCTGCTCTAGTGGAAGGTGTCCCTGCCCATGGCAGGGGGCTGGAACTGGACCAGCTTTAAGGTTCCTTCCAGCCCAAACCTGTGTTTGGTTGGAGTCTATTAACATATTCCAAGTATTGTCTATTTTCCAGTTTTACAAATAACTATTTGTTTTTACCTTAACTCTGGTTTGTAGAAGTGTAGTCTTATAGCTCCTAGTAATATGGTAGTACATAATTTCTACAGATATGTAGAAACATACAGATATGATAATACTTAAGACAGAGACAGCAGAACACTCTGCTAGTGTCTAGGATCCCCAGAACATTCTCTGGGTAACCAGGTAGTAGGTTTGTTCAGTAAGCTACAGGAGCAAGTAGAACAGGGTAGATAATGTGGCAGAATTCTGATGATCCAGTGTGCTGAAGCTCAGTTACTGGCAGCCAAATAATAGTGCCTGAACTCTGATGGAGTTTGCAAACTCCACCTAGTATATACAGAATTCTTTTTAGGAATTACTATGCACAAAGTCTCTACATCCTGACTCTTCACCTCTGAGTCAGGAGAACTGTGCATTCTTGTTTCCGTGACCAGTGTGTGACATAATTATTAGCAAGGCTTTGCAAGTGTTACAGGTACTATATTTACCCATATGCGTGTCTGCCAAATTCTTCAGTTTTTATGCTGCTTTTACTCCCTTATTACATGGAGAAATTCCATACAGACTAAGCTCCTGGCTATCAAAATTATGCTGCCTATTGAAAATGGCTGAAAGAGCAGTAAAACAACAGCAGCAAATGCAAGTTACTAAATACATGTAAGTGTATAGGCATATTCTACATGAATCTGTTTAATGTCCAAGCTTATTTAATATGTTAGTTAATGACAGAAAGAATAACTATACTTATAGAAAACACTGTATTAAAACATACCTTAAACCCCATCCAGGACAAAGACAATAACCTAGCAGAATTAGAACTGATTACAACTGCATGCCAAGTCACTGAGGTTTTTCATTTATATAAGTAACTGAATTCAGGGATTCTGCAGGATTGACAGAGATGGGATCCACTTATGATTATTGCAAAGGAAACTTAAACAAAATGAGGTTCAAGTTGAGATAATGTTTTTGGCATCCACAGAACATTTTCAATGAAAAAAAAAAGAACACCAGAAAGTTACTCTTGAAAAGGCCTTAGCCTAGACTGAGTGCCACTACAAGAATATTGCTAGGTATGTTTCAGCGGTCAGATATTTGCATCTGCAAAACTTTATAGCCTAAAAAACCCATCCTACCACCTTTCCACCATGTACAACAAATACTTCTATTTTTTTTTAAGATACAAGGTTACTGTCAGACTAGAACGGTCTCCTTTTACTAGTGCTGTCCAAGTTAGCTAGAATAGTCTACTAGCATAACCACTAAATGGTTTTGAAAACTAATACAGAGACAACAATGAATTTAATTGTATTCATGCTGTTCACTCTGAAGTGCTTTGTATAAAAGGTGATCAGTATAAAAGTATCCTATAAGGATATCAATATAAAGGGCAGTAGACAATGGTAATTTTTTAAAAAGATCACATGATCAAGAGGAGTAAAGGCACCAGAACAACAAGAATGCTCAGTGATCAGTCCATGGACAATGTTGACCTAACATGACAATTCATGTGGCTCCTCAGCCACAAATCTTTCTGAGGTTGCAGCAGCCAACTACCTTTGAGCTTTTGTTTGTCCTCTAGTCTCACCTCATCTGTCCAGACATGGCCCTGTGCACAAAGAGAGTACCTATGCTGCAGGTGACTGGTAAAGCCAGTCAATCCTGGGAGCACATATGCCTTACCACAAATACACAGTAAAGGCCTTCAGCACATGTCCAGAATTGTCATCTGTAAGAAGAGAAAAAGGACTGTGGCTGCTGCCACTACCATGCCAGAACACGCTATACATGCACTAGATCCATTACACAGTAGTAGAACATGGCAGCGTGGCTTGAGACAGCCACAGGCCGCACTGAGAACCACAAAAGAAAGGAGAATACATCAACCATAGGGAAGTCTCTTTGCTTTAATGCAACTGAGAAGTTTCTGTGCTACCACATAAAATAAAACAGCTTAAACATAAGTCAGAATATATTAACCTTTTTTTCAAAGTGATAGTAGATAACTAGGTTCTTAAATACCACACTGGAAGACATTAGGCAGTAGTGAGAAAATCAGAAGTATTCAAGCAATGATTAAATATCTGAAAGATTTTCAAGAACATGAATACCTACTTTATAGAACAGAAGTGATAAAAAGATTGAAAATGTATATTTTTGTAAGAATATATATAATTCTCTTATTAATCTTAGCACAATAATAAATTCTTAGAAAAATTCCATTTGTTAAGTAGAGTTGATCAAAAGCCTCACTTGATTACATTTCTCTAAAAAACAGATTCCTTATTAGTAATATTGAGAGCTCTTCCAATTATTTTTCTATGATAAATCATATTTCTAGTCTTCTTCTGCCCATAAACCATCAGTAGTAGGTCAGACTGAACAGCAACTTTTTAATATCATTTGGGAATATTTTAAACAATGGAAGCTGCCAAGAGCACCTCCTGCTCTTCTGCTACCTCCTTACACTGGAAAAGTTGTCCACCAGCTCCTACTTCTCCTGCCACCTTTAATCAGCTTTTTGTTCAGGACAAGCCATCCCTTCTGGGACAGGGGAAAGCCACAGCAGCCTAGTTCCTTTCAGAAAGCCTCTGTCAAAAATCTTTTTTCCAGAGTAAAATGGTTTCAGCATCTGAGTTCATCTCCTGCATACTTACTCATGCCTAAAAAAAACCCCAACACAAAACCACACAAAACCAAAACCCACACCACCACACCAAAACTGACAACCAACGAACCCAGAATTAGCAACCTCAGAAGGCATTACTTCCATTTGCAAGAACCACATTTATTCGTGCTATATATTTTTTCATGTGTCTGCATATTCTAGTCTAAGTTACTAGTTTCACCCAGTTTTTTTGACCTGTGCATGCATCAGACTAACAACAAAAGCTATTCCTGAAAACTGTTAAATATGAACACAAGTAATATGATGTTAGTAGCAACACCTTCAAGATTATTAAGTATTTGCTCTTCACTTTGTAATGCTTTTCAAAAGCTGGTGCCTAACATTTTTAGATTTCATACATGATTTTGCTTGCTGTACTACTGAACTGTTTTGGTTTTCCTTTGTTACTAATCCTGTCAAACCTCACAGGGCTTTCGGTATTCAAGACCACTTTCTATTTTCTCATTTCATGCCACACAACTTTCTTCACTAAAGCTTGTCAAATGCTTTATGAGTTCTTCTGTTACCAACTTCCAAACTGGATGGTTTTAGTAAGTTAATATTATGGGAGAGATCTGCTCACTAGTTAGGAATAATGATGAGTGGTATGGCATTTCAGGAGTACAATTTCAGATCAACCTTTCGTTTTCTTACTCTCTAAATGTTAAAGTAGCAACTCCACCAAATAACAGCAACCAGAAAAATTCAGTCAGCCTCCATTTCAGGATGCAGTGTCTTTCTGCATTCACAGGTAGAAGAACTATGTCAGATGTCTCCCGATACACCGAAAAAAATGCATACTGGGAATACATACTGAGGAAGTGTTCTAACATCCTGAAGGGGTTTTGGATTGCTATCCCAATTTGGATTGCTAGAAAGGTCAAATGTATGCCAGATTACACCTGTTATTAGGGATGAGAGGGGATTATAGAAGAATATATTACATTGTGCAGTAATGGTCTTATTTACACACAGAGTTCTTAAAGAGTCATTTTCAACTTTGTATTGAACGACATAGGTAGTTGTTCCTCTGAAATTTAAACCTCTTAATGTCCAAGCAGCATATTTTCTAAAAGGCTAAGCCATACTTGTCAAGTATGCATCACAGCCCTAAGTTTATGATATGCCTTACTGTTAAAGGCATTCTACAAGGACAAATACAGAATTTGTTTTCAAGTAACTGATTTTCAATACAGTCATCAAGAGAGTTTCACATAAAGATGGCAATTTCTTATAAGAGAACATTATATTGCTTTGGTCTATTCCCCTTCTATGTGTGGATATCCATATCAGAAGCATAAAAAACTAAATCTTCAGACCTGAGATAATATCTAAATCAGGAGTTGATTGATCAAGTTATGTATACTTATTATTTTACTGCTATTTATGTATTTTAGAAGATATATGCTTGGGTATTTAGAAGATACAAGCCTTAAGGCTGGAATCTTGATATATCACCATTTAAAGTTAAACTTTGGTAAGGGAATATATATTTTACATTCTTAAGTGAAAAAAAGCAAGGCTAGAATTCCATTTGCAGAGCTGAAAGACTGCACACATGAATGCTGAAGTCATCCAGGCTTTGCTCCCACACGAACTTCACTATGAAATATCATGAAATGGAAAGCCTTCATAAAAAATGAGAGAACCTGAATGGTTTAGGTCAATCTTTTTTGCAGATTCCCAAGAGACTTATTTTGTCAGAAAGATGTTTCCTGCCATGTTTTATTTCCAGTGGTAACTCCAGGTGCTAAAAGGGCTATGTACTACATGTAGCACAATTTCCCCTCTGTTCTGGCTGTTAGTATTGCAGAACAACAGCCGCATGCCAGGAAGGAGTTTAAATAGTCTCAAAAAGCTGAAGTATCAGGAAAGGCAAATAAGTTCCTTAAGAATTTGTTTATTCAATAAAAAAATTCCTGGCAGAAAAAGGATTTCTGTTCAGAATTCATACAGTTAACATGTGACAAAGAGCTTTCCTGGTAAATTATTATTATTAGATAATTGAGAGATTCCATTGTGACCCCAAAGATTTGCACGAGGCCTGCTGCAGTCTGAACTATTTTTGATTTTTCATTTGCACCTTTTAACAAGTTACTCCACTAAAAAAGAGCCTCAGCATTTCCTCAAATTTTATTTTTCCTTTCACCACTAATAATGGCTATAAAAAAGTAGAAAAATTCTCTAAATCTGAGTCACCTTCAAGTAGCATTCACATTGATAAAGTTGTTGAACTAGCAGTATTTTTAGAAAAAGCAGACATACCACCTTTGCTTGGTATCTCCTGCACCATGTGAACCTGTCACAACTACTGACCTCAGGAACTCTCAATCTTACATCCATGTTTAATTAATATCATTACTTCATTATTTGATCTCTGAAGACCCTTTCTAATGGTCTAGAACCCTATTGCAGCTAAACACTGTAGAAGAAAATTGAAAACTATTCATCAGGATGTATAGCAGGTATGAAACACCAAACTGCATGCATACAGATGGTGGACTTGCAAAGAAACTGCAAGACTCCTTTTCAGGGTGAGAGGCAGGAGTAATAACATGAGAGTACAGATTATTTAACATTCTCTAGCACACATTCATTTAAGGAGAAATTTAAATCAACATGAGACACTCAGATATTAACAGGAAATTCCTAAGTGCAGGATGCAACATGCAAGAAGGGAGGGGGGAAAAAAAAAAGAAAAAGATAATTTTACATTATCAAAGGCCATAGGTGACATCTTAGTACATAATAGAAGACAGAATGGGTCAGTAAGCTGCTAAAACAAGCAATTTGATGCAATAGAGAAGAATTCACAATGGGGATATAAAAACCAATGGCAACCTTCTCAGAGTGCTGGTCAGGAATAATGATCTTGCAATAAAGCAGCAGCATTCCAAAGGTATTGTACAAACCAATTTTGCAACTGTGTCACAAGAAGAGGCAGCTGTTACCTAGCTGAGTCATACTAAGTAGGTATGATGCATACAGAGATACAGCTCTATTTATCGCATCTTAGGTAGAAGACAACCTATAACACTGTGGAATGAAAACAGACTCAGATCATATTTGCAGATAATCTTAGATAAGCAAGAAAAATATTGTTATTGAGAATGACGAAAGAAAGCACACAAGGTGGAGGACGAAAAGAGTGAAGAATTCTACTTTTCACTATTTTGCTCTTTAGTAAGCAGCTAAGTATTGAACAGGTAAGTCAAAATACCAGTTTGGCCAGACCTACAAACTGTTAGTGCAGGTGATTTTTGCCTCTGCAAATGCAGTTACTCAGAATAAAGCATAGCAGGAGAAAGAAAAAAAGCCCCAGGAAAAAAAAAAAAAAAAAAGTCTTCCCTTTTCTCATTTATTTCCAGGCAGGATAAATTTTAACTTACTTTGCCTCTCAAAATCACAGACAAAGGGAAAAACTGTCCAGGCAACTGGCAATTTGGGCATTATTTTTGTTCTCCCTTCTGTACACTGGTGTCACTACAATAATCTTGCCCTGAACAGACTCCATGACTTAGCTATATTCAGGATCTACCAGTATGCCAAACTAGCTCATTTTTCACTCAATTTTCACCATATTTGCCAATCATTATTTTAACGAATCTTCAGTAAAGACAGAGCTCATGCATAGCATTTATCCATTTCTGGCAACAGGAAGCCCAGAAGTTCTCATATTCATACAGACTGTTGGCTCAACTTGCACAGTTTATGTATCACCCAGATTCTCACACACTGTCAAGCGGCAAGTTACAACTAGTTTTATTTAATAGTTGTTTTCAGCGTAGAAATTACACCAGGAAGCATTTTAAACTCAACAACGCTATTATTCATAGGGCTTTTCTCAGGAGTGGCAGTCTCAGTGTTGCAGTTCAGTTGATGGACCTTCTCATAGTTCTGCTTTCAGAGCTGTTTAATGCCATGCTGTGTATTCAGCACACCTGAAACATGCCATCTCTGTATAGTAAAATTAGGGATGTATGTTTGGATAAAACATAATAGCCAAAGAAAGATGGGCCAAAAGTAACCTGTTCTTTATGATTATACAGCCAGGTTCCCCCTGAAATGCTATTAGTATCCCCCTCCTTTTTGCAACATAAGAGGGAGTTACAGGATGATGACTATTCTCACCCATCTGTGTTCCAGTTTCTCCACAGATCATGAGAATATGTGTGCAGAATTTAATTTCATAGACGGGCAAATACTTGGACAGTGGTTGCATATACATAGAAGCTGAGGGCTAATAAAAGTCTGAATTTCAATGATGAGTACATTCTATAAGCAGTAGCACCAAGGAAAAAGGATAAAAAGAGATCATAGGAGCTTAGCCCTCCAGGCTGTTAAAACACTATGTACAAGTGGGCTTCAATGTCACTCTGAAATAACCCAGACACTTAGTTCATTTGATTCTAAATAGTGGAATCAAAATCAACATCCATAAGGATTTTGATTCCAGTATTTAGAATCAAATTTTGATTTCCCATTTGGACAAATTCTATTTGATTTTTAAATCTGAAAAGCATGGCAGGAAAAGTCTAAGGAATTGCAAGAAGCCCAACTAACTCCAAGTCAGGGTCTAGGTACAAACAATAGATGTTTTACCTAATATCTCTGAAAATTAACACAAATAATGCTTCTGTCATGTCAAGAGAAGGTTACTAAATAAATCAACTACAGAAATCTCTTACAATAGGAAGGCACTAATGCCAAGACAAGAATCTCCAGGTAATGAAGCCTGAGTCCGTATGTAGGACAGTGAATGGTTAATTAGTTACCATAGTACAGGGAAGAAAATGGCAGTGCAGTGGATAAGCTCTAAAATCACTAAAGAAGATAAGAATAGAGAAATATTATATATGTGATAAGCTCTACCAACAAAAAAAGGGCCAATTTAAACAGTGCTGACAAGGATTATTGGAAATATCAGATCTTTGCCAAAATCATTTAAGAGAGAATTTCATACTCAGAGAATGGCCTCAGACACATGGAGACAATGATGGAGATAAGACAGAAAGATGCAGACAAAGTCAACAAAGCTACTAAAAGATTAGGTAACTTTTTTTTCTTTAAAATAATTATTTCTGGTCTGATTATTTCTCATGACCCAGTGGAACTGCTTCTCAAAGTTGTCACTTAGCTGCCTTCTCATACAAAAAATCTTTGTAACAAATTCAGTACTCATAATGTATATTTCATTTGCAGTAAAAATCGAGTATTTCAGAAGAGTTTTATCAAAATTCAGCTTAGGTGAATGTTCTTGACCATAAGTGGTTTTTTGCCTTAAAGAATCATAGAAAGAAAATGCAAAAGGGATTCAAGCATTTAAGACAAGCTTGTAAAATGTAGGGAATATTTTTGGAAATGATTTTGTAGTCTAATTGCATCTCAAACTTATCACTTAGCTCCCTCCTAATAAGAAAACTCTTTGTAAAAACTGCATTAGCAACCAAAAATACTGACAAAGAAATTAGAAGTGAAGATGAGTTGAAACGATTTCACATCTCTGTACCAGTAACAATAACAGATTGTATAAAGTGATACATAAAGAACTCCTTTCCTACATGCATGGGATGTGGATGGAATAGTTTCACTTGTTTTCTTCAGTGATGATCTAGTCTTATGCTGGTTTGGAGTGTAGGAGTTGCAGAAGGACATAATAGCATCTTACTCCAACACTACTACGTAAACTGTGAAAAATATGTTGGAAGTATCACCTATAAAAGTCTTCTCTTTAGCCACTTCCATTTCAAGGAGTTTCACCACCTCAGTTGCTGTCAATTCCAACCACCAGAACCTTGGAATCCCTTGGGTCAACTGACATCTTAATCTGCACTGTGATTCTACGATAAGTTATACTGTATAAACAGCATATTAGATAGAAGGCACTGAAGTTGCTTCAGGTACTGATATAGTTCACCTTGCCTCAGGGATATGGTGAAAGGCATGTGTTATATAAAATACGAGTAATTTCTGGGAGGATTTCACATTTAGCCATTGAAGCCACTGAAGCCCTTCCAGTCATTATCAAAACCATCTATTTGGCATGTTTAAAGAGCACAGAAGCTCTCAAGAAACAACTTCTAGTAATAAAATCAGGTATGCAACTAGTCCTGTACAAAATTAATGTAAAACAACTGAAGATATGTAAAGGAATACCAGAAAAGTAGAAGAACTTTAAGGTTAACTTTCTGATTTTACAATATAGAGTAATTCTTCCTGAAAAGCAGCTGTTTTCAAACATAAATACAGCACGTTTAGGAACCACTCGATGACAGAATCATTATGTGTTCCTACCCACAAACCTCTCTGTTAAGCATCACGTTTTACAAAGCTGTCAAAAAAAATAAGTTCAAATGAAACCCTTTAAAGGTTAACTCAGGCAACCTAACTGTGATATCAAATACATGGTTCCATATAGCTTAATGTTCATGTGTTTTTCCATAGTTACTGTATTTGTATGCTATGAAAAGCAGAAGCTAATAGCATTAAAGGGAATTGAACAGGAATAGTTATTCATTGCACCAGACAAATCAGCCATATCAACAAAAAGTCAAAGAAAAAAATTAAATTTAAAAATTCTGTACACATTAAAGACTTTTTTTTTAATTAATTAAATCCCAGATTCTTATTGAAGATCCTGTGGAAATAAATGGGGAGAAAACTGCTAGTCAATCCTATTTTAGCTTCAAAATTTCCCAAGACTCGCAAAACATGGTGTCCAAATTAACCACCTTTGTACAGCAGGATGTTACTACTGTCTACACAGTAGTAACACTGCTAATCACTACACATACTAAGTGATGTTTGGAGTAACAGTAACCAGATAAACATTTAGCAAAAAGGCACACACACCACCACAAAAAATACTGCAGTCACATGAAGAGCACCTCCATTTCCCAAAAGTATCATTAATCAAATAAATCTGTCCAGTGGAAAAAATTATCCAAATAAAGGAGTCTTAGTTTCTGGCTTTTTCCTATACACTGGGGGCAAGGCAAAGGAAATCACATCTGGGGCTAAGAACTTGGGGATTACTGCCATGGGAGGGTAGGAAGGTGGAGGGAAAAGAGGCCAAACACTCGGGAGGAGGAAAGGAAGAGAAGGCAAGAAAATAAGGAGCAGAAGGTGCGCTTACTGTTTGGTTATCTTCATACAGCTTCAAGTCATATCCACTCAGCTCCACACAGAAAATTATTGCTGTAACACCCTCAAAACAGTGGATCCATTTTTTGCGTTCAGATCTCTGTCCACCCACATCCACCATTTTGAAAGTCAGCTCTTTGAAGGTGAACTTATTTTCTACAATCCCTGTGGTCATGTCCCGAGAACGCAGAATATCTTCCACTGTAGGGATGTAGTCCAGTGCTGCAATCCTTTCTAGGTCATTTAAGTAGTATGCAGCATTATCCTCTAGGTGGTACTCGTTGGAGCGGCAAAAACACTCCTGCACACCAGGGTCTGCCCAGAGCCGTTTCATGACTCCCAGGAGCTCAGGGGTAATCTCGCCTTTGCTCTCAGCTGGGCCTGTCAGGGCAAAAAGCTGTACAGCATCATATGCTCTGTCAGGATTGTGAAACTCTATCTTAAGGGTGGCTAGAGCTCGAATAATACGTGTGAGAGAGTCAATTGCATTATAGATAATCAGAGGTTTGTATTCCTTACAGGCCTCCAAGTTAAAGCCACCACTATGAATGATTTTCATCTGCTTTACAATAGTGCTCTTCCCAGAATTGCTGGTACCCAGGAGTAGGAGCTTAATCTCTCTTCGCTGTCGCTGACTTTCAGAGCGCAGGTGGCGGTCAATCCTACGGGACCGCCGCGCTGCCTCTTTCTCCTCAGAGCTTTGCCGACATCCCATGGTATAGCAGGTGGTTACAGAGGGGGAGGCTTGGAGATCGTCTCACTCTGTTTGTGTCTCTGAAAAAGATCTGCGGTGTCTTTCAGTTCCCGTGCCAGGTACACCTTCAACAAGAAGAAAAAGTTGCTCTCCAATACCTGATGGTCCGAGATGCCTGTACCACCTAATTCAGTCCCAGCAGGGGTGCAAACCCATGTAGATATGCAACCACAGAAATAGTCTCTTCAGCAGATCTCATGGCACTCCCCTTTCCAGCGCATAAACAGTGGCACATTCCTGTTACTGAAGGCACACTTCCCTTTGCCACTGTTTGTCTAGATCCATGAAATACTCTTTTCTGTTCTGCATAATTATTTTGCTGCCTTCTGTCCAAAGGTAAGGAGCTGCACTTTCACCTTCTCTGCTCTAGCTCTTGTCTTTTAATTGTATTTTCTGGTTGCTGTGGTGATGCTGCTAGATAAAGCTGAAGTTCTTTTCAATGGCGCTGTACTTGTTTTGTTTCTCTTCCCCCACTTCTTCAGCTGATCCAGTTCAGCTCTGTAAATCAGTGCTTTCCACCTGCCAAACGAGAAAAGAAATGAATGAAACGAGAGACTCCGCTTCCTTGCTGCGAACCACTCACTTTCTCCTTTTCTAGACTTCTAAACCTTTTAGTATCCCAATAATGGATCAGAAAATACAGATGGAAAAATATGTAAAGAAAAGCAAAAAGCTAAAACCATAGCAAAAACATAGGGACAGCTGAAGCTTGCAGACCTAAGAAAATGTGGTTTATGAACAACAGTAAATCAAATCTCCTTTTCAGCCTTCTGAGTTTTATTATCTAAACCCACATGAAAACAAACAGTGCTGAGCTGTGCCCCAATTTCTCCCTCAGCAAGAGCTTATGGCAGTGCTTTTCCTGCACAGTCCTGTTCTGACTGGTTTTCCTGAAGTAGAAAATGAAACAGACTCACAACTACTTTCCCCAGTCTCTCTATTTATGTCAGTATCTTGTACTCAGACAGATGTCCTCCTGAGTTTTCTTTCATCTGTTCTGAATGCATGGAACATTTAAATAACTAAATTAGGAAGAAAAAGGAGGTGATCAACTTTGCTTCATGATTTTGCAAAAGACAGAATTACTCATCTTTGCAGAATACAGTAACAGATCATCTTTCCCTTTGGAGACCAGTACTGTTCGATGTACTACGTGCATCCTGCTTAATCAGTAAAGTGATGCACTACTACAACAAACTTCGCAAGCTTCCTTCCATAGCCAACCTAAGTGATATTAAGGTTCTTCTCTTCCATTTTTAAAACAGGAAATTCTGAGGTACAGTAAAAGTGAATAGTGACTGTCAGTACTATACTTAGTATATATGTTTACTAGAAGTGTAAGTGAATAGTGTTTCATACAAAAAGTACAGGAAATGCCATCCCAAGCAAGGGCTGACAACTCTACAGTGACTGTTAGAGCAATTAGTCTTTCCCAAATTAGGGGTTAAGCCTCCTATTTGGAATGCTGCAGAAGGCAACAGCAGGAAGCAGTTACCTCTCACAGAGGGAAAACACATTACTAACAGCTGATTGGTGATACCTTGCCTCTTTCCTAGGAAGGGCTTACTGCTCCCACTAAGCTTTAAGCACAGTGGGCAGCAGAATCACAAATGTCATGGCTTCCACATTGTAAGCTGGCCCCAGCCCACTTTGGCACTTGCTGTCTGCTTACTTGTGCCTAGGGGGTTTTCAGTGAGTATTTTTACAAACTGAACTACACGCCATTGAGATACTCTCAGAGATAAGGTTGAGTTCACATCTACTACAGAAATATAAATTCTACTACATTTTAATAAGACTGAATGTTCCAGATTTTATTTTATTTTATTCAAAGTTGCTGTAGAAGTCTTTGGAAGTTTTCTTGCATGAACTTCCTAGCATTTCAGTGTAGATATCACAAAGCATTAAAATACATATTGAAGAGGATGATTCCACACTAGTAGGAAAGGGACAGAATGATCCAAGCCAGATGTTGAACAGAAGCTTTTGTGAGAAAAGAAACTGAACTACAGCTACTTGCAACCTCATATACATTGCTTGCTTTCTTTCTTAAGCATCACAGCAGAAGTTTTAGTGAACAAAAGACATTTCGGCACTACAAAATGCTAATCTGTTACTAAGTATTTTAAGTAAAGCACTGGATTTACCAATATGTATTTTTCCTTTCTCCACATCACCTACATCATAGGATATGAGTCACGTAGATATACAGCAGGACATAGTGGTTCTCATTCTTACTTGGCCACACTGCTCCAGTTGAAAAATATGACCTTACATTTACCTGATTTCTATTTTAATGTGTAACATATTTATAAAGGTATATACATTTACTAGTAGATGTTTTGTAAGATACTGTTTTACTATTGAGAATTTCAACTCTTGCTTTTTGTCTTGCCAAAAATCCTTACCAGCCAGGGATTTCAGCAAGATCTTGCGTTGTCCTCCCAGTAGTTGTCACTATAGTAAAAATTAATTATAGTAGTAATTAATTATAGAATCATAGAATCATAGAATAGTTAGGGTTGGAAAGGACCTCAAGATCATCCAGTTCCAACCCCCCTGCCATGGACAGGGATTATGTCAAATAATAGTTTTAGCTAACCTTTAAGTACAGTTAACTGAGATATAGCCCAGCATAAAGACTTCAAGATGGGAGCTTCTCACATATAGATAAGGAAGATTACATCAGCTGCAGTATTGAAGGTTGTTTAAATGGTTAAAAAAAGGATAAACCTAACTTTGTGATTTCCAATCTCACATTTACAAGAAAAAACATTCTTAGAACATCTATTTGGGAGGGTAATAAATTATATACCTAGGATTTCATACCTGAGGTAGTAGAAACAAGTGATCTCAATCTTTACTGTTTTGCAAGAGGTATTACTATTCTTCTGTTATGCATATATTCTTCATCATAGTGGGCTATCCTAATCTTAGTTTCTATACTTTGTATAGCCTTGTCTCTGAACATGCTTAAAAACACTTACAGATCTCTTGTACTTTATGATTGTCTGACAAGTAGAAAGGTAGCGTTTATCCATCTGCTTTCAAATCCAAGTTCCTACTGTTACTCATCTGTGAGCTCTGAAGTTCTGTAACAGCATCTTGGTATTAGGCAGGTTCTTGCAATACACTGGATCCCTTTTCAGCAGTTTCCAGTATCTAAATGTCAAGGTATCTGGGAACATGAAATGTGCACGTATGGAAGGACAAACAGTTTCAGCAATCACTGTTAATCCCTTAATGTCAGAGAAGAAGGTGTCTTAACATCAGAGAAAAAGGACAGAATCAATGTATGACAGTTCTACATACTCATTCCTGAAGTTTACTGGGATGTTAGCCTGGGACAGTTGAACTTGCAGTCACTCACCCAGAGATACTTTTACTGATTCTATATTTATCATTAAATCCCTTCATAACTCTAACCCTGCTTAAGGGAGATGCATAGTTGAACCAACGTAGAACTGGATTCATGACTATCACAATGAGTCAGTATAGGTCAGGGCCAGTGCCAGTGCACTGGGGAGAGCTTTGTATTTTAGTTAGAATAAGATGAATAGATGATTGTTGCAAACAACTGCAGAATTCCACAACCGGAACTCCAACCACAAAAAGGTGGTCAGAAAATCAGCATATGAAGTATATTGATATACTTGGATATCCCACTCATTCTTGTCTTTCCTTAGAGTCCCAGAACACTGTTAACATATGCATTTTCAGTACAGCAGCTTTTACTCAGTTCTGAAGATCTCCTGTACAGTATTTCAACTTCCCATCTTCTTTCTTACTCCTATTTAAACCCGCCTTCTCACTATGTTCTTTGAATGTCCATGCTCCAACTTCTGTAAAGCCACCCCAAATCCACAGGCATGAAATTAATTAACTAGAACAGGACTTCTGCAGTGACCAATTCCAAAAACTAACCACAACAGTACTACTCTCAGTTGTTCTGAGCTAGTTACCCAGTCACTACATCAAGTCACCTCTACATGGCAGTATGAAGTGCTTATCTGTTGTCTTTGCCAGTAGGGACCACAATGCATGAACGGGCTTGTAACGTAAGCACTTTGGATACCTGAAATATAAAAATGTCTGAATCCTTTACCCCAAATGCTAATACCTAGTCTAAAATCCTACAAGAAGAGTCTTAATAGCAGCTACATTTATCTCTCCTTTTGCACATCAGAAGGACATTAGCACATGAAGAACAGATTAATCAGCAGAAAGTTAAAATAACAGCATACACTTTAATAGAAGGGTGATCAGCACAGATTTAATACATCAAAGATGTGGGAAGGAAAACCCTCCAAAAGTTATGCTTTCTTCAAATAACTGCCTTTTTCCAGTGGTCATAGAATACGAAAAATAAAAGTTGAGGAAGTTGTTTCTTATTGAGTAGCTTTCCAGCCACACAGAGAGAATGGAATTACTATATCGGATGTCAGGCCAAATTCTTGTTTTCATTGCATAAAAATTAGATTCAGCTCCATTAATCATGTTTATTCTGACATGTTCAGAACATTTAAGTCCTCATCATTATCTAATGACATGACATTCGCTGTCATGTCATTAAGACCCGGCTGAATTCTTTGTGACATTTTCTATGGATGTCTGTGATTAAAGATGAACAATTTTGCATGCAGCACATATGGGACTCCCCCTCCTCTCTTTAGTCAAGCTTCATCCTGGGAAAACAAAAAGGCTCACTAGAGACAAGCAGCAGGAGGATATATATTCCTCCCAAAATGCATCAGCACTCCTGATAAATCTGGAGATTTTATGCCCATATAAATAGAATTTTTATTAAACTTTCTGTTATTGGCCTTAACAATTGCTTATGACAAACAGTTTGGTATAAATACACTTTCAAGAAAAAAATAACTCTTTTCAGACCGCTTGTACACTGTGTTTTGTTTCCTACTGCACATTTCCACAGACATTCAGGTGGATCATTCACATCCCACAGTGGTTTACCTATCAATTATTCTGCTTGTCATTCATTCCTATTGCATATTTTTATAACATATTTGGATATCACTATTTCAAGTAGGAATACAATGGAGCAATTATATCGTTGCTTTGTAAAGATAGATAGTTAGATTTGTTAGATAATATTTCCCAATAGTTCATTGATTTATTTAAGTTTTTCCACATACACTAAGAAGCATATTCCAAGTTCACAGTCACTGCTTTTTAAAGTTAAGAAAAAGAATAACTTTTATGGAGCCAGGACAGTAATGCAGTAGCAGTAACATAATATTTTGTATAGATCAACTTCCTCTCACCAAGTTTACTTTTCCTTGGAACGTACTCGGAAAAGAAGGCAGTCTAGAATTTGTTCTGAAGGTTTTTTAGATCAGTTTTTGTATTGAAACTGGAAGTGTCTCATGGCTGTAAGTTCCTAATTAGATAAAAGTATTCTCAGTTACCGTAATGGAAAGTCCTATTGCTTCCTTGCACTGTGCACATTTCTCTCTAAACTTAGTTTAAACAACAAAAAAATCTTATCCTTTGAATAATTGGATTACACTGCATATGTAGAACAGGTTGCTCAGAGAAGCGGTGGCTGCCCCATCCCTGCCAGTGTTCAAGGCCGGGGTGGATGGGGCTTGGAGCAACCTGCTCTAGTGGAAGGTATCCCTGCCCATGGCAGGGAGTTGGAACTGGATGAGCTTTAAGGTCCCTTCCAATGCATTCTTATTCTGTATGTATCTTGCCTTCTCCTGACAACTGAAGCTGCTCAAAATGTTAATATATTTGTTTAATCTGTTATATATGGGCTATCTTGTAATGACCGAAATGGGTAGTTCTTCACATAAGATAAAATTAACATGCCCTGAATCCTGAGCTTACAGTGATCAATTTCAATTACCAAAGATGTAATGCCCTAACGGTTTTTAGAGTGGGAAGAATATTTAAGAAAAATTCTGCACTGGTTTATTATATAACGTTCTTCTGTCCATACTTTTATAGCAAATAAAACCAGTCATTATACTTGGTTTCATATCTAGTCTTGCTCTTTGCCCCTACCCATCACTTTTGTCTTGTTCAAACTGATCTCTGTGTTTGTAACCATAAACACTTATCCCTTTGCTCAGCATGTTCCCAAGTAACAGTGAGGGCAGGGAAAGAGAATGGCAGTACAACACAGTTCATTTGTGCAAATTTTCCTAAGGAAGGATCCGAGTACCATATCTTGTTGCATTAGCTACTGGTACACTATCATGGCATGCCTTGAAAGGTGTTCCCCCCTCCAAGATCTTACTGAAAGGAGCTGGCTTCTTAGCTCAGAATAAAGCTAAGGGGCTGTTACTATCATAGCACCTGTGCGTAAGGTACACTGCTAACAGCAGGAATTTCAGCTGGCATTGTAGGCGCAAAGCTATATTCTCCCTCAAATGCAAGCAGTACCAGTAGCCTAATAATTTAGCTTCCTCACCCCAACATGCACACACAGAGCATTACGAGTCCAATCTTGTTCAGCTTTTTACAATATTTCCATCCTAGCAGCCAGATGTTAAGTATAAATTTTCCCCAGTAATACCTAATTTAAGAAAGTAAAGTGAAGTTCAAAAGGTTGCAACAAACTTTCCACAACAGTTTTAGCTGCAGTTGCCAGCAACCTTTGTTGATTCAGGACTGATGCGCTATTCAGTATTACAGAACATATGCTATCAGAGGAAGAAACCAAAACCATTCCCAAGCTATATTTTCCCAGGTTATTGATTCTGATCATTTCTTTCTCTTTATTTACCTGAAAGTTTAGAGGTGGTGAACCTGCCTGTTTGAGCACTTACCATGTAAAAGCAAAGACAAGCAAATCTAGCAAGAAGTAGCACAGCACACATCAGACTTACAGGTATAAGCCAATCTAATGTCACCCATTTGTAGTAATTAGACACATCCACAGAGAATTCCAGTAGTTTAACAAAACCTTATTTCTGCAGGTTTAAACTTTCAATCACTTCTTGCACTATTAAAAAAGGATAAGATGACATGAGGGAGTATGATGTAGCAAGAAATACCCAAGGTACTTTACTGAGGAAGAACTGAAGTGTCCCACTAAACAGGCTTTTTTTTTTTTTTTTTTAATCTCTTTTTTGGAGCAGAACTGAGGCTAATAAGGAATTGGGAAATCAGTTCAGATTTTAGAATCCATGAAAGCATCCAGAGAGTCCCAGATATGCATGCAGAATAAATGCAAGGTTGAAATACTTTCATGTATAGTGATTAAAGTGCATTTATTACAGAAAAAAAGTTGTTTTAAAACAACTCTGGCCAGAAACATTACCGACATTTTCTTCAGACAATCACTGAAATCTGAAATACAAGGAAGAAAGGATGAATTTTTTTCCTAAGGCAACCTCCTAGTTGATAGTACAACTTGTTGTTGAAGTTGGCTGACAATATTATTGATGTTGCTGTTTTCCATTGCTTAAAGCCTTGGGAAAGTACTTAGGTTGAAAATCTCTCCAGCAGATATCCATCCCTGAGTAAATGTCTGAGTGCTTGGGCAAAACTAAACAGTTCACCCAGGCTAAAAGAAATTGAGAACTTTATTGCTATATCTGCAAACTTTGAGCCAAGGATGTGAAATTCAACAGAAGAGGAGCTTTATGGTGTGGATATGCATTTGCCATTCCCACAAAACAGGAAATTCAGTTGAAGACTTTGGAAGATTTTAGGCTTAGACAGAGTAGAGAAAGATTCCATTTCAAGAAAGCACTTGCTAGACAAGGGCAACTGGTCTTGCCTGGTCCACCTATAGATACATGGAAGAAGTAAGTTTTACAAGGAAATAGTGGAGAACCCACAGTAAACTACTTGTTCTATTACATGTAGTCATAGACCTATCTATGTAATATAGATGTAACAGAATAGTTTTCTGCAGTGAGATATTATATTCATAGGTTTAAAAATCTCATCCTTTTCTGTTGTTTGGGATGCATCCAACAGACTTTAGCAGTATTGAAATACCACTTAGGCTAGTTAGTGGTTTCCAGCTGAATTTGAGCTTTACTTAGTGGCATTAAAGTTTCCACCAGTTCAGGTGAGATTCAGACCACAGCAGAATACAGGAAGCTATTAGTTCTTTTTCTTTAAACTGTGCACATCCCACTTTCTTTAGGAAGTTGGAAACATAAATCTTGTAAAGCATTAATACCTGAATACTTGGTAGATATTTAAATCATGACCTGCTTTAGCACATCCACAAACTAGTGTGAAACAGTGAGAAGCAGCATCAACACAACCAGTACATAATACTGACTGATTCTGGAATAGAGCCAAAAATACAACAGTTCTATTCTGAGTTGTGTTACTGAAAATCCAGAGTAGTGTCAGTGACTGCATATAGATTTGCCTGTGCTTCACAGTGCTTTAACTAAGACCAGGATACACCACAGCAGTCATTTCAGAGGTGACCTTCAGACTTCCATAAAGAATGAAGTATTACAATAATATTACAGTGGGTGTGCAGAAAATCCTGGCTACTAGACAAGGCTGAGGAGAAACATCACAGCCAGCATCTGCTTTAGGGACATACAAACATCAGACTCATTTAAAAATTTGTAATAAAGTAAGAAACAAAATGCAGGACCCACTCAGTGTTTTGTAAGCACCTCAGGTGATGACAGCAGGGCAGGTTATGTCTTCATTAGACATAAATAAGCTTCATTAGACATAAACATAAGCTGTTTAGCTTTTATCATTGGTGTTACTATAGTTCTTATGTTGGGTATTCATGAGCTAAGACTCACATACCACAGGGCTGCCATTCCATGGCTCTTACTGAGATTAAGGTGATGATTATGTAGAAAAGCTAGTAAACATGAGATTTGGTTAAGAATTTAATGTTGATTTTCCTGTCACTCATTCAACCTCATTGCACACAATACCTTATGAAAGCATAAGGAAATTTAGGTAGTTATAGCCAAAGAAAGTTAAAGAGGGATTTGAAACAGAATAAAACTGTAGCTTTGTAAAAGGAAGTTTCTCTTCCTGTATATATAAGGTCACATCACAGAACAAAAACATGCTTGGTCCAGTGACAGGTATAAACTAATCAGAGGTCATCATCAGAATCTCTGTAGTAAGAACCTGCGAGAGCCTGGGTACAGCCAGCAGTGTCCTGAAGAAAAGAAGTCTGATTAATGTAATAGAGAAAAGCAGCCAGTGAAGATTCAGAGATTGAAGCTCGAGGCCAAACAAGAGGCAAGGAAAAGATGCTCTGGTAAATGGGAACCATGGAAACAATAGACAAGTTTTATCTGTGATCATGTTTTATCTGTGATGAAAGCATCCTGGAGACTCTATACAGAAATAAATCACAGCAGTTCTGCTTATGCATTTTCTTAGGGGAAAGAACCAGAGGAGGGGCAAAAATTAAGGAAAAGAATGAGAAAGTCACTGAAGCTAGGCAAGATTTCTAGGGTAAACTGAAACAGTATATAAATACAGGAACTGAGAAACTTTTGAATTCATGAAAACAAGATGGAAAGGATAGCAGTAGAGGAAGGAAAGATGAGCCGAGGAGAGCAAACAGGCACATCTTACTAGATCACATTGGCAGAAACCTATATAAAGAAGAAAAAATGCCAGTGGGAAAGGATTGACTCAGCTGTAAAGATGAGTCTGCACATATGGAATTTAATTACACTGGGGTGGGAGGGGTGTAAATACATGGTGGAAGAAGTCATTTGGGTCATCAGATTTCCACCAGAATGGTTTTGCTAGAGAAAAGACACTGCTGAGAGGGAATCAGGGCTGGAAGCTGGCAAGACAAACCTTGCAATGAGAGGCAGAGCAAAAGGTTTGGGAAAGAGGAAAGTAAAATATGGGAAATCATTTCACTAGAAGTAATGAACACTGAATTCACAGAAAGGCTGAGTGAGAGCATAGGAGGGATGGACTGGTGATGTGACAGTTAAAGCTGGAAACTAAGCAACAGAGAATGAGTAATGTTTCTCAGAACAAATCAAAAGAACCTTGGTGAATGGAAAAACAGAAAAACAGACACAGGTTGAATGAATATGCGGGAACAGCGAGTTATCAACGTGAGGTAAAGTCAGAAAAGGAATACAGATTTGTGAAAAGAGAGAACAGCCTAAGGGAGTTCAGAGACAGCAGCACAAAAAAAGCATGAGGGGAAAGAGCAACATGATGCAAGAAGAGCATTAAAGAGCTGGTCAAAACAGAAAAGAGTAGGAGAGGAAAGCAGGACTGTGAAAGAATAAAGCAAATAATTCTCATGAAGGTCTAATTTAGGGAAGGACAAAGAATCTTCAGCAGGTTTGTCAGGTTTATCAGCCTCAAAACAAGACATAAACATGGATTAAAATGCTGTTCCTAGTATGAAAGAAAGAAAGGAAGAGTGTGGATAACAGCCTAAGAGGCAGGGCTATTACTGGGGATGACTTTGGTAGGTAGGCTAGAGAGCAATTTCCAGCCTTGGGCCACCTCTGAAATTAATCATATGAACTGCGTCAGAAGGTATCTACATCAGAACTGTAGATTTCCTAGATTTCACCTTAACAACTCACATTAAACATGAGTTTATGCACAGAAAGGGAGATGAGAAGTGCACGAAGTATTAGACTGCAGCCCAGGGGAGGAGAAAAGATACTAAGAAAAAAAAATCCCAAGAGGCTAAACAGAATCCACAGTGTTCTCTGAAGTGTGTGACTCATGGGAGAGGACTTGTATGCTACCAAGCACAGATTACAGCTACAGCCTACGCCTGGTCTCATTCTTATTCCTTTATGAAATTCAGAAGCTTTGACAGTCTTACGATCCTGCAGCATGCAAGAGCTTCAGCAGGTACATCTCAGCTGGCTGAGCCAGTGTCGTAGTTACTCACTAATTCAAAGGAGCCTTTTTGTTAATAAGATGAAAATAAAAAAGTTATTTGATGTTCTGGTCTTGATATATAATTTTTAGGGACCCAATGAAAAAAAACAGATCTACTTCACTAATTCTGCAGCCAGAAGCATTTAAGTACAGCATTGTACAATAGCTAATCAGCTCCTGTTTCCAAAAGCTCTTTCACTCACAATAAAGCAAAAGGCCTCAATATCCCAATGCATCAACTTTTTAGCTACCATTTTTTCCCTCTATCAATACGCCCCTCAAAAAACCAAAACGACCACCAAAACCAACCAAAACAAACACAAGTTGCAAGTTGCTGCCACCATAAAGAACCTAACATCCTTTTCAAAGTTTAGCAGCTACTAGGATTTCTCTTCAGCCTCTCCTTTCCAATTCCCTATCTCTGGAGGGAAGATCTCACCTCCCTTACGCTACAGCTGCAGTTACTGCAGTTACACACCCACCACCACCAGCCAGCAGGATCCGAGTTGCTTCCTGGAGTCTCCTAACTGGAGATTATGAGAAGCTTGTTGTGTTGAACATACAATGAACCTTACAGAACACTGAAATAGTTAAATTCCTTTCATCAGACTTTAAAACACCTTTTAATAAGCAAGTTGTTTGCATATGAAGTGAGAGGAGGTGCAGGTTTAACTCTCTGAAGAGACTGAAGGCCTAATTTATCCAGAGAACACAGTCGGAGCAGCAGTGCAAGCATCTCTAGCAATATTCTCAGTGTGTTTTTCACCACTTATGCTCTGGAGAGTTCAAGTTTCTTAAATAATGTTAGGTCTTTCCTCTTATTCACCTTGTTTTTTCACTGAGATCAAGAACATTTCCACATGGCACTAAATGAGGTTATAATCTGAGCTCAGGAAACTTTAGTTGTGGTGAAACAGCAGCTTACGTTAAGTGACACTTCAGGGTGAGAATACTCATGGCTCTTCCTCAACAAAATAAATCTCACTGCCATTGTTTAAGGGAAAAATAAGAAAAAACACCAAACCCCAAACCCTGTCAAGTGCTATGGGTGTGATCCATTTACCGTAGGTGTTTTAGTTGACTTCAGTGGGCTTTGAAATGCACTGGTATCCAGTTTTGAACAGGAGGTAAATAAACATAATGTATTTAAAAACATTGCAAGCAGGATACCTAACTGCCAGCACCACAGACAGGTTTACTGAGGAAAATTCAGTATTTAGTGTGTGATTCGTACTCTTCTTGTAAGTGAGTATCTACAGTTGAAAACCTTTGTATGGATATGAAGCTGAATAGTGTAACTTTCAGCTCTCCATTTTATGTGATCTCATCAGTGCCATATTACTAGTGGATACTGAAGCATGATCAGTACCCCTGTGCTTCAAGATTCATTTCTTCCCTACATGCACATGTTCCAAGCCTGGAGTCTGCTGGCATTCACTATGTATATTTGTTCATAGGTCTAGTCAATCCTGTTAAAACAGAAGCCAAATTTGACCACGTAGATTGAGTCATACTGTGACAAAACCTAGTCAGGATGGCTTCACATGTTCGTCACGCTGCGCAGACTGTCAGCACCATTGATCACTTTCATATTCTAAGAACAGATTTTTGTCCAAAACAAAGACATTAGGTATTTTATACTAGTTAGTATTTGTTGTTTTAAAAATGCAAAGGTAACAAAACAAGATGTAAGTTCATCTTTTGAGAAAGCTTGCATGGATTTTTACCCTGGGCATTTCCAGTAACTCAGGAGTACTGGGATTTAGGTTTGAATGGGCACAGCTGTAATTTTTCAGCCTCATGAGAGTTTGTAATTAGTTATTTTTCCCCAAATCTGGCACATGTAAATGATAAATGGATTTATTTTTGTTATTAGAGATGAACCAAAAAGATAAAGAAAAAATGTGTTGTTTTTCAGCTGTGCACTGGTAACTGTACTACTAGTACAAGTATTAGCAGTTGTTGCTCCAGATTTTGTAATGCATACTGATGAATCTTTTGGTGTTCTATTAACACTGTTAGTACTTCTGTGTGTATACTTGTGCATGTGGAGAGAGAGGGGGAGGAGGTAACTATTACTCCTATGCAAGTTTATGTTTTATGTAAACACATTTTCAGCATTCAGGGTTTTTTTCCCAATTACAAACTTTTTATTCCCTGCAGGTCTCCCCAGCCATGCAGCCACAATTTCTGTATTTTTACTAAAACCTCTGACAGCATTTTTTATGGTTCTTTAGACCTTAAATTCAGTCTGCAAATCTGTCCTATTGTACAAGTTCTCCTGTGATGAGGTCAGAAAAATTTCCCTTTTGTATCACACCTCATGTAGAATTAATTACCTTTTCTCTTTAAGGTACCTAATCAATTAGTTCACCATTTTGTGACCCTTCTTGTTTCATTCATTTTGTTAGAAGCAGGCTCTTCCATCAAATACTGAGAACAGATAGGTTAATTCATGATAATACATAAACAATCCACTGCTACTGTTAACAGTAGTAAAAACAAGTTTTGCAGGTCTTTCCTGCATGTGGCAGGCCTAACAGCTTATGTGAGTGTTTCACAAACCAGACAAATGTATGACAATAACCACACAGTACAAGTTTAACAGCAGCATTTCAAATGGTTGCTCTTTTGTTCTTTTTACTCTCAGTGACATCTCTTCTTGACTCAAATAGCTGTGGCACTAAAATTATCTTAAAGCTGAAAGGTGCTAATCGAGCCTTTAGTTTATTCATTATTCAGCAATGAATCCTTAGTTATTCATTTCTCATATTACCAGAAAAAGTTACTTATGGTAACACTGTATCCTACTATTAAGATGGCACAAAAAGCTGAAATTCTACCATTAATAAGAAGCCATGGATTCCTAACTATTCTAGTTTGCATTCTGCATTTCACACACACGAGACATGCAGGAAAAAAGCTGATGACTTACTATTCTATTTCTTTTTGCTCACTAAAAATCTGCTGTTGATACTTTTGTAAAAACAATTATGAGAAAGGAGCACACATCGGGGATACAAAACAATACATACACTGCGGGTTACTCAGAATGCATCCATACCTCAGTGGAAACGTCATACACAGATTTCTCAGCAAGGCATATCAGGTCAAAACAGTGCCAATGCTCTTGGAGCTGTATGGATTCCAGCTTCCAAATTCACCCTAAACTCACAAAGCAGATCTACCAGGTAAAAGCAAGCATCCACAGTGCACAGCAGAACAATAAATGATCTTGAGAACTTTGTTAAAAGTGGACAAGAACACCTCTGAGACCACTCAGATTACTCTGCGAGCAGCAGTGAGGGGGGCTGCATTTTCAGGTACCACTGGGTAATAACCATTTCTTGCCTGGTAACTACTTGTAGCCTTCCAGGATAACCATACTTAAAAGCGTGGGTTTTGTTATGTTTTGGTTCATTTACAGCATACCTTAAGACTTCCAAATTGAGGTATTAGATTCAGTATTGTAATTTAGAAAAGATGACAAGAGTTACTGCCTTACTGCCTCCTAATGCTGACTGTGACTTATAAACAGCTTCTGCATCTTCATTGTTGCAAGGTTTGAAAGTTTCCCAGAGGATACATCTAAGTAGTAAAAGAATAGCTCATTATCTAATATCAACCCAAAAAGCTACACACATTCCATAAAACAAGGTACCTGAAATGTCTTTCCTCTCAACTCAAGAAAGATGCTTGGTAAGATCTCTTCCCACCTCTATCAAAAGCACAATATGAAGGCAATAGCAAAAATGCTCAGAGCTGACTTAGCCTTTAACCCAACCCAGCTTAAAGCAATTTGAATTTTGTTTCAATTTCTTCCAGCTGGCAGCAATCTCATTGAGATGCAATCCCACTGATATACACCTTTACTCACAGTCTTCTACTCCCAAAGTATACTTTGCACCAAATAGTTCAGGAGAAATAAAGGCAACAGTTTGTGTAACTCAGCCCACGTAACTCCATCAAATATAAATCTTCTTCACAACACAGGTAAAATCAGGTAACAAACAAAATGTCTAAGAAAAATTCCATTTGTACCTCATGTCTCATAGCAGTGCTGCACAGATTAGCAGCATTCCATCAGGCCTCCTTCAAAAATGGTTTACAAGCACTTTACTATTTTCTTAAACAGAGTTATCTATTATAAGCTTTTGATAAGTTTCATGAAAAGTTCTCAATGGATAGTTCACAAAAACTTAAAGTATCCAAAATCCAAAGTTACAGTGATATAGATAGCTTTGATTCATCACAGATTACCTATATTTGGACAAATAAAACACCAAGAATAAGACAGGGTACAAACATACCTAAATATTGTACTTTGACAAGACAATGATAAATTCAAAATTCTCTCTGCTAATATTTTCATATTTCACCATAAACTAGATGAAACCAGGTTAATTTTTGGAGACTGTGCACATTCCATGTATCATTTACTCTGACACACAGAAACTAAATGCAAACATAGACAAAGCAGGTTCAAATTTTATTACAAAAAAAAACCACTTTTTGAAATAATTAAGATTTCTAGTGTCATTCTATAATACGTTGCTGCCTATATAAGGTGGTACATTTGAAGTGCCACTTTTATTAGTTGTGATCAAAATACAATGTTATTCAATAATAACTTGACAGCAAGAAGAAGGAAAACTGTCGCTTCTTTCACTCCCAAGTTATTTTCAGGGAGGAAGAACAAGTCATACCATCAGCAGCAGTTCATACTTTCTTTCAGGGTTTTCATCAACTTTTGCCATTCTTGATTCTGACAACCAACTTTATCAGTTGTTTCCAGTCAGCTCATTTGGGTGATCCTATTCTGAATAATCTAGGAAGGCACCTCTAGCCTAGTAAGAACTCTTTAGTTCAGACTTACAGACTGGGTATGGAATGGGAACTCTTGTTTTTCATGGACAATGACCTGTGCTTTCCCATCAGTGGAAAAGAACAAGAACTCTTGCATTTTTCAGTTGGCCACTGCCCTGATAATACCAACTAAACTAAACTTACTTTTTAAACATCTAAAGACAGGTACTTTCTTGAGCAGGGTCTTTTCCCTGTACTTCAAAGCTAGTCCTATAGGTGATACTGGGTAACTCTTAATTGCTTGTCTATCATATAAGGCCTTTTTTGTGGAGTACTATAAACTTCTATTTGGCTAGCCTTTTCCATTTGAGTCTTATGAAAGACTGGTAGAAAAGTATAGAAACAATGTAGATTACAGGATTATGAGAAAATACCAACTGTCATTGTATTCACTTGAATTTCACTTGACTGAAATTCTCTCAAAGACAGTAGAACTTCTCCAAAACATAAGAAGAAAGAGAACTGTCCTGTTCACTTGGGAGTTCTCCTGTCATTTGTTAATTAAGTCCACAGTACTTCAAAGTACCCCCGCAGAGTTCCATGTGTCTGCATACCCAACTTTCCCTTTAAAGCATACTTTTGCTATAATGGGCCTCACCCCTTTCTTTCAGATCAATTTTTACAAATAAATGGTTTACAAATTAGGATATTGCAGTATTTTCTACTTTGGATTCACGACTTTCCAGGATCAGCAGACACAACTAGAAAAGCAAAATGATTTAGTCAAAAATACAGAGAAACTGAGACAATTGTAGTCTTGATCTGAACAGGGGATCTGAGGCTTAAGATCTGAATAAGAAGAAATGGTTTTTGTGATTCAGCCTTCATTATAGAGCCAGGTTGGACCTGCCAGAATCACAGCATGAATTAAAACAGTTTCCAGGTAGGATCCCAAGAGGTCACAATATCGGTGGCTCTTCTTGGTTTCCTTGACTGCAGAAGTGGGAAAAAGAGTTGCTAGGCCAACACCACAACAGGGGGAGAGACTTCTCTCATCACAGACAAGGCACTGGTAGAGAACAGGACTGTAACAGACCCAGTAATTCAGTTCTTTGCCCACTCGGTAGGTTATTACTTTGTGTTATTAACTTCTATTACATAGAATTGCACTGTTTAGGACTGCAGTGAACAACCAGTCCTCTTGGGGAAAATGGAGATCTGTAATTAGCAGTGTTAAAAGTCACAGATTCCCACCTCTTGTTGATGTCGAGACCTGATATTTCAATTTGTTTAGACCACTATGTATTCACTTGACCTGTGAAATCAAAGAATATCATACTGATACAATAAAATGCACTGATATACACCTCAGCCTAAAGTCCTGTCATGTTAAAAACAACAATTACTAATCCCTTGCATTAATACGTTGTTGAAATTAGTAGCCAAGAATTTGTTCCTGCCACTTAAAATTACATAAAGGCTTCAGCATTCTGTTTCTTTTTGTGAACACACTTGCAAAAAGCAAACTTGACACACCTATGTAATCACCGTCATGAGGCAAAGTTCAGATTTGCTTTTGGGAACATTCACAGCAGGAAACATAATCAGAGGACTTATGCCCATCTAGTCAGGGAACAGAAACAATATGATAATAGAACAATTGTTCAAATTTGAAGTAGGCTAGCCTGAACATTTTAAATACCAACATAAATGTCACTGCATTACGAATTGAGGTAAGTTATGGACATAAATGGATTGAAAAAGAGGTTAAAAACATGTCTCTGAAATGACTGATTAAGATGAGATTCTACCATTACTGTGCAATACAAAATGAAAGCTCGATAGGTTCTTAGCAATTGTAAGAATATATAAGTATCTGCCTGTTACAAAATGGCTTCTACTATAGCACCCTGACTTTGCCAAATTCAAAAGGCCGGGCACAGAAAGGCATCTTGAGAGAAAAGCTTCCTGCCAAGATCCAGTTGCCACAAAGGTATTTTTTGGGAATATCAAATTGGTGGCAGTACAGAGAAATGCTCCAGTGCAGCAGTGTTTATTCTGGTATATGTTAGTTTAGAACGGATTTGGTTAGTGTCATATGTATTAATTTACTGATGGATTTTATATATGTATAAATGTGTATTATACATCCAAATTAAATAATATTTTGTTAATACATTCCAAATATTTGGATTATATGACTTGGGCTGCTAAACATCCAGAGGAGAAACTTTTTATTTTAAAAACCCAACCTGATAAATCAAAGTGTGTTATTTTCAGAAAGGTGTTCCCTTGGATGATACCTGAGTATCCTTTCGAATCATACAGATACTAGTCTTTTAAAGGAAAAAGTGTAATACGAAGGTGCATAGCCCATCTAAACAGCAAGCCCTTCGAGAGCTAGACATCCAGCTGTGCTCTTGTTACTATGCCATGACACACTCATCTGAATTGATTACAATTCAGTTGAATTGTTTTTCCTTCCACAACACAACTGTGTCAACTGCCTTTGTGCATCATCACTTGATGTGCTGCCTAATTGTATTTGCGTTGATGCGCTTTGTGAAGATAAAGGTAGTTATTCCACATTGTCTTGATGAGGTTTAAAAATATAGAAAGCAGGCGCATAAAATAAGGGCAGAAACATCCTGGGAACATATGCTACAATACTGCTTGGAGTGTGAGGAAAAACTAGATAAAAGATTTGGATTACTTGTACTGTTTTAGTAAAGTCCTTCCTCCACTTTCCAATAGCACTGTTAAGATACAGCTAGAGGCAGAAGCCAGCTAGCCTACTTCCTATCACAGAAAACAAGAGTTGGTAGGTAAGGGATAGCAACTGTATTATTACTTACAAATACTTATGGTGAACCATAAAAATATCTTCATAATTAATTAGTTAAGATCGGTTAAACATTACAATATAAACAGTAAGAGACATTCATCTGTCCAGATTTAGCATATTCATGTAGGTGGTTACCTCTGAGCTAGTCATTCCATGCTTCCTTTGTAGGCAGTGGAGAGAAATAGTAATTTCCAGAGGTCAGTGCATCTCAGACTAAGATAGTGGTCAAATCCTATCTGATCAATTACATTGCAGGAATCTCTTTTTCTCTCCATCAGTTATAAGGAAGCCTTAACAACTACTCCATAGGTACATGTCCATGTTATAAGTACCTAAAAGTGAAAAGAATAATTCCTTCCAATTGCTAAATTCAGGAAATTACTATTTAATTAATCTACTGTAAAAATATCAGATTAACAAGTTATAGTTGCTAAGAAATCATTATTCACTTTCTGGTCATTATCATTCACATATGTGGGCAAAATGAATACTTACAATTTGGGTGCAGGTTTTCAGATTTGACTCTTTATGGTCTTATACTGGCCAACATTGCCAGATCATTGGCAATTTCACAGGCTATTCCTGTAACACAGAATTGTCTGGAAATGTTATCACACTTGTCTTTTGATGTGATGATTTAGCAATCTAGAGGAGAAACAGCCCTCTGGTATAAGGGGCTTAAAGAAAAAACAAAGGCAGAGGTAAATAGTATTTGTCAGGTAAAACTGTATTCTCTAATGATACTTTGAATGTCCAATACTAAATAATAAAAGTGGAAATCTGGGGAGAGCTGAGTTGCTGCTGAGCCACAGATAATGCTCGGAGCTACAGAAATAGAAAAACACATGTAAAACTGTTGCCTTCTGACATTTTGCCAAGTGTTTGTTAGCTGTGATCTTAACTGTATATAGTAGTAAAAAATGTTTGAAGTCTAGGTAACATGGAAATGATGGACCACATCAATAGTCTGTTCCTTTCACCCCACTTCACCAGTGCCCCTCAGTGTTAGTGAATAGCAACAGTGGAGAGAAGAGTATTTTCTCTGCAGCTTTCATTTCAAGGGTTAAATTCTGTCCTTGACTACAGTGGTCTAAAGCTAAAAGAACTTAAATTGCTAATGCGTATCAATTCCAGATTTAATAGCAGAATAAATAAAAGCTGAATTTAGCCCTTTTTTGTCAACTTGTGTATTCCACATACCTCAAACAACCACAGGACTTGAGAAGGGAATCAACCTTAGTTGTTTTGGATCAGTCCAGTTTTTCCCTTTTGTGATTATTCTTTCGTCAATATGGTAGTTGAAATTTGGACTTCTTAGTCAGCAGTCTTGGATTCTGGAAAGTTTAATAAAAATATGAGTTTTAACAGAACATGCATAGTATAAGTCAAATTTTCCCCTCAAGTAGACTGAAGGGAATCTGTTGTAACTCTTAATGGATGTGGATTTATTCTGGAGCGTTTGGGGAGGACAAGGAACAAAACCTAGCCTTTTAATTTTAATAAAAATAGGCCACTTTTTCTCACTGAGTATAAATAATGCAATTGTATGTAAGTATGCCAGTATTTTCATTCTGAAGGGCTTTGGTTTAAAAGTTCTCATGGATAAAACAGCTAATCCCTTGGGGAATAAACTGGTACCGCTAACAGTGGGTTACATCAACCTTAACAGCATTTGGGGAAATAACACTACAATTTTCACTGTAAAAAGAATGCCACTGAAATCCCTGATAATTTACAAATTAGAGTCTGTGATGTTAGTAGAGAGTTACTGAATCTATCATTGAGACTGTGACCTCACTGAAATCAGCTATAAAACTGTTGAACATTGTTGTTCCTAGAGGGCATGGGAGAACCTCATCGGTGAAACCATATGGGCTCATATTGATCCTGGGCTCTCTCCCATGGAAATTAGTGACACAACTTCCAATGACTCCTGTGAAAGCAGGACCAGAGCTTTACACAGAAATAGTCATATTCAGTTCACATAAATCTGGAGAATCTCTTCTGAAATAAGTGGAATTACTGTGATTTAACAAAAAGCAATTAGGAGTATTTTTCTTTAATTCATGGAGGGGGAGAGAAAAAAAAGACATCATTCCCCACTGCTGCCTCACCACTGTGCATCAACCAGGACTCTATCTGCTGTCACAATCCTTATCTGCTTAGGCTGGAGGGGAACAGCTGACTTCACCATTTAAGGATTTAAACTGTAATTGTCTACTGAATTTTCTGTTACTCTTATCCCTCTACTTACCCCTTTCCCACTGGTTAGCAGATAGATTCCTTAAGGAGAAGGAGGAAAATTTTTGGTTTCTGGTTCTGTCTAGATTTCTTAAAATGTAAGGTATCTTATTCCATCAACACGTAATCTGAACCGAGACAACCAGAACACTTCCACTTCAGTCCTTCAGAGCTACCTGGCCGGTTATTTTTGGATTATCATACTTAAGTTCAAAGCCAAGGCCTGTAGCTGAAGCAGTGGGCTGCTGTGGAGGCTCACACAATTCAAGGTAGTGCCTCCAGAAGTCATTCAACTCTGTTCACCAGTGGTCAATGACATGACAAGCACATAATCCTCAAACAGAGGTGTAACATTCTTTATGTAGCATGTGGACTTTATTCTTCTCTTTAGGTCCACTGTCAGAATGAAACCTCTATGGCCTTACACAGAGCTGATCTGCTTTTCTTTATTTATAAGCATCGCATATACACACAGAAGTGAGATTCTTCTTTGCAAATGCATGTCAGTACTTGGGTAATGGGAGAAATTGGGAGATTTTCTCCTAAATATGCCATATAACTGAGAAGTTTTCTTTTGATTGCACCTGTCACTGGCTTCTTGAAGACTGGAACTTCATTCTTCTGTACACAGGACTATCCTGTAATAGTGTCCTCTATCCAAGGGCAGGGATCTGTGCTTTTTGCATGACAGCTTCCAACCAAATGATTTGATGGGGACAACCAACTTAATGGCAAAAAGCTCCCTGTTCAGCCAAGCTGTATCTCTTTGGCTAGCAAATATGTGCCCTGCTGCAGAAAAGCAACTATTTCTTGCTATTTCTTATAAAGAGCATGGAAGCCACCAGCTCAGACTTCAAATGTCTACATCGATAAAGTCAGAAACAATTTCCCCTAAGGAAGTACAAATTACACACTCATTTTGACTCCTTCATGATCCATCAGTAGATGTTCACCAGACCGTGTTTATCTGCCTGACCTGCAGTTGTAACCTTTGTAAGATGCAACTCTGATGGCCACCCGAAGGGTGTGATCCACAATGGTCTGAAACACGGAGCCAAAATAAGAATCAAGCTGTGGGTATAAGAGTAGCAGTTAAAACACATAAAGAAATGCTGAAGGGAAACATTGTCAAGACTGGTCAATAGCTTCCACAATGAATATCACAAGAATACAAGTTAAACATCTTCTACAGTGAAACAACCAAACCAGCCCAGATCAGTACCTTTAGCAGGAATTAACCTGACATACAGTTGTCCATAGCACTCCCAGCTACCATGAAGGGTTGAGGAGGGTTGCCCAAATCACTTGACCAAAATACAAATACAAAGATACCAAAAAACTTGTGGACCACAACTGCACCTGGGAGCCATCCACAGGTGAGGATTGATTAATATCACCAAGCCTCCTCATTCCTTCACACGCACAGCCACACGCAAAGAGGTTGTGCATCCAGACTCCGCAGAGCCCCCCATCTTTACATCCTTAGGAGCAGACGGGACTCGTAGAGGGAGGATTTATGACAGAAATTCAGCAGCCAGGAGTCTTTTCTGACAGAGCATTAGCCCGCCTGCATTTCCCTGGGAGGAGGAGGCGCTACATAGTGTGGAGCCTCTTCTCCCAACAGGCGGAATCTAATGGATTCTCTTTCTGAATCATTAAGAGACCACAACGGATCTTAGTGAGGCTCAGGTATTGGATATTAACAGATTACAATCCAGGCTAGGAGAGAGAGATGACTTCATTTTGTGAAAAAGGGATCGAGCTGAAGCAGCATCTGATAGAAGGCCAGTATCCCATGAGAAGGTCATTTTCACTGTCTCAGCAGCCTGTCTCTCCTTACTATTTTTTCTCTGCACACAGCAAAATATTTCTACCTCACAGTGACATTCATCTTGTCTTTCATCCAGCAAAAACATAGCTTACTGTTTCAAAATGACATCTTTTGCTTGTTGCGAAAGAAGTCCCTTTTTATTTTGGAAATACACGGAGGGGTAAATGTTCATCATTAAACTGATTTAAGAGAGAAAGAAATACGGAACATTTCACTCACCTCCCGGGCACCAGGCAGCCGCCACCTCCTCAATCCATCAGTCCAAACGCTCGCATCCACTGACGCTTCTCCTCCCTGCTTCGGCCCTTTTTCACATCAGCATCTGTGATTTGCAGGGAGCAGACACACCACGACCGCAGACACTACCCGCGCAGCCCAGACAGGAGCAAAAGCCTGCGCTTGTTCATTTTCTCCCTAGAAAAGGCAGGTTTAAAAGCCGGGATTTTTGAACGGCGCTACCAGGAACCCTCTCCCGGTGGCCCCCCGCGGACAGGGAGGTGCTCAGCGGTCTGCCCGGGGAGCCGGGGCAGGGGGAGCGCGGGGCTGGCGCTGGGGGAGGAGCCGCGGCTGCCGGCCCGTTTCCACGCCAACGGCGGGGGGGACCGCGGGCGGGCGGGAGGCGGCTCCCGGGGCGGGGGGCGCGGCTGCCGTCGGGGGTGGCCGGGCCCTGCAGCCCCCGCCCCGCCCGCTCCCCGGGCCCCGCCGGTGCGCGGGCCGTGCCGCAGCTCGCAGCGCGGTGCGGCACTCGGGCTGTGGCGAGCCCGCACGGGCGTGTGCCGGGCACCGCCAGGGCATCGGTGTCCTCGGGCTTGTGCCGCGGTTCCATGTTTTCCGCAGCAGTGCGGTTCGTGGCTCTGGCAGGATTAGGAGGTTTAGGATGAATTTCGCCATGCGCATTTTAGGGGACTGCTGAAGTAGATGGAACAAGTCACATACGTGTTAGAATGAAGCAGTAAAGGGTAAAGGGAGAAAAAGACAGTTCAGATACACGGAATGGATCTCCTGTTTGCATTCCACTTTTTCCATCAATCAAGGAATGCTTTCAGTACTGTGCATGTATTTTCTTCCGCTTTTCCCTTTCTGCCTTTCTCTTTTCCTGTTTGTTCCATTTCTGTGCATGTGTAAATTACTGCAGGTTTCTTAAGTACCAGTGAGTGTAATTTGCTTTTTATCTCATTAATGGATTGACCCTATTTATATTTCACTTTTTTTTTTTTTCTAGTGTCTTTTTTCTTTCGGCCATACAATACCAGCTGCGCTGTTGAATCTGCTGCCCTGAGCAAATAGCTGTGATTTCTCTCTGCACTGTTAATTTTATAAAGATAATTTGTTAGTGATAGAGTGGTGCTGGAGATGGCAATAGAGACTCACAGACACAGACAGAATGCAGGTGGGTTTTCTCCCAATAAGGCAAACATAACACAGTGCAAATATTATCTGATTCCTGTAAATAATATCACTTCCAGTACTGATACTATCAGCAGAGCTACAGCATTGACGAATTAAAATTATGAAATATTTTAGTATTAAAACACAATACAGCAACATTATTTTGCTTGCACAGAAATAAGAGCCGTGAATCAGTGTACCACGTGGGGGGCATTTTTCTGTAAATAATAAACCTTAGGTCTTGTTCACACTAGGAGAGCTTGCCAGCACATCTAGACTGGCAAAGTTGTTCTGACAAACCCCTAGCATTTAAAAAAGAAATGTCATATACATAACTTGCATCAATTCAAATCACCAATTTACGCTGCTTTAATAAAAAATAATAAAAAAGATAAGCTCCACAGTTTTAGTTTGAATTTTTAGCTTTCAGAATCCATGCACAGATGTCTTTTGGTGCATTTACATGATCAGATGGTGGTCAGTTTTAAACTTCTAGCAGTGTTTCGTTTTTCAAATGTAGTCTCTACTTGCAATTGCATCCTGATCTAGTTATGTTGGCAAGGGAATAGAATAAAAAATTGTATCTGTGGTAACTGAGTAGTCTAGATAATAGGATGAAAGAACAATAACAAGGTGTACAGGTCTAATCTGCGATTCCATAAAGAACAAGTAGTTACTATAGAAACTGTCACATTACATGTATCTTTAGTATAGTACTTTCTATGTGAGAAAAAGTATCTTCCACACATCAACCGACTTTGGCAGAAATAACAGCATCAGCTAGCATCATCCCAGGTAGGAAGATCATTGTTCACACTCGCCCTACAGATTTCATCACTGTTTGGTGTTTCCAACTGATACAACAAAGCACTTGCTTTCTTGCAGTTCTGAGGGAGGCCCCTAACTGTAGCTCACAATTTGTTAGTGAAGGAATTATGGACATGTGGTATGTGGGTAATGGAACAGGCCCTTCTTGGAGAAGTTTAGGTGTTATTGTTTTCAATGCCATCATGAGGGAGCTGTTGATTAATGGCTGAGTTAAACCCCAACACACCTGAAAAATAAATCAGCAGGTATGTCCAAGTTTTCTTTACTCTCACCTTGTCCTGCATCCAGAAATTCTCAGTTAGGGCCTTTCAGCATGCATTGATTGCACTACATGTAACTAAGCTCCCAAAGGAATCTAAAGAGAAATATGGTTCAAAATGGCATATACAGGTGATTAAATGCCAGAGTCAAAAGCCGTATAAAACCAGGTCTTCAGCTCAGTACTCTGGTGTTCTTTGTATATGGGTAGATAGGACACACACGGATAACGTAGTCAAAGTGAATAGTTTGCATTACTTTTCTTTCCCTGAAATAGTATACAGTGATTTGAGAGGACTGTGCTGATCTGACTGAATTCCTGCTCCCCCTTTCCATGTGAGGCAGCTCACCATTTGTTTTCCACATCAGAGCAGGTTTCAGTTTGAAGGGAGCAGCGTCTCATTGCTGAGGTGTAACATCTCATACACAGCTTAGTGGAGCCCTTAGCTGCATGAGTTTCACTCAATTTGCCAGTGCAATTCATTGACCAAAAGCCAAATCCTCTCCTGTTTACTGTTGCTTTCTGTTTGGGATCAATCAAACCAGATGCATTCATACATGTCTAGTTTGAAGACAATAGTGCTAAAACAGAAATGTGCTCTTAAGTGGAAAATCCCAGAAGGATTTTTCTAATCAATTACCCTTTATTATACCATGACAACATCAAAATATTTGTATGCACACATGCAATGTTCTTGGTGAATGTACATCTCCAAATGATAGAGGGTAAATTGAGAGGCCACATCTGGTCTGTAATAAAAAATATAATAAAAGACATTTTGTATTTCATTCAATTTTCTATCAAACACCCTCTTTTTAACAAGCAATTGTAGATCTGGGTTAGATATTTATAGACGGGTCTGTGATTCTCTTAGCATGAAGATCTGAGCAGAACATTTAGAGAAGAATAAAAAGGCTGTATTTTTATTTTTAACCATTTTCTCACGTGGAAGAGTTTAAAATAGCATAAAGTACAGATGACTGGGAGCTGATATTTATAACTATCTGGCATATTGTTGCTTTGTACCAGTGACTGTGAGATGGTGGGGAAAAAATCATGAATGCACCTTCCAGCAGGTGGTATCAGCCTGACCTCATTTGGCTTTATCATCTAGGATAAAAATTCACTTTCTACCAGGATTTCACCCTTCAAGTAACTGAGGGTTTCACTTAATATCAAGTGTTTACTCGTCCTATGAGGTCAAATCATGGGAGACATTTGAGAATGCCAGACAACGAGTTACAGCTAATACCACAGTGGCTAAAGACAAGGACTCCACGTTTAGAAAAACAAGCATTAAATCCAGCACATGGAGGGCCGCTGGAGGCTCACCTGGAGCCCTGGGAGATGCTGTCTTCCCTGAGCAGTCCTTTACACAGCCAGCCCCACCTACCCTGAGCTCTGTGTTGGATACATGGAGCCAACTCCTCCAAAGCCTGCATAGGAAGGAAGCTACAGATAGCGTTACCATGAAATAAGGTGAAGGAATGTAGTTCTTTGTAATGGACCCATCCTTCAGGGCTGAATTATTACTTTTTTTTAAAGAATGACAGTATTCTTTCCTTATCCTTCACTATTAAGAGTAAAGGAATGGGAAAAAAATACCCAAAACAAACCCAAACCCCTTCAAACTTTAACAAGAAAAGAAAGTGGGGATTACTTAGTAAAGTATACAAGAAAAGATCTGTGCAGAGTGAACAACTGGCAAAATCACCTGAGATCACAATATATAGATTCTTTGGGAATTACACGCAAGAAGATGTAATTAATAGGGCCAGGAATGTTTTGAAACCAAAGCTTTTAAAACAAAAAGTATCAGCTTAAGGTCTCCTAGTAAAGTGGTCTGAACAACAGACTGTCAGTTACCCTTGGGATACCCTCTTCCCTCCTGCAGTCTCCCAGTTTGCAGGTTTTCCATTTTATAAGAATGATTAAATATTCATTGAAGCAGTGAGTTGAAAGTAGGTCTCCCACTTGAGGACACAGGTAGGCATTTAGGTTTGGTTTGATCTTTGCAATAACAAACAAACAAACAGGCAAATTGTGTTGTTTTCAGAATGTTTTGGTTTCATCACTGATGTTCTTGCCAGCCAAAGAACTATCAAATTGAGGCCTTGAATCAATTATATATATTTTTAATAGGTACCTAGAAAAAATGTTGTCATCTGATTTCATATTTCCTTGTATCCTTTACACATGATAATTCTACTTCATGTAAGAACCACGAGATCCAGCTACAGATTCAGCAGGCACTATTACCTGTCCTTTTTATTACCTTCTTATGTGTGATTAACAGGATTAAGAAATAGGTTTTAAAGAAAAGAAGACTGAAAATTCTGTTTGAGGACACACAGGTAATTCTTGGAAACTCAGGAAGAGCTTTGGATCTACATAAACAATAAAGATATGACATAGATACACCTATCAACCAGTGATCATTTATGAAGTACAAAGTAGCTATCCAAAGTGGGAGCTTTAGCCAGTTATAACTGATCTCTGTCTCTTTAGTGAAGCATTTTTAGACAGAGGGGTGAAAAAGTGTACAAAAGACTGTTTGGTCTCTGACTACACTGGTAGTAAACTGATAGGAAATTGCATACATGGGACTGCTGGTCCTCATGACTTACCCCTCCTCTCTTTTAAGTGTTTGCTCTGTCAATGACACGCACAAGATCAATGCCAGTAGGACATGGAAGTGACTTACAGCCTCCACACATAAGTCTCTAAGATAATTTTCAGCTTCCAAGTGTATCCCATCTGGCCTGCAACTGCACCCTAGAAACATCAAAGTGTTCTGTAGGTCTTAAGTCATACCTGACAGCTCCAAGTGACACCTTAGATACCAAAATGGCATTAGAAACCCACATTTAGCCATGTGAATCACATTTTTACTCACTGGGTGACGGAATCAATGAAGTGAGCAAAGCACATGATGTTAACTTTTCCTAACAAATGAACTGATTAAGTTGATAAACCCTTTATCAAATCTCTCAATTAATGTATTTTTCAGACTTACTTATAACTATGTTCTCTTTTAAAAGCAGATTAAAATGACAGTAATTTCCATCAGCTGATGAAACAGTTTCTGGTATCTGTTATAATCATTGCAAATATGATTCTCTGCTTTTGTTTAACAGTGTTTTGAATACTCTGATATAATGTTCTTAAAGATAAGCACATTAGTAGTACTGTTGAAGTGCCTATGCTTAATCTGGCATGTTTACAGAAGGTAGACCTAATATTTTGGTCCAGGTTAAGTAACAGGTTCATTTAACTGTTGCTGTGGATTGGGTCCTGCAGCATAGATACAAAAGGCCTTTCTGCAATAGCACCTTCATTCATTTGCTCAGAGAGCCTCATTCAGGAATCCATCTCTAATCAGAAAATCAGTGTACTGTTAAGACGTGCCTGTTTGTAAATCACAGCAAACATCTGTGATTTACAGCTCACTGGAGGAATAAGGCTCTCAACCCAAGAGCCACATTACTGGGGAGGAAAAACAAATCATCCTCAAAGCAGCTCACACCTTGGCATTCTTGTATTCAATTAAGATTAAGGAATTTTTCACTGCTGGAAAGAAAGTACAGACTAAAGCACTGGAAAAGCCTACTGTAGAACCTCATTCAGAGCAAAATGCAATTTTCGTTGAGTAGTATAATTAGTTTTCCCTAAGAACATAGCTTCTAATGGAAAACATGGAAACTGCAAAATAGCAGGTCTGAGTGGAGAATCTGCCTTTCCATACAGCTCCACTCCTGCCGTGCAGCCACCTGGGCCTGTGGTTCTAATCAAGATCTGTTTCTTCTGCTCTCATTGCAAACAAAATTGCTAAGTCAGACCATCTGAAGCATAAAGGGATTTACCTGCCCATGGTACCATGCTCATCCTAGAGCATTTGGCAGTTCTAACTTACTGCAGCCCTGCCAGTGTGCTAGATCACACGTACAGATAGGGGGTGTCAGCGCTGCCATTTCTCCAGTTCCTTCTTCTCTGAAATTTCTACCTGGTCAGTTTTTAAAGTACCAAAATAAATAAATAAATAAATAAATCTCCCACCCTTCTAACAATGAAGAAAATGTAAAAAGGAAGTGTTTGTACAATAAGAGTGAATGAATATTCCATTTAACTTCCTCTTGTCTTCTAGTGCTATCTGCAGTTTTTCAGTCTGTGCAAGGATTCAGATACTCAAAGCAAGTTTATGTTCATTTTCAAAATTAAATTCCTCAGTACCTGACACATGATTAGATATTTTCTTCCTTTAAGCCTCCCATTTTTATTTCTTTTTTAAGAGTGGTATAAGCAAACCTATACAGGAAACTCTCATATACCTCTATTTCCAATGGATTGTGATTCAGTTCTACTATAGACATTCAGAGAATATTTTCACCCTCTTAATATATTTCTCCTAAGGAATAAAACTGATAATATGACTGCTGTTGCACCTGAACACCTGTGAGGTTAATACACCATATGAGGTTAATTGCAAAGGTGAACATTGAAGGTAACCAAAATGTTACAAGGGTCATTTTGCTATGTAATGCCATTTTGTGATAGGGTTCCAGTTGCACAGGTATAGTTTCCAGGTATAGATATTTAAGATATTTATCAAAACTGTTTATTGAGCTTCATTCATGTTGCTTTACTGTTGTGGCTTTTCTGCTTCAAGAGAGGAAAAGACTGTTTTAAAAATCTGTTCTCTCAGCAGAATTTCTGAAACCTGAAACCTTGCAATTGTGCATTAAGGGCTTGTAAGGCAGTCAGACTTCAAAGTGTAAGTAAAACACTGCCACAGTTTTACCCTGAAGGGTATCTCTCCAACCGGTCAGGCAGCTTTCGCCCCCGCAGTAATATGATTAATAGGAAGCCTTATCCGTGGCTCTGGGAAGCTGCCGGCTGCCTGCTCTCGGACAGCTGCCCACAGAGGACACTTCCCTTGTCCTGCCGAGCCTCCTGCCTGTCCCACCTCCCTGCTCGCCTCTCCTGTGAGATCAGGGGGAGGCCAGTGGGCTGCAGTGGGCAGGAGCCTCCTCTCTGAGCACCCTATGCGAGCTGTGGCCACCAGCTGAGCATCAGCACCCGGGAGCAGAGTGACAAACAGCTCTTAATGCTTTCTCAACTAATCATCTGACCTGAACAATTACTTTAGACAACTTTTTGCCTCTTTGCTTCTCATCCACTCCATTTTCCCCATCCAGCTAGACAATAATGTCTGTAGGAAATGAGCGGTCTCTCACACATCTTTACAATAAGCCTCTGTGGGAAAGCAGACCTTCTTTCTCCATAGGAATTTGTGAAATTTACTACAATGTGAGTAATAAGCATATGAACATCTGTCAAACTGATCATGTCCTGTTTACCTTGCAGTATCAATTTCTGCATGACTGAAACTTGCTATAGTAGTTAACAGTTTGTACACTCTTGATGTACATGCTTGGTATAATAGTACAAAATCTGATACTTAAGTTACTGTTTGTGAAAGTGCCAGTGCAGGTTCTCTTCTGAACATAGCCTGTCATGCACACTGAATTCACTGCTTTCTGTGAACGCTGCATTTCACAACAAGTACTTGTGGAAGCAGAATGTCACCAGTCTCTTATAGTTAAGGGCTGCACTGGTCCCTTTAAGGCTCATTTTATAGCTACATGGCTGCACTGGTGACCAGCAGGAAAAAAGGGACAAATTTTGACCTGGGAAACCTAAGGTGGTGCAGTAACTCAATGGCTGAGAAGTGGCTTTTTGGGGGTAGTTATCTGAAGGCTTTAATTTTCTCTGCAGTAATTGATCTGGGGACTTTGGCACAAGTAGTTCCTATGTCAGATTGTTTTCCTTCCTTCATGCATTTTGGCAAAGTCTTCCCTGTAGAGGAAATTAATAAATTTCAGGATGACATTTCCTTCTTCATCCAAAAGAACAAGAAGGAAAAAAAAAAAACCACAAGAAAAATAAAAACAATGAAGTAATATTTTCAGTATTTAATTTTTATGTTTTTAAAGACATTTCCCTGAATAAAGGAAAGGTATTTTGTCAGAAAAATTAAAACCAATAAATTTCCTAATTAGCATGACCCATATGCAAGCAAGATCAGTTGAGTGCATGCTATACGTATGCATATGCATTCACCCAGGTAGGTAGGATGAGCGTGAGCAGATCTACAAGTTATACATTTAGAAAACTTCAAGAAGATTAATTACATGGGAGGCGCAACCAGCTGGAGTTCTGAAACAGAATAAAAGTACAGCAAAATATGTCAGTGCTTGTGCTTCAGTGTGCAAGCAGACTATCAGCAGAGCTAGGAAAAAACATAAGCCAGTATTGCTTTGTTGCTTCCGTTTCACCTCCATTGTGTTTGTTTGTTTGCTTTTTTGTAGGTGGTAATGTATGAGTAGAGTTTCAGTAAAAAAGGGAAAAGTTGCTTTTATTTTGGATACTTCTTTGGATACTTGGTCATGTGAATGACCAGTGATCCACAGTTCAGGGATGATGCACTACTGCAGCAGAGTATATCTCATTATTTCCACCACAGTGGTTTTTCACCCTAAAAGGATCCTACACCGACACTTCTATCAGTTAGCAGTAGGGTACTTGTTTTTGGCAGTTAATGAACTCAGAATTCTGTACAAAAACAGAACCCAAGATGTATTTCTCATGTTGTAAACTGCCCCTATGTGAAACACAAGTGTACTCTGTCTAATTCATCCCTGGGGTTCTAGAGATGCTGTGATAAAAAACATTCTGTAGATCATAATTGTTAAGTTTTTCAGCTATTTCTCCTCTTCATAAAAATGAATGATTTAGATGGTTAAACCCATTGCTTTCAAGCAGGGAGTCACAGGCAGTGTCTTATTTACTACCAAAATGACAATAAAAATAAGTATGTTTCTTGGATTTCTGAATTCTATTAGAGAAGCCAGTGCAGATATATAATGCAGCTGTATTAGTTGGAGTTTCTATGTTATTTTCAGTGGTGCTTTGATATTACAGTTTTACACATGCTAAAGCAAAGTCTCTAAAACTAAAAGCAAGGTACGCTGGAGTTCTCTCTAATTCTTTACTGAGGATTAGGAACCTCTTGTTTATCAGACCAATCTTTCCTGTTCCTTGTTAATGCTGCAAGCATTCTGGATTTTTAAAGGATCCCCAGAGGCAGGCACATTATGTGTTTCTCCAGTGTACTTCTGACTTTTTCATATTTTCATAACCTTAATTTCTGCTATGTCTCTCATTCAGATAACACCCCAAAATCCTTAGTATTGGAAAAGCAGATCCCATAATGCTTTTATTAAGTTTAGAGCTATTGTATTTCAGTGGGGATATGACAGACAATACTATTGAGGCTGTGATTTATACCTGGTAAATCCCTAGGGCTGTCATAAGAGAAATGCATTCAGCCAATGAACAGATCTGAAATGGTTTGAAAACAGAATTGTTTACTATTTCTAATCCAATACCAATATCTACAGTGTTTTTCTCAGTTGTCTTAACATCCTAATAGCATTTCAGTTCATTTAAAAAGGGACTTCCCACCTCTGAGTGCTGTAAAAGAAGAGACACTCTTTGTTTCTAGGCATAGGCATCGTTTGGGACATTACTGTTTATTCCTGTTAAATTATCATTGAAAGGCAGAGGGTTGTTGTTGCAAAGAAGAGGAAAATATTCTGGATTTCAAAGATATCAACAAAATTTTCAGTTAGAAGACTCGGTAAAGCTCATGGGGTACAGGCAGGTGAGTTCTATTTAATTTAATGTGGCCTATCTCCTGCTCTAAACTTACCAGAAAGAAATTTCAGCCCAGTTTTACACTATTATTATATTTAACCTACTCCCTTAATACGCAGCCTTAATTACTGTCTATACAGCCTTAATGGTGGAAGCACTGAGACTCAGAATGCTGACTCTAAGCTACTACAGGGTTTTCAGACTGTGCTCTTGTGACTGGTGACTCAGAAATCTTCTCAGTGATGCTAAAGAATAATTATTTTGAATTCCTGTTTTTCAATGAGAACAGTAGTGAGCAGGAGATACTACGAGAGGCATGCTGGGGAAGGACCTTCCATAGTCATCTTCTCACTCGGAAAGGAAACATTATACAAGCACTGCATTTTTACTTTGTATGGTATCTGCTATTACTCACTAGTTTAATAAATGCTTTGTTACCTCTAAAATGGTGTTAGTGTCTTGGAGTACCAGCAAGAGAGCTGCCAGGTCTGGAAACTTTTGTCAGGATCATTTGGGAGCTCACAGTCAGTGAGCTGCCCCTCCGGGGATTTCACAGCCATTGTACTGGATGTGTTGGTGCACACCAAGATGCTGAGCAGCATTTTCTCTTCCAATTTTGTCTGGCTCCGCTTTTCTTTCCCCTGTGTCCCCCTTCCCAAGTAGAAATGCTCATATTAAGCATTTCAAATCATTGTGTGAACATCACAGAGACATCTGAGGTGTCAACAACACATTAATATTCTACAGGATCCGTGTTTATGTATTATTTTACTATGTTATCCTAAGTGGTACATCACTTTGTGGCCACATGCTTCCTACCAAAACAAATGTTTAAATGGCTTTGAGTTGAAAGCTGACATTTGTAAAGAAAAGGATTTGTAGTGTGATTTGATTTATGTAATTGAAAAGCAAAACAAACCCCCACTGTTATGTACTAGAAATGACGCCTTTGTCTTCTCCAAAATTTCATTTGTTTACACGCCCTGCAGCCATACTGAGAGAACGGAATCACTGTCGACTTCTCTTGGGCCTGTCTGAAAAAGGAGTCAGAAAAGGGAGGAGGAGAGCGGCCACAGGGTTGTGAGAAGGAAGAGATGAGTGCTCAGATAAAAAGCAGCTGGAGGGAAGCCTACAAGTTCTCAGAAAACCAGATCAATAATGATGTTAACTGCAGCTGCAAATGCAACTATTTGCATTTTGATTATATTTTTCCCTACTACTTCACTATGCCCAGAGTATCTTGAACACTCTGCAACAGATAAACCACCTCCGGAAGGGCATTATTTTAATGGAAACTCAAGATACTGAGGATGCTGCTGCATTTTTCAGTATAGGACTAGTAGAAACATCAGCTTCCCTTCCCCTCCTATTGCTTGCTCAGCAAGATGCAAGGATCTGAGACTGCTCTAATTTACAAGTGTCTCTCAAACAACTTTCCACTGACTTTGTCTCCTCCCTTTTCCGTTTTACCTTCCTAGACCTTTCACCCTTTGGTTCCCTTGAGAAAACCATGACGAATTTCCACCTGGAAATTTCAGTCTCAGTGTTAGGTAGTCTCTTGTTGTTGGTGGCCTTTCCTCTCCACCCTTTCTCTTCACCACATTGAGACTTTTGACAAGGTCAAACGATTCATCTTTGTTTCTATATTTATACTGGGAAGCTCCCTTTAGTAGCACAATAACATTTTAGATAGGACAGCCTGACAAAAACAGTAGATAAGAAAGCTCCTCGTACAGAAGCCTGGCCTGGTAAAATAAAACATTTCTTTTCTTTTAAATGAAAACTTCCTGAGTTTTCACACAAAGTAAGGAAAGCTACTGAAAACTGTCCTGCCTACCTGAATGTATTTGTTGGATATTTTAGAAGAGAAATGAAAGAGACACAAAAGTGAAACCTGGATGCTGATAAATGAAGCAATCAAGAGAACTGAAATAAGTTTGCAAGGAAGTCCTGAAAAAGAAGGAATTAAAGGAAACTAAAAATGGAAATTAAGATGATGGGTTTAAAAATGGCCATTAAGTATTTGAAAGCAAGGACAAGAAATAGTGATGGATACCTGTCCGGGAAAGTAAATAGAACATCTGCCAGCATGAGAAAGGTGGGCAGAATGCTCTAGCCATAGTTGTTACAGAAGGATGGGAACTTAAATTAAAGCAAGCAATGGCTTCTCTGGGCAGAATGCCGATTACTTGGTGCAAGAACAAGTGTTTGGTTATGAAATGATGTGATGAAATGCTTATGGTGTGGCACTACCCCAAGGAAGATTGGGATCAATGTGAATTAAGCTCCACAATGGCTCTGCGGAGGGTGGAGTTTAAGCTTCAGTTGTTTGCTACTTTTGTTTACATTTACATTCAGTGTTTTATCTTATCTAGAGAGAATGAAATTACTTTACGGTCAAGTGGTCCAGATGTGGGTTTTGTTCAAGAGTATCACAGATCACCTGGCAAAGCAACTGTACAATAAATAGGTGCTTGCTGCAGAGAATGTCAGCTTATAAATCTATCACCTCCACTTCATTAATCTTCTTCTGAAGCTGTACTCCCAAATTTTGATTTTATACTGATTTTCCCAGCAACTCAGCATTCGGAGGTGTACTGATATGTGATGATTATTGTGTGAGCAGTTTGGGTATCCCAGTTCCACGCACACAGGCTATGTGGTTTATCTTAATGAAAAACTCTGGGAGGAGTTCAGAAAGTTGTCTTTGAAAAATCTTGGTTTTCATGAGCTATTTCAAAAGACCAGAGGGAAGTGTGGCTAAATGAATCTAGATATGAATGATTTATAGTCCTCTGAGACTGCATTAAAGTCCTTCCATGGGAGCAGTTCACTAGTGGGCTCCCTGTTGCCTGCAACTCCGTAGGGCACCAAGTATTCCCAACCACTCTTGTCTAATCCCCCATAACCCTTTTATGCCTATAACCTACAGCCCAAACACCTGCAATCCTTGTCAAGGGAGGTACTGCTGGGGATGGAGTCAGGTGTCCAAGCTTTGCCTCCTTCTCAGGCAGCTCGAGAGAGAGTCCTTTGCCAGACCAAGAGTGCAGGTTTCCTTTACCACATCCTGCTGCAGGAGCAGTATGGATGGGCTGGAGCTGATCCTTGGGAATTTTCTTCTCTTCACGTTCCTCCAGGGGACATAAGGTTGGGTTTGGTGGTTTGGTTTGTTGAGGTGTTTTTACACTGAAAGTGCCAACCCCTCCATGCAGTGATGCACAGAGCCACAGCCTCACAGATAACATGCTTTTCACTTTCTGCACAAGGAGAAATTTTTGTTTTAAATTTCATTAGCCCTCAAGAGTGAATTGTCTGACTGTTTTTCCTTACTATTTATTTGAATCCTCACAGCAACTGACCTTCAAATGTAGCACAGGTGGTAAAAGCTGTAATAATATCACCTCAAGGTGTTTCTTTGCATTTGCATTAAATTGGTTCCTAATAAGTTAGTAACATAAGAAGCTATTCAATGCCAGCAAAACATCAGAAATATCTAGCACATAATAACCTCTAGATTAGAATCATGTTTTTCAGCTGACTGTCAAGTTCTCCCATGCGCTATCAAAGGTCATTAAAACCCCTGTCCCACTTGTCCTTTTATCCCTGCAGGCGGAGATTCATTTGAAAATACCTTTATGACTGCCATCCACAAAACTTCCTTATCTAACCATATATGAATCACTTTGAAAGCAGCTGCATTTCTCTTAGCAACCAAAGAATCAGTCTTAGCAACAAGACAGCCAGAGAATTTTGTGTTCACATAGCTACTCGTGGACAGTACATTCTGCTCTCTGCTTTCCCATGGCATTGCTGCTGCAGTGGGGACTTTCTGAACTGGTACAGACAGATCAGACACTTGTTGATAGGAAAGACAGCCATTGCAGGGCAAATGATGATCTTTGTGCCTTGACTGTTCTTTCCTTTAGGAGACAGTGCAAGAGACTGACTGCTGGAAAGCTCAAAAATTACATCTTCCCTGTGACAGAATTACTACAAAGACGTGTGCGGAAGCTGACAGCTTCCAAAATCTTGACCTCCCCCACAGAAACCATAGTGGAGAATCAAACTATTAGCTGTAAAGTCTCACATCTCAGGCTCTCTCAGCATCTGTTCAAGAGCAGTTAGGCTGGCTCTAAGGTGACTTTTATACATATTTTTTTCCCCTATATTTTCTTAGCAAGAACAATTTTGGAAGAAATATTATAATGAGAGAAACAGGGAACATGAGAGCAATTGCCATTTTGGTTATTGCCTGGGCTGTTGTCTTTCCAGGACTGTTGGGGAAGCTTCCTGAGGAATCAATGCTAAGATGGCATTTATGAACAGAAGAGTGTTGTAGTAGTTTCCATCTCTCAGTCTCACACTGGAAAGAAATGAGTTACCATGTGTAGTTTGAGCCTATTAAGAAATTGGAAGTGCAAGTAGAAATAGTAAATGCACTCACAGCCCACCTGTGTTCCTCCTCTGTCTCCTCCCGTAGGCGCTGTTGGCATACTGCATGCCGGTTTGATTCCCTTACTTGTATCCAAACTGAAGAATGAGTTGGAGGAAATCCAGGAGCTAATCCTTGGTACACTCTCCAACTGTCTGCGCGTGGAGGCTTCTGAAGCTCTAGCAGCTGATGCCGTCTTTGTCCTGAAGGAAAAGCTCACACACTCATCAATGGCCACCAGAAGCAAAGCAGCTTGGGTCCTCTTAGAAATCAGGTAGAGAAACCTGTCTGTAACACATGAGCCCAAGAATATACTCATTTCATGAGGGAGTCAAGGTCATTAGTTTACAGTTGTGTTCCACTACACATTGAAGCTGTCACATTTCCCATGTAAAGCAGTATCAGCCTCAACACACACGTACATAGAAGACTTCTAAAATTCATAACTGCTGTAAATAGTCAAGAAAGCAAATGCAGATCAGTAAATGTCATTCCTTATCCTTCTGTTTGCCTTTGGTGTTGGCAGTGAAATCAGGATTTTTTCATTATTTTCTCAGCACTGCTAAGAAAAAAATCTTGCATGAGAAACGTGAAAACAAGATTCTGACCAGGAGTAGGGAGCAGGAAGAAGTAGAAAGCAGGGAGAAGCTCCCTTGTTTTTTAAACAACTGCTCTCTCTCTAAAAACTAAAGATCCTGGGAAGCTTTCAGTGTGATTGAGAATAGTTTTCTGACACAGGCTGCTACAAACATCAGTGATGGATCAGCAAAAGCAGTCTTTATATTCCACTTGTGGGTTGAACACTGGATGGAAGGAACAATTCCAGTCCACTGTCCTGCAATCACAATATATAATAAAAGTACTCAGCAGATGTCTGGTTTAAGAAGGTCTGCAGGTGATGTAGCTTACTTATCAACTGGCACAAAACATTTCCTAATGTCCTATAACAAGGCGAGGCCCTGTAGGAAAAGCAAGAGAGTATCAATGACATGAGTAATAGAAAGAAAGCAGAAATGCAACCTGAGTATGAACATCAACTAGGCTACAGGTCCCCGCAGGAGCTGGGCCATGTCAGATACTTCCTCATTAGGCTGGAAAGAAAGAGAGAAAATTGACCTGGGAGTATAATAACTGCAGACCCCAAACTCAGCAGGTTTTAAAATCTGTGTAGGGTTCAACAGCCAGGTTTCTACCTGAATTGTCATAGCACATTAAACCCTAATCCTGGTACCTGCTGCTGCCCAGCCATCTCCAATGTATGGCAGACGGTAAAAAACAAATAATCCAAAAATCACCTAAAAATAGCCTAAACAATTGGTAAGCCCACACACATTGGTTAACATGATCTCATCAGTATTGTATCAGCAAGTAGATTTCATAGACACCAGGCACAACAGACATCCCCTTTCTTTTCTTTGTGGCAAGCAGTGGCGCTTGCAATCTGTCCAACAGTCAGAAAGCTGTGACTCCAAAGAGAACAGAGAGGAGGACTGTGTCATCACCACTGTCATCAAACAAAGGAGGGCTGCAGGGATCCAGGCATGGGGAGAAGCTGTGGGTAGCTCTGTGGTTTGCAGGCACAGCTCAAGAAAGCAACTTAACCATCTTTCCTGCACAGTACTCATCCAGAAGGGAAAAATGAGGTGTGTGAAGAAGTTATTCCTGTGCTGGTGAGCCTGCTTGAAGATGCAGATCCTGAAGTCCAAGCCAGTGCAACAGGAGCACTGATGTTTGCTACTATCAAACCTCAGGGTGAGAGACAGAGGGAGTTCTCTTGGGATACTTTCTGGAAACCCAATTCTAAGCCAACTCAGTCACAAAACTTTTGCCCCTCCACCCCCCAAGTCCTCAGTTTCTAATGGTGTTAAAGCTCTTCAAGAAACTGTAAGATTAGATCATTTCTTTCTATCTGTTGTTATATCTATTGTTGCTCCCCCACAGAGCCTAGAGGGGACAGGAGATCTCACACTTCATTCACCTGAAGTAGGTCAAGAAGTTATTTATCTACCCCCCTGCACCTTTTCCCTCCAGAGGGGGAACACCTTCCATTCAAGTCCAGGCCACACAGAGATCCACACACCTGAAGCTACTCGAATCACCAGTCCTCAGCAGAGGAGCACTACTGTCTGGAAACTCTTTCTGTAGTTAGAGGCAGTTTCTCTCTCACAGCTGGGAGAGGAATGAATATTAACAAGGTTTGTAGTTCTCCCAAGTCACTTACATGACACTGAAAATTTTCAGTGGGATGAATGAGTAATTAGACGTAAATGACTCTTAATAACAGCAGTTGTGTTCCAGACCTCCTCTGCAACCATCCCCCCTGCTTCCGAAGACAACACAGGAGTGGATCTCACTGTTTGAAGTGTCTTTAAAAATGAAAGCATGGATGATGTTCCTAAGGGCATCTAACACAACCCCAAATACATTCTCTTATCCCCTGGTGCCTCGTATATTCTTAGATAATTCATTGCCAATGAAATAATAACTTGCAGGGCATATAAAGTTAACCAAGATCTTTCATCTTAAAAATAAACAGCTGGCAGCTAGCCTTGGTCTTCGAAACGAAAACATGTCCGACCTCTTTGTGCTACACCCTCTGGGGTGTTCAGAGCTGTGGCTGGGCAGCAAGTAGAAAGTAACAATTCAAAAGCATGTTGATTGTATGCAGTAACACATTTTAAAGTCAGTTTATTTCTCTACAGGGCGATTCTCAGCCCTAGGGGCTGGAGCCATCCCACCTTTGCTGAAGCTGGCTGCTGAGGAAGGTGGCAAAGCCCGGCTGAGTGCCATCAAAGCCCTCACCATGCTGGCTGAGCTACCAAAGGGCCGCCAGACACTCCTCAACCATTTAGATACATTTCAGCAGTGTCTGAAGGATCCCAGCAAGGCAGTGAAAAGAGCTGCCACAACTGCCATCAGTGTCATCCAGTGGAAACCTTACTGAAGATGTGAATTTTACTAGAGATCTGTTGCCCTCTGTTGTTGTCTGGCTGTAAAAGTCGCATGATTATATAAGCCCTTCCTTCAAAACTCTCAGTTTTCTCTGAGTCAGTTCCTCCTGAAAAGTCATTGACTAACAGTTCACATCTACATTGCAGGTCACAAGCAGAATAATTGGGGGGGGGGGGGGTGGGGGGTGGGGGGGGTGTGTGCGGAAGGAGCTAGGAAGTCTAGAATTCTCCGCCAGGAGTTATTTCCTGAGTTACCAAGATTTTCCTGTGATAGAAGAAACCATTCCTTTCTGGTTCCTTCATCATGTTCTTGCCTTTTTCTTTCTTCTTTTGAAACCTCAGCCTATCAAACAATCAATAACTAAATCTATTCGAAAGAGAAGTTCAGAATGAAGTTCTCCAGCAGCCTTGTCTATGCCAAGAAATTGACCCAACAGCAGGAATTTACAGTTTTGCTGTAAACTGTTGAACATAGGATTGGAAGCATTTACAGCATCATTACAGGAAAAGCAATGGCAATGCCATAGAAGGGCTTCCCCAAGAGAAGTATGACACTTTCTCAGCCTGCAATATAACCCAACACTTATCAGCACCTTTCTAATACATGAAGATATTCACTTGTCAGCAGTGAATCCAGTGGAGATGGACCCCACTGCCCTCGGCTAAGAGCCCCTCAGTCTCACCCTGTCCCTGTGATGAGATTTATTCATGTAACATTCCAACACCGCCAGCTAATGACTTCTCAAGGAGGGTTTTAGTAGCAGCCCTCACCTCACTTTGCAGCCCCCTCTGAGCCCTCTCCTCAGCCTTAGCTGTAGTGATTGCTCTTGTGTTTTCAATCTGGTGAGGATCTCAACATGCAAGTTTTCTCCTTCTGTGTGCTTGGATCCAGGCTCAGGGCTCCCTCATGCAGTTGTCCAAGCTTAGGGTAAAAGGAAAGTAAGTCAGAAAAACTTTACTAGGGTAAAGCTTGGTGAAGGTTTGTTGGCGACAGGCTCCACTGCCTCTGACAGAAGAGGGGTCTATCTGAAACTGGGTGTAGTATGAAACAAAAGTGCCCCTGCTTTTGTGCTGGTACTTGGTATTTTGTCATTTTGTACAGCTGTAATCTATCCTTTGAGTACAAAAATTAACAAGTACAATGGAAATGGAAGTGTTGTGCCAGAACTGAAGAGTTTTGTGACTGTGACTCACGAGGGAGGAGGACAGGGTGAGAGGAAAGCTGATCCTAATGTTATGGTCTATTCCAACAGGAGTTGGACAAGGCGATCTCCAGAGGTACCTTCCAACCCCTCGTATTCTATGATTAACAGCTGTCTAAACAGAGACGAGATAAACAGGACAGCGAACTGAAAATGTCAATCCCCTGTTTTGGGCAAATGTGTTCAGTTTTTATTTTCTTTAAAAAAACTTAGCAGTTTTTAAAAAATCCTTTTACCTCACAGAATTGAGAATAACAGAAAATTCAGGCTGTTTGTATAAGCCAGCCCATCCAACAAGATGTAAGTTGCCTGAAGGAAATGAGGCAGTTCCTGTGTTTAGAGCTGATGGGCAGTGGAAGTGATGGAAAGTTCAGCAGCATTTTACTCCCTGTGTAGTCAAGGCAGGTCACTACAGATACGCTGCAGATTTCTCTGTCTGCAGTTCTAAGTGTGTAATTGAAGAGGCATCAGCAAAAAGCCTGGGCAGAGAAATAAAGGAGGCCAGCAGGACAAATCCTAGCCATTCCCAGCCACCAAGAGAGGTGTGATAACATTGCTGACTCAGCTTTGCAGGAAGTCCTATTTGTTTTCACTCATGCCTTGCTCTCATGTGGTATTTTTATATCTAGATACTACCAGTTGTAGCTACAAAGAAGCTGCATCATCTGTATAAAGGGGTTGTGTGTCAGGGCTGCTTTTCCACTGCAGAAACCCACTGTCACACCACAAACTGCACTACCCTTATCTAAAGGGTAAACTTGTAGGAGCGATTAAAGTTGAAATGCTTCCTTCCATAACCTACCGAAAGGGTGATTTATAAGTACTGAGTCAGTTGGATTCATTCCCTTCAGGCAGGATCTTGGAGGAACTCTGCCTTTTAAACACACTTACATACATAAGGCACTCATATGTAATACATACTGATGCCAGAATGCACCCAACTCAGTAACAGAGAGCCAGGCAGATGAATAACATGCTGAATGTTCAGTGAAGGAGGAGGGAACAGCAGAGAGCAGTGGGCTTGTCTACACTTACAAAACTGCTGCCAGAAAATGCAGTGACAATGATCATTTCACCTCAGTCCCAACCTTCTGTGACAGACTCCCTGGCAATCCAGGTATCCCACTGCAATGACTGTGCAAAACAATTGGCTTGTTCAGGTGTAGAAATAAGACCATCCAGACTGAACTGCTCTGACTAGCAGAAATGTAGCTGCCTTGGCCCTTAGGTACTGCATTCTAAGCAGTAGATCCTTGCTTTAAGACGATATAAGCTCTGTATGATATCAATGGTCTTGTCTCACATATGTGCACAGTACAAAACTGGAACAAAGCCTTAACTGAACGCTGAAATAACAGTTTTAGTGACACCCCTTCCCCTGATTTGTCTCAGTAACTCTTTGGCACTATTATATCTGACAACATAAAACATGCTATTTCAATCACAGCAGTAATTCCTTTGGCCTGTACTGACCATGTACTGCCTATACAAACACCAGAATTTGAAGTGTGCCTGTACAACAGCCATGAACCACTATTAACTTTTTTTACTCACAGAGCTGTATTTACTGACAAAAAGGTTGCAGATATAATTCAAACTCACAATTTATTGACAGGACTACAGCAGATAAACTCTGTCAGGGGCACAGCACAACATATGACCACGGTGGCAGAGTTAAACAGCCTGTGTGAAGCAAAAGATGCTGCAGTGAACATGAACTAATGCAGAAACAATGCTATTTATTGCAGAAAACCATTGGATGACTTGGGGGCTTTCTAGACCTGTTATCTTGTTGTCTAGATATTTGGTGTTGCAGACTCAGCCCCACTGCAGGAATACAGCACAGGCACAGGGCAGCAAACCCCAACACAGCATGGGCATGGATCTACCTTATAGAGCAGAGGAACATCACACTATCTCCTTTGTGATCCTGACTATATAGAACCAGAATTATAAGGTAAGTTTTTATTCTACAAAATCATTCTTCAGGGTATATTAAAATGTAACACACAACTGCTCCCGTAGTAATATGCCAGTTCCTAAATCTCCTTCCTAAAATGAGATTCTCAGCCAAAATTTGACACCTGAAATGTCCCTTCACTTCCTAAAGACCTTTGAGATCTCAAATGTAATTGAAATTAGTAAAAGAGGTACAACTCCTAACTAAATGTTCTAATGCAGACTGGTTTTCCCTGGGAAAATGTAGACCTGCCTTCTTTTTAAGTTATTTGGCAGGAAATACCATACCCTGGTTTATTAGAAGATACAACAAAAAAGAAAGATAATTTTAGAGGATTTCTAGTATAGGCCACCCATATATTTAGTAACAAGGCATCAAACCAGCATGTAGATATCAAGACCATCCACCAATGTTAGCAGTTACCAAGATATCCAGGAATTTGGGGGGATATTTCAGTGTATTTCTGAATCTCCCTGTTAAAGCAGTGACCATGAGCTGGGAGATGAGATTACAGCTCTGAAACAGTGGCTGGGAAATCAAAGCAATCAAGAATACGTCCTTGAAAAAGTTTTCACCAGTAAAGAAACCAGTGGTGAAAATGTCCACATTGACCCAAAACAGATTTAGGAGAGAGACAAAAAACAAGCCAGTGGCATGAACAGAAATGACAGGGTAAAAAGAATTAGTTACAAATACACAGCATAAGCCTGGATTTTCAGGCTTGGAATTCCCAGCACTGTTATTAATTGGTAAACTGACTGATCCTCTAATTTAGCAAATAATCATTTAGAGAATTTCCATACCTAAAAAAAATCCTTATGATTAAGGATTTTCTTTTTCTTCTGAGGTACACCGAGTCTTGAAACAAAGGAGAACAAGGTGTACTGATGCTGCAGTAACACTAGTTATTAGAACAGGTTGGAGTTAACCCAAGATATCCTTTGGCCCTGGCAGTGTTTTGTCATCTTTCAGTTACTACTTCACTGCTAAGTGCAGTTTTTCCCTTTAGACAGTGCACAAAATGAAATATGCATCCTAAAATTCTTCTTGTACTCACATTCTGATAAAACAAAAGGGTCACCTGTCCTAGCAAGTCCAAAGGCAGCAGTTCAGATCATGTTCCCCATGAACCTCACCAACAAGATGATGGCACTGATGATGTTACATGATGCTAACTGGGCAACCTGTACTACTGTGGCTGTTGTCTCCCTTCTCAGGCTAGCTGTGTTTCTGACCCATAGCACAGATTGAGCCCTTGAGTCGTGCTTGATACCTGCTGGCTTTACAGTCATCTCAGTGTGGAACATTCATTCAACACGCAGCTACAGACTAAGGACCAGGGAAGTACTGATATAAACAATGGGCATGGGGAGTGCCACAGCTGTCTATAGCCAACTTCCCACTTTGGGATGAGAGACAATGGTCCCTAATTGGGGAGGCTGGGCAATTAATTAGTATTCTAGGTGCCAGTAAAACAATGAGCTGGATCAGAGAAACACAGCTGAGGAATGCTTCCCTTGGACTGACTTAGCTTTCAGTAGAGTGTACTCCATAATAAAGCTGCCACAGACTTGGTCACAAAAACGCTAAAGATCCTTTTGAATTGCTTCATACACATTTAAATACTCCAATTAACATGTCAGGATGTGGCACTCTCATACACTGTAATTAAACTCATTGTTTCAACAGAAATGTTGTGTGTACAGCAAGTCTTTGCTTTTAGCACTATGTGCTCCACAGTGCTCCCCACTACAATGACATTAGCACCTAGGTAGATTTTTAACGTCAAAGACAAATGGTTTGTCTTTTTAAGGCTGAAGCCAACAATGATTAAGGCCCAGATATAATTACTGTGGTCCTGGGTCAGTGCTGGAATTAATTCAGCTGCACCCTGCACAGACCAAGTTTTCAAACAGGCTGCCATGTGTCAGCGATACCAGAAGACAAGACCTTCTTGTCTAAGCCTCATGTCCCACCCTGGCAGAGCTCATTCTGAATGCACAGAGATTTATATTAGCTTTTCCTAACAGTCTCCAGAAGGTTAGGAACATTATGGCTCTTTGTTCTTCCAACTACAGACTCATTCCCTGTCCCCATTTGCTTTCAGAAGTCCAGGAGCTGGAAACCATTCTGTCCTGCTCTGGAAAATGGCAGCTTTTAATTCTATCTCTTTATGTTCCAAAGCAGGGAGTATTATTGCTTCCCAACATACATTTTATTTAAAACATGCATATAAATAAATAAAAATCATATTAAAAATGCACAGAAGTGAGAGCTTTGTCCAAGGACAAGATAAAGAGTCTGGGGAAGTCAAATCTGGCTGCTTCCATCTGAACCAGGAGGGCAGAATATTTTTTCTATGGCTACACACAAATTAATATGCTGGGAAGTTCAAGCACAGGACCTCTATTTAGCAAGACAAAATTTGCAATTTGAACGAATGAAAACCATTGTAATAATTTGTTTGAATATACTTTAAACGTAAGTTAAGTTTGTAAAGGTAAAGCTCACACTTACCTCAGCTCTAAGTTCATGCAGGTCCCTTCAAAAGAGCATGGCTGCTGCTGGCACAGCTGTGCTGGTGCTGCTCTGCCCTTGAGTGCTGCCAGGTGAGGAGAAGGGCAATGTTTCCGTTTCACAACTCCACGGAACGCGGCAAGCTGGAGTGGTCTTCAGGAGGGACAAAGAGGCAGCCTCTTTCATTAGTGATGAGGGTGATAACCTTAGGCACTGGTGCTGGGTGTGCTGTCCTTCATCAGAACCACTAGTGGATACTGGAGTGAGCACAGGCCTGCGATACACACTCCATGAAAAAATAACCACCAGGTACGAGCCGGTGGGGTTTGGCATCTCTCGTTTTCCTCAGTGCCTTATCGCCCTCTGTTGTTACACCCGTGACACTGTACTGCGTGTACCGTGCGTACAAAGGGAAGCTCGGCTCTCCCCTCGCTTTCTCGCTGCACCATAGCAGCGCGGCGGGAGCAGGGCACAGACCTGCGCTGGGACACGCGATCAGCAGGCCCGTTTTAAAAGCAGCACTTCCTCAAAACTCTTTGCTGTGAACCCACGGCCCGTGAACAGCCTCCTCGGCACAGCGGGGAACCGCAGCTTGAACTCCCCAGACCAGTGCTTCAAACCAATGAATACAAGTGCTCTTCACAGACAACAACCAGGGCCTTACAGCTTTTCTCCCAAATGCCAGGTGCTGCTGGTGGTGCATGTATTTATCACTGCTCTTTGCTCCTCAGCTCTGTGTCCTTCTACTTCCCGTAAACATTCCTCATCTTGCCAGTAAAGCAAGTGACCTGAGCAGGAGCGGAGCCGTTGGTGATCACAGCTGCTGGTGGTGCTCTCATCACAACAATCGCCTGCACATGAAGAACTCAGCCTTGTGCCATGTCCTCGTTCACCCTAGACAGACGTTTTGGTTCAAACCAAAGCACGGTTTCTGCACACGTATCCTGAATGAATCCACAGAGCTTCCCTCCCCCAGCATTTCAGTGCATGAGCTTATTCAATAATAAAATAGGAATAAAACCAATTTCTGAGTTGGAAGAACAGAGTGTTCTCAGGATCATTTATAATGAACATTTGTTATGACTGATACAGAGAAATGAAAACATAAATGGGGAGTGGATACCCTTTTTCAGGAGTTAGCCTGAAAATTATGTAGTGATTCTTAAAAGGAAGGTCTGATTTGTTTAGTGTGAGTTCCTTATACATCGTGTTGTAGTTGGCTATAGTGCTATTAGGTGAATTTTAGTTATTTAGTTTGTGCAGTTCATTTAAAATAAGCCTGGAGATCTAACTAAAATCCACCAAAATAAGCTGTAACCCTAGATCTTACCTGACAGGATAAGCTGTCTCAGGATCTCTTGAAACAGAGATGTATTATTTATGCTGTACGTGCCATGCATGTGTATTGTGCTGTTAGCCAGAGCTATAGCTGGAGTCTCTCCACTCACCGAAGTGTCCCACATTTACAGCCAAGCATGTGCTCACTGTTCCCATTTTTGAAGCATGAGAATGCCCAGCACGGTGCGTGCTGTGGTTTTGCCTGAGAGTGTCCCACAGCAAGGGCTGTAACATGGACAATTAGCATGAGAATTGAAGAAAAGTCACTTTCTTCCTTAAAATCCTGAAACTGCCTTTGAATTCCATAGGTTCCAGCCTGAGGTGGCATTCAACTGTTAGTCTAAAGAGAAAAGGTTTGATCAGCTGCCCACAATATCCCGCAGTTTTTCTATGAAATTCTACATCAGAAGAGTGCTCCAGGCAGCAGCCAGCCAGTCTGTGAACATCCCAACTCCGCCCTCTACAACACGCAGCCTTCAGACTAGAACCAAAGCAAGCTGCTGAGGATGTACAGTGAACGTCCCTGGGAAACTGAGAGTTCACTTTTCCAAACTCCTTAATCCTGGGGAGGAAAGTGAGTGCCTGATTAACCACGAGGGCATCTGAAGGCTGCTCAGCCTGCCAGGGAACCACGTGTGGCATTTGTCTTTATCCAAATGGCTGTAAAGTTTCACCGTGTTTTTATTTTTGTAACAAAGCATGACAAAGAGGGATCTGGGCAATCCTCATTCAGGTATTTCCTGTTTGTCACCCATTACTATTAGCCAGAGCCAAAATCTAGACACTACATCAAGTTTCTCTGTCTTCCATCATATTATATAAAATTCCCATCATTTTGTGGACATCAAACACTCCAAAATATACAAATACTTTAATACACACAAGTCTTCATAGTCCATTAAATATAATTAATTCCATGGTCTTCAAAATAGTCTATCACTGTATTAACTGTAAGAAAAAGGTTTGCACTGGTATTTATATAGTACTGATTTGATCTGGCCTATGCAAAACCTTTCAGCACACCACAGGGATTAAAAAGAGCAGCAATTCCACTAAAATCCACAGATTTTGGGGTTAGAGCCAAACAAAGAAAAGATACTATCAGATTAACTCTGATGTACCAAGATGGAAACTGATCAATAAGAAATAAATATATATATACACACACGTACATACATACATATTTAAGACATATACTCTATAGTACATATATATAGTGTACTGCATGTGTATATATATGTATTTTGTATAAAAAAGCTTCACATTCAAGTATAGATACATATTAAAATATAAAGAAAGGAGGACCTTTTGAAGATAACCTGAAGTAGAAAATCTGTCATAAGCAGATTTCTTATTAGGATCATCAAGACATGTTTGCCCTAATTTCAAAATGCAGATGGTTAGTGAGAAACACAACCCAAAGAGAAGTGAGAAAAAGGGGAAAAAAGTGATAATGGAAAATGAGATGTAGTGTCAAATACATCAGTATATACATAAATCCTTTCCTTAAAATATCCCATACTTGGAGGGAACAAAAGCGATGTTTTAATTTGAATTCATAATATGGTCCCTCCGTTGTTGTGGCTTTTTTGTAATCAGCATAGCCAAAGGAAAAAGATACCTGAATGATCAGAAGGGTTGAAAATCAAACTAGTACTGACAACCCTAAAAGGTAGTTCACAAACCTTGATATGAAATATGGCTCATGCAGCTTTGTTCTGCACCTAAAATATGAAATGTATCATGAGTAGAGAGAATATTGGATGGAAATTCTGAACCTCAATTAGCCCTGCATTGATTCAATGTCTGACCAGAAATTCTCTCAGTGGCCTTCATCTTCAGACTGTTGAAATTATGCTCACATAATCAGCAAGTAAATCACCCTGACTTTTACAAACAATGAAAACACTAAGTGTACCTAACTCTGTAAATCTACAAGTCATCACTTTTTGCTTGACAATACAGTACAATCTGGAACTGTGATCAGAGGTCTATGCAAAGAAGGCATGGCAAAATACAGCCACAGTCAATAGGATGATGCCGTTGATATTCACAACATTTCTCCAAAGTGGCACTTCACTTGTGTCAGTCAGTTTCTTCTTCAACACTTCCTCTTCCTCCTTGCTCAGTTTGGGTCCTTGTTGTTGATCTAAGCCACAGAACCAGTTGTATACTCTCTTCAAGCATCCTGGCTCTTCCCTTTCCTCATGAACTGGAAGGAATAACAGACTGGTCATGAAATGGACCACTGCATACACTAGAAGATCTCTGTGACTGAGTGTCCTGGGCTCCGAGTTGCTGGCTGGACTTAAACCGCGACACTGAGGACACTCCTGTATTTAATCCAGCAGTTCTGCTTTATAGTCATAGTTACATGGAAACATTTTAGCACAAGGCAGTACAGGAATCAAGTTAATATTGTGTCTTCGCAGCTCATCTGGAAAAAGTGATTTCCCACATGTTGCAAGAGAGCCTTGTGCAAAAGACACTTGTGCCTTTAGCAGCCTAGAGACTTGGTTTCGTACTGGAGAAGCAAACTGTGCTGCAAAGCTTGAACTCATTTTTTTTCAATACTTTTTACACTTTGAATTAAAAGGCATATGGATGAATTTGAGCATAGTTATGAAAAGGAACTTGGGAGCAGAACCACAAACTAGCTAAGAGAGCAGGTCATTTTGCCTATATGGATGTCTGACAGTTCACTTTCATGATGCCTTGCACCAGATCTTTGCTCATTCAATCCTGGCTACTGTTTCCAAGCGAATTCTTGTTGTTTCATTCCAAGTGCTGGAGCTGTGGGCAGTCCTGCCAATACACACCACCTCTGACCTAAAGCATCTCCATTGGTTTAGTCCAGCACTGCCACCTAGCTACATAGAGAGCAAGATTTTCTCCTTCCAAATCCACTTCACGTCCGATTTATGCTAGGCTTGTTAGATTGCTAAAAGGCAGCTTAGCAGGCATTTAAATATGTGGGGTTTGTGTTATTGTTGTCGGGGTGGGTGGGAAGATGTCTTTAAATATCAAGCATGTTAATGTTTCTTCAGGAATGAAATAGGGATACACAAATATGTTGATAAAATCTCTACATATTCAGCAGTTACCTGATTCCTCGTCTTTTTCATCAGCTTTGGTCTCCTCCTCATCTGCATCAAGATCAATACGTTCTTCTTTGCTGTTCCGTAAAGACCAGCACAAGCGGTAAAGCTGCCATGAAAAAAATGAGTTTATGAATTTCGACACAGGGACAAACCAGCCTGGCCAGCACATGAGCAAGACCACGGCGTTCCAAATGTTTATTAAGCCAATTAATGTCTAAGATTATTAGGAGTTACTGAAGCTTTGTGACAGATAAATGAAGACTAGTTCATTGGCCTTCTTACAAGGACTGTGTGATGTGAGTAGCTGAGATGTCAGGAGCTAATATACCAAATACCATTTAGAATATAATACAAATGCTGTTTAAACCTAGCAGTTTCATTGAGTTCCACTTAATGAAGAGCAGGAATGCAGTAATACTCACGTGTACGTCAGGGATGGGTTTAGTCATGAAGGAAACTGCCAGAATGACGATGGCGGAAACCCCGAAAAGGATGATTGCGAAGTAAAGGTAGTGAATCCCACAGATGATGAATGGGCATTTGGAAGGGGTCACACAGCTGCCAGTTCCGTAGGCAAACTCTGCAATCATTCTGCTGAGTCCAGCCAACAGCCCAACTATCAGGCCCCAGAAGGCACCCTGCAGGCAAGGTGACAGAAGTTACCAAAAGAAGTAATTTCAGGCATGGAAATAGCTCTAAGCTCTGAATAGTTGCTGGAGGAAACACAGAGGTCGTTATGTGTGAAGTTGGCTTTGGCACATGGGCTTTACCCAGATACTTTCAGTGACCCTATTTATAGCTCAGTGTATTAATATAACTGAAACTTTATCATTGAACTCAACTCCTTAGAGCAAAACTGAGCAATAGGCAAGTATTGGTATTCCTAGGATTACAGGAGAAAAACTGAATTTGTGAGTACTGAGCTTTCAGGATGTCCGAGACCTCAGTTACCATGACTGGCCTATGGTCTTATTGAAGCTTGTGACAGACCTCATGCCCTTCTAAATGACTTAAAAAGGCTCAAGTACAATATTTCTCAGTTCACTGCTGTATGAATCAAAATCAGTTATTCCCAGACTAGGTCCTAAAAGCCATGGCAAACAATGCATGAAGCAACAGCACGTTGTTTAAAACAGCATTGACAAACTATATAGTGGTCCAGAGGAAGGTGAAATGTGATATGTGTAGTAAAGCAGTTTGTGACCAATACACTAAGAGATTACTTTCAAATATGTCTCCATAAATCATCCATGTGACACACTTCTTGGCAAAGTGACAGGAAACCCAAGTTTCAGAGCTATGTACGAATTCCTAGGTGACCGTTTATGTATCAGATTAGCAAGGAACTTTTTCAAACTCGTCTCTGAAACCTCAGGCCCTGATGTGTGGAAACAGAATCCCTGGACTATAATAGGATTGAAATAAACAGGAAGAAGTTGCTAATAGAAGACACTAAGCCAAACCAGGCAGTTCTCACAGTGCCTAAAGGAACATGCGGCATTCCCGTTTCCTAATTTGTACTTACCGGCTCATTAACCCGCTTGCAGAAAATGGCAAGCAGGAAGAGAGCAGCAATGGGAGGTCCCAGGTAGCTGGTAACTGACTGAATATAATCAAAGAGCTGCCCACTTTGAGCTGACTGCACCACAGGAACCCAGGCAATGCTGATGCCAATTAAAAGTAACATAAATGCCCTGTAAACATAGCCAGATATTCAATTAGTCACCTGCTTAGAAGCATCTATCAGACAGAAAAAAGCAGCAGTTAATAATTTAAATGTCCATTTTGTATTTCAACCAGCAAAATCAATTGTAATGGCCAATGTCCATTGAATATACAAAAGAAATCCAAGTTGGATAGTGTCTGTCAGCTGTCTGTCAGCACACAGCTAAATGTGCAATCAAAACATAGAAATCACTTTTTTCCTTTGTTTGTTATGTCCAGAGACAAATCAATAGTGGATCAACAAGCGGAACTAGTTCATTGGTGCCATAGCATGGTGTAGCATAAAGCCTATGAAGATAGCTCAAAGTAGTTCCCTTTAAATAGCAGTAGGAAATGTTGAGAATTACTTTAGCTACTTCATGCACTGGCAATTCAAGTGGGAGCGAGGGGGGCATTTCCCCCAGGAAAGGGTACAGTGGGACAGCCTGTCTGACCACAGGAGGCCACTGCTGCACTGCCCACACCCTGTGGGAGCAGGTTTCCACGCAGGCTCTCCGTGCATGCCTTGAAGGCTGCAGGCTGTATGCATCTAATGCTCACTGTACTGCTGCAGGAGGCTTGGCTGCACTTACCTTCCTGCTAACATAAGCTCTTTCTCAGATGGTCGTGCTCGAATCTTGGTGTAAATGTCCATAGTGAACAGAGTACTAGCACTGTTGAAAATGGAAGTCAGGGAGCTCATAAGAGAGGCCAACATGACTGACAACATCAGACCCCGCAGACCTGCAATACAAAGACATATGAACTGAGCTGAGGGTTCTGAGAGGATCTCAGTACGTGGCACAGGCCTGTGCGGCCCTTTCAAGCTAGGCAGCTCTGAGTGTGTCTGGCTCATTCATGTGCTGATGCCTGCCTGACATTCTCTCACAGTGCAAGCAGAGTAATGCCTGCTGAGCTTTGGAAAAGCTGCCTACAGCAGTGACAGGGCAGTTCGTGAGCTTCTGGAGCATAGGTACTTCTTTTGTGAATGCTGCCTGATTAAGTGCTGACATAACTAAGCAGACTGTACCCTACAGTTATAAAAACGATTTCTCTTGCTTGCAGGCAAATGCTCACTTGCTTGCAGTACTTTTGTAAACCAGTTGCTTGGCAAAAAAGAAGTTTCTTTTACTGTTTGAAAACCAGAGTAAGCCACTTTTCCAGATGGCGTGATCTAGTCAACAGTGTGAGGAAGTACTGTAGTATTTTAATAATCCTATGTACAACAGTTCTAATACAATGGCAGAGTACTGAAGATACAGGGAAGTACCCTGGTGTGTATAATACCCTAATCTGTCTTTGTAGCCTCCTGAACCAGAAAACCAGAAAACCTCTGATTTTCTGCAGAAATTTATCTTCTACATGCACCTTGTTCTCTCAGTGAACAGGTGTCCTGGGGGACAATGTGTACCTGGAATATTTTCTTCTCCCACCTCAATGGATTTAGCAGAAGGACTCCAGGTGTATGCCTCCAACTCAGAAACCCTGGCAGAGACAGTTTCTGTAAATCATTGGCCAAAGAGGTTATGCTTTACCTTCTCAGAAAGGGAGCTCAATTCCCATTTCATCACCGAGTATCTGTAGCTATTCTGCACCTACAGCTACAACTAATACAGGCTGTACTTTGATAGAAGTACATAATTCTGGCAAGAATTTGGGAACTAAATATGGGACTTGGGCTCCACCTGATTTTAGTCTGTCAGCCTCACCCTTCCTAAAACAAACTCACAAACACAGGCAGTATCCTACCTCTTGGCATAAGCTCCACTACCATCTTTGGATAAGCAATATTTGTACAGCCAACTGCAGTGCCACAGGCCTCCTGACAGACTTCAGGCACAACACAAGCCACCACATCTGAGGAGAGAACAGTGAGACAGGGTTAGACAAGGTCATATGGGCAACAGATTGCTCCCAAATTAGTCGAGCTTCCAAAACTTCTATGTTGAATCACTGAATTGACATGCTTGATATCATCCTAGGCCTGCTGGCAAGGAGGAAGGCTACTTTAAGCCTCTATCTTTCCTTTCCTCTCTAAAAGAATACTGAAAAGAGCTTCAGGTCAACAAATCAGCATTGGTATTTCAGACCAGAACTGAACAACACAAGGAGAGCAAGTAGAAAAACAAGCCAAGGAACACAAAGACCTCTCCCTCCAACCTGAACATCTCTCCCTTGCCTGCTGTTAAACATACTGATGGTTAAGAGAGAGGGGAGAGGGGCATTTCCCCCACGCTGCACTCAGGACTGTCGGTGGCCCAGAGGGTTGCTGTCTGACTGATGATGCTCTTCCTCTGACAGCCAGCAGAGTGCCAGTCCTGGACAGCATTTTCCACTCTTCAGCCAGCGTGGGCTCTAACAAACAGATAACTGGGGAGAGACACTGTGGAATTTCTCTCCCCTAAAACAGACAGCAGTAGGATTAGCAGAAACCTGGGGTCAGGGAAAAGAGGAAGACCTGTGGCTTCTTACAGTGTAGTTAGTCTTTGTGCATACATGTGCCTGGGCAATTTGGATGACAAGATGATAATCTAACAGGTGTTTTGGAAGGGACAGAGAATAGGAAATTGAGAAAGTGAAAGACAGGCAGCAAGAAGAGACTTGCACTTCCATGCACACATGCATACCTGTATACAGAATTCGACTGATCATTCCAGGCATCACTATGATAAACATGGGCAAGAGTTTCAGGTATCCGCACATGACACAACCAGCCTTCACATGGGACATGTTCTTGCCAGAGAGACATCTTTGGACAATAACCTGTCAATGAGACATGACTCAAACAAGAGCAGCATTCCATGAACACACCATGCCAAGTTCCAGGAACAAAGTACTTCCTACCCTCAGTGAAAGAGCCTATGTTCTGTTTCTGTCACTGGGAAAAATAAAAACTACATGAAAATCTAGGGGTATATTTGAAATAAGTAAAGGTTGTAGGGAGAAGGGAGGCAGATTGAGGAAGCATCTCCAGAATGAAAGACTTGACATATAAAGAACATCCTCCCAAAACTGTGCATGCAAAGATGAAAGCTGCACAAATAGGAAAGAAATTAGTGTTACTGAATGGGGAATCGTATCTAGACCCAGTCTAACAGAGCTCATTCGATCATTTGATGCATGGTTTCCTAAGCTAATGTTCGCATAACAACCTGTCTGTGTTTTTACATAGGGTCACACACAAAACATAAGAAAGGAATTATACACAGTATCTGCTGGGCAGAGTGCGTAAGAAGAATTGAAAGAACACCCATTCCATCTTCTCACAGGTGGGAAGGGTTTAGACTGACCAGTTGTGAAATAAGTGCCATTTGTGTGACCCAGCTGTGAATCACAGTGGGGTAGAGCACCCCTGGGTCACACCAGACTGCAGAGTTTTGTGTTCAGCGTTTCCAAGGCAGATGGCTTCCACATTACCTGATCTGTGCACCAGTACCACAAAGCAATGATGCTCAAACCAAAGATGACCCCTGGCCATGGCAGATCTCCAGTGACGGGATCTCGGAAGATGTGAAAGGAATCCTTCCGAGGAGTGTAGCATTGTGGATCTATTGTAGTATTCCCATAGGAGATATTGGATGGAATTGCTTCCATGTACTTCTGCATGAAAGCATCATACCCTCCCACTTCAGCAAATGCTGAAAAACAGAAAGTGAAAGTAGTGATCAAGTGTTTAATTCTAAAATCTCGTCTAGAGCTAGAGAAAGTGAAGAGAAAAACCTCCTGAATAGGGCTGTACAGAGCCCCTAGCTAGTGCACAGCAACCTTGTCAGGAAACAGCACACGGTGTTCGTAAGCACGCACACAGCCTAAGTACCCAAGCGACCCTTCTTTTTAGGTTTCTGCATAACTTGCAAATGTTGGGTTAGGCTCCACTGTCTCCACATTTCTTACACATGCCTTGCCAAGAAGTGAAATGACCATACATTATTTCCACACACTGTTAACCTAGGCAGAACCTAAGGCAGGGTCTTACCAGGTTAGGTCAGTTTGAAGTTTCTTGTGTTGTAACAGTGGTGGAACAATTTTATTTCAGTGAAAGACCCAGCTAGAGGAAAACCAAGCCCTGAGTACCTAGGAGATAGGGAAAGGACACTACAAATTCTTGCAATCTAATCACTACTTCTTTCTTTCTTATAATCCTTCCAATTCTGTTTTAACTGCATGATTTCTGTTGTCAAAAGCATATAGACTTCTGGATACACACACTGTCCTATTCATAAACATTCAGTTCATATCTTCTGGCCAGCTGGCAATATAATGATGTCCATAGATCAACTACAAGGCTTACTTAAAGTGTTAATATGTTTGCTTTATTTTAACACAGGCTAGCAGCTAGAAACAAGCTAAAAAACATGCAATGGGACCAACAGCTTTTCACTTTGAATCAGAAATTTTCACATATTAGCATCTGAATATCTATGAAATTGTAATCTACTTGAAACAAGATACTCTTGAACTTCTCAAGAATATCATTACCACCTGCAAACAGCTTTGCTTTTACCTCATCGGCCAGCACAAGCCTGTTCTGTCATGAGATGCTAGTTATTACCTTACACATTTGTGTGTGCTTTGGAGATGGAGTGGTCTCAGTGACTAAAAGGCTTGGCGATATGCCTTGTTTTAGCAATGTGCCTATTTTCTTCCGTGACAAATAGGAATAAGAACTGAAATCTGCTGGTTAAGATAAGAGAGTTCCACACTGCAGGATCCATTTCCTTAGCCACTGTGGGATTTGTGGTTGAACATTCCAGTTTAATTCATCTGATTTACTTACCAAATCCCATGAGAATAAAGGATCCCACTACCATGATAAATGTTTGTAAGGTGTCAGTGTAAATCACAGCTGCAAGGCCACCTAATGGTAAAGAAAATGCAATACAAACACGTTATTCTCTGTGGAAATGCCTCAGTGGAAGTCCTGTTTTTGTAATTTTCTCACCACCACTCTCTTTCAAACAAAGACCACTGTAAATAACTCCCCTTCCAGGCTTGCATTTGTCCCCTCTTACCCACCTCCCCTTTTCTCTTTTCTTTCTCTCCCCTAACTTCTTTGATCAGACTGCTCTGCAAACTCACCTGTGATGGTATAAAGAGCTGTAATAGCAAGCAGGATAATTATGGCCAAATAAAGATTCAGGCCTAGGGCCAGATTTATAAATACAGCTCCAGAGAATATGTCTGCCTAGAAAAGAAAAAATGATAGCTCAAGCAACGTTTAAATTTGGGAAGACGGTGCATCACACATTCACGATGAGGGTGCTGAAATACATAGATCCCCTATAGTACTGCACACACCCCCAGAAAGAACCGAATAGAAAATAGAGGCCATTTTAGTACAACTGCCAGTCTCCTCTCAGCGCTGTTGTGCTTCCAGTACAAGAGTTGTAACACTTCCCAGAGAACCCCCAGGTCTTTTTCAATGGGTCATTTCAGCTGGACACGGAGTCACCTCACTACTCCGTGCTTACATGGAGAGACAGCTTAATAACCAGTTCCTTAAAACTGAGGTTACACTTGCTGCTCTGCACAGGGATGGACTCTGACATCTCCAAGACACAGGATGGTTTGCTTCATGTAATGCTACTCTGTAAGTCAGTGATTTTTTCTTTATTGCTTGCACACGCGTCGTACAGCTCATCGTGCCGGTTCAGGACAAATGGTGCATTTGCATTAGAGGCAAACATACCTCTAGTTTTAAGTTCCTGTCAGAATAACTGACATCAGTTGGCTAACAGAAGAGACCTTTAGCTCTTGCATAAGAAAGGAATTGTTCAGGTTTCAGAGCAACACTCTGGGATTTTAATCACATTAAATCAGTTCCTGATGTAGAGATAATTTGCATTAATGTTATATACCCAAGTTTGCAATCAAAATAATCTACTCCAGTGCACTTGTAATGCATTACTGTAAATTCTGCTTTCATTTGAGTCTGCATCTGGGCCAATTCTTTCTCCTGAGCATCCAGGTCCTGGGCTCATCTCCAATCCCACCTGCATGCCTCCTTCCTGTATACCACACCACCTGCACAGGACTCTGTGCAGGGAATCCTACCCCCATTTGACAGTACAAGTCAGCATCCAGTGACCTCAGGAGCTGCAAAATGTCCATATGCAGGGTTTGAGAAACAAAGGTAAACACCATCACATGTGCCCTGGGGTCAAGCCTGCACACACAACTGCTGCAGGGCAGCTCCTAGTAGCAGCTTGGTGGAGGAGCAGGAGTTCCACAGGTCAGGCTGTGGGCAGCCAGAGCCTATGATCACACAGCAGGCACTGGCACCACTTCGGTCCAGGCTAGGCTGAGGTAAGGCAGGGCCCATGCACTAATAAGCGGTTATGGAGTCTGGCTAGCTGGGAGATGTTGGATGAAGAAACCCTCTTCATTCCAGAGACACTGAAACCGAGACAGGGGGTTTATGATCACACCCTTAGCTCACTCTGAAGAATGAGGAAGAGGTGAGGACTTCTGCAGCAAGAGACTCTCCAGTCCTACTGCCCTCACATGCAGAAAGCAATGTGAAGCAAGAGTGCGAATCACAACAGAGGTCCCACTCCCAAAACTCTGCCTCTGGAGCAGCTGGAGACTACTGGATTTCTTATAGGCACTGGGAAACACGACTTCTAGCTCTTATCCCCAGTGGCTTAGACCATATCCTTTGTCCTTTCCCTCTGCTGTAATTAACTTTCTTCCTATCTTTTCATACCATTGATCAGGTTGTGTCCCAGATCTTTTATTTAAATTGTTCTTGGCTTTAGTTTAGCCTAAATATCATTAAATTTTAATGGTCCTAAAATGACACCCCAGAAATAAATGCATAGTTAATTATTTAGCATCCTGAACTATATAACAGCTCCTGTAAATTGCTGAGTTACCTTCCAACTTCACTGTTCCTCCTTCCCAATTGGATTACTGCCTTCGAATATTTCCTTGTTTCTCCATTTATACTTTTTTATGGACACTGTTTAATCTTTACCTTATCTCTGAATAGCGTAAATCTTTCCTTTATACTGTCAATCCAAAACCATGTGCAGATCATGCAGGAACAACTGGCAGAGCACGTGCCAACTGAGTGAATCCAGCTGCAATGCTAATGTGGGAGTCAGAGCAGTGGCACATGCTCTTTATCCCCTAACGCCATGCAGCCTTAAGAGAGAGTTATCCTTCTCCTTCCTCTTCCACCTGGTAAGCCTATGCCCATACATTTACTACTGAAGTTATGCACAATGAATGGAAAGAAAATGCTGTAACACATTTGGAAATCCAAGTTTGCAGTTTCTGATTTCTGCAAAAGCTTTCAGATCTTAATTCCCTTTGGTTTGTCATAACTCAGTCAATTACTCTCCATCAAGATTTCATTTTTACTAGGCCATTTTTTTGGCATAATGACTGATTGACTGATAGCAGCAACAGTAATTGCTAGCAAGGCCCTGAGAGCTCCTCACAAAGCTCTGCATGCTTAGGATGCACCTACATGTGAGGTGCCTGTGCTTTAAGCTCAAAGATCTTGTGTGTCCTGACCCCAAAGATCAACACCTTGCAGCATGACCTTGTCTTGCAAGTGGCTGATTAGCCACAAAACAAGGTAAGAAATCAACAAAAAATACGCAGAAAACGTACAGGAAAAGAGAAAAGGTGTGCCAGGACTCACACAGCCTGACATGGTCTATTGTTCATTGGAAAGCTCTGTAATAATTCTATTATTAAGAACATTAGATATTTCCACATATCAAAGAACAGCATGTGAAATACCTACCCCAGAAACAAGACACCATTCTTCTACAAGGATAAATGGCAGTGAGTATCACTGCCAGATGAACTGATAGGTGTGACTGCCCGTTAAGGGCAGGGCAGAAACCCATCCTATACCAATTCTCAATGAGCCCTGAAGATCACAAGGGAGTGTTTAGGCAGCAGTCAAGGAAGTAAGATGCAAATTTCCAAGCTGACTATGACATGGACTGTCAACACACGGGTATGTTCACATACACGGCATGCCTCTGGAGGACACACCTGTGCTGGCTTCACACAGCATGCATATATCTACCCAGCACAAAGCTAGCTATGGTCCAGGACAGAACAGACTTTCCCTTTCTGCTTCCGGAGCTGGCTCATCTGGAGACAATTAGGGCCTGGTGTTGCATAGCATGGTATAGAAACACCTACTCTGACATCCTCTGACAGTATCTGAAACCTCCAAGGACTTTGACTTTTCTGAAGAAGATATGGCAGGTAAATCAGACCTGGGCAAACCCTGCACTACAAAACAGAGTGACATAAGACACCAGTGCAGAAGACATGTTTGTATAGTACAGGAATCTGAGCCACGTTTGTACATGGGGCAGACTGGGCAGATGGGGGAAACAAGAAATGCCTAGAGGAATTTGTGCACCAGATTTTTCCCCTGCATGGCACAGAGCTCCAGCTCCATGGCAACTCCCCATGCACATCTGGAATAATTGGGTTGATGGGAAGCTGGGACAGGCCACTGGTTGAGTGCAGCCCAGGTAAACTGCTGCTATATACATCTCTTAACTATTGCTTTGATTCCTAATATGACAGGACCACAGAAGCAGGAGAGAGTTCTTCGGCCTCATGACAACACTCGACACAAGGCCAAGGCACTCCAACTGAAATGGGTTGAAATGCCATGACCAGACCCCTAGGTGTGGTAGAGGCTGGAAATAAAGACAGATAGTTAATTCAGAACCTGTGTAACACCTTGATGGCTCATTACAAACGTGTTGCAGAATAGTACTGTAAGTCATCTGTCTGGAGGAGTTTCTTGGCAGCTAGAGCTGCCAGAACTCTGTCATACCTGGGATTTGTGATTCTGTAAGCACTACAGCAGCAAATTAACAACTCCACAGTACCAACCTGTTTAATTTATAACCTTTCTAAGGATCGGCTGTCAGGAAGATGTGAGAATGAGAGCAAAAGGCCAATCTTTTAGCTTAAATTGCACTATTATCACTCAGCTCCCATTCAGAGAGCAAAGAGTAATCTGCCATGGCAACTTCTGCAAAACAACAGATTGAGGTATGCCTGAACTGTGGACTTCTTTAGAGGCTCGGTAGTTTCAAGATATAGCGAAAATACCAGTTCCCTTCACTATTTGACAGCAACACAAGCACTTACTTCATAAACATTAACTTCATAGCACCATAAACTTTATGCCAGCCACTTGCCCAGGAGAAGAAACTCTCCTCTCTTCTCCTTTCACCTCAGCTGTTGTAATTCCTCTCCTTTCCATTTCCCCACTCCTTTGTTTTCTAATTCCTATTATTCTCTTATTCTCCATAGCCCTCTTGCTCTTTTCCCTCAACTGCATTCATGATGGCATGTTCACCAGAGGATGCTAAACCAGATAAATATGAAGTCTGGGGACAAAAAATCCTGCTACATTTTTCAGGGATCCCTAGAACCATAGAATCATAGAATAGTTCGGGTTGGAAAGGACCTCAAGATTATCTAGTTCCAACCCCCCTGCCATGGGCAGGGACACCTCACACTAAACCACCCCACACAAGGCTTCATCCAAGCTGGCCTTGAACACTGCCAGGGATGGAGCACTCACAAGCTCCCTGGGCAACCCATTCCAGTGTCTCACCACCCTAAATCATAGACTGTGATACAATACAAGTTTCCCTCCACTCTGACTTGTTCTATAGGAGAGCATAAGTAAACCTTAGAACCTGAAAAAGAAAGGGAAAGCACAAGCAGCATCTGGAGACATTGCCAATTCAACCAAGGGCTCCAAATCAGAAACAAGTGACCAATTGTGTGAGCAGTACTGTAAATGGGAGCTTCTTTTCTTTAGATCAATGTAGGATAGAAGAAATGCTGTAGAAGTTTTACTTACTGAGATCTTTGTGAAAATATACAGGATCAGTGAAAGGACTGACAGGTAGATCTGAATCCGTTTCCCACCAAAACGCTTCTTCAGATACTCTGGCATTGTAACCACCTGCAGGGGACGAGTTGAGGTTTCAGGTAATGGAGAGCACACATAAAGCAAATTAGAGGAAGTTTTTTGCTACTCACACACTGTAAGAGTCAAAGGGAGAGGAGCTGCAAATGCAGTTGCAAGGAGGAATAGCTCCAGGAATCACAGGAGAACAAGGAAAGAGTACCAAGTACTTCTCAGCTCAGATCTCTGAACAGACCCCTCACTTTTCAAACAAAACCACACATAGTACAGCTCTAGCATACTGGGATCTCTTGCCATTCGTAATGCTTTGCAATATTCGAGACCTGATCCACAAATATGACCAGCAAAGACAAGCATAACATACTGTTTTGACTTACCCCAGCTCTGATGTAGATGGGTACAAACAGCCATCCTAGAACAACCACAAATATCAGAGCCTGTAGCCAAGACAAGATCAGCTGAATTAGTCTCCTCTCTCTAGCTAGTACTTCCAAAGCCCATTTATCAGACCCAGTAGCAGCTAGAGACCATTGAAACCACAGAAACCTGTGTGTTGTGGGGGTGAACTAGGAAATATTAAGGAAGGTGAAGTCTGCTCCCTGAGACCTATTTACTAGCATCTTGATCTCAGAGCCTCTAATGCAGGATACCTTCCCACCCAGAATCAAGTGTGCTGCAACGGTGTGTTGTGGCACCTGAAAATCTAGGTACTGGGGAGAGTAGTGCTTCTTTTGGTTATTATTTTGATCATTAACTGCCTTCTGCACTGGTCTGTCTGGATGGTTGTATGTTTTACACCAACCCCGCGCACAGTACAGGATCTACCGTGTGCATTTTGTAAAGTATTTTGTATTCCCACATCACCATTTCATAATTTATTTTGTGTTACCATGTGTACTTTGTGAACTGTAGATCTGACTGCATTGCAGTGTCACAGTTTTCTGACTTAAACGTCTAGCCACTGCTTGTCTGATACAGAGTTGTACATATTTAAATGGACAAATCTAGAACAAAATCCTGCTCGCAGAGCTGCACTCTGCATTATGCTGTCCACAGGGCGTAAAGGGCTTTCTTAGCTACATCTTTGAAGTTCTGCCCTTAGATCAAAACAGTAAGATGGACAAGAAATACTGCTTCTGCTGTCACACTAACACAAATCAGAAATCATTTCAGTGGAATAACAGTGATAGACAAGGTGATAACAGTCAAACTTGGTATCTCTTTTAAGAGGAGAATCACATTATACAGTCAAGAGCAGTATTTGCACCATATCTCTTAATCTGTATGCCAGTTCCACTATAAGTAATAAAACTTAAAGTAAAGCCATAAGTGATGAATTACACAGTGTATCTGTTCAAATACAGATATGCATCACTGCTTCCTCCTAAACAACAATTGTGGTACACTGTGTATTGATATTAGTCTACAGAGAATCTCCCGGGAGACGAAGTGTTAGAGGTGGGTATGTTTGAAGAAGGATATGGGTCCTAAAGCTTCTAATACCATGAAATTCTGAGCAATGCTTGTTCTGTTTCATTTTGCTTAGTTTTGGTACAATGAGAAGGGAAACCAGGTTTGGTACAGAATTAGTGTAATCAAATAGAGAAAGATGACAAATTAACTGTGCACATCTCACAGAGTTCATTTTATCCTTTATCCTTCTCCTTAAACATTTATATCATACGAGTACTTGACTGTTTGTAGCAACCATCTACTTGCTAATGGAAAAAGCCAAATCCCTGAGGGTGGCATGCCTCTTTCCCTGTGTAGAATTAAGGGAAGTATCAACCTATGTATGCTCATTAAATCCTTTGTGTAGTGTTAATCCCTTCTGTGAAGGTGAATTACGCAGAACAAGGGCATTATTATCCACACCCCACAGTGCCTGAGAATACAAGGGAATGGACTGAATCAGCTCATGTGAACCTCCATACTGTTGCAGTTAACACTACTCCTGGTACCCCAAGTAGTTAATATAAAGTCAGCTTCGATATCTCTACCCTAGTCTGCAACTGTAAGCGAAACACACACATAATTGAAGGAGAAGCTAAAGAGGAGCCCAACATCCTGCAGTCTGAAAGGGCTCTTTACAAATACTTTGAAAGTAACCACAAGATATGTATAGAGAAGAGAATCCACTGATTTGTTTGGTTCAAACACTCTGTAAAAGCCGCATTCAACTGTAAAGGGACATTTTTTCCCAGTGACTTGGGCAAGGACCAAGGAGCATGAGCTAAATAGTAGATTACACTGGCACTTAGTAGTTTGTACAGAAAACAAGTATTGCCAAACACTAACTTTGACAGTCTAAATTATTAGTCAATGTTATTTTGATTAACCTCAGCAGAAAAGCTCATGTCACAAATATGTTCACTTGAATGCATGCCACTTACATTCCATTCATATCCTCCGATGGCAATTCCTCCAGCTGCTGCTGTTCCTGCTATTCCCACAAAATGTCCACTGCCAATGTTACTGGCAAATAGAGAAGCACCAATCTAGAAACAGAAAGAACAGTATTTGGCTCTTAGGTCCTGGTCACGGTTACTTGAAAAAATCATGTTCATTTGGCGTTTTGAACTCATGCCCATCTGTCATCAGAGGGTGGTGATAGCAGTGATTGACAACCAACTTCCTTGACACCTTTCAAGACTCTCTCTTACCCTTTCAAGACTCTCTTCCCCTTCAAACCTGACACTCTAACCATCATATTTACAATGATGAGAAAAACCAGGATGCTGCATAGGACTTCTTCCAGTTGAGTCAAACAGTTTATTACATAAATACAGATTTTTAAATATTTGTAAAACTTGACTGACATTTGGATGATATCCAAAGAATTAGGGAAGACTGAGATCTGACTTGCTCAAATAGGAAACCATGAGTGCATATCCACTTGTCAAACTGGCACTCGCTATTTCATATTCCACAGTCTGTGGAGCTAAATGTATTACTGGTGAGAGCTGAACAGATTTTGTCCTTGGTTCACTTTCCGTCAAAGGATGCGATTCCTGAATTTAATTCTGAAAGCTGCACGGAACAAGTATCTGGTGAGAAAGTGTTTCTGGAAGATACAAACGCGAGCAGATCAAGGAGTTCTACTTAAGAACTGCCAGATATCGAAGAACCCAAATATTAGGAAATGCTGAACAGGGAGAGATTAAACAAAAAAGAATGGTTTATGTTGGGATACAGACAGGCAGGAGGCGTTCACAAAAGAGAGTTTGCCAAAAGATCTAATTCTCTATAAAACGGCTCAGGCAGTAGAAAAAATAAAGAGAAAAGGTAGGAGCTTCATTTCCTCATAATGAAACTATTAAAGGCAGAAGAAATGCCTAACAATGATTTACAGGGTCAGACACTGAGGGATGTAGGGTGAGAATTCAAGCATGAAAAAGAGGTTGGACTGGGTATTGTGGGCAGAAGACATATGAGCCGGAGTAGTTCTGAGATGAAAAGAGGCGAGTGAACAATGTTTTATTCACTTCTATCTTTCCTTTATGTCCTCTGAGAGCTACAAAGAAAAAAAGGAAATAGGGTTAAAACTCAAAGAAAAGCACATAAGCAGTAGGCAAAAGAACCTTTGCTGACCAGCTTCATTTGAGGTAGACCTCTCATGTTGAAAGATCCCAAGGTGCTTGAAAATAGGGTTTTTAGACATAGGAATGCAGGACTTGCATCCAGCACATTCTTCTTATGTAGTTGCCAAGTGCAGGTGGTTGGAATATGTTCTGAGCCACCTTGCAAAAGGGAGAAATATTGCTTGTCTGCAATTCACTGGGAGGTTTTTAGGGTCCTAAAATATATATCAAGTGAATAGTTAAAAATTTGCAGGTCTGCAGGCGCTGCAGTGAGTTCTTTCAGTAGCAGTAAAAATCAGTCAATCTTTCATGAGCACAGGGACGACTGCCTGAGATGCAGGAGGATGAAAAGGATTTCATTTTAGAAATCCACCTTTGAAAACCAGATTTACTCTATAGAGCTACGCTAGAGCCAGCAACAGCAACTCACAATCCTGATCTCTAACCACAAAACAGATCTCCCTCCCCGAAGTTTGACATGCAATGTACAAGTAAAATTCATCAGAGGATTCCACTTTCTTTTCCAAGCTCACTTTTTTCTCCTTTCCTCAGATCGAGCTTCTGATTTCCTCTCGTCTATTTGCAGACAAACTGCTCGTTTGCAGTGACAGGACATTTATGTCGCTGCGGTCACACGGTTCTGCAGTGCTGGAGTTTGTTTTCCTCTTTTTCACATGTTTCTAGAAGCTGGTTGTGCCCTACAGAAACGTAACCAGTTTGTCATATGGCAGATATTTCTACAGGAATGATAAGTGTTGCAAGAAGCGTTAGCAAACAAGTCGGAGAGATCACTGGTAATAAAGAAAACCTTTTCTTCTAACCTCTTTGTGACAGCACCTGTGGTTTCCCAGCAATGATCATGAAGAAACAAGAACCATTTATACCAAGCATTAGCACTGTTCTCCAGTGCTTTTCCCTGGAGTCTGAATAATTAAACTTAAATCTGGGTTACTAGAAATGCAGTCACCAGAAAAGATTAACGCCATTAATATCTGATTTTATTTAATGTGTTCCCTCTCCTGTTTCAAAAGCTCAGAATGTTCTGCAAGCGGATCCACCTAACAAAAGCAGCTAATGAAGATCCTGAAGAACTGAGAGCTGTAATAAGCTTTGGCTCAGTGCCTGACACCCCAGGCCATACTGTAGCACTCACTGACAGTGCTGTGCTCCCAACTCTGCCCAGAGTACAACCGCATTGAAAGAAAACCATGAAACCCAACGAAAACAGTGCAAAATTACCAAGATCTTCAGGGCCAGCATAAGGACAAAACAATGTGAATGTAGATACCACACTTCCTAAATTCTCTTCTCTGAATTAGGGAACAACCCATGCAGCAGAACTGTAAGATCAACACACACAAATATGGATGCAACTTAAAACATGGTTTTTTTCTTGCCGTGTAGACATGGAAAGATAAAACTTGGCTTCATAGCTGGGAAGATGCCTGTTACCCATACAACTGTGGCAAGGTTAGAGCAAGTGGAGCATTTACCACATGTGCTTATATCCTGTTAGCTGCTGATGCCAGAGGGGAAAGAGAAATTCCGGATCTGCCGCAGCAGTACTTTAAGGATAAAGCGAAGAAGGCAGATGGGCTCTGGGCCCAAGCTGTCTTGCTGAAGAACTTAGTGCTGTGGTATTTTTGTACTGAAATGGCTGTTTACTGGAATTGCGTGATGTGCCATTGGAGATGCTGCAGTACACCTATGCAGTACTCCTAAAGAACGCTGAGCTGAAACTGGGATGGTCAGGGGCAAACAATTTTTAACTGGTCTCAGTGAATGTGTTAGTGAATTGATTTTTAAACCCAGTCTATGAGGAAGAGTAAAGAAGAAAGTTGACTGAAAGGGACAAAAGCTATTAAGAGAGAAAGAGAGGACAAAAACCTGCACTAACCTGAGTCAAATGTGGAACATTAACTCTTTTAAAATATTTTAAGAGACAAGAGTCCTCTGCTCAGGAAAAGTATCACCATGCTGCAGGCACATTATCATCACTATGTTTTTCCCATGTTATTCATTAACAGTTTCACCTTGCTCTTTTCATTAACCTGAGGATGCACTGACATCCCAGTGCTTGCTGTTCCATTCCAAATCATGTGCAGTGTGCTCTTCAAGTAAGTGACAGCACGCAGATTTTACAGCTTATGGCTGATACACTTCCTATGTCCCTCTTGTCCCCTTTCCTGTTTGAAAGTGTTAGCTCAGTTTCAAACTCTTTTCCCCCATCCCCAGCACACCTTGTCTGTGGCCTTTAGCCCCTTTACAGAGAACAGCAGAGGCTCCCTTACATCAGCAGGAGGTCATGAGCCTTGCCCTGAGGTATCACCTTATCCCACGGGTCACCTGCAAACCTCTCTTCCTTAGACAATTTTCTCCCTCCCTTACTGAGAAGTGCTCCTTGACACTGTCCATAGAATCGTAGAATAGTTCGGGTTGGAAAGGACCTTAAGATCATCCAGTTCCAACCCCCTGCCATGGGCAGGGACACCTCACGCTAAACCATGTCACCCAAGGCTCTGTCCAACCTGGCCTTGAACACCGCCAGGATGGAGCATTCACAACCTCTCTGGGCAACCCATTCCAGTGCCTCACCACCCTGACAGTAAAGAATTTCTTCCTTGTATTCAATCTAAGATCTTATATCCAATCCATGCTTTTCTTTAACTCACAGTTCTTCCCTGCAACATGTGATGGATGGAAGAACATCATTTTTCATACCTGAAAACTCTGGAAAACATAAGTTCCTACCTTTCACTTTGGACAAAGCAGTACATTGCTTACAATGAAGTATTACTGCCACCCTTTCAAGGCTTTGAGATCCAAATAAAGAAGAATAGGTTTTTATTCTGCTTTCCCACTTGCTCTGCAAATTCTATGTACTGCACTATTGCCAAATCAAACCACATTTATACACTTCCCAGTTCACTAAGCAAGACAGACGGATACACTATACACATCAAATGTGTCTCTGTCTTCCAACAAACCCTGTAGCTGTTGGAACAGCAGAGTTGCAAGCAGGCTGATCTGATACCTTTCTACCTTTGTCCTCTGAGACAGAAACAACACTTCCTGTCCAGCTGGAAAATTCTGATGGGTTCTGCAGAAATCTGTTGCATTGAACTTTTCTAACAGAGCTTTGATTACTTAATTATTATTCTTACTCTGAAAACTATTGATTTCATATTATTTTTTTGCTTGGAGCTTGACAAAAGAAGTTAATTTCCTAGTCCACTTGACCTAAGAAAAGGAAACACAAACCTTATCCATGTCAGGGTTGTCTTTCCTGGCTCCTTCTAGCAGTGTCAGACTCAGCAAATGGCAAGAATTCTGAGAATATGTGAAACTTAGCTGGATGCAGAGATGAGAGAATCGTGCCAGTGGCCAGTTCTGATGGCCATGAAGATAAGCCATGCAGAGCTGAAACAAAACTCTGCTGGGCTTTTTTCCTTAATTCTTACCTGTCCCACAAAGACCAACACATCAGTGACAACAAACAAGCTGAGTTACATTTCTGTTTAAAGTGTAGTATTCCTTGACTCTGCACGCTTCCTATGCAGTACATCTTTCTGACCATAGCTGGACTTCAGATGCCCAGCAGGCACTCTTTGTCCTATTAGCATTTATGCCTCAGGAACTTAGGTATATAAGGTAACCCATAATTTTTTGCAGACAACTCTGCAAAACTACAGTACCTGAGGAGGAAACTTAAAAAGCAGAAAAGCTGAAATATTTAAGCTTGATGGGGCTTGGGGGTTTAATGATTTATTTAAATTATGCATAAACCCCTGTAAATCCTGTGAGAGTGTCTGCTACAACAAATGCCTGTTCTCCAGGAGCACATACTTCATGTCCTACAGTAGCAGAAAGTATTTTGCTGAACCTAACTCCTTCATCTAACAAAACAAGCTGAAGTTCAGTCTGAAAGGCCCACAGTTACAAAGCTGTCGCTTTCCTTGAGCTTCTCTTTTTCTGGCAAAAGCAGAGCTGGCTATATTTGAAGAGCCATGTATGTCTTTCTTGAAGACATTTCCCTCAAAGCCCAAGAGACCAGAACCAGTTTCTTGAAGATTCTTCTCTCATTTTCTGTAAGAAGACTGTGGAGAGGGCACAGCATTTCATACCATTCTGATTAACCAACAATGATTTCAATTTCTGGCAATCAGTGAGAATGTGATTCTATACCTTGATCCCTAATTAACTAGTGGAACTACTGAGTTAGCACATCCACTGCGCAAGGACAGTGATCCCAGTGAACTAACACAGAGTGACCTATTACGCCAGCAGAACAGCCAGAAAAGACTGTGGGCTTGGTTCTGCAAAATGCTTCATGAATTCTGCTGGAGCCAACAACTGGAGCCACAGCTGGACAGATTTAGCCAGGATAAGTGTCCTGTTCCTACTTCATACACTGAGGAATCTCAGTAACAATTTTGCCAGCGACTAATATGCAAAATCCATATCAAAAGTGGGACTAACCTCCAGCCCTTGATTACCAGGGTCTCATCTAATCTACTAAATAACAGCTATTCTATGATTTCTGTGAATGGAATCCCTGTCTCAGGCTCGTCAGTAAGAAATCCTAATACACTGCTAATGACTCTCTTTCCCTGTGAGGTCAGAATAGCCACTTATGCCTGCCCTGTAGAGCACAACCACTGAAAAATACCATTATTTTAAGGGAATTCAACTTTTCAAGTGTTTCAGAAAGCAGTTACACAGCAAGGGGCCTGATCCTGAATTGCAGGGAAGAAATATGATAAAAAAGAGTCCACTTACGAAACAACTTCCCTCACTCTGTCTCCCATCTACACTCTGTGGAAATGTACCTGGGCTTTCCAGAACCATGCCAAGCAGTCCTGACGTGGCACATTAAAGTCAAAGCATAAAAGAAGTAAAGAAGTACACACAGCATTAGCTGTTGCAGAACTGAGACCACATCTTTGACTGAACTTTCCATACTTTCATTGTTTTCCTCGCCATTTCAGCCCAGTTTGCCCTGGGTGATGGACATCCTATCTATCTGCTAAACCGTGGGAATAGGTGTTTTGGAATCTCCCCTTATCCAACGCAAACTTCCCAAGGTGGTGCTGCTGACTTGGTATTTAGTTTGTGGTTTGAGTGCTTGCCCTTTGTTTATTCTGAGTGATACCAGGAAGAATAGCAAGAAGGGTTTATTTTTCTGGTGCAGAAAGACACTCCCGGCATTCCAAAGGGAAGGCCCAAAGGGGTGGTCTAGGACTCCACTGATGACTAGCACTTTATCCATGCTGAGCTCATAGAGTTTGGGAAGGAGAGAGAGATGATCCTAGCAGCAACCACTGCACCCTGCGGTCATCCCTTTTGTTCCCCCCCGGAGGACTGGAGTTTGCTGAATCTGTTGGGTTTGTGTTGGCAGAGAACTCACTGTTAGATAATCTTCCCTGGGTCTTAGGGGATTCATTAGGAATTTTCAGAGCCACTTCATAAAACAGAAGTTCTTTATGGTCTTTCCTGCCTTCTTTCTTCCATCTTAATTTACATCTGCACAAAAGGGTATTCATATTCACCCCTGACACGCATACGAGAATTGCACAAGATTAAAACCAGCCCACAAACTAAAGCGATAGTTAAGCAAAGAAATCTGTTTGGGTTTATTCTCTCCTCCTAGAATTACAGGATTTACCTTAAAATAACTTGGAAACTTTCGCTTTCCTTGATCTTCCAATGGAACCTGCATTTTCTTAGATCTAGTATACCAAATGAGGAAACTTTTTACTGTCATTGGTCTTCGATCTTTTTATGTCATTAAAGAGGCCCAATCCCTTCTAAAAGCAGAGAGCAGCTCCCTGAAGAACAAGAAGACTGAAAGATGTGTAGGGGTTTCTGCAGCCCACTTTAAGAAGATTCCTAAATTGTCAGACAACAAATCTTTACTCTCACTCTCTCTGACCCTGTTACTGAGCCCAGCAACTGGGTGGAATCTTGATCAGAAACCTTAATGAAGTGCAAAAACAATTTTTGAGAATGAATGCAAGATCAGGAATGTTGAGGATTTCCATTCAAGACCACGGAAGCATGTACAATACAAACAGTACAGAAAATGCAGTTTGTCCAAGTTTTCTGCTGTTCCAAGAGGTCACACTAAATAGACTGTATGGTCCGAAAGAAATAGATAATTGTTTCTAGTACCATTTCTGCCACAGGCCTGATGGACGGTTATGATCGTGTTTTGTGTCTGTGACTCCTTTTCTCCACCTTGGAAGAGAATACACATCCACAGAAGAAAAATAACGCAAGTCACAAATAATCTTTGAATAAATTTAAACTGTGTTTTCCAATAACGAACTTATCACAATATTTCTAGGATTGTCTCCTTCTACAGACCAGAACTTGCTACCAAAAGTGAAACAATAGAGCGATTCAGGGAGAAATTTCAGTGAATCAATTCTCCTCTGTGATAACCTCGCAATGAGCCAGCTTCGAGTGCAGGGAAAGGAATAAGAAGTTTTAAAGCGGGCTGAAAAGCAAAGCACTGCATTTGTCTACGCTGACATTACCAATGTAGCTAGGTTCAAACAAGTTGTTCACATAATCAAGACAGCTCAGATCTCAACACAGACAACTTCCCCAACACTTTTGCCTGCCTATCAGGTGGCTTTTGTTGCACAGTTTGCCCTGTGTCACCACAACTAGAGAAAGAGTTTGAAGCGCATCTACATGAAATACCCTTTGTAGTCTCAACAGTATTGTAGAGATACTTAATATTTAAGGACTAGGCATAGTCACATGGAAGTGGATACACACATACAAATGCTTTCTGTATATACACAATGTATAGCACTCACCGGCCACCAAACCATGCTTCGTCCAGCCAGGAAAAATCCACCTACTGTCCCTCGGTTGGTTGAGAACATAGCCTGGGAGAAAAGAAAGAAGGAAAGAAACAAGGAAAGATTGAATCACATTTGACGTATAATAGTCAAGCTGTCCACAGACTAGAACAAACAGCTGGAAGGAAGGGGTAAAATATATGGGTAAAGTGAAAGAAATAAATGGAGTGGCTAAAAAGAGCAAACATGATGAAGGAAACAATACCACTTGAACAATGAGATTTGTATCTAGGTCTGCATTAACCATTCAAGTTCCATTGCTTCACCTTTCATTACAGTGCCAAACATTAAAATAAAATGAAATTTAACAAAAAAAAAAGAGAAAGATCACTGAAATAAAACTGCATATGAGCGCTTCATCAGGGGTGTCTTTGATTTCCAGCATCAAAAAAGACTCTAAGTTGCAAGTTCATTAACAGAAGGTGTGCAGCTCTTTTACTCAATACTATTTAGCCCCAGCAGATGTTGATAAAAATGTTTTCTTGTAGAGATATCAGCATTGTACCCACTTCTCTCTAAAGTTCAAGAAAAGAAGTTAACTAAAGTTGCCTTTTCACACACTCATTTTGTATTAGTCAAGGGATGGGCTTTGGGGGGAAGCTTCATCCAGTTTTTGTGAATGACCCTGATCCAAATAATGGATTCCCATTGTCTCTTCTGATGGACTTTGAACAGGCAAATAAAGAAAGATGAGTTGGGAAAATTAGCCTGTTCTTCTGATGCAGAAGAAAGGAAGTAAACATAATAGATTTACATTTAACTACACACAGCAACTGGGAAATTATTTGTCCAGTAAAGAGGACATTGTTGCTGGAAAGAAACTACTCAGCATACAAGTGCCTGATAAGCCCTGGATCAGCCCTTTTTTGTCACAGACCTTTAATATGAAGTTCAACTACAGCAACATCTAGACCTCGGTGACAAAGCCTCAGCTCCCTCCCGCACACAGCCAAGTGTTCAGATATATCGGGGGCTGCGGAGCTTTTGCTACATTTTTGGCATTTATGACCATGACGAAGAGGTGAAGAAAATGTTGTGTCCATTTTGTGTACAGTCTAAATCTTTGGCGCTCCTCAAAACATTACCATGCTGCTAGAAAGGGATGTTTGCTTTGCAGCTGATTTCTCTGCACTGTGAAATAGACCCCTGGGATGCTCCTGGCAAGCAGAGGATTACTGAGGCACAATGCCTCCTCGCTGCTTGTTAATGGTCAGGTGTTTCGGTGACCAGGAGAGCTTGCCCCAAGGAAATGAAATTTAGTGACATTCCACTGCTTACAGCTGTGTAGCTCACACTATTTGCCTATCATCTTCAAACACCTCAGCACTGAGATTACACCAGTAAGATGGTATCTGCCTTTCTCCATCAGCTGTGAAAGCACTGCACTTTGTTTTCAGATTAGGCACAAAGATTTCCCTTGCAGTCCTCAGCACATTCAAGCATCGCCAGGGTGAGGGCAGGTGGCACCGGTTGGTGTTTAGATCATGAACAGTCATCACCTCACACCAATTCTCACTGCAGTCCCAGGGCTCCGCAGTGCTAAACCCCATCTACTCACCTGCTTCCTAATACAGACCCCAGCTAGCCTGACATTTACTGATCTGATCTCTCGGCTCCTTCCCCCCCCACACCTCACCACTCCACTTTCCCCTTAGTTCCATTCATCCACCTAAATGGATTCCTCCCCAGGTTGCCATCCCCTCTCCAGTAAACACCCACATTTCCCCCACCATGCACTCATTAACTATCTCAGTTAAGCACCAAAATCTTTATACAATTACACATTTTCATCTACTGAGCCATTTTCCCAAGACCCTCTAAACTACCTGCCAATTAAAATAAAATAAAATCCCAACCTACCCATAGTCCCACTGCCAGGACTACCAAAAAATAGATGACAATAACAGAGATGTCCGCAGCATTGTTGATCTTTACGCTGGATTCCATCCTGGCTGCTTCTCTGGCTGTCTTCTTCTCTCCTTATGTCCTTCTTGCAGAGTTCAGGTTAATGATAAACTGTTTTCATCCCCTGTGTCTTATATAATGTATAACTTCAGATTCACTTGTCTCCCATGGGCCACAAGCATGGGCCACAAGTTGAAGCTGCTGCTTTTCCTCAGACAACAATTCCTTCCCAAATATTGCTGCTCGATGTTACAGGTGCTGCAGATTTCAGAGTTCAGCTGCCCTGCCAAAGGTGCTCAGGGTTTTAACATCCAGGAGCGGATGTCTGAGAAGGAATGAGCATGGAAAGGAGTGGCTTGGCTGCAATAAACCCGCATATTTACCTCACTGTGTTTGAATACTGGCTTTTTTTTTTTTCAAGTGGTTGTACCTGTAAGTCTAGTCATGGAAGATGCAGCTCTTTTAGATGATGATGGTAGCAATTATCTGTGAGGAGGAGTGACCTGGCACCAGGGGAAAACCCAGGGGTCCAGGAGCTAGGACACCCTGTGTCATCTCTCAACTCCGCAGCATTACTCAGTGGAGAAACAGCCCTGTATTTCTGGGAAGACAACCTGAAGCTGCCTACATCTCTCACAAGTATACAGGTAAAGATGCTTGTGAACTACAAGACTTAGATCCAAGAGCTTGCTGTGCTAAATTTCAGGGTGTTTGTGGTGTTGGTTCTCTCTATTGTAGCTAATCAGCTTCACATTCAAATAAGTTCAAAGTTCATCAGAGCTTGTGTCTGCTCTCCCTTTTATTTGTTCCTCTGACTTCAGAATCAAGCTAAGCAAAATAACTGATCACAAAGATGTGAACATGCTGATTATAACAGATCTTCACAGCTCTTACTAAAGAAGCTTCCCCAAATGATGCCTGTGATCCTCTGTGTGAGCTAGAAGAGGTCAGAAAAATCCAGGATATTTAGAACAAGAGACACATTTCTGCTCTCTGAGAAGATCTGAAAGTCCTATTCTCTGCTTTATACTAGGGAATCATTATTCATGTACAGCTGACTAGGCTGCCTTTTGGGAGCAAAATGTTACCTTGAAATCACACTGAGCAGAACAAGCAGTACCGTACACAGAAAACAACAGGTTTGACTGTTCATGCAGTGGTTGTTTCCTTGAGAGTTGAAATGGAGGTCTGGCACTTTGTTCATTGGCAACAAATTTTTTTTAGGTAAACTACCCTTTGGTAACTGTGGCTAATAAAAAGCACCATAGTCCTGTCCTCTGATAGTTTAGGCATCTCTCCCAAAACACATTCTTCAGTTTGTCCTACAGGACTGTGAAATGTTAGCTTTAAATCCAGCAGAGAAAAAATTAACCCTGGAAGCTGCTGAGCATCCAAAATTCCCATTAGCAGCAACCTTCCCTGCTGTGTATTTCAGTGGAAAATAAAAGACTTATTTACTAACCTTAATTATCAGGAAACAGTTTGCCTAAGATAGGCTGTAGGTGGCACTTCTTTACAAAGATTGACAGATTCCTGTGGGTCCCTGCAACTAACGAAAAGGTTGGTTTTCATGAATTCCATGTCTGCATCAGTCTGCAGAGGTAAAGCAAAGAAAACATTAGGCAGGAACTTATCTACTATAATCGGAGTTCTCATCCACACCTCTGCAAAAAAAAGCAGAGCTCGGAGGCTAAGAAATGTTACAGCCTCCTTTCCACAGCTCCTACTGTGGCCACATCCACAAGACTTCAAGGTTTGACACAACACTGGAGAATCAGTGTCTAAAAAATAATAATCATGCAATTCCTATCTTTATATACAGTAGAAACATACTTAATTCTGTTTTTGAAGGCCACAAACCCAAACTAAACAATCTCTACAAGAATGTCAAGTAAAGGGCAGGTAGCTTTGTCAAAGCCCTTAATATCTTCATATCCTTCATATCTGCAGTCCAAAGAGAAACCCTGAAGCATTATACTCAGCAGATTGCTGGTGTACTAAATTAATCACTTCATTAATCAAATGCATATAAATGGTCTCTGAAAGGTCAGCCAAGTTCCTAGATTTGAAAAAGGCTGAACCTACCTTTTTATTAAAGCTTTTGAAGATAAGCATGAGTAAACCTCCTGATGTGAAGGGTGAACTTCTGATCAGGAGACAATGATAACCTCTTTTTCTCATACTCAGCTAGCAGTGTGTTTCAGTGGGTACTCTCATCATCCTGAAGTGTGTGGTCAAACAAGGGAGGGGTTCAATACCAGAGAAAATGACAATTTGATATACTGAGGAAATTTCTCTGCTCCTTCCTGTGAGCCACACCAGTGCATTGAAGCAAGAGAGATTTTAATAGGAGTAAGAAGAATAGTCAAAGTAGCATAACACAGTAACTGTGATCCATGTCTACGATTGCTCCCCTCTGGATCAAATCTGATGACATTTACCTTATCATGAATTTGTCTGTTCGTACCTGAATAGACAAAACAGACAAGAGCACAAATACCTACAGAATGGCGTACTGACTTGTTCAAAATCACACTCCAGATTACTGATGGAGACCAGAGTTATGTCATGGATTTGCACACCCAACTACATAACTGCAAAGGCTGACAGAGGCACCACCGTCTGATGGGGCACAGGGCAGTACAGGAACTGTGTAGAAACTACAATTGCTCTGTTGTCATTACAAAGTGTGGCTGTAGCATAGAAAATCTGAGAATTACAGCCCTTGCAGCTCCCTTAGCCTAGTCTCTTAAAAACGTGTCTTTCTCCTGAAGATGGCAAATGATAAAACAAATAGTAAACCAACCAAACTACAAAGAGAAAGATGCATTATGATGCAAACTACCTCCCACAGGGGAACTCCTCTAATCTTGTCTCTGACATTTCTCTAGATTTCTTTGTAAAGCAAGCTGATTTCTTTTGGGGATGCCCTTCAGAAATGCTAATTTATACACAGGAGCCTTTGCACAGTTAATAAAGGAGAAAACCAGACAAAAAATTTGCAGTTATTTTACTTGCATAAGGCTATATACTACCTTAGTAAAGTCTCTCCCTCCTTTACTGGTTTCCTAGCTATGCAGCATGAAGCTAGTGAGAAAAGAGATCATATTTGCAAGAGGACAAAATATAAATTAAAAGGCCTCCAGCAAAGTTTTCCTAAGATGGTCCTAATAATAGGGGACAGCAGTTACAGTGGGAGACAGGAGAATTATTTAGCACCTACTCTTTGATGCCACAAGACCTTTTTCTCTTTGTGCATCCTTGCTTAAGTGAGCAAAAACTTGGGTCTAATTAGAAGAATTAGTCACAGAAGGATGTCAAAAATGCTGGAAACTAAAAAGCAGAATCCATGGAAGAGAAATTACTGAAAGGTAAAAAGATTCGAACTCCAGTAGGTATGATGTAGATAGAAGAAAATATCAGTAGGAAATCAGGTGCCTTTCTAAACAGGTATCAGAGAGAAAGCAATGTCATTCTATTCTTATTCACTTAGAAGATCAGATCAAGAAACAAGAGAAAAACCACGTATTTATCAACAGACAAAAAAGATAAAATTCTCTAGACTAATTATCTAATTAGTATTTCTATGGAGGAGAAATACCAGAGGACACAAAAATAGGTTTACATGCACCAGAATTGAAGCAAGGAAATATATTCAGCTCTTCAGCAACTGGTTAAGCTATCTCTGTGTGATTACTAAGTACACCCAGCCCTGCAGTATCTAAGCATTGCCAACGTTATAAAAAGAACAGTTCAAGGACTGTACTCTTCCTGATAGGCCAAGACAGCAAATAAAGTAACTTGGATTTATTTCTGGTTTATTAATGGGTTATACATTTGTACCATTCAGGAGATTAATAGGGGAGGATTAATGGCAAGAGATGGGTTTGAAATTTCCACTGCAACTAAGTTGAACAACAGATTAAAAACTACTCCCCAAAACCAATGCAGACTGCAACCACACTGAGCCATCTGACTGGGGGGCAGATTGCTCCCCACAAGCAACTCCTCATTGAAACATGATTATTACCTTATAGACGGCGTGACACACAACGTATTTCTTATCCTCATGGTCTAACCCATCATATTTGTATGTTAGAGGCTTGCTGATCCTTCTTGGGAGCTTTCTACCTTTCCCCCAAATCAATGCTTCCAGAAAAATATTTTGTTAGAGACTGATAGGTGGTGATTTGCCACTTCTATTACAGCTAAAATTAAATCATAGAAGGAATTACCCAGAGTGACTGCATAATGATGACCACAACTCTCACAAATATTTTGGTATTTCAGGGATGCTTTAGGGAAAGTAATACCTCTACTGCATAAAACACAGGAGAGAAATGAACTGGAGATGAGCTGCTCATGCCCCTTCCACTGAAATAGTTCTCCAGTTTTTCAGGTGAGCTAATGAAAACCCTGGTTGCTCCTACTCTATTTTGCTCAAAATAAATGTAATCACTCTAGAACAACAGAAAGCCTCAGCCCTTGTGGGTGTTTTGATTGCCCTGCAGCAATAAGCAGCAACAAACATATCATTATTATGATTATTTATTGTATTTGACAGGTTCATTTGATTTTCAAAAATCTAAGTGGAGGAGGGAAAAGATCATAATCTGCTAATGAAATAGCCTAATATATATGTCCAAATTGTTCTACAGGATCCCAGAGGCTCTTCAGTTAAGAGCACTTGCTTGCACAGTGTTTGGTTGGAAAAATAAATAAGGAAAAGAACCTGAATAATACTGTACAAAATGCAATATGAAGCTTCTGGAAAAACAGTAAGAGCAAAAAACATTGTTGGAGAGAACCCAGGGAAAACATTCCTTAAGGAATCTGGGCCGAGAGTATTTGCATTTGGCACAAACACTTTTGTGCTACTGGACCAATAAACTGACCAGAAACAGGGAACAGGGAGACATGGGAATCTCAGGTCAGGATAACACCGAAAAAGCTAACAAACAAACGAAAAAGCCCCAGTCAACAACACAAGACCATACACAGATTACAGTTGGAAAAAAAGAGAGAAACGGAAATTAACATGAGGAGTGTACAAAATACACTAATATTATCTGGAAGCAAAAACACTGATAAATTACTAGATACATCTGTGCAGAGGTATGAGTTCTGACAGAATCTAGAACAGAAGACCCAGGTGCTATTTTGGCATGAAATGGAGATCCCTTCTGAAGGGGACTGATCCGCCAACTGAGCAAATCTCAAAACAAAAAATGTGTTCTATAAAAGTTCAATAAAGTTTTGATCTTTTAAATCTATTTACCGCTCACTACTGAAGTTATTAAGGAACTACTAACTGGGACGTTAAGGCAGGAGCCTGCAGCTATTTCCAGGAGAAACACTAGCCTAGATTGGTATCTCAAAAAGTCTGTAAAACTTTCCTAACCGATCCAAAAAGTAGTCTAGTCATGAGCTATGTATCCTGAACACATGATACAAACCAATGACATATTTCCTTACTTTAGTTATCATTGAGGGTAAGACATGGATAGTACTTGGAACACTTCATCAAATGCTATGATCACAGGAATCATCACAACTGTATATCAGATCTCAAGACTCTTGTGCCTCTAATTGAGCTCCTAGGAACATGTGAATGGAAGGAACATTACATCGATTACTGAAGTGCAGGAATAAAACAATTCCAATGGAACCATACCTTTCAATTTAAAAGACCTATCCTCAATTCCTAAGTTCTTTGGAAATTGGGACTTAAAACATTAATTAAACTATAATCCAGAATGACACAAGAGGCTCATGGCCAAGCACAGCAAATGTTAAATAGCTCAATAGCTGTAATAAAGTTATCACTCATTCATATTCAAAGCTTTGATTTATGATACTGCTTTACAATATGGTTTTAGTAACATATTCTTTTTATTACAATTATAATTTTCATGACCGTACATATCTGATTCAAGCTACATCTGGTCACGAGGTTTATAGCTAGTCTGGTGAACAGTCAAATTCAAGTAGCTAAATATATTGTTTAAAATACTTCATGAAGCCTTCTGATACTGCGCAAAGTATCAGCCACTTTGTGACTGACAAAGTGTCAGCAAAACTTTGTGATGACTAAAACTGAAACCTCAACATACATGAATGTTATCATTTTATTTGCACTGCCAAAATAGATATGAAGATTTATAGAATGAATTTAATAATAGATAATCATCATTTAAATCTTGCCCATAAGCAGCCTTTGGATAGATTTTAAATGTTATTTTGTAGAAAGCTGAGCGTTCTAGAAGGATTTTTAATTTGTGGATCTCACAGATTAATAGCTTTATACATTGGATCTATGTTATTTCAGTCTGTAGTATACATGTTTATCATATAAGGAAGAAATTCTTTCCTGTTAGGGTGCTGAGGCACTGGAATGGGTTGCCCAGAGAGGTTGTGAATGCTCCATCCCTGGCAGTGCTCAAGGCCAGGTTGGACAAAGCCTTGGGTGGGATGGTTTAGTGTGAGGTGTCCCTGCCCATGGCAGGGGGGTTGGAACTGGATGATCTTAAGGTCCTTTCCAACCCGAACTATTCTATGATTCTATGATACACATCCTGTGTATTTTATGGGAGGATTTCCCCATGTATGTGAGAACCCCAGTGCATGATGACAAGGTGACACATTGATGGGTGTGCCTGTTTCCAGGACTTGAGACATAAACTTTTTAGAAGAGTGCTGATGACACCAGCAAATAAACCCACACACACACACTTGATCTTTACAGGTGCTGTGCAATTTGTTTCCTCACCCTGTGATGTAGAGCTAAACTAGAGCAACAAACTGGTAATTAATCGGCTTTACAGTAAGGAAGCTCCTCAAACTGCCCATAGCTCTTGCTAAAACAAATCAGCTGTCCTGATTCTGACATTGCTAAATCCCTCAGGGAGACAGGTTACTGATGCCTTGGACATCACGTTTAAAACTGCCGAGAGCACTTTTAGTTTGAAGCAGTGCTTAAAGCAGAGGTACCAGCCAAGAAGACATTAGCATTCCCAATGTTATCGATCCCTTTGTTAAAGGGAACCCAGCTGCAGATTACCAGCTAAGAATGCACTACTCAGGCACAAGAAGGAAAATATTTAGGAATACACTAGCTTCAAAAGCCATATCTTTCCTGTTATCAGACAAGTCAAAACACCAGAAAGCCTGACTAACTGGATGGGCAGGTATTCCCCAAACCAACACAGAATGTAGGGAATACAGAGGGTGAAAGTGACACTCAGAACATCCATAAGGATATTCTCCAGCAGAAGAAACAGTCTTCAGGGAGAAAACCTCTTGGAGCTGTTCTGTGCATTCCTGAAACAGGTATCCCAGGATTAGCACAATGTAGCTAAAGTAATCAGCATTGTAACCTTCCTTCTTTCTCTTCAATGGTCACGGACTCTTGTTCCAGGATTTCATAAAAAATTAACTTTTCTACCAAAAATAGTGATTAATATTTTTCGTTCATCCAATCCACTGCACAATCTGTAACTGACATCTAGAATTCACATGCAGTATCATATACCAAATTATTCTGTTCAACAGTGTTAAATGCAAACACTAACACAATCCTTGTACAGGCTAATTGTACTAATACTGAAAGGATGGAGAAAAACTCCTGGAATACTTTTCCTTTCCAAATGGTTCCATGGGGATTCAGTATCTCCGGTTTTCTTCTTTAAAGCCAGAGAAGGATACTACTAACAGTTAGGAGTGGGAAATCAGTAAGAGCTCCTTTTAGCAACAAGACATATCAAGTTCACCTATTTTTCAAGTCATATGCTGAAAGAAACTCCTCAGGCTTTGACAGTTTCTGGCAGCATGATCTGCAATGGATACATAGAATAGATCATAAGTAAATCCAATTTATTCAGCAGCTACACTTACTCTATTACTTATACTTGTGGTAATATTTTCTGTGCTTTTTCTCCACTTCCTCTCTACATTACCGCAGTATGTAAATTCTGTATGAGGTAATCCATCAGAAATAAGGATCATTGAATGAAGCTGTTGACAGCCTAGGACATACTAAAGGTTGTTAATGTGAACTGGTGGTAACTGGGCAAGGAAGCTAAGCATTAATGATAGGTTCTTTATGCGTGCTTACAGTAAGAGAAGGTGGTTAGCTTGGAATTACCCTTTACTGTCACATTACTTCAGGTGTGGAACTTCAGTGACTCAGGTGCAGCTGCAAATCACAGCAAAGGGTGTCTAAAATCTGGAAGATATTTTTCAGTGTCAGTTAAGAAGTTTCATATCATCACAACATTGCTTTTGGAAACAGTTAAGGACTGTAAGACTTACCTATGTAAATGAGGTTGAGTACTGAAGTCACCCCAGATAAGAATGCAGCTTCCACTGATCATATCCAGAGGGACTACATAGCAGTGGAATATAAGCTCACAATCTACTGTGCAAGATTAGTCCTGGAGAGCAAAAATCTCTTCTAACTCGTCAAATGTTGGTGATCCTCCTTTAAACTCATGCAAAAGAAGTGTAAATGTTTTGGGAACATCATGCAAAGATCACTGATAGAATGAGAGATTGACATTCCAGAACACTCTGGGTATAGCCCAGAGGGACTATTAGAGTTTGAGTTTCCATTTGTGCTCACAGATAAAATTTTATCTGAATACTTTAGAGAATAAGCAAACCACTCATTTATAAAAAGAATAAAATTCAAAGACTACACAGATTAGGCCTTTTGGTTGCCAGGAGACACAGCACGTGTGTGAATAAACACGTATGCTTGCTGGAAACCTGTAGATTTGCAGCTTTAGGGGATTCTTTCCACATCTAGAAACATTTTTACATTATATTTGTCACTTCAAAAAACTCGAAGCTATTTCCTGCACATCAGTAATAGGAGTTTCTATGAGAAAGCTACATCTCCAAACTAGGAAACACCTAAAAAGCTATTTTTACACATTCATTCATTAGAAATGACTTCACGTGGCTGAAGTAGTACTTAAAATGTACCCTTCTTCTCAGCGATCACAACGGATAGATAATACTAATTGTTGTTGTACAATCACAGGACACTAAACTGATTAAGAGTGGTTATTATTTTACTACTTGTTAACATTTCCTTAAGAGTCCAGAACAGCTGGCAAAAATAGAAAGGAGACTCATCTTACTGTGCAAGACTCTTCATCATGATCAGATGCTTCAGTGAATTTGAACATAGGGTGCCTCCGACCATGTCAGAACTGAGGTGACCCTTATGAGCACATCACTGTTAAATAAAAGCCATCAAGACATACTTGTTCACCGTTCTGGGGACAGGAGAGGACAACTTGCATTGTCAGAGGTGACAACAGTAAAGCTAACACACTACAGCTACACTAAGGAAGCCTGCTGCTAAGACTTGTGCATCCATTACAATGGCCAAGAAATTTCCACATGTCTGGTGTCACCTCCAAAATTATGATGGGAGGTTGTAAGTCCCAAACTGCCTGAAAATAGAGCACTGGCTGTTTCGGGTTCCAAGGCTTCCCTTCTCACTGCTCCATGCCAGTTGCTGCTTTGCCAAACAAGCATTGGGCTCCCCACCAAATGACATAAATGTCCCTCCCATTCCAAAATCCTGCTTCCACCGGTAGTTTCTGTACACCTGCAGAACAATCCTGTACTCTGGATGCTCCTGTGAGACCAAGGCACTGTTTAGATTGAGAAATTGAAGCCCTTCAGGCTTGATTTGCATGTCTGGTCAGCATCTGCAAAAAGGTCAAGTAGTGCTGCCTTCTCCTGCTGCTGCACCTCCCTTTTGCCATTTTTTCACTAGATGTATTCCCTGATGAGCAGGATCTTGAGGTCCCAGCAATGGGAGTCTGCATGCATCTCTGTTGCTAGCTTTCAAATTAAAAGAGCAGCCTGTAGGACAGCTGCTAGGCACTTTCAGGCTGCTTTTTGCTACAGTCTGGCAAATAGCATTTGAATGGTAGATCAAAAATGGCACAGTATCCAAGCACTCATGAAGCACAAGTGTCCTCACAGTAGCCCAGTGTTTTCCTTGACAATGCACCTGGAAGAAGCTAATCTCAAAGAATAAATTTCTCCACAATCTTGCACATCATACAACGTGTCCTGATTTCTTACTTTGTCATAAAATCAAGAGGAAAACACATGGATATCAGGACACAACACATTTGAGGATATCCTTTTGTATACTGTGCTAACAGCTAGCACAAATACTTCACCTGTCCTCTCCCAGGTAATAACAGCTGTGATCCAGCTCACATGCCTGAGATACATCTGATTTGAGCTGCTAGTGATCCAGCCTTATCCCAGACCAAACTTACAGGATGGGTAATTCTTCCTTAGGATATGAAGGCAGAATTTTATAAGTCTTTGACCAACTTGCTGCTGTAGTATTAATTTCTACTGCTGTAATTGGCTCAGAATGTACTGTGGAACATAGGAATTTCCCTTATTTGAAGAGGAACAAGTCCAGGGGACAAAAAAGGCGACAGCTGCTGCAGATTTACCAAGAGAACATTTTGCCTGATAAACCCACCTGCCTTCTACAGTAAAATAATTCATTCTGTGGATGAAGTAGCAGGCTTTTGACATGATCTTCCACAGCATCATTACAGCTAAACTGGCAAGGCAAGGACTGGATGGGAGAGCTTAAAAAGGGGGTGAAAAACTGGCTCCACCATCAGACTCAAAGCTTTTACAAGACTAAGTGAAAGCTGACTCTAAGTCACTTCAAGTTCAATATTACTTAATATCTTCATCAGTGACCTGGACCTTGACAACAGGACAGAATGCACCTTCATCAAGTTTGCAGATGACATCACGTGCAAGAGATCAATTAATGTGATGGAGGCCCTGGCTGCCATTCAGAGGGACCTCAAAAAGCTACAGGAATGTGCCAACAAGAACCTTGTGCAATTCAGCACAGGCAAATATAAGTTCTGCACCTGGGACAGAATAGGTTCATGAAACAGGCTAAAGGATGCTGGTGGAAAGCAAATTCAACATGTGGCAGCAATAGCAACATTCCTTTGCAACGGTGAGGGCTAAGTGCATAGAGGGCTGCATTAGAAAGAGCACAGTTAAGCAGGCTGATGGATGTGAACCCTGCTTTATATTTGTGAGGCAGCACCTTGAGCAATGCATCCAGTTTTGGGCCTTTCATCACCAAAGTGATACTGATAAACTAGAGAGAATAGTGAAAGGTCAGTACAATAATTTAGTGCTTAGACCAAATGGTTTCTGGAGGCCTGTTTCAAACTAAATTATGTTAACTGGAGATCTCTGACATGTTTCCTGTTCTTCAAAGGCCATCTTGCTGGTGGCAAACACAAGGCTGTTTGACAAGCTCATCTCTGCATTCAGGTATACTCTCATGGGCTCACAAACCAGTTTTGACGCACGTTCTCACAATTACAGCACTGAAACAGTCAGTGCTGTCATATACTCATTTCTTAGTACTCACTGCTAATCCTTGAGGTTACTATCAATCAGGCAAAGTCTCATAAAACCCTGGAGAAAGCAGGGTATACTTCAGTGCCACTACTTCATTGTGACTTATCTGAACAGAAACTGCATGTGAGCTAATTGAAACTATATTAGGGCTGTGGGGGCAAAGTCTGGAAGCTCCTAATCACTATTTGTTCAGTTCTTACAGAGACCTCTCTTTGGAGTTGCAGGAATGGTGCCTGAATAAAGGCTGAGCAAAGCTGACAATGGACTCCACTAGCTGCCTGCCACTGATATACAATAAACTGCTGTGTATGATTTGGAGCCTGAGGCTACATATCCCAATATTTCATCACTATGGAGAAATCAGCATTTTTTTTTTCCCTTCAGACAGGAATGTCAATTCTCCTCTCAGATGCAGAAGGACAGTTGAAAATCAGTGGAACAGCTGAGAATAAAGGAGAGTAATGACTTTGACTTCCCTTTGACTTCTTGATCCCAAAGCTCAACAAGGGTAACCACAAGGTACCAACAATAACAAAGGTCAGCCTTGGGATCCTGACTGTCCGTGGTCCTGGACAGCACTTGGGAGTGGCAACTGTTAAGAACCATCCAAAACTGAGCCAGATTCACCTCCATCCTCACTTTCTTTCTTGCTAGAAATATTTCCTAGAATACAAGCCCAGTGGAAGTTTGGCGCAGAGAGCCTGTGTAGCCACGGGGGATTCTTCACAAGAAGTTTTCAGGTGCTTTGCAGGATTAGTGTGAAAAAAAGTAATAAATGTAGTGACTAGAAAGAGAAGGATGAAGAAAGCAGCTGCTAGATTTTAAGAGCAAACTGAGACTGATCAAAACACACACACACACACACACACACACACACACACACAAAGTTATCTATATCTACATTTGGTGTTAAGGTCATTGTGAGTTAGCTAATTATAATGGATTACACATATTAAATCCAGGTAAGTCAAAGTTAAAATTACTAAGATATTAAAACTTGAACCAACAGAAAATACTTCACTATGTCTTTTTCCCACTTCTAATTTTTATTTTCATACTCGACACAGACCCCTTGGAAAATGTAGGCCTGATCTTTCATTGCTTGGCAAAAGCTTGCCTTTAATGTGATTCATAATATACGGTAACGTGAGTAGGATAAACAGGTGCTCAGTAGATTATCAACACAAGAGCAGAAAGCATACCCAGTTCTGCATTCTCATTATTCTGGCCATGCTTAAAGCTTGGTGAGTTGTAACTCTCCACTTTTTCACTCTCCAGTTATGTCATTTCCATTGCCTGGGAGACTGCAAGGCTATTTCATGTAGGTTTCTAAGGGAGAAGTACATGTTAACAGCTAATATTTGCTTTTTTATGAATTATGTTTCTAGGGCTTAATGGCTTATGTTTCCTTGGCAACAAACACATCATGTGCTTTTTAATCAGGTCTGCATATGGGCTGTGTACAGGACTGTGCCAGAGACAAGGTTTCTACAACATTATGAATGCAGACGAGTGGATCTACCCTTTGACAAAGCAAAGGACCACACTGGTGATTTGGCAGAAGAGCCAGAGCCTTCCCTTGTCTTTATAAAACTGCTCAAACTGCAGTCTCCTGCTTTTAACATCTGTTCATAGTGCACATAAGACAGTGATCAGTCCTTACTAAAGCAAAGACTATCCTCACTTATTTTACATCAATATCATTTATTTAACTTCTTGGTTATCCACTGAAATATTCTACAGTGAAAAAACACAGGAATTCAGTTTGGCCAGTAAGGCTGCACTGTGGTTTATCCTGAAGAAATCTTGGGAAAAAAAACAAGCTGTTTATTTTGGTCCATATTTTTCTAGAGAACAGCTTGTTACAGGAAATAGGCTGCAGCCTTTTCAGAACTTGAACATGTTTTGTGAAATCTTCTAAAGATCACAGGAGGGTATCCCACATCCAGAGAAAACAGAGATCTTAAACTACATAAACCATACTGATGAAAAAACAGGCTTCTGATAAATATGCACAGGCAGAACTAACTCTTACGACTGAATTCAGCGGAGATCATTAAAGTGCCACTCTGAAGTGCCTCTAACATTCTGTTTCATAACAAACATAAAAGCTCTATGTTCAAGTCTGAAAAGAAAAATATTAACTCAGAGTCTGTCAGAAAATTACGGTTATTGGTTTGAATGATCCCACAATGCTATCTTGAGGCTGTAATTGTACATACTTTCAGATTTCCTCTTCATAAAAAGAATTAATCTTATGTTACGGCTTTCCTATTAGAACTTTCCATAACCTTCTTGTGAATTAAATACTTAGCTCTAAGTTCTGTACTCAGGTATATAAACAACTACTGCTTTCTCCTTCCATTCCATTGATAGTTTCAAACCTCCCTTGCAGGGTACCAGTCCTGGAAGAGGGAAGAGAACCCGAGCTGCAGGACTTTCAACCCCAGTGGGACTTGAACTGGGATAGTTTTAGTGATGGGAGCTGAAGGCTGTTGGTCACAAAAGGATGTGGATGCCTGCCCCTTTGACAGGCACTGACCAGAAACATATTGCATGTGTCATTTACAAAACACTCATAAACTAATCACTCACTGATTGGGCAATGACTTTATATCTTTCTAGGACTTACAATGAAAGTGAAAGGCAGAGAATTCCACTCTATTATCATACACAAACCAGTGCCTTCTGATTCGGTTACACGTTCCAGAAAAGCCTCATTCTGCAATCAGATCACCTCACTTGCAGGTATTTACACCAAGACTTGGGTTTCACACAACCACTGTTTGTTCACCACACAAAATGAAGGCAATTTTTATCAAGAGGATACATGAACGTCTCTCTGTGGAACAAGGCATACAAGTGGGAAGAAAGAAGCATGGAAGAACCGTCTGCCTCCCCAGAAGACTAAAGTTGTGACTATGTAACTGGGAAAAAAAGAAACAAACCTTGTTCTGAAGCACTGGTCTTCAGCAGTGACTGAAGGGGGGAAACGAAGTTGAAAAGGTCACTTTTATTTTCTTTACTTAATCACGTCCCTGGAAATGAGTAATGTCATTAATACCATAAAAATCTTGGCTGACCCCAACCTTCGTAACACTATAAAACCAGCAACAACCAAAAGAGGGTGGAACACTGAATCTCTAATGCAAAGTGCCAGGTAATTCAGTTGTTTATATTCTTAGATGATAGTCATTTACACAGTATCTGATATAAGTAGTAAAGAGTACAGTAACATGATCTATAAGCACCTTCAAACATGTATGGGTGAGTAATCCACACAGTGCTCAGAGGTAAGGGAGGCTTACATCCACTGGCATCAGTACTAAAAATAAGAGGAAGGAGAGCTCAGCGGAGCTTAGCTGGCTTCTGCATTCCGCATCTTCACTGATAGCTTCAGACACACAATAAATAACAAGACCTTATGAACAAAGGTGAAGTTAAGTATGATTTAGCAGTCAGCTTATACAGACTCCTGTCCTACTGAGTCTGCTTGTGAGTTAGGGAGAGAAGAGAGGAACAGAAGCATGCTAATGATCTGCTGCATGGTGATGTGAAAGTCAGGCTTGTCTCTAGAGCTTCTATGGAAAGTAACTAGATGAAATTTTCAGGGCTCCAAAATCTGCAGCCTAAGGAGATAAACACTGATACAGTTCTAGAGACATCCACTCACACAATATGGAGAGACTCAGTAAAATAAAAAAACACCTTCCTTTTCTAGTTTGGAAGTCAGTTTAGGTGCCATAAAGCTGCAGAGAGTGAGAGGTTTCTCTGGATGATGCTCCACACATCTCACTAACGGTCTTGGAATGTTCCTCAGGGAGGATACCACAGATACTTTCTTTCTCCTCCATATCTTATCTCTTGGGTTTTGATTTATGTTCCAGAAAGAGAAACTCGCCTCTTCCCATTGTTTCAACTGGCATTCATCTGTTTGGCTTCTTTATATAAAGCAATCAGAAGCTTCAGAAAGAAACCATTCCAAGCATAGAAAAAGAGTGCTCCATTGTTCCACCTGAACCCAGAAACACAGTGAAAGGATTATTAAACACATGGAAACAAGATCTAACAGATAGGGAAGAAGGAAGGAGGAAGCAGAACCAAAATATACAATGGAACAATTAGTATAAGAGACATCTCTACAAATCACAATGAACAGAACTAAAATTAATAAAGTGTGCACTGAACCGCTACAGGTGGCATAGGGAAGAAAAGATGACAGCAAACCTGATGCATCAGGTGAGCTTGTGTAAACAGAGGACCCTGTTTAACTCCTCTCCTTTGCACAGCTATATCACATCAGCCTCGATCAGCACAGCCAGGACTCCCCAGCTGCTAATGCACCAATCTGAGCACAATGAATATCAAGAATGGTAAAATGAAATTGCCTCTGGTTGCCACTTCTAAAGATGTAATAGAATGATTCTCAAAACCATCATCAACACTGTACAACAGAGCATCACTAAACTGTAGGCAAAGCAACTCCCACAAAGACTGCAAATTGGTACATCAGGCCCAGTTTCACCAATGGCCATGAATGTTGCCATCACTGCATCATCAAACCACTGGAAAGAATTAATTGTTCCCAGTTTAGCAAAGCAGCCAAGGCATAGGAACTTTCTGCTTTAGAACACAATCACTCACTTCATCAGTGACACAAAGGTAGAAAGCATGAGGCAGTCATGAATAACTAGCTGCAATGCTAGCAACTCCAGGAACTGAGAAGTAAATTGATTTCTGTATGACTCAGCTGCTCAAAACAATACCAAGTCTCCCTTCATCCTGCACACACACAGGCACTTTTTTTCTTTTAAAATAACAAGTATTATTACTATTAGAAGTCCTGGCAGTCTGGTGAAGTTCCTGCTGACCTGAAAGGGGAAATATAACCCCCATTTTTAAGAAGGGAAAACAGGAAGACCCAGGGAACTACAGGCCGCTCAGTCTCACACCTCAGTGCCCTGCAAGATCATGGAGCTTCTGGAAACTATGCTAAGGCATATGGACAGTAAGGGGGTGATTGGTGACGGCCAACATGGCTTAACTAGGAGCAAATTGTGCCTGACTAATTTGGTGGCCTTCTGCATGGGGCTATGGCATTAGTGGATAAGAAAAGAGCAACTGATATCATCTACCTGGACTTGTGCAAGGCATCTGGCACTCTCCTGCATGGCATCCTTGCCTCTAAACTGGAGAAGCATGGATTTGACAGATGGACCACTTGGATAAGAAACTGGCTGGATGGTGACACTCAAAGAGTTACGGTCAACACCTCAACATCCATGTGAAGACCAGTGACAAGTGGTGCTCCATAAGGGTCAGTATTGGGACTGGCGCTGTTTAACGTCTTTGTTGGTGACATGGACAGTGGGACTGAGTGCACCCTCAGCAAGTCTGCCGACAACAGCAAGCTGTGTGGTGCCCAGAGAAACTGTGGCTGCCCCATCCCTGGGTTGGATGGGGCTTGGAGCAACCTGGTCTAATGGAAGGTGTCTCTGATCATGGCAGGAGGCTGGACCTGGATGTGCTTTAAGGTACCTTCCAACACAAACCATTCTATGATTATCTCAAAATTTAAGAAGCATCATACTGCGCTTAACATGGTATAAGGATGTTTTTCAGGGGAAAACTACTTGGAAAGATTTTCTGCCTGTTACTTTATCCAGTGAAAATTTTGTCACTGTTTTTTGTGAATCTGGTCACAAACAATTGTGGTGCAACAACTTTGTATTCGTGTTCTTCATCTGTAGGAAAATGGTCCTCAGATTTGATGCCAATTTTCCATTTGAATCATGTCTATCAAAACAACATCACATCCCTATTTTTACAGTCCTATAAGGTAAAGAACATACAAAAACATCATTTCCCTGGGATACGGCACTGCCCAAAGTTACAGCAACATAATGCAAAGGCAATTGAGGTCACTTTAAGTAGATTCCTAATGAAAATATAAAATTGTCAATTGACTAAATATTAAATTATTAATAACTTCCTGAGAAAATTATTTGCAGCAGCAAGAGCACATGCATCCATTCACAATGACAGTAAGTAGCTCCATCTCGGTTCCAAAGCAGTAAAAAGGAATTAAAGTACACAGACTTGCACCTGTGAGTTACAGTCCTCAAAGGCTCTAGATGGTATGTAAGCCATAAAGATACTGACAGCCAGAATACTCTGAGGATGAAAGCACACACATCAGCAGTGGAATGTGCTCCTGCATGGTCATTCAGAGAAAAGCACTTCTTCTGCCTTTATTTGCCTATATAACATGATGGACTGGCAGCATTTCTTTTTATTATTTTTTTCAAACTCCAAGTAAATCCTTTTTATTAAATGACTCCCAATGACAGCTTCAGATATTGCTGCTCCTGCAAGTGAAGTAACACCACAAGGAACATGATAAATGCCTAAAGTTTTGCCTCTGGGCTCCACGAAATTCCTTAAACTGCACATCCAGCTCAGTTAACCCTGGTCAAAGGTAGTTTCTAGTGACTGCTAAGGGGAACAGTAGTTATTTGTCCACACAAATTATGAATTTTGGACATAGGCTGTAGTGTTCCTAACACTCACAGATTCGTTTCCCCACATTCACAATACTCAGGGCAGAAACAGTGCTGCCAAGCAGTACTGAGCTGTTCAGTTTCAGACGAGCACAGAAACACCCACACAGAGGATCAATTTACTTAGAAAACATCAGTGATTACTTAGGTATCATCGAAGGAAGATACCTTAACAACTGTTCTTTTTCCTTAGCAATAAAGAGCAGCCAATGCAAATCCCAAGTCTCTACTTCCTGCCATTCTTGTAATTTGAAAAATGTTCAACCCCTTAAACCTAGGCTGTGCTTTGGTTATGAACATTGTTCCAACTCCCTGCCTTAAACCAAAGAGCATTTGGCATGGTTACTGTATAATTAAGTTAAACTCCCTAACAACATATCACCTTATCAAGCACAGGAATTTCAGGTAGCTTAATGGCAACATAAAATAGGAAAGGTGATGTATTCTAAGGAATTAGTTATTGAAGGCCATGTCAAGAGCATGTCAGGCTTGCATGTGAACAACTGAAGATACTTATCTCACTTTAATAATGGTCCCAAAGGGCACAGGACTGCATAGATTGCAGGTATGCAGGGGGCAAGGTGCTCTGACATTTCATCCTTCTTATAAAGACACTGTACTAAATGCCTTTATCTTATTTATAGAAGTATAAATAAATATATTTAATTAAAAATAAATATAGTGAAGCATATTGTCCATACATAGGAAGATAAATATTCTATATAAATATATTTAATCAATATAATTATAATCACTATAATACAGCTAATATTTAATATTTATAAGAACTATAATTAAAGATGAACTATATCTGTTATCTTCATATAGGAAGTAGTATATACTATATTAAATATATATTTTGCATAAATTAAAATTATTTCTTTAAATAGTACATCTAGTCTTACATATAAGCTTATAAATTTTATATATACTTTATTATTTACTTTATATGCAAGTTTACAATTTAAATCCAATATAAGCACATTATATTTATTTGCAATGCCACTGTATTCAGTTCAAAGGTGCTCTGATGTTATTACTTGTAACAACACTCATAAATAATAGTAACATAGCACAAAGCCTATTTATTCTCTGTAAATCTTAGAGTTTGGGGGGGGGGGGGGGGCCGGTCCTACAAAACCTAACAAGAACAGTAAATAACAAAAGGATACAGCAGCCATTCTATGCTGTCCTTTCAATAAATCAATGGAATTGCAGGGAAGAATGAGAAGAATCATTCATTTAAGGGAGAAAAGCAGGCTGGGAAGTACCATTAGCTGGGCTACAGCTACAGGTCTCAGCAAACAAGTTTGCTCCAAAATTCTCTAATCAGACACTTCAAGATGCTCAAACATCGGGGTGATGCTAACAAGGAAAATAGAAGCTACTATTTGTTCAGTTTCTTCTCAGCCACCACTAGAAGAGTCTTTCATTCCATTAAATGGTAAATTGGTGCTGATTACAGTGATGCTTAGGGAGCACAGGCAAAAGACCTCCATGTACTGTAGCAGTGTGAGTAATACTGAGTGACCTTTTCTAGTCCCAGTTCTAAAATATATATCTCAATGGGTATCTGCCCCCATCCTGTTCAGTCATAAAGCATAAAGGCACAGCCAGTCCTGCAGCCTCTGAAGTCTCCTACTGCAAACACTGTTTTGTGTCATGAGTCACAAAATCACCTACTAGGAAGATATTTGTAGTTTCTGTACTTTATCCTGCTGTCTTAGAAACTATTTTGGAATAAAACATAGAGTATTGATTCAAGATAGGCAGACAATTAACCATCTTTCAAATGTAAAGCCGTAGAACACATAAAAGCATTTGTGTTAGCTTCTCAGAATAACAGAGAAACTCTTTTATGATAATAAATAATTAATAATTAATAATACCTCTCTGGGTTTTAACTAACAGACCGCGTCTGAGTACAATAGAGTGAAACCTGTGAGAACACAGTTCTCCAGTAGATGGAAGCATTAGTCAGCAAAAGCTGAGCTCATATAGCAGATAGGATTGTCTATCCTGCTTGCTGTCTTCCCTACTACACACACATTTTTACCACGTAGATACCCCGAGTGTTTGCCACTGACAGAAAGCAAATCTATAATTCATTGTAGATAACTATGATAACAATCAGTATAGCTCTCCAGTATTGCTGTATCACAGCATACAGTTATTATTTAAGTATTTACAAAAAACCTGATGCTGGTGAAAGATTAGAGGCAGATATTCCAGGTAAAATATACCAAAACCCCCTAAGCTCTACCAGCCTTTTCCCATAGCTCCCTGACAGTTAAACAAACACAGTCCAGCTTCCTGCTTTCTTTCTCATATTTCACCAATAAATGTCATCCTAGTGTAAATGTTTAAAAAGTGCTTAAATACAATAAACTCAAGTTGCCAGGTATAATGCTGAAATAAAACAAAGCCAAGCTCAGGGTTCATTCTGAAGCTCAGCTGACAGGAAAAGTAACACAAGTGGTCATTATTAGTAGGATCAAATATCTCTCCAATTATAGATTAAACGATACCCCGTTCTAGTAACTGTAAAATTGTTCCAGTCCATTAGAGACAAGGAAAGCTGCATGATTACTGACACATATTTCACAGTGATGCAAGTCCCTGAGCTCAAAATGAACAAAGCAGCCTGATTTTCAAACACCACCACTGTGTGCTCATTAACGAAATACTGTTAGCAAGTTAGCATGTAAGAATTTACACACAGGTCTGAAACAGGCCAGTGATTATTCACATCTCCCACATGACTGTTAGGAACCCCTCAACACTGACTGGCTGCTGCTTTCCACCTTCATTAGCTGTTCTGTTTCATTGCAGTCTGATCTCCTATAACTGTTGTTTCCTGAAGGCTTACCTAGTTACAGATGTGAAACACAATTTTCTTTTACCATTTCTTTGGCACAGAGGCTGAGATTACTTTGTACAGTGCACTGAACAAATAAACAGGAAATCAAAGAGTATTTCTGAAGTATGAGGAAGGGAATCCAAAATAAAACTCTAGTAACATGTTTGTACTGCTTCATCCCAAGCATCAAAATTCCAGCCACCCAATGAAGTTACACTCTCTCTTCCCAACTCTTCACCTAGTTCTGCCAAAACTGAGATGCTACCCCCAATTCCAGCCTCCTCACAACATTTCAGGAACCCCGGATTTCAATCAATAGTTCAGGCATCCCAAAACTCCTCAGTTATCTGATCAGCCACCAGCACTCTCCATCACTGCTTTGATAACATTCTTGTTTTCAACTCCACAGTACTTGTAAAGTTTTTATCCCAGATTATGATGTTCCACTTCAGGATGACCACACACAGAGGGGTCAGTAAAGGGTACATTTCACGGGTAACTAATGGGGAGTTTCACACTATAGTTTTTAGTCAACTTTGGAGCATCTGCACAGGTACTGAGAGTAGAGAGCCTTTATTTGATACGCAGGGATAGTCACTCGTACACATGCATAATTTAACTAATACACTTTACACATGTAATTCACTCAAATTGAAGAAAGTCTGGAAAAGCTGTTTTCATAAAAGCTTATTTATCCACAGAGCAATTATATGTAAGTTTATACACATATACAAACTCTGCCAAAGCTACAGATCTGCACGCCACACACAGGCATAATAGACACAGTTCTAACCACTATTTACATTCCCATATCCTTGCACAAATCATGATCAACCCCACACACGTGTTTACACATTGTTCTACATACTCAAGCCAACTAACTTTTCTTGCGTATCTTTCTGGGTCTTTAACAACTCCCTCCTACTTTTTATTTAACCTCTGCTTCACCTTTCACGTTGGACATTTCTTGGAGCTCCTGGAACTATTAAAACAAGACAGTTACATTTCAGCGAGGATGAAACTGAAATTGGGAAAGGCAGGAAAGAAACAGAGAACAAATTACAGACACACACAGAGCCTGGTGCAGATGAAGCAAGCTCAGGTGTGTTACATTCACTGTTACTTTTATCTCTGACATCTGCTGGGACAATAACTGGACTGGGCTATTCATCACAGAAACAAAAAGAACCCAACAGGACAAATCCAACAGCAATAGAAGGTGGGAACCCATCTTACACAGAAGCATGGAACAATGTAGCTTTTCTCCATTTTATTGTGGCTTAGTGTTCACAATAACATTTAACAGCAGAAGCAGGGCAGCAAGATCCCACAGACCAATGGGAAGCAGCCCAAATGGAGCACACTGTACCAGAGAAAGAAACGGGGTCTGTGAATCACAGGCAGCCCACCCTGGAACACAGAAATATAAATAAAAGTCTCTATTCCCATTAATGGGAACATTTCCTGGCACTGGTCAGATGATAAGCCCTTTTTTCCCAGTTACCTCAGCCAACTCAGTAACCATGGTAACTGTCTCTAGTGCAATGACATCATACGGTTTCCCAGGCAACTGCTCCCAGTGCAATGACATCATGTGGTCACCATGGCGATGCTCCATGAGGCCAGGCAGAAAGTATTTTAACTGGGAAGATAGGTCAGGGGGGACAGAGAGGGCTCAGGAAAGAGTGGGATAAAAGATGAAGGAGGTGAAAATGTGAGCCTTAGGAGAAGGAGGGACACAAGCGAAAGGAACAGACAGAGCATGAGGACAGAGAGAAGACTGAGACAAGTTCTGAGAAATTTAAACTACTGATGAAAAAATATATATCTTGATTCCATTATCTACTTTAATGATACATTACTTAGGTCAGATCTGCTGAACCACAGCATGCTTAGTCACATGAAGTTAGGCATGGCTTAAATGCTGATATAGTGGGGAGACTTCTGACAATCCGTAAGAAACTGACAGAATTCTCCAGCGACACCCCAGGTGAAATCACACTATATAGAATACACTAGGGTTTTTTTCTAATACAAGGTACATTTTCTAAGATTTCCATTCTCTGACTGACCAATTACTCAGGAGCTCTGTCACAGCAATGACAATAACCAGATGTCACCGTCTCCTCTACAAGGCTTGAGGAGAAGACTTCTTTGCCCTTTACAATCTGTACTTTGGAGTTGAAGAGAAGATAAGAAAAACGTGGCCATCTGACAAATGAAAACGTGTTTTCCGTTGATTAAAAGCTCCTTCAGACCCTCATGAAAACAGCAGTAAAGAGTGTCCTTTCTTTTTAATTTCCTTCCAATTCTACTATAGTTTCAAATGATTTGCTGAAGATAAATATCCTTTCTGAATTCATTTGTCTATTAGTCCCAGATAGTCTCAGCCAGTGGACAACGTTAGTTCCAGCTTTACTTTACACGGCTATAAAGCCCCTGGGAAAAAGCTTCTTGGCAATGAAACTCTGGAATTACTGATACATACTATTTTATAAGTGTACACAGCCTTGAGGGAAAGAAAGTAATGAAAAGTGATGCCTTTTGAGGACAGCCTGCAGTCTGAAAGCCTAGGACAACCATCTTGAGGCAGTTTCCAAGCCCACAACACTGTATTTTTCTATTCAGCAAGACATCTTCACATTTTCTTTCACAAGCAAAACCTCTATTTAGTTTAATTAGCACAAAACTGCCCTCTGCCATTTGAGGAGTTAGTGTAAAATTAGATGTAGCAACTCTGACTGTAATATAGCAACTAAGCTAAGTAATGTTGTAGCTATGACATCTTCTACCAAAAGTGAGATGCTTTTACAGTTGAAGCTAAGATGAACCTCAGTTGGTTTATTCAGACCCAAATTTCAAACAATACCAAGTTTAGAAACTTGTCTAATTTGAGCATAGCAGCAGATGCAACTTTTGTTTCAGGCTATCCCACAAGGTGCAGAACCTCAAAAGTCAACGGTAGTAGTGTCACCAGTTCAGCTTTCTGTACACTCCAGCAGAAAGGAAGACAGTAGCTTTCTAGATGAAGGATTCTATACAGTTTGTAGCAACAAAATATTTTTCTACTAGGAGACCTCTTACAGATTGTTGCTGTTAATCAACAGTGCATTTAATATGCCAAGCACTTCTGAAATCTATGCAACAGGAATTAGGGTACTATAAAGTCTGACTCCCTCAGAGCCATGCATTTCAAGAGGCAGCCTTACTGCAGTGAATCTCAAAGGAGTTTCATTGCAAACCCCTGCAGTCATCAGGCTGGAAACGTTCCAGGTGCTTAATCATACACAGCAGAGTGAGAACGGAGAGAGAAAGAAGAAAACTCTCATGATAAGCAGCAGGAGGAAGGATGTGGTGGCTGAGCAAGAGAAACAGGAAAAGGGGAGGAGGAGAGGAAAGGGAGAAAAAATATCTCACGCTGTTGGTGAGCAGAAACACAAACACCAGAGAGACATAAAACAAGGCCAGCATCAGCTCCCCAGAGTTATTCTTCAGGCCTCATACTCTTCCTCCCTAAATCAAAAGATATTGATGGAACAGCTACTTGCACATCTCTCACAAAATACACTGGGCTTTCTCACACAGTCAAGAGGTCCTACCCACCAGTTACATCTTCACACCCCAATGTATTCTTCAGGGAGGGTGGGGGAGGAAGGAAAGGTGGTCATCAGCACAAAATGAAGAAGACTGCTTGAGAAGAGTCAAGTAGGAAATAGGTAGTGGAGAGGACTTTTGGTTTCTGGTTTGGGTTTTTTTTCAGGTTGAGCTGTGAGACTGAAACATCTGCATTAATTACACTATGTTTAGGGGGCAGTCTTATTCCAAACAAATAGGATTTTTTTTATTTAAGAAACAGTGGTGAAACACAGGGTGAATTGATAATGCCCTTCAGTTTGACTTCTGATAAATCCCTTTAATAAACCATGATACATGCCAATGCTAATCCAAACTAAATGCTGAAAGTTGGCTTGAAAGAAAGGCTAAAAATACAAATAGATAAGTAGAAAAGGGGGGTTTGGGGGTGTGGGAGGGGACAACAAAAGAAATCTATTAGTTGTTTAAAACCGTGTTCCCTTAAGTCATAAAGAATAATATGTACAAACACCTAAATACTTCATTACTGCAGGAAGTGCTATGCTTTACAATTGCACAAATAGGTGTTCTGCATTCATTAAAAATAAGATAAATTCTGCTCTGATTAATACAAGACAATAAAGCTCACAAGTGATAGAAGAACAGGTAAAATGCAGCTTACTAATATGGACAAAGTAATATAGCAAGACATAACAATAAAACCTGCAGACAGCTTTCCCGAAAGCTGTCAAATACTTCAGCTCTAAGCTAGGTTTAACCCTGAAAAAGTAATTTATTTTTAAGATAAAATGTTGAAATAACACGAAAATGAAAGAAAGGACCCCAAGGTAAGCCAACTAAACCCAAGAAATTTATTTATAAGAGCAGAAAAGATATGTATCAGCAGGAATTAAGAGTAACTGTTGAGCAAAATATCTCCTGGGTATTCTTGACTCTGTGTCAGCCCATCCACCTGCTAATTAGCACCAAGACATGGTGTGATTGAACCAGGATAACAGGATGAATGATTCATAATACCCTAACCAGACACCTGGCACATTAGTGGCTCTTAATCAGTTCCTAATCCCAGGATTCCACATAACGGTTATGTCAGAATTGACAACATACTTACACATATAATGTATTTAGGAAAACTGTTCAGCGATTGTTTTAAACACAAGCAACACTGGGCTACTAAGCTCAGATACAGCTGGGCTTTACTAAGCAAAAATAACAGTTAGTTCTGTCTACTCTTAGACTAGTCAAAAGTGACGTGCCATGGCACCAAACTCATAGAATCACAGAATGGTTTGCATTGGAAGGGACCTTAAAGTTCATACAGTTCCAACCCCCTGCCAAGGGCAGGGACACCTTCCACTAGACCAGGTTGCTCCAGGCCCCATCCAGCCTGGCCTTGTGTCAGGTGTCAACTCAGCTATCAAGCTTTTCATTCCCAGTAAAATGTCGGATGTTTACTGCAAATCCCAAAATTCCTGTATGCCTTCTGAGAACAACACAGTGTAAAAAAAAAAACCCTTATAGGACAAATCCTTCTAATGACACAATATTGAAGAAAAAATTTCTAACTTTACTTACAGTATTTTGGAATTTATCTACAAAGACAATTTTACCAAAATGCTTAGTTCAGAATAACTGTTCATTTCAATGACAAGGCTGACTATGCTGCATTAGTCTAGAATAAGTACCCTGGTAAATGTATCATACATTTCCAAGCTAGAAAAGTTCTCTCATTATGGGCTGAAGGCATTCACCTGGACACCAGTGATACAATCAGTCCAGGAAAAGACGCAGGTCCTAATGCATCATTTCAAAATTCAAAGAAAAGAGCAACAGTAAAGAATTTGCCCTGCAATTCAGCCTCTATCATTTAAGAGGCCTCATTCTTTGCATCTCTCTTTGGGTGGGAAGAACTTGACTACTTAGTTCCTCCTGGTTTTGTAGCTCACTTCTTAAGTCTTTTACTTGTCAGATTTAGCATAATAATGCAGTATTTAGCTGCAGGAAGAAGGGGAGCAGCTTTGGCAAATTAAGAGAAGATTCAAATAATGATTTTGTACTTTGGTTTTGTGGAATCTTCAGGGGCTTTTAAACAATTGAACAGTGAAATAAATGAAGGCCCAGACAGCACAAGCAAGTACTTAAAAGATGATTGGAAGGATGAAAAGACGTTGAATTGAAATAACTATTCCTACTGTTGGGATCTTAACTTTCCTCCTCAGTGATATGATGTTCACCTGTCAAAGGAGAACAAACAGAAGCTTTAAGATGAAATTCAGATGAGCTGTTTATGCAACTTGCACCTTTTTTTCTTAGCAATACCAAACATTAAGTCAAAATGTGGCTTTTACTGCAACAGGCTGCAATATTAAAATTCTGTCAAGAACACTTATAATTTGCTAATAAAGTGAAATGTTTTCTGTCATGATATTTTCCAAAACAGCTTTATCATAATTGCTAGCAATTTTAAATGTGCTCTTTTATAGACTGCCTTCCACATTGCAACATGAGGTATTCCCAGAGTTAGAATACCATTGATTTTTTTATTATAAAAGTTTTAAACATCACAGCTGTAATTATTGATTTTCATTGCATGTTGCTTATTTTTCAGTGTATAAAAATAAACATCATTAACACAGAAGAAGGGCAGAGCCAATCTCAAAGCAAGGAAGCCTCTAGCTGTGAAAACCAGCAGAATGAATCAGCAATAGTACCAAAGTATTCTCATCTATTAACAGTGTTGGAGTCTGATGATACCAATGACAGCAAATGTTTCAGCTTCTCAATCCCTCCATAACATTTTACAGCCCAGCAAGGCTTAACAGGACTTGTTTCAGAAGAGGCAAATAGCAGTCCTTAAAAAGCTTGAGGTGGCACAAGTGAGCAATAAGAGATGTTCCTGCCCTTTAAGGGGATGCTGGAATCTCATTAGAAACACAATGACCCAACCCAGCCAACAAACACTTGGAGAGAGGAGTACCATTTCCTGCCAAAGGCAGGCTTAGGCCTTCTGCTCCCTTCTCTGGATCTGGGTTGCAGATTGGAACAGGGATGATTGCTCCAGTATGGCTCCAGTTGCCATGGAGACTGGAAGCCACTCCAGATGGTCCTAGCCAGTCCACACATGGTGCACACACCTCCGCAAGACACACTGAAAATTCGTTTATTCTGGGTGGTTTTAAAAGTCCTCACAGCCTTAATTCTCAGAGAGCCTGAGCAGGTACCTCATCGAAGTAACTAGGATTGTGCTTCTGTAAAAAATAACCCAGGATTTGTCTGTTGGGGTTTTGTCCCCCTGTGATTTAAAACAAAGTAAACATGGGACAAACATGAGGTTCTCATTGCAGAGGGAGAACATGCTCCATTTGACTCAGCAGGGAAACCAGTTACTCAGTTACTATGTTACTACACACATCTAGCAGCCTCTGCCCTCTGCAAGAGTCAGATGTTCTTTTGTGGTACTGAACACAACAGACAAAAAGCCTGTTGCAAAACGATTTCTTGCCAACCCCCTACAATCCCTGCTTCTTTCCAACGTGTGCCTTACGTGCTTGGGAAAGAAATCAGCCCTTCACTGCGATCCCTCCTCTTTCAGTAGCCTCTGCTTGAGAAAACTGAATAAAAGTCATGCCTCAGATGTTCAAACAAGGTTACGGTCTTCTAAATACCACAGATTTTATATACCATTACTGCAAATATAACCAGGTTTCCAGTACATCATCACTGTAAGTCATGTGAACAGTGTGTTTGGTCTGTTCATTCCATTAGACATGCTGTTAAACCAGATAATTCTTCAGAGATGGAAGAGTTCAACTACCAATAGAGTAAACCCTAAAGTGGAATTGATCACATTATCAAATTATGTGAAACTAGCTCATACCGATTTAAGAACATAATTGCACATAACTGATTTCTTAATGATTACATCCATTAACATGCATTCACTGCTGGAATACTCACAGCATTCTGGAATACTCACAGTGCCCTAATGCACTCTGGGATTTAGAGGCAAATACCTAACTGGATGAAAACAATTCACTGGCTATGTTTGAGGTAGGACAGATCAAACTGATTTGTAATTCTTAAAATCATTTAGAATAAAATATAAGACAGCATGTAACACTGAAGATTTGGGGGAAAAAAGTATATATAGATAATATATAATACGTGCATTACTCTAGTTCTGTAAGATTAGATCATAATTGGCATATAGGATTCATAATAAGCATATTTAACCTTGTGATTGAATGACAAAATGGGAAAAGGACTTGTAACCCTAATACCCAGAAATTTACACAGCTTGCTGACAAAGCTACACTCAGTCTTAACTACCTGCAGTTTACAACTGCAGAAAACCAAATTCTAGTGATAATAAAGTATCTTGCTAACAATAGGCAAAAAGTACTGATACCCACACTCACCCTAAGTTTTTAATAGGAATCTACACTTATCCTAAACTTTTCAAGAGGAAAGTATTGCTTCATCACTCACATATTCTTGATCACCAAGCATCTTTGCCCTACAAAACCAGTGAAAAATCAGCATTATTTTCCCACAATTTTGTTCCTAAAAATTCTACCTGTTTCTCTCAAACACTCTTTAGTTCTTTTCATTCCACATCTCTCTTTCTCGACTGATCCATATAGCTACTGTCCCAACATTCTTCTCAATACTCAAGTTAGCTGTGATACAACAAATAAACTTGATAGCACACAACCCAAGTGGGGAGTAACTGGGGAAAAGAACCAGCACACGTCATTAAAAATCACATACAGTATATATATTTTTGAATATTTAAACAGCCCATCTTCATTTCCCCGGGCTATAAACTCTTTGGAGCAGAGTGACTTACAGAACACTGATAGTTCTAAAATGCGTCCCTCCTAACTATACCTTAATCCCAGCAAAGCACTGACATTAAATGCTTTCTCACTTGATTGCACTTATTGCAGCAGAGACAGACTGTACAAGATTGTTTCCTCCAACTTGAAAAATGTGTTGTGGCAACTGTGCTGTATGTTAACTGTATTGCTTTCAGCAGGCAGCTTTCCTATTTCTAGGAAATATTTAAGCATCTAATTAAACAACTCCAAAAATAAACCTTACATACTCATGAAAATTTAAAGCTGACAATTTATTCTGCATAATTGCCTGGTGGAATTCATTTATAGTGGGCTACCTTAAACTCAATTTGCACAAAATATTCCTGTGTACAGTCTTCTTCATAGTTGTTCATAGTAGCCAACCAGTATTTAACTTTCATTTTCTAAGCATGCAGTGAGTACAATTACCTGATCAAACTTTAATATTAGCAGCTGTAGCTATGTATCAGCACTGTGTAGCAGGCCTTATGCAGAGGGCTTAAAGCTTGCAGGTATTTCACAAATCATTTGGCAGATGAACTACCTACTGCCAATTTCAAACCATGACAAAGCAAGTCCTTAAAACTGATGGAATTAACTGCATCAATTTAAAAATAAAGATTAAAAAAAAAGATTAAAAAAAAATAAAGATAAAAAAATAAAGATAAAAGTCAGATCTGTTTAGTGAAAATTCAGATACATAGCAAGTACGTATTTGTATTGTGGTTTCTAACCCTTGTTCACATGTGTAACTAGAGTCAAGTTTTATTTTGACGTATTAGGAATGTGTGAGCTTAACTTCAGTTAATGTAACAGCAAAAGTAAGCTCAAAAAAAACAACTGTTAAGGAGACTGAATGATGAAGAGGAAACACTGAGTGTGAAATTTACTTATGTTCAAGAATTTGTAATCATAAATTTCAATGGGATATTAAATTAGCATGTGGAATGGAATATAATATACTGAAATATAGGTATTTCTAAACTATCAAACTAAAAACAATAAAGAAAGGGCTGTTGATTTCAGCTCCTGAATTATTTTTGCTGAAAGCTAAAATAAAATGTTTTAATTTTTTTTTTTTTTTAGGAGACTATAAAGGAATGGCTCTATATTCCAAAAGAGATCAGTTTTCCTGCAAATAACATTACCGAGTCAATCCCATATATGCTTAACTAGCAGAAGATGACTACTGCAGTAATAACATTCCAGAAACTTACATATTCTACATCAGTCTTGGAACAGGATACATTCCTTGTTATTCATGTTTGGCATTTTATTACTTGACAGAACAAAATACAGAGTTAGATCACAGGACTCTCAGAGGCTTGCCATGGGAGTGTGCACTTTCATGGAAACCTTGTTGGGTTGGGTTTTTTTATTTACCATACTGTCCTTAGATTTTTTCCTTACATGTTCCCAAAACATTCTTATCTGAAATAGATCTTTTCTGAGGGCATTTTGCAATATTCCAGTGTTTAATGTTGCTTTTTCACATGCAGAAGACAAACTTCTTTAACTTCTAGGGTCTCTTACCTCCCACAATATATCCAGAAATATACTTGTCTATTGTATTCACACTACATAGACACAACCATAAAAAACAAAGGAGGAGCTTAAATACCTATACCTGTATTTTCTTACAGACACTGCCAACATCGGTATTGAATAACAGTTACCTGAAATTAGTTTGGGAAAGAAATTGTATCAACAACGTACTTGCTCGCTTGGGGACATGCAGATAAAGGTACTTGAAAGCCTGGCTTGCTTTACTTTTCTAGCAGATGGCTCAGTTTCTGGCACTAATTAAAAATCTACCTGGGCTGACTTCAATATTTGGAACCTGTATCAATTTATCTCTCTAAATCATTAAGACTCAGAAACTAAATTATCTGCATTTATGTGGAACTTCAAGTACTTTGGGTTTGTTCAGAACAAGAGCTGAACATCCTCTGTCAATTATGTGTATAATTAACTTCACACTCTTCAAAAAGTGCCAGATCTCAGTGAGCTCCTTCAATGAACCTAAAATGTCTCCAGCAACTTTTTTCCATGTTGTGGCTCTGCTTTTTAAGTTATTTTTTTCTTGAGCAGCTATGTTAAATTAGTTCAAATATATAGTGTGGACAGAACTACAAAAACAAGAGTGCAAAGCACTGAAATAATTTTCCTGATTTCCCCCTGTCCTCAAACTGGTTTGTTGAGGGATTTTAGGTTGGTCCCACAGTGGCAGAGAATATTTTATAAAGTATATGACAACAGTTTTCACCCTTCTGACTTCCATTACTAGTAAATCATTCTCACGTATGACTTAAAATACAGCCAATCTCTTCATTTCCCTCAAACTGAAGTGTACTACTAAACTTTCTTTCCTACATTACTATATACCAGCTGCTGAAAGAAGCCACAGGAAACCGTTAGGAAGCACTCTCGTGCTCCTTTGTAATTGCGTTCATCTCAAGAAGTCAGTCCATCCAACTTCAAGATTTAGGTCAGCAGTGTGAATATTAAGGGTGGAAAACCAGAAATAGAAGTTATATACAAAGGAAAAGCAACAGGAAAAAACTGTTTTCAAACCTATAGTTCCGAGTATCGCTCGAAAAAATGGCTACTTACCAGAACAACTGCGGTTCATTGAGGTGGGTTATCCATGGAGATCTCAGTCTCATTACTCTTCTTAAGGTTTCTGCTTGCCTAAAAGTCAGCGTTCTTCAAGGCTATCACTTACATTGGATAATAAGCTTCTTATTACATACAGCCTAAGAAGTTTAGATTCCCATAGCACTGGCACGTTTTGCTCTAGTGCGGGGTTCAAAAGTCTGTGGGTGGGTGCGTGTAATCAAATAGATGAAAGCAATGGTTTATGTAAAATTTGAACATAACTGAGCAGATCAGGACATAGTCTGAAAGTATCTCTGTCCCTATAAACACCACACTACTAAGTTAAGATCTGACTACCCCTTAGCTTTCAAACTCATAGAGTATCATATAAAATGCTGCTCTACTGTTAGCAGCTATCAGCCTGATAAAAATTCAAGGATACACATACACCTTGCTAATATTGTATCAACACCATCAGAGTGATCTAACATCTCAATAAAGTTTGCCTGGTTCTGGATGTACGTAACCAGTGTAACCCTCACTGTGTCAAGATGAGCAGGCACTCAGTTACACCTGAAATCAGGAAAGTAAAGAAACCTCTAAAGCATGTGAGGGGGTGTCACTCAATTTTAAGTCTTTCCATTAGAATTACTCCTGCTTCAAAGAATGTTGTGAACTTCAACAAAGCACTTTTGGTGAATACAACTGGTGTCTTTAAACAATAAACGATAAATTGGGTGTAGCCTAGGATCTTATTATATTTATTTTCTTTATTCTGACTGAAGACGTATCTTGGAGGCCACCTAAGAGAAATACCAATTTCAAAATATCTCAATCCTATGGTCCACTGCAGAATATTGCAATAAACAACATGTGCTGTTCATCTGCTTTAGTTTCCTCCAGATCATCCCTACAATAAGGATTACAAAAAAGCATCTAGCAATCCCAGGGCCCAGGAAATGAAAAAGCTTCTGAAGTAGAAGCAAGAACATGGATTGCACTGGAGCATTTCTTCTTGCTCTACTGACTCACATCAAAATACCATCACAAAAACATGCTTTCTGTGCCGTGGATCACCCACTGACAACTGAAGAACATGGGAGAAGTATCTGCCCTCCCACTGAAAACCAATATATTGCTGGTGGCAAGAGCTGGTGAAAAGAATTTGGCTTAGAAGGCTTCCTGAGACTCATTAAATGAGCAGGCATCAACATACGCAGAGCAACTGTGCCTATCAACATTTGGTTTATGAACCTCTGGCAAGGACAAAAATGCTTTTTATGCCACAGACCACCCAGAGCAAAAAAGAAACATTTATATTTAATTAACTTCCTGAGAAAGAAGGTACAGATTACTTGAAGATTCAGCTAAATAATTCACATTATTTATTGCTTTCCTGAGCAGATGCTCAGGAAAGCATCTACTGCTACAAAGCTATAAGGCAGATCACACAAAATAAGGGTACACCTAAATAGCCATTCACGCTGTTTTAAGGAAGCCAGAACTAATTCTGGGATTGTGACCTTGTGCACACAGTTACTTGAATACACCCAATAATTTCACTCACCTACCTTCAAGTTCATCACCCTCAAAGAAACTTGATCTACACTCAGGTATACTGAGATTGTAGCTTGAACCATCTTAAGTCCACAGGTAGCCCAGCACACACACACCACCACTTGACGGAAAACAACCTGTCAGATGTTCCTCATGATGAATTTCAACTCTCCCATGTTTCAGAGGGAGACAATCTAGAAACTTGAGAGAATCTTTTCCTGTTCACCAGATTCTATTTTGCCAGGAGCACTTGATAGTAAGCTGCCTACAGTTGATGGGGTTCATTGACAGATTCTGTCTTTTTCGGGAGTTTTGTCATGACATTGAATCAGGAAACTCTTGCTATTCCTAGTTCTTTGCAGTAGTTCCTCGGAAGATCCTGGCACAAGATCTGTAATTCTTAGAAGACAGCTGCTACTTTCCAACCACGTCTACTCATGCTATTAGATCCTGGCCCAAGGCCTAGGTAGCTTTGAGGCAGAGCAAGCATATAATGTCTGGTATGCAGCACCCCAGTTAGCATTACTAACTCTCCACCACCTCCAGGATCATTGAGGGCCTCTATGTTCACAAATTGTCAGAATGCCTGCAGCCAATAAGAGAATGTGCAACATTCTCTTGTGATTCAACAAGAGACAATAAAGGAGCTGCAAATTTTCACACAGCTTCCTAATATGCAGCTATCTTTTATCTGTTGATACTTATGGCTGCAACACTGATACTGCTTGGGAGAAGAGAATCCATCCTTCCAGCAGAGTATAATCAGAAAGCTATTTCAAAGCAAAATTTCGTACTTTATGATATCCCACAGAGATTTATTTTCCCAGCTTAATGGCCATACAGATAACTACAACCACCTGATCTGCATACTTTATAAAACCAGAAGTTATTAAGGCACATAGCAACCGCACCATTCTACAGAATACCTTTGGTCTCCATTGTGGATGTTATGCACCAGGTCAACAGCTACTCTTCAACTGCCTAGTCCAGAGATGTCAGAGACCTGCTGATTCACTTGCAGACCACAGAGTGCTCATACATTTGTGACAAAGGGTCTGTACAAGACAGTACCTAAAATGAGAAAGGACTCCTTAATTTTTGAATTAACAGATAGTGGTACTTCTATAAACAGGAATAAAATAAATAATACTAATTATTAACCAGCCAGAGTGTTTCAACATAAAAAAGCAGTCTTATTGCCAAGTTCCACCTTGGGTCCACAGGGGCACGTAAGCAGATCTGAGGGGAAGGAAAGGAAGCTCTAAGGTCTAGAAGGCTAAAGCCCAAACAGGTATTACTGACCAAAGACTCTTGCAAGACCTACTTGCAAAAAGGGGAGCTGAAAAATGAGGACTTTAATATTGCCTGATGAAATAGAAGCAAACAAGTAAAAGTGACTTCCAGAATAGGCACTAGCAGATAATAGTAATTAAGTACACACTTCAAACTACTTTCAGAGGTCAAGCACCTCAAGATTATACAAGAGTACAAAACCAAGTATCTGTATTTTCATCTTTTTCAGATGTTGCATTTGTCTTTCTATTGTCACCAACTACTGCTGTAATAAATTTAGTATTAAGTAAAAGATAAAATACATAAACACACGTATCTACCATTAAAAATTCTAATCCTACAGATACTTAAAAATATCCAGTGAACTGCTTTAAAAAGTATGATTAGTTGTTGTGGGTATTTAGACAACATTTACTGCACAAATCAAAGTAGATTTAGATAAATGAGAACTTACATGACCTCTGAGCTAGCTCAGGTACCAGCAGCAGTCTGGATACAGTGACATGTAACAGCTAACTTTTCCTGACATTCCATTACAGAAGTGTGTACAGAAACAATAAATATACAAATACACTAACTGCTGGGAGAGAAGAAAAAAGGAAAAAAGGAAACAAAACAACCAACAGAAGCTTTAGGGACTAGACTGAAGTTTGCTAAAATAGAGGCATTCTTTAAGAGCAAATACTGCTTCTGTTTGAAGCAGGTATCAATGAAAGTAATTGGGATTTTCATGTGTTAAATGTAATTCGATGTGGTTAGCACTTCAGAAAGTTTTGAAGTTAGAGGACAGGAGCAAACACAAGTCTCTACATTGGTATGACAAGTAATATCCCTTACAATGTTTCAGCTCCTCAGCAGAATTGCATCACAGCTGCTCTACCAAGCAAATTACTACATGTACCACCTCTGGAATCTCCCCTTGAGCACAGGTGAGCAATATCACATTCTAGATGGCTGTGGGTGTTTTGGGGTTTTGTGGGTGTTTTCTGGTGGGTTTTTTTCCCCTTCTTTTCAACATCCTGTTTTGTTTGTTTTTTAGCATATGAGACAACTTCTCATTAAACCTTTGATTGAATATGTTTTAACTCACCAGTGCTGTGTTTACTAACTCGATATCTGCTCTGAACAAAAGACAGGACAGCTTATGTAGAGATAACGTCCCCAAAGCAGCATTTTATTTTATTCATTTAATTTCAAAACATTTAATTTAGAAGTCTGGCATCTCAGTCATCCATCTTAACATGGGCTAATATTGACAGAGTGTTGTCAGAATACACAGACAACTAAACAGCCAAGAGTTTACAAAAAATAAATTCATGATTCTTCAAAACAACTGCAAAAGGTTACAAGTATCAAAACTCTCAGGGAGATGCACTGCATTGAAAGAAACTGTGCACATACGTTAGAGGCAAAAAAAAATTGCTACTGAAACCTCACATTTCAAACATTTTAAACTGATGAACAGGGCTGTCATTTCACATCAGCTTAACTGTTCTCATTGACTGAAAAAAATTGGGGGTGTCTAATTTACTTTGCATGCACAAAACGTACTGCTTAACAGAACTGTCAGCTCATTTCAAATGGGAAAAAAATTAACTGGAATCCAATTATCTTCAATCACTTTCAATTCTTCTTTCCCATATTTTCCTATCAACAGGCAAACTGAAAATGCCTCATTTATTATGCATCTTTCTGCACTGCTCAAGTGCAACTAAGATAGCAGGGCCAATAAACCAATCAATCCATCAATGCCCATGGAGACTCATCTGAAACTGCTTCTCAATGTGGACAGCAGATCTGAACAGCTGTACAATACAGATATGCTTAGCACTAGATATTTAGTGTGACTGTGGCAAGGAAATATTGGTGATGATGGGGATGGCGAAGTGGATGAAAGAGGGATTGGAGGAAAGCTTTTTAATTATTGCCCTCTCCTGCTTCTTCATCTTGCTGATCACTCGTCCAGAGAGTGAGGTTATCTCGAAGTAACTGCATGATGAGAGTGGAGTCCTTGTAGGAATCCTCATTTAGTGTGTCCAGCTCTGCTATGGCATCATCAAAGGCTTGTTTGGCTAAAAGGCAGGCCTGCTCAGGAGCATTCTGGATTTCATAGTAGAAGACAGAGAAATTGAGCGCAAGCCCAAGCCTAATTGGGTGAGTGGGCTGCATGTGCTCTTTGCTGATTTCAAAAGCCTCTTTATAGGCAGCTTCTGAGGCTTCCACAACACTGTTCTTCTTCTCTCCAGCAGCAACTTCTGCCAAATAGCGGTAGTAATCCCCTTTCATTTTCAGATAAAAGACCTTGCTCTCATACTGGAAGTCATTGCAGTTCTTGATCAAGTATTTATCTAGGAGAGCCAAAACATCATTGCAGACTGTTTCCAGCTCCTTTTCTATCTTCTCCCTATAGGCTTTAACCTTCTCCAGCTTCTTCTCATTCCCATCTGCCATAGTCTTCTGCTCTATGCTGCTGATGACACGCCACGAAGATCGTCTAGCTCCAACTACATTCTTGTAGGCTACAGACAGCAGGTTTCTATCCTCATTTGAGAGAGGCTCATTCAGCTCAGTCACCTGAAAATATAGACAAAAATAAAATTTAAAGGGTTTGTCTTGGGGAAAAGCATGTAAATTTCTTTCAATACTTCCATCATCAAATACAGGATTCTAAATTTCTTCTAGATCCCCAAATTCCTTCTAGAAAGGAGTCAATTTGTAACAAGAGTTTAAGACTGTTTCTGCAGTCAAGGCTTAAGAGTGAAAACCCCACAGTTCTGTTGTAATAGAACATGTATTTAGAAGACACTTCAAATTACATTCACTGAATAAAAGTGATTCAGCCTTGTGTGATGAAGAAGCATTCACAGAAGGAAGACTCAGGTTTTCTTAGCAACTCTGCTATAATTCTGTAGACTACACACTTAGCAATGAATTTAAATGTACCTAGAATACCAGTTTTATGAATCTGGAACACAGCACAGACACTGGAAACTGATGGAGTTCTTGCATTTCTTTTCCCTGCTGCTTGCTTTCTTTTGACACCAGAGATGGAAGCGCTGCTGTCACTATGATTAAGCTCTGCATAGTACAAATGGAATTAGTGTTTCATAGTATCTTTCAGTCACTTAGTGAGCAATTACAGTGTAATACAAAAGGTATCATTTCTAACAACTGGTGGCTGCAAACACATTTCAGGGCTAGCACATGAAAAAAACCTGCATAAAAACGAAACAGGAAATCGGTAAGAGCCATGATCAACTCCAGATTCCTACTACAAAAAGCTAAGATAGAGGAAAGATAATACTTCTAAAACTGTATTTAGGCATATTTCACTTGATGTGCTAATTTAGAGAATAAAAACTACTAGACCTATAGTCACTTAGTTGTTCTACTTTTGCAAATTTACCAACATGTTATTAGATTTGGAATTGAGTGCAGTTGTGGTGTCCTCAACATAAAAAGGACATGGAATTGTTGGAACAAGTCCAGAGGAGGCCACAAGGATGATGAGCGGACTGGAGCACCTCCCATACGAAGACAGGCTGAGAAAGTTGGGGCTGTTCAGCCTGGAGAAGAGAAGGCTGCGTGGAGACCTCAGAGCAGCCTTCCAGTATCTGAAGGGGGCCTATAATGATGCTGCGGACAGACTGTTCATTAGGGACTGTAGGGGTAGGACAAGGAGTAACGGGTTCAAACTTAAGCAGAGTTAGTATAGATACTGCAAGGGTGGTGAGGCACTGGAATGGGTTGCCCAAGGAGGCTGTGAATGCTCCATCCCTGGTGGTGCTCAAGGCCGGGTTGGACAGAGCCTTGGGCGACATGGTTTAGCGTGAGGTGTCCCTGCCCATGGCAGAGGGGCTGGAACTGGATGATCTTAAGGTCCTTTCCAAACCAAATCATTCTGTGATTCTATGAATTAGGACAAAAAAATGTAACTCCATTATTTTACGAATACTGCATTAACTGCATTAAAAGAAGCCACTAGAATTCTAAGGATACGTACTTTGGCGTGAAAGTAAACTTGTCCTTGCTCAGACACTACTAAAATCATTATTTCTTTTAAAATGCAAGTTTACATGCCTTGACAGGCATCAGAATGTTCACAACCAAATAAATACCACAAATAATCAAGTCAGAAACATTTATACTAGTCTGAGACTGATGTATTCAGTGAACCACCCAATAAATGCGTATCTTTCCAAGTCTGAAACATAACTTACATGCATTACAACTGTTAGAGTACAGAGCTTACTTTCAAATTTAGGTTTTGTTCTTCAAACATTCTAAGTCAATTAATTTTATCTCCAAATGCTTTTTCCCCACAGGTCAGGAGCCCACTCCTGGACACCGCTTTGCCTGGCCCAATGCAATTCCAGATTATCTACAGCAAGCGAAATGCCCAGCAATAAATTCCAATAACATCCCCATCTTCTTCACGGCTTCCAATCAATTGTTCTCCCAGCAGTCCCTCCCTCAACAGTCTCTACTACAACCCACCTATATCATCTTCTCTAGTAAAGATACTAACTCCCTCAAGATGCAGAGGCTCAGATAAGAGCTTTTTATTCCCTACAGTCTGCCGGAAGACAGCATTAGCTTTACGAAAATTTCTAATTTCATCCAGTTTTTCACAAGACAGAATACAATCTTCCTGGAGTATTAGTTACATTGAAAGAGTTTTCCAAATTTTTTTCTATTCTATTTTCTCTTTTCTAGTGGTCTTCAGTTTTAATTGCAGAAAAAGCATCGTAACACCTACCCTGGAAAAGCTGTTTTATAATGCCCATTTGCACAGGAGCCATCGCAATTGCAGATAAGCTGCACCCAAAATGCCTTTGACCTTCCCTAGTCGCAACCAATATCCAATGCAAGTGTTGATAAACAGCGTTATCTGCAGAAATTCTGAAGGTCGCATTAACAGAGGGAGATTTTGTAAAGTCTAGCATCAACTCTGGCGATCTGGTGTGGTCTTTACCCAACATTTCATATTAGAAGTACATCTACAGTACAATCTTTAAAATGCAGCGTAACTTTTGGAAGCATCTTCATGCTGTATTTAGACAAGCCAGTTAAGACTTTGCTGTTGCATCAGCTTAGGCTAAGTTTGCTAAAGCTCTCAAAAAGCACTCAACTAACAGAACTTAACCTGACACAGCAACAGAAATAGCAGGGAATACTTAAGATTCATTCATGTAAAGCACAACAGAAACAGCCTGGGGAAAAGCCACCGCAGGACAAACTGAATAACAGTTGTTAATATGAGGAAAAAGAATGTTAACTTCTTAATCAAAACACCGAAGTATCCAAGAGACAAGATTAAGAGACTATTCTAGGTCATTACTAGGCTGCTGTGTCATTTAATTCCCAAAACTGACTTAAGCTTACCGTGAAACTGTTCCTTAAAAGAGGAAACATTAACAGAGAAGCTAATTCAACATCCTTAGGAGATGTCTACTAGCTTTAGGATATATCAGAAGTTACCGGTCTGTCTTGGAGAATCAGCAACTACCATCAACTCAAGTGCATGGCAAATTATTCCTATCCTAGCTAAAAATTTATGTTGCTCTGTGTAGATATCGGTAAAAATAGTATCTTACCTCTCTGGTGTATACCACAAGAACCTAGATCCAAAGAACAGCACATGACCTTTAAGGAGCTAGCTACTGGTTTATCTATTTCCAATACATGAGCAAAGTAGAAAAGAACAGACATGTTTCTCTTCACATTTGGGTAAGATGCATAGAAAAAGAAAACTTGAAATGCTGAAGGAAGGTTTTTTCTTACTATATTCCATTCTACCTACAGCCTTTCCATAATAGAAAAGATCTTGGGACTGCTATAATTTACACTTTTAATGTCTTTTACATGTTAGATGTAGACACACTTTTTTATAATGGCTCTAAGGGAAACCAGAAGCACTTAAAGATGAAAAGCCATTTGTAGTATGACTTGAAAATAGTGTTTACTTACTCAGGTGTTACTCTATAATTTCCTTATGCAAAGAAACCTCCCTCACACACCCTAAGTCTGTGGTTATTTTCTGTTCTGAGCCAGATGATGCAATCGAACACACAGGCTATGATCTGCAGGCACTTTTCATTCAGACTGACAGTCTGCTTTTTGTAACCAGAATACAGTCCAAATCGTTTATTTCTAGAATACTTTCAGGTGTCTCCTCCTCTGCTTTCTGCCCATTCTTTCACAGTTTACTGGGAGAAAAATGGGTGTATATAAAAGGAACCACGATTACAACCTGGAATTCCTAACTACACATGCTTATGAGCATGGCAGTCCTGTATCAGCTCAGAAATTACTTCCATGTGTGTGTTCCCACATAGACCATACCAAACCGAGTTACACAAAGAAAACACACCAAAGTGAAGGTTCCACAATGGACAGCAGATCAATGATGCACTGTTGGATTATCCAGTAGAATTTGACCCAGGTCAACTGAATGTATGTGATTATACTTGTGTTTCATTAGCCAGAGCATGTGAGTCACAGCTAGAGCCAGTTCTTAGCAAGCTGCTGCAAAAATGACTGTACCTGAGCCAGTATAAAGCCAGGTTTAATTACTTAAAGTCTCCTGATATAAAGTTATACAGCCATAATTTCTGAACAAATAAAGCAGGCTAATAAATTTAAAGCAGATCAGTGTCTCGCATCATGTGGCTTCACTGTTTAATACCAAGCATTGGAAGTTCATAGCTAGATTTACTGAATGAAACCACAATAAGGAAGTAATCTCACAACAGGGAAGGATATCCTTTACATTAAAGACATCTCATTCCTCCCTCCTACACATGAATACTTCATTAACCCAAAACCAGACACTGATGTGAAGGAAAACCTGGTGACACGATACTGAAAATATGGAACATCCCAAACTTTTAAGCCCACTTTCGAGCACTGGTAAAGCCTACATATAAAACTAGAACCTCATGCTATTTTACTTTAAAAAATAGATCTAAGACTCTAATTTATTTCATGGAGAGTAGTATGATTAATTTTAAAATTATACCTCTCATAACTCAATTCATCTTACCCATTTTAAAGTGTAAATGACTCTCTACCAGCTATACTAGAAAAGCAATATAAATTAATAGAGGTCCTGAGCACTACATACCAGAATTAACATTGAAAGACTAAGGATCCATACAGCTAAAATGTCTAACTATTTCTGGAATGATCTAAACCAAAAGGTACTCAATGCTGCATTCTCAAACCTTTAACGTTTACACTAAGAGCATTATCTTTCCCAGTGTGGAGAAGCAATTCTGTACCTACCGTGTAGGGTTATTCCAAACAGCTGGAATCCTGGAGGAGCATTTAATGCAACGACAATGCCACACCCCTTGTAAGAATGCTATTTCATACAGGCACATTTACGTAAAATTTTATTCTCTATTAAAATAATTTTATCTATTTCATTTTCCTCTCCTGTCTACACATTATAAGCCAAAATACCAGAACTCTTCCAAGAAAAAAGTTTAACAGCAACAAAAAATTGTATTCTTGAGCAGTACTTTCCTTATTTAAGCTGCAACTGCTGCTGCATCTGGCTTTTTTTTTTCAAACTGATAGGACTGAAAAAATCAGTGTTTCTCCAGCTTCATGCTGACAGCTGAAATGGCAGTCCTGTCATACTTTTTTTCCTTTGGTGGCAGCCTCAAAAGCCATGCAAATATCCTTTTGCTAGAATAGTTTTTGTTACTTTATGTTTTAGGAGTAGCTATCAGGCTGTGGCTATATTGCATTCTGTAGAAGTGTGGTGATAAATACCTAAAACTGAAATTCACATTTCTGTTTCCACTGAACGCACACTACTGTCACATAGCACCTTTAAAAACCATCAGCTGTTATCTTCAGAGATTTTTATATTTTTTAAAAATATAAACTCTTCAAATCAAGATATTCTGCACTGAGAATAGATATCCAAGTTAAAACACCGATTTCCTGTTGAAGGAAGTCTAATGTCTCTGGAGTGCAAGATAACTTAAATATGATTCTATATGGATAAAGCAGTCTCTTAGTATCTGTTACTTATAATCACTGACATAGAAGGAAACACTAGCTGTTTGAGAACAGCCAGCCACATAATAAGGTTTCATAGGAGCTTATGTTCAGCCAAAATCAACTGCAGACACTGAAGAGTGTTCTGGAAATCACTGTATTAGAATGAATACCTGTGAAAGCCAAGTAACCAACAGATGCTACATTATAGACCTGCAACAGGGTAGGAACACTTCAAAAACTGTTGCCTTTTAAATACAGTTTTACTTTTTGTATTTAAAGTATCTATAACACAATGTTTCATAACTGCTCAAGACTCAAGCTCATCATCATACAACCTGAAAGCAGAAGTAGCGTTACAGAGAAGAATGCTGTGATTCAAGATGAGTGAAAACCACAGAGCAATTAGGACAGTTTAAAGAGAACTGGACATACATACTAGTTACATGTACTTCATTTACATATTTCCTGAAACATAGCAACCATACTCTGCTTCACATCTGTTCAGAGCATCATACATACACCATAGCTTTTTATTTTTCCAAATACTGCTGAACTGTCTACAGCTACAAATAGTCTTCTAGAGCAGCAGTGGATTTTGGTGGTTTCTTTGCTTCATATTTTAGAACTAGCTATTGAAATATTTGAGATTAACAGAGCCGTTACTACTGCGTTAGATGTATCAAGAATTTGTCTAGTGCCTCTGCTACTGAGACACTCAGAAGCATTGCTGCTTCAGAACTGGATGGTTGTATTATTTCTAATGACACAATAGCAAGAGTGAACAAGAGTAGCAAAATAACCATCTTTTTACTGCCCTCGTTTAAGGAATGGGACATTCATTACAGCCCCTTAACAAATTGATTCGTACAACAAAAATGTGAACTCCGTCTGAAACTGCTCTTCCAAACTAAGATCACCTCATCTTTAAACAGGTGCACTCTCCAGGTGAACAATTCCTCTCAGGGCCTTTGCTGTTCACAAAGGACAGATCAGTGAGAACAAACCAACTGTAATCAGATACAGCAAAGACAATGCTAAGCATTTATCGGCATTAACGCTACTCTTAAAGATGAGGTTACTCAAATACTTTGCTTTTAAAAAAGGGACTAGACGTAGTAAGTTTGATCATTCTGCAAGTTTATTATGTATCAGTACAGACAGATCAGTACAAGTAATTTTCATTGCTTGGTTATGGAAAGAGCTGAACTGCAACTGTGGCTTATTGCTTAAACCCATGTCAGTATTCAACTGGGTACAGAATGCACTGACAATTTGTTACCCTACAAAGAAGAAGCAAAAAGACAACGTTAAAGCCTGGGAAACACTCTGTGTGTGCTGGGTAGCTTTTATACCCGGATGCAACCACTATCTTTTGAGTCTGAGTGCTGATGTTTATGGGTAAGGCCTTTATTCGTGCCTTTTATCGCAAGGCAAAAGAAACGTCTAGAAAAGGAGGGGGCTCCTCTTGCCGTGCGCGGTTTCCCCAGACGCCCCCAGCAGCTGGCATGTCCTGGGCTGCCTCAGACGCGAAGACGCACCCCAAGGTCAAACCCGACGTCCCCACCGGGGGAGGGGGAACCGGGCGCCAGGACGGGCCCCATCTTGAGCAGGGGTCGGAGGAAGAATGGACCACGTTCCCGCCGCGAGCAGCAGAGGCGGGCAGTATTCAAACCGCTGCACTGCGCGCCGGATTGGCGGCGGTGGGGAGAGAAGCGAGAGGAGGGCAGGGGACAGCCACACCCCCAGCGCAGGAGCGGCCGCGGGAGCGCGGAACAGAGCCGTTAGGAGGGGATGGAGGCAAGGCGGGAGGAAGACACATTTTAATGTGGGACCTGGGTCCAGTTTGGGCCGGCTGCTGCTTGCCTCATCTCCCCCCGAGGCAGGTAGTAACGGGCACCGCCCCACGCGGCGGCGAGGAGTCCCGCCGGGAAGGTCCGGCTCCTGCTCCCGCCCTCCTTTCTCCAGGGCGACGGGTGGGACCTGGCGGCTCGCATCCTCCACGGGACCCAACTCCGCCTCGGACCAGCCCGGACTTCCTTCCCCTCCCTCCCCCGCCACTACCCACCCCACACACTCCTCCCCGGGTATGACCCACAGCCGCCACGCTGCCAGCCCCACTCACCGACTTCATGGCCGAAGCCATGTCGTCGTATCTCTCCGCCTGCTCGGCCAGGCGGGCCCGCTGCAGCAGCTGCTCTCGGTCCCCCATAGCCGCTTCCGTGGTGGCTGCTGGGCTGGGCACTCGGCGCCCCTCGGAGAGAGAGGAAGGCAGGGCGGGGATGAGCGCCTCGGTACGCGCGGACGGTGCGGGCCGGGAGCCTGCACGGAGCCGCCGGCTCTCGCCCCCTCAGCGGCCGCCGGGCTCGCCTCAGCCGCCGCGCGCTCGCTGCGTGCCCTCCGCGGCGTGTGCAGCCCGCGCCTCTCCGCCCGGCTCGGAGCCTCGCGCTGCTGCCACCGCCTGCGCCTGCGCGCTGGGAAGGCAACGAGGGGGCGGAGCCGAGGGGACTGCAGGGGAGGGGAGGGGGCGCCGCTCCCCCGCGCTCTATTTCTAGGTGACGTCACTTGCTATAAATAGCCATGCCGGGGCGCCGGCTAGGGGGGAGGCGCATGCGCGCTGCGAGTGCTGCATTCTACTGCTGCAAAGGTGGAGGTGGGCGGTGGGCGCGGGCACTGCGGAGACGGGCGGGGAAGGGCTCGGGCCGGGCGCGGCAGCGGCTGCCGGCAGGCCGGGACACGGCCGTGTCTCATCCCGGTGAAGTGAACGCGTGTCGTGGCCCAGCCGCTCTGGAACGCTCCTGGCTGTGGGGGTGGCCGGCACGGAGCGATCCTCATACCTTGCCTAGGAGATGCAACTCGGTTACATCTTACTACGTGTTTTAATTTGTAACAGTCTGGATCCTCTTTCATATCGACAGCGTACCAGCCTTGCATAGAAATTATCTCAGAGTGAAGGCATTGCACGAATGACTCCAGAAACACGAGTATCCACGTTACTCATCTCTTACAATAACACATAAATGAACTTTTTCTATTCAATCAACAGCCAGCGCCGAAACATCCCTGCACCACTGCACATACGGGAGCTGCTGTGCAACGAGTGACAGATTCACTCCCCATCCAACAGCGCATCAGAGCTGCTGACCACAGCACCCTTATCCATTGAAGCTCACCCCTGTGGTCACCCCCAAAGCAGAGGGAAGCAAGCATGTTAGCATGCTCCAGAGGCAGGGGACCCAGGCTGCTCCCACTCATGATTTTACTCTCTTCACCCTCTGCACTCTTGCACTGCTGCAATCCAGTAAATCCTGTCCACTGTGTCAGCCAAAAGTTTTTAGCCTTAACTCTAGCATTGCCGGCTTTTATGTGTTAAGCCCTCATGTCATTTAAAATAAATGCTGCGGTTCATTTTAGAAGGGATTATATGAATATTGCAGATGGTTTTAAAGGACATAAATATTATGACAAATAAGAATAAATAGTAACTCTATGTAATAAAGCATGAAGGGTAAAAATGGCGTGGAGAGATAGAAACTGAATGCCAGCACGTTCAGGAAGCAGCTCTGTGCAGCACTGCTAAGCACATAGCTGCAGGTAGGTACCAGCAAGCTGAAGACCTCTTCCTTCCCAACAGGATTTAACTGTCACTGTTGCTAGGAGAAGACAGTAATAAAAGACTAATAAAACCTTAACAGAATGGAACCCATGTATCAGCCTAATTTGTTATCATTATCAATGCAAAATTTGCATTGATTTTACCTAAGGATAAAGTTTTATCAATGGGCAGCAGAAGCATATTCTTGAAAAGCTGCATTTAAACGTAAAAATACAGATTTTAATATATCTTAACACTTAACGCAGGAATAGCATAGAATAGAGGTGGGTCAATCCAAAATACCCAATACACTTCTCCATCTTGGAAACTCTGCAGTTGTAATCACTTCTTAGTAGAGATTACTCAGTCTGCAAATTGTTCCAGCGGTTCTGAAAATTCATGGGGTTTACCAAAAGCTTTCTAGTCTCATACAGCAGTTTCAGACTCCCAAGGGAAACAGATTATGAAGTTTTTTTATAACTAGTTATTCACCCACTCACCAGACAATCTGCATTAATCTGCCAAATATATGTGGATATAGCTACACCAGCACAGAAACATTCTCATTAAATGCGTTAGGGTTTTTTAACTGAGCTTCTGTCTAATGGCTATTTCTCAATCTAAAGCATCTCAGAAGTTCTTAACCTTGCAGCCACAAGGTGATACACAACCTCACTGCTCTAAAATCAGTCATGGCTTAACACAGTTGCAAGGAAAAGTGCAATCTTGTATGCAGTGTTTCTCCAGTCTGTAGTAAAGAGATGGCATTTCATACACACACAGTATGTGGGAGAGTACCTCTATCCTCCTGTGCGTACAGCACCTCGTGCTCTGCATCGTCAGCCATAACAGTGGCTCCATAGATCTGTAGAGGTATAAATAAAACCAAATTAGAGCTCACACAATGAGGTTTAATCTGCTATAAAAAATAAAAATGGAAAGGCAATGGAAATCGAAATGTCAGCATACCTTTTTACAGAGTGCTAAATGGGTGCAGGACACTACCTAACCATGGCTGCCCTGACAGATGCCAGGCACCAAGCATGACGTTACAGAGCTCCGTGATGCCCCACACAGCCCACGCAGGAGCTCAGAGATCCTGCTCTCATGAGGCAGGACTGGGAGCTGTTGGCAAAGCGACCACACCCAGCAAGAATGTGTAGATGGAGAAATTTCTGGTACTGAAAATTGCACCATGACCTAAGGCAGTGGCTCTGCTCCACAGGCATATCTGATTATTGGACAGCACCAATGTTCCACAAATAGCTCCCTGCTGAAATGCCATTCCCATTCACTGTTCAGCTCCACACTGGGGCACTGGTGACACCAGAGCACTCTCAGATGGCATCCCCTTCCCAGTGCAGATGTTTAGCTGAGGAGACAGAGCTAGAAGGTACACTGGTGAACAGGAAACACAGCAAAGAAACCACCCCAGCCATTCCCAGCCTTTCCTCCACAGTGGAAAGCCTCCCCTTTGACTGTTCTGGTAGCAGTAGGGAACATGCATTCTTTGCAGCACTCTTCCTGAGACTCGCAGAACCAAAGCAGTGGTACTACAAAGTCCCTGCCACTAATATCCTCCTCATCCCTGGAGAAAGTGATCTTCCCTCTCTTTTCTGCAGCAAGGTAATGTTTTATTTAGGGAACTGCTAAATGATAAAAGTCTTGGGGACAAGACACTGGAAAACAGAGAGAGAACAGGAACAACTGCTAACTGATGGGGGAGGTTAACTGCCTTCCACGTCACAGCAAAGGAGACATGAATATAGCAGAGACAGAGGGTTTGTGGGCATCTGATCTTGGAAATACTGTGACTCGCACTTACATGAGACAGAACACCCAGGCAGCACTGTAAGGTCAGATTTCTTCACAAGCTTAGGACTACCTATGATTTTTATTGTTAGAACCCTGGCAGCACATTCTCCAGTAAAGGGAGGTAAGTGCGCATCAGGGAGGAAAGGTGTAACCAATGACAAGATCAGAGCACGAGATAGGAGTGGGTGTAGCTGAAAGTGTGAGGATTCTTTCTTAAACCACAAGGGACTATCATTTCAATGATATATTTCTAGCCAAACCATATACCACAGTTTAACAAGCAACAGAACCCTCTAGGCTGTCACAGTGTGTGAAAATATTCTACCATTTGTCATATTTCAATTTCATGTTAATCTTGAATCATTCTCACAGAAACTCCCTCATAACTCAAGGAAAAACCTAGAATGAAGGTAGAAAGATTACTTTGCCCAAGCGCTGCTCAAAAGCAGTAGAGTTCATGCTGTGAGTTGTGGTAACACACATTGTTTCACTAACACGGGAAGATCTTTAAAACAAAAGGGCAATGATTGGTACAAAACCTGTGAAGCTCTTACCCTCCTGGGAAAAGTTAGGTCTGTATGCTGAAACCTCTCTGGAATCACTGCAGTATTCCTACCAGCACTCAGCATTCACACACAGTAGCCTTTTACATGTTCAAAATCATGTGCAGATCTCAGTTGATAAATCCTCAGAACTCTCTGCAAAATGTGCCATTTTCAAGTGTTTGCTCATTTCAGAGACCAGAGAAGAAGCAGCACTATGTCAGAATAAAAGATCATGGCAGTGATTTTACTTGCCAGAATGATTCAGGGATACGCACAGGAGGCTGTGAAGCATGCTCGGTTGTGGGGGTTCTTTAAGTGGCAAGAACATGGTAGCTAATTGGAAGCAGCTTTAACTCTTAATAAGCTGCCTCAGACCACAGCATGTGCTAGTCCTGGCCAGATAGAAGAATGTGGATTTATTCTTTATATAATGAAAGTAAAGTAACTAGAATTCACAAGCATAAACAGGAAAATATGAAAAAGCCTGTTTATCAGAAGCTGTCACCATTGCACCATATTGAAAAAAGCTCTACATGAAAGAGGAAAAAAAACACAACCTATGCTAAGAAAACATAAAAAAAAAATAAATACATAATTAAAAAAAAAAAAAAAAAAAACAAACGAGCCAGATCAGAATTCAAATGTCCACCATTTCCAGAACCAACCCAAAGACGCCTCATGCTCTGCAAACACAATTAAGGACTCAGCATCAGCAGCCACATTTAAAAAATAAGCCCAGACCTGTCTTAACAAGAGAATTTTTACCACTCTTCAAACTTTACTAAAGTGGATTAATTTGGCTTAGATCTGAATTAAACCCTACTGAAGATGATTGATCTGAAACAATGACCTTTCACTGTAGAACATAACATGAAAGACTTTGGGGATAAGACTAATGAGGTGCAGAGATAAAACAAAATCCCTCTACCAACAGTTTCAAAAGTGGCCTCTTATTCTGGGTGCCCTACTTGAGTTGCTGTGTAAGTGCTTATTTCCTTTGAAAATGAGGCCCCAAGCAAGTCTAGCCAAGCATCAGACAGGAGACTGCCTGAAAATACTGGCCTTGAAGATGGATCTCCTCACGTTTCATTTGTCCTGAGTGGTTCTCAGATGTGCCCATTAGTTCTGTGATAGCCAGCGGAATCACCAAGGGGACTTAGAGCAGGGAAACTGTTTCTCATGCCATTAATCCTCTCTAGTGCTGTAGTGGATTAGTTCAGCCATTTCTACAACACACTTCTTACTACTGATAGGCTAGAACAGCTCAGTCTCTGACCTTGCCAGTCTTAGGGCTGTCTGTCAAAATGCCAAGAGGAAAGCTGCCTCTAGGCAGCAGTGCTGAAAAGTTCAGATGCCTGCCTATTGGGAAAGCGTCCTTCTCACCTCCCAGACAGCCAAGTAATAGAACTGCTGAAAGTGCTCCTAGATTTCCATCCCCTTTCTGTGATCAATTAACACATATAAGCATTGTTATTTGGACACTTATATGCATTTTAGGATAAAAATGACTTTGGTTTTTTCTGCCTAGGGCAAGCTCCTTCCTTTGATAGGCCATGCTCCGCTGAGGACATTGTCATTCAACAACAGCATGCAGAGCACATTCAGCTCAGGGCAGGTCAGCCACCTGCTCAGAGTGTTTCTAAAAACAGCTCCAAGGAAGAGCAACATAAACACACCCAGAGCTTGCTACATATGGTAGGATAGGGAAACCAGAACATGATGGGGATGCAAATCACACCTAGGAAACAAGAACAAGGTAAGACACAAACTGAACAATTCAAATGCTAGCCCAATGTGAATACAGTATAAACAATTCCACTACACTGTCTTCATGGGCTAACTCCACCCAGCAGCACAGGCAGAGAAGGCCAAATCCTAAGCACCACTGGCATTCAGCAGAGGTCCACTTGGTCTCTTTCTCTGCTGCATGGCTATGCATCCCTGTCCATTCCGACTCACAGGTGGGCAAGCAGCAGCCTACCTCTGAACTCTGCTCAGCTACCTGTAACTCACCATCATCTGTAAGCACAGCTCACAAATTCTTGTCCAAATGCCATTAGCACTCAGAAGTGTTTTATGCAGATTCAATATCCAGGTGGCATGAAGCAAAGATGCTAGCTGGCCAAAACATGCTGTACCACAACCACTTGACTTTACATCACTTAAAGAGATCTCATGATAAAAATCACGTTAACAGCTTGGATTAGAAGGACCTTAAAGCTCGCCCAGTTCCAACCCCCTGCCATGGGCAGAGACACCTTCCACTAGAGCAGGTTGCTCCAAGCCTCATCCAGCCTGGCCTTGAACACTGCCAGGGATGGGGCAGCCACCGCTTCTCTGGAAATGGTTGCCCTGGGTTTAATATTCTGGATTTCACATATCAAACTTTGAATCACCTAACATACATTTCCAGAAAAGTACTTAAGTTTTTTCATCTGGGAAATGACCTAGAAAATTCAGCTGTCCTCCAGAGAACAACTGTGCCAAATTCAGAAATTAAATTCATTAAGTGTAAAAGAAAAAGCTTTAATTCTGCTTTAGGTGCAAAGCGTTTTTCAGATTTGACAAGTTTCTTTCCCAATCTAGTTCTGGTAAATTCAGCCTCTTCTTTTCAAGCAAGAGGTCAAAACAAGTGTGTAAAAAAGGAATCACAAAGCCTTAGGACTGGAGGTACTGTTAAGACACACACCAAGGGTCAGCCACCTCCAAAACCACATACCTGCATTCCCTAGCGCGAGTTGTTTTCTAAGGAAATAATGTTTAATTTTGAAGGATGGCTACCTAAAATTTCTATGCATTTTGTGTAGATCTCATCTTTATCATCTTCCCTGCCAGGGAACAGCACTAAGTATGTGAAGGAGACTGAAAATACACCTCATTTGAAGAGAGACGCAATTCCTCTGTACTCCAATACATCAGTCCGTAACAGCAGGGCAATGTAATCCGCATGTATTACATAGCAGTGACCAGCTAAATCACAGCAATCCGAGTGATATGTCACGTCGTTAGGGGTGAAAAATGAAGTACCTTTTTTGGGGGATCTCACACAGAAATCTGTCAAGATGCAGTGTGAATTTTGCTGGGGGGCTGCTGCTGCTTCTGCATGAAAGCTGCTTCACTTGGCGCATGACAGTGTCCTGCTCTCCTTGCACTACGGGCCGCAGAGAAGACGCAACTCTCGCCCACCTCGGCGCAACCGCCCGGTAAACGGGTGCCACACGGAGGAGCTGGGGCCCCGGCACCCTTCGCCTGCGGTGGGCAGCGGCGGGCACGGCCGCCCCGCGGCCCCAGGCCAGCGCCGTCCCGCTCGGCCCCGCCGCTCCCTCAGGCGAGGCGCCCCCGGCGCCCCCCCCCCGCCTGGCGCGGGCCGCCAACGGTCACGGCCGCGAGGCGCCGCGCCCCCGCGCCGCTGTTGCTATGGCTGGCCTGCGGGCGGCAGCCAATCAGCGGGCGCCAGGGTATATTTGTCGCTGTTGCTACCGCCGCGGCGGACCAATGGGGAGGAAGCAGGAAGGCGGGGCGAGGCCTGAGTGGCCGGGGGGAGCCGAGCGGTGGCTGCGCAGCGGGGAGCGGCCCCGCGGGCACCCGGCTGGGTTCAGCCGAGGCCGCTCTGTCGGAGGAAACGGACGTCAGCGTGTTCGTAACGACCCTTCCGAGCACCGCCGTTCTGAGCGCAGCCCCTCCACAGCAAGAACATGGCACTGCCAGGGGGGCACCAGGGTAAGTGTCAGGGTCTCGAAGCACTCAGGCCCGTGCTGGTGTTTCAATACGCAACTAAAACACCGGGTGGGAATTACCACTTCACACGCTTACCTTGAGGAACGCAGCCTGGAGAAACGGTCATTCGAAACCTTTATTTGCTAACGTTATTACAACAGGTGCTGGCGCTTTGTGTAGATCAGGGCTGGAGTTTCAGTGAAGATTACCCCCTTTTTCACTACAGATTTAAAACCCAGCGGTAACACTTAGGGAAAACAGCCCCAAGACAGCCCAGGGACTTGCAGCATTAAAGGGTCTGCTGTGCTGCTTCACGTTCTAACGCTCTCATACGCAATTCTGCTTTGTAGCCTCTAAGAGAAAGGAAGGAACACAGGGCTCCTGCTCCGTGAGCAAGGCGAGGTGAAGGAGTCTAACAGGTGCCTTGAGGCTCGGTTAAGTAAGGAAAAGAGCTGGGAAACAGGAACAGAGCAGCATGCGCTCCCTGGGAGAGCTGCAGTTGAACAGCTCACCCCCGCCGAGTAAGCAGCCTCCAGCCTGCACAGCATCAGCCCCACACTTACTACAGTGTGTAGGAAACTGGAGCCTGCAGAACTCACGCTGCATTGCAGGGCCCTCGTCTGAACACAACGGCCACTGCCTGGTGCCGGAGACCACCTGAGGGTCACACAATGGCCCTGGCAGTTTGTGTCCATCCGGATGTGGGGACTGACAATGGATCGAGAGGGTTCAGCAGCTCCTACCTCCTCCATTCATCCTTCTTCTTTCCTGGGCAATCTGAGATACAGGTCGCATTAAACACTGACAACACTGGTAGAACATTGACTTCAGCACTGATAATTCTGCCAGTTTGTGTCACCTGAGGCACTCTGGAGTACTGAACGCTCTGGCAGTTACACCCAGCAGTACCACCAAGATGCAGGGATGAGAAATAGCAGTATTTTACCAGCACTAAGCTGATACTTTACCTTCCAGGCCTGAGAAAAAGTTACCCAATATCCACTGCCAGGCAATAAAACTGCATTTTACTCTTTCTGAGTACAGGAGCTTCATTTACCTTCATCATGTAATGAACGACTGATCTGACCAGTGCTATGGGTAGAAATAGTTAACTGCCACAGAACCAGTGACTTGATATTTTTAGCATCTGCAGTGCAGCTTCAGACTGCTCTAGTCAAAACCTGCAGTCCACAATGCACCTTTCGTGTCTTCTGTCCTTTGGAAAATTCTTAACCAAACTGTAACAAAACCAAACTTTGCAACCGTTAGAACAGACCTTCATCATCCTTCTACCTCACTTTCTATTCATCTCCCTGCCAAACTCCTCATTCATGCCAAGAAAAGTATGGGGAAAGGAGCACCCAGGAAAGGATGGGGTGTTTCCTAGGGAAGTGCAGACCACATTGAACATCTCTGCAGGTGGGTCACATTCGTCCATTGGCTGAGAATTCAAAGAGCAGCCACGCTGCCCAGAACGTGTCGTTGGCTAATGGGTTGCCAACTGGATCCTCGAAGACCTGAAAGACACAAAAAAGGAATCAAAGCTTCACCACACGTGATCCTTAATTACGGTGATGCCATTGCTCAGGGTAGAAGAGCTCCTTTGGGCAGAAGGGAGGGAACGTTGAGTGGTGAGGGCTGCATGCATGGAGCAACAAAGTCTCTGTTCCCCTCTGAGATCAGATAGGGTAATCCATCTGTACAGGAGATGGGTATGAAAATGACAAGCACAATCAGTGCACATATCAACTCCTAGTAATGGAGAGAAGAGCAATTCCTTCCATTTGCCCAAGACACTGGCTCCTATAAAAGCAAGTAACTGACAGAGGCCAAGACCAGGATGAAATAAGGGAGTGGTCACCAGAACAAGGGAGCTGTGTTCAGGGAGGGAAAGAAACAGATCCAAATTGCTTTTTTTGTTTTATTCCCATGTTGGCTCTGATGGGATGCATCACCTATGAAACCAAATTGCAAGTCATGCATGGACAAAAGGAAGAGTACATCTGCACCCCTGTGGTTCAGACATAAGGAAGCAAACACCTGTATATTCCTGCAACAAGGCCAGGGCGAGTTGATTCAGCAAGATACAGAGTGCCTGGGAAGTCTGCAGAACGCTGTAAAATCACCCACTCAAGCCCTTCCTTTTCCTGCAGCACACATTAAAACACATAAAAATTGCTTTTCTGAATTCCTCAACTTAAAAAGATCCGAAGATGTCCCTTTTCAACATCTGCAGGCATCACAGGGTGTTTTGCTCCCCAGCCCATAATGCGCCGAGTGTCATGGTTTTATACCATTGCAAAATCAGTGCAGGAACGCAAAGTAGCAAGATGAAAACTAGCTACAGAGACTGCATGCTCTGGAAATCTCAGAAAAGGCTCATTCATTATTAATGCCCCAAGCTTTCCTACTCGTCTGGCTCACATTATGGCTGGTAAAAAGGCCACTCTCCAAGATACAGATCTTTATATTGATGCTTTCAAAGGCTCGAAAGAGGTTCTGTTACTGTCCTCAGAGCTGCAGCCGCTTCCTGTAATAAGGCCAGCAGATATGGTCCCCTGCTTTTGAAAATCCTTTTAAGCAGCTCACAATGCAAGAGAAACAGAAACGGATGCTAACTGACTGGGAGACCAGCACTAGTGAGGCCAAAAAATAGCTCAAGGTACAGTTTAGATAGGGCTTTCTTGGGTCCTATTTTAAAGACTTTTAATTCAGAGATGAGCTCACATCCCCTTGAAAGCACCAGATTTCTAACTTCTATTCTCTACTGCCTTAAAATCACCATGAGAAGGCACGCAGGCTGCATGCAGATCCTGTAAGTAATTTATCATGTCCTATAATATACTGCTCCGTACACTGCTATCAGCCATCTCGGAACAGTGCAAAATCCCTTTTCCTCATCAACCACAGTCTTAGAAATGGAAATTACATGAAAGACTTTAAGAGGTCTGAGAGAACAGAGTCAAATTCTGCAGAAGCCCTCAGAGCAGAGGGCCCTCAAGCAGCTATCTTCCTGTCCTCTTCTTTGCACAGAGCTAGCTTGAGCTCTCCATTGCTCAAAACATAAACAATACTTTGGATCTGTACAGGCTGCTTTAGCCATCATTTCAATGACACACTTAGTAAAATCAGCATCTGATACACAATTCAAGTGGAAAAACCAACAAAACCACCTCTCCTTCCAGCATCTGCTGGATGCTACCCCAGGGAATGCCCATCCTGCTCTGAACTGGATTCCAAAAGGTATGCTTTGATCAAACACCTTTGATACTAAATATAATATTTCACATATGTGAGAGCTACAGCTAGATAGTGCATACAGGTCTAAGCAGCTTTTGCTGAACATTAGGTGTGTTCTCTCACCTGGCTTTGTCCCAAGGCTTGGCTTTCTTCCATGCAGGGTGCAGAAACAGGTGGACACTGAGGCTTGCCAAACACAGAGTGACAGTAACTACACAAAAATACAATATACAAATGCATTTGTATTTATGCCCAACTCAGCACCTACTGTTATGTTTTGCAGCAGGACAAGAGGGGCTGCTGGCCAGACCATTCAGTCAACACAAGACCATCCATTCAACAAAGTTCTATTAAATTGTGTGTAAAACTGCTCCATTTCTCAAAATTGTTACAGCCTGAAAACAGAGATTCTGCACTGGGAAGACTAACCTGACCAGGAGCAGTACACAGGAATGACCTTCTTTTTGCCCCCAGAATGCCCCATAAACAAGGAGATGTCTACCAAAACATCTCTCTCCTGAAGCATATTTTAAAAACACAGACCTTAAGAGTCAAAACAGACAAACACTGAGCTTTAGACACAGCCACAACATTCTACAACAGCTTTTCAAGGCTGCCAGTCTGGGGACATGGCTTCCCCATCCACACCTGCCCCGGGGCCATTGCCAACCTCTCAGAAGAGGTCACAGTCTGCAGGCACTGGGTCAAGTGGGAGACACTGGGTACTTGACAAAGGGATGTCCTCTCCCTTCATCACCAACTCAAAAGAATCTGTAATTCCAACACCACTGCCCCCACCACTCCCAGGAATAGCCCAGGCTATGAAAGGCCATACAAGCCTAGACCAAAAGGAGCCAACTAATAGAGCATAGGGAAAAAGCAGAAGAAACAAGGTAAGTGTCAAGTTGCCATTCATTGGAATGTACCCCAAGTTCCAGCACTCACTTCTGGGACTCCTCTGCTGGAGGCTGCATTTCAGCACTGCCATTTACTAATGACAAATGGACTCAACCCCTTGCCCCCCTCTTCGCCCCCACAAGAATCTGTCTGATCTCTTTTCACAGCCCACTTACACTGACATGCACAATGCCCTTAACAACAAGTTCTGTGATTTAATTACGCAACATGCCAAAAAGTAGCCTCCTTTTATGCTTTTTGAACTTGCTGCCTGCCAGTGTCGGGGTGCTGGGTTATCCAGAGGGGAGAGCCTAAGAGCAGGAGGATTCCTAGCACTCTGAGCTGGAATCCCAAAAATGCAGGCAGAAGCAGTAAGCTGCAGTGAGCACCTCAGCAGTGATTTTCTAAATCAATATGCTGGCTCATAAGCGCAGTCTGTCTTGCTCCATAGAGTTCAGTGTGCTTTTCTATTTCAAATGGAAGGCATGAGAGAGTTACATTTTGCATGAATCATTAGCTAGACTACATTCCACCTGTCCCAGCTCAAGGAGGGAAGAGGATACAACACCACTATCTGTAAAGGCGAGCATCTGTTTGATGTCCCACAGGGACTTCCAGTTCGTTTGCTGGATCAGACTCTCCTGTCAGGCAGCAGGAGCAGATGGAAACAGTCAGCTTCCAGCCTGGTTCCCCCTCACACTCCCACCTCACAGCCCTGTAGATCATAAGAGGCTTGGATACAGCCCAAGTGCGTAGGACCAACAGTAAAAAGCCCATGAAAGAAATCAACAGGAATTGTTCTAATGAGCTTTCAGGCCAAGTCCTTTCCAGGTGAGCACCTTTTAAAATGAGACAGGCAGATTAAGGGTCCTTGTGCTGACTTGTAGCTCTACCCCTGCACTTAGGAAGCAGGGAGCCAGAAGTGTTGGCAAGGCAGTGACAGCACAACACCGAGTCCACCCCCGGTGGGTGACCTTGGCTAAATAACTTCCTTTTCTGTGCTTTACTCTTGTCTGTAAACAAGGGTTACTTCACTGTCCTGCCTTTCTAGGACAGCAACACTCACCTGCCTTACAGTTTAAGCTGTTGACTCATTCATGAGTCCCCACGTGAGTGATGCTCCTTACAACATTATTGCTAAAGAGGACTCTGGTGACACAATACTTCCTCTCTTATCAGTAACTCTGTTGAGGGCTCTGCCTGATAACAAAGGTAATCCTTATTCACTGCCATTCACTGAGCCTTCATCTTACCTAAGACTACCCACATAAGGTCTCCTGGCTCTTTGAAGAGAAACTGCAAAAGAGCCTAGATGAAACTGCAGCCTAGGCATCACTCATTTCTGAAGAGATCAATGTTCCTTAGCATTCATGGTGTTTTGGGGAGTTGAAGACTTTCTGGTTCAAGCTGGACCAGGCCACTAAACAGGGTTTACGAATAAGAGTTCAAATAACTATATCCTCCCCAGAAGGTGTCAATGAAGCAGCAAGTCCTGCCCCTGACAGGAATACGATAAAGGGTGTGTAGGTTCCTGGCACAACTGACATAACCCAACAAGGAGACATTCACCATAGATTTCTTCTGCTGGTGGAACATATTTTAAAAATAAACATGAGCTCACTCTGGAGTCAGAACATGCAATTTCAAATCCAGCCAGAACAGTGCCAGCAAGCCTCACTGGTCCTTTATGATCTGTAGCCACTGTCTGAAACTGCAAATCCTAGAACACGTACTGAGGTGGGTTTACAATGCCTGACCTGGATTGTCAGTTCAGAGTGAGGAGCCTGACATGAACACTAAGCCAACTGGGAAACAGAGGTAAAAGGCAGAAATTATTTCAGCAGGGAACTGGGAGGCAAAACCCCACTGATCTTTATCTACAGTGAATCACTGCCTTCCCTGCTTGCTTGACAAAACCTCTCTGGGCCTCTGCTTCCTCATCTCTATAAAGTGAATAAAGGGAATAAAACTGCTTCTACCTACCTCTCTGACGTATTACTGACAGCATCATGCTAGCACAAATGCTGGACAGTGTCTAAGCAGAAGGGTTATGAAATGGAGCTACTGCTCCTGCTGTGCCTTTCAGATCAGTAAACTAAAAGAACCTCGTCATGTCTGTTTGGCAGTGCTTATTTTTATGTAACATTATGGGGGTTGTGTAACATATGGAAGATGGCACGGATTGCTGCTGGTTTGCATTCTCTGAATTTACCTCAAGTCCCAGAGAATATTTATTAATAAAACATTTATTACAGGTGGAAAACAGAAAGACAGAATAGTGCCTGTCTTTCTGTCTTCCAGTTTGGAAAGCCTGTGCTATGGAATTATCTGGTCATGAGGTTATGAAGCTACAAACACTATTTTAGGATTAAGTATGGGCCCTACCAACCCAGCCCACAGAATCAGCTCTCACTGAATCACTATAGCTTATGATTTTCTGCCAAAAAGAAAAACAGGCAAACAGCTTAGAAACTAAACCTGCTTTAAAGAGAGGGGTTCATTTATTTTCTGATCAGGCTGGTCTCAGGTCTCCTTTGTGCCACCACCATAAGCCACATACACGCTTACACAGCATTTCCCATTTCCAGTGCACAGGTAGAAATATCTGCAAAACATGACGGACACAAGGAGAGCCAAGCCCCTGCATCACCACACTCTTTCTACAACCCTCTTCGACAGGGGGATGAGGACAAGGCTAACCCCATAGCATCATTGCCACTCCTGCCTGTAAGAAGCCCTGTACTTTCCATTCCCTTTACCTGTGGGGAAGAACAGACTCCAGGGTCCCTAGCTGTCCTTCTCTAAGGATGAAGCTTTCAACCTCTAAATGTGACTGCTGAATGATTCTTCCTGAACTGGCCTCAATACAGCCACCTTGAGGGACTCTGCTCAAGGGAGCTCTGGTACCTGCTGAAATAAATGTTCACATTAAAGACAGTTACAGAAAACATGACACCAACCTCTGACCCATCTATTCCTCCTCTCCTTGCTCTACATTCACAAGGGCTGGGTGAATGGCAGTCACAGCGTTTTTTGTTCTGCAGACCTACAGCAAAAGCAGGTGGACATCACTTACATATCCTGCCAAGGCTATTGTTAAAAACAGAAGAAAAGAGATGGTGGGAATGCTGAACAAGACCAGACAGGAAGGAAAAAGAGAGGGAGAGAGAAAGAGTAAGAGGAAGGAGAAGGGAAAGTGAGAATGTGTTGCTGAAGATGTGCACTGTGTCACAGTTAAGAAGTTCCCAGCCTCTGCTCAGGCAAGCTCTTGAGAAAAATCCAGAAGCTTGCACACTGACAAGATGAGCAAACACCTGAAGGGACTCTTGCAGTGGAAACGTTAAAAGGAATCCACCTTGCTGGAAAAATACTATCTTACGGAAGCAGTTACAATTTAAGCAAAAGAGTAGGTAAGAATGTCTGTTTCAACACCTTAAACTGACAGGTTTTCTCACAGATACTATGGGAGCAGAACTGCAGAGGCTCAAGTAAGCCCTGCTCCCATTTGTCATGACACTGGAAAGCCACATAAGTGAGCAAGAATGTTTACAGCAAAGGGAAGAGAAGCTCGAAAACTCTTGAGGTCAATGACCTGGGTGCAGTTTTACTAACCTTCTATACTTGGGGTCCACGTAGAGAAAGAGACTCCTCTGGTGCTGCAAGGGGCCTGCCACATGGCCAGCTGTTCATCTGGGAAGGTAAGGGACCCACAGGGGCACAGGACAAAGTTACCCAGCTGGGGGTTGGCATCAGCACTGCTTGCTGCTTCTCTGGCTTGCAGGACAGCAGGGTTAAAGCAGGTTCCTGGCTCCAGCATAGCCTCAGGGCAAAATGATACAGGTTGTTCAGTGCTGTGGGCGGTCAAGGAAGCCTTGTTTGTCCTCGCTTCATACAGCTCACTGCTCGGCATAAAGCTGTAATGGTGGAGAAAATAAATTAGCCAAACATATTGCTTTGCACCCACCGGCTAAACCTTTGGATCCTGCCCTTGATAGCTGGGAAGTTAACTGCTAGATGCTCTGACTGCCTGATGCTGGGCATGGACCATTCCCCACATATGGAGTCAAGGCTCCTAAGTTATGTCTCCTGGGAACTGACATAAAAGTCAGTTCCATTAACAGCTTTAAAGGTTGCTTCATCTCTGAACTGTCACTGTAAAGACTTTTTCATACATCACCTGGATTCCAGCATCTTTAAATATGTTCCCTCAGGAGGCTTATCCAGATCTGCAGCTGACTGGTCCCACCCTGGGTCACAGGGCATGAGAGTTATCTCCATTTGCTCAGAGCCGATGCCTACATAAGATCCATCTGTAAGGTGCAGGCCAGGCAGGTGAAGGAACACTAATAGTTACTCCAGAAAGCAATGAAACAAGTCTAATTTACCAAATGCAGCAAGATCCTCTTATAATCCCTGACTGATATTTGGTCAAGACTCTGTGAAGGGGCATGGCAGTACTGGGTTTTACTGGACTACAGCCCTGATCCCAGGATCTGAGTGCTAAAACCTGCTGCCTTGCAGGTATTTGCTTTCTGTGCCCCTTCTGAGGTGGGCATCTCTGTTAGCCTGTCCTTGCACAGGCCTTATCAATATTTGCTTCTTCTATGAGTGACAGCCTCTAGACAAACAATGAGGCACTCCACTGAAGAAGATCTCTTCCATGTCCACTTGATCCATCAGCATATAGATGCTGTTCTGGAGAAGGAATACCCTTCCTTTCCTGAGGGAATTTAAAATTGGTTTTCAGCTTTCTGGATCACATCCTAAGCCCATTAGCAAGAAACAAACCTGCAGTCTGTGGAGCGTAGAATCCTCTGTCCTGCTGCTGCACTGTGGGATAAGCCAGAGCCCTCTCAGGACATGAGTTGTTTCGCTTTTCCATACGAGGGAGGCCAGATTTTTGACGCCGTCGGTAATTTGCAAACCAGTTGTAGACCTGAGTTGGCTGCAGGTTCATGTCCCGAGCCAGCTCCTCCTGCAAACCCATGTGCAGGGAGAGATCAATGGAAAAAGAATAAACCACATCCAAATAATCAGGCTTGCTTTTTTTTTTTTCTCCAGTTCCAAAAGCAACAGAGCAAAAGAGCCTTCAAATCCAGAGACATTTGTTCACTAAGGCTCTGACAAGTGGATCCCATTGAGGAGACTGATTTGTAAACTCAAAAGAGTTGTTGGAATACACACATTCCCCCCTGCTCCCCTACTCAATTTGTCTGCTAAAAAATAACCAACACAACCAAAACAGCCCCATCTACTATTTCATATTGCTAGATTTGAACAGAAAACCTGACCAAAGCATGCTCTTCCCACAGAATGACAGCTTCACATCACTACCATGACACTAATAGGATGAACACTGATGTGTTTACCACATTACAGAGTTTTCACAAACTGTAAGCAGCATAAACATCTGTATCACATTCACAGAAAAAGGTCTGCTGTATTAAACTGTTTAAGAATGAGATCACGTATGTGAAGAATGCATTGGGAAATTACTGCATAAGTGATCATTGTATCCTGACCTTTTAGGGCTTAACTGTGCAACCTCATGCTCCCAAACCAGATTGTGGGGGGCTTTTTAAATGAAAATTTGGAAGTTGTTGCTGCTTTGTGAACAGGGTAAGAAATAAACCAACTTCACACTGCAGAGCTATTCACCAAGCTATCCTGCCGTATGTGAGAAGGGTGCTGGAAAAATTGAGCACCACAGAGACAGACTTGACAGTCTGAAGCCTTCACCTTGTGAGGTGGTAATCAACAAGGATTACTGAATTAATTCACATGTCACTTCCACTACAGATTTATCCTTGTTCAAATAAGGAAGACAGATGCAGACATGAACACAACCTATCACATTTTCAAATTCTGTGAATTTAATGTGATAAGGCAGTATAAAATATATTCTGGTAAGCAAAAAGGAATTTAATACAGGCTATAATTCACTCAAGTCAGAACTATTTATCACTCTAATACAGCTCTTCTGAGTGATGGCTGTTTTGCTGCCTATGCTGAACCACTACCAAATTAGAACTGTTAGAAGCTCAGTGAGGAACTTTATATCTCCTGATCTTTTTGTCCAAAGCAAGTGAGATTACTTAGCATGAACCCAATGATTCTTTTAAGGAAACCTTCAGGAAAAGATCAAGTCTGGGGAATCCCAGCCCCAATGGGGCTTTAGAAAACAAGGATTTAGAATGAAATCAGTTCTAGACCCCTGATCACAGAGTTCTGCTTCTCTGTGACAAGGAGACTTGGTTGGAAGTAGCATATCCCTACCCGCTGTTTCTTGTTTGGATTTGTTGTCACCTCTGCAGCAAACCTGTGCAGTTGCTGGCGCACTTCATCTGAATGGTTTCGATTCTTCAAACCTTCAGGACAAAGGGAAATAGGTGGAGGATTCCTGTACACAGGAGAAAACAGAATTAAAAAATAACCCCGAAAGTCTCATTCACATTGCCACAAGTGGTCAAAATGTCAAGAACCACCTAGCCCTGAGAAGCAGCATCCTGAGGTGCAAAACCAGCCTCTGCATCTCTACCCCCTGCATCTACCAGATACAGCAAAGAAATCAGTTCCCCCACACCGTGGTACCTCTTCCTGCAACGGAACTTCTGCAGTGGTGTCAGAAAATCTGTGTGCTGTTGCTCCATTACCCTCCGGTAGTGAATCTCATGCCAAAGTTGCACCAGCTTCTCCTTCTGTTCTGCCTTGCTATACTAAAACCAAAACAGCACGTAAGCCAACTCTCCAGGTAGTCAGCCAGGCTTCCTGTAAAGGAGAAAACCCTGAACAGCCAGAAACTTACTCAGAGATTCCTACTAGCCTGAGAAAGCTAGTAGCATTATCCAAGTGTATGGCTCCCTCTATTTCCTCTAATGTACAAGGAGTTGCCTAAATCCTTTTTCCCTGGTGAAAAGGGCTACATTACCAGATCTAGAGACCAAAATTCCACCCCTTGAGTGGTACCATCCAGCCTTCCTCGTTAGCTTCCCATCCTGGAAGCCCTCTAGACCTGGCTTCCCCAAGGGTTTTACATCCTGAGGCCTAAATTTGTGGAAAACTCGAAGAACCATCACATTAGAGAACACAAATCCTGCTTTCACAGACTACAGCCAATCCCATAATCACCCAGTTACATTCTGCCCCTTGGCTGATGAATAGTAACTGCCTGTAGCAGTCTTTATCCTGCATTTCAGGTCAACCAGTGCACACCTACCACCTTCTGCTGCTGAATGGCCGCTGGAAACACTCCATGTCCTGCAGTTTGGATACTTCTGCACTAACAGCTCTAACTGCTGTTTTTCTAATACTGCTTTTGCCTGCATGAAGAAACAAAGAACACATCCCTACCTCCAGCAGTCTGCAGGCTGTGTCATGCTGCCCTTTCTGGATATGAACAAACACGCAAGCTTTGACAACGTGGATGTTAGTGAGAAAATACATCTTGTGCTTGCATCCCATCATGGCCCCAACCAGCTTCTCCAGACTAGGAAATGAGCTCTGGAGATCCTGGCAAAGCTGTCCTGCTAGATCCAGCAGCTTGGCAGGTGGGGGATCCTTGTTTTTATTCCTGTTTAACATGGCCATGAACCGCTTCATCCTTATGTCCTGTTGAAAGACTTTTCTATGCAATGCACAAAGTTGTGAGTTGTGGTTAGATAAAAACTTTTATCTCCTATTTTTAGCTTCCATGGTATGCTTGGGTTTGTTTTTTTTTTTGGGGGGGGGGGGTGTTTGGTTTTGTTTTGTTTTTTATAAAGGGAAGAAATTCGCTGTGCTGTTAAAAGCAGTCTGAGGATCTCAAAACACTCACAACTAGGCCTAAAGCAGCCTGAAAAGCTAAAGCCACCCCACGCTTGTGGCTGAGAAAACTGAGCTCAGAAAGACACATCAAACTCGCCCCAAAACTCGGTGGCTGAAGGAGGAACTGCACACGGCCATAGGCCCAGCCGCTGCCGCTTGAGTCCCTGAGTGGCTGGGAACACCGGGGGTGCTGCAGAAGTGCCAGCATCGCCCACGCCGCTCAGAGCCCAAACCTCCATACCCAGCTCACCACGGGAACAGGTTAAAAACTACCAGCGCACAAAGTCTAGAGACGCTCAAGTGAAATTAATGAGGTTTCTCCTCCAAAATGGCACGGGACAGGGGCAGGCGGCGGTTACAGCAAAGCGTGACTCCAGTGGTGGCCGGAGCCGGTGGTCGCCCCGGGGAAAGGATGCCCGTGCCCGCCGGGTCCCCTCGGGCACTCCCAACCCCTGGACCGCTCCAGCCCCGCCGGACAAAAGGAGGAAAAGCCGTTAAATACCTGCGAGGTTGAGGAGCGGGGTCACCGCGGCAGCTCCGTCCCGTTCTGGCCCGTCGCGACGCAGCGGCCGCGCCAGAGCCCACCCGGTCCCGGTCGCGGTCCCTGTCCGCCGGTGCCCGGAGGAGAACGGCGGGGCGAGGGTGGGCCTGCCCCTGCCTCCCCTCCCTCCTCCCGCCCCGCGGGACCCAGCCCAGCCCCGCCTGGCCCCCACCTTGGGTGCCGCTGCCCAGCGGGGGGTGCGGAGCTGCTCCCGCCCCGTCCGGCCGCTCCGCACGCTGCAGCGGCGGCCACCTGCACCGCGGAACAGAGCGGAGAGGGCAGCAAAGGGGGGCTGTAGCAGAGAGTAAGTGTTAAGATGCTAATGGGGCTCAGACATGCGCTGCTACCCACCTTCGCAGGAGGGTACTGCCTAACAGCACAGCAGTCGCCCAGACTCAGTGTAGGGGATAGAACTGAGGCAGCTACGATTTTTCCTTCAGTCAGCTCCAAACACTGCTGTATGTCAGCCCTCTGCTGACCTCAGCTTACTGAGGACAGGTAACAACAGTGAGGATCTCAAAGCGAGTTAACAGCCCCAGTGCATAGCGCTATCAGGGGCTGGATGTGAACCCACCCTTAACCCACACTTCAGTAACCAGCTCGTGCCAAGTCCACGTGCCATACGTGACCTTGCTCTGCAAAGACAAAGGCTACATACTTGAGTGGAGGCATCTTCCTTTTGCTACATGCAGATACATCCTAAAAGTCTGCTCAGAATCCTTTTTGTTACTCCCATCAGCAGCATCTTGTGTTCACTTGTCCTTGATTTCTCCTTACACTTGGAAGGGGGCCTTGCACAACAGTAACTGCCTTCTTGCTCCTGCTGCATGACACTGTTCTAGATCCACAGCTGGAGGCAGAAAGTCCTAGATACTGCTGAACTTTGAGCATTCCACTACCATGCTGGAGATAAGCAGCAGTATTTCCTTTGGCAATTGTTCTTTACTCCCTGATTTTGTACTGCTGTCTGCACTTAAAACAAAACATCTTGTCACTTGATTTTCTGCATTTTTACTTATTTACACATATGAAACTTAACAAGTGTCTCTCACATTTTATCTTACATATTCACACTATCAGGTACACCTCAAAAGGGAAAGAGGCTGGCTGCTGCCAGGCACATCAGATACCAATCACTTCCAACGACGGTAAGCTACTACCATCACACTGGGCTGAATGTGAGCGCCCTTGAAAACCACTTGCACTCTCCTTCCTTTACCTCTGCTCTAACACAAATTTTGGCAATCAAGGACTGCAGCTACTTGAAACCAAGCTGAGGTCAGGCGATAGATATTGGCAAGCCAACAGCTCAGATTCTTTTTCCAAGGGCTTAATCAAGTTCTGTTGAATATCAACAGCAATATTGATCAGGTCCTCTTGGAGCCTCAAGATGAATCTAAGAGAGGCTCTTTTCCGGTCATCCTTAACCTCTACTTCCTTGCCACAAGGTAAGGCTTCTAGCTGTCTCCCTAAGAGATAAACCCCTATTTCATGGAGCACTCGCATGCATCTTATCCATACAATCAGTCCAGAACAGAACAAGCCGGCTGTCTTTGTTCCAGCAGAAGTCCGTGAAGTCTTTCAGCAACCGGTCAGCAAACTTCTCATCCCCGGTGGCACTGGAGCGCCACGTTTTCGTCAGCATGGTGTTGTAGGCCCAGTTGTAGCCAATGCGCTCCTCACAAAACATGTTCTGGTTGGTGGAGCTCGTGGAGTTGCGCCGGCGACGCTGCTGCCCACAAGAAAACTTCCGCTTGGAATATGGGAGCTGCAAAAACACTGTTCCTGGGGGAAACAGACAGGACTTCACTCTTAAGCCAAACTAAGGCTCTGCACCTTGTAGCTGACTCATTAAATTCTGGAAAGGAAACTGGACTGAGTGTCGTTTAATTGCCTCTTAGCAAGAGAAATGGGATACACTTCTTTGCTTTTACGTGCTATTTCTTCCTGCAATTTACAACACAGAGAGAGCACACTTTTAGTCTTGCCTTTCTCCTGGCAGACAGGAATGAAGCAAAGACGCAGGCTCCAATCCATTTTCTAACTTTACATCAATTTCCATCTCTCCTGTACTTTTCCAAAAGGTCTCTTCCCATCATTTTTTTCATGCATAAGCAACCCCTCTGAAAACACTGTTGTTTTACTGTAATATGCCATGCATGGAGCTTAGTTAGAAGTGCCGATAGATCCACATTTATGAAGAACAATAATGAAAGCAAATGCTTTCTCTATCTCCTCCACAGTATACATTAGTAGAGATGCATCTACAACTGACCTTAAGCATGAGAACAGAGCACTGACTTGTCCCAACACCTTTCCCTCTTTCCAGCTTCTAGATACCGATTTATTTACACTGCACTTGGAATAAGTTTTGCCTTTTTTATTTTTCCATCTCCTGGAAAGAAATGTTTCAGAGATGCTATAAAGCAAGACTTCAAACCAATGCCATTGATGAGCAGCAACACCTTGCACTTTCCACATTGCCTCTCTGGTTTCATTCGGCTGACACATCTACTTGTTATGTGACCAGGGACATAATGCATAAACACTAGCATAAAACACAGACCGCATGTAAAATGGTTCTTCTGTTTATAACAGCCTCCTCCTTACCCCAGTGATTGCCGAACATTGCTCACCTGTGACATGGATATACTGGGGCTTGTTCTCGGCTGGGAAGTTGAATGCAGAGGCCGAGTATTTATCTTGCACAAATCCAAATCTGGAGAACAAACACCAGGAGAATGAAAAAAAAAAAATATCTTATATACATATATATATATATATATATATACACACACATACAAAAAAGAGTCACTCCAGCTAGGATTCCTTCAGCCCAAGGTAGGGTCAACCTTCCCAGTCACAAAGGCTCCCTTTCCTTATGGCCTGAAGGCAAGGGAAAAAGGGATGAAGATTGCTGGGCTTCTCCAGATACCCTCCACCCTGCCAGGCACTGTGTGAAAGCCTGTAAGTGCACACTGATCTCTATTCTAACTCATGCTGGAAGCAAGAGCACCAGTAGCTCAGTCTGGGAGGGCACTGAGCAGTTTCTGACGAAACAGGGCAGCTGCACAGAGATGATGGAACAGTGATAGCCAAGACAGACATTCCTTGGGTATGTTTCAAGCTGTGACATCTTCTTTTTTTTTCATGCCAGGCAATATTCCACACGGAACTTCAAGCAGCTCACCTGATCGTTCTTTGCTGTTTGTAGAATACCTGTTCCTCTCCTGCTTTCTAAGCTAATGAAAGCTTATTTCCAAGCTAAAGTCCACTACAGTGGCAGTTTCTCTGTCATGAAAAAGATCTTGGCAGCAATACCATGATGCAAACTGGCAGCTCAAGCACACGAAGGGGGCTAAGCTCCCGCTCGTGCTGCATGACAGTTCTAGATCTTCAGCTGGAGGCAGAAAGTCCTGGATACTGCTGAACTTTGAGTATTCCATTATCACGCTAGACATAAGCGGCAGTATTTCCTTTCAGCAACTGTTCTCCTTCTAAGTTTCCAACAATTCCTTCTTAAACCAGGCAAAACCTCCTGGCATCCAGCTCGCATCCCAGTCTCCTGCCTATTGTCAATCATTGGTTGTCATCCAGATCAAGACTGGTTAAGTATACATGAAGGAAATAACTATCCCTTCTCAGAAAGGAATCTATTTACAGACTGTCTGCTTCTAACTTAAAATAACAGGGCACCTTCCAAAGGCAATGCCCTTGCTAGGAGGAGAGTATGGTTTACTAATGAGTGACAGGCTGAAACACTATCTACCTGCCCCTTGCACCCACAGAGCCACATCCAGGCATTCTAGTTATATTTTTGTCTAATAATCTGCAAGCAGACTTCAGAGGGGCAGATAGCACAGAACCCACACGACTCAGGAGTGACTGCTCAGCAGAGATCTTCCCCCTGCATCATCCAGGGAGCCAGGAAGCTTTCGATCACTCTGCTCTCTACATACCTGTGTGCTATTGCTTCCTGAAGGAGGTGCATACGGTCCCAGTATGTTTCTGGTTCAAAGCCTAAAACAAACAGAAGGTCACAATTGCCCAGTAAAGCTGCTTTATTTCCTTCAAGACTGCACTTTTCCTCAGAAGGCCTGTTTTTTCTAATCATTTATTTTAGTCACTTGTTTTCCTGTCAGCTGTCCCTTGAACACCATCCTATTAGAGACGTGTCTTGTACACTCCAGTAGCAGATTCATGCCTGAATTTAGCTTTTCATTTAGCTCCTGAGATGAAGGAGAGGAACATAATGGGGTGTGTGGGAGGGGGCAAGGAAGAGCAGCAGGCTGCTGTGTGTCACCACGAAGTGCTCTGAAAATAATCGTTCAAAGTCAGTGGGGTTATGGTGACCTCACAGCACATGGATCTGTCACTGAGTGGTTTACATTGACAGGACACCTGTAACCCTGGACACTGGGTTAATGAAAATAAACTATCATCTTTACTATTTTAAAACAGAGCCTTTTCCTAACTGTCCCTTCTCACGATGCACTTTTGCCCCTCTCTTCATGGGGACAGAGCTTTCTGATCCTTGAGCTTCCACCTGACCAGAACAGCATCGCTCAAAAGGGGCAAAGTCACACTGCAGAAAAGGAGATTGCAGTTTCTAGCTCTTAATCTCATGTGCAAACACTCTTACCACGAATGTAACCATGGCAACAACAACAAAAACCCAGGAGGATGGAAGTCGTGAAAGCCTAATCTCACTGAAGGGAGAACAAACAAATGCAGGGTACAATTGCAGAGCAGCTGTGGGCAGTGTCTACCAGCAAAACAGACTTACAATATGACATCCTGTCAAACAGATCAACTGCTTGGTTGATTATCATTACTCTATAATGATATGCAACATTCTGGCTACAAAGATCACTGGGGAGACAACTTTTTATGTGCTTTGGTACTTCTTGCTGCCAACTTCATACACTGTTGCATGCTGATGAGCCTGTCACTACAGCTTCCCCCAGGTGCCACCCTTCCTGAGGGTGGCTGCTGAAATGTAAAAACAGGCCCTTCATCCAGCTAATGCATGTCTAGTAAATGAGGTTCTTCATGTCAGCTACATGCCAGAAGGGACTGCTTGCAGAAAAGTGTACAAGAGGCAAAACAAAGAGCACTTCTTACCATCAAACAAATGCTCGCTGCCCTCTTTCAACAAGCAGCTCACATTGAGTGGGATGAACAACTGAGCTCGAAGTGGGTCTCCATATAAGTAACTGGGCAAAGCAAATGGTCCTTCCAAGACTGGAACTAGCAAGAAACCACAGGATGTGGCTTTGCGATGCCAACCCTGGACCTGAGAAGAGATTCAAGCAAGAAATTATATGACGTGTGTCAAACTGTAGAAGAGCACTTATGGGCATAGGACCAACTCATTTCCCAAGAAGAGATCAGACATGCTCAATTCGCCACAGGCTCCGCTTGCTTTGTATAGCAAGCACACAAGCATCCTTGTAGGTAAAGCAATACAAGCACAAGCCATCAGGCTTTCTTTTTTGAAGTGCCACATCAATCACAAAGCACTTTAAAATAGGACATTTTTCAGGAACTGATTCAGCCTACTTATCATCAGTGGCTAAGCACTGCTGCTTTACTGGAACAGCGCAATAGACTTTAAATAGAAGCAAAGCCAATCCCCTAGTGCTGGCTGGCTGGGTGGGGTGAAACCTGGTGTTAAATAATATGGGTTTTACAGAAGCGACAAAGGGGAAAACAAACAAACTCTAAAAATTAGGAGATGACACAAGCCACTTGCATTTTGAGTTCAAAATGTCTTCAGCTAGTTAAAAAGCATTGAGGAACTGGAAGAACACACTGCCTGGAAAAGCCCTCTCACAAAAGCAATTCCACTAAGACTTAAAGTTCTCAGGTTGGGGGATAGAAGGAATGCAATGTGAAATGCATTCTTTTTCCAAATGTCCAGTTTGAGGCTTAAGATTTGCCTAAGGAGGACTCAAATTCATCACCTTGACCTGCACTGTTCTATGCATACTGTGCATGAAACCCACTAAAAGCAGGAAACTATCCTGCATGCAGAATGACTAGAGATAGCATGATAAATGATGACCAGATGCAGCAGTGCTAACCACCACCAGTAAAATGACTTATGGAAATAAGGACAGATCCAACCCCCTGTCTCTCTGCTAATACTTCCCATTACAATGTCCCCAGTAGTCGAATGGCTACAGAGGCCAGAGGTACATTGCTGTGGCCACCCAAAACAGAAGGACTCACTCTTACCATCTCAAAAAGAACAGCTGCAGTCACTGCCATCCAGTGTAACTTGATTTCAAAGGCAGCATTCAGGGAGAAGTTGCCATGGTAATAACAACTGCACCACTCCAAACGGTCAGTGCGGTTATTCACATCCACATCAAGAGTCACTGTCCGTTGCTCCGGCACTGTGGCAGCTACTTAGCCAAGGAACAGGGGTATATTTAAAAGATCCATTAAAGAGAGGGTGGGACACAGGTTGAAGAGAACACAAGAAACAAGACAAGCTATTTAAGAGTAATTTGTCCTCCCACTTGTCCACAAATATTTTTGGGCTAGCAGAATAGTCCCAGAATGCTGCTCATCCAGATCAGGAAAGACAAAAAACCTGAAGCATTACTCATATCAGCGGTCAGTGCCACAGAATTAGCTCCCTAAGAAGTCAAAAGGGACTTCAGCTGCAATAAAGAGACAGAACTGAGACTCAAGCAGCTAATCAATAAGCGACTGGTGCCACAGTTAACTATGGCTAGACAGGATCAGCTCCTTCATACCCGAATCATTCCAAATTGGTTTTAGTGTTTCTGTATGTCCCCACCAGAAATCATAACAGACTGCTGTTACACAAGGCAGGAGCATTCCAGGACTTTCCACAGCTAAAGGAGATTAGAAGTTAAACTTCTTGTTTCTTTAACCCCATATCAATATCCCACATTACTGCACTGCTAAAACTGCACATCCGACACTTCCTGTAAAAGCATGAAAAGTCAGCCAAGACTCATGCAGCAGCGCTACCATCACTGCAACACCTTCTACTGCTTCGCAGTATAAGTGTTGGGATAGTGCCCACACGCAGCTCCCTTTGTGCCCTAGACCCCAGAATCCCAGTGAAAGAAAATCTCAGCGGTCAGGCAAGAGAAGCATAGAAAGTGGAAGGGACCTGGCTGGTGTCATACTGCAACTGCAAGGCCAGGGACAGAACTCCAGTCTCCTGACTCTGAGACCAAAGTCCTGCTAGGAACCGTAACCATGCTGTCACTTTCAGCTTTTCTTTAGGCAAAGACAAAATTTAACATTTCTGTAATGTTAACAACTGACACAAAACAAAGGTGCAATACCATTGAAAAGACCTTGCACTTTATTGCATGCATGAGGGATGGATGTTGTTATTTCTTAACTAGAGGAAGATGTGCACCATTTGATACAGTCGGCTTTTAAATGACCTTATAATTTAATGGCTTAATGGTGTTTAAAAAAAGAATAAAGTTCTTCCTTGAGGTAGATGGAAAGTTCCCACCTTCACTTCTGCTGCAAGGTAGCTGGAGACAGTTTTCAAGGTTATTAGAAAATCCTTTATATTGCTATTACTGCAGCTTAGGAAAAAAATAAAAGAGAAAAACCCAGTAAGAACGGAAGAACATCGCCCAGTTTTGTAAATACGATCCATTTTTGGTTTTGGGAATGTAAAATCTTCAGTATCTGAGTTGGGCTGGTATTGTCAGACCAACATCTTGTGATTTTCTTGCTCATTTTCGGTGGAGTATCACTGTGAATACAACCCTTGTGGTTAAAAGGTGCCAGTTTTGTAACTAAGTATGTTGGAAAACAACATCCCAAAGCTGTAAAGTGAAAGCGGCTCAGTCAGGTAGATGTTGGTCATTAGCTCAGAGGTCAGTGATAACACCACAGTCCAGTGTGTCCAAACAAGCACACTGTGAAGAATGAGCTCCCTGCTCCCTTAGACTGATCCTTTTCCCAGGTAATGCAGACTCCCCATTAGGGCTGGAGCTGCTCTCTCCACCTTGTCTGCAGCTGTAATCCACATGTAAAGCAACAGGAACACAGTCCAACCAGGTGAGCTAATCAAAAGGACCTTGAAAACTGATGAGAAATATCCATGTGTCTGAATTCAGAAGCTTCAGATTAAAACCAACTAAATTTTAATGGAATAAACTCTGGCTTTAATAAATCTGATTTTAAGAGGACTCACCTGCTTCCCAATTATCTTGTACCACTGGGTATTTAAATAATGACTTATTGAGTAAATCGGAGAGGAGCAGGCAGGTTATTCTCCAGTTACAGACTACACTACATACAAGGCTACAATTGCTAGTGCATGCATCGCTATAAATCAAAAGGGGCAAGATTAGGTGTATCACAGGTCAGACTTCCACTGGGAAGGGAAAGAGGACAATCATTGGGCAAGTGATAGGGGAATTGGGAGGGATAAAGATCTTCAAGATATGTGGAGCTTGTTCCAGAGCTCCCAAACCTTGCATGCAATTTCATGTCACAGCCTGACATTTAGGGAAGGTGGGGAGGGGAAGAAATAAAAACCACAACCAAATCAAAGCCAAGAGAGGAACAAATGAAGTCACGTGGACCAGAGGTCATCTGGGTTTAGTAAAGCTTCTTGCCTCAGATGAACTGATGAAGGGTTTTTTTGGAGTACTGTTTAGAGGAGGGACAGCACAGAAACATTGATTACACCAGTTCCTTTGTAAGAAAGAAGTTCCACACTGGATTATTCTCCAAGAAACTCTTATTGCTGGAATAACCAGCACATGAGCAATCTGGAGGCATTTTTCATTCATCCAAGAACTGCAAAATTAATTAAATAGCAGAATGGTCACTGTTCCAAAATGGATCAGAGGGCTACACAGGTGTGTAGCTACATCACATGCTGAGGGAACACTCTGCCCTGGCTGGCATTAAAGAAAATGTGAGAGGGGCACTAAAGCACCCTTCCTTCTTTGCCCATTGCCCCACGTGCAAGCTTACTGAGTGTCTCAGCCTTTGCATTTCACAAGAGAACAGATGTAGAAGAGTGGTTTTCTTGAGCTAAATAGTGAGTATGAGATCAAACCATGAACAGGATCCAGCCCAAGCGCCTCCAGCCTTCCCAGTGCTTTCATGCCAGCCTACATTTAGGCTTCAGCTCTGGCCGATCACTGAGATAATGAGGCTGCACACTAGCCAAGGCACCAGATTTGGTGTGTGACAGAGGAGAATATCCTGCATATGTTGACTTCAGGGAATTAACCATTATTTCAGACTTCCTATCCTTAATGTTTCTCATTTCTGATGCTGTTCCTCTTCAAACAAGGCTTTCAGAAATACAGAAGGATTACTGTAACTTCAGGTTTAAGAGATACTACACCAGCAGTAAATTCTCTTTAGAAGGTCAAATATGCAAAACAGAAGAACAGCAGAATTTTCTTTTTATCCTTAAATGATAGGGCTTTAGAAAACGTATCTGAATAAATCTGAAGTTGCAGCTCCATAGCAATGATTTTTCTCATCATTTTAAACAGGGAAAGAGGAACAAAAGCAAGTGACTCAGGCTGGCCTGGAAATGCCACAAAAAGCTGACAAAGCAACACAATCAGTCATGCAGCCAGGGTGTTTCATGGGCTGTTAGTTGTAGTCAGTGTTATACTTCACACATTACAGAACTTCAGATACCATAATGGTTTCTTGCCCAGCATCAAGATCTTCCATATGTAAGATCTTCCATATGCTTTTTGTAGCTGGGCTTCCCATACATTAATATCAGGAGTCTGGGTATACATAGTTCAGATTAACTGAAAAGCCTCCAGCACATCACAGAAGACTTTTAATACATCTGTATCTCACTGTGGCTTTTGCCATTAAGCAGCTATTAGACATATAATTTTAGGTACAGCTTCGTTGCTCTGCTGTACTTGTAACTTATCCCTCCATGCTCATCACAGGTTGTGAAGAGTCTCTCTGGATCTGCAAGGACCAAGTCAGTATTTCCTCTCTGAATTCAAGAGGATGGCATGGGGAGGGGGTTCAGGAACAAGGAATATTTAAAGAATACTTCTTCCTGTATTCCAGTACTCAGAAGTGAAAATTGCCCACTCAGCCAATGAAACACACCTCTAGCATATGAAAACAAGTCCATGTGCAAGACACATTTAAGGCCAGCATGAAATTTGCAGCTTTTATTGCTGGTCCACGTGAGATCATACCCTTGGCTGGCTGCTCTTCCCCTTTCAAACTATCCCCTTGAACTTCCCCAGCTGTCACCTGTGCTGTGCATCTACCTAATAGTGCAGCTGCCTGGCTCCGTCCTCCGAAACTGCGGCTAAAGGAACTGTGCCTACTTGCATAGGAGGCTGGGCGGCTGGGCAGCCAGGGCAGGAAGAACGCTGGGATTTCCGAGTGCAGGAGCTCTTCTGCCACAAACGCCACCTCAAACCATTTCCTCTGGAAGGCAGAGAAGTCATCCATGGCAGCTGTGTGCCACATGGCAGGCTGCTGCATGCCCACTGAACAGAAAGGAAGGGGAAGGAGAGACTGCAGTTAGAAACAAGTGTTCATGATCAAGAGAAAGAGGTAATTCTTTCTGAAAAAGAGGAAGGAGTAAAAAAAAAAAAAAAAAAAGTTATGTTGTCTGCAGTTCCTTTTTTTCTTTTATTAACCAAAAAGGCTGAATTTCTTTGACTGTCTTTAGAGCAGTGGTTTTGCTGCTTTCAAAATGCATCTCTGTTGCAGCACCCATAAGAATCAAGCACAGCTAGTGATTATGCAAAAGGGTGATGAGGAAAGGCTTGTAGTAACGCAATGCTGACCTCTGTCTGGTTCTTTGTCCACAACAATCTTGTAAAAATAAAAGCCATAAATAAAGGTTCGTAAAGCTTCTCCAGACGCATGGACAATAAGCTGCTCTTCTAGCATTTTCTGAACAAAAAAAGAAAACAGAGCAAACACAATAAAGAAGGAGAAGTCACTCTTCCAGTTACATAAAGAGGTTGCTAGAGAACATTAGGAAATAATCTTCCTTTTCTTGACATCTTTTTGTTCAGATATGTGCCTAACAAGAATATCAGCAGTGTTATCTCCTGATACTCAGCACATGTAGCAAGTTCTTATCTCCCTGAGAAATTGTTTGACCTTTCTGCTCTGGTTTTATAGGCGGATTTATAGGAAGGTAAGAGGTTGGAAACATTCGGGGTTCTCTGTTAATTCATATGGGATCTCAGCAGAGGAACGAACTCCAAAACACTTCCAACCTTCTGCCCCTGACATAGTTTGCTAGGGAAGGAAAAAGAATGAAAATCCATGAACACAAGCAGTGTGTCTTGCTTAAAGTGTGTATATTTCAGCACCTATAAAAGAGAGGTCATATGCTAGATTTATTATGACTTCATTAACTAATTATCAGAAGAAAAACCAAAACTAAACCCCAACCCAAATCACACTGTAGTTGCCTCAAAATTCTAACACAACAGAGTTCTTGTCAAGTATCTGCTAACTGGAGGTTATATACAGAACTGTCATCATATGTAAGTGGGAAAAAATAATATATATTACTATCAAAGAGTATGTTGCTGATTTGTGATAGGGAATCCAAAAAATGTCATCATTATCTCATATTCTCTTGAACACTGTTTTCAACATCTATCAGTAAGAGGATCTGAATAACAAACAGAAATTACTGCTACACTTTCCTCTACCATTCTACTTCTTTACAGGGTAAGGTATTTGTGGCCCTTCAGGCACCACTGGATAGTTCTCGTACCTGCATTATGTCGATGGCCATGGCCTGGGTTTGCACACCTTCCACATTATTCACCAGCCAATGGACAACTTCCGCACTGATGAAACAGTACGGAGAGAGGCCTTTCTGTTCAGACAGCAGCTGGATCCCTGTGCTGAATCACAGCAATCACATGTGTTAACATGGACTGACTGACACTCCTCTTAAGTTACAAAGACAAAAATCACTGCTGGGGAAAAAAAGGGAGATAAGAGATACAGGACACAGTGCCCCATAGTGTCACATCATTAGCTTCTGGTAACAGCATGGATAGCTGACACTGAGCACTTTGGTGTCTTACTGAGACTTGATTTGACAAGATGCTGGGATTCTGTTAACTGAAGTCTCTGCAGCAATACTTGGACCTCAACAAAATTCCTTGTTGAAGAGACTGAAACTGAATAACAAAAGGAAGCTTAGAACTCTTCCACACCTGACATGGGGCTTTCCTTTGACTGACTCCATGCCCTCTTATAAAACATCTAGACAAATGTTAAGCACATTTACATTAAAAACTTACGTGGGGTGTTTCATGGCTTCAAGAATCTCTATCAGCGTGGAGGAGGAAGTCAGAGTGCTTGCTGAACACTGCTGGGAGCTGGGAATTAAACAGAAGCATATTCAAAAACCAAGGAAGCTGACAGATTTGTTCAAATACATACATTTAAGAAAAATGCTCTCTCTTCTCTTCCCAACAATGACTTTGCTACATTTATTTCCTTTTTCATCTCAAGAAGGACAGCTAAAAGCATCAGACCTGTATTTTCCCCCGAGGTGGTCAGGTCCTGTTGACTCAAAGCACACTACATCACATGCAGCCGTACTCAGGAGCGACGGAAAGCTAACATTTTGAGGTTGGCTTTTTTTAAAAACTATAATATACAACCACAGGAAACAGGTGCTAATATAGTTTATTTTTCATGTTGCTTCCTCCCCAGTGTCTTGCCTCCACCTTAGAACCTCTTGGATTTCATCAACCTACTCGATGCAATTAGATCAGCAGGGCCTCCCTTTGCTAGAACAGACAGAAGCCAGATTCAATTCTAAGCCTGGTTTTCGGCTAACAGGTTTCAGAAATGGTATTTCTTCATTCTCCACTTCTTGAAGAATGAAGCTGGGTTTGTGGGTGGGGAAATGAGGCCCTGTGTTCATTTAATTCTGGAAAACTGGGTTGCAAGGCTTATTTTACTACCACTCTTTCAGCACGTGTAAACGCTGCAGTGAGGTCTTGTGACAAGTGCCATCTAGTGCTGACAGACATAGCACATCCTGTTCTTAGGTCCCTTTTTAAGTAACTATCCCTTGACACCAGAAAGAGGAATGCAAGTGAACAGAACTGCAGTCCAGCACTGTTGTGCTTTACTTACCCCACCTCTGCAGCACTGGCTGTGGTGTACCCTTGGTCTGCAACGCTCTGGGAACTTCCCAAGGTCTGTGTGCTGCCCCTATCAGATAACTGCCCCGTGTTTATCAATGTGTTGCCATCTGAGGTTACAGGAACTGACTGATCTATGGACACCTGCAAGGAGTAAACACAGTAACATCTTTATGAAATTTATGATGCAATCCATTGCCTATTTTCCCTCCTCCCCACATTATTTGTACCTCAGCATAAGTTAGTTAACAAGCAGCAATACTGTAAGGCAAGCACAAGCATACACAGAAAGGATAAATACAGTCTTACTTTTGCCATCACTACGGAGCTACTGACAAACCCAAAATTCAGACCCCAGTAAAGATGAGGATCACCAACTCATTAACAACTGTTGAGAAAGCTACTGGCAAACCAGCAACACCAGTCCCAACCTGACATTTTCAACTTGAGTGAATAACTTTGACTATAAACATGTAATGGACAGAACAGGAACTTAATCACTACAGGAAAGTAGTAGGCAGCTAATAGAAAATGGTTTCAATTCTAACTCTCAGACAAAAATACACAAATGTATCACACGAATTCGAGTTTCATAATGCACAAAATCAGCTCATCCTCCTTCCTTTCTTAGGGTAGTATCGGGAGGCTGGTTGGCACCCACCCACACCTATGTCGCCAAGACAACAAGAACACTTTCCTCCCGCAGGAACACTTGCACTATTCCAACGGTAGACTGAATAGTTCACAAAATTAACATAAAATCATCTCAGAAAGAACATGAACGCGGAAAGATTCAGCAAAGTACAGGCTGTAACTGCCATCTGTCATTAACACGTACGGCTTAGGAAAGGCGCATTATATAAAAGCTGGAGAGGTGGGGGAGAGGAACACGAACAGCAGAGTAACTCAGTAACTCAAACTGGTGTAAATATGAAGGCTGATCTGCCATGATGAATCCACAGCATATGCACAGCTGAAAATCACAAAGCTGGTGGTTTGGCTTAGGTCTGATAACCAGACCAAAGTCCTTTCGTTATGCCATTTCTCACATCTCAAAGATCTCTCACTCTGCAATGGCAGATGTCCCTTTTTGGACAGCCAAAAATGGCAGATGCTCCCAACATGGAACCTACAGTCCCACAGCAAGCTAAATCCACTCTCCCACCTCACAGTTCACTTCAACCAGCAGTATTTTCTACTAACACACTGTGTTATTGCTAACTCCTAACTGGCATTTAAGTATACAAACAACTTCTGTCATGATGACTCTTTTACACCAAGATGACACCAATATTTTCAGCCCTCAGTTGCCTAAGAGTTCAAGGACACAATCTGACTTGGATCTCCCCAGAGGCACCTGTCAGTCAAAGCCACAGAAGAAATTAAGCCAAGAACGAGATGAGTAAGCTGTTGCCATTTTGTTTATCAAGGGAAGATGGAAAACAAGTACTTACTAGAACACAAAAAGAGAAGGATCAGTAGTTGACAAGACAGCACTGCAAAGGACAGTAACGCAGGGCACATGAGCAGCCAAAGCACATCACAGACATTGAATGGTGGAAGGAAATGTTCATATCCACCACCACCAGCCACTTTGTCCTGCTAATGCTGTACATCTTGCCCTCAACAAGCAGATCTGGAAACTAACACAGGTTCCCCACATGAGAAGCTCAGGACAACAAATGCTCTTCATCACCTCAGTCCAAAAGCCAGCGATGACAAGACCCCATTTAAAACTAACCTGTGAGTAGGAGGTTGAAGCTGTACGTGGGCTGCGAACAAAATCCATAAAGAAGGCCCCATCCTGAAGGCATCAGAGGAAGTAGGCCCATTAATGGCAACAGCAACAAGGAGTTGAAGAAAAGCAAATACAATGTTGTGCGAGTATGAAATGACCACAGAGAGAAAGTATGAGGAGAATGCAAATCCCAAACAGACCCAGAACATGAGATGCAGCAGAATTCAGAGCATCAGGAGTCACTCACACACATACCTTCACTTTCTGTCTCTGTAACAAGACAGTGCTCTTCATGCACAGATGCTTTTTCAAAGACTTGAAACCCACACTGATCAGAAGCCAATTGAAACTACAGCCTTCTCTCCACACTTCACAGCAGAGAGACTTGAGCTCTAAAGTATGTGGGTTTCCATCCCAAATGCAAAGCTGAACAGTGATACAGAAACCAATAGAACTGCATGTGTTATGACAAATATCCAGAGACAGACAGCAATTTTTCTAGTCTGTCAGTCATTCAAATGATAAAGAGGGAAAGGCTAAGAAGCACTTTCAGGAAGCACATTCCTCCTCTCAAATGCAGGTCTCGTAGGGTACAAAGGGAAGGGAAGAAAAATTCAACACACAGATCTTTCCAACGCTGTGTTTAATACTTCATGCAAAATGAAGATCCTGCCTGCACGACGTTCCCACCTACTTGCAAACCCTGGATGAATTTATCCCCGGCTGCTATTCAAAGATGTGTCAAGATTCTCTTATCACATAAGACAATGCAGTGGAACTCAACTAGATTTTCATTGCCTATTTGCAATTCTTTCTTCTGTTTCCTAGGCAAAATATTTTGTCTAGCCTGCAGTTAGGATGATGCTTACCCAGTTACGTACGTATAAAAGTATTTTCTGGAAAGAATCAGCACCAGGGTTACATGGCTGGCAAGTTATGCAGTGCTTGAAACAGGGCCAAGCATCCTTTATCCATACAGGCAAGGACTTCCCAAACAGATTATATATCAAGCTAACTCACTGTGGTAAACCCATATTGTACTGCCCAGTAACTGGCTGAAGTGACTTGTCAGTTCTACTCTGCAACAGAGTAAAGGTGAAGCCAGCAGCTCTGTTTTGCTTTGGAGTAATTCCAGCACTGAATAGCATGCTAGAAAAGCATTTGCCCCCTGGCTGCTGACAGAGCACACAGCTGTGACAAGCTGTCAGTACTTTGGCTGCGAGTCTCTGGACATACCCATGCTGGTGAGCCCTAAAGGGGTTGTGTTGTCCTGGAAGCATCAGGTGCACACTTGCCAATGTTTCCAAATGAGCACAAAGTTGTTTGTCAGGCTGCCTCCACCAGCACCTTTCCAACAAGTGCAAGCCATCAATCTGGAGATCCCAATTGCTTCTCTTCAAGTCCCTATATGTAAATACTTATAAAAGTGTTTACTACTGTCGTGTGAAAAGCTTTCAATTGATAGCTTGTTCTTCAAGATTCTCCAATTAGCCCTACAGAAACGCTTTCGAATATAGTTACTTTTAAAATTACACAAAATCCCATTTGCTTTTCAGAACTTACTGGTAGTACAATGTCTGCTACTTGGTTTCCAACACACCAGTGCACCACTGCTGAGGAAGCCAATTTTGACTTTTTCCCTTTGCTGCCTAGAACAATCGGACACAACATTCTTCTGTCCTGTGTCCTAGATGGAATCTTCACCAGCTTTACTAGTAGAAAGAGATATTTACAATTTCCGTATTTAAAGAGGGAAGTTTGATGAAGCCGATTTTCCAAAACAGTTGAAGAAGAGAATACAAGGCCTGATTTATGATCTGTAAGTTTGCAAACATGCCTCAAGCCAGTTTCTGCAACTATTTTTTCCAAGCCTAGTATGACCTGCTCCAGAATCACATCTGTGTTTTGGAAACACTCATTTTACAAATAGGTGTCTATTCCTAAAATGATTGCAGTTACTTTGTCACTTCAACCAGGAATATCCAGGTCTCCAGGATAACTCAACACTTGTCCCTGGCGGCAGCAGAAAAGGGTGGATTGTGGAAACATTAGGTGGGAAGAGAAAAATACTGAAAGAGATGGTTGATAGTGAATCTGAGAACTTTTTCTTTGTAATATTTCAACTGTTGAACTCAAAGCCAGATCACACCAAAGTGCTGTACCTTCGTTCATCAACTATTTCTGGTTGGACTTGGAGGTAGAGCTCCTGCTCTCCTGGCACCCACAGAATAGTTGACAGGAAGGCTGAGGGGATAGCACAGTCTTTAGCTGTCTGAAGAGAGCTCCAGGAAGAGAGTTTTCTCCAGCCTGGAGTTCAGCCAGTAAAGGAAGGACACCTAAATCATTACTCAGGAACACATCCTCTCCTCTAAGCAGAAGCAAGTGACTGGAGTTCCTGCTGTTAAAATTCCACTGAGGCTTGACACAGTCATGGTCTAGAGCTTGATTTTGCTCTTAAAGGCAGCCTTCATGCAGATGGAGACAGCACTGACCTACCAAATCTGAAAATCAAACCCTGACTGAAATTAAATGTGCTACTGGAAAAGGAAATGAACCAATTAATAAATACCACTTAAATTAGCAACTCACACTGGGACAGTATCCCAGGAACTTCATATCATTCTCACAGTTGGATGGTTGTACCCTGTCTTCTTATGCCCTTGCAAACAAAGGCTTAAGGGCAACCCCAGTACAGGACCAGTCCTTGCTGGATTCTAGAGTAAGATGTGGTAGGATGTACCCATTTGCTTACAGAAAAAATCTATTATTTGAGAAATTTCTACACAAAAATAGTAGCTGAAGAAAGAGCAGAAAGTCTTTACCTTGCGAGGGCTGTCCATATAGGTAGGTGTGATAGCAATGCTCCCACTCTCCGAGGGCTGCCCAGAGCTCTTCCCAGAAAGCATTGCTGCTTGGTGCTCCCCCAGTGTCCTGAAACAAAAGGAAGGAATCCAAAGTTTGTTCAAACACACTCTGTGTCAGCTCCCACCCGAAGGGAAGCACTGCAGAGGGGTACTACCGTATTTTCAGGCATTTGCTCTCCCACATTCTGAAGCACAGAGCCAAACCAATATCTGTAAGCACTTTTTACCCCACATAAACAACATGCACCCTTGATCTTACTCAGTTTTATTATGCACATGCAATACTACCTTATCATTACCAAAACATTAAAATTTTGTATGTATTTAACAGCAACAAGGTTTTTAATTGTGTTTATAGCTTCTCTGGTATGAGTAATCTGAGTTTCTTTGAGCCATTCTAGATCAATAATGAAAAAGAACCTCAGAAGTTTCACAGATGTTTTAATAAGAGTTATCTGTGAAAACAAGCTATTTTGTTCAGGCTATATTTGCTACCCAATGTTTATACTGAGACCACTCAACCAGTGTAGTGTACCTGTGTACACTTAGGTCCCAGTGAAACTGCTCTTACGAGGTTACAACTGTACTGGCAAATCACAGATAGATGACAAATTTGATGTGTAATGGACTGAGATTCTACTTTAAAAGATGCTCCTTCTAGGTTACCAGGTATTCACTTCTCATGTTCCTCTCTAGTTTTTGATATTCATTCTACTAACGGAAACATAATACAAGGAAGTCACTGGAAAAGCCCAGTGTTTCCCAAGCCCTGCCACAAGAATACTAAATAAGCAGGATTCCACATCCCTTTTGTAAGGCAAAGCTCCCCAAATCTGCTTTAGTCAGCCTAGGTGGGATACATAGGGAGGATGTTCTCATGCTCTTCACACAGCCTACTTGTAGAGACTCACTTCTGAGTGGCTTCCATCTGCAGCAGAGCTGAAAGTGCTGAGGTTCCTTTCTTCCCAATGGGAGGCCCAGACTGCTCCAGAGAGTGGGTGGGAATTGGACCAGCAATCTGCAAGCCTTTCATGGCAGACCCTTTCTAACAAAAGATAAATGAAAGCACACATTTAATCAAGCTAGGTGTAATTAATAAGCAAGAAAACACCATATCACATCAGCAGGGCTTTACTATGTACACTTTAAAAAGGTAGTTAAACCATAGGTACACAAGAAGGGGAACAGCCTAGTGCCTTGTGTGGATGCTATTTCAAAATGGGTGTTACTCTGGAAAAGCTAGATTTGCTCTGAAATAAATTACCCCAATCAGTGTATGAACTGGAAGAGAATTTGGTAAGCACTAACCAGTTTCTCATTACCTTCTTTATCAATTACCTGCATCACAAGGTACAATAATGTGTCCAGGATAACCACATCTACAGCACAAAGCAATTCACATTTGCAAAGAGGTGGTGTCAGGCCACAAGGCTTGTGGTAAGAGAAGACTAGCTGAGGAAAAACCAGAGCATCAACAGGCTAAGACATGGCTGTGCTGTCTGGAAGGGCTTGGTTTCTTACCGAGTGAGCTATCTGTTCTGGTTCTCGTTCCAGACACAGCAGCATAGGACACCCATTCCAGGTAAATTTAATTAGTTCAAGAATAGCAAGGTGTTAACAAAGCCGTACTATTTGAAACCTGAAACAGTACATCAGTCAACACTGTGCTTTATGTACTGATTACCCATACATAAAGCACAGCTACAGGTTGGGCAGAGAAGAGATTCAGAGCAGCCCTGCAGAGTACTTGGGGTGTTGGTCGATGAGAAAATGAACATGAGCCGGCTTCAGTGTGCGCTCGCAGCCCAGAAAGCCAACCATATCCTCGGCTGCATCAAAAGGAGCGTGACCAGCAGGTCGAAGGAGGTGATCCTGCCCCTCTACTCTGCTCTTGTGAGGCCTCACTTGGGAGTATTGTGTGCAGTTCTGGTGTCCTCAACATAAAAAGGACATGGAACTGTTGGAACAAGTCCAGAGGAGGCCCACGAGGATGATCAGGGACTGGATCACCTCCCGTATGAAGCCAGGCTGAGGAAGTTGGGGCTGTTTAGCCTGGAGAAGAGAAGGCTGCATGGAGACCTCATAGCAGCCTTCCAGTATCTGAAGGGGGCCTACAGGGATGCTGGGGAGGGACTCTTCATTAGGGACTGTAATGGCAGGACAAGGGGTAATGGGTTAAAACTTAAACAGGAGATGCTTAGATTGGATATAAGGAGGAAATTCTTTACTGTCAGGGTGGTGAGGCACTGGAATGGGTTGCCCAGGGAAGTTGTGAATGCTCCACCCTGGAGGTGCTCAAGGCCAGGTTGGACAGAGCCTTGGGTGACATGGTTTAGTGTGAGATGCCCCTGCCCATGGCAGGGGGGTTGGAACTGGATGATCTTAAGGTCATTTCCAACCCGAACTATTCTATGATTCCATACACATACACACACATACACCCCCAACTTGCTTGGGACTGTCTCAGGATGTGTCTCTGCTAATGCTTCAGCTAAAACTCAAGCTCAGCTTCTCACCCAACTAAAAGCTGACTCACTCGGATCATTCGATCAGACCGATGGCGTCGACGAATGCGGTTCAAACCCTCCACAAAGCGAATGAATCCATCCAGGAGCTGCCACTCCTCCTCGTCAGAGCGGGGCTTGTCCCCATACACATCACAGTGCGCTTCTCCTTCCATAATGCGCTTGGTGGCACTGATGCAGGCAGGCAAAAGCAGAAAACGCGTCCTCCAGAATTTCAGTGACTCAATAAGGCTGAAGGAATATGAAAATAGGACAGAGGTCATCGGAGTTTCCTACGGAGGATCATACAGTAAATAAAATACACATCTATCTGCTGCAACTTTCAGTTAGTATAGTGACAATCTCATTCTGCTATGCCTGAGTGAGAACGAACAGATATAAACGGGAATGGTCAGCAATGAGTAAGACTGGGAAGTATTAAAACATTGATATGCAAAAGAGAAAACAAGGCTATCTTCGGAGTAATTTTATCAGAGATAAAATGTCTTTTCTGTAAAAGATAAGCTACAAAGGCTTTTTCACTAAAGATAAGCAAAGAAAAAGGAATTTTAAAGATACATCTTAGAGAAGGTGGCATTTTGACTGATACCAGAAAAGAAACAAAGACAAAGACTGGTTTTGTTGAGAGAAAACATCAGAAAGGCTATTGATACTAGTGGAGATATTCCACACTGCTAAAAAGAAGCCGTGCTCTACATAGCTTAGGAGTAGGACTACAGTCAAGCTAAGCCTAGGACTGAAGCAAGCCTCCAACAGATTCAAACTAAACAGACATCTTGAGTCGCAGCCAGAAATGAGTAAGAAGCCAAGAAAAGCATCTGTGTGGTACAAAATGCCATCATATTTCTTTGCATTTGTAGCAGAGTTAAAAAAAATGGTTCATGGTGAATTTGTGATCAAGACTTTGTATCAGATAATGCAACAGGCAACAGAGTAAGATTCCTGCTAGCACTATACAAGTGAAAGCAGGCCAGTTACTCTCCCTGGAGTATTGAGCATTTGCTGGGTCGAACTTGTTGAAGAAATTTTAGGTCAAAAAGGAAAAGAGGCAATTAGGACACAGAACAGTCTGGATGAACAAGGAGATCTTGCCTGAAATCCTCAGAGCCAGCAGAGCAGATATACTGATCCAAGTAATTCCACTTGTACTCTTCTAGTCTCTCATGAGAAAATTCTACCCAGCAAGAGACAAACTCAGAGTCAGAATGTGAGGGGCACAAGCTGTAAGTGTAATTTATCTGAGCAGATTCATATGGATACCTAGAGAAAAAACGCAGACATTAATCTCAGCATCATCAATAGCAGTGCTTCTCTTTCTTGTCAAGATACAGAAGGTTCTACAGTATGTTCTTTCTAGCAAGTACCAGCAGCTAGAAAAGCATGTTCATCTGAACACTGACAAGGAACTGCTCAGAAAGATACTCACTTTGGCAGATATCGGGTCACAGTAATTATTTTGTCTTTCAATGTTACTTTGTGGAAAGTACGGCCCATACTCAGCCAGTATTGATCTTCTTCCTCAGGTCGATTTCTGGATACAAGACCTAATTGTTAAAAGCAAAACACACTCCCTTTCAGCTCGCTGCAACAGCAGACCTTTGTCAAACTACCTATAGAAAGGGACTTTAAAACTGGGCTTCTGAATTCAAGATGGACTAAAAGCCATCTTTCAGGCCACCTTTTTAAGGAACATAAATGCATAACAATCCTTTTTTTTCCTACAGTTAAGATTTCCTAGTATCACAACTGGAGAAGGGGATTCCCCATTCATACACCACCAATACAGACCTTCTCTAGTCAGGACAATTAGAGAACAGACGATACGAAATGTTAGGGAACTGGTGGGCATGATGGTAAAGCTGGGCTCCACTTTCACTTTCTCTCTGTGCTTCATTAAGGGGACTAAGCACTGAAGTAGTTCAGTACTTTACTGAAGGAGCCTTGCTGCTCATTCCCAACCCAGTGAGTTACAATGGTATCATCTTCATGTGTATTCCCTGCTCTACAAACACTGTATCATACTGACTTATCTAGAGAATAGCCAGAAAAAAGAAGTCAGATCCTCTCAAAGGAATATGATACCCTCTCAACCTACTCAAGCCCTCTGGCGGGTTTAACTAGGTTTAGCTGACTCATGGTTTCAGGATGATGAAGCTTTACCTGGCTATCTGGGACCTTCACAGCTATTTAGTTAAGAAACTTTTTCTAGTTACATACATTTGGGGGCTTGGGTCTGTCTTCTAGAGATGTGCCTGCCCTGCAGTCACCATGTGAAGTGTGTTTAAGATGTATTCACACAAACAGCACTCAAGCTACGTCATTTGGGCTCACCATCATGAATATGAGGCAAGTTTCTTACTACAGTTCAAAAATCCTGCACCTGTCCCTTCATGGTGCAGCTGAGCTGTTTGTGCTGCTGCAGATTAGGCTCTCTCCCAGCAAAGATTTCCATATAACAACAAAAAAGAACAGATGCTTCAATGAGCATCTCTGCCTGATTCATAGAGGTTACTGGGATTGGCAGAAGGAAGGAAAGACAGAAGACTGAACTGTCAATACAAAGTCACTCACCTCGACTGTACAGGGGACTGCTGCTGAGTGGGGGTGGCACAGTTGTGGCTGGCTTCTGTGGTTTGGATTGCACAATAATTTGATAGCCTTGCATGAGACGCTGACAAATAAACTCCTCAAACACCTGCTGGGCTGTCATCTGCACTCCTTCCTCATCTCTCCTGAACACAAAGGTTAAGGAGACTGGAATAAGGAAGCTGACCACACACCTATTCTTAGCCCTGCGTTTCCTAATTGAGGATTTCTGCCTGCACTGGGCTGTGTGCAAGTGGGGCCCTCTGCCTGTGACACCCAACCTGCAGGAACAGGAGAGAAAAAGCAGGTACCTGCCTGTTTTAAACAGGCGATGACTAGCTCTGGCAATACGTCCTGCCTTTGAAAGCAGTTTTGCAACCAGTAACAAATTAGCTTACAACTTTCAACCAATTCACCAATGATCACTGTTACAGCACTTTGCAGAGACTCTCAGTGCAGTCTGTAAGTGTTCAGCAGAGCCCAGCACTGCCAGTGCGCAGCAATACTCCACCCTCTCCCACAGCAGGATGTCTAGAGCAGACAGAGATTAAAAGACATCACTATAGCATCTCATCACAATTACTTCCACTTCAAACTTCATCTTCCTGTTATAAAGGGACATTTGACATTTCTTTTAGGCATTTCTCCATTAATTCTGCTATTTCCTATGTATCTAAATTACCCTGACTAATATTTGTGCTGTGTTCCCATAAAGCATATTTTCCACCAGGATTCTTATAACTAAATATCCCTGGAAATGATGATAAGCATCTTAAAAACTGAGTGTACACGTACATTTGTTCATTCAGTGTTTCCCAAATGTTTGGTGGAAAATAGGTTAACAAAGATGATAGCTTGAGGCTGATTGTTTTGACTGAAACACAACAGAACAGGACAACATTTTGTACTCAGATTTCTAACAAAATCTACACAACACAGTACTGTCAGACAGTAACATCAGAAAAGGTGCAAAGTTATCACTGAAAAGGGAAAAAATCTAGGCATTCTGCTGCTAACTATGTTAGCAATTCATCTTTCTCTTGTAGAAGTGCTCCTCTTCCATCATCTGTGCTTTAGGCATTTTCAGTGCAAGTTACTTTACAGAGAAGGTGCTGGCCAAACCTGTCAATGTCAGCTTCTGGGAGGAGATCATAGCAACCCTCAGTGTAATCGTTCTGCAGGCTCTGACGGTCAGGGAAGTAGTCCGTGGTTAGAGGGAGACATGCCGGAGTAGTGAGAGACTTCCAGTCCACTCCAACTGTACAACAGAAGCCTGGCACTACGGGGGGAGCAGACAGCGTCAGAACTGCCTCGTTGTATCATTGTGGGGAGGCAGACAATGGGGGCATATATGGTCACCCATGAAAAAACAGGGTGCAGGGGAAGATGAAGAGGAAAGTTAGAAAGAATGAGAGACAAAACAGAGTTGGCATAAAGTCAACAGGGACAAAGAGGGTGGAATGAGAAGGGGGAAGGAAAGTAGGACGGGAAGAAGGGAGGGAGAGAAAGAGACAGAGTTTGTTAAACAATGCAGTGCACATGCTAATTCAAACCCATCATGCAAATGGCATTCAAAGTTAATACACTTGATTTTGCTGATTGAAAGCTAGAGCTGACATAGCCACCACTCTTCCAAAATTACAGCAAGCCAGGTGCAGTTACCCAGTTATTAATACAATAGATCAACATTCCAAGTCTGAACAAGAAAATCAGACCAGCTTTGCACCCTAGACAACTGCAGAAGGAGCTAGGGATGAGGACAGAAAGAATGACAGCCTCTTTCTGGAATAATACAAAAGCAGAAAAGGGAGTATTGCTACAGTTATAAAAACAGAAGACAGATCCAAATGGGTGGGAAGACCAGAAAAAGAGTAACTTGGAAAGCAGTCCTTCCCCACACCCTTTCCTACAGTTACATTGCAGTTTTGTGATTACAGAGATCTAAAACTAGACATTAAAAACCAAAAGCTAACTAAATTATATCAAATTATCAGCTCCCCACTGAACTACATTCTAACCTGTCTCAAACGATCTATATCAAGGCACTTGGCCAGCTACTAATCCTTAACTTCTTGCCATTGAGATCTTACAGGCAAAGTTAAGTTACTATACAAATGTTAACGTTAATGGCAGGAACACTGCATAAGCAATACAGGACAGACCACTGTAAAGAAAATACTTTCTTACACAGCCACACACTTGTTTCTTTATTAGATGAAAGCACATTTCTCAGTTAAGAGTACCAAATTCACAAACTGACTGTACTATTTCTGCTTCAAATAGCTGGTGCCTAGCAAACTTTCCATGTTGAGAGGCAGGCAAGAGTTCAGCAGCTCTTCTAGTCCAGACACCATTATGCTTTCTGCACAATAGTGTCTGCTAGGGAAAGCATTTGAGGTGTAATACAGCAACCAGCTTCACATATTCTTCAGAGATACAGTACTGCACTCAAAGTGAGACACACAGTACAGGGTGATCCTGCACATTACTGCAGGGCAAAATAAACTATTGTCAAAAGCCAAGTAAGCTCCTCAGCTTCTTGCCTACTGTCTCCCAATGTCTCTATACATGTACATGCCCTTCCCCTCCCTATCATCCCACCTACACAAACTCTTTTCCAAACCTTTTCTCCTGCTTACTTGGATCCGGAGAGTTAGAGACAGCATCTTCCAAGGAATCCTTGTTCTGAGTTTTGATGTTCACCCCTAAAAGAAAGGAAGATGTATTTTAAGTAATTGTGCACTTCACTTTCACTTCAAATAAAAAAAAAACAAAAAGCATGCCAATATTTTAAGAATACCTCCTTGGAAAGAACTCGGGGTTCTGCACAGCAGAAAACCACACAAAGCCAACTAATGGGGGGGGGGGGAAGGCATCTTGGAGGAAATTTGAGCATCTCATTAGAAGTGCTCAGTAGCTAAAAACCAAGCAAAACCAAGCTCCTCAAAATGGTGAAACACATCTTGAAAACTAGATGCTACAAAAAATGCAACAACAGAGTCATCTGTAATAGTTTAACTTGCTGATTTCAAGGTCTCAGCAGCTAAGTAGTTTTAAATACATTCGGTACCCAAAACCAGAGTTTTATTTATTGATTTTCTCATTTTATGAACAAGGAATAAGTGAAGAGAAAGAATTTCATAAAACACAGGCAGCAAGAAAGGAAATTATAACAGATTTTCACCTGGTGGGAGAAGAGAACCCATGTATGTGATTCTAATTACCTGAAAAGTCTAATTTATGAAAAATCACAATACAGATTTACACCAATTCCAACATTTTTAGGCATAAACTACCAGTACACATTTCACTCTCTGCCAGGGAGCAGAGAATCTTCTTGATTCAGCAAATACAGCCTTTTTATCCTTTGCCAGGCTACAAATTGGAAAAGTATTAATGAAGCCCTCAGTGCCCCTAAATAGGTCCAATATATTAACTATAGACTGTTTAAAACTACCATGTTCTGCAAAGGCAAAACATGAAAGGAAATGTGCAGCTAAAGGGGCAAGTAAAACTACTGGCTTAAAAGGCATTTATCAGAACACAGTTTTCAGGAGTCTCCCAACATTTAAAAAGAGCCATTTTTATAAAACTAGCTGATGTAGATTTATCCAGAAAACTGATATCAACATCACAGCTGTTACTCTAAATAGCATTTACTATCAGAAAGGATGCTTATCTGCTTCCATGATGATGCTAAAAGAGTGAAGGAGCAGGCTCGAACGGGCATTCATCTTTCACCAGCTCCACTGATGCCATCTGCCACCTAGCTAGGGAACTGCAACAAGGCTTATTTGCTCTGAACTATCATCTACCATCTGCTGGACAATCCAGGCTACACACCGAATGCCAACGGAAACAGGTAGGGTAATCTTTTTCACTGTGAAGCCCGTGTTGCAGCAAAAGCTGCTGTGCGCAGCAGAGGAGAAACAGACTCACTGAGAAATCATATTTTTGCGTTATTACTTTTGTTTTTAAAGAACAGTTTCATAAGTGACTCAAACCATAAGGGAGAAACATAAATCTCTGAGTCACAGCGTAGCAGCTACAGATGGCTAAGGGCGTTTAGTCAGGGAAGGTTCTCCTAACTGCTTTCTCAAGGACAAACACAGATTAACCTCCACCACATACACGATTTACAGCCAATCTACAGACACAAAAGGCTTGTATTCAAAGGAAGCATGTTTATTGCCAGGATGTGCCCTGCATCTACCTTGTGCAAATTGTATCCAGCAGCTGAAATGTAGTTCAGCAAGAACAAACAAAGTCTATGTTGAAGGCAAAAAAAAAAAAGCAGAAAGTACTAAAGCAAGAGAAGAGAATTAAATTAAATCAGATGAAATTCACAGACGAAAACAATAGAACAAAATCCCTTTCAATGTGACTATGTGAACACAGGATGAGAGAGACGTGAAAATTAAGTCTGCTAACTGCTTCATGGCTCTTCAAGGTATGAGCACAGAGGAAAACAATTGCTTTAATTCAAACGTAATTCAGAAGGGTAAATTTAAGAAAAAAAAAATCTTTAAATTTGTTTTGACAAAAGAACCTAAGTCTTGAATACTACAGCCCAAAAGATCAAATTTCTCTTTCTATGTACCCATGTAAAAAGCACTTCCATAAAGTCAGAAGGTAGGGTGCAACACACCAGACAACATAGCAGGATGCTCAGTGTGGCATGTTGCTCCACTAACAGGATTCCAAAGAAACGTCAAGAATTTCCACTAATTCAGGTGTCTGGGTAAGGTAAGACAGACAGTGCTAATCCTCAACTGAAAGTACAGACGTCTCTTCTCTTTAAAGTGTGATGAAATATTTTAGGCTGTGTGAACAACATTTAGTGTAAGCAGCACCATGTTCAAAGTTCTCAAAATCTGGAGAAAATGCATTTGTAGATAATGACAAGAAATGCCTTGAAACACTGAATCCCAGAGCTTACCCCACAAAATAAACCTGCTGCTTTAGAGCCTCACTCAAAACCTACATATGACCAAATGTTATTCTTTCCATGAGCTTGCATATGTAAAGTATACATATTCAAACAAGTTTCTCAATCCAAAGGGTGACACCTTAAGGCAAACCCACTCAGAAAAAACAAGTTTTGAGCAACATCAGTGCATATTCAGTTATTTTTTGTGTCTGGACATCAGTGCCTTGTTATTATGGAAGCAAACAACTGCCTGACAGCTCATCATATATGAACAATGAGCATCTTTCCACAGTAGAAGTTGTTAGACATACCTGGAGAAGTAGAAATACATAAGGAAAAAAAGACCAAAGAAAAAAACAAGAACAAATCACCCCCAAAACCTGCCACATACCAAAAGTCCAAGCAGCACCATTAACAGATCACTCAAAGTTGAAAACTGTTCTTCCATTACAGGTTCTTTCTACTCTGTAACGCCTGGTCCACCCACCTTGCCTGACTTGTGGCTCTATTACTTTGTCACTGCCACCAAGGAAGGGCCCCCCCCCCAACCCCATACCCTGTTAGTGCTCTGTTACCTGCACCATTGCCACCAGCCAGACCATTTGAGTACTCGTCTGTCCCACTGAAGCTCAGGAAAGAGGCACTGTCACCTGGGTGTCGAGAGCTGCCGTGTCTGTGGAAAAGCAAAACAGCCTCTTACACAGCCATTCCTCACTCATGCCATTCCTTGCTTTTAACAAGAGCTGATATAACAGATTACATGTAATCAGCCTGCCAGCTCAGCTGAGCCCATGGTGAAACCATGCTCTTCATGATGCCTGCAGAGATGGCAACAGCCACAAAAACAGCACAGAGAAGGCTGTAACAATATTCCCCATCTCTCTATACTGCTTGTTCTTTGCCTCTAGCAACAACAAATGGACTATCCTTGCAGGATAGTGGAGAAACAGCTATTCATATACCTCACAGGAGAGAAATAAAACTTAGATGTGATTTCATGGTCTATAAAACCGATATTCTAGAATGAGGAAATTGCTTCAGATGAGTACATCATCCACAGAGATGGCAGAGATCCAGGAAAATAATAATCAAAAATGTGACTGTCCTGGGTTGAGCACAAGAGTTTGGCATGAATGACAAGATACTTCAGCACATCAGAATGTATTTATGAAGTTGACAGTCAAGAAATCTTACCTTTTAAAGTAGAACTAGGGAAGAAAGTTGGTGAGCACGATGTCACATTAACATTATACAACACAAAGATCAGTGTATTCTACAGGACAACAATTTTTCTCTTAAAAAAAAAAAAAAAGGCATGAAAGAATAATTAGGCAGTGCATTTTCCTGAAGGACTGCTTGAAAATTGCAAGAAAACCCCCTGAAATTAAAAAGGCAGAGGATAACCAGCAGTGTCCTCCCTCATCCTGCACATCCAGGAACAATACTGAACATGAATTTCTGTAAACAAGCAAGATGAAAGAAACACATAGCAGGAAAGATGCCAAATTTAATGATGAAAGAAAACAACTTCTTGGTAATTCTTAGGTTGTCTGAGCTGACAACATGGCTTTGGGAAACAACATTTTAAAATGAGTGAAAAAACACAGGCAAAGTATTTTCAATAAATAAAAAAAGCTAACACAACACAGTATCTGGACATTGGAAAACAACGGTGCAGTCTGAAAACTGGCCTGGGTGAAGTGAACAATCTAACTGCTCTCACTCCAAAAACAGGCTCCCCACAACTATGCCACATGCAGTTACACTGGGATCTTTTTCATTTCTCAGAGCCAAGAATCAATAAGCCCCCAGTACTGACCAAAGGTCACTTTTCTTAAAGAAAACCAGTTTTCAAACCAGGTGCTTTCATTCGCAATCCTGCCCTGATGTTTGTCGTGGCTGTATTTCTCACCAGCATGGGGAAGACAGGACTGAATGGATAGCACTGAAATAGCTCAGCAGTTACTGTGAGGCAAAGCTATGCCCTGTGTTAATACATGTTCTATTCTGGGATGAAGGTCACAACTATCAGGATAATAAGAATCAAAGACATAAGCTTTTATAAGACAATTTTGAACAATTCCATGAACGATGCACCGCATTGCTTGTGCTTGGCAAGCTCTGATAAACTACCCCCTTCCCCAAATTAAGGGACGTAAACCATCTCCAGCTGCGCCAAAAGAGCTTTGTATCTTAAAGTATATGCTGCATATGTGTCAGTGACACAGCATATGATTAACCTTGAAGACCACAACCTTTAACTGCCATACTGTAACATATGTCAAATATTAAGGAAAAGAGATGTTCATGTGAAGCCTACACAGATTCAACCTAAAGACCGCACCTGCCAGTTGCCTCATGGTAAGCCAGTTCCAGCAGCTCAGCAGAGGAATGTGTCAAATCCTGCTGCCCATTGCCCTGCATTTCTGCCATATTCTGACGGGTTTGATGATGGATCTGGATAGCTTCTCCTGATGGACCTACACAATTACAGTTTGGTCATTAATCACCACTTCTGCATTGATTCCCCAGTTGCTCATACCCTCCTGTCAACAGCACAGGCAATGCTAACTAATGGAAATTAAGGAGGCATGTTTAAAAACTGAAGATTTTATAACTCTTGAACCTCTTGAGCTCATGGGAAAGTCTGTAAGTCTATGAGACTTGAACCTCTGGCATCTTCTCTGAAACCAGAAAAGCAGAATATTCTTTTAACTATTTTGTATGGCCTACTTACAAGGGGCTCAACAAATACAAGAACAATGCAGCATCTGCAAGTCAACCCAATTTACAGTTATGATTCACTTCAACAGCCTCCCTCCACTATAAGATTTTTCCACAGTACCTGATGCTGCAAGTTTGTCAATAGATGGCAATTTATCAAGCCTACACACTCAGTTTAGCCTCTGTTACAGTGCAAAGTACTTCAAGACACTAGAGTTCAGATTGGTTCTCTTGTGTTAACTCTGGAACAAGGGAAAAGTATCAGCAATCTAATATGCTACATAAGAGCCTTACCCACAGGAAAAGTGTGCATCCAGCGCCTCCTGTTAGACGTAAGCTTCATGGGCATACGGGATGGGGCAAATGGGTTTATCAGTGCTCGCTGGGGTGTGTATCCCCCAGGCCGGATGTGCAGCATGGATTCTGCACTGCCAACGTGGAACCTCCCAGGGGCACTGGAGTCACGCTGCTGAGACTCCAGCATGTTCTCAAGGACATCTAGAAAACACAACTTAAAGTCAGTGCGAGATTGTGCAGAAGCCAAGCAAAAGAGAATGAATTGCTTAGAAATATAAAGATTCCCCAGGGTAAGTGGGAATAAGGAGAGCTGACGAGCAGGCATGGAGAGAAGCTGAGAGAAATTTCAATCCAGTCAGCAGGATACAACGTGAACAAGAATCCAGACCAGAAAGAATATCATTTCATCTGCCATTACAGAACTGCTGTAAGCTGTGTCACTTTATACCAAATGAAGCCAGAAAGAAACCACTTGCTAAGTCAACTATGAAGAATTACTCAGAGCTTTGAGAATTCCTGAGAAATCAAAAGACTGACACACCAGTAACTCCAAGATGAGTACCAAAGACACAGCAGAAGCTACAACTGAGTAATACTGAACTTTCTGTAACATTCAGATTTGACCACTGAAATAAAGGATTACTTCCAGAAGACATAGACATTGCTATTCAAGGAAGAACAGGAGTGAAGTTATTTAGAAATAGGAGAGAGAAATATAGCAAACGAGGAAGAAGCAATCACAGCTCAAAAACAGAAATCCCAAAAAGAAGGAAGGGTCTCTTTACCACCCTATATGGTCAACTACAACATGTAAAAAGCCTCAGCTAGTCTGACTGCTCCCTCCCCATCAATCCTGTTCCACATGTATCCCCATGCAGATGCACACCTTCAGCTAGGTCACAAGACTATCCTTCATAGTCAAAAAGTTAACAGAAATGGAAAAAAAAAAAAAAAAGGAAAAACATTGTGTATTAACTGACAGCAGGGGAACACACCAAAGGTAAATGTAACATGAAGCACACTTTGTTGCAGCAGTTCCACATCATCAAATCCCCTTCTTGTAACAGGGTAAATACTGTATCAGGAGATAGACAGCATAACATGAAACAAAGAAACATGTAAAGAACCTTCAGGGGCAGAGTTTTACAGAAGATGGAGGAATCGCAGGAGAAATACACTTTACCTATAAATGAGTTGGGTTTGTGGAAGATACCCCACACTGGTTGAGAACAAAATCAAATTGGAAGGAAAGAAAGGAGAGCACCAGCATTGCTAACACACCAAGGCAGTTCAGCAGTACAGTGCTAAACGGAAGGATCCAGAAAGTGGTTCTTAATGACAACAAATCCCCACAGAAAGAAGCTGCAATCAGGGTCCCCCAGGGCTCACTACTAAGGCCACTTCTCATTTGACAAATTATAGGTGACCTGGATAATGAAAAGTTACTTGTGTGTGTCCACCACATTTGCAGGCAGGCACAGGAGAATAGTCAAATATAAAAGAAGGCAATAGACAAGGGAAAAGAATAAATCATGTCAGGACACTTCTATTTAGGACAAGCCAGTAAAAAAGAGCAATGGAATTGGACAAGGATAACAAAGGGAGAATGCACACCCAGCTGGAACTGCAGAAAAGGTTTACCATGAACGCTAATATGAGCACCATCTCCCCTGTGCTGGCCTGGCTGTGGCCACCACAAACTTCCCTCTCCTCTCTCACCACCTAAGGTACCTTCCCATCTGCCTTAGGCTGACCTCTGGTGCTGGTATAGCCCAAAGAGCTGCTGACTTCACACTGGTGCAGATGAGGCCGTGGGATCATCAGGATGTTGGAGATCTTGCCCAGTGAGCTGTCATCAGAAGCCTGGCTCCTCACCTCCTCAGGGGGCAGTGTGCGGCTCTGCAGAGAGGGGCTGCACGATACATCATAGGAACTAGAGCTCTTCCTGGTTCGACTTTCTCTCTCCCTCACAGACCTACTGAAAATACAGATACGTCCAGTGGTACGAAAGATAGATTAATTCCTGAGTTATCAAGGGGCTTGAACAGGCCCAAGTCATGTAAGATACTCAACAGGTGAACTCTGTAAGAGGACTACAAGGAAGAAGTACCAGAAAGCAACAACATGGCTACTCTAGTACCAGTAGACTCACAAGCGTCTTACCTGAAAGTGGTACAGCGCTGGGCTCTGGATGGGCCTGGCAGTCTGAACACCTGGGCATCATAGCCATCATAATCCACCTGTATAGGCAGGGCATTCTCAGCATCTTTTGGAGCCCCTAATGCTGAAATAAAAATCATATAGCACTGGAATGTTCAAGATCTGCAAGTTAGAAGTACCCAACTCTTGCCACTAAGAAAAGCAGCTACTCTGAAAAGACACAAAAAAGTCTCAAGAGCAGAAAGGTGTAGCAGCTCAACTATCAAAGCGGGTGCCTCTGAATCAGGGTTCCTGAGGCCCAAGTATTTCCCTCCCATATATCCAGGAAATTCCACTAATAAACAAATCAATTCTTGTATGAACAGATGTCAAGTTCCTCACAAGGGAATTGCACACTTTGAAGCATCTTTAAAAGAATGGACAGATTCACTTACACAACGTGCCCCTTTCTGAAACAAGGTGGTATTACACGAAAGCAGGCTTCTCCCACTGTAATTCTGCAGTCACAGCACTGTCAACACCCCAAGGCAGTGAACGTCCTCCTGTCCTACCCCAACAATAGTACCACTAGCATGCCAGGCTGGTACCATCCATTCCTCAGCAGCCAGGACAGAAAACTACCCTCAATATTACTTATTTGCCAAGAAGGCAACTGACATACACACATTAACCTTAACACTACAGAATAGAATTACTCACAGGCATCTCTGCTACTTTTTGCTTTCTCAGTCAGTGGCTGGAGGGTCCAAAGGAAGAGTGAAGTGACAAAAACAAAAAGGACAAGAGAAAAGGAGACAGTCAGCAAGTTAAACAAAGTTTATCTTCTTGACTCAGTGAAGCAGCCAGACCACTTCATAAGTATTAAATACTGATACTCAGCCGAAAAACCGTGTCAACAGCTTCCTTTCCTCTCAGTAATTTGTTATGGAATGAAATTTTTATGGTGACTAAAACATTTCTCACCTAGTTTCATCCCAGAAAGACCTACAAACTAGTTCTCATTCACAATCCCTACACAACAAACATTACAGCTTTGCTTTCACTGTCTTTTAACACAGAAACTTAGTTACAGTTGTTGGAATGCGTGCTAGAAAGATTCTGATGCTTGGCTGAGAAAAGGTATCTGACAAGCTAGGAAGAATAAAAGAAAGTGAGAAGGGTACTTACTTTCCTTCCTGCCAGCTTGATCCGTGGAGTGAAGCTGTTACAGAGGAGCTGGCTTTTGGATGTGTAGAAACTGAAAGGAAAACCAGAATACCTCAGTTGTCTTCTAAGAACTGAACTTGGTTTGCTACAACTACAAACAGCCCATGAATCTGAGCTGTTTGATGGCCAAAAGGGACACCTTTCTTCACATAAGACAACATATGGAAAACACAATGGATACTTAACTTATGAGAAGCTACTCTTCCTTTAAAGGCCAGACTTTGATACCCATAACTGTTCAGTCCAGACTTCTTAATATGCTTACATTTGTATTCCTCAGTTCACTTCCTCCTTCTGCAGAAGGTATCCACTTTCACTGTCTATACAGCACTGTGTAGGTTACAGAACATTCTCTCTTAACTGACATGACAGTAAAGACTCATGAGCTGCTTGAAAACAACACACCTCCTCCCATTTTAAATAATGTACTCTTTAAAATCTGTTTCTTGTTATCTGAATCTTTTTAATTCTGCCTTATTATAAGCCTTCAAACACATTTTCATCCATGGCAAAGATCAGATGCCTTCCTGTCACTTGAAAATAGTGGCTACAAGGAAGCTAAGAATGGTAATTGGTCAGGACAGTCAATTAACACATGCAGATAAAATGAGGTATTAAAAGAGAGAGAAAAAGAATAATCCTAAAGCAGAACAAGGACTGAGGAGGTAGTTTTCATCCTGAGCCCTGATCTCTACACATTGGGAAAGAAGAGAGTATTATGGCACAAAACATTCAACAGAAAGCAGAAAAGAAACCTACCGTGCCTTGGAGTGAAGCAGTGTAACACTGAGCCTCAGTGTTAACCTGCAACTGTTCCAACATTTATCCATGTTATCCCCATTTTCTCTACCTGTAACTCTTAATTTGGGATGTATCTTTTCACTAATAGCTAATCTAGTTATTAGTTGAAGTGACTATCTTTTGCTTAGCTTCTTGACTTCCCTCAAGCATAGGTAAAGGCTATAACTAAATTAAATGGAAAGATCAAGGCCTTTTCCAATGCAAATAGTCTATTATCTTTGATATGTTGCATTAATGTCCAGAATTCTGCAAGAACATTCCTAGTTCTGTAAGGCTATTGTAATACCTGCCTTTCCTTCAGGAAGAGAGCAGAGCAAATAAACAACAAAAGAAGAAAGGGAATTAAACTGATGATAAAATGGAAAGCAAAGCAGAAGTGATTAGCAAAGGCTAAGAGTTCACCTACCTATGGTTTATCCAGTGCGGAATATTGTAGTCATCACACAGTCTGGAGTCCCCCGGTCCACAGCGATTATGAAGCTGTAAGAGTAATTCAGAAGCATAGCAACTTGGTCTTTGTCTAAGTAGTCACAAAATGAGCAATATTTCTAGCAGGAGCAGAGGTATGGGAAAAGAAGCATTACCTTAAAGAGTGGTACAGCATGCAACGGTTGTTCTCCCATACATACCAAGTCCACACCTATCCCTATAAATAAAGAACAGCAGAGTTCAGCTATCTACCAAGCAGGACTGATACGCTAAGCCAAAATAGATCATCAATTTGAGCTGAAGGCCCAATTTGTATTTCTATCAGATTTTAAGGTGTAATTATACTGAAAATGGTAGTTAACAGTCCCATGGTATGGTTACAAACCAACAGTGCCAGTGGGGATATAAGAAATGTTTCTTTTAAACTAATGCAAGTCATGCAAGATTATCCTTTAAGGGAAAGGTCTGCATGGAGAGATGAAGTTCTCCATCACAAACAAAACAAATTGTAAGCAAATTGCCTGTAAGTTCTCTGTAAATCTGCCTATTTCGATATGAAGTGTGGGCACCCATCTTCTCAGAGTACACAAGTTACAGTAGATTCTTTTTCATAGCAAGAAAAGGCTAGAGTTATTTAAACTATTTCTGCTTGCCTTCATAGAGACTGCAGAGTATTGGTGTAATTTACCATTGTCTATCATCCGCTGCTTGGTTAGAATCATAAGGAGTCGATCAACTTCAAACACCCCCACCCCAGGTGTGATGACCACAGACATCTGGCCGGTCCGATCAAAGTTGCGGTTTATGTAATGCTTGTCAAACACTAGAAGAAAGAATTGGGAAATACTTAAAAAGAACGGAAGAGGCTGGAAGTTTGTTTTCAGAGCAAAAGAGGTGACTATGACAGCACATGCAAGCATGAGAGGGCTTGTATATAGTCTTGCCCAACAGTCAACATTAAACTACAGAAGAGACAGGAGTTAGGGCTTAAGAGAAGATGGGAACCAGATACACAAAAAGAAGTATTTTTCTCATAGGTTTAGTGTTTCTTTTATAATATCTCAAAAACCCCAAAGCCAACAAACCAACCCCAAAAATCCTCAACAAGATAAAGTCCATTACTAATAATTTAAAATAACATCCTGTGCTCTCTCCCATAGGAATAACAAGACAGCCACTAAGACAGAACAACATCTGGTGTACAGGAGAGCACTTCCAGACTATCAAATCCATTTCCCTGCTAAAAGACATGGATCAGCTTCACGTAAATCACCTTTTATCTACCATGATTCTGAAACACTTCCATAATTGAAAATTTCAACTTCTATTCCAAGAGATTTTCATACAGATTCACAGATGGAAGGAAAAGTTTCATCCTAATAACGCCCTGAAGCACGAAAAACCCAGTACTCAGTTATTTGAGTGCCACTGGCTTTCCAGAGACACATAAGACAATTTCTTCTGAGACTGAAAATTACAACCACCACCTTACATTCCCCTTCTCTTTATAGTGTTAAGGACCAGGCAACAGAAGATCACAGCCATTTACTGGCAGCTGCTTCTTCCTCTGTATATTTTATCCATGTTTGTAACTTACCATTGAATGAAAGATTTATGGCCTCCAGGTAGTTCCCTTGTGCTGAGGTAGAATTGTAACCTGGAGGAAAACCCTCTGGACAAGTGTGAAGAAGGGAAAAAGAAAAAAAGTTATCATCCTTGTACAGACTAAAACCAAACAAAAATTATTATATATATTTTTATTATTTTTTTAATTTAATTTTTTTAACATTTTCTTTTCCCCTTAGAAAATCCCACCCAAACAAAATAAGACTGCATTTGCAGTAAATCCTATCACTCCAACAAAATTAGTACTGGTATATTGCACAGAAAGACCCAAGCAAAATAACTTAGCCAGAAGAGCACTAAGTAGCACAATACCAGACTCCAACCGAAACCAGACCTTCAGGAATTAAAAAGGGAAAGAAAAGGGTAAAGCACAGGAAAGGAGGATTCTTGTACCTGCTTGCTCGAGTCGTACCAACACAGGATATTGGATGAAAAGCTTTTTAATGGTCACAAGCAATGAGGTCCACTCTTCTCGTCTCTCGTTCTGAACGACAACTCTAGGAAGAGCACAACATAACGAGGCTTATAAAAGGAAGCTATGAAGAGGGAGAAAGGATGAACAAACTACAGAAAAAGGAATGCACAAAAAGGTGCTTCTTCCTTCTGCTAGGCAGCACAGGACTACTGCATACTTGTAGCAATCACCAACGTGTAGATGCACACACGAAGCTGGGTGAACTCCCAGCTAGAATAATCTCTCACTTCTAAATAGGTTATCAGCATTACATGACAAATAGCATCACTGTTTTGCAAAGCAGTAAGAACATTAATAAGTCCAAGTGCAGAATCAAATGGCGGCTTCCACAGTTTCATCTGTTGTGACCATCAGCCAAAAGGTTCCAGTAAGTACCTACATAGAAACACTTGTTTCAGCAACAGAATAATTTATTCTTCAACTACTCAAGAATGTAAAGACCTGAAAAAAAGTCAAGTCTTATGCAAAATCTATTCCCAGCACTACAGAACCTCTAGAGGTTACTGGCAACTCCAGTTAAGTGCAGGCAACACAATATTCACATGCTCATGGAAGACTGACATAGCAAACATGGGTGCGCACTCACAGATGGAATGGGGGCTACTCATCAATTTGCTGCCATATTTTTCACTATCTTAATTCCTGGCAAACTGCTACACTTGGTAACATGATATTCTCCACATGAGTTGCACATACACTGTGGGACAGGAGGTGAAGAACTGGGAGAAAGACTTACTTGTAAAAATCTTCATAAAATCTTCCCTCGTGATCCTGCCGAATTGATGCACGATGCGTTTCGGGAAACTCATCTGGAACAGAAGCAAAAGCACATTATTACCCTATGCTCTTGTGTAGAAATGACTCCTCTTCCCTAGTAAAGAGCTGTTATTTTCATTAAAATAATAATTAAAGAAAAAGGCAAACCAAAAAGCAAACCTTTGAGAAATACCAGCTCTCCCCCACAATATTAGAACTGTCTTTGAACCAGTATCATAGCTTGAGTATGATGAGGAAAATTTGGCATATATTGTTCTATGTAAGGTTTCTGCTGTAGTATTATTTTAAGAATGGCTATGTATCCACTGTGCTTGATAGGGATTACTTGGACATGGGCATAAAGAAAGAAGGAAAAAAAGTCCCTGGCAGCCTGTGACCAACTTTCAAGAGAGAAGGAAATAGGTTTAAAAATAGAAACACAAAAATACAGAATTCACGCACCTATAGATTTTGCTTCATAAAATGTTCTAGAAAATAGAACCACTGTCACTTCATGGCTGCAATTCTTCTCCTGCTCAGGAACAACACATGAAAACAGAAGATCTTTAGGGTCACACTCAGTAGAAAACTCTGTATATACACATACAGAAACACACCTTTTCCCCTCACACCTAGAACCAAACATAACTAGAAAAAGGTAGACTGCTGCATTAATGAATTTGCATGAGTGCTCCATATTCCTCTATGAAATAACATAATGGTCTGTCCTGTAGATTCTGTGCTTCTAGGCCGTACCACATTTAACAGCACCACTCCCCACTAGCCTGTAAAGAAACATCTCTCTATTACTGTCAAGATACATAACTTCTGTTTAAAAAATAAATACACCTGACAATTTGTTTATACATATGACAACTTGATATTCTTATTTCTTAGTGTTTAGAGAGATGCCCCTAACAAATTAAAACTTTATATTTTATATGCCCTTTATTTTGAGTACTGATATGGTTCTCTCAAGTCAGTGAAAGTCTGCTGCAGGACTGCTAACAGCAGCTCTAAGCCAGATCATGCACTGAGTGAGGAGACAGCTCTGGACTGTTCAGCTGTAACAGGCAGTGAGGCTTTGTTTGGTTTTTGAAGCAATTCACTTTCAAGAACCTTGCACATTATTAACAACCCACTTACTACAACCTGGAACTCCTTCACATGAAAAGATAGCAGCATTAAACACATTACACAGTGTACCAGAGAGACAGTCATAACAGAGTCCTGGAACATCTAAAATTGTGTAAACCAGACTTGTGCATTACTGCATAAACATATCACACATTCAGTGACTTTAGTCCAGTCCTCCACACACACTGCATGATACAAACACAGCAGATACAAGAGATCAGTAGTGTGGTCACTCAGGACAGGTGCAGACCTACATTACCCACTCTTTTGATGCCCAGGAGCCACCTCTTCAAGTCCTGTAAATCTTAGCATTGCCTGACACAACCTTCCTCAAACTGGCACATCAATGGGCTTATTAAGATGGCATTGACTTGTTCTTTCAGACAGGATTAACTTGATCACCTATTTACCTTCCATTTTGAGAAGAGGTCAGCAAGGAAACCATTCACAGCCTTCTCAAAGTAGAGGTCCCCTGCAAAGTAAACATCTCCAAAGCATCAGATAACTGCAGCTACTCCAACTATGGGGTATATTTAACCTTGAGATTATAAAAAAATTATTTCTATTAGAATTAGAGCAGTTGTATGCATAATGAATGCTAATATCACTAAAGCAAAGATGGTAAAAACATTAAAAAGCATGACAGTGTTTGAGAGGATGTAAACACAACTCTGACTGTGAAAAGATCTGACCTTTAAATTCCTCTTTCCAATATATTCTCAGCATGCTGGGAAAGCATCTGTACTATCTTTTAGGCATAGCATGCACAACTGACCCCCTGCTCAGTTTTGAATAGCTGCCCAGTTACATATGCCTAAACACATGGTCAGAGGAAGTGGCAAGAGGTTTTCTAAGGAACTAAAGGTGGAAAAAATAGAATAGGGCAATGACACAGAGAAGTGACTCATTTTCAGTCCCAAAGTTTTAATACTTCTCTTTAATGACTCCACCTAGGCTAAGGAGAGGATTATGCTTCCTCACTAAGCCAAATTCAAGGGAAATCTAAAACATCACGGTCCTCCTCATGCAGGATTTCCAGACATTTTTAGTTTCAGGATTCACGCAGGTTTGTGCCTGCCCTCACCACCAAACATGGTCATACGCACAGAAAACCTTTCTGATACCCCCCTGCATTTCATCACTGAGATAATGGCACCCAGGCCTCACAGTAGGGACAGAAAAATTATGGAATACCCAGGAGACAGAAAAGTGTGGCACTGTATATAAGGATCTAAAAGGCACTTCAGAGCACTACCTAGGCCAAGGGCAGGGTATTTTAGTTTTCCAGTAGTGGCCGAACTAAATAGTAGCAGCAGTTTTCTCATAGAGGCTGAAAGGACAGCTGCTGCCATCCACATCCACAATCAGGAAGGTCAGTTACCTACATACCATAAATATCAAAATCCCACATTTCACAGCTCATCTGGATAAAAATATAAACCATGGCAGAAGTGGAGCGGAAGACCACCTGCAAAGGAACAAAGGACCTTATGTAAAACAAGGTAAGTTCACTAAGAGGTCCACAGGCTGAAGGCAATTAGAGCAGCTTCTACAACTGTGCCCACTGCACTATGGGGAATTTCCCCCCTAACAAGTTGACATTTCAACAGCCCAAGTAATTCCTAGTGCTGCCAGTACAGAAGAATTGAAGTTTACTGATCGTTCATTCTCCTGAATTTATCACCATTCTTCCCCTTACAACACAGCCAATCCAAGTGATCCATACAAATCTGCAAGCAAGATAGAATTACAAGAAACCTGGCAAAGAAACAAATGGAAAAACTTCCTTTGCTGCTGAAATCTTACCCGGGTATCCTCACTGATGTATCCACAAGTGACTTTCTCACTCTTCACCCATAGTTCACCTGCCTGTGCCCTGGAAGAAAAAGAGTGCAGAATATTTGTTAACCAGAGTGAACACGAAGATTACAGAATCAATATTTGAGCAAATAAGGGATGTACCAAAATCTACATTCAATGATGACTTGAAGATAGAATAGAAATCTATTGGGTTAAAACCTGATCTTTAATCCAAAAGATGTCCCAAGAGCTGTTTCCCTCTGCATCTGCACCTTATCTTGTCCCTTTCTCACCTCAACAGCAACTAAAGTAATCCTCATCTAAACTATTAATACATCTTGGGAAGGGGGAGAAATACTGTAAGTGGTATAATGGCGATTATTTGGCATTGATCAGAGGCAACAACTGTTGCTGGCTGTCCTGCTATTAGCTTCTTCCACCCCAAATCAGACAGAAGCCTTCCCCCACCTCGCAGTACTGACAGAAAACTGTAGAAGAGTAAAAGAACAATAAATCATGAAGGATTTTTCAGAGAAGATTCTCCAGTTGGGTACTCAGGGCTCATTAATGTAATATCACAAGTAACAGCAGGCCCTAAGGGGAGGCACTGACCTGATACCCGCAAATTCAACCTTCTGGGTGACATATGCACATGTGCTGACCTAAGAAAGAACAGTTACAGAATGCTCAGAGTGAGCAGACCAACTTACAAGCAAAATATCCATAAACATCTGATTTTTGCACAAAATCATGAAAGCCACTGAGCATATTTACAACTAATACTTCAGCCTACAGAACCTCTGCTACAGAAAATAGTTTTTAACACATGTAAACTTTTATTGGGTTCATCTGTCTAATGCACTATGCTTAGAAGAGCCAAAGACTGTTTCAGAGATGTGGAAACAAATGAGTTGCTTATTAAGTGGAACTATCAGATAGACGATACTTCAGCATGCTTCTACTTGAAAAACATTTGGATTCAATTCCTTCTAAATGTAGTAAATCATTAAAATTCAGAACATAAGCTAAAAACTCTCACAGCATTCTCAGTGCCCAAAGCAGTAATTAACATTGTGGCAATGCAGTAGGAAATGATGGGATTAAATTTTTCTGCACCACACTTACATCCATTTCTCCAGTTTCTCTAAGGTACACTTACAGCGTAAGTTCCTCAGGAGCTGCTGATAACTGGTCTTGTCCTCAGTTTTCTGTACGCTGTATATTATTTTCCTTTACAGCAAGCAAAGAAAAAGGTACATGATCTCCTCCACCCTACACATGATCACAATAGAGCTCTTACCAAGCTTTTCTTCAGTCGCCACATATCCCCACGCCCAATATACTGATCCTTAAAGGTCAGTTCCACCAAGTCCAAAGTCACCTCCTAGGAAATGGAAGAAAAACAGTGCTGTCTGGTTGTTTCTAACTAGTGGCCTTCAGCCTGTTCTGGTAAGAACCAAATGTTACAGGGAGAGCTGTTCTAAAGCAAGTCAATACTCCTGACAGATGCAAGATAAAAGTGAAATCCCATTAGAGTAACTGCCAAAGTTGTTCATGTACCTGGAACAGCTGAGAGCTGCAAGGCACTGTACACTGGGACCAGAAAAGTCCAAGGACTAAATCTGTGATACAAGTCTCAGTGCAAACTAGAAGCACAAGTGAAACAAATTACTTCCATTGTTCACTGCATTAAGGAAGCCACATTTCCTGCAGATTTGTGTCTTGTGCTGAATATAATCTCTGGCTGAAGCTCTTTTGGCAGCGAGGACATGTACAAGAGATGCCTCTCCTACAAGGGTATCTGGTGTCAGATAATGCATGCCCATGCCACGATTCTGTTTTTGACTCGGCCACTTACAAAATGTTTCTCTTTACTCTGCCCGGTTATCCTGAATTTCTAAAATTTAAAGGTTTTTGAAATTTCTAAATTTCTATCAAGCTGTGCTAAAGCTGGCCCCCAGACTTCAGAAAGACAGCAGGAATGGCAGGAAGAGAAGAAAGAGACACTTAAACAGTTCAATTGCCCTAGCCTCATTTTCTTAGGAAAGAAGGCTAAATACCTTCCAATAAAAATATACCCTCTTCTTCCCCAATACTACTGTAGATGGAAGTTCACAGGACTCTGATTTGAGCTAAGTGAAGGAACAGATGGCAAAAAAGCTGCAAAGCCACACACCTTTGGGTCAACAACATTCACGTGGACATCCTGGTATGGCCGCAGTCGGAACACTTGTGCCACTGTCTGATCCACACTTATAGTTTCTGTCACAAACATGAGAAAGGACAATAAAGTAGTGAGCATTCCCAAAAGGTTTCATGTGGTTTAAAAGTACAAAAGCAACATAGTGAGACTGTCATGAAACACTTAGGGCCTTAGCAAAAGACAACAGCTTCTTTCAGCTATGACCCGATTTCAGAGCCATTAAAATCAAGGCAGGCAAGATAAACTCAAAGTTTAGGCTGAATTAATTCCTGCAAGAAGGAAAGGCATAAACCTAGCCAGAGAATGCAGAAACAAAACTTTCAAGCTAAAAAGCCAATTTTGTTTAAACCATAACCCCCTACTGCCCAACCAAAAGCAGATTTAAAATTGTCTATTTATTTTCTGGTAAAACTAGAATCCTTCCATTCCTAAAGAGAAAAAGCACTGATTTTCTTACAGAGTTCAAATATATGCATTAGTCAATCACAGGTACAGCCCAATAACACAATCTTTGACAATGATTTTATTATGTGTACTATGAGTTTAAAGTTACCTTTCTGCAAATCTTCCTTAAGTGACTTCACTTGTAGAAGCAGGGGACTAGCACACAAACAAGAAAAAAAGGTAGAAAGTTGAGATACCAACAGTCCACTCTGGCAAATCACTCTCTCAAAACTATTTAGTAACATGGAGCATGGGATAAGCTAAACATAAACATTAATATTTTCTAGAAGGCTTCATACATCATCCTCTGTCTCGTTTCTTACACCTTATAAGGTACTCTTTAGGTAAAGATGATACTATGAATGGGAAATAAGTCACACAGGAACATCTTGGAATCTCAAACAGGTAAACTGCTACTTTTCAGATACAGGCTGCAGGATGAACAGCTTCATGTAGAGATGATTCATGTTTTTATAGCTGAGCATGAAGCTTTAATTTTGCCTAGGATATAATATAGGATGAAAGAATAGTAACTAGGCATCACTGTATCTATGAAGAGGACATTGTAGATTCTACAGTCAGGTGCTATCTGCCCTGTGAAAGGTCAGCAAACTAACACCAAACACAAAGAACCCCATAAATTTTATGGAAGAGCTCCTGCTGTAGTTATCCTCTTTTCTTCAAGCAGAAGATGGCAGCACCCTGAAGCAAAGTTCTCCCTGCTCTAAGAGCCCATCACTAGAAGCTGCTGTACATGAACACACCCTTTCAGTGCTCTAACCACACCTGGTATCAGCAAAGAGAGAATTCACCTGTACTCATCATTGGGATGTGCAATTTCCACAACATCTCCCAGCTTGATTTGAAGAAATACTTTAGGATTTACAACCAGTTCATCATCTACAAGACATAAACAAATGAGGAAAACTGCAATGAACAGATAATACCAAACAGATGGTTTCATGTTCATACGCAGTAGCTTACTCCACATAACCACACCATCCCAGCATTAGCAGATCAGCAACGTTATATCCACTACAAGACAGTGCCCCTGGTCAGCCACTTCAGTCTGGCCACTCTTGGGGACAGAAACTTCTCTTTCCAATCCCAGAACTTTCACAAAAGATGTGTTGGACAAAAGAGTGCCTTAATGAGGCAAGCAGGATCATCTCTTGCATTTCTCATCCAACACATATCAGCAGGAAAGTAGATAGCCTAACAGGAACCTTAACAAGATCTGTTAGCATGCTGCAAGTCTAGTAGGGAGTAATCAAATAAATGACGTTGTTCTTAGTACACAGAAATACACCTACACACAGGCATTGGTCACTGACACGTCTGTCACTTATTGGCGTGACTGAAATACAAGGTTCAAAAAAAAGATGCAACAAAAGGAGAAGAGGTAGAATAAAGCAGGCTCATTTTCTAGGTGCAATCACATTCTATTCTGACAAATGCAATCTTACTCTGCTGTATCCTGCTATCAAAAAAGAGCTTTCCAAACTGCCTGGTAACACTGCTGGTAACACCAAAGTCCCATCTCCACTGTTCTGTTACAAAGACCAATAAATTAACTGCTTTCAATGAAGTAAGAGAGTGCTGGTCTCATTGTTACAAACCAGGAGATACTGACCACTGCCTCCGAACCCCTTCTTATGTATGACGAGCTTGTACACCTTGTTAGTTCTCATCCTGAATTCCAGTTCTTCTCAGCTGCTTTGAGTAAAAACAGTTGAAGACATCTTGCATACCTAATATGGAAATGAAAGCAAACACACATCATGTGTTATTACAAAACCATTCTTTATACTCTGCCTGTGAACACAGGCTGTTGTACCACCACACAGCCAAGAAGGGCACACCTGAAAGCAGGCACATTACGAAGTTTAATAAATGCCAAACTAAAAGTTTAGTAGTTTACAACAATTTTATGCCTCCTACCAGCGCTCCTCCTAGTACCATTCTCTTAAAGTCTCTTTCCTATTTCAAGGAGAAAGTCTGAACCCTGCGTTAAATGCGTTAAAATGAATACCCAGAGTTATGCCCACTGCCTATTACGTCTTCTGTTTTCTTCACTCCATCCCCTTCACACATCTTTTTCCATATGTCTCAAAGACACTGAAATCCACAGCCAGATAATTCCACACCAAAGCAGCAGAGCTACAGCCAGCAGAGGTACAAGGGCCAAGCAAACACGTCTGAAGCGCCCGTCTGCATTCATTTCTTTTAACTGCACTAACCACCACATTAATCTCTTCCTGCCACTTTCATTTAAAATAAAACATATTTCAAGGGAGGACTTTTACTTTTCCAATTTACTCTTTTTGGAAGTGTGTTTAAACTGCAAATTATAAGTGAGAATGCAGTTTTTTTCATGAAACTATAGCCTCGTTAAAATATAAGCTGCTTTATTTATACCTGCATTCTTACACCAACTCGAAAGGCAGGACTTAAAAGTGCCTTTCAAACAGAATAAAGCAGCGAGTTTCAGATGTGCTTCTCAGAAAGTCGATTCAATTAGCGAGCTACAAAGGCATGGAGGCGGGGAAAAAATCCCACGTCCAAAGTCTGAAGGTTTTACAGAGTTTATCTCAAACTTCGAAGGGAGGCTGGAAGAATCGGGCACTGGGCTGCAGGCCCTGACGGTGCGGCTCGCCCCGCGGCTCACCGGGCCCTGCACGGGTGAAGCTGGGTGTCAATGACCCCGCCGCACGCTCTGCCGGCGCTCACAGGCGCTAACCCCGCTGCGGAAACGCCGCGCCCCCCCACCACGCAGTAGAAAACAGCGCTGGCAGGATAAAGCAGTAGTTTCCCCCCACCCCGGGGCGGTCTGGCAGGGGCGGAGCGCGGCAGCCCCAGCTGGAGGGGAGCAGGGGACGCAGTCCGAGAGACGCCGCGGGCCGCTCAGCGGCTGCCGTGGGACAAGGTACCCCCAACGGCACTGCCACGGCCGCCTTTCCGCGGCAGGCCCAAGTGCAGCCCCGTCCCTCCGAGCGGGCACAGAGCAGGGAACAAGCGCAGAGCCCTGACCTCCTGTCCCGTGTCTCTCAACAGCGGCGGCGGCGGCACCGGCACCGTCCCGACGAAGCCCCCGTGGCGGCGCTCGCCACTTCCGCATCCGGGGCCGCCGCGCCTGCACGCGCGCGTCACGTGACGCGTACCCCCGGTGCGGGTGGAAAGTGCGCGGCGCCGGGACACCCCCTGGCGGCGCGGCGGGCGGGCACCGGCTGCTAGGGCCGAGCCCGGATGAGGAAGTGATGCGGAGGGCGCGGGGCCGGCTGCCGCTGAGGTAACGGGGCCGGAACGTTGGCGCCGTCGGGCTGCAGAGCGGAGATGTCTCTGCCGCGGGCCCGCCTCTTCCGCTCGCCGCCGCCGGTTGGGAATGGGCAGCGGCGCTCCCGGTGAGGCGGAGCGGGGGGAGAGGCCCTACCGGTGGGCCCGGCCCTGCCCGGACGCGGTGGGGGCTTTGTGGCACCAAGCCCGCTCCCTGCCGGTACTGCGGGAATCAGCGGCGGTTGCATAATTACCTCCGGCGCGCTGCCTCGGGTGGGTGCGGACCACCGGGGACGAGCAGAGCAGATCGGGCCGCCGCTGTCCGGGGCCGGCGCTTCTGTCCGGGAGGAGGAGGAGGGCTCTGGGCTGAGCCTGTCCGCGCTGCCGCCGCGCTCCGGACAAAGGAGCGGCCGGCCCGGGCCGTAGCCGGGGCTCGGCGGTGCCGTCGGCAGTGCGGTCCTTCCCGCGGGGCTGGCGCCGGAGGAGCCTGTTTCTTAAAGGCTGTCTCGGTTCGGGAGCCGGGAGAGCAGCGCTCAAGCCCGTGTTTTTGTAAACTGAGTAACTGATGCCTTTGGCAGCGCCGGGCTTCGACCGCTCCTGGCGGTGCAGGTGTCCTCAGGAGCGGGGAGGCTGGGGGTTCGTTCGGCCGCCGGCGCCTGAGCGGCTGCAACGCTACGCGCTGTGATGTGTGCGCTCTCGCTGGTGCCGGGCATCGGGGTGTGTCGTTTGGGCTGAAGAGGGTCCCGACGCAGCGGTGTGCAAACAGACCTGATATGTCACATCCGACGTACAGGTGCTTCTGTGAGAGAAGCTAACGGGGCACGGCGTGTGATGGATTATGTCTTAAAGTGTTCCTTCGAGGCAGAAAACACGAAGAGAAGTTGGTTTTCCCCTCCTCCCTCGAAGATTAAAAACTTAACAAAATCACAGGAAAACAAATGATGCTTTGGTTTTAGCTGAGGGGTAGGATGTCTAATATGAGTCCCACTGATGTGCTTGATAGTCTGTTTTCAGGTATTCCAGAAGATGAAGTTATATTTGCAGGAAGAAGTTTGAATATGAAAACAAGGCTTGGGATGTCTCTCTGTTCCCGCTGTCTTCCTCTGTTAATGAGCATTTGCTTAGAAACTCAAACATTTCTCAGCTCCTTCCTTAAAACATTTGCAAGTAGGTTTCTTAAACATACATGCTGGAATCTTAATGAAGCTGTGCCTCTTATTCTGGAGATTACTCCTACATATGTTGACTTAATATTGCTTTTATTTTTAGGGTAAACTGTGAAAAGCTCAGGACAACCAATCTTCAGCTGCCCTGATGCTCTCATCTGGGGTGGAAGCTCTCCTTGATTCTTCGGGGTCTGGTGGAATAGAGGAGGTGTACCCTGGGCTGCCCACAAGCATCTCCACGGAACTTATGGCTGTGTCGGAGCCTAAGGTTGGGTTAAGTGCAAAGCCTGGTGTGTCAGTGCCTGTGCTGGCACACGGCAGCGGTCTGTCAGTGGAGCATTGTGCAACACCAGGAGTAGAGAGCTTCTGCCAGGGTCTGGGTGATGTGCTCCAGGTGATTTCTCGCGGGCCAGCAGAATCCCTTGGTGAAGAATTGGTGAAGTCTGGAGACCTTGAAGAGGATAAAAAAAGCAAAAAAAGGAACTTTAGGAGACTAGACTATTCTAGTGAGGGATACCAGAGAGGTGGCGAACAGGCTCAAGATGCTGAGGATTATCATACTGAATGCTGCACTCCAGCTCCTGGGGGAAGCTTGGAAAAACAAGTAAGCAAATGGCAAAATGCATCTCTGTGTGATGTTTTGAATGTAGGGTTAAAGTGACTGGGTGGATGACTTTGTCCATGTGGTTTCCTGTTTCTTATTTGGGGCTTCTGGCATGGGTGTTGTTATTTGGATTGTACTGGGTGGGTCCAGTGCAAAATTAGACCCTGCTTCAGGAGACAAGCAGTGTTTTGTAACATCAAGCTTTTCATTTTCTTAGATATTGTTGGGATGGTGTAAGGCAGGGAAGTAGCAGAACGTAGAGCAAAACTGACTGAAAAAAAGGAGAAACAACTTGGATAGCTCCTTGCCCAATATCCAGGTTTTGTGGGTACAGCATATTCTGCTGGTACCATAATAGTTGTTATGGTAAATAATAATAATAGCTATTCCAGACTAGTAATAGTATTATAATGCTACAGGGGCTTCAGTTTAGTATTTCAGGGCTTAATCTGAAAATAAAGATTATTCTTCATTTTTACTATTACTGTTTGCATTGAGAGAGGAAATTGCAGTCAGTTTCCTCTTTCAAAAGGAGACTCGCATGGCTTTTTTTTAACTCCTCCGCTTTATCACCCCTGATGATAAAGATGTTCTTTCTAGGTAAAGGCTGCTGAAAGATGTGCTAAATAATACTCTATTGAAAACTGAACAGTCACAAAACTCATTTTCTTACATTTTTAAATAGCTTTCACACTCCCTAGAAGATCATAGGGGAGAAAAAAAGTATGGTGACTGAACTCACACCAGCCAGGAAATCATAGAATAGTTAGGGTTGGAAAGGACGTTAAGAATACCTAGATATGGTACATAGTTCCGTGTTTTACAGACCTGCTTACTGTATTTTGCATAATACTAAAATATTTGGGCGTTTTAACTCTGGATTTTGGTGTCCGATTGATTTAGAAGTTTGTGAAAATGAGGTTAAATGAAGTTGCCAGTCATTCAGTTTTCCAAGATAAGTTTTCCCATATTTCATAGTGCTGGCGGTTTGGTTGTGGGGTCTTGGTTTGGTTTGGCTGAGGGTTTTTGCAATTAGGCTGAGGTCATCTGCTCCTGGGTCTGTGGTTTTGAGGCAAGGGAAGGAGGGGTACAAGGCAAGTGCTACCAAAGAAGAGAAAGTGCATGTGTCTTACAGAGTGGACAGTAATGGTCTGGGGATGTGAGATAGGCTTGGGGACTGGATTACTCTTCTGATTCAAATTCATGACAATTTGCATTTTAAGGTGCTTATATTTTAACTGTTTGTGTCACAAAATTTCATTGCTGCTAAACACAAATCTGTTTTGGATGCATCAGGGTTTAACAGGGAGATGATAGTGACTGGTAGGATCAGAAAGGAACTGTGTGAACCAATTGCAATGCAAGGCTGCCTCCGTGCAAGGACTGATGTGTTCTGAGGTTTCTCAGTGGTTTTCTTACTCAGAACTAACCCAGATGAGCAGGTGCAGTCCCTGAAGCATGCTGAACATTTCAGGAAATCCATCAATCTCCATTAATATTCCTGTCTTGTTGCAGGAGGACCCTCACTTAAACCAGCATGAATTGAAGTCTTTGGGAACCTGTTGCACCGAAGCAGTGGGATCTCTGAAGAACACAGGTGTGTATTTTAGCAACCTGCTGTCCCAGGTTACTTTTTATTGATTCGGAATTGATGAGTGACTGTGGGATAGCTCATTTATTTTGCTTTACAGTGGAAACTATTACCCTGCGTAGCTAGAACAATATGAGAACTTAATCCTCTGCTTTCTCCTGCCAGCATGCGCGCTTTTCCTGAAGCCCTTTTATGTACAAGATATGTTTTAGTTATTTAAGTCAAATACTTATTTACCCCAAAGCATAAAGTGGTGTTAACACCAGATGTTTTGCACTTCCTTTTGTTTCAAAGCTGAATTATATGAGAGCAATAACAGCAAAGATGTGAAAAAGAAAGGGACTATTTCATTTGCTGATGTTTTAAAAAATGAAGATTAAAGTGCAGAATCCAAAGGAAGAGGACAAGAAAACAAATCTTAATTTCATTATGATCCATAATTTTCTAGCTTCAAATACTTTGGTCATTTTGCCTGCATCTAGCAATTATTTTCTTTCTCCCTCCGTGCTGTCATATAAGCAAAGCTTGTATTTAGAATGCCACCTAGTCTTGGTTCTTAGTAGAAACCATGGAAAAGATCTGCAGAAGTCTGAGCAAATATGTTCCCTGTGAAGTTTTGAATATGAAGATGTTCTACAGTCACTGTAATTTGAATTAGCACCTTCTTTGTGAGCTTACCAAACAGTTTCTTAATAATCATAATAGCTTGGACAGAATGAGGCACACATTGTCTTCCTGGGGATGACTTACTGACAAAAATGCCTTTAAGGAAGAAGGAATGGAAATGGCTACTCTGCACAGCTGTATTCTAGGATAGAGCAGATAAAGTACCCAGCTGTGTTGAGCTTCAGTGTTACAAATACATATTATCTGTCTTCTGTAATAAGTATTATGTTGGTGATCTAAATTCTATGGTATATGGTTCTGATTTGCTTAATTTTTTCTTATGCAGAAGAAAACCGAGCACGTGTTCAGGTGACAGACTTTAGAGAGCAGACTTTGGCCTCTTCAGGAACCTGCTTAGTAAGGTTCCATGGGATATAGCCCTAGAGGGCAGGGGGGCCCAAGACTCTTGGTTGATATTCAAGGATCGCCTACTACAAGCTCAGGAGTGCTGCATCCCAACTAGAAGGGAGTGCGGCAGGAGAGCCAGGAGACCTCCTTGGATGGATAAGGAGCTGCTGAGGAAAATTCGAAGGAAAAAAGAGGCTTATAAAAGGTGGAAGCAAGGACAGGCGGCCTGGGTAGAGTACAGGGATGTTGTCTGGGAAGCTAGGGACCAGGTTAGGAAAGCTAAGGCCCCGTTAGAATTAAACTCGGCTAGGGATGTTAAGGATAACAGGAAGGGATTCTATAGGTATGTAGTGAATAAAAGACAGACTAGGGACAATGTAGGCCCCCTCTGGAAGCTCTCAGGAGAACTGGCTACCCTGGATTTGGAGAAGGCTGAGGTTCTGAATGACTTCTTTGCCTCGGTCTTCACTGGCAAAGGCTCTGACCGTACCACCCAAGTCTTGGAAGGCAGATGCAGGGACTGTGAGAATGAAGACCCTAGGCCCACTGTAGGAGAGGATCTGGTTCGAGACCATCTTAAAAACCTGAACGTGCACAAGTCCATGGGACCTGATGAAATCCATCCATGGGTCCTGAAGGAGCTGGCAAATGAAGTTGCTAAGCCCCTGGCCATCATATCTGAAAAATCATGGCAGTCAGGTGAAGTTCCCAACAACTGGAAAAAGGGAAATATAACCCCCATTTTCAAGAAGGGGAATTACAGACCAGTCAGTCTCACCTCTGTGACTGGTAAAATCTTGGAGCAGATCCTCCTGGAAGGGATGCTAAGGCACGTGGAAAACAACAAGGTGCTTGGTGACAGCCAGCATGGCTTCATTAAGGGGAAATCTTGCCTGACCAATTTGGTGGCCTTTTATGATGGGGCTACAGAACTGGTGGACAGGGGTAGAGCAGTTGATGTCATCTACCTGGACTTGTGCAAAGTGTTCGACACTGTCCCGCATGACATCCTTGTCTCTAAATTGGAGAGACATCAGTTTGATAGATGGACCACTCGGTGGATAAAGAACTGGCTGGATGGCCGCATGCAGAGTTGTGGTCAACGGCTCAATGTCCGGCTGGAGACCAGTCATGAGTGGTGTCCCTCAGGGACCGGTGTTGGGACCGGTCCTGTTCAACGTCTTTGTCAGTGACAGGGACAGTGGGATTGAGTGCGCCCTCAGCAAGTTTGCCGATGACACCAAGCTGTGTGGTCCGGTTGTTACGCTGGAGGGAAGGGATGCCATCCAGAGGGACCTGGACACACTTGTGATGTGGGCTGATACCAACCTTATGAAGTTCAGCCATGACAAGTGCAAGTTCCTACACCTGGGTCGGAGCAATCCCAGCCACAGCTACAGGTTGGGCAGAGAAGAGATTCAGAGCAGCCCTGTGGAGGACTTGGGGGTGTTGGTTGATGAGAAAATGAACATGAGCTGGCTTCAGTGTGTGCTCACAGCCCAGAAAGCAACCGTATCCTGGGCTGCATCAAAAGCAGCGTGACCAGCAGGTCGAAGGAGGTAATCCTGCCCCTCTGCTCTGCTCTTGTGAGACCTCTCCTGGAGCATTGTGTGCAGTTCTGGTGTTCTCTACGTAAAAAGAACATGGAACTGCTGGAACAAGTCCAGAGGAGGCCACGAGGATGATCAGGGGACTGGAACACCTCCCGTATGAAGAGAGGCTGAGAAAGTTGGGGCTGTTCAGCCTGGAGAAGAGAAGGCTGCGTGGAGACCTCAGAGTAGCCTTGCTGGGGAGGGATTCTTCGTTAGGGACTGTAGTGATAGGAGAAGGGGTAATGGGTTGAAACTTAAACAGGGGAAGTTTAGATTGGATATAAGGAAAAATTCTTTACTGTGAGGGTGGTGAGGCACTGGAATGGGTTGCCCAGGGAGGTTGTGAATGCTCCATCCCTGCTGGCGTTCAAGGCCAGGTTGGACAGAGCCTTGGGTGAGATGGTTTAGTGTGAGGTGTCCCTGCCCATGGTGGGGGGGTTGGAACTAGATGATCTTAAGGTCCTTTCCAACCCGAACTATTCTGTGATTCTATGACAGCTGAAACTGCCAAAGCTCACTGAAGAAGTATGAAGGCTGATGGGACTAGGATATTTAGTAAAGCAGAATGCAGGAATGACAGAGGGAGTAAATGTCTTTCACCTGAGAACAGTGAATGCCCAGAAGTCACGGCTAGAGCTGGGGTTTCAGAAACCAGCTCATTAGATTTTTCAGAGCCTTTGAAAGTCATGGACATTGAATCAGCCACAGAGCATCCACAAGAAACAAATGAGTACAGTGGGTTGAAAGCCCGTACTGCTGTGCCATTGGGAACAGGGGGTAATGTTGCATCTGGTTTGGGGACTAGAGAAGAAGAGTTACCCAGAGGAAATCCTGATAATGAGTTCAGTGTATCACTTGTTAATTGCCAGACTTATCAGCAGGGTGAAGAAAACAATGCTCATGACTTCTGCACTGGTCCTCTACCTAAACATAATGAACCTCATAGGTTGTCATCAGTAGAAAGCTGTAGAACACTCTCCACAAAAAATTCCAGTTCAGTTCTGAAAAGCATCTGTCCTCAGGACTTCAGAAATAAACCACTAGAAAACAATAGTACAGCAGCTCACAGAGTTAGCAATGAAGCCCCCAAAACATGGAAACTCAGACTCGTTATGATCATGGAACTGGGTTTGGAGAAAATCAAACCTGCACATCTGTACCAACAAAGCAGATCTCAGTGGTAAGGAGCAAAGGATTATCTAGTGCTAAATCTGGCACTAGGGAGGGAAGTGCTAGTGTAGGTAAATCATACAGGTCTGAATCTGAAGAGGCTGTTGAAGGCTGGAGAAAAACTGCTGTGGGAGGTAGCATTGAGGTTTGTAGCTGTCCTGAAGGTCAAGAGAGTGCTAATTCTTAGCATTGTCATTCTTCAGTTTTTAGTTCTGTTGCTTCACCTCCTGAGGAGTTCTCAAAAGAAAGATTTAAAATGGCCCCATCAGATGGTGATAAATTGAACAAGGACCAGTGGCAGTTCTTTGTCAGTGATTTATGCAAGGATGATATGAAAGAAAATAGTCTATTGATGGAAAGGAGCAACACTGCTTCCTGTGAAATTGGACAGACAGTCATAAGCTTTTGTAATGCCTCTGGTAAAATTTCTCCTCCCAGTAGCCACAGCTGTCTGGATCTTAGTACCAAGCTAGAAAAAGGGTCACCTGAGGCACAACCACTTGAAAAGGAATGTGAGAGTAATACAACAGCAGAAGAGTTGGCTGACAGTTTAGTTGAAGCTACAGAAGCTAATAGTAATGACAGTTTCTCCAGTGGCAAAGAAGCTAATCTGAATTACACATTAAATGTAACTCTACCTCCTGTTGCACAAAAATCAAGAGAACCTCATCATAATGAGTGTCTGCCTTGTACTGCTAATGAAGTTTCAAGCAGGGACAAGGCTCATGATAATCTATGTGGAAAAGAATTAGTTGGTGCTTCTGGAACAACAGGGGAGCAAGTCACTAAAATTGTGCTTCATAAAGATAAATTCAAGTCTTCAGTAAGTTCCAGGACTTCCGAGAACCCTAATGTGACAAGCAAAATTTCCTGAAAGAACATGAACTCTTCAGTGGGAGATACATGGAGTGTGGTCACTAGTTTAGAAAATGAACATAGTGACACATGGAATTGTTACAGAGTATGAAAGGCCAGTGTACAGCTGCCAGTACTTCCTGTGTTTTATCAGGGAGTACACGTGGAGATGATGTTCTCCTGAACAGTCATTCCTTTAATGTTGAGGTCAATAAGAAGACTCAGGAAAATGATAATTTGGAAGGAGAAGCTTCAAAGGCACTCATCTTTCCAAAAGCACACTTCCCTTTGGCATGTGAATCTCTTCCTTGTGAAGATGTCTGGGGCAACAGAGGTGTAGATCTATATGGGATAAATGATGTTTCCACAGCAAAGCCCACATTTTGCTCAGCTTACACTGCAGAGAAGTCTATTGCTACCTTGGTAAGAAATGAGGTTCCAAATAAGAATATGGAGCTTTTGAACCGATTTGGTCTTTGTAAAGTAACAGATGGCAGTGAAATTGTTTGTGGCAGAGATGAGGCAAAAGAACAGATCGGCGTGTGTGCTCTCCAGAGAGATGAATTTGATAGAATAAGAACTGTGGATTCTTCAAAGGTTCCTAAAGGCAATCAGAGAAATAAAACTAGTGAACAGCTATTAGTCAGATATTTGAACAAAAAAGCCTGTGTTCATAATTTTGGATTTTGCAACTCTCCATTAGGCCCAAAGAAGAGAGAACTGGGAGCGTGTGAGGAGGAAGAAGTGTCGTCGCTCACAGCTCACCCCTCCAAGTACAGTGCTTCAGTCTGTGGGACGTGTCCATTACTCAGCAACAGGAATATTCAAGCAGAGAAGACCCTTCGTCCAATGGAAAATCAGTGTCTTGTGTCTCAGAGTGAGTTCAATGGCTTAGTTCCAGGCAGCAAGCAACATTTAGAAAGTTTAAGTAAACTGCCAAACACCGGCTTACAAACTGAGGCTAGCTCTGTGGAAGAAACCAAAATATCAATTGGCTCTAGTCAGAGCAAAGAGATACTGTTAAAAACAGGTAACGACCTGCCTCCAGTAGCTCCTAAGTGTGTAAGAGAGGACAATTTTCAAGGAACTCTGAAAGAGAGTGCAATGGATTTGGACTCTTTACATGGTGAGAGAAATGAACACCATTCAGGAGACGTGGGCTTCGTCAGTGAGCTAACTGAAGAGAAGACAATCGAACAAAAAGAATGCAAGAACAGATGTGAAAGAGAAGGTAAAGGAAGTCTTGAACAAAGCTTTTCTGATAGCAAATCACATTGTTCACAGCATGCTTGCTTTATTAAATGTGCAGAAGAGAAAGCAGAGCCAGTGCTTGAAGGAAACAAAATGCAGCAATCTTTGCCAAAGGCGAAGTCGTCAGTGGAGGATCAGGAAAATCCAGTTAGTGCCCAATTTTTGCCCTTCTCTTCAATTCCTGGGAGTCTGTCATATAAGCCAGAAAGTATGAATGTGCTTTCAGAGACAGAAAACAAGGATCTGAGCATAAAATCTATTTTAAGTAACTCTTCCCCACAGTTAACATTTGAGCCTTGTAAAGAAACTGACACTCAAAAGGGTGTTGCTTCATCCCATTTCAGAAAGTTTGACATCCAAGACTCTTCTAATGAGACTCAGGTGGATTCAGAAACACCATCAGCTCTGGACCTGGGAATCTCACTGCTTGAGAAAGAAAAGCAGTGTCTGTTATCTGGGAATACACAAATGGATAACTGCGATTCATCTGCAGCTGAAGCTTTTAGCCAAGATTCTTCTTCTACTCTATCTGTAACAATGTCTGGTAAGAGAAAAGCCAACAAACCTGAGGTTCCATTGTCAGATAATGAAGCCACAACCAGCTTTCTGAATGGTGCAAAATGCTCAAGGGTTTGTGCCTACAGCAAAGAAAGCCTGAGAGGTGAGGGGCATAGCATGCTAAGCGTAAAAGACATGGATGAGACCCAACCAAAAAGGATTCACTGTGGAGAGAAGTTAAAGAATACGTATGTGGAAAAGAAGATGAGAAGAGAAGTAGCCCCTAGAAAAAACTTGCCCACAGATTCTTTTCTTGATGGAGAAGATTGTCCATGGGCCTTTACAGAAGATTCAGAAAAACCTGGTAGCAAAATAGTCCCTCTCAGTACTGAGAATTATGGAAAGATTTTGGAAGAAATCCCAAGATCTAACTTAAATAGCCTTTCAAAAGAAAGGACACGTGATACAAAGCTCAGAGACTTAGCAGGGACCAATCTCCTGTCAGAAACTCGGCGTGATTGTCAAACTGAAGCTGCATCTGATGCAGAAACTTCACCAGAATTGCAGTGTAATACAACGCCCCCATTTTATCCACCTATGATACTATCAAACAGTTGCAAAGAATTACCCCCAAACTGTGTGGTTTGCAATGAAGTATGTGTGCCTTACAAATTAAATGCACAAAGCAAAGATAATGTAAATTTGATTACAGAAGGCCAGGACACTACACCAACTCTTTCCGTTTCCAAGGAAAATGAGGTTTCAGGTTCAGAGAGACTTGATCAAATACAGAAATGTCAGGTACCTAAACAAAAGAAGAAGTGTAAGAAGATGGAAGAACATCTGTCAGACAAGGCACAACAAGAACAGAAGTCAGAATATCAAGGGAAAGCAAAAATCACACTGCGACCAAGTATGTTGCACAGTTCTGGACTCCTATGCAGCTCTTCAGGTGAGTTGGTGACATCAAGAAATACAAAGTTTGAAAGTCCTTCAGAAGAGATTTTTGCTGTTGGAAGCAGTGAAAATAAACTATGTAGCACTTTACAAGAAGTCAAAAGGCCAAAGATTACCACAGATGTTATTTGTTCACAGTTTTTGAAGACTCAGGATTCAGAAATGCAAAACCTGAACCTTAATTTAGGGTATGATGGAATCGCTGGTGCCTTTCGAACTACAACTAAGCAAAGAGAACCTCTTCCATTAAAGAGACAGCCTGGAAGGACATGCAAAAAAGTTCCCATATCATATCAGCTAAAAGGAGTACGAAAAAGCAAAAACAATAGAAGTTCACCTTCTTTTGAGATTCCCCCAGAGGTATTCCCTAAACAGGAAAACACACTTCTCGAAGCTTTGTACTTCCCATGTAAACCACCGGCACCGGGAGCAGAAGCAGCCATGAGGTGTGTGCATATGCCAAGGCAGAGGGCCAAGAGGTGCAGTTTGTTGAACAGCTTGAGACTTAGAAAATGTACCAAAGAACCAGCACTGTTGAGCAAGCTGTCTGCCATGGCCAGCCAGCTCCTGGCTCCTGCTGAGAGCAGCCATAAGGTAGAACCTCTGCAACGTTCTGCTGAACTTCTTCCAGTGGGTGAGAGGTACAGCCAACGTAGGTATAAGAATCTATCGGAAGCCTTTTCTTGCATTAACAGGAACTTACACTCACGCTGGGCTGACAGTTGGTGCACCAAGATGTTCAGCTTTCAGCCTTTGGCACTTTATCCTGTAGAATCTACCAAAATACTTTTTTCAGACTTGAGCCACAAGCCTCCAACCTCTTTTTTGGATACCACAGTTTTCCCAATTTCTTTTCACATAAAATTGAACTCCAGTCCTGTGACAGACCTCACAGTGATGACATCCCAGCACTCTGTACATCACGGAGCAGTTTTGAGAGAGATGCCAGCACCGCCTTCGGAATGGACTTTCTCTTTTTTCCTGTCTCAGAGCTGTTCAGATACAACAGCTTTCCAAGAAGATTCCAGTCCAAATAATGAACTGCATTCCTCTCTCTCTCTGACAACCCCGGGGGCTGTTGTCCTTCGTCGTGACCGGCAAAGGAATGCCATAGCTGAAAGAAGAGGTGGTTCCTCCATGGCTGGCCTTCACACGGTGTTAGCAATTTCTTCCCCTGGATGCTACAGGATTTGGACAAGAAGAAGAAACTTAACTAGTCATATTCCTACCATCCAGAGACTATTTATATCACAATTCGCACAGGGTTTGAAAGGGGCAAGGTATCCACCTTCTGTATCAGATGACTTCGTCTCTTCATTGCCATACTCATTGGGCAGGGTACTATCCATATGGAGTCAGCATGGTCCTTCTGCTTGGCCTTCTGAGATCACTCCTCTCCATTCCAATGATTGCAAGTGGCAGCCAAGTGTGGGCATCGCAAACAGGTAAAACCCATCAATTTATTTCTGAGATTAAATATATACAAGGTATGTACTTGCTCCTTTTTGAGAGGGAGAGGGTATTTGCAGCTTGCAGTGGAGGGTCAGTTTCCCCTCTTCCAAATCTACACATTCTACTCCAAAAATGCCTCAACATGGAAGATTCTTCCATACAGAACAGTCTGTTAACTGAATTTAAATGTATTTGCCTTCACTTCTTTAACAGTCTCCTATTTCAGCAGAATGGCTAACTCTACTTTCTTTTCCCTTGCAAAATATACATACCATGCATCAGAATAGATAATGCAGAAAGGTGAGCTACTTCATTAGGTCTATTCAGGGTGACTGCAGAACAACTGGATTTCTGAAGTAGGAAAGTTTTTTTCAGAGGTCTGAGCCACAAGTGCCACTTGGAACCACTGAAAAATGCCCAATAGCAGATTAGGAAGAATCCTGAGGAGTGAGAGGTGGAATTAAGATAAATTTTTAATTGTATTCCGTAACATTTCTGTGCTAGCTGAAACCTCTTTATGTATGCTGTGCCTTTTGATAGTATGTGCCTGATGTATTGTTGGCACAAGCAAGTGTAGCTCCACTTCAGGTTGGGAATGAATTTTGTGTGTGCATCATTCTTGTTATGAATGGGAAGAGGACTGGTATCTACTCAGTATATGTAACATTGTCATTGGCATTCCTTTTACTAAGAAACAAAATGAGAGAAGGGGTTCCTAGCTCTGCTACAGGATTTTTGCATGCTCTTGAGCAAAGATTTTGCCCTTTATGCCTCAGTGACACAGGCAGCTCAGTCCCTGATTTTATGGTTTTGAGCTTTCTGGACAGAGTGCAGACTCACCAGCACTGTAGAAAAGTCCATTTGATTAAGTATTTTCTTTAATATGACAGTCTTTAAAGAACTGTTGAATTTGGCTTATTTTATGTCGGTGGCTCGACATACGTAAAACCAAAACTCTTGCCAGATAAACTAATGCTCAACTTTGCTTTGTAGAAATGGATAACATACCTAAAAGTTTCAGTACATCACTTAGTATAAGTTCTAATGCCTACCAAAGATGTGAGTGAGCTTATAAAAGTACTGCTCCACTCTGGGAGTTGTCTGCACTAAAAGAATGAGGCTGAAGAATGGCATAGAGACAACTTCACAGCACATTCTGTTGAACCTGCATCCTTTTTGATTCCGTATGAGTCAATGTATCATGCTTAATTTTCCAGAGAACAAATTAGTACTCTGGAAGTAATCACACCAGTAAACTACAGTTTCAGCACTAAACTTAAATATAAGACAGTGTTGCCATTCTTCAAAACCAAAACAAAAACGTTTTTAAAACTTAGGCCTGCATTTGAGGTGAATTTCTTACTTTGTGTTGTTGAGGCATGTTATCCTTGGACTGGGGAGATCAGAGCTGATTTATGCTCTCATGTTTTCCCCTATCCTGAAGTCCACAGACTGCCAGGCAGTTTGTTTCAGCATATCCACTTAGCTGAAGTGCAAGAGGATTTAATTCCTTGACATAACGGGTAATTTAAAAACTGAACATTTTGCTATGAATGATCTTTATCCCAAAGGGAGAGAAGCCAAATCAAACTTCATCACTTCAAGTGAAAAACAGAGTTTTAGACTGCCTTAACTTTGGGGTTTTTTCTCTAAATTACCCTACAGATGCATGTATTAGAGTGCCTCAATTCTGCCCACTCAGATTTGCTTTAAGGTGAAGTTATCATAGCATGCAGTGAGCTGAAAGGATGGTTTGTGGAAATTTAAATAAATGCAGCAAATAAGTTCTCTTCGTAAAACAGTTAAGCAAAAATTAATATTAAAGGTTTGGCTATAAAGCAACATAAAGAACAAAACCTAACATTTCAAGTATTTAACACAATTTTAGATTCTGTTTTGCTGAAGATTGACAACCTCTTCTCATCAACTAATGAATCTTCTTTTTAGAAAGCCATTAGCAGGAATGGTGCCAACAGGATGATTCAGTAAATCTATCTTAAATTTGTGTGTACTCAAAAAAATAAAAGTCTCCTATGAAATAAATGTTTGGTGTATGAATACAGGAATACAGGATATATGTTTGGTGCAGAATAAAAACATTTTCAGCTCCCAGCACGACCAAAAATCTTTGCCTTTTTAAATTAAGATATTTAAAAACCAGAAAAATTAACAGGTGGCTCCCAGCTGTCCACAGCCCATTTTTTTTCTGGAAGAGAATTGTCCTCTTCAAATTATTTCATTCATAGTGGTTTTAATAACAGGAAAACAAGGAACGGGAGTGTTTCTCCTGCCTAAGAATCTTCTGTCACTTCCACCTCCACTAAAAGCATTCTTTAAGTGAAATATTTTTTCTAATTAGTGCTCATTTGGATTCAAAATTTCTAAAGTGTCTCTTTTTTTTCCTCCCCTGGTAATTTATTTTCATTATTATTGCATAAATCAGTAAGCTCTGCCTCTAGCATGAAGGGTCTAATGCACTACTGATACAGGTTCCAGGTGCTGGGATAGCAACTGGAACATGGAGAAAAACAAAATGTTATAGTTGTGAGGTGTCCCTGCCCATGGCAAGGGGGTTGGAACTAGATGATCTGAAGGTCCATTCCATCCCTAATTATTCTGTGATTCTGTGATTCTGTGATATTAAATGGCAAACACAAGAAATGGATCTTTCTGACCTCCTTATATTTGGACTTATCTGCGCTGCCAGAATGGTTGGTTTTCATTTATCTGTAGCATTGCAGTCTGGCTGTAACTTTTTTGCCTTAGAACTGTGACATACATTTAGCTGTTAGTTTGGGAGAACAGCAAGTACAAGTTTTGCTGTTTAATGTAATAAAAGCTGTCCCAGCTGATTTTTTCCCCCCTACTATTAATCATATGAGCACAAAAATAAAGCTTAATATTGAAGGACTTTGAGCTGCTGTGCTGACTTTTATGCCATAGAGTTATGGTAATTACCAACCCTTATGAAAGGCCTTTGGTTATTCCAGTCAACTAAGTATATTCAAGTAAGACTGTGGGAGTTAGAGACAACAGGGAGTTAATCTGATGGAAATTGTTCCTTTTCCTTTTTTTTTTTAATTTAGTAGCCAAATCCTTCAAGGCTTTTTTGTTACTTTAATTTTAAAACCTGGGGGTTTTGAATGAGGAATATAGACTTTCATAGAAACAATTACAAGTTCGAGACTAATGCTGTCTCCCTCTTTCTGTACTTTTGTTTCCTTTTCTCATCACTACCATTTTTTAGTGAAAGTAGGACTATTTCCCTAGCGAGCTGTCAGGGAAATTTAGTGGACTAAATGGCAGATGTGGCTTGTTCTTTCATCATTTTAGTCTTTCATTCCCATTCCTCACGCTAGCATTTTTTGTCTTCCAGTCCAGTTTATACTAACAATTTTCCCCTCAACTATATTATAGTGTAGACCTAATTTCTGTCTGTCTTTGTTTTGTTTTGTTCATTCTTCTTTGGAACCAGCTATGCCATCACACCGCACTTACCTATACAGAGTATGGAAGCACTACAGACTGAAGGTCATGAGATTTGGTGAGTCTCTTGAACTTTGATGTTTATTCTGAATAGTGGGATCATAAACTTAATCAGAAAGACTTTGCTTATGTCAGTTTGGCTTTCAGCTTTTAGCAGCTTATTGCAAGAATAGCTTTCTGATTAAAAAGTTAGTGAAGTAAACTGACTAGATCATGTAATGGAGAAGTGTGGAGGGGCATTAATGCAAACACCATGTAGCTCATTGCACAGAGCAATTCTGTTACTTTCAAGCACATTGTGCCACTTCTTATTAAATGAATATCTGGTACTAAAGAAGTTTGTTTCCTTACTTGGATCTCTTTTCTGACTGGACATTAGGTGCCGCATGTTCCTTCTATTCTTTTCCAGCTTTGGGATGGCAAAGATAAAGTTTTTATATTTATCTGGAAACAAAAAGTATAATTAATAGTTGTGTCAAAGATTTGCTGGCAGAAAAGGAGGATTAATCACTTTCTTCTTTCAGTAGTTACTAGGTAGAGCTGTATTACTGTGAACTGCATTGCTTTTTGTGCTCATATTGCAATTTAGGAATATCATCTGAGAGCATGGTATGCTGTTGTAGCATAAATTGGGTATTAATCTAATATGTTCCCTTCTTTCTCTGTTACAGTCTGGAAACTTCATTCCCTCTTCCATTACCTAAGCCTTGCTCACATCTGGAATCATCACCATCTCCCCCTAGGCTGCCAGCACCTGAACTCCAGGTCCATGCCCTTGATGGAGGTGATGCTTCTGTTCCAGCCTGTCTTAGCTCCCAGGATGACAAAGAACTGGAAAAAGTGAGTTCATTTTAGATTTTAGGTGTCTCGGGCTCTTGGTTCCTCAGAACTTGAAGCTCTTGCTACTGCATATTGTCTAATAACTGTTAAAGATGAAGAGAGAAAACAGGCTGCTATGCCTAGTCTGTGATGCTTCTTCCTTTTATTCAAGCAGAAAGGAGGTGGCAAAGCAAAGAGGAATGATTATTCTATAGATCATGTACACTCAAAAGGGAATTCTCTTGAATAGTATGGTCATTATTTTCTTCATTTTAACTTTTTCTCCTTTCTTTTTATCCCTTTTTCTTTCTTAAGACTGAGACAGAAAAGAGGCCAAAGAAAGTCTCACAAATCCCAATCAGGAAAACTGTTCCTAAGCCAGACCCTAACCTTACTCCAATGGGATTACCCAAACCAAAAAGGTAAGCAGTGTCTTATAAATGGACTCGTACTAGCTCTTGTAAACCTGCTTGTTGTGAAGAGAGGTAGTTTTGAAATTCTTCTTCCTTGACTGATTTGTTCGTTACATTTTCAGGCTTAAGAAGAAAGAATTTAGCTTAGAAGAAATTTACACAAACAAGAACTACAAGTCCCCTCCTCCAGCCAGGTTGGTTCTGCTTTCTAATGAGAAAACCAGGGTAAATGTGCATTACTTAGGCAGAGAGAAAGGAGATTAAAGGTATCTGAAAGGTAAAAGGGAGATAAATCTTTTAAATTGCTCTAATTTAAAGTGGTAGGGAAAGTTCAAAAATCTTATCTTCTACTGTTTCTATAATTGTGCTTTTGGACTGAAAGCAACCCAGTCTGTGCACCAGTAACAGATGATTTAGCTAGCAGTAATGCGCAGTTGCAGGAGGTGTACACTGTAGGCAAGTACACATTACAAGAGGTGTGAAGGAACTGTAAGAATGTAAAAGTTAGAAGTGTGTTTACTTGGGTTATGAAATCCATTGGACTCCCTGTCCTGGTAAGGTGGTTACCTGCTCCCTGAGTACTCATGGGTTCTATCCTTTGCTTTTATCAGGAGCTTGGAAACAATCTTTGAAGAGCCCAAGGAGAAAAATGGATGCTTGATCTCTGTCAGCCAGCAGAAGAGGAAGCGGATTCTGGAGTTTCAGGACTTTACTGTTCCTCGGAAAAGGAAGAGACGAGGCAAAATCAAAGCAGTGGGTAGTTTCACCCGGGCAAAAAAAGCTGCACTCCCGAGTGCAGAGTTAGATGCTCTTCTGAGTCAGAAGCTAATGGACCTTGACGCCTTCTTTGCAAACGAGGCTGAACAGGAGCAGGCCTCTGAGGGAGCCATTTAGCTGAAAATGGTCCAGTCAGCTCCTTTAGTATTTTAGTCTTTTTTGGAGAAACCTACTGACTTCTTCATACATTACTCTGCCACTCTGCTCTAATATCTGATGAGCTGGTTTTGGCTGTGGCCCTCATTAAGGTGCTATTTTGTTTTGGTTTTTTTTAAATTATTATTTTTTTTATGCTATTGAAGGGATTCTTTTAGGTCCCTGTTTGAGTGTAACACAGCCACATCCGATTTACCATTCCTTTCCCAGCCCCTGGAAATTACTGCTAATGTTTAATTACATTTAAATACTTTATGGGGGTAGAGTAGGAGTGTAAAGGAGGAAGTAGCGCACCTTCAGTGATGCTAGAACTCTGAACTTCAGATCATTTGCACATTTGAGTCTACTGTTGTTACTGTAATGGCTATTTTGAACAACCTGACAGAAGAGATATGGTATTTGATAAAGATAAATTCTAGCAAACACATTCTTGATATGCCACTAACTTTTTAATAATTAAAAGTAGCTGTCTGGGTTTGCTTCCAACTGTTTGTTCCTTCCATTTACTTAGAAGGTTCCTTCTGAGTTTCTCTGCCCTTCCTGGCTTCAGGTAGCAGAAGCCCCACATAACTAGACTTTAAATAACTTGCACTTTGTATATGTTTCTTTATTTACTGTATGAGGACATATTTTAACATGTCTGAGCTCAAAAAAAAGGTAATATTATAAGAAAAAAACGTGCCCAGTACTAATTTTTCCGTAATAGAGTTGTTGCCTACGTGGTTGTTGGCAGCCTCTCCTCCAGAGGAAAAGGTAATTAGCCCATGAGGATGTTAAGCTGCAGGATACGTAAGTAAAGATTTTTATTAACTGAGCTGAGCTGCTGCGTGCAGGGAACACCAGCAAAATCTGAGACTCATTTTTAAGTGGTTTTAATTCCATTAAAAATACCAACTTGATTTTAATGCCAACAAGAAAATAAATCTTTTTTCTATCTTGAGGGGCTTTTCTAGCATTTTAGATTTACAATTCATTAATTCATGTAGCTCATAATTAAATATGTGTAACAGCACTGTTATACATAATAGCTAGTGTTGTACAAAGAGCCTCCTGGCAGGTGGAATTTTCTGTTTCATTATGTAAGGCCATTTCTAATTATCTGATGCAGCACTGGGCAATTTCTCAGCTATACCATTTGAGGGAAGGGAGTTCAGCTCTGGGATAACTTCAAACTTACTTGAAGTGTAATTCAAAATGAATGCTAGCTGCAGTTCAGGTAATTTCTGTCCTTTAGTGCCTATAGAAGTTATTCAGGCAAAGCTGTCATTGCTGGGATGTTCAAATTACTCTGTTCTTTCTCTCACTTGTCACTTGAAACTTGCACTTTCTTATTTCCCTACACATAGAACAGAGTTTCTATTTACCTTCAAACTAAGCAAGTGTCTAGCGGGTGGGTATTTTTAGTGAAGTCCAAATAAATGCAGGACTGAGAATACCATCATTATCTTCTGTTGCTTTGCCACTTCTGTTACTGACTGAACAGAAAACTAAAAATTAACAAGTGATGTACTAAATTCCACAGCTTTGGAAGTGGAGAAATAGAAGAGGATTATTACAGTCTGTGTGCCAAGTCTCGAAGGAAATGTAACCTGGGCTTGTTTTCCTCCCAGCTTATGTGCTGGGATTCCTAGAAGTTTACATTCTTGTTCTGGAGGCCAGTTGTCTTTAATCAGGAAGACTGTAGAGAAGAGAGGAGTGCACACTTCAAGGAGTGGTGTTTGAGTTTTGAGGGTAAAATAACAACGCAGGCAAACTTTGAACATAGTGGCATACGATTGCAGCAGCAGGGTCTGGTTAACCTATTGGGGCTGCTGTACAACACTTTGATCCTCTTTATTTTTGTACAAAGAAATCCCTAAAAACCAAAAGGTCAACTGCCTTTTAAAAAAGTGTTTGTAACTTTCCCTATATTGGTTTATTAGCCTAGTTACTGACTGGTTGAAAGCTGTTGCAAGAATGAGATATATATTTTTATGGTTGTATGCTACAGAATGCGATTGTTACACGGCATTCATCTTCCATTTATGTGGGAGGCTTCTAGTGCTGTGACACAATTGAGCTGAACCTTATTGGGGCTTTAAAGGAAAAAGGGTATGGGTGGGGTGGGAGGAAATCTGGGTCCAGGCAAAGTTCAGACCTCTAATGTGCTTCAGATCATGGAATGTGTTTTTTCCTATGGGTTGTGGGGTTTCTTGTTTTGAGGGTTTTTTTTTTGTCTGCTTCCTTGCTCTGTCTTGGTTCTGATTGCTTTCAAATATCGTTTCTTAGCTTTCTTTTTAACAGCTACAGCAGAAAGAGCAGAGCAATGGAAACATTCAATTCTCTTTTGTTTACAATAATTGGAGTTACAAAATGATGTTTTAGTTGCCTAGCATGTTGCAGACCCTAATTTGTGGCAACCCAAATACGCAGCATTATTCTGTTTGGTTTAGTATTTGTATGATGATAAAGATGTAAGCTTATTTAGACAAAGCATCTCTTCTGCCCCTGCAGCATACAGATGTCAGCCATGTTTGTGTACTTTTGCTTTCTTCCTTTCCCACTTCTGTTCCTGTTTACAGCATTTGTGGAACAGCTTTGTTCCTTGCGGCTGCTGCTCGTACACTGGGAGAGATGGCTGTGCGAAAGCCAGGTATTTGCCACTCTTAGCTGCTTCTGTCCCAGACAATTGAAAGAAACAAGTATGGAGGATGCATCTTCTGGGGTCCTGCATACATCTAAAGGATATGTACATTTGCCTTTTCATAAAAGGAACCTACTCCAGTGAGGATTTCTTTTTTTGTTTTTTTGTATTATCATGGGAAGACACTGTAGGTGTTGCTCACAGACTGATGACTAAAGCAGTTTGAGAACTGCAAAGCTTTTGCCACGTCCTGTCTCTTAGTAGGAGGTTTTGCAGAGCCAGGCTGCTCTTTGCTAAATGTGCTGGTTATGGGAGGTAGAAAGATCACTTTTCACAAAAACTAAATCGTTTTATTTTCATCATGCTACAACTGGAGCAGCTGAGGCTTAGTGGATGTTGCATCATTTGCCTGGCTACCCTTGTGGCTGCATCCATTTGCGTTCTAATGCTTGCTGAATATGATTTTCTGCAAGCAGTTCTCATTTATCATATTTGATTTGAGGTGGGCCTTTGGTATATTATGTTCCAGGTGCTCTTCTAGAATATGGATGGTAACTGTGGATTAAAAGTCTGTATGATGCTATCAAGTTTAATAGCTCAATGAGAATTTGTACACTTGTGCCATTAGCATCCATCGTGCTCTTGGCATTTTGTTTCTGTTCAATATTGTGTGAATCTAAAATTTTACTGTTTCTTTTGTGTGTGTTTTTAATTTATGGAATAAATTTTTGAGAACCTTTCAGGTTTTTTAAGGCCTTGTTTAGGCTTGTATCAGTAAATGTGCATGAATGTCCAGGTCTTGCATACCTGGGGGGAAGAAGTCAAATCTCCAAAGAGGTTAAACTCTGTTAAGTAACTGGGTGGGCTGTTGATGAGGCCATGGAGCAGTAATTCTACTATTGCCTCATCCATACCCACACTTCGACAGGAACAGAAACAGGCCTGAAGGAGTTCAAGTATGATTCTAGCCCTGAGAGAGCATCCATCTCTTAAGGTATTAAGAGAGCACAGACAGATCTTGCTAGGTTCAGAACAAATTCAAGGCTGGAGCAGGCCAGTGGTTCATGCACTACAGCCTGTGCAATGCATCAGACTGATGCTTTTAAACCAAAGCTGAAGCATAAGAACACCAAAAGGTCTATTAAGCATCTATAATATCTATGCCAGAAAACAACATTCCTGTTCCTCTAACCCATAAATTCTATGTCTAATCCAGATCTTTCAATTTGCTGCTATTCAGCTTCACGCTGCTCTTGGCAAAACTAAGCTGACAGATGTGTTTCTCTGCTGTTGCCCTTAACTCCCTTCTCTGGCTGAGGTGCAGTGTTACATGGCTCCCACAGATGGCATGTAAGCTCCAGTAATGAAAAGAAGGGAGCACCTCAGAGACCTAAACAAGCATCATCCTGTACTGCTGCTTCAGGGCTACAGCTTGCTGGCTGCAACACATTATGAGGATTTTGCTGTTACTATACTGGGACTTGTTTTTTTTCTCTGAAAGGCAGGTGAGTTTGGCCTTGCATCCTCTGTTGTTTGATTAGTCAATGTCAAAAATGGGATGAGTGAGAGAATAACCTCAGCTAAGAGGCACTGAAGCTAAACCCTTGCTGCTGGTCACAGTGCAAAGTTTTTCTTTCTCAGGAAGTGAAAAGGAGGAGGAGAGGGGTGATTTTAAGTCAAACAACAGGAAAGAAGCTAAGCATGGAACAAACTTTAAAAGCAAGTATGCTTGGCAGTGTATTTCACAACTGAGTACTGCTGCTTTGCACTGCTGGTTCTTGTGGAGGGAGGGGCTATGGTTTTTTTGCTTTATACGGCAGATACAGACTTCAGTGCAGCTGGCCTGTCTTCACTGTTTGCATCCCATTTATTACTAGCTGAGGTTACTACAACTGTAATAGATGTAAAAAGGACTGGAAAGTTTGGGGTGAAGGATTTCTCCCCTCTCCCCTTTAATAAAAAATCTCAACCTTGCCTGGTACAGGTGCATGGGATGAGATGGCTCTTGCACATGAAATAAGCCCTGCCTATGAAAAGCCATACGCTCTAAATCTTTATCCAACAACAAGCAAAATGAACATATGATACATTCTGTTCATAAGGCTTCATATAATGTTCAGGCAGTTTCTGCTTGTAAAACCAATGTTGTTTAATTCAGATATCATGTTTTGACACTCAAATCATAGATTCGAAGTGCTAAAGTACTACAATAGTAACGGTTGGAGATACTGACAAGGATGAATAGCCATTGTTTTCCTTCACCCGAAGGCTGCAAGCATCCAGTTCTGCTGGATTGATTCTGCTCAATTTGTGAGAGAAAAATATTTTGATTTACTGGTATAAATCCTTGGTTAAAAAAAGCAAATACATTCTTCCCAGTTAAAAGCAGAAAAGACTACTTCTAATAGCAATTACATATACAACCTATAGCATATATGGGTATTCAGCAAGGACAATCTAGCTGCAATGGAAGAGGACAGTGCTGCAACTACTAAAATGTCAGTTGATTTTATTTTCATTTATAAGATAAGCAAGGGAAACAGCTACCAACTGACCTGTGCCACTCCTGACAGTCTGTATTTTAGTCCATGGTATTGGCCCTGCTATTTCCACAAAAATGCTAATTTCTCCTTAGTAGTTGTACAGGATTGCTGATGCTAGTTCTGTGCAGGTTATGCAGACTGGCCTCTGCTGCTCCTTGCTGATCGCTTTGGATAGGTTGGACTTTCAGCTTTCCTTGTTTTCAGTATCAATGATGATGTATGTGCCTCGCAAAGCCTCTTATTAACTGTCAGTTCAATGTAGATGCACAGATATCCTGTTTGCAGAAGTCTAAGATGCCTACAAACCAGTAAGAAAGTATACACTTAAAGATGCTAGCAGCTTTTAAAAAGAAAAAGTTCTTCAAATACTGTTCACTAAATCAGCAGAACAGAGGTAAAATTCCCCTTTTGAATTTCAGTTAGAATCTTAGAATCAACTTAGACTCACAGAAGTCTCGCTAACTGTATAATCTTCATTTACTTGAATGCAGATTTTCAGGTCTCAGAACAGCTTGATGTTGGCTAATGGGCAGTTTTAGTGATAGCTTAGTGCATGTTTCATACGTCTTTCAGTGGAAAATAATGAAAAAGCCATCCTTTAAGTTGTAAAGGTTTTGATCTTGCATTCTCTAGTGTGCTCTTTTTAAAAAGGCAGTTATTTTGAGATTAATTCAAGAATTGAATATAAAATTTCTTATCTTTTCCCCAAGTTTGGCATATCCAAATGAACACTATATTCCCTTTTCCCAGAACTGAAGGGAAAAATTTCAGAGTGGGAATAAACCAGTCCTATTTCAGTAACCTCGTCTTTAAGATATATTAGTTACTCTGCTCTTTCAGAGCTCCAGTTTTAGTGCTTTTGGATAGGAGTTGTAACAGGCTCTAAAAAAGCTCCAAACACAGTACTCCTTGGAAAACTGTTACTAACAGGATTATGTTGAACATACTTCTCCATTTGGTCTAACCAAAGGTCAACAGCTATGCACAGAAGGCTTCCTGCTTTGCATTTGTCTCTAACTCAAAACTAAGAACTTGACTTTACCTGCAGGTGTACAGTTAAACACTGATTCTGCCAGCCGAAAGAAAGACACTCCAAGAATTTCCTGATAGCTCATGTGACTGGCATGAACAAGGTACTGAGTAGTGTCTTTGAAAAGCAGATCACTTTCACCATACTTCCATGACTGAAAGAGTTGGAATTCAGAATTCAGTTTGCTTCCCAGAGATTCCTAAAGAGAAAAGAAATAGGTTTCACAGCTTGGATCACAAATAGCAAGGCTTAGCTGGTGTACAGAAAGATGCAATTCTCAGCAGAAGTATAACCCCTGCGGAATGGCAACTGCTGCCAAAGTACCCCTTTAGAAAATCCAAATAATTATTCTCTTAATCTCTTACATACATTCTTATAGAATCATAGAATAGTTAGGGTTGGAAAGGACCTCAAGATCATCCAGTTCCAACCCCCCTGCCATGGGCAGGGACACCTCACACTAAACCACCCCACCCAAGGCTCTGTCCAACCTGGCCTTGAGCACTGCCAGGGATGGAGCACTCACTACCTCCCTGGGCAACTGATTCCAGTGCCTCACCACCCTAACAGGAAAGAATTTCCTCCTTATATCCAATCTAAACTTCCCCTGTTTAAGTTTTAACCCGTATTTTTAATTCATATTGAATCTGAAAACACTTCATGAATTCAGGATATAAAAGCATTTGATCTTGAAAGGGTTTTCAGCAGTTGTACATAACAAGTGATAACATGCTAACTTTTTCCCAGTTACCTGTCTCACCTGGAATTTCATTAGAAAGTCGTAGATTTTAGTGACAGTGACTGGTCGAGTCATGACTGTGCTGGGGGGAATAAGGCCAAGGTTACAGCCTGCCCATTCTGTGACTGCAGCACGCGTTCCATCCGGACACAAGAGTTCAAAGTCAATAGGGGTATAGCCTTTTGCCCAACCAGAAATATCCAGATCTGAAAAGAAGATGAAATGAAAGCAAATCCTTTTTAAAAATGAAAGTAGAAGACAGGGTGAATTGCATGCAAAATGTTTAAAATTGACAAGAAGGAGTTTAGTTAGTATGTTTAAACAAATGCAGCCACATTTATTCATTAGGAATATTCATAATGAATATTAGAAATATTCATTAGGTTATTCATTAGGAATGCATAAAGAGCAGGGTAGTGTTTTCACTGAGAAAACAGGTCAGTGAAGTTAAGCTGCACCTCTCAAATAGAGTAGTATCAAGGCACATGAACAGCTTATCATGCCTCATTTTCATCTGTAATCAGATCACTTTCTGAAAACAAAGCAATTCAGTCTGCATGTCCTTTGCTTCCCCAAACAAACCACTCATAGCTGTATGAATTCCTGTGGGTTTCAGGCCCTCATACCTCCACTTGATTTTAGAGATTCCTCTCTTAGGAAAGTCTCTTCTTCTACTGAGATTGCCTAAAACAGAAACACTCATTCTGTTTCTGAGGCTGAACAAAATGGGAGTTTCCTTTCTCTTCAACTCTACAAAGAGGCACCATATTTTCACTATTAGAACAGTAAGCATCATTCAAGAGATTGAGGGCATTTAAGTTACTGAAACCAAAACCCAATTGCTAGACTGCTGCAAAGATCAGTACTTCCCTGGGGAAATTAAACATTTCACAGTGTAGTAACAACATCATTTCAGAAACTGAAAGGCAAAATAATTTGCAGTATTTTCAGCTATTAAGCTATGGACTGTTTATAAGGTCTGTGAAACAACATGAGGAAGTTGCTTTGTCAGAGAACATAGCCATAGAACATCTCCCAGCACAAAGTGCCCACAGCATTATCACCATTATATGGCCCTTATCTGCCATTATTGTTCTTGATACTCTGATTACAAACAACAGGTCCATGCACTATGGCTGCCTATGGGAGAAGGTCTGGTGAGAAAAAACATTTCCTTTTTAAAGCTTTGAGCTTTAAAAAAATTAGTGCAGTCTCCAAGGATTATTAGCCCCCCCCAACACACACATTGCTCTTTGCACTCAGTGGTTCTTCCTCTTTCCTCTCCAAAACTGAAAGGTATCTAAATTTTGAGCTTTACTGGAAGAATGTTCTTGCAATTTTCCAGTCACAAACACAACTTTGTGGACCTGTAAAAGTTGATCCTCATGAGTGATGGTCAAGTGTGTGGGAAGTAACTGGCACTAATGAACATTCTCAAGGAAAAGAGAACATCTGCATCTCACTCTTTATGTTCTGGAGGAGGTTAGAATGTTCCAGGAAAGCTACATCTCCGAAGCTTCTTCCACTGGGATTGCCAACTAGGCACCTAGTGAAGGAAAAAACCCAAGAAGTTATTGGAGACAGCCACTACACTATGACTGACATTTGGACAGTCTTCTGAAGCTAAACGACGAGTAGCTGAAGTATCCCTCTCACCTCTAATTACTTGGTTGTTATATGGAACAAGTTAGTGATATCATTATAGATCTTAGTGGACAGTATTCACATGTTTGCTAAGACAATCCCTTCCATCCGTTAAAGAAAACCCCAAGTCAAAGATGTGGCACAATGTCTATGAAGTATCACCTGCACCTAGTCAGGAAAGAGAATGTAATTCAACTAAATGCATTACATATGTTTTATAAGAGTCCTTTCACCTTTAATATTCTTCTCTGCCTGTTTTCAACTATTCTGTTATCTCCCATTTATTTAATTACCTCCGTACCTTCCATTGCTTCTTACCAGATCAGTTCTGCCCTCTGACCTTCTAACTGTCTTTCATCCCTTTTCTTTAATGAGTCAGTACCAATACTCTGAGCCTTACAAGTTTGGAAGCATTGTCTTGCTCTCAAGGTGTTTTCATGACTGCTTTAAATTACCATTCAGCTGAATATCCCATAGCAACTGCAACCAAAATAAAATACATGCTAGCAAAAGTTTATACAACCAGTTGCTTAACAAAAAAAAGGCTCCAAAGAAAACCATCAGCAAAATAATAAGCCAGTTCTGGCAATTTCTCTGCACTTCTGACTGACAAAAAGCTTACCTGAGTGCTCCCATATTGCCATAGTAACGTTCGTTGTGACTTGCAGCACATCTGCTAGACACTCGAGCCCCTTCCACCTCACCGTCTCCAATGCACACCTTGCACAGGTTTCCATCTGCTCCTGGCATGCAGCCTTTCCAAAAGTAATTCTGGTAAACTGAGTAAAGAAAACTGAGGTGAGATTAAGGCAAGGTGTTTCCAAAGCCTCTTCACACACAAGAGAAGACAGGAATGGAATTCCATCCCAACAGCTAGCAAGAAGGTGGCTAAACAATCATATGTAGTCAGATATGAGGAAGAGCTGCTTCAACACTCTTTGACACTGCAATCATCACTTGCTGGTCAAATCCTCATGTCCTTGTCTCCATTTTACTCCCAGATTTTGGACTTCAGGTTCCCATGGTCTAGTCAACAAACAACTAAGAGCAGCCCTTACCAGAGCCAATATCACAGCTCTCAGTGTCATTCTCCAGAGCTCCCAATGCATATCTGGAAAGAAGTAACCATCCTCCAGGGCTATACAGGTGGCTGTGGCAGGATCGCCTTCCCCTAAGGTTATGGATGTTAATCTGTTTGGCATTTTTCTTAGCTAGCGCAACAGCATAAACAGGTGGTAGTGCTGTAAAATAATGACAACTACCGGTTATATCAAGGCAATTAAGTATTCCAGACAGGTACAGCCCCCCTCTTCCCCCTCTCATGCTGTCACATATCTTCAGTTAAGGTATTGGATGTGCATTCTTAACGACAAAGCTCTCGTCCTAGCTGCCTGGCATTTCCTGCACAGCTCCTATCAAGCACAGCAAATTCTTTCCCAAACCAACATGTGAACACATTCCTACATAAATCCTAGAGGCAATTTCAAGAAAATCTAAATCATTTGCCTTCTCAAAGTTGTCCTGTTACCTTTGCGCTTCAGATGAATTAGCTTCCTCTTTTCCCCCATGCTCTCAGCAGCCTGGGCACAATCTCCGCCTGGAGAGGAGAGACAACCACTAAGGATCCTGGGACTGCTGTCATTCCTATTAATCAGCAGCAACCCATCAAAAACCTTGCAATGCTCTTGAGCCATGTTAGCATCTCTGTCCGTTTTACAGAAGAGATACAATAAACAAACAGGAGATCAAATGCCAGAGCCAGTTAGTGAAAGAGCTGGGAAGAGTATTTGGACATATATATTAATTCCTGCTTCCATCACAAACTGTACAAATGTAACTATATTTTTAATGGTACTTTTTTGATTCCCTCCCTTCTTGCTAAGGTCACATGAGAACTTACCATAACATTCTGCAGCTACAGGCACCAATCCACACTTTCCTGCAATGTAGACATGTGTTGCATCCAGGGTGACTGCATCAGCCTCACTACTCTGCCAACAGCATTACAGAAAATAACAAAAACAGGATTTGCACGAATTGTGTAACCAAGCAGCTGGACTTCCCTACTGGCTGGAAAGTTTCTCTCATTCCCACTAGCTCCTCTACAGTACACACTGGTTTTCCTCTTGTTCAGCTCATGCAAGGACACATGCACTCTGCAGCCTTAACATATACTCCGACTAGAAGGAGTCTCTTACCTTGATCATTTCAATGCATTTGGTCATGGAAGTTGCTTGGACACAAACCAATGGGTCAGATTTGATGCTCAGTGCCCACTCCTCACATTTGTGAAGCTCAGCATCACTGATGCAGCACCAGCGCACAATGCTGTTGTCCAAAGAGCTGCCTGAATTAGAAGAAAGGAGCAGAGTGAGATCATGTCACCTATGCGCCTATGTTAAGGGGATATTTAGGTCTATGCACTTGTGCCTGGCAGGGAGGAATAACATGTAAAGTGAACTTTTTCTTCCCTTTCCTTAGCTACAGATCTCTGGAAGACTTCTCACCTTCATGGCCTAGTCCCTTAAGGAGAGCTACATAGTCCAGACCAAGGACATAGGCAATCTCCAGCTGCTCCTCGAGAAGCTGTAGGTGCTGAGTGGCATCCTGGAACAGCAGGTTCTTTCCCCCAAAGGGTGCTGAAGTGAAGAGTTCAAACCTAGCTCTTTCTTTTCCTTTTCGCCCAAAGAGGCGCTGGAACAAGAACAACACTTTTAATTGCAACAAATCTGCTCATCCTTCCAGTTATAGTCAGCCCCATCCTTTCCTCCCTTCACAGCAAGGGTTTGTAACATAGCACTCAGAGACAAAGCACACTGGGTTACATTATTCACTGTTTATTTGTCACAATTTAACCCCAGCTGGCAACAAAATACCACACAGCCACTCACTCATTTTTCCCCAGTGGGATGGGGAAGAAAAATCGGAAAAAGGTAAAACCCATGAGGTGAGATAAGAACAGTTTAATAATCAAAATAAAGAACAAAAAGAAATAAAAGAGAGAGGAATAAAACCCAAGAAAGACATGATACAGAACACAATTGCTCATCAACTGCTGACTGATGCCCAGCCCATACCCGAACAGTGATCTGTGCCTCCTGGCCAGCTCCCCCTAATACTGAATGTGACGTTCTTTGGTATGGAATACCCCTTTGGCTAGCTTAGATAAGCTGTTCTGGCTGTGCCCCCTCCCAGCTTCTTGTTGCATCTGCTCACTGACAGAGCATGGGAAACTGGAAAGTCGTTGATTTAGAGTAAGCATTGCTCAGCAACAGCTAAAACAGTGTTATCAACATTATTCTCATACTAAAGCCAAAGCACAGCACTGGACCAGCTAGCAAGGAGAAAATTAACTCCATCTCAGCCAAAACCGGGACACTACTGGCCTATTTAAAGGGCCAGATGGCTCCATAAATTCTTTAAATTTGCATTTAAATATGCATTTCAGGTTCAGCTTCAAACAGATTCCTGGACGCCAAGGTAACAAATACTATTTATAAGCTGAGAAAAAGAAACTAATAAAGATGAACCCTGCCTGAACCTATGCAGCTATGTAAGAATTTACTCAAGTTGCAGGGCAGGATGAACATAATTAGCCACTTTTCAGTTTGGGTGTTATAGCATCTTTACTTTACTTTTTTATTCCCAGCCTTCTAGAGAAGAACATTTTAGAGAAAAGTAAAGCCTTCTGCCAGAAGCCGGTGCAGGATCCCTCCCCAGAACAATCAATTTTTAGTGACTTGTTCACACTAACTACAAATTTCTCAAGAAGAAAAGGCAAACTGCATGGTAATCGCTACACAAAGATGGAAGAAAAACCTGTCTCTGGAGAAACACAGCTTATAATATCCACTCACTTGGATCATGGTGAGAAATTTATGGGTGATCTTCTGGAAGTTGTGGCGGGTGATGATGCCATGTCCAGGCCCCTTGCCCAAGTTACAGGTGCTGTACTCAGTCAGCTCAGCTGTAGTCCCATCAGGACATAAGAGTTCATATTCCTGTTGCTCTGACTCTGAAACAAGAGAACACTCACGAATCTATGAAGCGAGATGTGACTTGGCAGCAGGCACAGAGATGGAAGGCAAAACATTTTTCAAGGAGGTTGCTCAAAGGCTATATAGGCAGCACATAGCTTGGGAAGGCTGTCTTTGATATGCTCTTCTCTTAAGAAAGAGAGGGATCTCAGCCAAAGATACTCAAAAATACTCTTTAGCTGTACCCCTGTACATACATTTGTTTAAAAATCCTTACCTGCAAATACTAAAGCTGCCCTCAAAAATGTCAGTACAGACCTCGACCAAGTTTAAAATACAAACGAGGTAAACAGGAACAGTACATTCCGGCAACAAGATACACTGAATTTTAAAAGGAATCTTATAACTCAGGTAATGCAAATACTGACAGCTGTGTCAGAGACTTCAGGCTAAAAAAAACACCTGTATAAAAGCATCTGTCTGCTCCCACTCTGAGAAACTCTTGTGAGCAATTACTGCTCACTTACTCTTCCCTCTTCTGTTTCTTTCTGACTTAGGTGGAGAGCCAAGAAATACACTGAACCGCTTGCAAGGATTGAATTTTCCCTGGAAACAACAAAATCCCAGGCATATTCCCCAAACTCCAATGCAGGAAAGACTACAGTCAAAAGTTAAAATGAATCTGAATTTTTAAGATTACCTGTAGCACTCATAATTGTTAGATGATCTAAAAAGGCAACATCTGCCACTCCATTCTTCAAACACCTGCAGGGAGAAAAATGCCACCCTATTAACATGCCATCTGGTTTTCCCTCACTCACAAATTCTTTTTCCTCAAAGGTAAATTCAGGACCAGTGTCACAGAGCTCACCTGAAGGCTCCTTCAGAGTCATAAAAGGGTTCATTACTGCTCGTCTCACAGAAGTGGTTCTTGTCTCTGACATAGGATTTTTGTCCTTGGCAGAGAGCACACAGTTGAGGAGCAGCAACACCAACCCCAGGGATGCAACTTGCATTGAAATACTCACTGACTACTGCAGATGTAGGGGAGGGGAGATGAAAAAAAAGTCAAATGGGAGAAACAGAAGAAGGAAAAGCAGCCAAACATATCATGGACATAACTAGGACTATGGTGAATTAATAAATATAAAAAAAAATAATAAATCACCAAATGCAGCTTCATTGTCTGAACTTCAAATTTGAAACATTTACTGGAAAATGTGATCAGATTTTTCTTGTTGAAAACCATCTTTGTACTGGTTGGATATTGGAAAGATCTGTTCCCTGTTGAATACAGAATGCAAAGATTTCCCGGTTTGGTAACAACTCGGCTGCTTTGAGACCACTAGAAAAGTTCGGAAGAGAACTAAGAGCCAGTATCAAAAACAGTCCAAGAGGATACCTCACCCACAAAGCCCTTTAATTTCCACACAGCTGAGTTCATTCCACATCTGCTTGCATGTCACTTGCTTTTGCTGAGAGCAGAGACATAGTCCTATGGCTCCTATCACCCACCTTGACTCAGAGGTTGCGCCTCATCCCAGGAAAGATCATTGCTTGCAAGAAGAAAGCCAAGTGGAATATTCCAGCCGGATGTCCACCTGGCTCCATTGTGGCAGCTGCGCACACCTCGTAGCCTCCGGATATCCAGAGTTCCTCGTTTGGCAACAGCCACAGCAAACACACAATTTCCTGGAATAAAACAAAATATGCAACAGAAATAACTAAATCCCAATTCTGCAGCTTCCACCTGTGTACAGGACTTCCACTACTTCTGTGAACATGGCTAAGGAAAAAAAATAACCTTAGGCATATGAAACATAACTACTCATGCCAAGAAATTTATCATCTACTGGCTACATGGCACTGTGTCAAACTGAGCAATGCAAGGGATGTGCAAAGAAGAACATAAAAATCTGGTGTAGAAGGCTTACAAGATGATCCCACTCCATCATCCTATGCAATTGCTTCTCAACACTTTTGAATACTTGTATCACACTGTTTACATATGGTAATGGAAAGAACTCCTATGTCTTAAACTCGGAACATATCAATTCCACTATGATTTCACAATTCTTTGGCCAGAACAAAATTTACTTCCTTTCTTATACTGTCACCTTATTAGTCTCTTTCTGTATCCACCTGCTAATTTGGCTTCCTTCTCAGATTCATGTCTTAGAAGTATTTTCTACTCCATGTTTGATTTTGGCTCAAAGTTACTTATTCTTGCCTTACAAATCATTGCAGACACTGTTTAGGTCTGCCAGGAATGAAGAGGAATCTTACCATAACAAGATTCTCCATCTTATATTTTTGTCTCTTTAGGGTGTGAAGGAGAGAATTAAATAGTGAGAAAAGCTAATCTCTTAAAGAAAACTAGTAAATGCTTGGTTACACTAGTTAAGAGCATGGTATAAGAACTGACATAGATGGACAAAAGCTTTCTTATTCCCTGCAAGATGTAGAACTTGGGTATACACTAGTGCTGCAAGCAGGGGTAGATACAATCTGTGACAGTACCAGTACCTAGATAGTAGCCTGTCTAGGCAGAAAGGCTACTATACAGAAAGTACCACTGATACTTTACTAACCATCACTAAGTATTTTAGCAACAGTTGTTAGTCACCTCCATACTCCTATAAAGTTAATGAAATATATAGACTTTTCTCAAGAATTTTTGAACTTTGCCTTTCACTTACAGCAATTCGTTAGCCAAATACAACTTATTCTTTAGCTTTATGAACCTACCTTGGTCATAGATTTCCTTTGCCACAACTGCCAAACCATAGAGCTTTACAGCAGAGTAAACATCTCCAGCATCCAAGGAGGCAGCATCCGCTTTATTCACCTTAAAAACAACAGCAAAACCCTCAAAATAAATGTGTCCACACAGATACAAACAGCAGCCCCAAGAGCAGAATTTTTGCCTGAGAAGTAGTAACCAGAGATTCTTACAAGCATTTGCTTGGTTTTTAATTGAATCCATGCTACTAAGCATGGTGAAATGCTAACAGTGAAAGCTGTTACTTTAAAACAATTCCAGTTCACTTACAGTAACATCCTTTCTCACCTCTGAATTTTCCAATTCAAAATCACAATTCTGTTGCCAACTGAAGAAAAAGGAGACCTGTGTTTCCTTCTACTGCTTCCCCAAGACCCCAAATACTTCTCAGAGTCCTCCTATCTAATTTGATTCAAATTAATGCATAATTTGACTCAAATTAATGCCTAATTTGACTCAAATTAATGCCTAATTTGACTCAAATTAAAGAACTTTATACAAAAAAGGCTTTGCTCCTAACTTCAGAAAAGACTGATGAGGTGCTAAAAATAGCAGGGAAGAAAGAGAAGAGAAAATATTCATTATAGTCAGAGTAGGACCAAAAGCCACAAGCAAGGAGAATGCTCTCAGCAAGTTTTAATTTAGTAGTTTGGTTTTGTCCATCTATGTCCAAGCAGCATTTTACATATTTCCTGGTGACTGCAAGACGTGAGCTGGGGTAAAGAGTACATCTAGTAGAATACTCATGGGTTTTAATTCTTGTTTCTCAAGCTAGTACTGAGTACTTTGTCATATATGCAATACCATCATTTCAGTATCATTTTATTCTCCCATGGGTTCTGTTTATCAGTTACTTCTTTAAAAGAGGATTTGGACCTAAAATCAGTTTTAGAAATCTCTCTGAACTCACCCTGATTTTATCAATGCAGTCATATGTATTGTGGGCTCTGATGCAAGAAATCCTAGCAAATGAATTGACAGCAGCAAGGGGCACCACAGCCATGAGTGCTTTAGACAGCTCAGCACATTTCCTCTGTTCTAGGTCAGAAAGGGTGCACCATCGGAATTTCTTCCCTGTAAGATCAAAAAATGAGTCAAGATTTACAGGATTTAGTAGGAAAACAAACAAACCAACCAACCCACTCAGTTTAAGACCTTATGGAAGGGGGAGGTTATTTTATTTTACTTAATTTCACAAGTAAGTTGATTCTGCTCACTCACACTCACATTTCCACATACAGGCACCCAAGAAAGTTACCTAAGCAGTGTAATCAAGATCACTTTTGCCCAACATGGAGGACAATGAATGTTCTGTTGAATCTTTACTATGTCACTTTGCTGGCAGCAACAAATTTTCAGGTAAATTTTTCAAGAATCAACAATTATTAGGGCATGATCTTTAACCTCAGAATCTTCCTTGCTTCATCCTCCATGAATTTCAGTCAAGGTTGCCACTCAAAAGGAGGAAACAAAGGCAAGGACATCTTTAAGGCTATGGTCTGTTTTCCCATGAGGATGGCAAGAAGAGAAAGGGCACTTATGATGCAAGGTAACCTTGTTACCATTTTCCTGTTATCAGACTGCAGTTTTTCTCCTGATAAGTCAACTGTGGCATGACCTTATCAGAGCACAGACCTTCTAATCTTGATGGAAACTATGCATTCCCCAGGGTTTATAAGCTTTAGTGCTGTCAACTGTGTTCTTGGTTATCAATACAGGCCATTCGTTCAACCTGTGCTCTGCTGTTGCCTCTGGTGCTTTCACACACGCATATTCCCATGCATAATTTATCCATACCAATCTTAGTATTTCTGTTACAAAGTTCTAGAGATTCAGAACTAAGCCTGCAAAAGAACAAGAAATATGTAGGGAGGATGTTGATAGGGAATCAAGTTGCCTTAGCATTGTTGAATGTAGTCTTCAGAGAGGGGACTTGTTTTTTCACCAGACAATATCTGATGTTCCAAGTCCCAGGTGTCTCGCAGCACTGAGCTACATAGATTGAACTTTCTTAGAACAGCATTTCCTTCCCATTTTCTTTCCAGACAAATACTACCTGATTTTAAACAGCAAGATCCACATCAGAGCTCATGGGGCAGAAAACCTTAGACCAAAGGAGAAGTACAAAAATTTTAAGCTGAAAGCAATTCTCAATTAAATGCTACTTTATAATAGAGTAAATCAAACCCCTCAATCAGGAGGTAAAGATCTGAGGTTGTTTAAAATTACGATGGCAGTTCTGTGACTGGATCTTCTGCTTTTACACAATGTATTATCTAAGTGTTTCCTCAGCAATGACAAGTAATTTGCTGGATTCCCCTCAAGACTGAGAGGCTTATCTTCCATGACAACACCCACTATGAAAGACACAAACTAGGGACAATTTGGTTATTGACAGTGAAGAACCATGTACTGTGTTGAACAGAGTACTGAGTAAACACAAACAACAAAATCCTCAAAATCTTACCTCTTCCAAAGAGGAAGTTAGTGAGAACTATCTTCATTTCTGGATGCCAAACAAATAGATTAAATAACCTGCACAGGAACACTGTGCAGAACTGCAGCAGAACTGCACTATTCAGTTGTCAGGTCTTTTTCCAGCTGAAAACTAAGTAACCAATTAAAAAAAAAAAGGCAAAAAAAAAAAAAAAACAACAAACAAAAAAAAAAAAAAAAACACCAAAAGAAAACCCCAACGGTGCCAGCAGAAGGAAGATACTATCAGAAGAGTAGGAGATGGTGAAATCTCCTTTTCCAGGAGGAACTGGGGGTTTGGTAAGTTTAAACTGACTATAAGGCTACATCTTCAGGGAGTCCAGACATGTCAACAAAATCTCCTCTTTTGCTTTAGGCACCAATTATTCTATATTGGATGTAGTATGACTTATTTTGTATCTTTCCTGTTAAATGCCTACTCTGAAATGTATCATCATATACATCTCAAGGAGATGCTATACATTTAAGGAAAAAAGTGATTATTATATATTAAAATAGCACCCAGTTATGTAACTTGAGAAACATTTATGCTATGTAGTGAAAGACATGACCAAATGCATAGAAAACACTACAACATCACTAGCATTGCCATTTCCAGATGTTTAAGGGTTTGGATCTCTGTCAATCTATTAATATTAAACAAAAATGTTTCCTGGAATAAATAATGCTTACAATTAAAACATGGACGTTTTTATTTCTTTGAGCATAGCATCAGACATTAGTACTCCACTTGCTTTGACATTAATTCAGCACTACTGCAAAAAGAACCCGTTGTGGTTTTAGAGGGGAGCAGCTTGAAATACACCGATTCAATTTGACAGCATTAATAAGTACGCAGATCTCAGCTATTCAAAGGAAACAAACCTTCACTGAATTACTAAGAAACTAGTGTATCAAGCTGCTTCAAAACTAACTGGGTCACCATCTGCCAACGATCAAACAGGAAAAATACAGGCAAATGGAAATTACAGGCACAGTTCTAGCTGCAACTTCTTAGCACAGAAGAAAACAAAGCAAATATTAGAGTCTGCTTCCTTCCTCGTCCAGAGGTTTCATTTTCCCCCTCTGCATCAGTCTTACCTGAAGACAGCAAAGTGAAGATGATTAAGACAATTAAAATCACTGTCTTCATGATTACAGCAGTTCAGCAAGGATCCTCTTTCTACCCCGAGCTCTGTCTTCTCATACCAGGAATTCCACAATGATGACCAAAGCTTCTGGAAGACAGCAAAGGGGTTTTAGGCATCAACAAGAATAAACTATGATTTAAGAAAAAAAAAGCAGTCAGAGGGTGGCATATCCTTGTATGCAAAAGAGAAAGAGACAATGTCCTGTTCCTATTCAAAGATAGAAAATAACCATGCATTTTCTGCTTTGCTATAAACAGGCATAGGAAGAAATGTAAGCTTCTGCTTTTGAACTAAATTGTGCTCCTCCTGTTTCAAAATGCACTAAAATGCCTTTGGGAGATAGGTAAGTCATCTGTTTTACAGAAAAAGATTTCTAAAGCTGAGTGAATTGTCCAGACTACTGAACATATGACTCTACAAAACACTGAAGGGTCCTTCTTACCTTATCTTTCACCTGATAATGGTTTGAGTTATTTCAAACAAAATGTAGTCCTTTGCCTCCCTAAGAATTCAGAACAGCACTGTGCCACTGCTGACCTTCTCGACTTTCCTCATTCCACTCTAGCACAGCAGTCTCATCCAAACAGGCTTATTTCCCTGTTTTTTAACACTTAGCCTGGAGTATTACCTCTTAATTACTCTACAGCAGCCATGATTAACATCATTAATTCTATAGCAGGGAAAAAGAAACACAAAAATTATATATAGATATATGATGCATAAAATATTGCTAATGTGGCTTCAACTCTCCTGTTCAAGAAAGAATTCACTATTCCAAGAGTCCTGCAGAAAGAGTCTTTTGCCAGATTTTGTTTACCTTCATTTTATAGATTCTCTTAGTACTTTCTCTGCTTCGTGTATTTTTGCCAAGAGTTTTCCCAGATATCTTTTGTTGCTTTATGTACTTTTCCCCTCGTGATTCAGAGTCCTTATTCCCCACTTGCTTCTTCCGCATTCAGGTACATGGATTCCATTGCTTATCTCTGCGTTTCATAAGCTCCCCTCACTGGATCTGCAACATTTGTTGAGGTGTTACGGTTCCCACTAATCCAATCACAGGAATTACATTTCTCATTTCTTCCTTCACTCCCTGAACAAATGTTCTCAAGTCCCAAAATCTCTGTTTTCTCATTTGCTAAGAGAACAACTGTGGCATTTGTCCAGTCTTTGACTTGGCTCACTTGCACGGGCCCAGCGCAGCTCAGTACCCTTTGAGAAGTATCTTTTATTCCTCAGTAAGCACTGTCTATATAATTTTTCATACTGTCAGATGTTAAAAACAGTACAACAAATGTAAGAACAAAACATATGATAAAAGTAATTTAAAAACAGTTAAAGGTCCACATATTTACTTTTAATTCTAGGGAAAAAGATCGGATTGGGACAGACCATTAATCACTATAAACAAGTACGTTTCATTTAACTAGACCTTAACCTCTGAATCATTTCTGAATCACTTCTGGGGAAACTTGTCCATCAGGCCCACTAGCAGGGTGCAGTTAGACATCAAAGCTAATGATTCTTGCAATGCTTGTAGCAAAGCACCTAACAGGATCAAATCCCGCCTTCTTTGAGGTTTTACTTCCTGCCAATCCTACCATTATGTATATGATATTATGTACCTCCCAACAACCCAGCCAGCTAATACTACCACTACTGCATGAGGGCTGCATCTGGATCTCTGCTCAGATGTTACAAATTCCAAACCAAAAGGTTTCCTGTATATGTTTAAGGTACTTACACAGTTACTGTGCTGCTGCCTGTGGTGATGTTAAAAACAGAATGACATGAAGGTGTTGTAGCCTTCATTTAGGCCCATCAGGAAAACAAACAGGCACTAATCACAAACGTCTGCTGAGAGGATCATGTCTTGAAGAGCTGAGGATGCGGAAACAAGGCAGCAGGACTCTGGAATTCTTTTCCTACTGATTCAACCTTTGAAACTACCCCCATAGCGTGGCAGCTGCATCAGAAAACGGTAATTAGCCTCTTCCCAGCAATGCAGCATTTATGCATGTGTCTGGGGGAGGCACCTGAGAGGGTGAAAACCAACTAATGTCTATGAATTCCGCCGTGCGCTACCAGGGTCCGGGCAAGGGACACCAGAGTAGGAACAGATGTTACTGCACTAGCCTGTGCGACATCCGACTTGCAGGAACAGCGTTGTGTTTGTCCTGTGTCAGATGTGTCCCCCATCCACAGAATTTCTGCCCTGACACCCCTCTTGCTCCCCCATCTGTGGTCAAGAACTTACTTGCCACTCAGCAGCAATGCCGAGAAGCAGCTGAACCCGCACTGCCTCATCCCCAGCTCCCCAGGAAGCAGTCCTCTCCTCTAACCATACCTCCCTTTGGGCAACAGCTTTGTCCTGCTACCATACACACCGCCTTTGAGGAGCGGCCTTGGCCCCATAGCGCAGACCCCAAGGACCACCCTGACCCCACACCACACCCCTCAGGCAGTGGCTCTCGGTTTTCTCAGGGCCGGCCCTATCCCAGCACTCCTACCCCAGAGAACCCTCACCAGCTCCGGGTACAGCCTCGTACCCGTGCTCCCGTTCCGTACCTGCCCTGAGGAACGGCACTGCCCGCCCCTACACACAAATTGCCCTCAGGTAACGGCCCCTCCGCCCAGCCACGCCACCGTCCCCCACACCGCTCCCCGCCGCCCGCCATTCCCCCCTCAGCCGCACCGGCCCCGCCCCTCCCTCCCCGCCACCGCCTGGCTCCGCCCCTCGGCTGCCTCCCGCCCTCACGCGCAGGACGCGGCAGAGGGCACGGTGGCGGCGCGGCAAGATGGCGGCGGCCATGGTGCGGGCCGGTGCGTGCGTTCTGCGGCGGAGCAGGTACGGGCACGGTAGGCGGTACGGTGCGGTGCGGCACGGCGCTGCCCGGTGGCTGGGACTCCGGGGGTGTTCGGGGGTGTCCGGGCCTGGCAGAGCTGGGGGGAGGCGGTAGCGGGTGTCTGACAGCCGGCACCCGGGGGGCGTGAGGAGGAGCTGCGCTGTAGCCCGGCCTCCCCCCGGCCGGGGGCCGCAGCCGCCCCGTCAGCCCTGCCTGCTCCGGTCGCTGACGTTTCCCTGCTGGGGAGAAGACGCGGTTGGGGCTGGTGCCTCGGCCCCGGGCAGGTGCGGGGAGGCTTGTGCTTGGTGTCCGAGCTGGAAGGAACGATGGACGGATTTCATTTCAGTTTAAGAGAGAAAAGTGTGTGGCCCCGTGTAATTTTAACACGTTTTCATAGTCAGTAGTTGTCCGTGTGTAAGTGTGCGTGGAAGTGGGCAGAAGGGGCAGCTGCTGCCCCCAAGGTTCTGTAGTCACGGGGATACGGTCTGCGAGGAGACGCGTGTCCCGGGGAACCCGCTGCCCTCTGCGGATGTGCTTTTTAAGCTTACGCTTTTCGTAGCAACGGATCCGTTTTAAGAATACTGTTTCGAGGGTATTAATTTGCTGTTAGAACACACGGGCCCCCTACTCCACCTTCTCTCTCAAAACCTGAAGAGGACGCTTCATGTGCAGAGCATGTTGCTGTCTGGCACCAGGGTGGTGGTGTCCCTCGACCTGTGATGACCAGGCACCGAGGGGCTGAAGTTAACATGGACCCCACAGTTCCTGCTCCTGCACCCTCCGGTTGGGTGGTGGGGTCAGGAAGGCAGTGCTCTCCTGCACCCTTGTACCCACCAAGATCAGGCTGTCAGGAGCAGGGAAGGCGAGGAGGGCAACAAACTACGTAGTCTTGTCATCTTTAGCTAGTTTTAGATTTCAGAGTAAGGAGGAGAGTGGTTTTCTCATGTTAGGCACCAAAACCAGTTCTAGTAAGAGTTTAGGGTCTGCTATCAGCTGTGTCCTTCCTCTGGGATGATCTGTGTGCTGAAGTACCTGGTATGCCCTGCCCTGCCTTGGCAACCACGCAGCTCCTGGTGCTCCTGTGGAGCCAGTGCAGCTAGTTTTGTTCTGGATATGCATGTATGTTTTTAGGTTATTATATATCAAGCTAATGCATGTGTTGAGAATACTAGTGCTTTAGGCTGCAGCTAAATTCTTTGGGGTTTTTTTCCCCGACTTTTTAGGGGTTTAAGATGTTTCTGGTAAATTTAAGTCCCGTGCAGACTAGATTAGTTCCTAGTTTCTTTAATCCCTTAGAAATAGCCCACAGGCTCCCAGCTTATCATGGGCAAGAACCCCTTTTATCCCAGGTGTTTTAACGTGATGTAAGGCAGGCCTTGTAATACCACAAATTAGTGTAGGTCTGGTGTATGACCCAAGCAGATCAGCTGACCTCTGTGTTCATCTAAAATTACATTCTGTTGCTATGTAAAATATACAGGTTCTGCAGCAGTGTGGACTGCTTTTTCTGCCTTGCTAGGGAAATAACATCCTGGTAGATGATGTGGCAGTGGGGTATGTTTAGCACCTGGTCACAGGAATCCATGTTTTGGGGAGGGACTGTCCTGACATGTTTGGGTTAATGCAATGAGTTTAATTGAGACTGTGAAGCTGAAAGGCAGAGCAAGATATTACTGTCACCATGTTATGGAGATAGTTTAAAAGTACAGCTGTTTGTCTTTGGCTAACATTAAAACATTGTTAGCAGGTGTCTGCTAGTATCACTATGTGATTTCTAGACAAGAAATGTGCTATTTGTAGACCCTTCTTCTAAGTAAAGAGGTGTCTATGTGTAACTCATTAGACACCTGAAATTAATTCTAAATGTTCTTAATAACTACTTCCTTGAAGTGAGTGGCCCTAAATGATGCAATAGCTTGTAAGCTAATGAAGTAATTCTGTACTCAGCATGTATCTCATCAAGAGCAGATGAAAGGTTAGAGGGCCAAATGAAGGCATCTCAGCTGTGGCATTAAAATCCTGGGAATGAATGGGTTGCACAAACACCTGCCAGACCTGGTTCTTTCCAAGGGACTGAGCCTGTTGGCGTGAGAACACTGCCCCTCTCCTGCCCCGGCTTAAGCCCGGAATCCTGTCTGACAGCAGGATGCAGTGTTGCCATGTGTTCTTCAAGAACTTGGCTGTATGTGCTTCTATAAAGACTTTGAACATGAACAGTTGTTGCACAATTGGATGTATCCTTTTCAGATTATTAGAAACCAGAAAGGAAATGGTATATATTAAACATATGAGAAATCCTGGTCGAACCTTTTGCCTGTGTTGGCCAGTTGTAAGTCTGGGTGGTTTTGGAGTGACAGAACCACTCACAGGTCACTAGCATACAGAGTGGTAAGACAAACTCTAAAGAGCTTCTGTGCCTGGCAGCCTTTTTACTTTTCCGGCTATACTAGTAGGCCTAATAAATGACATTACTTCGTGGAATCCATACATTTCCTATGTACTCCTCCTCCCCACCAGCATGGTGAGGAAAGAGGTACAGGAACCCAATTCAGAAGTGATTCTTAAGATGGTTGCTGTTGTAGGAGCTTCCTGAATGACACACCTGAGTAGCAGCCTGGGGGAGATGGAATAATCCCAAGCACTAAATGATCATAAAAAATTTACTGTCACATTTGCAAGCAGAGTTTGTTTTGATCAGCATGGCTGGTTTCGACTTTGCCCATTATAAATATTGTCTTTGGATGGAAGTAAATACTTGTTAGCTATGTTGTTATAGAAGATAATGATGCTTGTGCTATGTACTTACCTTGTAAGTAGAGCAGTCTTGTTTTAAACGTTTTTGTTTTCCCCAGCAAAATACAAGTTATTTACTGACCTTAAAGGAGATGTTTGCATGCTGTTGGATAAAATAGCTCATCAGTTCTAGATTCACTTATTTAAAAAACAAACCCAAACAGGTTACTAAGCATTTAAGCCAGGGCACTGCATACAACAAGATGAAATGGGGTGTCAGCTTTCTTTTTAAAGAAACACACAGGTTGTACTCACAATCACATCTTGGAACTCCAAACAGGCCAAGATATGGTACATAATGTCAACATAAGTAGTCGCTCAGAAAGGGCCATTGCCAAGATCAGCATGTATGATACTCAGACAAGTATCACTGTGACAGGAGAATTAAGCTCCAGAGGAACGTATGTCAGTATTTGTTAAGAAAAGATAAAATGGATGCAGCATTAACTAAATACCTGCAGGAGCAGTTGGATTGTCAGCTGTTTGGTTTTGTTTTGCTTTTTTTAGGGAAGAAGCAGGCCAGGAAGGAATATGCTCAGTGGGACTTTTAGGATACTTTGAGGAGATTTTTTCCCTCTGTTACTCAGCCTCTGAATATGAGATTATCACTGTTTTCAAGCTGCTTAAATTAATGCATCATTAAACATTTGTACTTAAGCAACTGCTTCTTGTCGGTTGTATTTGCAGTTTGCTGACTAGCTGTAACTTCCTTATACATGAGAACCTGTTTCTGAAAACTGGAGTCCTGTGGAAGCATCCACCTTCTAGGACATTCTTCAGTGGTAAGTGAAGGCTTGTATCTACACGGTGGTTTTAAACTCAGGGTTACTCAAAGTTGGGCAAATTACAGTCACATACTGGCGAATATGAAGTTCTTCAGATTAAAGCAGAAGTGGGAATCTAGCATCAGAGACCTGTTCAATTCATGGCATTTCCATAGACAAATGCTTGAAATTATGCTTTACTCCTTTGGTGTTACCTTTTCCAGGTACTAAAAGAAGTGTATTTACCTATTTCATAAGATTCCTCATTTTTCTCAGTCCTACTGGAATACTTGGATGACAAATGTTAAAGGAAGTAATTTCTGTGGGGTTTTGTGGGGGGTTATTTATTTATTTATTATTTTTACTTTTATTGCTGTAAGAGGACCATTTTGGATAAAGACCTTCCCAAGCCATGGTTAAAAGCTGCTTCTCTGGCCTTTTAGATGTGCCATTTGTCCCACAATGATTTTATAGGTCTGAGGAGCCTTGCAGAGGTGCAAATCTAGACAGCAGTTTAGATGCTGTAGTTTCTAGAGCAGTCTTGGCTAAAGCTGGAAAGGCATATTTTAGACTCTGATTTGGATTTAAATCTCAATGACTTGCAAATGATGTAATCAGGAGGAAAATATAACCACTTATAAGGGTAGAGGTAAAAGTAGTTTTCTCTAAGTGCTTGTATCTTTTCCTAGAAGAAATACTTTATTTGGTGAGAGTAACAAAGCAATCTTTAGATCATTGCCTCTGACTGGCTTTGATTACGTACTTTGTTTTCTCACCCTGCATTTTTTAATGCTTCTGAGGGAATGAGTCATTTTCATCTGTTCCAGAGAAGGAGATTATTACTTAATTTTCATTTTCATTTGCTAATTATACATAATGTTTAAGAGAAATCTGAAACATGTTCGCCTTATCTGGAAGTTTAGATTTAGGGTTCAAAGCATCTAAAAATGTTATTAGTATGTTAAAAGTCCCACATCTTTTTCCTTTTGCCCCAAATTTGTTTCTACTGGCTCATGTGCCTTGGCATGAGCTTTCCTCACATTCACATGCTGCTTGCTAAAGAGCTGCTGTAGCATAAGTATCATTAGAGGACAGGATGCTTGGCTGAAATCTCTAACCAGCCCCAGCTGCCTGAACATGGGCTTGGTGCCAGAATTGGTAACTGATCTTCTTGTCTTGGAATTTGTAAACTTGTGTGAATTTCATTTCTGTCTGAAAGGTGTGGAATTTTGTCAGGGCAGAGCCCCCTCCACAAAGGCACGTTAGGTGCCTTTGCATCATGGCTTGGATACCAGTTATAGAAGTGCTGTTTCGTTAGCCCTGGAGATGAGGAAAAGTCGACTCTTCAAATCATTTATTGACAGATAGTTTGTGGCCTGTGGAACCTCAAATGCTTCAGTCTCTAGCACAGGAAGAGAAAGGTTCAGATTGGTGTAATCAATAGAGGCTCTTGAAAGGGAAACAGCCTCTCCTGGTTTGGATACAAACCAGAAAGAGCTGTTCTCACTGAGGGGTTCGGTTTGGGAATTTGCTACTCTCTGATGAAATAGCTGAGAAGCTTTGCTAACTTAGAACCAAAGATGTGGTGAGAAGGGAGTTCAAGGCTTTAGGGCTAAAGAGTATCATAGGTCTCTGTACAGACATTTCTTTTGAAATAGTGATGCAAAGTTAAAGGTTGTCAAGTCTTTGTAAATTCAAAATAAATAAAAGCCTTTCTTTAAAAGCATTTAGCTGTTCTAAATGATACCTGTCCTTTTCTGAGCATTGCTCTTTAGGGCAGAATATTTTCTAGGATCTTAACTGTAACTGTAGTTGCTGCCTTGTTTGTTGGTTGGTTTGGTTGGGTTTTTTTTTTCCCCAGAAAATAAGGTTTTTTTATTTTTCAGTAAGAATAAAGCTGTTTTCATATTGTGCATTTTAGGACATGCTATTCAAACAATGTTTTAAATCGCATGTAGGAAAGAAATGAGCAAAAATATTGTTTAGGTAAACCAAAATGTGAGCGAGAATTACTTCTATTGTGCATCTTTTTACAGCATCATGGATGCCTTTTCTCAGCTTGACTACTTAAAGCTTCTCCAATTGCTAAGCAATTAGACTTTGTTTCTGTGCATGCCTAGAAATAGATCTGGTGTTACTGGATTCTTCTGGTTGGTAATGCATCCTTTCACTATCAAACCCTAAGTCTGACATTCGTGGGACAAGATCTAGTCCATTGGTTTTGATTCTGGTTCATCCTGTTAATGATTATTGTGGAAATTACACCAATCAGTAGCTGAGACTTAGTTCTTTTGGGGGTTTTGTCTATCTGGTAGTGACTTAGGCTCATTTCTGAGAACCTTCAGACTGCCTGTAATACGGGTAGAAGCAGCACAGTCCTTAGACCATTAAGCCTTAACCTACTAGTTCTCTCAAGATCTGGCAAGGGGAATACTTCCCACTGCTCTCACTGCTTTCCTGTGCAGCTGTCCTGTTGCTTAGTGACATCGTGGTGTACTTGGATCTCACAGATGACATGCAAAGCTTGTGTTATGCAGGAGGAGCTTGGTAGTGCTTGGTAAGAAATAACACAAAACACTAGATGTCTTCTCTTCTCCCCCCACCCCATGTGGTGAGCTGTATTACAGCAGAAATATGCCTCTTATCCTGTTTACCAAACTACACCAAAGCAGGTTGTCATTTCCTTCCCTCTTCCAGTTAGCTGTACATTTTGGGAATTCCCTGACTATAATGAAAGCTTTAATGACTGAGGAGCAGGAAGCTTCACAGTACTACAGATTATTCCCCAGCAACTGATCATTCTGTATAGTAACAACATAGATCTCATTGTTGGAAAGTAATTATAATGCTTTCAGGCAGCTCATCTTATGAATTTCTCCACAGTGCTTTCAGGGAGCTCATTTTATGTTTTTGGGGGAAGAACATTGGAGGGATATGGGATGGTGATAAGGTTAAAACCACAGATGACCAGTTAGTGTTCATCAGCTGAGATTCAGAAACCTGTTATGCTGCAATAACTGGAGTACTTAAGAACATTTATACATACCTTATGGGTCACAGGCTTCTAATTACATTTTCTTCACCTAAGCTGACATCCCTCACTGCACATAATAGCTTTCTTCTTTCTGTGTAGTTGTTCTCTTTCCTGAAGTCTGGGTTTCTTTTCTGTTACAGACAGAAAGAAGTTTCATACTACTTCGGTAGGCCAAGTCTTCCGCCTGCGCCCCTTCCATGTTCTGGTAGCTACAGGAGGAGGATATGCAGGATACAGAAAATATGAGGATTACAAGTTGGAACAGCTGGAGAAGAGGGGCATAGAGGTGCCAGTGAAGCTTGCAAGTGAGTGGGAGGTAAGAAACTTGGGGCAATTTTGCTTCTGCCACATTTGATGCAAAGCTCCTTTGCTATCATTCCAATGAGGGAATGTTTAATTTGTCCTCTATTGCCAATGCATTTTTGACAAATCATGGAACTAAAGTTTCTGTCAGTTAAGTAACTATCATTTTGGCTGAAGTCAATATAATCATGCATTAGGAGCTGCTGGTGTCTCCTCCACCTTTTAGTATGGCTGACACATTATAAATACTTGTTAGATGGGAGGTAGAAGGGGTAGTTAATCAAGTGATAGTACTATGTATTTTTTGAATAAGAAGGTATTTGGTAGGCACTGAGTCGTTCAGATGGAAGTCATGTCGTCCACCCTCCTGCTTAAAGCAGGGCAAGCACTCATTTCAGACCAGGCTGCTCAGGACTTTATGCACTTGGGTCCTAAAAATTCCCAAAGACAGAAATTCCACAGCGTCTGTGGGCAGCCTGTTTCAATGCTTAATTATCCTCATAGTGAAAAAGATTTTTCATGTTAGTTAATTATATATATAAAATAATACAATTTATAGAAAATATATTAAATGGTTTATAAAAATTATACAATTTAAAATTTATGTAAAATCTTTTACATATGAATATATATTGATTTAAAAAAGTTAGAACCTTCCCTGTTTCAAGTTATGGCTGTTGTCTTTCCATCTCCCTCAGTAAAGAGCCTGGTTCCTTCTTCTCAGCAACCTCATCTTGGCTGTTGGAAGGTTGTTGTTAGGTCCCTCCTAAGTCTTCTGCAGGCTAAACAAGCTCAATACCCATAGTCCATCCTCACAGGGCATGTGCTGCAACCCTTTGACCATGCTGCTGGCCCTTCACTGGACATGCTCAAGTCCACCAACAGCTTTCTTGATTCAAGAAAACTGGACACAGTATGGTCTAAGATGCACAAAGTAAAAGGGAATGACCTTCCCTTGGCTTCTGCTCCTCTGTGCTGTTTGCCTTCATCACTGCCAAGGCCTGATGGAGACTCATCTTCACCCTATTGTCCACTTGCACTCCTGTGAAAGCAAAAGGCATCTGCAGCAACTGATGGAGCTGGGGCTCTGCTCAGCGTAATGCATTTTCTCATTTTCCCCACCTTGGCTCACAAGGTAGCAAATTAAGCACATTATACAGCTTACAGAATTAAATACAGAAATCAAAATAGACAAGACTAAAATTACATATCATTAAATTCAAACCCCATTCAGTGCTGAGGATTTTTTGTCCTAGTAGTTCTAGCTATGGGTACAGCTTGTGCAGTAGTTGTAGGGTTTATCTTCTCACTAGCTGCTCAGTCTGGGCTGCTTGGGGCATTTCTTCCTCTATGTCTTCATCCCTTATATATACTTATATATATACTTACATATAGAATCATAGAATAGTTTGGGTTGGAAAGGACCTTAAGATCATCCAGTTCCAACCCCCTGCCATGGGCAGGGACACCTCACACTAAACCACCCCACCCAAGGCTGCGTCCAACCTGGGCTTGAACACTGCCAGGGATGGAGCATTCACAACCTCCCTGGGCAACCCATTCCAGTGCCTCACCACCCTCACAGGAAAGAATTTCCTCCTTAGATCCAATCTAAACTTCCCCTGTTTAAGTTTGAACCCGTTACCCCTTGTCTTGTCACTACAGTCCCTAATGAAGAGTCCTACCCCAGCATCCCTATAGGCCCCCTTCAGATACTGGAAGGCTGCTATGAGGTGTCTATATCTATATAGTCTATATCTATATATATATATAGTTATATATACTTATATCCTTATATACAGGGAAGCTGAGACAGAATTAATAGTTAGTTAATAAAAATCTACCAGTTTTCTTTGTGAATATAGAGCAAGACTTTTTTTTACAGGTAACACTTAGGTCTGTAATGGCTCTTGCTGATCTTGAGGGATTTTTGCCTTTTCCTTCTTGATTCCAAAGAGTTTAGAAATTACTGTGGAATTGTACTATGTGTATCAGATTCATAGGTCAAATATCCATTGCAGCATTGAAGTAAGAAAGAACTTTGTAACTTCCTCTAACTGCTGAATCTCCTTTGAAATATTAAGGATATTGTCTAATTCCATGCTAGACAGTTTGAAGTATATGTGGTATTCTTCCAAGCAGCCAGGTGAATGCCTGCTTCAGTGCCTTTTCTGAAGGCAAGGAGTTAAACATTCTAGGATCACAGGATTGTGTAGGAGATGCTTCGGTATGACCTTTAGCATCCCATTTCTTTGCATTCCTGAGCGCACTGCCAGTTTGTGTGTGGTTTGGCCACATGCCTGTGGGGGACTAGGCTGGAATCCCTAAATTCATTTTCACTAGTGACCCAGATCAGATACAAGCCAGACAGTCCAGATGCTAAAAGCTTAGGCCATGATAGCCCCTGAGGAATTTCTGTCTTATGAATATTCTTTTCCTGCTGAAGCTTATTTCAAACAGGTTTTATGTTCTGGTTAAAAAAGAACTGGTAAGTGTCCACAGAGTATTTATGTCAATTCAGTTTTGATACTCAAAAACAAATGTCCTCTTCTTATTGCTCATACTGCTAAGTATGAAATTGAGTAATTCCTTTATTAAATTAATTTTCTTTCACTGCGCTGGTTATTATTTGGTGAAGCTACAAGTACTGCTGTTGGTGAAACAGCTCTGAAGGATCCGGTTTTTGCAGTGGGGAATCACACACAAATTCAAACTGATAAGCAGCTCTCCCAAATGCAGCAGGTACCAGTAGGAGACATGAGGTTTCCTAGGCCTTCCTTATAGGCTTAAGTTCTATTGAATGCTTCTGTGGGAGAGAAAGGAAGCTTGACAGTTCTGAGGAAAAAGAGGAACTGTGTTCAGACATTGCAAGAAATATTCTGAACAATGGAGGATTCAAGAAATATAAGAGCTGCATTGTTCCTTTTAACTGGAAAGTAAAATGTCTTTTTTGCTGACCTTTCATTTTCCATTATTCTGTTTTACTGCATTCCTACAAGCACAATTAGGGGTGTGGAAAAAGAGGGGTGTTGTCTTGTTTTTGGAGCAGTGTAAGCCTGTGCATAGGCAAAAGGAGACCCTGTGCAATTGAGTGGGCTTTGAGAGATTAATATAGAACAAGAAACTGCCGCATTGCCAAGCCTGCTGCTTGGAAGTTCTGATTGTGCAGTACCAACCTCGTGTGCATGTGCGAACGTGCAGCATCTTCCACATGATGGCTCTGTGTGCCAGGCAGATTTTCCTGCTTCTGTGCAGGTGACAGAGATATGAAGTAGGAAATCATCATCATCATCGTGTTAGGCAGGCACAGAACCTCTCCCTGTAGCAGAGGTACATATTGTTGTAGAAGTGTTTGTAGTTTCTGATCGAATTGTGAGCATACTCCTGTATACTTCATGGACAAACGGGGAGTAAAAGAACAACCTGGTGTAAGTGTCCCTTAAGTCTTCCACAGCGAAAAGGCAAAACTTGTTCCTTTAGCCCAGACCTTTTCTTCCTCTAATTTTCTTAGAGACATTATGTAGCTAATAGCTTGAGCTGATTAAGGCCTTAGGGTGTCTCCCACTGTGAATGCCAGTGAGGATCAGCTTTCATTTAATTAGATGAGGTAATGCAGCCGGCTCTGAGGGAGACAGGTAGATATTTATCAGATGGATGGAAGCTTATTGTTTCAAATCCTTGCTGTCACAGAACATTTCCTGCTGGGATCTGCATGCATAACACACTGTTCATATGCTAACTAGAGGCATTTTGTGTCTTCTCACTTGGGCAATGGGGCAGTGTTGATACAGGTTTGAAGAATTACTGTGGATGAAGGGTGACCGGATGAGTAAGAGTTTTTCTCGAGAGAGGAACTTTTGTAGCTGTCCTTGCTTCCATTGTTGGCTCGGTTTCATCTAAGCAAAAACCAGTGTGTGTTGGAGTGGCACGCAGCAGGAAGTCCGAAGTGATTCTCTAAGGGAAGTGAGCTGTGGTGACATCTGAGCATACAGACCATGGGTTCATTCACAGTTGTGAATTGCCGTGGGCCAGCTTTCAAAAACAACTCGATACAGTGGAGAAGTGCTTGAGTATAGGCGTAGGATCTTGGTTCTCAGAGGTAAGAACAACACAGTCCTTCCTATTGATACTAAAAACTGCTCGTATTTGTGTAACTGAGGACACTGGGTGCTCTTTTGGCAGTACAACACAGAAGGTGTTTTTCTTGGCCCAGATGAGACGGACATTCAGTGTTATGGCAAGAGGTGTGCATCGGGTTTAAGGAAGACCTAATAATGGAAAAATCTCTGATTATTTTGTTAATCCAACTTTGGAAGAATGAAACAGCATCTCCACTGGGTTGGTCTCTTATTCTTCATTCTTGCTCCCATGTTCTGATGTTTGGAGTTTCATTTGAGCAAACATGCTGCTGGCAAAAATTACTTGTAGAGCACCCCAATGCACATGGCAAAGGTGTCAGAAAATGTTCAAAGTGGTGAAATCCCAACAACTTGAACATGTGTGAAGGGTGTGATGGGGTGAATCGTTTTCTGAGGTGTCCTGGAAAATGGAACTGAGGAAAAATCATTCTTAATCTGACTGGTGAAGGGAGGTGGCTTTTTGACTGTATAAATGGCTTCTATCTCGTCCACCTTCCTGAGCGCCTTGCTGGGTTACAGGGTGGTTTCAGGAGCACTTTGTGAGACTGCAGCGCACTTCTTGCTCTGGCTGAAGCTCTGTGTGTCGGATCGCGTTAACGCACCCGGTCCCCGGCATGCTGCGGGGGGCACACGTACAGCCCCGCACAGCGCCTCGTTCTCCGGCACCGCCTCTGTCCCCGCGGCTCCTTAGGAAGCCCAGCGGTGAAGAGAGCTCTGGTTCCCGGGGTGTCCTGGCAGTGCTGGCGCCCCCCGGGGCAGAGTCCCCCCCGCCAACGCTGCCCCTGTGTTCCGGTCCTTCCCTTCCTTTTCGCATCTCCTGCCCTGGCTCCTCCTCCTCGGGGGCCGGGGCCCTGCGGGAAGGCAGCGGCTGCGGAGCGCCAGTGGCTGGGAGGCGGCGGGGGCGGAGGGGCGCCGGGACCTCGGCGCTCCTTTAAGGCGCGGACCGGCAGCAGCAGCGGCGGCAGTGCGGGACGGGAGGTGGGTGCGGGTGGAGCGGGCCGGGCTGGGGGTGTCGGTGTCGGTGTCGGTGTCGGTGCGGTTGTGCCGTCCGCTGCTTTGCTCACGTGTCCGAAAACTGCTTTAGAAGGGCGGCAGCGGGACAGAGCGGAAAGAGGGGAGGAGGAGGAGGAGAAGGAGACCCGGCGGGGCGGTGAGCGCTGCCGGCCGGCAACAGGTAAGGACCGGTGTGCGAGGGCTGGTGGCCAGGGGCGAGTAATCCTCGGTGTGTGGCTTGCTGGAAGCGTCGGAGAGGCGTTCCCGGGTCTCGACTCCGTCATGAGTAAGCTCTTGGCTCATTCAAACCGAGTCAGTCTCTTGGGGCGGTGTTCTCGGAGTTGACTCCCGCGGGGCTCGCTCAGCTTCCGCCGGTGCCGCCTCGCTGCGGAGAGGCACCGCGGCTTGTGCTTCCGTTAGAGCCCTGCGGAGCCGGCTCCGCACGTGTTGAGGCAGCGCGGGGGGTTTGGTTGTGTCTCTGGAAGGAAAACCAAAACCCCGTGGTACGGTCAAGTACTACAGCGCGTTTTGGGTGTCATCAGTTTTCATGTCCCTTTGCAAAAGTCAATAAAACTCTTCCTTGCTTCACAGATGAGCTCTGTGACGCCATACAACAGGCTTTTTGTACAGAATTCAGGTTTAAGTTTTAAAATCCACCCGACCTTTTATGGCTAGCTTAAAAAAGTACCACATTTGGGGTTTTTTCCTATTTATAGAATGGAACTAAACAAGCTATGTATAATTAGGGGAAAATTACCAAAAGCGGTGGTTTTTTCGTAGTAAATTAATAAAACACATATAAAAAAGCTTGATATGAAAAGTAAAGCGTTTTAGAAACGAAGGGTTGCTGACGCAGAGCACAGTCTGTTCCAATAGTCCACAACAATCCATCAGCAGAAGCAGTGCACTTGCCCAGCTCATCCCAGCCAAGCTGGAAGTGAGTGTGCTCCTCGCAAATCCCGTGGCCTTCCTTGGCAGCTGCTAGCTGCGCACTCGGGTTTCCCCGGCAGCATCAGAGGAGTCCTGTTGTGCTCTCAGCGTTTAGGAACTCTAGACTGGGCTGGGTGCGGAGCATCCCGTGTTCCTCTTCCTGGGCTGGCTCCAGAGAAGGCTGGGTGGGAGCAGGGGTTATGTGTCTGAAATGATGCATACTGCTGGGAAAGCAGTGGGGCCTTAAATAAACAGTGACCGAATACCTCTTTGCCCTGATTGCAAGACCTTATTTTTACTGGCACTTAAATCGAATACAGCGTTTGGATGTGTCCAGTGCATTTTTAAAACAGTAGTTTGTTACCAATTGCAGAAAGTGTGACCAGAGGACTCTGAGCACTCCAACTTGGCATTCCAAGCCTAATGATTCATGCTTACGGTTTAAAACTGAGGTTTGAAGTTCAGTTGCATATTGGTCTTTCTGGAAAGTGCCTTGCTGTATTATTTGTTAAAACTTGAGGTAGTAATGGTAATTAAATGGGTAATGTAGTGGTAGTTGAACGGGCTCACTGGATTTGATGCTGTATTCGAGCTGATGGAGCAGAAGGGTGTTGCGTACCTGGAAGATTAGCAGTTCTCTATTAGATAATAATTGTCTAGGGACTGATACCTGCTGGTAACTGCTTATTTTATTGACTGAAAGGGATTCTGGGTGATTTCTAGTAGGTGGGGGGGTTCTTACTGATGTCCAGCTCCTATAAACCACCAAAAATTCTTGTCTAAGCTAGTAACAGAGTCTTTGTGTAACTCTGCATCCGAAGTCCAGCCATTGAGATGCCCTTAGAGGCATACCTCTGTTATGCGCTGGTTGATCACCAGTTCGTGTTCATTACCCCATGGTGTAAAACTCGGGGTGGATTTTAAATTTTGGGCTTTTTACACTGTAGGAACCTTGCATTGCTTCTGGGGCAGCCACAACAGGGATGGCCAGCGCTTAAGCACGACTCTGGTATTTGCCTCTTGGTGAATGTAATGAGGTCAGTAGAACAGAACTTAAGAAAAACATAGGTCTTCTTACTCACCTGAACTCATTCTTTTTTTAACAAGTGGAGAAGAAATGCTTTTAACAGCAATACTTCTCCCTTCCTCGAGAGCGATCTCTCCTGCACCACATTTTTGTTCTGACCTGAAGGGTGGTAGTTCCCAGTGCTTTGGGGTGTAGAACCCATCGTCCGTTTGTTTTAGCGGAGCAAGTGAGCTATTTAACTTGTTCCGTGCTTGCATAGAATCAGGTTTGTTCAATCTAGAATATCATCATTTCTTGAAAAAGTTTTGGGGAATAAGATCGAATTTCTACTGAAAGAGCTTGTGGGTTTACGCCCCTTACTTACCCTTATAGGGAAGAGTACAGAAAATGTAGATAAGACCTCTGTTTGCTCTGGTATCTTTCTGCAAAGTCATGCATAGGTGAAGGTCTTGAGAGGAGATGAGGGTGGGGAGCAGGGTGCCAGCCTGGCTGCACAAAGGGCAGCTGTGGGTCGGGGTGCTCTGCCCTGCCTTGCTCTGTGCCAGGCTTAGGAACCCCCCTTCCACGGTTCTGTGAAGACACATGTCCAGTGTGAAACTGGTTTTGACCATGGTCTGAAGTGCCTTTTGAAACCATGTTGTCAATTTAGCTCATTTCTGTTTACAATCTAGTATTTAATGGTGGTGATTTCTAATACTGCAGGCAGATCCAGAGCAACAGCTCCCCCGTGCTCCTTTTTGCTTTGCTTTGAATTTGGATGGGGTTCTGGGTAACTGCTTTCATCGTTTCGCTATACAGATGGCTTCATTTCTGTTGTGTAGGAGTTTCTTGTGCCAGCCAGGGAAAGACTGAATGATATTTTTAAATAGGAAAACAAAGTTGGCGCAGGGCTTGGGGAGGAAGGAGTTTTCGGGGAGGAAGGAGACCGTTTGGAGCGCTTTGGGCTGATCTGAGATTTACCTTCTTTCCACTGGCTGGATTTTTTATTTTTTTAATAATTGTTGGAATTGACCTCACACAACAGCATGAACAGCGCTCTTGGGACCTCCTGGGGTCTGGAACACCATACAGCAGTTTTCTTGCTGAAAAAACCCTCTAATACAGACACTCCAGAGGTGTTTCTAGGGAATATCTGTAATATTTAGCATTGAAGGTCCGGCAAAATACAAAATTATTTCTAGAATATTCCCCTTTTGAGGAAATGGGGAATTTTCCTTGCAAGGAAACTGGAGTGGGCTGCCATTAGCTAGTTAATTCTGGCTTTTCCTGCTGGCCCTTCCACATCTCCAGCCTTGTCTCTAATACAATACAACCCTTGCCCTCACATCAGCCCCCCAGTGCTCTTTTGGACCCACTCTATTGGGCATATAGATTCCATGGTGTTTAGAGAACTCTGCAAACAAGGAAATCCTAATTCTTTTTTTTTTTTAAGCCAGCCTTCAAAGATAACAGAAGTGAAACAGCCACTGGAGAGCCAGCCCCTGAGTTGGTCGCGGTGTTTGGTCTAGCCTTGAGGCAAGACGTGGCTAGCTGACCAACGGTTTGTGAACCCAGGGGTCCGCTTTCAGGCTCCCTTAACAATCCAAATCCAGTCACAGAAGGTGCAGAAAATCCATGTTTGAGATGTGGTCTGCAGGGTCAAAGGGGGAAATTTCCCTCTGTATACTCAGAATGCCGAGATAGAAATACTGCAGCTTTTTGTCTGTTTTTAAAAACAAACCACCCAAACCCTCCTGTACTCAGGTTTTGTATTTTAGTTCTACTGGACATAAAAATGTGACAATACTGATTGCCACATAATAGGCACTTTAACACTTCTTTTATACCAGATTCTCAAGCTGGCCCTAAACCTGGCTTGTTTCATTGTTAGGTATCTGGGTATTTGTAGAAGAATGTCCCCTATGGGCTCCTTATGCGAGTCTTTTAAGATGGAAAGAGACTTCAGGAGATGGATGTTGGTGTCTATCAAGGGCTATAAAACAGAAAGATGTTCCTTTCCTTTGTGTTTTCTTCTTTCCAAGCTGGGTATTAAGAACAGGAAAGGATTTTTGGTGCCCAGCAGTCCAGAACTCTTTTAGTGGTAGCTGCTGCAGTGCAGAATTGAAGCTGGGAATTATCTCCTCCTCTTCTCTGTGCCACTCCTCCTCTGAGCCTCGGATTCAGACTGGCGCTGGGTTAGCAGTGCAAGGCCATCTGGCTGCTCCTCTGCCTGTGGTGCATCGCTGCCCCGCAGCCTGGGACTGCAGGGTGGGCTTTGGAGACTGGAGTTTCAATGGCAACCCCGACTAGCGAGGAGCAAGGACTGCTTATACGGACAGCTCGTTTTTATCTTGTGCAGAGTCAGCTTTGTAGTGGGATGTTGAAATATGACACAATGCCTGTTTGTTTGCAATAGCTGCAACCCTCGTAGCAGAGATTCAAGTGGGAAACAGAGGGGGAATCAAGAGACAAACCAGCGGGGGAATTGGGAACTGTGACGCCGTGGCCTCTCTCCTGTGCCGGAGCACGCAAAGGGAAGAGAGGTAGAGGAAAAAAGACTGAGCCTTGCAACCAGCTGTCACCCTGACGATGTGTCAGTCAAACACCCTGCAGGGACCAGATCTGCACACAGGGAAATGGTGAGATGCTATAAAGCTTTATCTAACCCTCCACCCTCTTGCTACAACCTCCACAAAGTTAAAATTCATGTCCGGAGGCTGCGTTCAGGGAACGGCGGCAGCAGCAGCTGTGCCGGGGACCAGCACCCACAGCTGGAGAGTCCAGGCCTGGCTGGCTCTGCCGGGGGTACACCACATAGGAGAACTCGCTTCAGGTACTGTGCGGTATTTTCTGCTTTGCAGGAATGGTGACTGAAGGGAGAAAGGAGGGAGGGAGGACGGGAGGGTTTCTGGTCAGAAGGAGCGACAGCCATCTGCAAAGCTTTTGTTTGGCCTAATTACTATAAAGCTCCTTATGCATTGAATTGGCAGAGAAGGGCATGCTGTTATGTGACAAGGGGAATGAGGAGGCTTTCATTCCGTTCCTTTCTACTCTCCATCACTAGGAGAATGGAAAAAAATAGTGAGTGACTGCTCTGAAACCAGGCCAAGGCAGTGAGAAGCCCGAGGGCTTGAGCGAGCTGCCAGGATGCAGCTCTGCAGGGATTGGTCCATGAGCGACTGCAGTGAAGAGGGGGAGAGCAGCGGGAGGGGGAGCTGGACCTCCACTGGCAACCCAGCCTGCCAGCCCTCCAGCACATCATAGGCTGGTGGGTGGCAAGGATGGGAGGAAGGAGGTGAAGTGTCCCTTCCTATTCCCATGTAGAGTCAGTCCCACCTCCTGCTGAGAGGAAAGCGGCTTTACCTCAGCTGAGGCAGCACTTCATCTCCTCAGGGTTTTTCTTCCCCCTTGCATTGTGATGCACAAATCATTCTTTGTTTTTTATTAATTAATTCTTGGAAGGAAAAAAGCTGTGGTCACTGCAGAAGTCTGAGCCAAAAGCAGTTTGCGTCCCGAAGGGGTGACAGTTGTACCTGTCTGCATGGAATTTTAATTCTGATGCAAGTTTTGAAAAGAAAGCGTTGGCAAGGAAGTTTGCTTCTGATTTCCCAGCTTCTTTCCATGTTGGAAAGACATACACAGTACTTTGTACTTCATCCTTTGTATCATATAATCCAGTGAGAGAGAGAGCTAGCTGTTCAGAGCAGCCAGAGCGTACCACTTCCAGTTCGGGTGCGCACATCGCTGTATGCCTTCATTCAGCAGCATGGGGAGGACAGTCTGTTAGCCAGCATTGAAGTCAGTGCCCAGAAGATAAAGAGTATTTTGCCCACAGATAGGCAGACTTCAGTCTGATCATGTGACCTTGGGAGTGCCAATGGCTTCTTCATCAGTAAAAGAGAATAAATGGGGACCTGAAGGGTCTCTTACCCAGAGCTCCTGCAGGGATCTGAACTGGGGCTCACAGTGCCTCGGAAGTTGAGCAGCTTTTTCCTCTGAGAGTTACAAGTTCAATTTCTCCCCAGGAACATGTCTGCAAAATGAGTTTCCTCTCAGTCAGGACAACCACGTGACAAAAAGCCATAGATGCAGTTGGTTATGAGGCAAAGGAGTTGGTTACTGGCTTGTGGAGACTAGACTCCTGCAGCACTAGAAGTACTGGCTTTGTGCATATGTTCTCTGTTGAGAACTGGGGTACCCAGTGAAGGTTTTAAGACCTGGAAGGATGTCTTTTGGAATCAGTTATTTGTAAACTGTATTAACTCGGGAGTGCCACTCCTGTTGTCTCTAAGTGCTTGTTTCCCAGAGTTAAGAGAATGACCAACAGGTCTGTGTAAATTTAACTCCAACATCTTTCGTGATACAACTTGAGGCACGGTCTAGACAAGATGCCTTCAACACGTGAACCCACTGAGGGACCTCTTTTAGGTCTCAAGGATTTCTCATCCAGAGTATCTGTTCTTTCCCTAAGACTGTCCCTCAGTAAGAGTTCTTGCTAAAGTCCCAGTTACCATGTTACGTTGTTAGTTGGATGAACTAGCTATGACTTTGTTTTCAAGTGCCACCAGCAAGTGGTCTTGCATTTAAATGTTGAGGGTGTCATTCATAAAGTGTGACCACTTTTTTGGACAGAGAATTCTTGTGGGTTTTGGTTGTGTTTGTTGGGTTTTTGTGGATCTTTCCAGATAAACTGGTTTTCTGTTTTGGGAAGGGGAAGAACTGATCCAAACAGAGGAGTAAAGATTTGCAGAATCAGTGTTTAAGATTAGCAGGAATAAATCATCCCCAGCTTATCAGAAGCTGGTGGTTCTGAAGCTGTGATGGCTGACCCTCATGTTGTGTATGTAATCTTGCAGGTTGCAATTCCCCCAGCTGGCCCTGAGGCGAAGGTTGGGCCAGCTGAGCTGTATGTCTAGGCCTGCTCTGAAACTCCGTTCTTGGCCTCTGACTATTCTCTATTATCTTCTGCCTTTCGGTGCTCTTAAGCCCTTGACCAGAGTGGGATGGAGGCCTGTGAGCAGGGTAAGTGTGAGCAGGTCTCTTGCGCTTCGTGTACCTTGGCTGTATTATCGTGGAGGGAGCTGGCAGCAGTGGGGCAATGATCCTTAACACAGGACAGGCTGGTGATCACAATATGGAAGCAGACAGATGCAGTTCATGGTTCCCTTCAGCTATTACTCTTCATAGTTGCGATGTCCAATTGCTTCACAGACAAGGGATTTTTTTAACAGTCAGTGTTCTACCCAGGAAAATCAACAACTTCTGAACTCATTCAGTCACCTCAAAGTACTGGGGCCAGGGTCAGACAGACCAAACCTCTCCAGCTCCCATTCCTGGCCACACTGAAATGGTCTCTTGCTTTCTGTCATTTTTGCTCAAAGAAAGTTTGTTCCTCAAGTTCTTGGAGCATTTTTAATGCAGCCTGGCCAGCTGATATGCATATCTCTGCTCTGACATTGTTGGGAGCAGGGTGCAGGATGCCTTGCATGTGGTTATTCATGTAATTCCAGAATGCAACAACTACACAAATACTTCGATTGAAAGCTGCCACAAAACTGCCATTCTTAAGATGATTTCACTGAACACCTGTTCTGTTTGATGGCGTCAACTTGAAAACCAGGCTCTTCCGGAGAGAAAGGGCTCCTAGGAAATACAACTTCTAACAGTTTCTGTGATTTTTACAGTTGTAGCTGCATATTCTCAGTATTTGTGCTAAACTGAGCAAAAGTGACTTTAGAAATTAACACTGTATAATGCGTGCCAACTAAAATGGCAAAACATTCTTTTCTTCAGTACTTCAGCTTACACAGCCTAAGATACTGTTCATTTATAAGGTTTTATCTGAGGTAAGATTAGGCTGGTGTTTTCCTTGTGCAGTATCGCTGTATGTGATGCAGGATGGTAATTTGTGAGTGGAATCTTTGCTGTATTTGATGGACAGGCTCTTGGCCAGCGTGTGCTTCTGTTTGTTTATGGCTGTATTTTGCAAGACTTAATTATGAAGGACACAATTAATATTGAGAACAAATTATGCCTCTCACTAAAAAAAACCCCACAACTTCCAGTCATGTAGCTGAGCTGTTCTGTTAAAAGAAATTGTACTGGGTTCAGCAGATCGCTACTCATATTGCAGAAGTGCTTTGGGAGGGTTCAGTTCCCTTGGTCCACAAGCCCCGTATCTCATCATGGTCATGTGAGCTTGGCTGATAACCACAAACCCCAGAGGAGTTATCTGCTGGAATTACCAACAGGAAGACAGTGTCATCAATCCGGTTACATCAGCAGCATGTATATACCTCTTATCCACACCATTTCATTTAGTTGCCACTGAAACATGCTTTCGTGTAAGTCCAAAGGGTATTTCTGGAGGAATAAAGGCACTTTATAGTCTTGTAATTAGCAGCTCCCATTGTTACAAGAGAAGGAGTAAAGCCATAGGTTTATACCAGTGTAGCTGTATCCACATGGGTGTATTTCTTTGATTATACTAGTGTCATTAGAGCAGTACAATACTGGGATGTGGAAATCACCCTTCTGATGAGTGTTCCACTAGCACATGTGCAGTCTGTCTGTTTTAATGTAAGCCTTGCATTGGGCCGTTTCCAGTAACCTGTATGTGGAGCTTCAGCCTGCAGGGGAGTGGAGATTTTGGCTTCTGTATAAAGTTGTAGTAAGTTTGATTCTGTCCCTCATCTGCCCTCATCAGAACGGAGGGAGTGCAGATGAAGAGCAGTGCTAATTTCTTGCTGACTTACAGGCTGTGTGTGGTGTAACCTGCTAAATGCAAGGGAGGGGCTGGTAAAAACAGTCTGATCCTTTCTGTTTCCTGGGGGGAAGTAAGAGAAAGCTGTCAGTGTGCAGAACCGAATGATGTGATGGGATTCTTTCTTTAGGTTGCTCTGTACAAATCGGTTCCGACTCGCCTGCTCTCGCGAGCCTGGGGTCGCCTGAACCAGGTGGAGCTGCCGACATGGCTCCGGAAGCCTGTTTACAGCCTGTACATCTGGACATTTGGAGTGAACATGAAGGAGGCAGCTGTTGAAGATCTGCATCACTATAGAAACCTCAGTGAGTTCTTCCGCAGGAAGCTGAAACCGCAAGCACGGCCTGTCTGCTGTGTGCACAGTGTGGTGAGTAAAAGGAAATGAAGGCTTTACACGACCAGCTTCCCCTCACCCCAAAGGAACGTGTCTGCTCTGTGAGGAATAAATGAATTCCTAGTGTGTTTCCTTTTTTTCCTCTTTGCTGTAGATAAGTCCCTCTGATGGAAAGATTCTTAATTTTGGACAAGTAAAAAACTGTGAAGTGGAGCAAGTGAAAGGGGTTACTTATTCCCTGGAATCCTTCCTGGGACCTCGCGTCTCTACAGAGGACCTGCATTATAGCCAGGGTGAGTTCTGCATCAGTTCTGCATTTATTCTGCTCTGCCCTTTCAGTGTTCTGGGATCATGAGAAAAGAAATTACTCTTTTTCTCTCTTATTCTCACACTGTCTGCAACAAAAGCAGGTCTGATTTTTGTTTTATTTAGGGGTAAACATGTCCTGTTTTAGTGTTTCTCTGTCTCATCAGTGGCTTTAGAGTGTCTTGTCTGGTTCATAGGATCTAAGGAGATCCTAATATAGGATCTAATGTTGTTGTAAAGATTAAAAAACACCTTGAAATATTGGATTCCTGGAAAAAGTGTATCTTTTGTAGTCTCAACAATACAAGTAGGCTGCATTCAGTCTTGGCACTGATTCTAAGCTAGACTGGCTATCTGTGATAGGTAACTGTGAAGAGTATCTTTAACCCCTTTCTTTCCATTCTTTACAGCCCCACCTGGTAACTCTTTTCAGCAACAGCTAGTCACAAAGGAGGGGAATGAGCTCTACCACTGTGTAATCTACCTTGCACCAGGGGATTATCACTGCTTCCATTCCCCCACTGACTGGAGAGTGTCACACCGGCGCCATTTCCCAGGTAGGTCTTTGCTTCTAGAAGATGAGCGCAGAGCAGCTGCGGAGGGAAAACCTGGTACAGGGCACTGCTGAAGGAGACACACCAGTGGAGCAGTTGTGCAGTCACACGAGAGACAATGGTCAGACAGTTATGTGTCACAAATGGTATTGAGTTTTATAGTAGTATAGTTTGATCAAATCACATCTAAATGGTGAAAGTGGTAATACTGTATTGAGGCTGGTTTAGTTCTTTGAAATAAGTGTTGACCTGACTTGTTCCTAATCACAGTTTGTTCAATTTGTACCTGAAATACAGATAGTTTGGCAGAGCAGACCAGAGAGTAGCCTAAAATATGATCACTTCCTGTGCTTAGCGAAGAACATGTTACGAAATGGTTATGTTATTGGAGCTGGGATCAGATGGTTTTGTCCTCCTCTTTGCAGGTCATCATACACTAGTTCAGCAGATAACAAAACTTGGTATCTAGTGAAAACCTAAATACTTGGACTTGGCTTCAAACACCATGAGAAGAGGGACAATGACCTGCCATGATGCTGGAGAAATAAGTCCCAGATTTAAGTTAGACCTTGATTGCATTGAAGAAGTATGGGTGAAATGCTACTACTGGATTCAGTGCAGCAAAGCAGATGTAGTTTATAGCTAGAAAAGTGTATAGTGACTATACCTAACTAAATTACATTAAGACGTATGAATGAATTTAAAATTTGTTGGTTCTTCTGTACTAGTCAGCCTGAAAGGAACCATTTACAGGCTTGAAAATATAAACCCTTTGCTCTTTTACAGAGAGAGCTGTAGGTGGTGTTCCAGATTGCATTCAAGCCTTACAAATGAAGGGGTCTCCAGTTTCCCTTGTGATTCAGCTAGATAAAATGCAAATTAATATGAGCCTTGCTCAAGAGTGCATCTTTCTGGACTACACTTTCATGTGACCCTTTTGTTTTTAGTATTGCTTTGTTTTTCATTCCCCGTGCCTACCATTTGCCTTTCTTCTTGCAAATAAGTGACAATTTTTGACTGGATCGGCTACTGTTATACTGAAAATACCATTCAGATAGCATTGCAGTAGTGCTACAAGCCGGACAACTTGAATATTTTCTCACTGTTGCAGGCTCTTTGATGTCTGTGAATCCTGGAGTTGCTCGCTGGATCAAGGAGCTGTTCTGCCACAATGAACGGGTTGTCCTTACAGGTGACTGGAAACATGGCTTCTTCTCTTTAACAGCTGTAGGAGCAACTAATGTGGGCTCTATTCGCATCTACTTTGACCAGGTGAGCAAAATCGTGGTACGCAGCTTTCTGCTTTTGATGATGGTTGAGGTTGATATAGTATAATAAAATCGCAACAAACATTTAGATCTTATTACTCTGAAATTAAGCTATTTCACAGTAGCGCTGTTCTAGGACTGATTTAAAGAGAGTCAAGAGAGTCATCTCCAGTATAAACATCTGGTTTTTAAATATTCCTACTGCACTTTCGAATTGTAAGGAAGTTCCTGAATTAAATGTGTCGGTGCTAAGGAATACAGAGTACTGAAATACTCAAGTAACTTTTTGTTCTTTCTCCGTACAGGACTTGCATACCAACAGTCCTTCTTACTCTAAAGGGTCCTACAATGACTTCAGCTTCATATCCAACAACAACAAGGAAGGGATCCCCATGAGGAAAGGGGAACATTTAGGGGAATTTAATTTAGGGTCTACAATTGTACTCATCTTCGAGGCACCCAAGGACTTCAAATTCCACCTCAAAGCTGGACAGAAAATCCGTTTTGGAGAAGCACTGGGCTCTCTATAGCAACTCTCAGCAAGGTGGTTTTCTACACAAAGGGACTCTTATCACACCACTGAGTGTTTCATTTAACAAGTATGTCTCACTCAGCAGGACCTGGGTGAGGGAAACAGAAGAATGTCATTGCTATGTTAAACCTGAGAGCATTTGATTTACACTGACATGCTGCTGAATGCAGAAAGAGAATTGAATGACCAGAGGTATATCAAGTACAGCTGCCTTTAAAGATGTTGGCCATGGAGGTTTCATGGAGGTCCCACCCTGTGCCTGTAGTCTTTCATGTTCTCCCCTCAATGTGCCACAGGGTAATTTTGTTCTTAAACCCTTTGAAGCCGTCCAAGGCTGTGCAGGTGCAATGGGGAAGGGTAGAGATTAGCTCTATTTAAAAGGACAGTGACAAGCTGAGTCAGACCTTGAACCTGCAATGTCTGGTTTTCAGGCTTTGAATAAAGAATGTGTTCTCATATTTATTTTATTCTAACATACTCTGATGAAGCTTTTGAATAAAGGCAGCTGTGAATGTAGACAGCCAAATAGTTCAGGGTGCGACTATGGATTCACAGTTCAGATATGCAAAATGTAGACAGCATCAGTACAATAAATCATACTCATCCAGGTTTTCTACTGTTAGACAATTCTTTTACCTGACATTGTCCCTTTAAAAATGGACTTTGCACTGTATTTTAAACCTGACAACACTGTGTCTACATTCCATGTGCTGAAACTGGTCATCTTGGGATTTTCTTTTAGAGAAGTAAGAGTGGACAAAGCTGTGTCCTCTTCCTAACCTATGGTTCTATTTTTCTGTTCCAGGCCTTAAAAGATTTTGTTTGTATGAGAGGCAGTACGGATTAAGGTGTTAGAAGACAGGGAATATTTTTTCTTGTGTGATGCAATAAGGTAGCAGCCAAAACGTTTTTACTCCCTGCAATGTATCTTCATTGTTGCTTTGTCACTAAATGCTTGAAGAATTAATTTCTCTACTTAGTGAACAGTTTCAGATATTTCAGGACCAATTTTTATTGCACCGAGTGAAGTACATCTATGCACTGACTGTGTATAAAGATATCATGAATCTTTGAAGCAATCCCAGCTTGCCTCCCAGGTACGAACCTGGCCATCCTGTAATGAACTGGCAACCATTCCATCTTATTCAAAAGATGACCCTGACTTTTGTCCTCATGCTAGGAATGTGCTGGGGACAAAGCTCTGGGCTGAAGCTTCATCCTACAGCAAAACTTCAAAGCTTTCTTGTAACACCATGTCAAGAGTTTGAAATCTAACACTTTGGAGCTATCAAATGTGGCACTGATAGAAACTGGTGCCAAAGTGAAGAAGAGGCATTGAGTTTTAAACGTATTAATTGTTTTTAGAGAATAAACTTGTTTCAGGCCCAGGCACTCAAACATTTAAAACTGACTTTGCTGGCCAGAGCCTGTTGGAGTGGACATGCCTTTCTGCTTTCTCAAAGATTTGTCTTATTACTCTCTTGCTTGAGCTAATTTTCTGCTACTTTAAGGAGACTGTAGGCTTTAACTAGCTCTGATTTTCTAAAGGAAAACTTCTTTGTATGCACTGCAGAAAATAGAATATAATTTTGTTGTACAAATGTCCAGTTTGCCAAGTCCTGTATGCTTAGCCTTGTCATCAGGAAAGATGGGATGAAAAACTGCCTCTAAGTGATGAAGCCCATCCATGACTTCAGTTATGGTGGCTGGTTGGGTGACAAGCAGGAGAAAATTCATTTGGCTCCAGGAGTCAATGTTTCCTCACTTTACATGAGGAGGAGCTTGAAAGCTTGAAGTGGCTCTCAGCCACCTATCTTGTTAAATTCCTTGGCATTAGCAAGTTTACTCCTGCAGCAGTATGTTATCATATACAGGTTCTAGAAATGTGCACTTTTTAAACCGTTGCTATGTAGAAAAGACTAAGGCAAACATCAACCCCAGAGGCTGAAGCTATGACTACTAGCCTTTTAAATAAACGTCATGTTAACAGTAGAAGGCAAATTCGTTCCAGTGGATGACAGGAAAGACCACTGAATCTTTTCCCCCTTTTCCACTGGGGCCTATGCCACCCAGACACAGCCAAAGCAACTTTGAGCTTTAATTTCTCCACGCTCAGCATCACCACCCACAGTATCTGAAGGTTACTGTTAGCCTAGTAATGGAGCACAGGTTACCTGGTGTGTGCTTTATTAGAAACATAAGGAGGAGAGGATTCAGCATGCAAGTGGCTGGTTTTGTGATAGTCTTAATACTGTGCAGAGCTAGCTGATTAACAAACATTTGTTATGCAGTGGTCAGCAATGCACCCTGGAAGTGAAAAAGCAAAGTTCCTAGAGGGTACTGATAATGCTGTGAATTTCTCCTGCATGGAGAATCCATTTAATTCAACTGTATCAGTAGCATGCTATTTTTGTATGTCAAAGTGTACGACTTACTGACATGAACTCATTTAATTGCAAAGATTTTGAAATAAAGAGTCTTATCAGTGTTGCTTATCTTTGTGAAATGTCAGTGTAACCTAAACTAGGTACTGTGAGTGCAGCATGCGGTATATATAGCTCCTGTGTGGTTTTTAACCACTTATAGTAACAAACCAAAGCAAGCAAAAAGATTTAATTTATAAAATAAAATTGCCATACATGGGCTAAGAGACTGTATACATCCCCATCCTCCCCTGCTATGAAAAGAGCAAAGAGTCCTACCCATGAGCTGGAATATTGGTTCAGATGAATTGTGTGTTGAGAGCAATCTGGATTTCGTGCAGGCGGGCAACCAGGCTCTGCACATTATATCTCTCCTTCTGTTGTGCTTTGGTGAGAGTGTTGATCCTCACCTGCAACTGACAGTGAAGAGAACCACATAAGCTGTTGGTACAGCAAGACAACATTTAGTCTTTCTGACAGAGGAAGAGTGAATAAGCTCCAGCTGCCCACTTAAGAGCCATTATGTGACAGGATAGTGTCACTCAGGAACAGCCAAGTACTGTCTAGCTTAAGAACTAACAGTTAAGTAGCCATATGGCTGTATTAAAACCTGGGCACTGACAGCAATGCAGATGCAGTCACTGTAGTGTAGCTACATTGTCATGAGAAGTCTCAGGGAAAAAACAGAGACTGAATCTCATCCTGCTATGGAGCTTGCAAATAGCCTTAGGAAGGTCTATTGGAGCTGGAGTTACATTTCTGAACAAATAAGATGCATCTACACAGCAGCCTGTTGTGCTCTTCAGTCCATTTCTCATTACAAGTCTCAATTCTCTTGGCACGTTAGTAACAGGTTACTATACAACTGCTCCCAATTGCCATCAGCCTTTAGGCTAAGTGCATAGCACAGTGATTATCACTTAAGTAAGTTGAATTTATTTGCTATTTACAGACCTGATTCAATTCTTCCTGAACATCTTGTACACCACCTTGGTCCTCTGGTTGTGTGCTGGTTTCTAGCCACTGCTGTAGAATCTCTGCCTGCTGCTGACAGGACCTGATAAAATGGATTAAAGGATTCTTACGCCAATTAGAAGCTCAGCAGTCTAAACCAACTTACCTTTGTGATTGATACTTGCAATAAGACCTAATTTCTTGTCTCGAACCAGTGAATGGTAAAAGTCTTAAAAAAGAAATGCTGGAAAGCAGAGAAACCTGTTTGAAAATTGTTTACATTTCCTACTGCTTGTTCCTGACCTTTTCCTTTCCTGACAGCCCCATTTTCTCATAAGCATTTTTGTAAATGTGTTCTAGTAGAGAAGTTGTCAAACACCAGCCATACAGTTGGAAAAGCTAAGTCCTCATGATAAAAGAGCTAAAAGCTAAAATTCACTGCCAAGTCCATTTGTACTGCCTTCAAATTACACCCAATACCTCTGTCATGCTTTCTCTAACAGCTGCCAAAGGTACAATGAAGCCACTTGCTGACTACAAAAGAAGTGGCACATGTACTCTTCTCCTACCTGGAGTGAACTCTTAGAAAATCAAAACCTCTGGAACTTTCCCGTTTCATTCACACTTCTGCTGTGAATAGACTGGGTAGTTTAAAAGTAGATACATACAAAAAGCATAGTATCAAGTTGAGAACGTGAAACAAGGCTGGGTAAATAAAGGGGCTTTGCAACATACTTGAGTTCTTGCTTCCTGCTGAAGTAGTACTGCATCTGCTGTTGGATGTGTCGGAGTTCAATTTCCAGCTTCCTCTGTAACATCATTTCTTCTCTGGAACTGTGCTCCCTTTCTTCCCTTTCAGCTGAATGGAAGATACAAGGCACACGCAATGGAAGTGGAGCGGACTTTCACTGCTTCTTCTTATCAGTGAAAGTCAGGTTAGTAGATAGGAAACACGGAACTCTCCTGCAGTCCTTCCCACAAGTTTTTTCACCCTGTGACATGTACCTATTTGCCCAAAAGATCAGGTACAGTGAGAGGGAGGGAGCCCTCACAGCATTACGAGCTCCAACGATTCAGTTTAAGCATACACAAAAAAAGATAAATGTGAATGATTTAGTACTACAAATGCCGGTTTGGCCAGCATTTAGTGTTTTGTATCTCTAGAATGAAGTCGGTCTAGTTGCATGGAACACAAATTTCATGCCCTAAACACCACACTGGGAGGTGCTTAGACACCTTATATCCCCTTCACAACCATACTGCAAGTACAGAGAAAACCTAGAGAGTTCTTCCCTCCTGAAACGAAGGAAGCATTCAGCCTCACATACATGAACATTCCAGCACTCAAGGACATTCTTGCTAAAAGAAGCCAACCCCTAGCAGTTCCCTTCCTTCAATCCCCAGAACAGTATTAGGCCCGATTCACCAGAACCCACAAAACTCTTAGTACTGTCCCAAAAAGGAATGACTGGTATTGTTCACCTCCTGAAGAAGGCACACAAAACTGCCTTGTCTCCCTGATGTTTTGTGGAGCTTACTTACACTCTTGCATGTACTAGAGGACACACAACTGCTACAGTTTAGATCTGAGGACCTACCTGCAGTCTGGTGACTCTGTTTTCCCACCAAGGTTTCAGGTGACAGCAAACATGGCTCCAAGTTTGGTTGTAACTTCTCCATAAAGTCCTGTTGAAAGTCTTGGGAATGGGCTCCTTTGTGACTGCTCACAGGCTGACCTCCTCTCTACAAGGTCAAAATGATACCATGTTTTTCCCCTCAAAGGGTTTTCTTAAGTAAGCCCTACAACTAGAATGCACCTGACCTACTCAACCCTACTCCCACTCAAACACCCCCTGCAGTCACTGAGCTCTCTCGTAAAATACCACAGAAGAAGAGCTTAAGAAATAAGCATTTCAATTTCTAGCACGGAGTTGTTTCATCAAGATTAACGCCACCCATTTGGCGTGGAACAGGAGGTTGAAATGCAAGCTCCTACTTGCAGGGGAAGTGAATTTCAACTTTTGGGACTGTCAGCCATAGCCACTGCCCCTAAACTGAGTTGCTCTTAAATCCCTGTAATCTGGTTGGCAAACAGTAACTGCTCTGAACTCGTTGAAGGAGCAGCACTCACAAGTCAATTGCTAGGAAAAGCATCCAGCTAGGAAGGACACAAGACCAGGAAAAAAGGCATGAAATGCATGTGGATTGGTCAGCTAGTAAAACATTGCTTCAGACTGGTGATAAAGAGCTCTTGGGCAATCAGAGCCAGTTAATTCGGTCAGCTTTTAGGATGACGGCTAAGAAAAGAATAGCTCAACAGCCAGATGGCCACTCCAGCAGCTCCACAGGAAAACCTAGCAATAAGCAGCATGCATGTTGAGAGCAGCCCAGTAAGCACACTAGTTCTTCCTTCAGCAATACACTCACCATTTCTGCTCCAGCTTTCATTTGAGGCATGAAAGACATAGGAGACCTTAGCTCTGGCCTCTGAGTAGCATGGCGCACATCATTTGTCCACAGTGGTAAAGCATGTACAAGAGATGGGTAGGATCGAGTGGTATTGCCCATCTGAGACAGACATTTACGGGTACTTTCTTCCACTTCAGGTGTTTGCATTAAGTTCCCAGTCTGCCCAAGACATTTGTTCACAGATGTATGCTGAAAGGGTGCCTCTGGTCTGTAAAAGAAGGAGGATGAAGTCATCATGCTATTCCCTTGCATACAGCTTTCCAGTCAGCTGCTTTACTATGCAAGGAAAACCCCAATTTAAAAGGGAAAAAAACCCAAAACTACCGAAGAGCAAAAACTGCCCAAACAAACAAAACCAAACCACCACAATGATTTCAAAACCAAACCAAAAAAGCAGCAGAGCAGCAACGGCTTCCATTACTCCTCCTGCCCCGCTCCAAATTCTCCACATTAATCCAGCCTGAAACAATTTCTTTAGAGCTGTGAATCCAAACCATTAACAAAATCCTGCCTCATGTTGGTTTGGGACAAGAGAAAGAGGGAGCAGGATCAGCAATCTCAGATGGGTTTTGAGAGGAGACTGATATTTCCCTTTTCTGAAGCTAACCACAGAACAGTTTCACATGAAAGTTCAGTCTAAGTGCCTGCTTAGAAGCAATTTCAGCTTCTATAGCAAGAGCAGTTTCAGGGCTAAGAAGTGCTACCATAACTCAAACAAATGCAGAACGCTCAAGACAGTGAAACTGCTGCTTTGTTGAACATTCTCAGCAGCAGCACAGACCTTTGGGGGAAAATAAAAATTACAAGAAAACAGCTCCTTTTAGAGCAGCAAAGTTGATTCAGCCAAGACAGAAATATTCAGTTCTGGCTCTGCACTACCAGAATCAGTAATGACGCCCCAGTAGGTTAGTTAAATCCAGACCCAAGCCTGGTGTGGAGCAAACACGATCTATGAGCCAAAAAGCATCCTGCACAACTCAAACTTCCAAGTTTATGTGGCAAGACTGACAGAAAAACAACTCACAACTTTACTTATGCCCTAAGCCCATTCATTCTGTAAGGAAGTGATGTGCCCTATCTTGCCCCCAAAATCTCTCACTAATGAAACAAAGGCCTTGGTTGCTATTTCATTAAAGTTTGTTTTTCTTGTCTGCTTCTTATAAAGAAACCTGATGTTTTTAAGGTCAGGATGGCTTTTTCGTAGCAGAGAGCAATGCACCGTCCCATAATTACTGAACGTTCTGTATTATGAAGGTCAGGGGATTTGAAGGGATAAGCATAGCATATCCCACTCTAAGCCACCCTATTTTTTTTTTACTTTAAAAACCAGACTTTCTACCTAGAAAAAGGAGATCCCAGCAGTGCCTTGCCTTCTAGAGAGCCCGGAAGGAAATCAGGCCTCTGTGGTGGTAACCTTGCTCCTTGAATGCTATTTCTGAAAAGAACAAACAGAACCAAGATGTGTTTTACATTAGCATAAGCTGGCATTGCAGCTAAAGAAACAGTGCTATTCATTCATCTCTGTTCTGCAACATTCCCCTTGCATGCAATAATAATGTTTAAAGACTACATTTTGACCTGTATTAATGTCACAATCTGGTTTACTGTATAAAGGATTGTGCCAGCACAAGGAGTGGTGGAAGGGACAGAATCGAACAAGGCAAAACTACTTCTTTTGGCAGCATATACTGACTTAAAGAAATGTGAACCTATCACCTTACTTCCCTTTAAGGCTCCTGTCCTGGACTGAGAAGCTTCATGGAAGATTCTTCCTTGAAACTGCCCCATGATCAGAAATTTTTAAGGAATTCCCCAGGGAAAAGAAAGGGACAAGAAGACAGTTCTATTTCTGCACAGCCACAATCTTGATGTTTTTCATCTCATCAGACCCTACACTTGGCTTCAGTGAAAAAGAGCTTCACTGACAGCTCTAGGCTGCTCAGACAAGATCAGCTCTCACGATGGTAAAAGTCCCATTACATACATCTTTCAAACGTTTCCCTGTGTTCTATGACAAGTGACTAATGCTCCATGAATTCATAGTTGTATATTGAGAAACACAGTGGCAAGTACATAGCTGAGTTGATCCTACCTGTCGCTGATATTTAAGTATAAAGTCACCAATTCTTTTGTTGTTTGTGGGCTGATGTACTCACTATGCACAGATCTTGTGTAACTGCAAGACCAGCCATATGATGCAGGGTCAGACAGAGTGTTAGGGAGTACAGTAATCAGTGTGAGAACTTGGAAATACAAAAATGAGAGAGACACAGGCAGAAGAACTACACAGACGTACAACTACATATATGCAGGAGGAACTAGAACTTTACACTCACAGATTACTGAGAACCGGGTCACCATCAGCAAGGTGAAATGGTAGGCAACTGTGTTTTGAAGGCCATGACTTTTCCTCTGCTGAATGTCCTCTTCTCCCAGAACTAACATCAGTCATTTTAAACATCACTTTCTTCTTCAGAGGTAGCAGAAAAGAACAAGGCTTATTTAATTTCTTGGAGAGAGCCTTCTGTTTCCACAGCATGGCACAGCGATACACGGACTGGTGAAGGTTGTAGGCTGCCTGCCAACACAAAGAATAGCAGAGCATTTGATGGCTGAGAATAGGAAGCAACACCACAGCACCAAGGGAGAACACCACAGAAAGGAACTGAGATTTCAGCTGGCCTCACAGCTATAGCAGCTCCCTAAGCTAAATTAGCAGGTTCACTGTGGAAATACTTGGGTAAGAAAAATGAACTGGGTACTTCTGCAATGAGGCAGGCTGCACATTAGGAAACAGAGCAAAAAAAAAACCTGGTAAAGAGCTTGGAAAACTGCCCAGGAGCAAGAACAGAGCAACCAATACAGGCATCCCTATTTTCCTTTCTACACAACAGGGCTGGGCTAATACTCAAAGAAGTGGCACAAGCCCACATTTGAGGTGTAAATGATGCTAAAGCTAAGACAGGACTAAATGTAGTCTCTAATGCTTCATTATAGCACAGACTTTAGAGACCAGACAGTAGCCACGTGCAAAGGTCTCATCCAGCAATATTATCCATGGTAGGAATCGCCCAGTTTTGAAATAGCTTCATTAAGAAAGGTTCCAAATTAGCAACACAAGTCTTAAGTTTCTAGTCTCTGCTGTATGAAAGGACAGGACCACAGGCAAAAGTGTATGTCAGATCCATACAAGAGCCAAGATGTAGGGCTCCCAGATACATATGTGCACACAAATATACACACAAAGTAGATCAGAGCAGACCAGCGCTGGATGGATCTGAACAATCATTTGTCTCTTTCACCTCAAGCTGATGCTGGGCTTGGTGCTGTCCTTGCAACTGTTTCAAGCCAGTGGTGTATCTCAAGACCTGGGTTACACATTCTCTCAGAAGAGCAGCATGGTAAACTCCTGTGGCTTCTTCTATGCAATCTTTCTTCTGCTGTTGCCCTTTGGTAAATCTGAGCCAAGCAGCAAATACCTACAACAGGACCAGAAACCAGCTTGAGCGTTACAAACACAGGTTCTGGGTCAGGGACTCCTCCCTGCAGACAGGAACACTTTCCCTTCCACTGGATAGTAACAGGCAGAGAGCTACAGCAACAGCAGGACCCTACCACAAGGGCAAAGAGACAGGGATTTAAGTCAGTTGAGGCTGCATGGGGAAAAAAGTGCACAATTTTTAATCTGGTAAGAGGATTCGGGGTCAGTTTTCCAGTATCCTAAAATAACACATAGCACCCCAAGGTGCTATGAAAGGAAACAGATATTCAGAGCATGCACTCTGCTAACTGCAGTCAAATCTGCGTATGATCTGCACATCTGCAAATTCGTCTCTCCCCGACCCACACAAACCCCTACCTTTCTCTGCAATGAAAGGGACCAGTGCCACAGTGCTTGCACCATCTTCTGCTTTTCCCATCGCTGTTCCAACAACTATTGGGGAAAAAAGTGCACAACAAAGAGGTAAAGAGTTTACACACCCCACACCAGAAATGCTAGCCAGAGCAGCAACCAAACAGGATGTGCTGGTGGAGCTATAGCACAATAACCTACTCGGTTCACCCAGTATACAGAAAGGTGTCTCTTCATCTAGTGGAACCAAAAATCCAGAAAATGATTAAATACATTTTTACGGTCCTCGTATTCTCATGTGTGAGTGGAGCATGAAGGAGAGTAAAGGATAAAGATCAGAAAAGTGCTAGTGATCCAGGGGTCAATTCCTTACCCGTGTCTTCCAGCAAGAGAAGGAAGTAGAGTAAAGTCTACGAGTCATTAGCTGATCTCCCAGTCTCCGTAGTAGCTGTAAGGAAAGCAAAAGAGTAAGTCACTTGCAGACAAACCCCAGTTATCTGAGCCAAAACCTACTAGAATAGAACAGGTACCAAACAGCCTTTATCGCCCTCCGTTTGTTCTGTTGAGACAACCCTCAATACCTAAGTGCCCTCTGGTGTAACAGTATCTGTGTATCTATGAGCCCAGCAAGGATTTCATTAACAGTAAATGGTGTCACTCAGGGCAAGCCCAGCTTCTCGTCTTTTGGTTAGTTCTACCAAAGCTTCTTTGGGCAAGACACTGGCATGTTCCTTCCTCATCCATGCACAAGGCTGTTACGCTCAGTCACTACCATTCCCTTCACCAGCAGGCACAGCCTGCTCCTCCACACTGTAACTTCCCACCCTGGGTCACTGGCTTGGGGAGGTTGTTCGTCCTCACCATTTTCCCAAGGCACTGCTGATGATACTTCTTCCATTTCACCAGGTACTTCTGCAGTAGGTGCTGCTGGTGGTGCTGTGCTGCCCTGTGCTGCTGAGCCCTCAGCATCAGAGACTCCCTAGTTAAGTCCTTCCAGTGAAGAAACATGGTCTGTAAATGCACTGTTAGGAGAAGATAAATTAACTCCGAGAGTATCAAGTTATCAGCTACTTTTCCAGACTAAGACTGAAAGTATTGCTTTAAGTATATTTAAGTATTGCTTTAGCAATACTTAACACTGACAGTACTCAGCACTAGGAGGAAGGATCATGAAACACTTCAGGTAACAGTCAGTGAGCCATGACTTGCAAGTCTTCCCTGCTGCCATTGACAGCAATGACAATCCTTAGGAAATCGTTTGCCCTTGCTGCTTCAGAGTCCTCATGTCAAGAAAGAAGGTGGCTGGTACCATGAAAATGCTTGAAAAGTTTGAGGGCCTTTCTGTATTAATTACTAGAGAAAGATTGAAGCAGCAACTGATAAAATTACTTGCTCTGACCTTAAAACAGAGACATTTGAGCTTCTCAAAATTAGTAATGGCAAATTCCTTGAGGGAAGACAAGGAACCAACAGAGAAGCAAAGTAGCACAAGCAGCTTTCAACTGATCACTGGAGTCCCAAGTCCCTCCCCATTCTATGGGGACATCCTCTGTAGGCTTAATAGACATCTGTACACATGACACAAAAGACTGCTCTACTGAGCCATGTCTCTCTATGAATCATACATAGATAACTAAGTCTTTTGAGAGTTTAATATCTCCATCAGCTCACCTATATCCAAATGTTTTCTGGCCTGCATCACAGCCATCATCTTCTGCTGACGGCTACACACTTGGAGCAGGGCAGCGTACCTCCACTGTGCCAACACCTAAAGGTGCAATACAAACAAGAGACAGGATACAGACTGACTGCAATGTTCTTTGGAGGGAGACGCAATATACTCCACACTGCTGGCAACATAACTATTCCCATTCCATTTTTCACATAAGGCTCAACAAGACAGTGCAAATTTCTTATGAAGTAAGTACAGCAAAGGGTCCCCCTGCAGTTTTCATTCATTCTCCTTTTCCATCCACGTGCCTTCGCCCCCACCTCAGGTAATACAACTATGCTGTATAATACTACTGATCCTCCCTTCCTGCTAGGAAATGGGGAGAAAGGAAGAGGAAAAACCATAAGTTCACTCAGAGACAAGTTTCAGAGATGCCTGTAGAAATAACATGGGAGTTCCACTTTTTAGACCTTTCTTAGTAGTGGCTCTTAGATTAAGTTTTTGGTCCTGCATTACCTGACCCATGCATGAACAAGCATCTGTACTTAAGACATTGTGTCTGCTATAGAGACCCTACCTTTGACAGGATTGCTCTCCTGTAGTGCTCATCTGCCTGAATAGCAGCCTTAGCTTCACATACAAGAGCAAGAGCATTTTCTCTCCACGTACGCAGAACCTGCCTGGGTATATAAATATATAAAAATTAAAAAACAAACAAACAAAACCCATTAAGAATGATTCTCACTTGTTCATTTGGCACCCTCCAACTCACAGGGGAGCCAAAGCCAGCTCTCTCTATAAACTCAGTCTTGCAAATCAACTTCTGCCCCTTCGAGTCTATGTTGAAGGCAGTACAAAACTGGAACACCCCTTAAATTCAGCATCTTACACCAGATCAATCAGGCTCTGCAAGTGACTGTGGTTGTACAGCATTAAAACAAATGAGGTAGTTAAAACTAAAGCAACTACAACCAATACAGAGTGATATTATCTTTAACCACTCTCCTTACTCTTAATGCAAGACAGCCTCTACATCTTCCAGGCTGGTTTAATATGATATCCATGTAGGATCTATGTGCTCACTGCAGGAACTAAGACAGTTTGCTGTCTTTTATGGGGCTAAAATAAAAAGTTAGAGCAAAACAGAGCAATTCAGGAAGGGGTTGACTTCTTTTAGCTAGGTGATCTGCACAGGAACAGCAATGCACAGCAGAGCCAATTCCCAGCACTGACCACTCAAAAATTGATAAAGGTGGCAGTGAAAGAAAAGGAGCAATTTGAGTGCACTGCAGCCACTCCTCTCCTGCTGCACAAGGACACAGGCTTACCGGAGCAGCAGTCTGGTGTGCCGGTTCTCCTTGTCAGCTACTTGGGATAGAATACACTGTACGTTACATTGGTAAGCCTGCAAGAAAAGCAGCAAGACATAAAATCTCCTTGAACTGCAACATCTGAGGAGAGGTGACATCTGAAAACTCTTAGTAGCAGCTTTGGAGAGTAGCAGCAGCAGCAGAGTACAGGGGGTGGGGGGAAAATAAGGTTGCAGCCACTGAAATCAAAATGCTACTTTTCCAAGACAAAGAGTCATTACACACTAGTTAATGCCAGCTATGACAGACCCTTCACCAAGCCACATGATTACATCGGTTCTTTTGCTCCAAAAAGCAATGCTAGAGCTTATACACCCTATCTATGAGAGCCTTCATTCCACCCTGGTATGCAAGTGCTTAGAGTGAAACAGCATAGCAGCTCTTCTGTTCTCACCAAAGCACTTGAGCACACACACACAAATCCTTCATAGGAAAGGATGTTCCCTCCTACCTTCCAGGCTGCCAAGGTCTTGCCCAGTAACGTGTGCTGATAGTGCATGTCTGCTTGCACCAGCTTCCTCCATTTCTCACGTTGATGTTCCACGTACTATGAGGGGGGTAAGAGGAGAAAGACATGAACACGTGATAGAGACAAAACAGGCAGTGGCAGAGCAAAGAGGGAAAAGGACCATTTCCAATCACTGGGGAAACATCTATCCTTTAATCTTGCTGTAACAGTTTTTCACTCAAACTAGTGCTGCATTCTGCTATTTCTCCAGAAGGCCTGGTTGAGGCTTCTTTAACCCTGCCCTTTTTAGAAATCCTCTTGAAGACTGATACAGTTCACTCAAGTTAACAGCTCTGGACCAACATACTAGTGTCAACTCCAAAACTCCTCAGTACGACACGCTGCAAGGCATATTTGGTCTATCACATCATGGTAAGCGAAAAGAAGCGAAAAGCCCAGCATAAAAGTGAAGAGCCATCTGAAATGGCCTGCTGTGACTTGTACACAACTACAGACCACACTTTGCCTTGCTGTGAACTTCTAACTTTGAGAAGGATGTGCACAGTACTGGGTAGGGATAATTTCATCATGTTAACTGTGGTTACATTCCTGGGTAAATCTCCTAAACTACAGTCCCATTCTCACTATATTAGAGAAGTGAACAAGAAGTCAAAGAACTCCCTCTCCTCCCTATGCAATTCCTGTTCTGCCCACACTGAACTGGTTTTACCCACTGGGAAAAGGAGGAGAGCTTAGAAATGACTAAAATTATTTAAAATAAATCAATTATTTAAAATAGACAATTTCTTGCCATATGGGTAGAAGCAATCTGTACAAAACAAATAGGATTCAAGCTCTTCCCCATCTGAAAACACCCTCACCTCCTTCCACTTGTTCCAAGTCTGCTGCAGACACTTCGAATAGTGAAACCTTAAGGCTTGCATCTCTTTGAGCCTCCTGTAAGAAAAATAATTATTTCTCCTAAGATGCACCTCATGTTACTGTACCCCTCTAGCATGCACTTGACCCCACACTTGCTATTTTCAGGAAGTCATTTACTGAAAGACAAGCTAGTAGATTTCAAAGCACACATAAGGAGTCAGGATCACTGTGAATTAACAGCTGCTTTGCCAAAAGTAGGCCACAACAGGACCAATCCAAACCATCCTCCCTTTTAAATAAACTTCTTACTCTGTTTTTCTCTCCCGAGTATTTTGCTTCCACAGACAGAAAGCCTTCAGCAGCAGCAGGTTGCTGTAGTGACCTTGTGCATGAACCAAGTTCTCTTGCTCCTCCAAACATGCAGCTGTCCTTCTACGCCAGAAGCACCAGAAACGACGCAATAGCTGCCTTTCAAAATGAAGTGCAGCCTACGATAGGAAGAAGGTGGCAATAAATTCATGGCACAGGCCACTTATAAACAACAGAAGGCAATTTCTTAAAGATGACATGCATAGAACTGCCCAGTGTTTTCCTCTTATGTTAAACATGTCACCCAAGCCCCTTAGCTGTGAGTTTATGTGAATGTATTATAGAGGGACCTACATGCATGCAGATGGAGAAACTACCACCAGAAAACAGCGAGCCAAAGAGAGGAAAACTACACACTCATAAGTAGTATATGAAAGACTCCTAAGAACCGATAAGCTCCAGAAAACACTCCTGTTGAATCTGCAGGGACTGATAATCTCAGAACACCAACAGTCAGCCATATCTGCATAAGGCCACACACAAGCACCCTGCCTTCAACTAGGAACTGTGGAACTCAAACCACATAAAAGGTCGCAGTGGCTGCTACAGATAAAGACTACAGAATAATATATGCCTCTTTGGAAATGAAGGACCCCTTGAGTGATTTTATGGACAGCTACCTAGAACCAACCAATTTGTCAGCACCACCCTGAACTTTTTAAATAGGTTGGGATTGGCTCTTTATTACTATTATTGTTTCAACCAGGTAACTATGAAACTGACATTTACTGAGTGAGGGAATAAGTGAATGAACTGTGTGAATAGTTACCCTCTAGTAACAACATCTCAAAACTATTATTAAAGTACTAATAAATAGCTTAATTCAAAAAAGGTGATTAGTAAATACTGGTTGTAATCTGTTTCCCCTGACTTGATCCCCCAAAAGGGAAAAGGGAACTTAAAATACCCGAGTCTATCTCATGCCAACCTATGTTCACAGACAGCGACTAAGAAATCATGCCCTCTATTCCCTAAGCAAGGCCAGGTAAAAGAGTGGATTTACCCTCTTCTCTGCCATTTGGTATTCTTGCTGCTGGCAGGTGTTCAGCAGCCATGTGTCAAATACTTGTCTCATCAATACCCTCCTGCAAGTAAAAAGGGAGAATGTCAGCACAGGAAAGAATTCCTGCAGAAAAGAGACTGGTTTATGAATGTCAAAAGACGAATCCATCTGCAACTTAAACAGTTGATTTTTCAAACAATGCAAGCCACCTTTGGAAATCAGGCAGCTGTATGTCCTCATTATTCTCTGGGTTAAAAACCAGACAATTTGCCCCCTGAAATCTTACACAGAATATATCAGATTAGTGAATTTTCTGAAGTTCTCAGAACTCTGCTTTCATTCAGATCATTCAAAAGATGGTTCTGACTTCTGAGCAAATAATTTTATTTATAAAGAATAAACACAAAGAAAAAAATTATCTAACAACCTTTTATTTCTTCTCCACTGTAAATGCAGTCCAATCCCTCCTCCCTTGGAAATAGTTTGAAAATCCTACTCAACTTTCTCTATTTAAAACCAAAACAAATATTGTGATAGGACTTGAAAGAAATTATAATAACAAACAATAAAGAACAGTGTGGACTGATCTTAACACTGAAGAGGTTCTACCAAAGCCTTCTTTTATGAACACGGTCAGGTTAGTTGCCATCATTATCAAAGCTTCTTTCTCTCTAGATGAAGATAATACTTGCTAGTCCATATCCTCTCCAGGGAGAATGGTTACCAAATAGCACTCCAAAAATGCAACTAATATATATTTATTATTGAGCACTATACATCTATTTCACAGAAGCAGCATATAGTAGAAGCCTCCTAGTCCAGAAGTCTGAGCTACAGCCTAGTAGAAACAGCACACCAGCTATTTCCAGACCTCAGTCATGTGGGTGTACTAATCGGACTGCCAGCAAGTCTCAGCTCTTCTCCAGTCTAAAGAGGCCTAAAAGATATTTGGATCCTTACCAGGTAATTTTTGGTAGGTAGCTGTTACAGCTCATTACAAGTTCATGAGGAGGTAAACAACGTAAGTTTTCCTGGAGGGTACTAGCAGTTGCCAGTAAGAGTGTCTCTGATCTGTAGACAGTCACAAATCCCAGTTGGTAGCTCTTCTGGGGTACCTCCCAGGTCTTACCACCAGACAAAGCAAGTGGGGCACTGACTTGTGAGACAGCACATATATGCATCAGAGACCAACAACAAAGCTGAGTTCTGGCAAGCTGCCATGGAAGTTTTACTTAGGTCTGGTTGAAAAGCAGCCTCAGACCTCTGAACAAGGAACACACTTCTTACCATTTGTTCAGGAAATATGACTTCATTTATACTCTTTCTAAGGAGAAAGGATTGCACACAAAAACATTCCTGACCCATGAAATCAAAGTATGGCTCCAAAACCAACAAGTTCATCCCTTCCCTGGGGAGAGAGGCATGAGTTACACTGCAGCAGTTGCATGCTGCTACTCATCTTCACTACACTTAAGGTCCTGAGTGTTTGAGCATTTTCCCTCTCCTTGCCTCCAGAGGGTAAGAGCTAACAGCACAGCTGCACTCTCAAAACAGTTGTGAAAAACTCTTAATTGCTTGGAGAAATGCAGCTGCCCTCATTACTCAGCTGCACTCCAAACCTATCTGTGAATCTCCCAAAGAGCAAGCCCATATCCAAGCCAAAAGAGACTTTCTGCAGCTTGTTTTTCAACGGTGAAGCCAGGCTTCTCTTGACACAAAGTTATGAATCTGAAACACAGGGTGTGACCATTCTCTGCCAATGAAAGGCACAAGATCCCAAGTCTACTAGGAAAAAGATTCAGCGTTAAATAACACTTTTTTCTCTCTAAACTTATGCAGGGAAAAGTGTCTCATTGTCCATGGAGGGATCTCATTGTAAAAGCATATAATAGCACAATAAATCATAACTCTACCTTGAAGAGTCAGCACTGAATCCGTGGGTAAGAATACAAGCCCAAGCAAGGCTTCTAAAGAATCTCAGAAAAGGCAAATACCCTTTTTTTTCTTCCTCTTCCAATCAATGTTCTCCACCTGCTCTGATTTCCACAATGAACAAAAACACACTCTTGTAACTCCTGTGCATGTCTGTGCCTCCATAATATGCCGGTAAAAGTAGTTAGTAAGATGTATCGTTACTCTGAGACAAAGGCTAGTGTCTGAATTTTAAGAGTGATGAGAACCCACAGCATCCACTTACTTTAACAGGAACACCAAGCACCTCTAAAGAAGAAAGGTTCCCAGTAATTTCACTCAATTTCACACCTTAAATTAAATTAGAATAACTCCAGCAGTTGTAATAGATTTATTTTGGCATGACTGCAGTTGTGGACCTGGACCCATTTTGAGTCTAAACAAGCCTCAGAGCTAGACTTCAATCAATCTCCTCACATTTCACAGAGAAACAGGGGATATAAATTCTCCACTACTCATAGAAAATATAAGAGCAATTGGCAGGAGAATGGTCACGCCTCAAAGGTACTACAAGGTTTTAAAAGAGAATCAAAGGCCCACAAATCCCACATTTGTACAACTTCCCATCAGTATTTCTCTGTGTACCTATAACGTGCATAAGCCACTGTTGTTAAGGCCTGCTGCTGCTGTTCTTCTCTCTCTTCCAAATGGGACTTCCAGAGGTTCCAGAACTTCTGCAGCACCTGAAACAGAACAATACACATGAAAAAACACAGATATCAAGGCAGGAAGAGAATCCAAAGACAGACATAATTAAATGTCCTACTGAAACTGCATGCTGCAATGGCTGCCTCCTGCACTGTTTCACATGCCAACCTTGTTTTATAATCTGCGATGATTTTTTCTGGTAAAAGTCACCCTACACATAGGAAAAGAGGGGACTAAACTAAGACTGACAATTGACTTACATAGGAGGTTTTCTGTGGCTATTAGTATTTAGCAACAAAGCCACTGATTAAGCAAAAAACAACATTTTGTAGATGAAAGTGGAAGCCAACAGGACAGCTGAAGAAAAACTAACACAAAAAAAAGGTCAGACTCACTGTAACCTGGTGCTGACGGTGTGACAGATTTTTTCTCATCTGCTGAAGATGAGTGTTCACGACATTCTGCCAGAGACCCTTAAACCCAAGCGTCTGTAACAATAAGAAATGTCCACAACTTTCACGTAACCCAAATCAGCACTCCACAGCTTAGAACTGGCTGCTCCTTACAATCCAAGTTTAATGCTACTCCTTGCAACAACTAAGATTTATGAACTTATCATCAAAGCTACGCATCAATTTCCCCTCACAAATCATCATTTCTCCAGCTAAACTAAAATTCCCTTCCATGTTCCAGGGTTTTATTACGAGACATCTAACTCCTCGTTCAGCTATCAACACCACTACCCAAGTCCTTTCCCAATCTACCTCCTCCTTCACTTCAAGACTCCTAACTTGCTCGTTATCAAGAACAGAAAAGATGCACTCCCCTTTTAGGTCTCTTCTGCACAAGGTCTTTTGATCTACAGTCCCACAATGCCTTGATTCAGGGATGAACATGGTAAAGTGCATTCTGAGAGCATCCTGCCTTAAAGTTCTCTTATAGTCAATGTTTTCAATCTACGATTTAAATAGGTTTATCGACTGCCACTGCTTTGATGATCAGTACTACTGATCCACACTTGAACATAATTCAGTTAAAAAAAAGCTGGAGGCCTGCTCATGCTTGATGCAGACAGAAACATTTGAGGTAGTGGTGAGAAGAAAAAAAATCAGGGAAAATCAAGTGGGAAAATGCACTATCATGGTGAAATGGCCAATAGCATCAAGATTAATCTGCTACATCACCAGCTTCCGAATTGGAAGAATAATTATTCTGGACAGCAGCACCGTTTCCCCATTTGTTTTCAACTGGCAGATTTCAGAACAGTTGGAATTTAGAAACCTGATGGTAGATCCAAACTCACCCTGGCAGAAAATGGGGCATCACCCACTTAACATGCACACCCCACTACTAGTATTAAAGACACAGTACCAGCCAGAAGTATCCAACTTCCCTCCACAGCCTCTTCCACCCAATGCATAACAGTGCTCTTACCAACAGATGATGCCTGTAGTGTTTTTCAGCCAGCTCACAGTGCCGCGTCTCTTCCACACACAGTACAACATCTGTCACTGTGTTAAAGGATCCTCTACACAGAAACATCCACCCTGATACATACACAACCTTCTCCCACAGAGGGGCACTAGATCACCATCTAAATTTGTTTCAGTACTTTCAGTTCCAGCACTGTTACCTGCACAAGTTTTGATTACCGTCACGTTCACAGTATGTTTCCAATTCACTATTAAGTAATCGATTCTTCTCCAGCCCTAAATTATCTTCTGCTGGCTCTTAGCTGTCAGCAGGTTAACATACTGTAATTGCAACAGTTATACCAATTGTTAGTATGGCTGTACATACATCTTACTAATGGTAACATGCTTGTTGTCACCCACGCTACTGCACAACATTCCTGCTTATTAATCAGATCTTTTCCCTGCGGAAATGTTTTTAACCTGTCCCTGTTAGCAATTAAATACAGATGGATACAATGCTTCCAGTGTGCAAAGACTCTCCGTAAGGCAATCCTTGACGCTAGCTTTTCCATGTCCTTTCGGTGAGCATGCATTCTTCTCCTGCACTCCCATGACAGCTGCCAGCTAGAGAAACACCACCGGACTATCCTGCTTCGGTGATGCTCTTGGGCCAGCTCTGGAAAACAAACACACAAATTACTCATTACTTGTTCCATCTCAGCTCATTTCTATCAGGTAAGGCCATGACACTTAAACCATCGGTTCTGAAGTAACAGAAGCTCTAGCACTGAAATATGGTGTTAAGAATTCACAGTAAGACTCAGCTATGGACTATATTCTTCCTATTGATCACAAAGGCAGTTTTAAAGCAGTAACATACTGCACTCACTGAAGAGGGGAAGGTTAAGATGCTCCATCACTTGCAGTGCAATGACAATGTGCAAGTTTTGACCAAGGGAAATCTAAAGCATTTTCTTTTAAATCACATGGAAAGCAAGTTCAGTATATAACCTTAGCTAGCCTTAGCAGCATACAGTCCAAGTTGCATCTCACCATCTGTTGAGTAAGCAGAAACACTGCAGCATCTCCTAGAACAGAAAAAACCATCACTGTGCCTTAAGCAAAGGGGCTGAGCCCTGGCTCAGTCCTAACTCATCATTTTCACTCACCAGTCTGAAGTTTCTTTGTTTTGTGAAGGTTTACGTATCCCAGCCATGCTTCCATGCATCTCCTCAACTCCCAGTGCCGATTGTGAGTTACTGCCCTGGTCTCCTTCTGCTTGTAACTCTGGTTGTACAAATACAGCTCTCGCCACTGCAACCAAGCCTGACAGTACAATTGAGGAGGGAGGGCAACAGGGAGAAAAAAAACCAGACAAGATTAGGGAAGTAGAATAAAGAAGACAAAAGGAAGGACACACAGGCAATAGCAAATTCAAGGTGAAATCTGTGAGCAACAAGGTATCTCCCCACAACACGAGGAAAACACCTAACCAATCAACCGAACAAGAAACAAATATCAAAGGAGTGTCAGCATAGACAAGGTCAAAGACAAAGAATAGATATTAACCTTTTTAATTAATACCTTCACACTTTTTACATTAAAATGCCAAAATAACAGGCTTTCAGAGTATTTTCATATGAAAGAGAATCACATCTTGATAAGATTTCCCAAGCCATGAGTTTATCTCCTTAGCAGAAGAAAACCAGGCAGCATTGACATCTTACAACACAGGCCAAATTAAGTATCATTTAATACCTGCATTTAATGACATGGACAAAGGGCCAGTTCCATCAAAAGAAAGAAAACCTCTTTTCTTTAACACTGTTTTCACCAGCTAGGATGAAATACTTACTGACAACCTTTTAAGAATATGAAATGCTGGATTGTATTTTCTTACCCCAAAATGGAATTAAATATGCTCACAGAAATTCATTAGGACATAAGAAATGTTGTCTTACAAAGAGGCAGGGTGCTGACAAACAGCTGACCAGTGCTATCTTGCTTGCCTCCTAATGGGATAGTGGATTGGAGTTTAGCTGGATGCAAATACTCTTTATGCCCTGCTCAAAATGCCAGAGCTGCAAACACACACACCTGGTTAACTTCCTACTGACCTGTAGCTAGTTTCTGTGATGGAGAGAACTCTGATAGTTCCACTATCATCAAGCACTGTATAAGACAGTAACAATTCCTTTGGACAGTCTGCTTCCTAGCAAATACAAGACACAGATCCAGTTTGCTTTGCCTAGATTTCTTGTAGAAAAAATTGGTCTGACCTTCTTCACAGAATATCTCAAGTTGGAAGGGACCTGTAAGGATCATCGAGTTCAACTCCCTGCTCCTCCCAGGACTTCTGAAAACCAAATCATATGACCAAGAGCATCATCCAGACACTCCCTGAACTCTGACAGGTTTGGTGCCATGACCACTTCCCTGGGGAGCCTGTTACAGTGACCGACCACCCTCTCAGTGAAGAACCTTTTCCTAATGTCCAATCTGAACTTCCCCTGACACAGCTTCATTCCATTTCCTCATGTCTTAATATGCTTTTTCATAGTAAGTACTGCAGTTCACAAACCAAATGAGTATAAGGCCTACGCTTTAATAACCTGCAACATTAGTCATATGTGCATGCAACTTGAAAATTAGATCTGATAGCAGGTGAAGCTCCGGAGACTTACTCGAAATTGCAGGCTCTGGGCCCAATGTTGCAGGGCCAAAACATTCATTCTATGTCCTGTGCAGCTCTGGTAGCGTCTTCTCCACACCGCCCATGATATGCTGCCAAAAAGTATGTTACAGACATGTTCAAATGCAGGTTCCATAGTTCAGTGCAAGAAATCACCTTCCCCTCGCCAGAAAATGCATGAACAACAATATTTAAAATTCACAGTCTCTGGGTGTACAAGAAGAATTCAGAGACACACACCCCCCAAAAAAGGAGGAAAAAACAATTTAAAATCTAACATGGAACAAAGTCACTGCAGGAAGAGATAACAGGACACAGGTAAAACCCATGGCATTATTGCCAGTGCCTTTCTGCTTGTTTCCATTCCATTCTCACCGCAAACAGCTTCTTTCCCTGAATGCCCATGCCACAGACTGCATCCCACGTTTTGTCCTTTGGACATCAACATAAACCAGCCAGCACTGCCAGGTCCTGAGCAAGTTTTGCTTCTTCGCTGTGCACAAAGACAAAAAAATACTGCATCTTAAGTTCATGCATGAATGCAGCACTTTTTAACCACTTAAACATCTGAACCGTTCTCTAACTTGCCGCCGAGCTCCATCCCCCTCAACCCGCAGTGACACCTCGTGGGAAACCCTGAAACAGCACCACCAGCCGCGAAAAACCACCCCGGCTGAGGGTGTCACACGGACAAGAACCTTTGAAACGCTGACAGCACCATGCCGCTTGGTCAGAGCAGCGTGAATTATCAGACAATGCCACTGCTTTGTCTTCAGTGCTTACAGGGTATATAACTGGAGAACAATATTCAGCGTAACAATCTTACTGAGTAAGAATCACAGGATTTTCTTTGTTTCATTTTAAAAAAGAAGTTCATCAGGTTCATCAGTAGCTTTTCAAGAGTTATTCTCTATTACAAGCAGAGGAATCAACCAGAAACAAGTTAAGTTTATTTAGCAAGCTGATCACGCAGCTAAAACCAGAAGTGGTGCCACAAATTCCAGTTTACCACTTTATGCAGTGCACTGCACTTTCTCCGCACAACAGTCTGGCTTCCCAGAACTGACACTATAGAAGCAAAGTTATTTGAAAAAACATCACTGATTTTATGCCATTTCACAGAAACTAAATTAAAAAAAAAAAACCTAAGAAAACAAAACCCTAAAAAAACCCACAAAAACCCAAAACAAACCCAAAAATCCCCACCAAAACCCACCACATTTATGGTTTAAGATTTCCTTGTGATCTGGTGAATCAAGTATTAAACTACCTTAGTCACTTTTCTATATAAGTAACACACAGCTGCTTCAGTAAGCACTCTGCCCTCAGTAAGAGGAAATCTAGACAGCCTCTCCGTTTGTTTCCAAAGGCCCAGTCTATGTAATATTCTGAGGCTACACTCACATGCAAAGAGACCAGTTAACTTATTTTGCAAATCAGCACAGAACAAAACCACAGGATCACCTTTAACACAGGGTCATCCTCCCCTTCAGGGGAATATACCCCCTGAAGCCAAAGGAAGTTGCAATCAATATATGCAACTTCATGAGCAGGACAAATCCACTGCAAGACAAAGGCTCTACACAGTAAGATATGGGGCATTCAATAGTTTGTGCCTCTTCTAAATTGCAAGACACAAGCTAGAAGGAATAGTGAATACAAGTAAGATATGTGCAGTTAATACCACAGGAAATGACTATCTAATTTCTATAGCCACAGTTGATAGAATTCCAGTAACACATTCTATCAAAAAATAGCTATGTGAACAAATATTGTGATAAACAAAACAACCAAAACACCCCCTAAAACAAACAATGCAATCCAGAGCAGATGGAGAGGCCCTTAAGCTTATTCACTGGCATCACTAAACAACTAGCTAGCTACACAGTATGACATCAAACAGAACCCCCCTGCCAGCTTTAAGACAGACAACCACCTGTACCTAAAAGCATTACATATCCATGGGGTGGGGGAGCGCTGGGGGGAGGTGATGTGCAAACATGTAAAAGGGACAGAGATTCTCTGTAAATATTTCCCATGGAAATTCCCATCTCAATAGGCCACCCAATAAAGCACTTCACTTACCATGAGACTGTACAACACAGTATTTGTTCCTCTTTTCTTGTTGCTGCCTTACATGGGCTCTCCAGGCCTTGAACATCAAATCGCAGAGAAAATGCCTGAGAAATGAAAAAGTGCCATTCAGTGAAATACCCACCAAATGCCCAGAGTAGGATTCTTTCCAGTTCTGTTATACCCTAAAGATAGGTTGGATAGGAAATACGAAGATAATCAATGAAGACACTGCTTCTGGCCTAGAAGTACTGTTGATGTAATTTGCTCACTGGTGTTAGTAACTCCTTCAGAACCTAAAGAAAATGTCTCATATACACATAATAACAGGAAACCTGTTTCACAAACCTGTAATGGTTGTCTGCTCTGAGGTTCAGCTTTTCTTCTCTGCAAACAGTCCACCACTCCTTCCACTCTCCAAAAGTTTTTTGGAGAATCTTCTGGTCATAAAAGCATCTAAACAGTTAAAAAAGATTTGGACATATGAAAGGTCACACAGGCTTCCAGGTTGACCACAAATTAGTTTAAATGAAGATTATGCTACCTTTTTTCCAGCCTTGTCTGATTAGCCTAACAGTATCTAATTGCACTTAAATACCACTACCCTACTGTGACACTTTATTCCAAGACTTTGTGAAGTATGACAAGAAACAATCAGCTCACTGACCGTAAATACTTCACATAAAGTCAAGGAAGGACAGATGCTGCCAACTCACCAAATATCAGTGCCAGTTGACTTCAGACCTATGACTAACTTGCAGCTCTTATCCTCAGTTCTGTGTTTTACTCAGACCACCAGCACAGTTGGTAATGATACATGTATATTCCCTGCTGATTTTGTTCTTTGTTAAACACGAAATATTTTATGTATAGAAATAAATACAAAAGCTACTTCAGCTTTTATAACACTTGGATTGTTCCCTTATGTTCTTAGAAACAGCTGATCTTAGGTCATCCTAAATTTAAAATCTTCCTTAAGAACACTTAAATAGGCTTAAGAACTCCCTCAGCTAGTTGCACATCACCCACACTAAAATCAAAGCTGTTCATCTGCTCATGTACCTTCTCCTCCCAATGGCTGCTAAGCCATGCACAAAATGGATTCACAAGTCACATATAACCTTCAAATTCTTGTATCTTAGTCTGCTTTTATACCTAGATTTCATTACCACACAGCTGACCATGTGAGAAGTGGTGCTACATTTAAACTGATTTGTGAACAACTGAAAATTAAAATATAGGAGGGTCTGCATGAAGGAATTAGGATTTTGATCACCTAACTAAAAATAATGGTCATAATCTATTACTTCAAGCAATTTGTGGTTTTTTTTTCATTTTAAAATATTTTATCAAGCATTTTTCCATGTGATCAAGATGACCTGGACATCAAGCCTAAGAACTGGAAAAGGTCTTCTGAAACTGGAAAGTCTCATCGACAGGAATAAAAATACTTTCAAAAACATTCTTCTGTTTTATGATAGAGAGGAGGAAAATAGAAGGACCCATGAGAACATACAAGCTAACAAACAAAAAGCACACAGACTCACAACCTTTGATCACAACTACTCCACCAGCTTAATGAGATTGGTCATGTCTGTAGTAACAGGATTAGGACTGGAATACCCAGAGATCCCTCAGTAAAACACATCTGAATCCTCTCACAAGCTGCAGTTCAGAGCTACCTACCCCAAGCCAGGTTGCTAAGTCATTCCAAGCACTCAAGCAGAAAAGGAAAAAAAGAAAAAAGAAATGAGCTCTATGTTATAATTATTTGGACTTGGTGCACTAACAGAACATTGCAATTATAGATAACTGGGGACTCTGAAGTCTAAAAAGGCAATTCATTACTGCTTATGCTCCTTGCCAAACTTCATAACATGTACTTTTACACATCCGCCTAAAAAGTAAAGAAGTAATCATTGTCCTGAATTTAGACACAGCCAAAGCAGTGCAAATGCAGTATATGGGATAGCAGAGTAGAGAGGTTCACAGAACAACTTCCATTTACCAGCTAAGGCAGACATACATGTACAGTGTATTCCAACTACATACAGTCAGATACAGTACAATGAAACTGGATAACAAAGGGCCTGATCTTATTCTGACTGTAACAAATACAGGTCTTCCCACTGGGAACTGCTGCAATTCCCAAGGGTGTGGTCAAACAAGAACGAACATGCAAATTAAAGCAAAAGAAGAAACGAGTATCAAAGTGTTGGGTTTCAGCAGCTGACAGGAGGCTAAAACCAGAAACAAATTCTCTGCCACATGTATTTCAGACAGTTACAAAGCATATATGGATACACATCAAGAACAACATGCAAACACCAAAATTAACTAAACTGCAAGATCTCTAGCTGTAACTTTGAAAAATTATTCATTTCAAAGCACGTATCACAACCCTACCCCAGCATTTATATGCACACACAGTTCAACTACATCAAGACAACCTCGATTCCATGAGTTTAGTTTGTAAAGTTAAACCATGATTACCAAAAGCAATCAAAAAGCAGGAGGAAGAAGAGTATTCAGTGGAAACCTTCAAGTGATCTCTAAAGACATCCATCCAGGTATTTTCTGTGCAGCCAGTACTCTTAGACCAATGGTACAGCACTAAGCCATAAAAAAAAAATTTAAAAAAGAAGAACAGCCCCCACTCAACTTCTGTAATTTTATCTACCTGGCTTTGGAAGGGAGAACTTGTCCAAATGTCTTTTTTCCCCACATATAGAAGAATTTGCTTGCCAGATACCTGGAATGTAAGGAAAGGTTAGTTGCCTTTGTACTCTTCCTCTACTAGTTCCAAGGCAGCAGTGAAATGAGAAATTTTATGCTAGTTTCAGTAATACCATGGATCTGATTCTCAAAGATCAATGCCTATACAAAATATTTACCCCATGAAATCAGTACCTTTAACAGGACTATTCACCAAGCAAAACTGCATCATTACAAGACGCACTGGGACATACTTCCTTAGAAAACCCAGCCTGCTGAAACATCTTCCAAGCAGCCCACTTACACTCACTGATACTATTGAGGAGGCTGCTGATTAACTGGGGGGCCTTTCTATGATTCAGAAGCAGTACCATCACTGTCTCCCTGAAGTCAACCAGCTGAGTCAGGCTTGTTTCCACAGCAGCCAGTCTAATGATTATTCCTGCCTGAAACCAGCAGCTCTTCTTCCTACCTCCCCCACAGCAGTCCTACTTCTGTCAGCTTCTCCTCATACCTGTTCAACTCTCTAATCTGTGACTGCGAGGCTGTCACCTCACCCCCCCCCCCAATCCCCTTTTTATTTTCATAAAGGGATTTAAGAGTTAACTGCCACACAGAAGGCCCCAATAAGCACCAAAGACATCAAGGTAATTAATTAAAGCACACAGTCATGAACAGGCCCTGCCTCTTTCAGCAGGTCCGAGTTGCTGGATCAGCTCCAGTTGTTCAACACATATTAGGCTTTTAATCTCTAAACAATTGCCATCCAACTTTTGTCAAGATTCCTTCAACAAACAAAAGAAACACAAGAGGTGGGCAAGATTAAATCATCAGTCTTTCTACATTAGAAAGTAAAAAAATTATGAAATTTGACTGTGCCAATGCATGTCCTCAAATTACCACAAGATATCTTCAGAACTGTCTGGCATGCCTGTGAACAAAAACCTTTGCCTTAGCCTGCACTTAAACTACTAAAACCAGAGTTCTTCAGGTCTGATCCCCCTGCTCCATTCTGTGAAAATTACGCTGTTTGTCACCTGATTTGGCATTCTTTTACCCTTCTTCTTTGATGCCATGTATACCAAACTTGATCCAAACTCTCATGACCTCTGTCATGAAATTTATGTCTGGCAGACTGGGGAGCAGTGGATTGCTCAGCTGCGTGCATCTCATGCTCAGATAGTTTGTGGATTTCATACATCTTCATGTGCATCTTCTGCATCTTCAGAGATTTTGAACTTAAAGGAAAGAAGAAATATTTTGTGTATTGTAACTACATTAACAGCAAACAAGTGGCATGATTTCAACAACTTAATCTCTAATGAAGCTACACAAACACATCTAGAAGTTGATGGCTATGAAACATTAAAACACATTTTTTATCTCTTTATCAGGCATTTTTCACTATCTAGAATTTGTTGTTTCCCCAAGACAAGCAGGAAGACATATTTCAGTGGAACCATGTCACAGACAATTCCTTCTTCCTCTAAAAGTTGAAAAGAAAAAGCACTAACATACATTTGTGCTTCCCCTCCCATGTCTGTTCATACAGTGTGCCTTTACAGAGAACATCTGAATATGTTTTTTCTGCCGTTTTTTCCTCAGTCAACATACTCTGTCTATTGCTGACAAATTCTCTTGAGGACTATGGAACTGAAGCGATAATTACTCATTTTAACAGGAAATGCATTTACAAAGACAGTTATTTTCCAAAGAACTCTTTTCTAGCTTTGCTCATATTTTAACTAAACGTGTTGCTTTAATAAAACTAAAAATCCCTTCTTGCTTTTTACCTATTTATCATAAGCAAAATTTGGTATATTTTCCCATCACAGTTTACTTTCACACATAGCTCTGATCTGAAAAACAAGCACGTTTCTATAAATCCTGAGTATTTGTCTCAGCAATTTCCTGAAAACAAGAACGATTAAAAAAGATAAAACCCGCTGAACCAGTTGTATTGAAGCTTCTTTCCCAAAACAAATACTGCCACCACCCTGAAAATTTGCACATTAGAACCACAAACACATTCTTGAGCTGCTTAATGAGGCAAGAGAAGAGGATAGTTTGAAATCTAATAATCACCTGAACTGAGCAGGAAAACTACGGCTACAGCCAGAAAAAAATGCTGATTCCACAGTTATTGGAATAATCCATACTAGCAATTTTCAGGAGTTCAGCTGAATAAACACTCAGTGTTAACAACAAATCATTGGGGGTGGGGAACAACAAAACCACACACACACACAAAATATCTCAGAGAAGGAAATACAGTATTTGGGCTTGTTCCAGCAAGCTGCAAGGAGCTAAACTAAAGCTAATGAAAGAAAGCAAGACCTACATCTTGTGTGAGAGAGGAATTCTTGTTCTCCTATAATATTATCTGTTGTCTAGAAGAAGAGGATATCCAGCTGACAAAACAATTCTGTTCACATTAAGATGTACAGTTAAGGCAACTGTATGTGCAGCTGAAAAAGAGTTTCAGATACTATTAAATATATGTAAAACAGCTTTCACCATGAGTTCCTGTACTCATATATTATGCTCAACTCCCTTTTAAAACCATCTAATGTGCTCCAAAAGCAAACCTGGTCTGACCATCTACAATGACAATGGAACACAAAACAGTCAAAAAATCAAGCTTGGGTAAAACACATAAAAGTTTCACATTAAGGTCTGAGGTATGTGAACACCTAATGATTGTCCAACCTACCCAATTTTAAACACATTATTCCTTAATTTGAAACACTGTATATCCTGCATATATTTAGTGATGACAGCCCATGTCCATAAGGATTTACAACAAGTCACCATGAGAAAAGAGACTCAAAGATCATTTATCCCCTGTAAAATTAGAAAATAAATTCAGGGGAAGAACAAGAAAACTGACACCACCATGGAATAAACCTGTGGTTGGGCCCACAGCTATGTCCAAATATCTTATGTTCTAGTGTAATACCTCAAGCTACAGAACATCATTTTTGTTTTCGAATGTTATGATAATGTAAACCCACATGAAGCTGTGTTTTGTGATGGGTTTCAGGTGCGTTTGTTGGTTTTTCTTTTGGCTGTTAAGAGGAACACTTTCTGATTAATAACATTTCATAGAGACCCTCATATGAGACTGTCTCAACTTTCTTCTGTCTCATGGAATGTTTAAGATGTCATAATTAAAGAACAAATAAAATCGCAGCTGAGGTCATTAACAAAGTATCATCTTATTCGTGCTCAACTGCTTCTGGATATCTTCATTTTGCTCTAGGTGCAAGTCTGCAAATACAAATTAATTAATTAATACAAATACAAAGTCTGCAAAAACCAAATACACTCTTTGCATTGCAATGTTGTATACTAGCTCTGGACAAAGCATAAATTTCTTCCTGTTACTTGTGACAAACCCCACATCAAACAGCCCTATACTAAATGCAGTCTGTATCTTAACACTAACAGGAATGCCACTCAGTTGACCCGCATACAAATAACATAATGCAATTCTAGATGTTTAGCACGAAAAGCATCTACCTGTCCGCACACTCATAGCCTTACTGACCTGAACAACACTGCACTGACATTATCTATTGGTAAGAAAGTCATAACTGGCTGAATCCTAAGCCAGCAGGACCTGCCTGAATGAAGCTGTGCTAGAAATACGCTATAAAAAGATGACCCTAAGTTATGTTCTCCTATTTAGAAACAAATGCATTACCTAGGGTGATAAAACCAGTACCTAAATAGACTCCTTTTCACTTTTTTTTTCCTCCTAAGCTTCTCTCCTTTTACAAACACACAGAAATTAATAAAACAATGAATTCCACCCAGCTCCAGTAAAAAAGAGCTTTCCAGAGGCCTTATGGAGAGCAAGACTGTGACAGCACCAGAGCTTACGACCAGCAATCTCCTAAGTGCAAGGTTTCAGGCGTGACAGAGAAAAATACCCAAAACTTACAGCAGTCAGAGTCTGCCCGCACAAAATTCCTTTCGACGTACGAGAATTGAAACCTGAACCCCTTTCTGTGCTTAAGGACTCAAGGACCGCGCAGCATTGCTCTGAACGCCTCCGCCACGGGCTGGAGGCCGCGGTCACAGTGCTGGCCACCCGGGCCACCCAGCGAAGGAACCGGCCGGCTGCCGTGACGGGCGGGCGAAGGCAACACCAGCACTGCGGCCCCTCAGCGCCACACGGAAGCCGACGGTCCACAGCGGGAGTCCGGGGGCTCTGCCCTCCCTAACGGAGACGTCACCGCTCCCGCACACGCCCGCACAGCCCCTTCGCAAGCCGGCTCCGCACGGCGCAAGCGGCGGAAACCCGGAGAAGAAGCCGGAAAGGGCCGCAACCGAAAGCGCTAGCCCGGGCCCTCCCGTACCTCAGCGCAGAACGGGACAGGCCCCGCCCACCACTGCGAAGAGCGCTCGGAGCGCCCCCGACCCGCTCGGCGGTGCCGCAGCGCCCCCCGGCGGCGAGGAGGTGTGCCCGGTCGTACCGCTGCCGCCGCCGCCGCCGCGCCGGTAAGGGCCCAGGCTTCGCTGTCGCCGGGCCCCAGGGCCGCCCCCGGGCCGCAGCCACCGCCAGGACAGATTTACCGACCTCGGGCATAAACCGCAACGCCGAGCGGCAGGAAAGGGGCTGAGCTCGCTATGGCACCGAAGGGCTGGAGGTCCGAGGCCACCTCTCTGCCCCTGGGCGGCTCCACTGCCCGGTAACGTGCGTCTCACCATGGACCGGCCTGGGCAACACAGAAAGTGGCGACGAGTACAGAGGCTGCAGGGAAACACAACCGCGTTCCGGCGTCCCAAGGGCAGTGCCTTCAGCACCTCACAACGGCCCTCAGCCCTCAGCTCGGCCGCTGGCTACCGTCACCCCTCAGCAGGTATCTGCTTAGAGAGCAAAGCTGCCAGGAGAAGCTGTAAGAGTCACAGCACTTGCGACACAGCGCCCTGTCACTCGAGGGGAAACCGGGAAATGTTTATTTCCATTTAATTCCACAGGCAAACGGTTTGTAATGCTGGCGTTCAACTCCGTTAGCGATCAAGGAAGAAAACGTTTTGTCCACCAGCCCCTACCAGTGTGTCCTTGTCCTCACTCCTGCCTCTCTGCCTGAGGAGTCTGGAAAACCGGGGCCCCAGCTGCACGGTGTGCGTGGCGGTGGGATGCGGGCGCTGGGCATGCTGCTCCCCGACCGAGCCGCGGGCGAGCGGAGCCGGTGAATTCCTCCAGCTGACGGAGTGAACAGTTTTCGCTGCGTGCTTTAGCAACAGCTACGGGACCTGCCGGGGCCGTGCGGATGGGCCGCACCGGCCGTGTCCCTGCCGTCCATGGGAACGCCCGCTCTGCGGGCAGGGACTGAGCGCGGGTGCTCTCAAGCGCAGACCCGCGGGCGGGCGGCGTGCCAGGGCCCCGCGCTACTGCTGCACACCGAGGGCCGGCCCCGTCAGACCTCGCCCCCCGCCGGGACGGGCCACGCAGGGCGGGAACGGCAAAGGCGCTGGGCGGCAGGCGGGCAGTGACAGCGGCCCGTGCCCGCCGGTGATTTCCGCCGCGGAACGGGCGGTGCGGGGCCAGGACGGCGCTGCCAGCCGCGCCTCCCGCCGCCGCCTCGGCCCCGAACGCTGAGGGGGCCGCGCTCCAGCCGCCGCTTCCCGCCCTTTTGGCACCCCGCGCTTTCTCCGCGGCAGCGGGCCTGCGGCGGCGGGCGCACCCGCCCGCTGCCCGCTGCGGGGTCGGGCCCGGCCCCGCTACCGCCTCCCGGTGCCCGGCACATGGCGCGCACCACGTCCCGCCGCCGCTGCTCCCGGCGGCCGCCTCCCCCGCAGGGCTGCCCGCCGAGAATGCCTGCGGGCCCTTGGGGCAGCCCCAACCTTTCCTCGTCCACCGCAGCGCTCGCAAGGTGAGAGGGCGATCCGGCGGGCGGCGGGGACGCAGCCGGCGGGCAACGGGGGTGAGCGCGGCCCCGCCGCCGCCCGCCGGCCTTTCCCGGTCAGGCGCCGCGCGGGGGAGCCCCGGTGCGCGCGCCCGCCGCCGCGCCTGCGCGCGGGCCATTAAAGGGGTGCGGGGTGGGCAGCGGAAGGCCCCGGTTACGGCGGCTGAGGAGAGACAGAGCCGGGCGAATCGGGAGCGGGCGCGCGAGCCAGCGCGGGGTGGGGGGGGCCGGAGCCGCGCTGAGCGGAGGCGGGAGGGGGACGGCGCCGGCCCGGGGCGCGTGTGGCGCGGAAAGGGGGGGTCTGAGCACGGAGCAGGGCCCCGCCGGGGGGGCGGGCAGGGGCGAAGCGGAGCCGGTGGTCGGGAGCAGGAAGCGCCGCGGGCGGCTGTAAGGCCTTCAGCGGAGCGCCGTCGGGAGACCCGCCGCCGGAGCGGTGAGTACGGCCGCGGGGCTGGGGGGGGGGGGCAGCCGGTGCAGGTGGGGATCCGCTGAGTCACCTGCCCTGTCGCCGGCAGTACCCTCGCGCCCCGACTCCGGGGCGTTGGGACGGGGCCTCGGCCGCGCCGCGGGCCGCGCTGCCCCCGCCGCCACGCCACGCGGGGTGGGGGTGTCCCGGCGGCCCCGCGCCCGCAGCCCTGACGGTCGCCGCTGTTTATCCCGGCCGTGTGCCCGGAGGGATCCTTGTAACGCTAAAGAGGTTCGGGACTTGGGCTGCGAGCCGGGCGCGGGGCCGGTCCGGCCGGGCTTCGGGAGCGGGTCGGGCGCTTCAGCCGGAGCCGCTTGGTTGGGGTGGGGAAGCTGCAGGCAGAAATAAGGCAGTGCTGGGAAACGCGTTCCTTATCTGGGGTGGCCAGGTCCCAGATAGTCTAAGGCTGGAAGGAAGAGGCACCCTCTGGAAATATATACCTCAAAATCTGACGGCTTGGTTTTGTTTTAATTAGGTCCGTGGTCAGAGGCTTTGAAGTAATCATGGATAAAAGAGGAGGCCTAACAGAGACTGAAAATGGTGATGCTTTCCTGGAGCTGAATAGGATTACAACGAAGTACCCGCATCGCTACACAAAGGTGGGCTCTCTCCCCTTCCCTCTCTGAGTTGTGCACGGAGCTCTCGATCACAGAAGTAGAGTGGGAGGTGCAGGTTCTGCGGGAGGTAAGCACTAATGGGAAGGCAGGAAGGCCTTCGCCTGGATCGGGATTTGCGAGGTGGTGTAACTTGTTAAATGTGAGGTGACTGTGTCGATCCTGTCCTTGATACACTTTTAATTCCCACTGTATTTCAGTATCTGAGCACCTCGCAGCCTGTGCTGGAGAGATTATGGTAGGGGCTGAAGTATGTTGTTCTGCTAGCTTGCTCAAGACATGGGTTTCATAGTTCTGGTTAGTTTTCAGCAATATTCCTTTAAGCAGTTGACCAGAATGTTTCTTTACAGTAGATGCCGCTTCCTTGGAATGCACAGCACACTAGATTTTATCAGGAGCTTTAATTTCTTTGCTAAGATGGCTTTTGTAGTCTTAAAATTGCTCATGTTTGGGTGCTAGAAGCCTAAGCACTTATGATTCCAACTAATGCTTAGTATTAGAACTTCAACACAGGTGCTTTTGTTCAACTGTGGTACCTAAATACGTACATGTATGGAAGAGCAATAACTGAGTAACTTGTAAACAAGGATTCTTTCAGCACTAAGTGAGCTTGATATGCTGTGGGCTTGAATATATACATAAGGCTTAAATCTGGTTTGGGGTTTTGGTCCCACTGCTGAAACTTGCCTTTAGAAGGAGTTTTTAATGGTGGCTGATTTTTCCCATTGCTGGAAGCTGTGGGAACAGGTGGTCATTGCTTTGTGGAAATCAATTAGGATACTTTGCAACAAATGGCCTGAAGTGTGGAACAGGGTGAGACTGTACTGTTCCTGAGTGTGTTATCTTGAGGAATTCTGAGCTGTTAGCTTCCTAGCAGGTGGTTTTCAAAAGAAGAACTTATCGCTGTGTCTCTGTTCTCTCAAGATAGTAGGGCTTGCTTATTTTGACTAGGCATCAATAATAAACAGTGATTTGGATTTGATGCAGGTTATGTGGGAGTAGTATGGCTTTCTAACTGTAACTTCTTAGAGAGGATGTACACTTCTAAGATGCAAAATAGATGTTGTTATTCAGTTAACCCTAAAGTGAAGGAGAGGAGCTGTCTTTAAGCTTCCACTGCTGGAGAAGTGCTAGTTCAATCCTACCCAGCTCCTCTCAAGACCAGTAACTGAATGCAGCTTCATATCCTGTTTACTTTTTTAGGCAGTATTCACCTAGTGCTGGTGGTAGCTGTACACTGAAACCGGTGCATTTGTAGCTTCACTTTGGTTAATTTAGTACGTATTGCTTCTGGTCAGGATAAAGTGGCAGAACTAGTGCCAGAAGACATCTAGTCTTGTTTATCTGTTGGCTTCCAAGGAGTCTAAAGTCAAACACCAGAAATAAATCTGTGTTAAAAGATCTTGCATCATGTTTGGGGCTTTTTTTGGTCTTTGTTTTGTGTTTGGTGGGTGTTTTTTATTTTACAAGTAATACTTGAGATGCAGCTGGTTTGAGGTGCTCAGGTAATCATGTTGCAAAGCATTCTCATGTGATCCAGTTTCGTATTGATTAGGGATGGGAGGAGCAGTGGTTCAGGACATGTGCTGCTGATTTGTAAATGGATCTGATTTCCTTTATCTTTAATACCAGTAGAAAAACAATTAGCTTGTAGGAATCCTTCTGTACTGTTTCAATAAAACATGCTTTTTCCCCATCTGCTTAAAAGTACTGATGTGTGAATTAACAAAAACAACCCCAAAACACCCTGGAAGTGCCAGCATTAATACCCTCTAATATGAGAGGTGTTATATAGTCCAAGCTGTGTCTTTTCTAGTTCTTTAGATGCTGTTGCTCCAGGGGTGCACAGCTAATGAGCTAAAGCAGAGAAACAGTTCAGATTTTCCTCACCCCAATGGAAGAATTGCAATAGGATCTGATGGAGAGTCTATGGACTCCCTCTCGTGGCCAACAAAACAGGCAATTTCAAGTTTAGTGATGGACAGTGCTGTTAATGCTAGTAATACTGTCATAGCCTGATGCACTTACTGCAGCACTGGTTTATTCTGGGAAGCTGTGGGCAGAGAGACCAGTATCCCTCCTTTTCTTGCTGAAGACTAGTACAGGGTGATGCTTGGTTGTATGTGTGTGTGTGTGTATTAAGATCTTTGGCTACCAAGCTGCCATCTGGAAACTTTCAAGTATCAAGCTCACCTAGTTAATGAGCTGCTTTTAATCATGTAAGGATAATGATGTAAAAGCTCTAGACAATATTGTATTATCTGGAAAAAGGTAAAGACTACCTCTGCTCTCTTGAGACCTCACCTGGAGCATTGTGTGCAGTTCTGGTGTCCTCTACGTAAAAAGAACATGGAACTGTGGGAACAAGTCCAGAGGAGGCCATGAGGATGATCAGGGACTGGAGCACCTCCTGTATGAAGAGAGGTTGAGAAAGTTGGGGCTGTTCAGCCTGGAGAAGAGAAGGCTGCGTGGAGACCTCAGAGCAGCCTTCCAGTGTCTGAAGGGGGGCTATAGGGATGCTGGGGAGGGAAGACGTTAGGGACTGTAGTGACAAGACAAGGGGTAATGGGTTAAAACTGAAACAGGGGAAGTTTAGATTGGATATAAGGAGGAAATTCTTTCCTGTTAGGGTGGTGAGGCACTGGAATGGGTTGCCCAGGGAGGTTGTGAATGCTCCATCCCTGGTGGTGTTCAAGGCCAGGTTGGACAAAGCCTTGGGTGACATGGTTTAGTGTGAGGTGTCCCTGCCCATGGCAGGGGGGTTGGAACTGAATGATCTTAAGGTCCTTTCCAACCCTCACTATTATATGATTCTATAAGAGACTTTCTTCTTCAGTTTGGCTGATATGGAGTGTCTGCTCTTTGGATCTCTTTATCCTTCCAGCTGCCCACTGATATCTGCACAGTTCTGAATCACTTCAGTACAGTTGGGAGTGAGGCAGATTGAAGAAAGTAATCTAGGGAGAATGAGTAAGTTTTTAATTAGAAATGTGCATCTTGACTGCAATGAAGTCGATGATGATTCAAAGCACCGATAGACCATTAATAATGCTTTTTAAATGGAGCAGACTGCAGTGAGGCTGTAGATTGATTACTACTCTGCCTCAAATGACTAACTGCTCAGGAGTGTGCAATAGTAAACTACAGACTGTATTTGAAAGCTGGTGGAAAGTGGGAAAACTGAAGTAGTCATTCAGCATTGATTTGGTGTTGGGTAGAACGGGTAGTTGGATAGCATACACTTAGGTATCTTGGAATGGGAGGTAGTCAGAAATGGCAAGCTTGTCTGGCGTTTCCAGATCTACATTAGTAACTGGTATTGTGGTAATGCTTAGCTTTATCTGCTGCAACTCATACAGTATTGAGCATAGCAATACTGATTTCATTGAACTTACTTGCCCCACTAGCAATGATGCTAGCCTTACCTATAAGCCAGACTGTCCAGTGAAGTGAATAGGTTAACATGTATGATGCAAACAGCCTTTGAAGGACTGAGCTTGACCTAAAGAGGTCTGGTGCTTCAAATAAGTGTTTGCTCAGTGGCCACTGCTAGAAGAACTGAAAAATAAACTTGCTGTCTAATGTCAGCTGTACACTGTGGCATTTCACAGGAAGTGAAATGGCATATTGGGAAACTTGGGCTGTCAAATTAAAACACTACATTGAACAGGCAGTCTGGAACAAATTTTGTCACTTGAAAGCTCTCTGGGTGAGCATTGAAACTAACTTCTTACCTTTTTTTTTTCTATAGGAGGAACTGCTGGATATTAAAGAGCGTCCCTACTCTAAGCAAAGACCTTCTTGTCTTTCTGAAAAATATGACAGGTATCGTCTTGGTTATGCAAAAGCTATATACATTTCCTTGAAAGTGAAAGCTTAAATTGCAAAAAATTCTTCACTAAGTGCACTTATGCTGATGCAAGGTACATAAGTTTAGCGTATGACAGCGTTTCCAGAGGTACTAATCTGCTAGGAAAGGCTTAATGCCCTAGCTAGAAATTCCGTGTTTTGAACAGCGATTATAATATGAGATCCAGCAGAAAATAACTTCACGCAACACAAGTCTTAAGACCTGTAGGACAACTACCAATAATATAGATGGGTGTATAGCACAGACCAACTAGGTCATGTTGCAACAACCTGACTTGCTTGGTGGATTACTCTCCCATGTTGACGGTACCTCATTTAAAAATGAAGGTGAGAATGCTCTTGGCTTGTTTGCTAATTTGCTGAACAGCAGTATCTTTACTTTTTGGGTTCATTTATTGTACAAGTATGAGATTGAGGTAACATTTTCTTAATGATAAATGACAGTGTACAATTCTATGATCTACTTGTTAGTTTTCCAGTGTACCAGGCAAACATTACCAAACCACATGTTGTCCGCTTTATGATATGATTCTGAGTATTATACTTCCTTACTGCTACAGAAGGGATCCAGAATACCATGTATGAGGTAATAAAGTGTAGTAGGGCAGAGATGTAGAACCTGGGTATGAAAGCTGCTTCACTTGTACAGGTTGCTAGTCAGTAAATTCTAGGTTTACAGCAGCAGTGTTACGAGCTATCTACTAGACTCCAAGGTAGCAAACAACCCTGTGATTTGATTTTCACAGTGATGGGGTGTGGGATCCAGAGAAGTGGCATGCATCTTTATATCCAACATCAGGAAGAACTTCACCAGTGGAAAGCTTTAAAAAAGATTTGGATTCAGATCGGACTTCTCTTATGCGTAGGATAGTAGGTAAGTGCGTTCTTAGAGCAGAGGACTCAAACCTGAGCATAGGCCATTGGCAAAGCCTGCCTTTTGGTACAACACAGTCTCTAATTATTTGATTGCACAAAATAAGAATCAAGAAATTCTTGGTTGCCCTGACTGTAGTTTCTGGTGGCTTATCAAAGAACAAACTTCAATAGCAGTCAGTTATTATATCCTACTGTTCTTGAGATATGGTAGTAAATACGTCCGCAATAATGCGAATGCTGGGTGCAATTTCTCTACAGTTCAAGACTAAGTACGTAGGTCTGTAGTAGGAAAGCAGGTACTTCCTAGGAGACTGCAACAATTCCTCAATATCCAACTGTAGATGTAATTATTTTTCCCCTCTGCACTTCCTGTGGTCTTGGCTAGATTAGCTTTGCAAACTTAAGTCCTGAGTGTTTTCCTTCAAAAAGCTCTAGAATAGCAGAGAGGCTGTGGAACAGAAGGTTATTACACAGAAAACTGGCTTGTATTTGCTAACACGTTAAACTTTAGTGCTTTTTGTCTGGTTTTTGACTTGTAGATCCAAGGGAGCGAGTGAAAGAAGATGACTTGGATGTAGTCCTAAGCCCACAAAGGCGAAGCTTTGGAGGTGGCTGTCATGTAACAGCAGCTGTTACCTCACGGCGCTCGGGAAGCCCATTAGAAAAGGAGAATGACGGTGTCCGTGTTATTGGTGGCCGTAGAATTGGCAGCGGAAGAATAATCTCTTCTCGTAACTTTGACAAAGACCACCGGGGTGGTGAGAAGGACATACGTGACTCTAGAGATGCAAGAGACCGAGATCGAGAGAGGGACTACAAAGACAAACGCTTCAGGGTTTGTTCTTTCTTTTTGTGGCTGTATGTTAAATCAGAGGTTTTGGACACTTAGCTCTAAAAGCAACAGAGGCAGGCTGACTGCTTACAGCCGCTGTGTGCCACACAAGTAGGCCGTTTCTTCTTGATAGCACCCTTATAGTGTGAAGCGTGAGCCACTCAGTGCTTCAGAATAAGTTTTGAGTCCTTTAGACTGCTTAACTGATGTGTGTCTAATACTGTGTTTCATACACCTGGCCTGTGGTAGACTTAATAGCAAGGTATTTAGAAGTCTGGTAGCTCACTTGTAGTTCTTAACCCAGCAGCTGTCAGTGAGGGGTTGTCTTTAACCTCAGCAGATGGAAGGTTTCCATGCTTTCAGGCATTTCTGTTTTTCTTTTAAAGGAGGAACCACTAGCCTAACTCTCAGGATGCAAAACTGAGTTTATACAGGTACTTGCAGACAAGTAGCCTTCAGTGTAATGAAGTAGAAATTCAACTGTAAAGCTTAACATTGAAAAGCTTACTGAGCATGTGGAGTGTGTGTATTAACCTTGTTTAGAAAATGAAAACAGAACTGGTGTGAAAAGGTTGTCACTTGCTTTGAAGTCAGGGAGAAATCTTGTGAAACAGCATTTTATGGTTAATGTTTTCAACATCCCATTTCAGAGGGAGTTTGGTGACAGCAAACGTGTCTTTGGGGAGCGAAGGAGGAATGACTCATACACTGAAGAGGAACCCGAGTGGTTCTCTGCTGGACCTACAAGTCAGTCTGAAACCATTGAGCTTACAGGCTTTGATGATAAAATTTTGGAGGAAGATCACAAAGGTAGAAAACGCACAAGACGACGCACGGCTTCTCTGAAAGAAGGTAATGGCAGCTCTGACAAGAGCTTTGCTTGTCTGCTACTGTGGCATGTTGCTGGATGTAGAGGTGACTGTTACAGGTCAGGCGAGTGTAAAGAGTAATGCAGTTTACCAGCCTTGCACTTAAGCTTTTGGTCATCCTGAAGCAGAAGATGTAAGGCCCATAAGTAATCTTTCAGATTGCAAGTACCTTTAAGTAGTAAAAGGCTCTTTTTCTCAAAGAAAGGCAGGACTGAGAGACTGGGAAGAAACTTTGTATGGCTGTTGAGTGATATCAGGGATTTGTAGGCTATTAAAAGGGTCTTGTCTGTATTTGTATCTTGCTGGGTGCTAAAGGCTTGGTTTAAACTAAGCTAATACCCTGAGATACTTCAAATATTTTTCCTGATAGTAATACTATCATTAGGAATGCTGAGTTGGACCTACAGCTGGCAGAAATGTACCTTAAAGCTACGTTTGGAGGCTATCTGAATTTGTCTGCTTCAAGTCTACAGTTACTACTACCACTGCAAAGCTGTAGTATAAACTTCTCTGAGGCAAGAGAAATGACTTCTTAATGCTAGAAATTCTGCAGGTGGACAGCCTAAATCTGAGGAGTTTAGGTTTAGTTGTGTATTCACTTAACTAAGATGTAGTACAGCTTCAAGTATGCTAGCTTTGTAATTGTCACAGCTTTTACAGCTCCCATACGAGTTTGAGTCTTCAAAATGATATGGGACTTGTTCCTGCTGGGGGAGGAGGAGCAGTATTTGTTGTGTGTTGGTGGTAACAAGAATTCATTTAAAGTACCAGTTCTTGGGGAATCTGCTCTCAGGGGCACCTAGGAAGAAGGCAGCTGCTGCTAAAGGACTCTTTATGGAAAAACAGCAACAGCTGTTAACTTACTGCAGCAGCTATCTCTGCTTGGTGTGACATAACATCTGTCATGTTCTTCATACTTCCTGGGATGATCAGGATGCAGTTATTTACACATGATTCAATGGCAGTTGTTATTTTCTTGAAGTAGACAATCTTAATTACAGACCAGAAGCTCTGTGCTAGGAGTTTTAGTGGGTGCTAGTTTCTGTTGTGGCAGACTTCAGCCAGCACCATGTAACTGGTGAAGTATCACATAGGTGGCTAGATTGGGCCTATGCTTCTAATTCCTAGTCAAATGCATTGACTATTAAGGCACTGTTCCCACAGGAAACAGTGAAGTTCAGTGACTCAGCAATCACTTGATTTTTCTTTTTAAGGCATAGAATGCAATGGTGGAGTGGCAGAAGAGGATGAAGTGCAGACTGTCCTTGCCAATGAAACGCCAGCAGATCAAGAAGTTCCTAGGGAAGCTGTTTTACAAGAACCAGCTCCAGGAGAGTTTGACTTCAATGAGTTCTTTAACTTGGATAAAAGTGTTCCTGGCCTGGCTTCGGTGAGGGTTGTTTCTTTTTCTTTTAAGACTGGCTGTATTCATGAGAAGCATTTTGCTGCTGCCGCACTCAGTGAAAGCTAAAACTTGTTGCTTTGTGAAAGTTGCTTTATGTGGTGTGTAAGTCTAAGATGAGCTTGTAGAGATTTAGCTTTGGAGTCTTAGGATGTTACTTTGAAGTGTTATTCCTGGGACTGGTTCTGTCTCCAAAGAAGGTGCGTGAGGCAAACTAGTTGATTATTTGTCCTTTCTTTGGTTGCTACTTGGAGACTCGAAATAGCATCCTGGATGAATCTTCTTTGGAAGCATTATAGATATGTTCAGAGAAGGTTCACTGTACAAATTCAGTATAGCTCAAAGCAACCTTTTGCATCTGAGTTCGGGAATCACAGCAAACAGGATGTTCTGTTCAACCTTTCTGGGAGGCTGTAAGCCTGGAGACACCTGACAAATACTGTCACTGACATACAGTGGTGTTCTTATTGGTACCAGTAATGTGGCTGAAATGTGTGTCTGAAAGGCTTTGAATCTTTACTAGTTAAACCTGTGTTGTGGTCAGTACATTATTGCAAGCTATTACTACAGAGTTAGGAAAACAAACATGGCGTACTGATTCAGTCAAAAGCATGTTTAAACAGTGTTATTCTTGTGATACTCTGTGTAGCTGAGTCATAGGTGGAATGCTACTCATACTTAGGAGCTAGTAGCAAGACCACAAACAAGACTGACACAAAGTGTTCTCCAGTGTGGATTTTTAGCTGCAGCCAGGATTTGATTGGGATTCTGGTACATCACTTGATAGCGTGCAGCTCTTGAACACTTGATCTCTAGGGGTCATAGTGAATGGTTGGTGTTCACGTCTTAGTAGGAAAGCTGTAACCAGTCCGTTTGGTTTTCCCTATATGCTTTTTTGTTTTCACCACAAGAAGAGCAAAGCAGGTCCAGCAAGGACTGACTAAGCATGGGCTGAACTTACAGACTGATTCTGTTCTGACTTCTCCAGCACTAGGAAGAAAAGCTATTCTTGACTGTTCTAGATGGTATAACTGATTAGTAGATGGAATTTGAGTATAAAGCTTAGTATTATGGAAAAGTAAATGTGGTTTGTTTGGTTTTAAAATCTATCCTGATAGCAAAGACACTGATACAGCTTAGAAACAGTATGGTTTGTAAAAATGGAAGCCTTACATAGTCTTTAGTGTGAAAAAGCTGCTTGTATTAAGAAAAGGTTTGTCATGTGGTGGCAGTCATTTGACAAATATATAGTGAAGAGTTTGTTTTCCCTATGGAAGATATAAATTGTCTTTAGAATTGACAGTCTCATTTTCAGTGTATCAGCAATATGGTGTCTCCTTTCAAAAGCAGGGAATTCAGAAGTCACAAAATACCTGTTAATGAAACTTCAGTAAGCAGGTATCTGTCTAAAACAATTGAGTCATGCTAGCCAGAGCATATTGTCATGCTCTTTCTTTGTCTTGGTGATGTGTCTGTGACAAGTGTTACAATAGATTTGTACGCTTCCTGAGTTGGTTGTCTTAATTCTTCTAACATGTCAAACAGTCAAAACCAAATGGATGAATTCTATCTTGGTTTTGCTGTTGTAAATAGTGTTGAGTGCCCCATGTTTCAGAGCAAACAGCTTCTCTGGCAGAAGGAAGCTGCTCTTTTTTTATCTAGAAGTAAATGTGCTGCATGGTGCCTATTGAGCAAGCTTTTAGCTGAACACAAGGCAGGAGAAGCTTTAGTCTGAGTTCACTTTCATAATGTACTAGTCTTAAAATACTTGTAAGCCAAAGAAGTGAACAGTTGCTGTAAACCGTAATGACTTCTGACAGACTTTAAAGTGCTGCTTGGTGACCTCAGTTCTGCCTGGAGGCAGAAGATACTAGCTGCTGCTGCTGATGCAGACTCCATGGAATTGAAGAATGCAGCCTTCTTATTCCCAGAATGGTTCGGCGTATGAAGTGCAAGCAATTAGCCCTCAGCTGCTGGCCTTCTCTCCGAGCCCTTCTGGGCTGCTTGCAAGTCTTTGTACTTCTTTCCAGTCCTTGGGCAGTGCAGGAACTGAATTGAATTGTGATAACAGAAAATCCAATGGCTCAGAGAACTCCTCCTATACAGCGACAGGGATGAACCTGAGCCGTCTGACTTCCAGAATTACTCATGGTTATAATTTGTTTTCATTCTTGTGGCAAATGTCTCTTTTTGAGCACATCCATTTTGGAATGGTGTACTTAGTGGTCTTTGGATGCCCTGATTATGCTGGTTCAGCTGCAGTTTTACTCTGAAGTATTTGGTATAAATAAAAGATGTGTGATGGGTTATGCTATGTAAGTGCTGCCTTATTGGAAAGGAAAAAAGGCAGTTCAAAGCTTTGAAACTTCTGGAACGGCACCAAGTTATCCGTAGGAGAATAATCCTGATTGCACAGTAAAGCTTCTCAAACGTTGCTGATCTTGCTTCAAAAAAGATTATCTTTTTCCCTCCCTAATCTAGATGATAGAGGATGTGCTGGGGGAAGGCTCGGTGTCTGCCAGCAGGTTCAGCAGGTGGTTTTCTAATCCAAGTCGCTCTGGAAGTCGGTCAAGCAGCTTGAGATCTACACCGCATGAGGAACTGGAGAGGCTAGCAGGTAAGACTGGGACAGTGCAGGGTCAGATACCCTCCTTCCGTATACCTTCCTACTGGTTCAATAAAAACATGGCAGATAAAGCTTTAGGACAGGGAATTCTCCCAGTTTAAGCACTTGATGTTCTTCTTGAAGCTCTTACAGTAAGCAGCTTGTAAATTAATTTTTAACAATTGTTCTTCTCATGCTTTTTAATGACTTTTCTGATGACTTTCCAGCTGATCTCGGGCAAGGGGTGCAAGGCATAACTCGTCAGTGCTGTACTGAAGTTGGTTGCCAGTGTGTGTTCATCTTGAGACATTGGGTTGGTAAACTGATGTCGCAGTGCTCCTGGTTTTGCTGTTTCAGGTCTAGAGCAAGCCATTCTGTCCCCTGGCCAGAACTCTGGAAACTACTTTGCTCCCATTCCATTGGAAGACCACTCTGAAAACAAAGTGGACATCCTAGAAATGCTACAGAAAGCCAAAGTGGACTTAAAACCTCTTCTCTCAAGTCTTTCAGCCAACAAGGAAAAGCTTAGAGAGAGCAGTAAGTGCCTCTTCAGATATTGTCAAGTTCTGGTGATGCAGTATCTCAAGGCAAGAGGCTTGGTATTCTGGAAACTTCAACTGCTAAGTCCAGGAGTAGGAAGTACTATAGGTTAACTTACACTACTGGAAACCCAATATTCAACAGATCTCAGTTGTGAGAATCATCCCTGGTTCTTTTCATCCTACTCACAGGATGACATCAGGACTCTATCAGACTGCCTTACTGGCCATTAATAATCATAAGTTAAGATGATGTAAGTCTTGATCTGAGTTTCCAGCTTTGTTCATGTCATTTACATTTTCACATTGGAGAATGGTAATGTCAGCTCTGAAACTGTGGCATTTGAACTCTGGGTTTACCAAAACCTTAGTTTAAGTCATTCTTGCAAGCATCTGTAATGGATCTACCAAAACTTTAGTGCAGGTCATTCTTGCAAGCATCTATAACGGATCAATGTGGTTCATCAAGTATCAGTATCTAAGAAGATGAACAGTGGGTTGAGGATGTGAGTTCTTTCAGATGCATACTGTAAACTTGAACTTTTCCAGACTGTTGCTACCACTTGAAATACAGTGTCTGTGCTCACTGATGACTGTATTAATTAATATGAACAGATTTGCCTTAGTTATGTCAACCTGGCCAGAATCACAGGATTCTGGGGAACTTGGTCTATTAGGATTGATTTTTTGCTATGATCAGTCGTTTGAAACGGAATTCAGGGCTGACTTGAAACTTAATGCTCAAAGGCACCTCCAAGTTAGGGATTTGCATGTTTGGGCCCATAGTGTGCATGGAAGGTACAAAATGCATGTGTTCCTTGAAATCACAAGGTCCAATTCCGAATTGATGCCTTCTGGCAAGCAGCATGTATTGCCATGTAAACTGGACTGAACAAAAAGTAATGGTGCTCTGATGTGTGTCGCTAGGAAGGAAAGCATCCAAGCACTGTAAATATTCATAAGCATCCAGTCTGGAAGTATGGAATGTCAGCTAACATGTGGAGGACTTTTTCATAACTTGACTTAAATGGAAGTGCGAGTCTTCTGTGTTCTGCTTAATCTGACTTCCCTACTGAAAGCTTTATAAGCTTTGATCCTCGCAAACAAAGGATGAACAAACAAAACATTGGGGAAGCTTCATTCACTCAGAAGTACCTGATGTGGGTTCTGTATTCCCATAAAATGCTGTACAGTTCTTGAAGTGTTGTGGAGGTTTCAGGTCAATTTTTCTTCACCAATATCATATTTTTCCTCATGTTCCATGCTGCATGTCTGCATCATTGCTTCTTTTCTCCACCTTCTTGCCCAAATTTCCAGTAAATCTTATTTCTTTGGGCCAGCATCTGCTACAGCAACCCATGGCATGCTCCTGTCTCTTCTTCCTTTCCTCTTAAGGTATCATCCCTTGTGATTTGTGTTAGCTGGTCCATAAAGCACATCTAGCCTTGATGTCAGGTGCTGATACAGATACTTACGTATGCATACCCAGAGGAAAAAGTACTGCTTAATAACACCTTGTACCTTACTCTGGTTACGCCAGTGAAATCTTACTATAGTGGCTTTAACTTCTGAGAAAGAAAAATCTACTTCAAACTTTACACACAGCCAACAATGTGTGTAACTGAGTCTCCAAAGCATTTAAATACTCCAGGTATGTATTCTCTCTACTTACGATGGCTTCAGACAGATTAACACTTCTACTGTCTGTCTTTCCTTGAGTATAAGGTAAATGGAGCTTTCTCAATTGAAAATGAACAGAGTTGTCAGATGAATAGTCAGATGTGGTTTGACAGCCAGTAAGAATATCAGAACATAAGTTTTTCTGTTCCTTGTTTTCAAACAATTTGTATTCAAGACCTGAATGAGAGAACTATGATTTACTGTTCTTTCTCCTCTTTCTCAGCACATTCAGGAGTTGTACTTTCAGTGGAAGAAGTTGAAGCTGGGCTAAAAGGTCTGAAAGTGGATCAGGAGGGAAAAATTGCTACTCCGTTTATGGCAGAGCAAATGGAGGAATCATTGAATGTCACTGGCTCCAGACAGATCAAGAAAGACGGAGATATGACTGCATTTAATAAACTCGTCAGCAGTATGAAGGCAAGTGGGACTCTACCTTCACAGCCCAAAGTCAATGTAAGTAGCAGACACCTGGCTCTCATGAACTATGCTAAGACATGGGGTATGAACTGGAAATCCCTTACATGACCCCTCTGATAATGTGAGCCAGCACTGGGTACAGCAGCATGATATTAAATGTAGGCTTACATTTAGAATAGTGTTGCTTGGAGGGGAAGGGAAGTGCTTTGGTCCTTCTAGTTAATCAAACAAAGTGTGTTTCAGTTCAGAGTTCACAGGGTTGGTTTCATGTGAAGTTGCTAGAAGCCCCAGAACATTAATACGATGTGAGAAGTCTGATTGCCACCTTGAAAGTGGACTTCAGTGGATATCTAATCCAAAGGATTAATACCTGGACTTGAAAACTATAAATACTTGCCCTCCAAAAAGTATTTTATTACAGAAAAGCTGTATCTTCTATAGAGGGCACTTTGATTAGTAACGTTCTCCTACACTTGAACTCATCCTGTGTGAACCTTAATAAAGCCAAGTACATCTGTAGAAAAGGTACTGTCTGTATAACAGGCATTGGTCTGCTCTTTGTGGGAGACTTGCTAGTGTTAGTTTAACGGTTGCCTTAGTTTTGTTATTGAAAGGCATCTCTTAAAATGTTTGTAGTATGGTTACAGCTAATGCTTAACTGAAGCTCAGGTGTCTTGCTTTAGTGACCTCTCTTTTAATAGAGGTATGTCAGTGCACATTCTAATATTTCTTAACTTGGAGTTTAAAACTATTTGCACCAAGATAAAACTAAACTGAGTATCTGTTACCTGAAAGGTTAATATTAAACAAAAGACGATACTGAGCTTTAGACTGGAAGAGATTGCAGTGTAAGATTTCATCCTGCCACTTACTGCCTAAACAGTATGCTTGACTCTGAAGCTACCAGTTGCTGCTACTGGCACCATGTAACACATCTAACAACAGAGCAAGTTTTTTCCTGCTGAACTAGACACAAGGACTTTCAGCCTCATCCCACTTCACTAAAAGATAGTGAAGAATGTAAACTTGCCTTGTGAAGAACTTGCTATTTCCTGCTTGAGTCAAGACTTCAGTTTCTGATGTCCCTTTGCATGGACATGTAGTTTTGATGCATAGAAATACAGCTTAAATAATTAATATGCATGAACTGAAAGGTGTTTGTGTAGTTTCAATTGACCACTTGGCCCAATGCTTCATTTCCAATTTACACAATTGTATAGGTGTATATATCTGAAACTTGGTTATGGCACATACAACTACGTGTGAGCAGTCTAGCACTAGGCATTTTCTTAGCTAGGAAAGATCTGTGAGCCAGGTCATCCCTCAACTTTGGAATTTTGACTGATGCATGAATGATGGTTCTACCAGAACAAGGGAAGTTATTTCTGTTACCGAGACCAGTGCAGATGCAACAAGTGCATCGAGAGACAATCCACAGCTAATTTACAATGTGTTCATTTTCTTAGCAGAGCCTTGAGAGCCACCTCATGTCACCTCCAGAGATGCCAGGCCAGCCTCTATCGAAGAATATTCTGCAGGTATTTCTTGGGGGGAGTGTGGGGGGAAGTACTTTAAAGCATATTCACAATGAGAAGAAAATGAATTATTTGAAACTAAGGTATTTAAGGCAATTATGGGTTCAGTAGTCAGACATGACTCTCTAGAGGGAGAAAACTAGTTATTTCAGTAGAAATTTGATTGTCATGCTATTTCCCATGACTACAACTTGAAAAACCTGGCTAAAACCTGTAAGGGCAATCCAGAATTGGTGTATCTAGTTGCACAAGTCCACCTCGTCTCTTCAACTTGCTATAAATAGCCTGTAGTGTAGTGAAACAAGCTCATTTGTATAAATTGATCATACTCAGTGTTCTTTCATTGCCTATTCTTAGGAGCTTCTTGGTCCACCCATTACCAGACCTGCTTCATCAAATGTCTTAAGTGGCCTCATGGGTGGTTTGGAGCCTGCATCCTCTTTACTGACACAAAGAGCACCTTCGCCCCCTATCCCACCTGTGTTTCCAACTCGAGCTGCTTCCGCAGATTACCTGCGCCATAGAATATCTTCACCCATTGGTGAGACTGGTTGCGAAACAGTTTGGGTTTGTGGTTTCGGTGTTGGTTTTTTGAGTTTTAAAGAATAATTTGCAGAATAATAGATTTCTGGCACTTGGTGGGCAACAAGGTCAGTGTCTGCCTCTTGAGTGCAAGATGCCTTTTTATGTATTAATCTCTAGTGTTAATTTAATCTACAAACCAATATAGATGTCTATGATGGATCAGCTGGACCTCACAGTAAATACTGGTGTGGAGTAATGTGTGCAGTTACTGTGTAAGAAGGTAATTTTCAGGGGCTACTTACCCATTTGTATTGCAAAGCACTACTGGTAGCTTCCCTGTAGCTCTCCAGCCTAGTGACAAGGAAGAAATGAAGCTGTCTGTAGACTTAAAGGGATGAGCTGAGAGCCTTCCCAAGGAATCCTTAATGAAGTGGAATTGTTGAACTTAAGGATGTATGTTATATATTAATGAAAGAAACTGTTAGTCCTTTCAAATACAACTGTTGAATGTTCCTTAGGTTTTGGACAAGGTTCTCAGCAATTGCTCGGTGATCCATTTCCAGGTGTAAGGAAGCCCATGAGTCCAGTTGCTTCACAGGTTAGATCAAATGGTTTTTGCTTAATCTTTTCATATTGCATGGACTAGAACTTGTGAAACACATACATAGCTGATGCATTCAGACGCTTGTGCTTATTTAAGCTCACCGAGTGTGAGGATGCAAGTAACCTAGTACAGTTTCAAAACCTCATTGCAATTGGACCCATCTTAGTACCTCCAGTGGAAGATTTCTTTGAGACTTCATTGTCTGTCAATAAAACAGATGGCTGTTGGTGGGCAGACACTTTGAAGCCAGAAGTAGTTACAGCAGTAAATCTTCAGTGTGTTAAAAAACACCCAACCAAATACAATCTTTTATTTCTGTGTTTTATACAATTTTACTTCAGATGAGTCCCTTGGAAATACAGCAAGCTGCATTGGAGGGACTGGCATTACCACATGACTTAGCCATACAGGCAGCAAACTTCTATCAGCATGGCTTTGGCAAACCACAAATGGACAAAAGCAGAGATGGCTACAGAAACAGGTATCTGACTGCAAAATGTAAGGGGTTCACTGTCAACTGATTTTTAACATGAATATTGTCTTTCACTAGGTATCAATACTAATCACTTAAGCTTGTATTGGTTCTCAGCAATCCTGTCTCATTCTGTGCCAAGAGTGGAGCTGCTGCTTACTAACTTCCTGTCCCTTAACAGGCAGCAGCGAGTGACTAAGTCGCCTGCACCCGGACACAGAGGGAATGCATCTTCTCCAGCCCCTGCAGCATCCATCACTAGCATGGTTAGTACCTAATACATGAGGATTGAGGAGAAAGCTCTAAAAGTGTCTGCAGTAACTAGATTATAATGATAGTAAATTGATGAGAGAAAGGGAGGCCATAGAGATACAATCATAATTCACATTGTATCAATGGCTGCATGATCTGAGAATAAATTATACTTTGTGCTTAACCTAATGTCTTCACTTTGGAAAATGGCCTTCTCTGAGCACTATCTCTTCTAAGACTGAAGAAGCACCGTTAATATTGCCTCTTCTGAAACAAAAGGAAGAAAACTATGAAAATTCAGGCATTCTGGTTTGGTACTTAAGCTTTCAGAAGACAGTTTCTGAAAGCCATTAGCTACTTTAGAGAGTACTGATATGAAGAGACTGATCTAAGTGTCTGAGGTTGAAATATTACTTGAGAGCTTTACGGTTGCTCTGGAAACAAATAAGATCTCAAAGCCAAGCTGTGGCCTTGCTGCTTTCAGTACTGTGATTTAACAGCTGTAATTTAAAATACAGCTCATCTGTTTTCTTCAAGCCTGTTAAATGTGCATTTAACTTTGCAAGCATCTCCTGGTTTCAATAAAGGTATTGGACTTCTGCAAAAGCTGAAGAGAAGTGCTTAAACCATAGAATGAAGCTGTGGAATGAGGCGAAGTAAAATCGTAGGCACACAGTGGCTGATTGAGAAGAGCTTGAAATGGGAAGGATGCGCTAGAACTGGTGTCCACCCACAACTAAGTGTGGCCTAGATAATGAGCACTGAGTAAAGGTGCTGCTTCTTACTATGTTCTCTGCAGCTGTCTCCTTCCTTCACACCTACCTCGGTGATTCGGAAGATGTATGAGAGCAAGGAGAAGAGCAGAGAGGAGCCAGTTTCTGGGAAAATGAAAGTCAGTGATGGGAAAGATGAAAATCAGAGGCCAAATGAAGGTATTGTAATGGCTTTAAAGTCATATATGCAAAAGAGATTTGGAATAGAATTGAAGACCTGCAGTACATAATATGCCCAGGGTAAATTTAGACATTCCCAATTTGTGGAAATGAGGAGGGTGTAGAGATGAGCCTATAATGAGAGGAAGGGTTAGAACTGTGGAGAGAGTACACTTCCAAGTGCAGTGTTGGGTTTAAATACTTTTTTTTTTCCCTCTTAGCTGTCATTTTGTAAGTGATGGTGGCACTAAGGCCTGGACCAGAACTGTTTCTTTGCAATTGGTCTTGATGAACAAGCATATTAACAATAAGGCTTTTGTATGTCTTCACACCAGTCACTGAATGCAGACAACTTACAGCCCTCTTGAGACATCTTGCAATCAAAGCTGAGACCAATTAAGCTCTTCTAAGATCTGTAGCAGATCAAGGAAGCATTTTGTCACTCTAACTGATGTAAGTGGCTTTTAAAAGGAAATCCTTGATACCAATTGCCTGACCCAGTAGGACTGTCATGTCTTAACTGCCATGACGTTTTGCTTCAGTACTAGTAACAACAGAGGTAGTTCAAGGTCCTCTTACACAGTGGACTTGTTTCTTTTTAGTGCTCCAACTACTACTGCTACCTTAGCTGGTAGCACATGACTCAAACATATTTTAGGCCTTGCCTGATTTAGGTGGTCTGTGGAAGTAGCTTCTTGTGATGCTCTAGTGTCCCAACTCTTGATAAGCAGATGTCGGACATAAAAGGCTGCAGCTAACCCCCAGACACATCTAAACTGAAAAACCACTTTGGGCTAGATTTGTGCCACAACTGCAAATGATAATACTGTCTAAGGAGGATCCCTTGTACCTCCTGTTGCCTTTAGGACTGATTCTTCCATGCTGCCAGCTCAAAATCTTTCGAGAAAGAAAATAAAGGTTGAGTTACTGCCAGTTGTGACCTAATTTAAGTTTGCTGTCAGGGGATTTCTGTGGAACATTGCTTCTCATTGCTGTTCTGAAATCATTTGGGCGAAAGTATCCAGGAAAGACAGATGCTTATTAATATATGATGCAAGTTCAGTTAGTCCTGGAATCTAGCTATCAAACCCAGTCATTAGCTTTAATTTTCATTAGGGGTCATCCCTAGCTGTGGACTATAATAGTTGTATTCAATTCTAGCTACAGATAACCTACTGTCTAGTTCTGTGGAGAATGCAGATCAAGAAACTTTGCCCACCTTAGGTACCAAACTACCTGCACTGCAGCGCTCTGCATGTTCCACACCTCTTACCCAAGCAAATCGTTGCACCAAAGAGCAAGACTACAGGCCTAAATCAGCTGGTAGAAAGACTCCTACAATGGCCTCCCCAGTACCAGGAGGCCCTTTTCTTCGTCCTGTTCATCAAGTACCCCTTGTTCCCCATGTACCGATCGTACGACCTGCTCATCAACTGCATCCAGGGTTGGTCCAGAGAATGCTGGCACAGGGGGTTCATCCGCAACATCTTCCTCTGCTGCAAGCAGGTAATCCATACTTATTTTTTCTCCCTTAGGCTAATGCATCTTCTCTGTAAGACTGATTTTGTTAGGAACAGCATAAATTGAAACTCAGTACTGGTCATATTTCTTACATCAAAACATACCTTCAAAACCAGGCAATAAATTCCAACCCATCTAAATATATAAATGCTTGGTTTGCTTTAATTCCTAATGTTTATGGGGTAAAGCATTTCCTCACTCTTTTTCAACAGGTATGCTTCCACCTGGAGTAGACCTGTCTCATTTGCAAGGAATATCTACTCCCATCCTTGGCCAACCTTTTTACCCGCTACCAACAGCAAGCCATCACATCTTAAATCCACGCTCTGGGACACCTTTGCAGCTAGCGATGATGCAACAGCAGCTACAACGATCAGGTAGGCTAAACATAAAGTAGGAGTAAGAGCACTAGAACACTGACTGGCCTGCCCCAGATGCTATACTTGTTGCCCTTTTTGAGTATACTCTGAAGCTACTTTAATTCAGATACTCGTAATCACTTCTGTTGTGTGGGTACTGGAGCAGTTTTGGGGACTGCAGGCTTTTGCCAGCAGTTCCAAGCAAGGCATTAAGTTTCAAGATACATTTTGCTACTAATATCTGCCTTTTGCAGCTTGTGTGCAGTCTTCATTGCTGGGTGAGAGGCCTCTTGCCCAATCTAAAATAGGATCCTACTTGCTGTTGGCCTTCCAGTTAAAACCTGCATTATGCTTCCAGAACTGCCAGTGTCAGGCAGTTTATAGGAGTATTAATGAGAAAATACATTCACAGCTGAGTGATAATAGCATGAGTGACAACAAAGCTTGACTCATGTGCCTTATCAGATGATTGCTCTAGGGTAAATCTTCAGTGTTGGGTGAACATTACTCCACCTCTAATAGCTTTACATTTCACAGGCACTGGAGCACAGGGATCACCTGCTGGTGCACAAACAACCCCCCAAAACGTGCTGCCTCGGACTGGGTTATCTCATGGGCACACACAGCTCGACCATCGCCCCAGCCAGAGGAGTGGCTCTCCCATTGGCCTTGCAAAGTGGTTTGGTTCCGATGTCTTGCAGCAACCTCTCCCTTCCATGCCATCCAAAGTCATCAGTGTAGATGAACTGGAATACCGGCAGTGAACAGTGACCACTGGGTGGAACACTTGTGATTCTTTAGATTGGATAAAATGTCCATAGTCAGGACTTCACCTCTGTTTGGGTTTTTTTTGGGCTTTTTATTTTTAGCACTCTGTGCAAAATTTCTTTTTGAGAGACTAAAGCACATGGCACCTGTCCTGGTCTCATGTCTGCATCAAGACTAAAGGATCCATTATGGCTTGAATAGTGAAGCCTGAAGAAATTTAGATGCAAGACAAAGCCAGTTTAATCCTGGAAGTGTCTATTTTTCTTTTTGTAAGATATGTGAATGAAGTGCTGATATTCTCTAGTGTAGAGGTAGCAGCTGTTGATTCCTCCTGCAGAAAACTAAATGTGTATAGACCCTTGTGTACAGACTTGTGTATAAACAATCTTTTGTATATATACACATAGACTAGCCTTTTTGAATCTATACAGCTGTACATAAGAGTAGCTGATAACAGTTGAGCTTTAGTTGTGCCTATGGTTTGGATCTTTCTCCATTGTGTGTGTGGGACTTATGTTAAGATTAAAGTTGCATATCTTAAGTGTGAGTGAACAGGATAAAGTTGCTTTGCCTTTCCTTGCTGCTCATCTCCTTTGGGCCTCCCTGTCACATTCTTCTTGTCATGTACTGTGCACTCAGTGTAGCTGAAGTGTCAAAGTAAAAAGCCCACATCTTGCTGTCTGTAACAGAGGTCTGACTCCTTGTGTGTGTGACTCCTGCCACCAAATCAAAGAATTGTTTAGTCTTCAACAGCCTTGATGATGGAACCTGGTACAGTAATAATGAAAGTCATATCTTCAGTCTGCCGTGGAGGCTGTAGGTACCTGCTGGTCATGGCTCTTCCAAGAGGGCTGGTGCTGATCCTTGTTTAGCTGCAGTATATTCCTTGTTTTAATCTTTCAAACCTGTTATTAAAGGTCATCAAAATGGAGCCTTTGAATCCTCACCCTTCAACTCCTAAGTCATAGCTGTGGTATGCTCTGTGCTGCCTCCAGCTCTGTGTAGAGAAGAGAGTCCCAAGAACTGTCCTCAGTCTAGTGTGCATCTACTGATGCAGTTACTGTGAAACTTGCCTTGAAGTCTTGTTCTCTGGCTTGAAAGGGAGAGGATGGGGTAGTTTTGTGATCTTACTGTGTATATTTGGTTTTAAAATACTATGTTCCTTTTAAGCCTGTTTCACTTTCCTTGAACAGTTAAATGTTCTCTTCCATCCTTCTGCATGGCTCCTCCCGTCACTGTCTCACTTGTGTTGAGTCTGGTCCTGCTGTCATGTCCTCTCTTTAGCGTAGGCCTGTGTGCTTTTTACAGGTGAAAGCAAACCCAGAATTCTCACAGGCTTGCTCTTTCTTAGGTCTCACTGAACACAAAACCAGCAGCGGAGGGGGGTGGGGGTGGGGAATCACTTGCCTGTATTATACCAATTGCCAGCATGCTGTGGTGGGTTTGTTTCAGTCTGGCAGAGACAATGTTGTACAGAAATAGCAAGCTGAAATCTCCAGTGTGGAATCTGTTGGGGGTCACCCATATACTCCTAGCGGTTGTTCCTAAAACAATCTGTGTAAAACATGCAATCACCAGCTTGTCCTTGTAAGATTGTTTTCATACTTTTTTAACTTGACACTTTCCCAGTAACTTTCTGTAAATAAAGTTGATTCTACCAGCTCTCTCTATCTACTGCTCTTGAACTAAATTATGTCAATGCATTGATTATGAGTTTTTAGTATTGTTTGAGCTGAATCTGCAGAGAATTTCTATCGGGGGAGAAGAAATAACTTTGAAGGTAACTGGCCACACTGAAGCCACACAGTGGGATTGCTGCGTTTACATGCAGTTTTGTACAGCCATGGTTAAGTGCAAGGAATGAGACTTTGGTGCAGTAGCGGAATGCCTAAACCTTCCAAGCTCTAAAAGGTGATTGAGGTTCACCGTTCACAGTCAAGTCTGATAACCCAGCTACATCTGCATTCACTCAGCTCACTTAATGCAGGAATTTACTTTTAAGACTAGGAAAAAATGTTAGGGAAGTAAATGCTTAAAGTCGAAGCAAGGCTGAGCAACACCCACTATTGTAAGCTTTAGTGATTTATCACCCATTCAAGCACTGTACTTTTATAATAGGTGTAGTAACATGAGAGACAGCTCTATGTCCTTTAGTACTGTTTATAAGATACAGTTTGCCAACCTCTGCTTTTTATGTTTTGTTCTCATTCAGAATAAAGTAATTCCTGGCATGTGAACTTCTCTGCAATTTGGACAGATGTGTACATGCAGCAGAAAGTCATCCCAGGCATCAGCGCTTCCCTGTACGATTTTGCTCTTGTAAAAGTCATTTTATGCAAGTTTCTCATCTGTGAGTTCTGCCAGAACAGGGCACTGCAGCATGACTTGGCCAGAAATACTGGTTTACCATGTAATAAAGTAAAAAACAATACTAAAAACCAATACCCACTTGTTAAAGGTTTTCATCGAATCAGCCTGTTCTTTGCCACTTACAACTAAAGACATTTTTCAGGCCCAGCAGCAAACTGTGTGAGAATGACTTTATTTCTTCACGATCTGAATAACATCTTCATCTTCCAGAGTATGGTCTTTTCCAACCTTCTGAGGGTTGTGTTTAACAGATGAACCCCAGACCAGTGCACTGAAAGGAGAAAGAAACCCTCAAGTTTAAAAGGCTTAGAAGTGTAGCATGCCAACACTGGAACAGCAGCTATTTCTGTCACAAAGCTAATACAGAAAGCAATGCTTAAGAGCTATTTTTATTCTGCAAGTACCTGGATGAGTAGGCTGTGTGAGCCAGAGTACCAGCGTATCAAAACAAACCATGAAGTCATCCAAAGTACTTGTGCATACAGGACAATGGCCTGGAATGCTGCCTTCATGTATTTCTTCCCCACAGAGAAAATTTTATGCAGGGAAGAGCATAGGAACATCAAATACAGTAACTTGTCATAGGCAGATCAGTTCCATCAGCATTAAGAAAAATCTGATAACCCTTCTCCCCTTTTAGTTTACAAGAGAACAAAGGAACAGACCAGGAGGTAAATTATTTTCTATTCTCTATTAATTATTTTTCTACAATACTACTTACTATTTAAAGTCTTTGATAAGATTTTTGTGGATCTTCATGCAAAAATCCTCCACTGTGGTCTTGCAGTAAGGTAGTACCACAGGAGAGGTGTAGTCTGGGAGCTGCCCCTTAGGTTTGGTGTAGCTGTAATGCAGATGGAACAGTCAGTCAATACCAAAACCTCCTCTTCTCTTTCAACCTATCATGAAACCTCATAGATCACTTGCACTGTCATCCCTGTGCCAAGTTCCACTGTTTCAGTGGTGACAATAGATACTCTGTAAAGTGTTTGGTGTTCCTAAGCTGAAATTGCATCTGGGTAACCAATGTCTGCAGCAGGTCATCCCTTGTAACTGCAAAGGTTTATCACTAGTGAGCTTAAACAATGATGAAACTGGAAGAGTTGATGGAAAAAACGCATTATTATAACTCCAACTCGTGATTTATGTTTTTTTTTTGGGAAAAGCTCAACATATATTGGAAAAAACCTGACAAAGCTGCAGCCCCGATACTAAACATTCTAAATCTCTTTTTACAATAGATGTTATATTGTCACAAGAAGATAGATTCATGTAGCAGGACTATTAATAGCTTCAGTCATAAGTTTATCCAAATAAATGCATGAGAACTATGAGGTAAACCTGGAATAATTTACAGTAAAAATACCCAAAATGCTAGATTGAGAACTAAAGTCAGTTCTGTTAAGAGAGCTGAATGCATGACAGCCTGAAGAGACCACCCCTGCCAGTCACAACTTTGCACTAAGTCTGACTAGAATTCCATGTTTTCAGGAATTTTAAGATGTACTTTAGCCTTGGTTTCACAAGGTGCTTGTTTAATTCCCTCACAAGTTCAAAACACAGCACTTGTGACTTTAAGGAAACTGTCCATCACACTAAGGACAAGAGGAGTATGATTTCTGATTTACAGAGTGAACATACTTCAGTGACAGAAGAAATCATCATTGGAAAGCTGGAGCTCTAAGCTAGTAGAAAACCCTTATTCATATTCATCCATTCTTGAGACATCCTTCAGTCTCAGCCTTACGCTGAAATCCACAGAAGACAGTAACTGGGACTTACATTCGTACTAGCTTTAAGTAGTCCCAAATTTTCTCCAGCAGATCATCGAAGTTCCAGCGATGATGAGCAGATATTGGTACGCAGTGGGGTACTTTGTAAATAATATCTAGTTCCTCAATGGAAATTTGGTCAATTTTATTTAGGACATAAATGCATGGGATGTAAACCCTGCAAAGAGAAAGAAAACACTGTTACTGCAGCCTAGCAGCATCAGCTACCTTCATCAGAAAGATCTCCCGTCTCCCTGTGCTGATACCACATTGCTAACATAGTTTCTATGGGAAGCAGACATGAGAAACAACTCTTTGCAACAGAAACTGCAGGTAAGAAACAAAGCCAGGAGCCCAACAGTACCTGTTTCCTTCAACAACATCAATGAGGTCGTCAGCAGTGGCGTCGCTGCGCAGTGTGACATCAGCATTGTGAATTTTGTACTCTGCTAAGATGCTCTTCACTGTTTCAGTATCCAGCTCGCTCTGAGGACACTGAATGTAGACACAGTGTTAAGGAATTGAGTTTACAGTCAATTCAACATTTCCAATGAATAATGCTATCACCTAGCAATCACTGCAGGTAGATTACTAGAAATAATAGCACTGTAAGTTCCTGAACTTGACCATGATTTGACTATAGTTAGCCTCAGAAGAGGGGACAAAAAAGAGGTTTAAATCCTAACAGCTTTATTTACATTAGCACTCACTGACATCTGCAATCAGACATTTCAGAAGCAATGTTTCCTGTCAACCTGGGACCAGTTGGAATACAAACCTATGCATCTTACCAGTTCAGTGCCCAGACAACTACATGTTAAGTGCTTAGATCCCAGGTATGAGTTCTGATTTTTGGTATCTATGGATTTCTATGCTTTTAAGGATTTGGTGGTAAATATGAAATAAAGGGCAGTCCAGGTTGAAAGGCCAGAACTCCAACCAATCCTCTGCAGAACAATGTTGTAGCCACCAAGTGAAAGGCAAGTTTTGTAAACTCTGCCTTGGACCTCAGAACCTGTAATTGTTGGAAAGCAACCAAGCCTCTGATTTGGGGCAGAGGAGGTGGTCGGGCTCCTGGGATAGGTACGGATAGCCTCCAGGCCAAGTTAACAGACTGCAGCAGGAACGGTCCCAGGGACACTGTTAACTCCAAATGCCTCTTTCTTCAAGCAGTTTTATTATTATTACTTGGGTTAAAGAAAACTTTCAACTTACTGTGGCTGTAAGGTTAATGCCTCCTTTATCCTTTTTTTTAAAGCCAATATTGGGAGGCTTACTATTCAGACGAATCCCAAATCCCTCCAGTTCATTCTCAATTATTTTCTTGTGACCAAGGGGTTTTAGCACATCCAGAACAATCAGAATGAGGTTACAGGTTCGAGCAACTGAGAATCACAAAAAGAAAGTAATCTCTCAATAAATGGAACACAAGCAATCTGAGACAACACAAAATATGGTTTAGTGACATACATTAGATGACAACATTAAAGCCCTGAAGGCTCGTTTATAGCATGTTCTTAAATTGCACTATGAGACTGAAGTTTGTAGTGCTGACCAAGCATCACTGATATGCAGATCCTTACACGTAATAAGAATCACAGAGGCTGGAAGAATCTTCCATCCTGTCTACATTCAGACCCCGGAGTGATGACTATAAGCTAGGTAAAGAAATTAAGACACCAGCCTTGTTTAATATGGGATCACATCTGCCTTCAAAACTGCTAACATGCTTTCACTGCAGTGTCAATGCAGAGCAAGAACTCAGCGAATGCATAAAGCCAGAACTGAACACATCACAAAATGAAAATGACACTACTGCTTCACAGTGAACTGTTCAATTCCAGCATAAAATTCAAGCTTTTGAAAGACATCAGAAATGGTGATTCAACTTTTCATTCTCATAAAGTGTTCTAGCTGAATAAGAGGCAGAATGATGCCTGCAGCTCTCATACTCACCTGCAATGACTTGCCGCCCTCTGCCTTTACCATCCTTGGCACCTTCAATAATTCCTGGGAGATCAAGTAGCTATTTGTTCAGAAGGAGGAAAGTAACTTGTGAGAAAAACACTTTTCTTCATGGAGAAAATAAAGCCTACTTTCACCTTCCTTCTAAACCAGCTACTGCAAATCCAAATAGAATATGGCAAAACTGTTTCCTACATATTGCATTACTCCACATACCCTGTTGGTACAATGGAACAAATCATCTCAGAGAGAATATGAGAACTCCCCAGAGCAAAGTGAGAAGCAGGGTAAAATTAGTTTTCCTCACGAAAACATTTCCAATGTACTCTCAAGCTCTTCTAAATATCACTTGTAACCTGCTTATGTCAGGCTAGACCATTCAGCCATTAACACCACTGCATCTAACATACACACCATCTTATCCCCACAGACACAAAAAGATCTCACCTGTATCTTTGCTCCTTTGTATCTAATGACTCCAGGCACAGTAGTTAGGGTAGTGAATTCATATGCTGCCACTTCAGAGTATACACCAGCCAGATTACTTAGAAGAGTAGATTTCCCCACTGATGGAAAACCCACAAACCCAATTCGGGCATCACCTGTCTTTGCAACATCAAAACCTGCAAATAAGGAACAAAAATATTCATTTAAAGATCCCCATTTTCTAACTTCTCAGGTTCTGGACAGCAGTCCTGCTATTACTTTCAATATTACCTGAGTGAAAGCCAGTAAGCTTCCCTCCAAGGAGGATGACAAAGTGAAACAGATAGTTCACAATCTATATTGCCTTGCACAACTTTGTCTGTGTAACACTCCATGGCATGTACCTGTCCAGAAAGTATAGACTGCAAGGCTTCTCAGTGGGCTACACCTGACTTCAGTGTACATGGCACTTTAAGCACTGCAGCTTAGACAATTTACACCCTTATATATAAAACCAGGCAGCTCCTGCAAGATGCATCTTTTGTAAAACCCCCTCCGACTTCTGCAAATTCAGGATTCTATCAGACAAGACGCAGAAGCCCTTTCATTCACGCTTCAACACGGGCTCCACCCCAAAACCCTACAAAAGGCTACAAAGCACGACTAAGCTCCCGCACCAGGAAGGACCAGAGGGGGAGAAATCTGCTCCAGTTTATTCTGCAGACAATCTGATACGATTTAAGCGGACAAGAGCCACCCCCGTTACACACACACACACTCATCACACACCCTCCACTCCCGCAGTAAGGAGCTGCCACTTCAGCGGAGGCCGCAGAGACGGCCGGAGGCCTTCCCGCACAACAACGCACCTTCCCCGGGGCCGCTGCCGCCGCCTCCCTTGGGGGTGATGAGCTCCCGGCGCAGCTTGGCCAAGCGGGCCTTCAGCAGCCCCAGGTGGTGAGCCGTGGCCTTGTTCTTCTGCGTCCGGGCCATCTGCAAGAGCACGGAACCGAGGACTCGACACCGGGAGAGGCTCTACCGGGCCGCACCTCCCGTCCCCCGGGGCCGGCAGGGCCCTGCCATTCCCTCCCTGAGCGGGCACCCCGTCCCCCGCAGCACCACCGCTCCTTCGTGCCCGGCCCACGCCCGACCGGGGATAAGGCCGAGCCATTACCTCAGCCTCGATCTCCGCGATCTTGGCCAGCGTGCCGCTCATCTTGGCGACCTGTCCGGGGCCCCCCGCCGGCGGCTACCACGGCTGCGGCCCGGCGCGGCCCGGCCCGGTCCGGCCCGGTAGCGCGCAGGCGCACAGCGACCTCTCGCGAGAGTGAGGCCACCGCTCGCGAGAAGCGGCGGGAGCGCGCCTCAACGGCTAGGCGGGAGAGAGCTCGCGCACTGAGTTGCCCGGGGGGGCTGTGGCGCCCCCTACGCGTCTGTCGCCTCAGTCGCCCCCGCGCCGCCTATGGCAGTGGGCGCGGGAGTGCGTGTGGGGTGGGCTGCGGCGCGGCGAGGGGAGGGAAAGGGGTGAGAGGGAGGAGGAGTGCGTGTGTGTGTGTGTGAGGGAAGAAAACGTGTGAGAGAAAGGGGCCGGGCAGCTGCAGGGATCGGCATGAGCCGGGGGCTCGACAGAACTGACGGAAGGCTGAAGGGCGGGGGGAGGTGCACGGCCGTTGTGAGGCTGAGGTACTCCGTGAGGCTGAGGTACTCCTCTGTGAGGCTGAGGTACTTTGTGAGGCTGAGGTACCCCGTGAGGCTGAGGTACCCCGTGAGGCTGAGGTACTCCTCTGTGAGGCTGAGGTACTCCGTGAGGCTGAGGTACCCCGTGAGGCTGAGGTACCCCGTGAGGCTGAGGTACTCCGTGAGGCTGAGGTACTCTGTGAGGCTGAGGTACCCCGTGAGGCTGAGGTACTCCACTGTGAGGCTGAGGTACCCCTCTGTGAGGGAGGCAGCAGGGCTGCTGGAGCCGGCGTTACGCTGAGGCTCCGAGTTCGTTTGTGAGAGAAGATGCGCGCTCGGTGTGGCGGTGGCGGGGTGGGGGCTGTGCGGTGAGGGCGGGCACCCGCAGGTGAGGAGGCGGGTGCCTCTCCCTGCGGTAACACGGGACCTGGCGCCTCGACGAACGCGGGGATCCGCCTCTGCCCTCGTCCTCCCTGCAGTACTGCTCATCACCAGGTGTGTAGATGTGCATATGTATTCCACGGCCCTGCCGAGCCGGGCAGAGCTGCTCGTAGGACAGCTTCCTTTAGCTGATGCTTTGTAAACCCAGGACTTCCACAGTGAAGCTTTCGCACGGCTCCTTTCAGCCGAGCCCAGGCCATACCGCTTTGCCCCAGGGACATCTGCCACTGTCCGTTGAATGCAGGTTACTTAAATAGATAAAGAATTCCTTTAATGCCCCTTCAAACTTTAAAAAGCCCAGTATCTCCAGCTTTTCACAGTATCCCAAGAAGCCGAACAGCTGGATTTGGATTTATGAAGTAAGGAAATATCTTTTTATGAGTTTTCAGGATTTTAGAGTCTCCCAAGTTTCTTTCCCTGTCATATTTTGTCCGAATTGGAATAATTTATGGAAACATTTTTCACCGTATTCAGTGACCTTTCCAGGAAGGTCCTTCTGTCTCAGGTTTTTACAAAGTCCATTTCTTTATGGCATAGCTAAACGTAAAACAACTTTTTTCCTTTTTATTTACCTTTTTTATGAAAAAATAAGCTCCTGGGCCCATACTGGAGCAGTGTTCATAATGATAACACTTGCAGAATCACCTGCCATGTCTTCAGACAGGATTCAGAGCATCCTAAGACTGACAAAATTTAACTAACCTTGTAACACTTTTGATAACTGAATTGTTACAGATGATTAACTTCAAGTTAACTTCTGTAGGTTACAGGAGAAAGGAGAAAAATATCCCCTTCTGGTCTCATCTTAATCAGAAAGCAGTCTTTACTGTCATAAACTCTTCATAGTAGGAACTGTCATTAATGTAAGCTTCTACAGAACTTATTAAAATAGAATCTCAAATAAAATGGGATTACTATCTCTGGTAATGCTAGCTCAGCTAAGGTAGTGTAAATGTACCTACCACTGTATATTTCTTCATGGTTTTATAATTATTCTTTGTGAATGATATCCATTTGCAACATAGGACATAGCAGGTTAGGTATACATTTTTTCCTGCTTATTTCAGGTGGAACTGGACTTGTTTGTGCCTCAGCTGAATTCAGCCATACAATCAGTCCACATTTGTAGTCCCTTTTAGTAACAGGATAAATACTGAGAAGAACTAAAATTCTGACGGCTCAAGCAGGGATTCAGACCACCTGTATTTTTGCAGTAAATGATGCCAGCTTCAGAACTTGTTGCTAGCAACAGTAAATGTGTTCTTATAAACTCACTGCCTCCAATAAAATCCCATTTATTAAGTCTAATTGAAAAATGTTTTTCCAAGTGTGGGCTGAATGAATAGAGATGTCAATAAAACATGTAGTTTGCAAGTTTAGCTCTGGGGTGAGTTTTGTTTTCTGGTTTCAGTATTCACAGTGGTTTTAATGCACAACTGCTCAGTATATGCTCTTAAATCCTTTTTATCCAGAAAGTTACTTAAGCAAAGATTCAATAAGGAATTTAGGCACCTAAAAACTCATTTCAGTGTTGAGTATTGTCCTTAATTACCTGAAGAGAGTAAGAGTTTAATAATTTGTCTGATTTTTATTTCCCTAGCCAAATTAACACTTTCTAATCGATTAGAACTATATAGTTTATATTAGTTTACAACAGCATTCTCTTTTAAGCTTTAGAAAGGTTTATTCAATAGAGATTCATTTCAGATTGTGAATAGGGTGTAATTATTTTTATTTACTGTGACGACTCTTGTGAGTTTTTTAATATAAAGGTGTTTTAAGTGATGTGGTGCTTGGAGAAAGAGGGTGGTTGTGACCACGGGAAGTTAGGTGTGACAGCTGGGGAAGTGACTGAAAGGTGGGTAATTGGGAATGGATAAATTATCTCCTCTGAGGACAGCAATCAAAACTAGAAAATTGAGTGGAAATTATAAAACTTTATGAAAATTAAAAAAAAAAAAAAGTCAAAGAAGGAGAAAAAATCAAGGAAAATATTCATAGAAAATTGGATGTAATGTCAGAGGAGGAAAAATCCCCAGGTGGAACCCGAGAGAAAATTAAATGAGATGCAAGAGCCTGAGATATACTCAAAAGGTTAATTGAACTTTATGGTGGGCACTGATGGAAGATGGAGTATGTGAATTGGCTTTTTTTTTTTTTTTATTAAAATATATATGTATGAGGTTTAAAGTGTGAGAATTCCATTTAGGAAATCTAGATGAAGTGCAAAGGTTGTAACTTGCACAACATTGCAAAGTCAGTCTCTCAGGTGGCAACTACTATGTCAGACAACACAGAATAAAGATTCAGATATGGAATAAAAAAATCCAAATGATCAAGGAGTCATATGAATTACTGATAAATTGGAAGTATATAACATAAGCACTTTTCCAATAATACTTTCAGTAAGATAAGGAAAGCAATATACAATAGGGTACTCAGAAAATGAAGGACTGCATCTGAAATAAAGGTTGTCTGCTCAAACAGTTAAGAAACATGACACAGCGATTGGGAACAAAGCAATGGCCTTTGTTTCATCAAACTACAGTAACAGGAGTGTGACTGAAATGGCACGTACCTTATTAGCAGGAGCTGAATGATGAAGGGCTGTAGCAAAAATGGATTTCAGAAATTCATATTCCACACGCTTCAGTCCTGCTGACTCATTGATTTTGAGCAACTCGTTTCCTTCACTTGTGCCTCAGTTTTATTTTTGCACAACAGGAATGTGCAGTTGCCACAGAATGATTGAAACTTTCATGTTTCCATAGCACTGCCCTGTGAGTATGGTAACTGTGGATCACTTCAATAGGACAGCTGAGTAGTTCATGCATTTAGTGTGTTTTCTGTCAGCCTACCAATTTTAAATAAGATGCTTCATTATGTGGAAGATGCTGAAATTCTTTCTGAAGCAGCTATTGTTTTAGCTTAAGAGTTTTACCTACATGAGATGCAAATTAAGTTGAGAAGAGGCTTGCAAGTCTTTTGGATAATCATGTAAAATTTACCATTGTAAAATATACAGTAAGAACTCAAAATATTACATTATTTGTGATAACTTGTGTAGTGTATGCTTCATTAAAATCACATAAAGACCCTTCTTCAAAATAAGCAGTGCATGCTCGCCTAGTTAGCTTTTTTTAATTGTTATTCTTTTTTTCTGTTCCTCCTTTTTATTCTAATATATTACTCTAGTACTTGTGGATATCAAGTCTATTCACAGTGCACTAAGAAGAGCCATGCTGGTGGTATAGTACTTGTGGTTTTGGTAATTCACCTTATGACAGAAGCTGTAGCACATACTGGCAAACAGCTGCGCTAGTGCTACATGTGTGTGCACTTGCTAATGGACTACATTTCTAGCTTAGTCGTGGGGATTTCTGCAGGATTTAAGGAAAGTAGGAAGGAGGTGACAGGGAGGAAATGAAATCATGATTGCAGGTGAAACAAGGCTCTTGAAATTTCATATCCTCTCAGAAGTTATCACTAGCCCAGTGAAAAATAATCTGTATTAAATGATTACCTTGACCTGAGTACTTACTATTGTAAGAATGATGGGAAGGGGACTGTACCAAACTTGACAGAGTTCCCTCATGAAAAAAGGGCAACTGCAAGTTATGGCATATAGCAAATCTGTTCATTTTAAGGTGATTTTTCTGTTATGATTTTGTTTGTTGTTGTTTTCGTTTTGCAGTTTTTACAATTTTGTACATTTACACACAAACTTACCCTGAATTGTACTTTGATTTGAGAACTGGCTACTAATTAACCCTATTGTACTTCAGGGAAGAAGTGCTCATGCTGAAGAAGAGACAAACCAGTTTAAAGTCATTATAATGAGCTGATGAAGATCCAGCCTTCTACCTGCTTGGAGAAATGAGATTTTGAGAACCCACTATCAAAAGGTAAGATTTTTGAGATCTGTAGCACTGAGTCTTCAGTGGAACCATGAAACTGATTGCCTGAGGTGAAGTGACTCAGGAAGTGGATGGAATTCACATCTAGGTTGACTCTTGAGGCAATAGACAGAAAGTTGTGTCTTTTGAATGTTGTAAGAAATACAGATGTTTCTATTATTAGTTATCTTCCTGGATTGATTTTTTGTCAGTTTACCTGGTATTTACAAACAAATTGGAGTCAGGACAGTACATCTTAGGCATTAATCTGTAAATACCAAACATTCCCTACTTGCATTGTGTATTTGAGGTTGTATTGTAATGTATGTTTTACATGAGAAAGTTGTCTGTCAGGTTTGCTTAGCTAAGCATGGATGCTTGATTCATGGGGAGTCCTAGGTTGTATTCCTGTTTTGATCAGACCCTTAAAGTGGCAATCTTGTTTTGAATAGCTCAGGTTGCTTTGGTTCCAGGCAGTCTAGAGGAAATTAAACTGGGCAGAGTGAAGAAATGAGAGAAACAAAAGGGAGATTAAGTATCAAAGATTGGCTTCCAAGACTGTTAGATTAGTTCAACAACAAAATGTTCTGTAGTTAGCATCAGCTCCCCAGACTTTGTCGTGAACTGTCATGCAACAGATGGACTACACAGCACACAGTGAGGAGAGTAATCAAAAAGAAAAAAAGCAAATAATACAGTTTTCCCTTTTAAAAATAACTCTTTCTGCATACTTTTCATAGCATCATCTACCTCCCTATTAGCAGTTGCTGTCGTTTTTGTGAGAATGCTCGGTATTTTTAAACAAGAGAGGTGTTTGTCTGCTTCTAGAGGAGAAAGCTGACAAATCACTACCCCATGTTTGGATTACAGGGGAAACTGCTGTCTCAAAGTCTGAGAATCCTTGCTGCTAGGGTTAGCATTCTCATGGGATGATTCCCAATAAAAAATTGAGCAATTTTAAAAACTAGATTTAAGTAATGATCAACCTAATAAGTAATGAATGCTGAATTAATTGCTTGCTAGATCAGTCACAGTTAATTAAAATTCCAGTGAAAGCTCAGAAAAAACCGACAGCTACTCACTGAAACTGCAAGTGTGCCATGAAATGTGCAATGTTCTATATTTCCGTGGAACACACATGGAAAGGAAATGGTTCATATGACTAAATTAGCTGGCACAAGTGCTATGCAGAAATGTCTCTGCTATTATTACAATCCATGTGAACTACTGACTAACTCACCTTAAAGAGTGTAATAATGGAGACTATTCTGAAAAATTTCAATAGCCTCAAGACCTACAATTCCAGAGTTGAGAATGTTCAACAAATAAGTATGACTCAAGTCTAATTAATGTATACCCAAATATGTTTTAATAGATTCAACTCCAACGCAACCTTTTGTTACCTCCTGTATTTGCAGTTCAATTTAAGGTCTGCGTTTCTGAGTAAGGCCAGTAGCAACCATTCTGCAGTGAAGCGAGCAAAGTACAGTGTACAGTCCCAAATGGTCCACACATGTTCAGAGCAAAGGAGGATTTTTTTAATACTACTGAAATACCAATCAAAGTGCTTCAGCAGACACCAGTCAGCTGCAAAACATTTAGGGACAGCTCAGGAATTCCCATGAGCAGGAGTGAGGCAGGAAATAGTGAGAAGCTGAATAAAGTAGCTGAGGGAAAATGCCTTTATTTAAGAGACTAGAATTCAAAAGGAGTTCAGCAGATCCCAGTGCAAAAGATGTCAGAGAAAATAATTAGGAATCATCTGAAAAAGGGAGGAAAATCTGTGTACTGAGAATGTAAATTTTTAAATTCAAAACTCTTTCACATCATCTGGAACTTTGTCTTCAAGGCAGGAACTGGCTAGTTATGATGATAAATGAGTTCAAAGGTAACCATACCTGTGCACTTATATAGGTAAGTATGGGGAAATTACATATAGTCATCATATTAAATCTGGGAGCTTCATCTTCCAAGTCTGTTTATACTGATGAGCCAAACTTTGTCTCAGTATGGCACACACTACTTATTTGCAAATAGAAATTTGGCAACATGTAACAAACACAAGCTGAATGACTACTTTGGTAGTCTCATATTCTGAGACAGGGACCAGAGAAAGCTAAAAGTTACAAGAAGTGTTCCTTCTTGAAATGTGTTGGTGAAGCCCTGAGGTGGGGGAAGCCAGTATAGTAAGGCTGGAAGTGCTAAAAGGAAAGGTCCAGCCGTTACCATGTCACAGTGCTGAGGAACTATGGTGAATGGCTGTGCTGGTCTCCTTGTGATTTCCTTGGGATGCAAGGTGCTGGCAGTCATCTTTAAACATTACCCAGGCACAGCTCAGAACACAAGCTCCCAGCATGCTGATCTGGCAGCCCCACAGCAAGTGTGAAGGGGTAAATTGCCAAGAAACATCCATGCTTTGGGGTGAATACTCAGCTTTTACCTAAAGAAGCAGGCAGGGTGTGTTGGATGGTGCCTTTTAAACAAGAGGGCTGGAAGCTGAAACCAGACCCTTCCACGGAGAAAGTTCTGAGGAAAGTGCAGTGAGAGCGGCAGGACCCCCCCTCCCCCTGCCTAGAGGAGAGACAAAGAACAGGCAAGGAGGGAACTGAAGTAGGAAGCAGGAACCATGTCAGGAGGCTCGGGACTAAAAAAAAAAAGCAAATTAATAAAGCACTTGGGGGAAAGGCACATAACTGACCAAAGCCACTAGGAAAGATAAGCAATTCCAGATTCTTTAAGGGCTCTGTGTGTGTGTGTGCATGCAGCCTGGCTAGTGTGTTTAAATATAATCATTTTCCTCTCTGTAACAAGCAGAACCCTAGTGGCTGTGGCACCCAGACAGACTTGCAGAATGCAAGCACTGTGTTATCTATGTAACACGGTGTATTCAAGCTGGGTTTGTCAGCACTGCTACCACTCAAACAACCTCAAATTTCTAAAAATACATGTTTGTATCCGGGTGTGTGCATACATAACACAGTAATAAAAAGCTACTGGTAATATTCTGCCTGCAGTGTAGACAAACACTTCCTTCCAAAAGCAGGAGAAATCTGGCACAGGGGCTGAGGGCACTGCGTGGCCTTAAGTGTTAATGTAATACGGTATTTTGGGAGCTGGGAGCTTGGTGCGCTCATTTGCACATCAGTACCCAGAATGCTTGTTCAGTTCCACCACTATTTAACTCAAGAGCTGGGTTCGAGCTTTTGGAAGCCTCTGTAGTTTGTGATGCCCTCGCGTGTGCAGAGTTCAGTATTTTCCACAGAACAGTTTAGGTGATATTAGATGGTGAATAGGTCATCCAAGGATTCTTAACAGGGCTTGATCTTACAAATGCAAAAAAGTGCCCTTGAACACTTTTAAAAAGTGTTGTCTTTAACAAAACACCGTTCGGGGAGTGTGTGTGTGTATTGGGACAGGGGGGTGATATTTCTTCTAGAGTTCTTCTGTGAGACAGAAAGCAAATTTCAGCTGAAATGATGTTGAAATAGAAGCTATTCATAGAGAGACCCGGCGCGCACGAGGAACATTCAGCACCAGGACAGTCCAGGCAACCCCCGCCCGTCGATCACAGCGGTGCGGTTTGCAGCGCACAGCTCAGGCCCGGCGAACTCGGGGTAGCGGGAGGCAGCCCCGCAGCGCGGGGGGCAGCGCCGGGGCTCGGCGGGGCAGCAGCTTCCCCAACATGGAGGCAGCCGCCTGGGGTTGTGCGGTTGCCGGTGCCTCCCGCAGCCCCCAGCCCGCGGTACCATTCCCCAAACTGCTCCCGAGGGGAGGGCATTTTCGCACTGTGAGAATTCCCGGGGTACCCCTGGCCTCCCCCACAATGCCGGCGCCTCGCTCTTTTAGTGAGGCTGAGAGTTGATCCTAGGAAGGGGGGAGGTGGGGGTGAGAAATGCAATGAAAGACCGGGGGGAGGCCGCTCCGCTCCGCAGCCCCTGGCCCCTCTGGGATCGGCTCTTCTCAGGCGCCGCGAGGAGGTGGGGGCCGCTCTGCGCCTCTGCAGCTCCGGGAGGGTTTGCATTGGACGATTTGAGCCTGGGGAGGGGGGGAGGCTGCCTGCAGCCCCCCCCCGGCGGCCCCTCCTCCTCTCTCCGGCGGGAGGGGGGCCTGGGGGGCGAGCTGCAGCCCGGATATTTGGGGGAGGGGGCGAGCGCAGCCCCGCCGCCCCCCGTGTGCCGCGGGCGGGGGCCTCGCTGCCGGCTCGGTATTGGAGGATCGGTGCTGGGGAAGGGGGAGACTGCAGCCCCCAGCCCCCGCGGGCGGGCGGGGTGGGGGCCGGCCTGCTGGCTCTGGCTGCTCTTGCATTGGCGGATGCGGGGAGGGAGGGGGGCAGGAAGCGGGGGGGCAGGGGGGAGCCCGAGTGGCTGGAGGGGGGGTCTTTATGAATAGGGTGGGGGTCTTCTCGGCCAAAGAAGAGAGGAAAGTTTGCGGCGCCGGTGGTGCGGGTGCAGCGAAGCGGGCGGGGCCCGGACCGGAGCCGGCGGCGGCGGCGCTTGGTCGGGGAGCAGCAGCCGGGGGGCCCCCGCTGGATTTTTGTAGGGGGGGTGGTATCGCCCCCTCCTTCTCCTCCCCCCAGGGGTGAAAGTGCAAGAGGAAGTGCAGCCGCTGCCATCTTTCCTCCGCTCCAAACACACAGGGACGGACGGAGCCGGCAGCCCGGAGCCGCAGCCGCCGGAGCTTCCCCCTCCCTCCCGGCTTCGCTGCAGCCGCGCCGCGCACGCCCCTTCCCGCGGCGGCCTCCGCGGCCGCAGCGCCTCGTGGCGGCCGAGCCCGGGCGGAGCTCGCGCGGCCGCGGCGGCCCCGCGCGGCGCGCGCCCCTCGGCCGCCGGAGCCTTTTGTCTCGCCCCCCCCACCCCCCCTCCCGCACTCCCCTCGCGCTGTGCAGGGAGCGCAGCGCGCGCCGCCGCCGTCGGCCCGGACAGGGGCGGGGAGGAGCAGGAGGAGGCGGCGCGCGCCGCCGGGCGGCCTGAGAGCGCGCGCCCCCTGCGGGCGCCAGCGGGGCGGCGCAGCCCCCATGGAGCGGGTGAGCGAGGCCGCCGCTTGCGGCCCCTCGTCGGGCTGCTACACGTACCAGGTGAGCCGGCACAGCGCCGACATGCTGCACAGCCTCAACCAGCAGCGCAAGAACGGCGGCCGCTTCTGCGACGTGCTCCTGCGAGTGGGCGACGAGAGCTTCCCGGCGCACCGGGCGGTGCTGGCCGCTTGCAGCGAGTACTTCGAGTCGGTGTTCAGCGCGCAGCTGGGCGACGGGGCAGGTGGCGGCGGCGCGGAGGGGGGCGCGGCGGAGGCAGCAGCGGCCGGCGGCGCGGCGGCCGGCGGTACCCCCGGGGGCGGGCGGGAGCTGGAGATGCACACCATCAGCTCCAAGGTATTCGGAGACATCCTGGACTTCGCCTACACGTCGCGCATCGTGGTGCGACTGGAGAGCTTCCCAGAGCTCATGACGGCCGCCAAGTTCCTGCTGATGCGCTCTGTGATTGACATCTGCCAGGAGGTCATCAAGCAGTCCAATGTGCAGCTCCTCGTGCCCCCTGCACGCCCCGACATCATGCTCTTCCGTCCGGGGGCCGCTGACCTCGGCTTCCCTCTTGACATGACCAACGGTGCCACTTTGGCACCCAATGGCAATGGCATTGCTGGCATGCCTGAAGACGAGGCCACGCGGGCTGCGCTCACTGCTGCGCAGTCTTCCCTACCTGTTCTGCAGGGCGTGGACCGCCTGCCCATGGTGGCAGGACCTCTGTCCCCACCGCTGCTGGCCTCACCTTTCCAGAATGTTGCTGCTACTGCCCCTACTTTAAGCACCAAGAGGGGCAGAGGGCGACCCCGTAAAGCCAATCTCTTGGACTCCATGATGTTTGGTACCCCAGGGGGGCTGCGAGAGGCTGGTATTCTGCCTTGCGGTCTCTGCGGGAAAGTATTTACGGATGCTAATCGTCTTCGTCAGCATGAAGCTCAACATGGGGTGACAAGCTTACAACTGGGCTACATAGACATCCCACCCCCAAGACTGGGTGAAAATGGCGTCCCTGGTCAGGATGACCCCGATGCTCCCCGAAAAAGAAGCAGGACGAGGAAACAGGTGGCCTGTGAAATCTGTGGCAAGATTTTTCGGGACGTGTACCACCTGAATCGGCACAAGCTGTCTCACTCTGGCGAGAAGCCTTACTCGTGTCCAGTGTGTGGCTTACGGTTCAAGCGGAAAGACAGGATGTCCTATCATGTTCGATCTCACGATGGCTCTGTGGGAAAGCCCTATATCTGCCAGAGCTGTGGAAAAGGCTTTTCCAGGTAAGAGAGTACTTACAAGGACCATACACATGAGTGGAGACCTAGGAAGTTGTCTTCTTTATTCCTTGGGAAGCAAGAACAGTTTGTACTTAGGATAGTTTTGACTGTTCCACTTTAAAACATCTGAAGAAATGAGACTTCCCACATTTCCGCTGGGAGGCTATTCCAGAGTCTCTTGAAAGGGTTTAAAAGTAATTAAGACATAGAACTGAGAGTCCATGTGGCTTCTGGGTAACATTCCCAGCTTTGTCCCAGGCTTGGTGTATGCGTGTCCTTGGGCAAATCAGTTAGTCTCTCCCTCGAATGACTCTTCTGTGAAATGGGTATTGAAGTACTTACCTCCCTCACATAAGTGTCTTGAGACTACTGATTTGTAGGTAGTTGGAAGGTGCTGTTGAAGTGCAAATATTAATACATCTCAAGATTTATTATTTTTCTCGTATCCATTTTAAATTTTCTTTTTCTTAACTTCCCTTCATTTCTCTTAGTTCGTAATGTTTTTTATCACCCAAATGTGAAGGAAGAGGTGAGATTTCAAAGGCTGCAGCATCAAGTATCTTTTATTACATGATCTTTGTGTCCTTTGGGTTTACATCCTTCTGAAGGGGATCCTGTTTCTGCCCTGCAACATACGTAAGATCTGTGCATTTAATGTTGCTGATTTTTTTGTTGTCGCTGTTTGTGGGAGTTAATAAGTAGTTTGATACACGTAGTCGTGTTAGTGGTATCTTATAGTCTGAGTTAATGAATTTGAAACTTCTTTGGAAGTTTGCTGCTCGCTTGGAGAGTAGAAGCAGGGGGGGAGGGGGATGCGTATACTCTGTGTTGCTTTTGTAGCAGCCGCCGCTTTTCTGCTCTAACGGGAGGGAAGGAATTGGAATCCGAAAACAAATCAGAAGGCTACTGTGCGCTAAATGTAGAAATTATGCCCCTGCTAGCCCTCTTTTTGATAGCAGGACTTGCTGTTACTGAAATAAATTAAGACAATGTAGACTCCTTTTTTGTTTTTAAAAGCAGCGATAATTAGGGATGCATCTGCACAGGGACTGCAGATTTAGGGACGTGAAGTTCTAACATGAAAATTTCACCTGTGGCTAGCAGTGAGAGTGTTTTTCTTATCATAGTGCTACCTGGGATCATCTGCCAATTTTTACTGGTTTTATTAACACTGGAAGATTTCTGCTGTTGCTGGTTTTGTCCACAGATGAAAGTGGAAGATACGTGTTGAGTTCTTATTTTTCCCAGTGAGTTAATGTGAACAGGCAGGAATGCTGTCCTAAAAGGAAGCAACAAAAATGTCTATGTTTATAAAATCCAAGTATGAATGAAAAGAAGAGTCTCTTTTAAGTTTCAGTATTCAGCCAACGGCAGTTGGAAGCGGGATGTCTTATTTTGGTAGCCTTTCGTTCGCTCCATGGCGCAGCACGTGAGGTTGCTAGGATTCAGGTACCTACAAGGACCCCAACCAGTCTTTCCGGTTGCACGGCTCCAGCCCGCTTGCTGGAGCATCAGGTTTAACAGCCTCACTGCAAAGTTCAGCCTATCTTCTGTCCGCAGTGTGTGAATTCCATCCCGCGCCCTCCCATTGGTGCAGCTGGGAAGTTGGGGGAGGAGAGGGTGGAGAACTTGTTTCCAAGCAGTTTTGGCTTCGTACAATGAAAAGCTTTCTTCCCACTAGGAGAAACTCCCACCAGGAAAATCTGCAGCTATTCAGTCCTCTCTTCTTTAAAGTAGGCTTTACCGATTGTGAAGAATGGCCTGTCTTTTAATTTCAGTAATAATTTGCTCTTCCATTGCACCTTCTAGTTGGGACCTTCAGAGCACTTTATTTGTATTAATGCAGTCTCCCCACCAAGTTGTAAGTTAGAACAGTAGTTTTTCACCTTGCTGGTGGAAAATGTGTCACAGCAACAGTTTACTGTCAGCCTTTTTGCACAGAGGTGCTTAAAGTTGGCTTCGTACATCCATGGTTGCGACAGAAACCAAAAGGATCCGATTTTCAAATACTCAGCAACTGTAAATCAGAGTGCCCTGATTGTCAAGATCTAAATAGGATTTTGGAAGGGGACATGCAGGCTTGCAAATAGTAGCTTGTATTTCCTGCTTTCTCTGATCATTCAGTCATCATTTCTCCCTGAGAAAATGCTGCCTTTTTAGCAAGTTGGCGAGGGTACTTGTCAAGGTAGGGTCCCAGTTGTTGGTCATCTGGTTGTTGGAAAGTTAAGTATCACCACATTTGTAATACATTTGTAATAACCCACTGCTGGGATCTTATTTTTTCATTAAAATTGTGAGTTTACTTTTAGTATTTAAGTGTGCTTATGTGTATTTTCTTTCAAGGCCAGACCACTTGAATGGACACATCAAACAGGTGCATACCTCAGAGAGACCTCACAAGTGTCAGGTAGGAGATGAAGGGGTTTAGAGTCATGTATGGGTAATCTTTGGCATTGCATTTATGCGTGCAGACAGCTACAATGTATCAGTAAAAATACCATGTATGTGTGAATTGGGATAAATATGGGTAAATAACTGTGCTCAACAGTGACAGCTGCTTTCCATCCCTCCCGTCCCCCAGCCCCTTGTGTCATCTACAGCTTTGGTCCTCCTGCCTCCCTCCCCTCCTGCCAGATGCTCTTCCCTGCTGCTCTATCCCAGTCCCACCCTGGATCTCTTACCCAGCCACCTTGTCCCTGGGCTTAGAGTCAGCGTCACTGCTGATGGCCTCCATGCCCCTTCCTCCTTTTTTTATTTATTGCAGTTGTTGCCAACAGGAGGCTCCAATGCTGAATTCATTTTGGGTTTTTTTAGAATACTTTCAAATAAAATCGGTGAATATTGTAACTTGCCAAGATACTTTGATTTTTTAATCACATAGCCTTCAGAACATTGCACTGAGCAAAATTGGAAGCTTTTTGGTTTTATCCCAGGGAAAATATACATAATGGCATCACAGTATCCTTTCTAATACAATGTCATAATATTGTATATAGCTTTTTTCAGTTATTAAATTATTCATTAGGATTTAAAAGATCAAATTAAAAATGATATTCTGTAATACACTTGTAGAGAGGTGTAAAAGGTACCTGGAAGTATTAAGTAAAACCAAAGCTGAGAACCGGCTTCCACTGTCATTCACTGCCTTCACATAGTTGTCAGGCAAACTTCTAAAACATTTGCTAGGTAACAGTCTCCCTGCTTGGTCTCTGAAGAAAGATTGATTTATTTATCTAAAGAAAGTTGGAGCAAGATAGTTTTAATTTTCTTTGAAGACAGTGAAGCTTAGAGGATTTTTTGTTTCCTGGTATTTTTAACCACACTGTCTGAACCCAGTCAGTCAGTCCTACATGACTGCTGCCTCCTGAGCTGCGGGTTTTTTCACCATACCTTGACACACCTCTCCCACGTTTCCTCCACATTACGGAAGTTTTGAAACGTTTTGCAACTTTAATAATCCCATGAACATTTTTTTCAGGCATATAGAGCAATCTGAAGGTTTCGATTGACCTCCATATGATCTGTGGAAGCCCAACACCTTCAGAAATCAGGCCATAAGGACTTCACATTGATTTAACTGCATATCTTCTATAAAGCCTTAGACTGGTTTAAGCTTCTTAAGATGACTTAGGGGTTATAGATTTACATAAATTTGAAAACTTCACTCATCAAAAGACTTTGTAATTTGGGGAGTAAGGGGCCTGGGTGGATGAACTGAAGATGAACATGTATTTGTGTGCAAGTATGAAAGTGAATGTTTCGGTCCCAGCATACACAGAAACTCACCAGTCTCTTGCCAGTTGACATCGATGTTACTGAACGAATACATTTTATGAATAGCATTAATAGACATGTCCTTTACCAGCTGATGCCTGATAATTTTTTAATAGTTTTCTGACTAAGAATACTAAATATGAGCTCTATAAGTGTGAATCAGAGGATACACTAAGAGCTAGAACATAAAGAAATACAGAAGCTAAGATTGTACAGCCAAGCTCAACTCTGTCTCCTGGCACACATAAACTTTATGATAGCAGTTTCTAACTGCTATCTAACAGCCTTTCTCACTGTGTGTTGTCTAAAGGAGCATAATTCTGCATGCACTCGTCATTCAGTTCAGAGGTGCAGGCTGTAGGTTACCAGCGTCAGGACAGAGGTGCTCATTTAGGCTTGGTTTGGTTTTGATTTTTGGCTGCTTAACCATGCAAAGTAAATTTTTCCTGAATCTTAAGGTGTAAAAAATCTGTTAAGGAGCTGTTGCATGTTCTTGCAGAAATAATACTTAATAGTATCCTGTCAGATTTAGAAAGTCTTCATAAACGTGCACAGATCTGCTTTGCATGGTACAAACCACAGAAGGGATGCCATCACACTGAAAATTGGTTTCAAATCCAGAAACTGATGTAAAAATTGATAAAGTTGTCCTTGTGATCATCTCATAACCAGTAACGTTTCTGTTTCATGACATGTATTTAAGCACAGAATCTGGCCACTAAGAAGGAAAATAGCTTCATACTGGAATGTTCCCCATTTTCCAGTCTCTTTTTTCGCATTAATTTTTTTTGGCAAATTAGCTCCCCTTGAGGGCAGCCTGAACAGCATTGAGCAACCTTTTCGAATCTGGGTTCCTGTTGAAAATGTTACTGTCATGCTTTGTTTATATTTACTGCAAAAGAGAAGTGCTCAGTAAACAGGAAAGCTTTCCAGAATCCCCTATGGCAATGGCATTCCTGGAAGTTGTGCTTTAGTATGATTTAAACAAAATCCACTGGCCATTTACCTGAGCCCTCATTTATCTTTACAGACCAGTGGATACCTAATGTTCTGTTGATGTAGCATCAGGGTACATTTTGGGCTACCAAAGCCAAAGTGTGAAGGTGTCTACCCAACTTCAGAATGAAACTATGAGAAGCAGGACAACTGTAAGCTGAACATCACCACAACAGCTCTAGTTTTTAGTGCTCAGCATGTAATCCTACACTCATCCCCCTAAAATAGCAGCTGTGCTTCACAGATCTTTGAAAAACTATCCAAAGTTGCAGCACCTGATGCCAAAGACCTAATTCCATCTTTTTCACTACTGATAAAATAGACTCAGAATAGGGAAGGCCTCTAAAGAACCAAGGCAGCTGAGAAATCCAAGAAGTTGCTTTGGTGTCCAGACAAGACACCAAATGCATTCGGGGTGTTTTCCCCTGGATTGTTGCACTGGTAATTTATTTAATTGTTCTTTTATTTTTAAATTTTTATTTTTTTAATCTGACAGCAGAGTTCTGTATGTAGGAGAAGGGGTAAGTCAGTTTTCTGGCCATGATGGGGTAGCTCAGTTTGCTGACTCACCATGGGAAGGGGTGAAGCTGGGATGTTGGCTTTTGAGTGTGAATGGTATGAAAGTTAGGCTGCAGTTTGGGAGGAAACAGTGATCTCAAAATCTGTGGATGTGAAAGAACAAGGGGAGAAAAAAGAAGTTTGCCTCTTCACAGGGATAAGAGACAGATTGTTGTTCTGGCAATTCAAAAAGAGAAAAATGCAGGTTAAATTAAAGTACAACTTTTGACAAAGAAAAAAATATTTATTTGAGTAACCCTAAAATTGGCATCCCAAGTCCAGTGCTTTTCCCATTGATTTCAATGCAGAATGAGTTTCTTCCTGTCCTAATTTCTCTTACTTCCTGCCTATTAGCAGGAAAATGGCAGCCACCATGGAATAAGCTCAGAGACATCCACATCCATAGAAAAGTTGAACCTTCAAGAGGTATTTCTTAAACAATGTTTTTTAAACTTTATATATATATATTCTTTTTTAATCTATTTATATACCTGTGCAATGTTTGAAAGGAAGGCACTGGAGAGTTTTCTTCTATGATTAACAATTAATGATAAATTCTTAGCACTCATTTAGCACTTCACATCTTTTGTAAGATAAAACTTTTTTCTCTATACCTTTTATAAATATTAACTATTTGAATATTAACTTTGGGGTCTTCTTTAAACCTGGTCCTGTCTCCCATTGTTATGGTTCAGCTAAACTGGTTCTTGCTTTCTCCACTGGACTTAATTTTTACTTTTTTTTAAGCTTCTTCACAGATATATTTATTATGTAGCTTATCCAAAGGTGAACTGTGCACAGCCCAGCAGCAAAGAGATCAAACACAGAAATTACTATATTGCCTTTCCCTAAGCTTTCAACTTTACAAGTTCAGTATGGAACAGATCTCGTTTCACTTCTGGCATCCCTGTGATTTGTCTCTGGTCTGCTTCATCAACTAATACATTCCCAATGCTTTTGTATGGACGCTTCCTGTGGCTCAGTATTTTTACACTTACTGATGATGGATCTCTTGGCTGTCATTTTTGATTGTCTAGTTACATATCTTTAGTTGATATCCAACAGATTGATTAGTATCAGTGCTGGAATCCTGCCTGAAATGAGTGTTTACCTCTGAGGACATTTTAGTAAGCGAAAGCTGCACCTGTTTTGCTCAGCGCTGTGTACTGAGATTTCAAATGAAGAGAAATCTTTCACGTTCCAGAATCTGCCTCTTCAGTACTTGTAATTTATGAATCTTTGTCTGGTGAGCTTAGTTAAACTGTGTATATTGCAGAAATCCAGTTAATTTTACTGTTGTCTTTTTAAGTTCATTAAGTCCTGATCCTCTGAGGTGCTAAGCCTTGTGCTTGCTGCAAAATAGTCTCAGCTGTATGGGAGTTTACCATACTTAGGCATCTCACAGGATCTAATGAGTGTAAAGCCTCCTGACATTGATAGGTACTTTTCAGCTGTCTTCAATGTTGCTTTTTTCAATAAGCTCTTGATAAATTAAATTATATAAAATTATGTGGGTTATGGTCTTCTGTATTATCAATTTCACTTATTTAAAGTTATAATTCTGGAATTTTACTAGGATTGTTACATTAAAGTCTATTGATAAACAGTTGTTTAATTACACACTGATACTTGAAAAGACAGAATATATTCAGTTCCCAAGTCACTTAATAAGCTCATATTACCTCTGAAAGGGTTCTGCTTATAAATCTTAAAACTGATTTTTTTTAATATAAAAGTGATATAAATGAAACACTCCACGCTCTTGAATGTTAACACTGTTGCCCGCTTACTCTGGTCATTCTAATGTATGTTTGCTTTTGTTTTTCTTCTCATACTTGTGAGCAATGGTTTCAGACTGTATCTTTAATAACTTGTACAGTGTAGTGCTGGTGATTTATTTTCCTTCACATGTTAGAGATAGAGCAAGCCTTTCAGAGCTGGCAGGCTGTTGTAATGGGCTATATATGTAGTCTGCATGCCTGCCAATTGGTATGATCATAAAACTGGGAGGAAGCCTTCACTCATCTTACCATATGGATTACGCCTGGGAAGTGGGCAAGTAAAATCAATATTAGCTTAATGCCAAATCAAGTTTGTTTCGCAATAGTGAGTGGAATATGATACCTTGACCAGGGGTAAGTTATAAACAAATTACAGGGCTATACAGTTATTTTGATACCTGCTCAGTTCTGAAGCTTCACTTCTACAATTTGTCTGCACTGCTACAGTGGATACCAGGATGACTCTTTTACTCTCTTTCATCGTATTCTCATCCCAGCCAGTTCTCTGATGCTTTGTACGTTTTCATACTCCAAAGGGATTCTATGTACTGAAGTTATATTGATCAGGTCAAAGAAAAAAATTTAGGAAACTGACAGAAAGGACATTTTGAGTGGTCTAAAGTGTTTGTAATGGCCCAGTGAAATGGCAGAACTTACTGTAAATGGAATGAAGTGGTTTCTGCTGTTTCTTTTGTTAATATTACTTAAAGTTTTAGTGTCTTCAGCCTCAGAGAGGAGCTAAGGCCTTACAACTCTTAAGCTGATTTAAGTTTTACTGTCTGTAGTATGTTAGAGCTGTTTTCTTGCTTTCTTAATTCTCGCAAGTAGAAACATTACATTTTGTGCAGTGTGTTGCTTATCTGAATTTTTTATTGTGGGAAAATGCCTTGTGCATCATGTCATTTGTGTATATGCACAGGATCTAAGGTATTTACTCTAAGGCATACTAAATATGTTCAACAATATCAGTGCTTTTAGCGGAGTTGATGAGTCACATAGTTCTCATTATACCTGCAGACTTGTAATGCTTCCTTTGCCACTCGTGACCGACTGCGCTCACACCTAGCATGTCATGAAGACAAAGTTCCATGCCAGGTGTGTGGGAAGTACTTGAGAGCAGCATATATGGCAGATCATTTGAAGAAACATAGTGAAGGACCAAGCAATTTCTGCACTATCTGTAACCGAGGTAATGAAGAAACTACTGTTTTATTTCAGTGGGATGGGGCAGCACTTGAGGGAAGCTGTAAGGCTGCGTGAGTCTGTCTGCAACAGGAGGAGGTTATGCCATAGATGTGTACGTAGTCTGTTTTTTTCTGATTGAATAGTTAACCTTGAAACTGATGGAGTTATAGGTCTGGCCTCTGGCCTTTTTACATGGCTGATAGTTCCTGAAGAAATTCAGTTTAAATCTGAAGCAAATTGTTTTAGACAGTTTTAAGAGTTTCATTTGCTAAATACAATAACCTGTACAATAACCATGATACACTGCCTTGCTGCTATTCACCATACACCTTTTATTTCCTATACCTGGCTAGACCTGAGTCCTTGCAATCAGTTAGGAAGAAGAATCTGTAAAATACCCACCAATACACATTAAAAATACATTAAAAATCTACATTATCTTATCAGTCTTTCTTACCCTCCTGGTGCAGCAGTAGCGTCAAGCTGCTTCTCCCTCTTAACCTAAGAAATTGCTTTGTATTAGTGTACGTTTCTAAACCAATTTTTATAAAGAGCACTAGATATGTGCTTTACCTTTGTTTGTACAAATACAGCTTTTCACAGAATCATAGAATGTCTCGAGTTGGAAGGGACCATAAATATCGAGTCCAACTCCCTGCTCGACTAAACCATATGGCTAAGAGCTTTTGAAGCTTTTCTGTCTGTTTGTGGTACTCGTCAGTTGGAAAGAGTTGTAAATTTAGGCTTTGTGGGCTGTAAGGCAAGCTGGAAAAAGAATTTTGACTCATTATTGTCTTTTTTTTTTTTCTGAATGATTAATATACAACTTCAGAATCCATTGTTGGCTCACACAGGCATACATATCTTGTAGGAAGAGGCTGCTGTGGTGTTTTGGGATCTTGTTTTTTTTGATGAGTCCTTTATTTATGATGTGTGTTCCCTTTTCTAATTTAAGAGAGGTGAAATCTTTTGAGAGAATAAAGCTGTTTTGTCTTTAATGTGAGAACTGTATAGGGAGCTTTTTGGATGATTGGGAGTTAGTTGATGAGTAATGAGAGACATTTCCAGTAGTTAAACAGTCTGCTAGGTCCTGAGAGTGTTGTTGAGTGGCAAAGGCATCTTGGTTAAAAATCTTCAGATTCTGAAGCTCCAGATTGATGGTATGAAATGAAGCTTGGTTTTCTTTCCAGCTGAAGGCCTATCTTGTGAAAAACTGCTTAAGTTTATCCCGATTCTTTTTGTGGTAACAACATGGAAAAGAGGCTTTCCAAGATCCAGGTGCTATCCTGCTCTCCTTTAGTTGAACATGGTGCCAAACAGAAACTCAAACGGGTTGGGAGGAATTGTCTTGTTTCCAAGATTTGTGAGATTGAGTTTCAACTGAACTACCACTGGATGTCACTGCAGCTCTTTTGAAATTCAGCCAGCATGACAAAAGACAGCTCTGGCATTCAAACAATGAAATGACTAAATGGTTTATTCACATTTTACAGGTTTAAATGTACAGTGGAGATATAAATAGAGCATACACTTCTGTGTAGAAGGATAGGGGACCTGTTGTACAGCAAACTTGAAGCATCTAGTTTTTCTTATAGTTTATGCGTCTTGTCAGAATCTAGCCTGCTGGGAATTTCAGTTTACAACAGCACTCAGAAAATGTAATTCATCTACTGAATTATTGTTCAAATGTCTACTCAGTGTTAGAATTCATAGGAAAGGGAAGATACAGACTGGATTTGTCAGACAATTATGTTGTGAACTCATTGTTTTATGCTATGAAGTTTGATTATAGATTTATGATCCAAAACAGTACAATTTTTAATCCATAGTGTTCTAGAATCAAATTATAATGTTGATTGTTTTAAATAGGTACCTTTTAAATTGTAGAGCCTGGCAAGATGAAGGGTAGTGGAAAATTTCTGGGTTAGAGGCATCTATCTGATAGGCATTTGTGCAGTCAGAAGGTACTCAGTGTCCCGCCCCACTGCAGTTGCCCCATGACTGTGGTGCTTGTGTAGTGGCATTTTGTTTGATTTTTTCCCCCATCTAACATGCTGTAAAAATACAGATTTTGTATTATTTGGAACTTAGCTAGTTCCGGATACAGTATTGTCAAGCAAGATGTCGAGCTGCTTGTAGAGAGAATTTTGGATGTTGGCGGACAAAAAACCAGAAAAAGTGGATGAAAGGTGATTGTTACCCCAATGAACATATCCTGGTGTTAAAGACAGAGCTTAGAACCCCTCAGTGTATCCCACCAGAAGACTGAAGGCTTTTCTTAATCAAGTGTTTCATGGTTTTTTAGAGGTTTTTAGTGGATTTACGAGCTGGAAAGCTCAGTACGTGGCTGACAGCAGTAGCCACTGGTTTGTCGTGTCATGCATGTCCCGTTCGCTGATTCCATTTATTCATTTCGTTTACAAAATGGCAGTATAATGTCCAAAAACCACCATCGTGATTTGATGCTTTTTCCAGGTTATTTTCTCACATAGGTTCTTTATGTTTATAATAATTATGAAAGCAATTAAATCCTGTTAAATCAGGGAAGCTGGGCGATGTTGTTGGTTGGTTTTAGTTTTGGTTTGGTTTTGTTGCGGTTTTTTTATCCCTGGGATTTTCTGTTGGGTTTGTTGGGGGTTTCTTTCAAGAACTCATCTAAAATGTGCTTACGAAAACTAATCTCCAATCCTCACTTTTTAAGACAAATTCTCTTTAATCAGTTGAAATAAAAAAACCCCTGCTCCTGCTTTGTTGTTACATAATCTTCTACAACCATTCTTAGGAACTGTATTTGCTTGTGTGGGCTTTTTCAGAGAGCTTCAGAGATGAATGACTTTGGCAAGTCTAGAACTGATACTTCATAATCACAGGTGCAACTCTGAAGATTCCTTTTCTGTTTCAGACACACAAACATTGTTTGTTTCACAGAAATGAGTTAGGAGAAGGGTAAATATTCCAATCAGAAGTTAGATGGAATTCTTGTTTACTGTAAGATGAATTCTTGTCTATTTCCAGGAGGATACAGAGTTGATTAAAGTTGATATATTCTGCACATGTTCCAGCTAAATCCAAAGTGGATTCTTAGGAAAGAAAGTGGAAATTTTGAAAAAGCATCCTGCAGTTATTTCTGTAGTCTGTCTCCTTATAGATGTCTATAGATCTAAGAGATCAAGGGATAGGTCCCATTTATAAAGCAGATCATTTCTTCTGTCTGCATGTTTTTAATGTTGGTTCCTCTGCTATGAAGAAATAATCTGCTCTGCAAAGCTGAGAGATGTGTATGGGTAAAACAATACATACATTCCTTCTTTGAAAATCACTGCCACTTGATTCTCTGCATTAGCCTGACTTTGTTTTTAAAGAGCTTTTTAAAAGTAAAGGATTATTATCTCTGAATTCCCCATCCTCCCAGGACAGACATTCATAATTAAGGTCTGGGGGAAGGGAAGGCCAGTGCTAAGTGCTTCAGAAAAAAAAAAATAGGATAAAAACAGAACAAAAAATCTCACTTTAAAGTTTCCTGTTGGCACTCTTACTGCTTTGATGGAAGTTGATGACTCGCGTGTTCGTCTGCCAAGTGCATAAAGGGGAGCAAACACACTTTGCAGGCAGTTTTCATTATAGAAAGCAATGTACTCTACAAATAGAGATCTGAGTTCAGAAAAAATACCACATAGCAGAGATTGCAACTTCAGATTTTTCTGTGGCAGTTGTATAGAAGAACACCAAATAGCTGTATGTAGTCCTTTTTTAATGGTTGGCAGTAGGATTTTAATGCATTGCTATGTAGAGGCTCATCTCAGCATGCATGTGGTTATTAGACATGTCTGAAATAAGGGAAGTACATTGTAGTTGGAAGTATCACCATTATATCTCTATATTGCGTCATTTCCTCTATACCAGTCAAACACTGGTTCTTTCCATCTCCATGGTGAATTTTTAGTATTTGGAAAAATACATTCTCTTGTGGGCCAGGGAGATTTTCAGTACAGCATTTTGTGTCTGAGGGTAGGTCTTGCATTATCTCAGAGGACAATACGATTACATCGATTCCCTGGATGACATGTGGCCTAAGAGATTCTGCTGTATTGTATTTTGAGTCATATGTTCTTGGTTTCTTCACTTGTGATGTATCTGCTATTCTGTGCATTTATCTTCAACTCGGGAGTGTACAGTAACTTGTGCTCATTCTCAGTAGTCTGCTCTTTTGCCCTTCTTCAGGTTGCTGTGGAGTTCTATCTTGCTCTCCAGGTCCTGCATAAATAGTTCTTAATTACCTCTGAATACTCTTTGATCCTGGCTTCTAAGAAAAGTCTGGGTAGAGGGATATTCTGTTGGGTTGGCATAGGGAATTCTAGTGTAAAGACACATTCATTGTTAAGTTCAGTACCTAACAGCTGCTGTCAGAAAATCCACCACAGAGAGCTGTGCCAGTGTTGGTTCTGCATTCTTCCTAAGATGTTCTTATATAGCATCAAACATAAATGCAGTTATATCAATAGAAAAATGGCCTTACACTAGTATATCTATCTGTATTTAAAATGAAGCATTGGTATGAAGCTTCTCTTGCAATGGCTTGTGCTGTAAATGCTCTATTGGTTTAAAAACATCTAGGTCCTGGCTTTCTCTGTCCAGAAAGGGATAGAGAAATCTGAAACTCTGTCTGTCATGGTGAAACTTATGTTGTGTTCTAAGGTGTTAAAGAAAAATGTTTCTAATATGAAAATGCCATAATACTCTGTTCAAAACATAACAGAAAATTAAGAAGGCTGCTGATAGGTGTACCCTGTATAGGAAGTCTTTGTGCCTTATATCTGTACTCCAAATGCACGAGTACTAACTGCAGATCTTATAAAAATTGAATTTTAAACCATCCCAAAGTATATTTTGAGATAAATTGCATGAAAGGAAAAGGTTGTATTTGTGAGACTTCAAAAACAATTCAGAAAAGCACATGCACAAATGTAAAACACTGTTTTGTTCAGAAATCAGTTGTTTGAAATCTCTGTTTTTAGTTTCAGTGGTTTGGGCTCACAGAGCAGAACTAATAGAAGAATTGACATTTCATTTTAGTTGTATTGGGTTTTTTTAACTGCAGACAAAATATGAGTTGTATTGGGTTTTGAAATTCAGGATGAGCTGCAGGGTGAAATGTTTTCAAAAGCTGCTGTAGAACAAAACTGTATACCTTAAAACCTCAGTAGTTTTAGCTTTCTGGCTTCTAGGATTCACTATACACCTAAGGGGAAAGCACGCTAAATACCAAAGAGGGGTGCTACTAAGTGGCATCCCTTCGAATCTGAACAGCATAAAATAAACTAATTTGAACTATTTTCCAAAGTATTATCAAATTATGAACATTATTTAATTAAAATAAAGCAGCACAAAAATGGTGAAGGAACATGGGTGCCTTTTCTGTATCATGTCTCCTCTGCCTTTCTTTTTCCAGAGAGTTTCGTGTTATCTGCTAGGTTTGCTTACATTGGGTTTGTTTTCAAGGAGGCTATTCTTTCATCATGACTTCCAAACAGCAAATGAAGTCTAATGAAATGTATTAATTGCCTGATTATGTCTAGGAATCCTACTTGAGCATGTTGTAGGTAACCAGAAATCAAGTTAGTATAATGGCAACTTCGTAATAAGGAGTAGGAGCAAGACAAAGATTAAAAGAATGGGGAAGGCAGATGTGTGTCTTTGCTGGTGGCAGGATCTCATCTCCTTTTATCTTGTTTAGGTTTCTCCTCTGCCTCCTACTTAAAGGTCCATGTTAAAACCCACCACGGTGTTCCCCTTCCCCAGGTCTCCAGGCACCAGGAGTCCATCCCGAATGGGGGAGCAGCGTTCCACTGCGTCAGGACCTATGGCATCAAAGGCAAGAGACTCGCTGCTCTGCACCTTGCTGCTCTGTGCAAAACTTTGTGTGTGGGGTGCTGGGCTGGGTGAGAAAGGGGAGGGAGGAAAGACAGCGAAAACACCGGAGAGAGGCTTAGGGAGATGCAGAGAAACTGCAGAGCATCACATAGTATTTAATACCTGTCCTTGGATAGCTGATTTCACAAGTCTGGGGGAAGGAGATGCACACGTAAGGGTACATGAATTTTTGGCAGCTTCTTTGATTTTTAGAGATTGAAAAAGCCACGTTAGTTCATCTTGATCATCTTCCTAGAAGCAGTCAGTATTTGAATGTTGCCTGGGGCATGCAGATCCTTGATGGTCCCTTTGTACCATTCTGCCTGAGTCTTGTGCCAGTCAAACCACATATCTAACTTCTGGTGAAGGAAGGGAGAGCTACAAAATGCAGTTCATAAAGATTCTTGAGAGGTGGAAGTAGTATGCATTCTCAGTTTGATGAGGAACCATGCAACTACCTGTAGTTACACTTATTAATGCTGTTGAGGAGGACAGGTAGAGGTTGTTAGTACTGTTGCTTTTTTGTTTGTTTGTTTAACCTGGTTTTAGCTTCTAGAAAAAAGAAATATGGTAGGAATAGCTGAAGAGTAATTAACTTCTGAGTATGTGAAGCTGTGTGTTTATGTCGAATAGCTTGCTTTCTGCTTCTTGGTTTGAGCTATCAGTATTCTTGGGGAAGCTGAAATGTCAGAAAATTCTTCAAAACCATGGTTGTCCAAAAAAGTTAGTTTTGTTTTTTTTTTTTTTTGCCCAGGGTAATGCAGCAGGCTGGGTTAAACAAAGTCTGTGCCAGCAGAAAGCTAGCTGTGTGATTTTTCTTTCTGTTGAAGTCCTGATAGAGTTACTACAGAAGCCCTTTGGGTTTGGGTGGTGTGCTGACTTAACAAGAGATTTACTCCAGCTCAGTGGTGTATTGATTTCATGCATATCCTGTTTGGTTTGTAATGCTGAGTCCATAGCAAATCTGTCTTTTGGGTTGTGCCAAGTGGTTCTTTGGTCTTTTAGAGTTAATAGTAGCTCCAGCTTATTTGTATTCAGAGACTTGTTGAGGAGTATGTCTGGGTTTCCCACGCTCATTCACATGCGCTGAGCAAAAAGCGTGGACAAACTTTCTTGGCGCAATGTGAGAGGAGAATGGGGAGCACTCCAAACATACCAATGGCTTTGCCAGGATATGTATCCAAATGACTTAAAATAGTGTCTCTGACCTCCCTCCTGTTTCACACTACAGTATTTTAAGATGGAACCATTTTAGATTATGAACTTCACTTCCAACAGCATTGTGCTTGATTTGTAAAAATCAAAAAGTTCCTCAAGACTAAATGAAATTTCGTGCCTTAAATTGCAGTAGCTCACTGCTGTTTTGCTGAGTGTTTCCAGGTTTCTTCACATCTTGCTGCAGCCTGTTCTTCATTAGGTTTCTAGGCTCTACCCCAAAGTATCAGCAATATTTCAGAAGTGTGGGAATGAATTGTAAAATTAAAAACTCATCATTAAGTCCATCCTTTCGTAGTGCCTGGGGTGTAAGACATCTGTTGTGAGACATCTTTGGGATTCAAAAAAGTGTTACATAAACCAGAGACCCATGATGGTCCCATTCAATATCATGAAAAGTCCATACTAAAAAGATGGATGTTGCTCTGATAGCAGCTGTGGTTTGTAGAGAAGACCTGTGGTCAAGGGCTCTTGAATGTGAGAGATTGCAATGTTAAGAGTGTATCATTCTGCCATGATGGGCATTAATGAAATCAGGTGGTAACCAATATGATCTATTTTAATGCATGTTAAGTACTGGTTTGGGGAGATAAGATTCTGAAAACTTCTCTTTTCTTTTTCCCATAGAAGGCCAGAAATGTTCACATTCGGACCCGATTGAGAGTTCTGATTCATACGGAGACCTCTCTGACACCAGTGACCTCAAGACTCCTGAGAAACAGAGCACCAATGGGTCCTTCTCGTGTGACATGGCAGTCAGCAAAAACAAAATGGAGACGGAAGGAGAGAAGAAGTACCCTTGCCCTGAGTGTGGCAGCTTTTTCAGATCAAAGTCTTATCTGAACAAACACATACAGAAAGTTCACGTCAGGGCCCTCGGTGGCCCACTTGGGGACCTCGGTCCTGCTTTAGGATCCCCCTTTTCACCCCAACAGAACATGTCTCTCCTGGAGTCATTTGGGTTTCAGATCGTCCAGTCAGCATTTGCATCATCCCTAGTGGATCCAGAGGTCGACCAGCAACCAATGGGGCCAGAGGGGAAATGAGATCAGTTTGATCTTAAAGCAAAGCAGCAGTCTGGCTATAATGATAAGATGCTGTGAATGAAAGATGAAATAATGAAATTTGGTTCTATAGCTGAGAATTTTTTATTCATTTTAGCTTCCCCTTTTATCTCATGCCCTACCCCACCTTTAAACCTTCACTGGGGAGAGGAAGAAAATGCTTCTTAGCTGATAAAATACAGAAGATGGTGACCTTGAACAGAAGACAACCTAAAATACCAAATGGAGCTTTAGAGGCTGCTGCTGGTGTTTAGTTGTGATCTTCTAGAATAAATGCTACCAGCACTGGTCTGAGACTTAGACAGTCCTAGTGACCGAGGCACCTGGGGAGCTACAGCTACAGGGAGCTATGCTTTTGTTCTCTCTCTATTCCCCACCTTCCCTAACCTACCCCAGAAAAACAGTAAGTTTTAAAACCAGACCCATTATTGAATATAACAGTAAGTAAAATGCCCGTAGTACCTACCAGGGTACAATGCAGTTGTCCTTTGAAAAACCAGAAAATCTTAAAGAAGGTGCAAGAATTTGAACCCCTTCTGCCATTTGTGAGGCTGTGAGTGCTGCAGCAGAACTGAACTGCTGAGAAAAATCACCATTTGGAACAGGTTGTTTTTGTTACTTTTGACCATTAAACTTGCTGTCAGTTTTTTAATTCTCTATTATTATTATTTTAGGACCTGTTGTAGTGAATTGCTACTGAAAAGCCAGTCTAAGGCGAGACACAGAGCACTCTTAAAGCAGCAGTCACATTAGGGTTAGTATTAATTTGTTTTTAGATGTACCATAATGAATAACTTGGCTAGTTGGTTGTTTTAAGTCTATGAAAGAAATAGTTTTATGAAGAAAAAAAAAAAAAGATTAAAAAAAAAAAAAAAGGAAGGAAAAATACCATTGCAGTCTGGTTGACTGGTGCTCATTTTTCATGTGGGGACCTAGGGTATAAACACGATGAGCTATCGGGTTAACGCTATGTACCACTGACTTGTTTAGTGTGAATAAACCCAGGGGTTCACAGAGTGATTTTGGTTTAATTGGATTGGACTCTATTAAAGAAGTTAGTATGTTACTTTGCATCCCCTCGTTTTGTCTGGTTTTTGAGCAGTTTAGCCACCTGTCCAAAAGGTGTGCAAATGAGAGCCAGCAGTGCTCTCCTGATCTGCCTCTAGTCAGGTTTGCAAAAGCCAGATTAATCCTTTCTTTTCCAAATAAGAAAGGTTTTTATAGGAAGAGATGGGAATTGCAAACAGCAGATCTCTCAAAAAGAATTGATTACAAAATGCAAAAAAGCTGGGCTCTAGGCTGTTGGAGGTTCCATTTAATCTGAAGATACCACTTGTGCAGAGATAATGTCCTTTCTTGTCTCTCCCTTTCCTCCCATGTAACTTGTCAAGGTTTTATGTACCAAATCCAGGTATAAATGTTGTTTAACACAGGGTTAGGAGTTAGGAATACTCTGAGTTATAATTATGGTTCTGCTGTTGATGCTCAAGGTCACATAGGAAAGCTCCCTGAATTTATTCCTTAATTTCCCATCTGTGAAGAGTTTTCTCCACATCACAGTTGTGAGGGTTAATAAGCAAAGGTTTAAGCAGTGATTTGGTCTAGAAAGGCCACTCTGAAAAGTCCAAGTCCCACACCAACCATGCATTCTATGAAGCAATAGCTTTCTCCATCACTAACACAGTGCTGGAGCGGGGTAGACCACCTCAGACCAGGACCTACATCCTCTGCAGGAAACATGTATATATTAAATGTGAACATATAGCCACAAACTGCTGTTGCACCACAACTTGCATTGCCCAGGTGCTCCTAATCCAAACCCTGCAGTTAATGTATAACTGAAATAAGATACATTCCTGGTTTTTTTAATGTTGGAATTATACAGCCTTTTATATAAGTATATGGATTTTGAAATGATGTTCTAAATTCTACAGACTTAAGAAGGCCTAGCTTCTCTTTTCTAAGAAGCTACATTTTTTGTACTTGCTCTCAAGTGTTACAAACTGAGGATTAATAATCAATGGCTTTCTTTATAGCACCAGCACTTTCTAAATTGAGAGCATGTTGCAGCGGATTTGAGGTTTTGCTATTAATCTGTGTTGGGAGACTGAAGGACATGTTCCTCTCCATTTATCTTCTCCCAGAATCCCTGGAAAATAGGTCTGAGTTTCATTTCAAGGGAAAACAAACAAAAACAAAACCAACCCAACCCACCTTAAAACTAAAGCATCATGGAATTACTATTGCTGTACTGGTAAGCTTAGGTGACAAGTAGAAAATGGAATTTTGTAAAGGTAACAGAACATTTTCAAATATCTTAATAATGTAGACGATACTGAGACAACCTTGTGAACTGCCACGCAAGTGGAGATAGAGCAGGCGTTCCAGTCAGCAGAACAATTTATTGGGATGAGCAAATGCAACTGCAGTCACTCGTATTTAAGCCACCAGGCAAATTTCTGTTGAATTGGGGTTGTATTCTGAAATATTTAAGGAGTTTGTGTTCCTGTGTGTACTCAAAGAGGGTGCAGTAGTCATAAAATTCAACTCCAAAAGCCAAGTCCAGAATATAGGGTATTTTCATCCTACATATAGCTCCACTGACTCCAGTGTTACTAGTGGGTTGAATTTAGCCATGTGTATCAGAATGTAATTTTGAATACTACAGAATTTGACCTGATGAAACAAATGAAAAGCCTTGAACTAAATAGGAAGCCTTGCAAAACACTAACTGTGCATTTTGCTTGTCAAAGAAAATGCTTACTAAGTTGTCATGAATCCATCGGTTGAAAGCTACTTACTTCTCAGTCTAGTGGACAGGGAAACAATTGGGCAGGAAGTGAACAATCCTGAAATGACAGTTCTAGATCACCCTAGTGTAAACAGGAGGGATTTGCACCAACACAAGAGACTGATGCAGACCAGTGCCAGCAGTCGTTTGGGCAGATCTTTAGCAGTGGTGTGTTTTCAGAGCTTTTTTGCTTCTTTGGGGGCATATTGTTCTATTCTGGTTAGTAATTTAATCTACATGCACATTCTTTATATTGTGTGCTTTGGGAAATGCCTACTTCTCAGAGAACAGAAAACAGATCCAAACAGAAACTCATCTTCAGAAGTTCAGAGTTCAAATGGAACTACTTAACATACCCTGAGCTGTAACCTCACTTGTTTATATTACATTTTTAATTGGATTATCAATGTATAGATGATAGTTCTCATTTTGGGCCAGCCCTCCTTTCCTTATCATCATCTTTGGTGGGACTTCAGTCCAATGTTGGAGTCAGTGCACTTTTCTGCCAAGAAGAGAACTTCAGTTCATACGAATTTAGATAACCAGAGTTGTAGTATTTCTTTGTATTATAGGACTCCCTAAACCCCTCAACTGAGGATTAGACCCTTGTGTATTAGGTATGATGAAACATCTTCAACCATTTATAATCTAAACATTAAAGGTAGACAAGAAAAGAGTAGATGCTTGTAGGTGAATGAGTGAAATAAAACTGAAGGACTACAAACCGCTTGCATGCATGCTTAAGTGTTGTGTTGAATGTAGGGACACAGACTTATCATTAGGCTTCTTTTGTTGCCTGATTTTATCTTTATGTACTGTTAATCAACAACAAATGCAAGGTAAAGTGATTTAATGTGAATTTATTCCATACTGAGTTAAATTTCCTTGCATTTGTCATGTGTTAAATGTGTGCAAACAGACTTCTTACTGTGGCTCACCTGATGCATGGTAATGTGGTGCGTGTGAGCTCTCAATGTGAAGTGATTTTGCCCATGATGACGTGGGAAATTGATAGCAGAACCAGAAATTGAACACAGATTTTTCCTTCTCTCAATCCAGTGCCTTAACTATAGTAGGGCAAAGTATTATATGTTGGGGGGTGTGTGTGATTGATTTGTTTGGGTTTTAAAGCCTAGAAGTCTAAGATGGTGTGGACTTGGTCTTCCTACCAATCTTTTGAAGAATTGCAAATGCCCAGTCACAATTTTAGACCTGTTCGAGTGCCAGTGACTTAGGGAATATTTGTTATTTCCCATGTATTCCCTGAAATTATTGTTCCTCCCTCAACTGCTGTCAGCAGTAAGGAATGACTTGAATAGAAGAGCTGTGTAATTGAATGTCTATCTAACTCAACTAACTGAATCGATAGTATGAAAGCTAACCTAGATTTTGTAGGCTCTGTTGTAACTTTAGTGTCTTGTTTTTTCACTAAATCTTTGTTCCTAGAAATCAATATCTGAACTTATGTCTTGAGTCTGGAGTGGGGTACCACTTTCAGCTTTAATTTTTTTAAGGTGCTTGCTTGAGGAAGTAGATGCCAAAGTAAACTTCAAAGGAATTCCAGACTTCAGTGTTGGAAGAATGAACGGAGAGCTAGAGCTCTCTTTAGAGATAAATAGACAAAGTAAAAAAAACCAGCTACCAGAATTTTCAGTAATGAAATGGGAAAGGCTTTTCTTTATCACCCCCAAAATAACCAGATATTTTCAATTGTTCAGCATGGCAGAAACTCTGAGAGCAAGTGCCAAGCAAAACCATGGAATGTGTTGGCTTTTTCAGCATTATGAACATACCTTAACAGCATTATGAATATTTTAATGTATATTAAGCCAGCTTTGTACCGTTCACCTTTTGCCTGGGTACAGGATCTGAGTTTTAATTGAACAGAACATAAGCTCACAGTGAATCTCTGAGCTTATGCTCTCAGTCCAACCCTGAGAGACAAAACAAATGAGCAAAGAGGGGAAAAAATCCCAATAGGAAAATTTAAAAGGGAAAACAGTTTCTGGAAGATTCCCATGTCTCCTGAGAGAGTCCCATTTTTTTATCCTGAACATCCTTTTCAAACAAGATCCTTCAGCTGTTGTGAATGAGCCTTTGGGAACAGACTTGGCTTTTAGCCCAAATTGCTGCTCCTTGTCCCTGTCAGAAGGCAGTGTGTTCTGGAGCACTGAGCCTGGGACCCGGAGGGAGGCAGTGCTCCCTGACACATCTGCAGTGGCAGAGTCAGCAGCAAAAACATTGGCATAATGTCTTCCTGCCTGCTTCCTTGCCACCTTCACCCTCAGATGTGTACACTACTCAGATGTGTACAGCTCTGCAAATACCTGTGTTCACTGTAAAACAAAGCAGAGAACTTTGCCTAAAAAAGATAAAAAAGGGGGAAAAAAAACCCAAACCACCAACCTGAAAAACAGTTAAATGACATAACTGCAAAGTGATGCAGAACAAGAGGAGGAACTCTGGCTGTAAAGGGTTGTGGTGATAGCTGGAATGTTTAAAGCATGTTAATGAAAAACCAGTTTGCTCTATGGTAGCGGTAACGCAGCCTGTTTGTAAAGAATTAACACCTTGTGTCATCTCTAGCCTCTTCCTGTGTTTTGTTCCCATCTATAAAATGAGATGATGATAACCCTTGGGTAAAACTGTTTCAAGACTTGGTTGATGTGCCAAACTGTGCTGCACAGTTGTGCTGTGAGCTCTTCTGCAAGCGTTTGGCCTCACTGACTTCAAGTGTAATACCAAGTTGAACAAACATTTGGCCACATTTTTTCTGAAAAGTGAGATATTTAATTTAAAGACTGCCTGGCACTGTTGATCTGCTCTCAGGGTTTATGTGAGCTTTTCCTAGGTGGCCTCTCTAATTGTACTGCAACTTGGAGACCTGGAGGTGCTCTGAACTGAGCTGTACTGAAGGAAGGAGGTAACTGGTGTTCTCACTGATGTTCCAGTGACCCCCTCCCAGCTCCGGGGTTCCATGTGGACCATGGGGCACTTCATACAGCCACTGGCAGCCATAAATGCTCTTGAGCTTCCTGTAGTCACATAGTGAGCTTGGGTAAGTGTTTTTATAATAAATCAGTCTCATGCTTGCTAATAGCTTTTTGGCTGCTGTGCCTACAAACTGGTGCCTTCTCCAGGCAATTTTTACATGCCCTCTGCAAAGTTGTCAGACTGCTGGCTCTTGAAAGAATCAACTTAAGCCTTGTTCTTGGGCTCAGAATTTCTCTTCAGTACTGTTGTCATCTGAAAGTTTGCTGCAATTAGTGCAAATACACAGTGTAAGAGAGAAAATAAAAGGCTGTTCTCAGATGTCCTGTAGAGTGAGCAACTGAAACTGAGTTTGGGATGACCCACTAAAACTGGCATTTTTCCCTGGCTGCACACTGTATGGAAGAGACAGTGCCTTGGAAGGGAAGGAGCAGGAAAGTTTGCCATTGGCTCTGATGAATCCCAGTTCTGCTTCTACTGAAGTTGTTGGGAATCTTCCCATTATCTTCAGTGTGAGCAAGAAAGGATCTTAGGTGAGGATGGATGACTCTTTCCCTACTTGAATGAAGTCTCTTGCTTATTTATGGGCCTGCTTCTATTGAAACCGAGCCTGTTTTAGCCTTTTTGGGTTCTTAGGGACCTGTTTGTATAAAGCAACTTACCTACCTATCTTTTTTTTTTCTATTGTGTGTATTTTTTGTATGTTCTGTTGGAAGGTGAAGCCTCTGTAGAAGGGGATACAAAAACTGATTTTTAAATAGTAATAAACCAAAAGAGAATTAAACTCTGCAGGCTGCATGCATTCATTTCCTGGAGACGGAGAGTTGAGACCACGAGTGCACAGAGAGACAGCTTGAATTTCTCATATCTCAAACTCTTCCTTTTTTTCAGAGAGTTCCTGCCTTTGCCCAGCTCCACTCAGCCCTATGAAAACCCATAGTGCGATGGGCAGGTTGCAACACTGTGTATCAGGGTGGCCTTATTTCGACTAGAAAATCCTTTCTCTGGCTCTGTGCTATAAGATCTAACATCTTTCTAGCATAAGGGGATGGAATAACAAGGATTTATGTGAAATTTGATCCTGTCCTCCCTGAATACCTGGAAGGCAGTGAAAATTAAAAATGAGAGAGTACATATAAACATGTATTTTTGCTTCTGGCCTGCCTACCTCAAGTGCTAGGTCATTAGTTAAATGCACTGTGTTCTAACTCAATACCATTATATTCTAAAGAGGTAAGTGAAGTACTGGGGCAAGCCTTTATTAAACCTTTGTTCCTTCCTGGTCTTTTTGCTTCCTAGTGGTGGTACCAGTTTGAGCCCTGACTTTCTGAAAGAATGGCAAACTCAAGACCAAAATATCAACAGAGATTTGCCCTATTGTGTAAACATACTTAAGGAACAGAGTCTTTAATTTGTAAATAGATGTAAAAAAAGTCCATGTGCATACATAAGATTCATGAAAAGGGCTATCTCTGCATGCCTATGGCATATGTACAACCCAAAAAGCCTTTCTACACAGGAAAGAAAAGGCAGCTTCCCAAAATAAACAGCTCCTCCCATAGCCTCCAGGCAAACACCTGTGGAGAGAGGTCTTTTACAGAACCCATGTGCCAATGGTTTTATCTGCTTTCAGGTCAGCTAAGAAAATAAAATCTGGAGAGGAGAGCTCTGCATTGTAAATGTCCGTGAATCCAGCGCTTTTGTGAGGAAACACTAGTAGCTCTACTGAAAAGGTTTGGTCTCTGCTTCTCTGCTCACATGCTGAATTACAAAGAGACCCATTATAAAATGGGGCTCTGCTCTTACGTTGATTTGAGGCCTAGTCCCAAGCCCTTAAATAGATAAGAAAATCAATTTGGGGTTTTTTTTTTTTATGTTTACAGCCTCACTGCCTTTCTGTTGGCATGGGATATGGTTCACTTACAATGAATGGTTGTACTATTTAGACGTGCATTTCCATCAGGAATGGGACATTTTGCATATTTAAGTGCAATTCTAACCTCATGCTTTCCACAACAGAATCTAACTCTTACTTTGATAATATTCCAGAGTTTTGGTCTGTCCCTTTGGTTTGTGAAGTCAGCTTCCATAGTGAGTGAGTGGTAGAAGGATATTTAATAATCCCATCCAACTCACTGGAAGTAATTTTGAACAGATATCAGAAGAGAAACTACTTCCTTTGACTCAAATCTCCAGATGTTTTGGTGCTGCCTTCTTCATGTTTCTTGTGTGCAGATAAACATTATTTTTAGATCAGCATTTCCTAATAAGAACACACGTTGGTTTATCAGAGTGCTTAGCTTTGTTAGCTACTCCTGTGCACAACAGTGAAGTGAGGAACAAGAAAGCTACAAATGTACTTTTCTACCTTAAAAAAAACCCAAACAACATAATGCTTTCTTCCGGTTTTCTTCATGGAGTGATGCTTATTTGTACTTTCATCTAAGTCAGCACTACACGTGTAGAACTCAAGACCTTCCATGCATGATTCCTTCCCCTTGAATACTGTATTTCATAAGGTATGTATTGCATGTCTGAAGTTTACAAAGCACTTTGCAGACCTTTAATCCTATCTCTGTGACATAACTAATATTAACATGGAAAACTGAGGCAGAAGCTTACCTAAGGTCAAGCAACAAATCAGTAGAAGAATTTAGAGTGAGGCTCCTGTTCTTGATGCAGAGACCTGTGTATCTTTCACAATAGCTTCCCTTCCTCCACATGTAAAAAATGCACGCTGGTTTTTGTCAAGAGCAGCCTGCATGTGTAGCAAAAATACATCAACAAGGCAAGTGGGAGCTGACACATCTTTGTACCTCATTCCTAACATTATTGCTACAGTTTTATGATACCTTGCTAGGAGACACACTCCCTGGATAGCAGGGAAAAGCAGTGTCCAATCCAGATACCAAGTTCAGAAGGCAGAGGAGAGAGCTAAGGGCCGGGATCCAAGCTGAGCCCCTTACTACAGGGAACGGTGGAAACGTACTGGGCAGTTTCTGACCAAAAGAACACAGAAATGTTGCTGTTAGAGAGGCCTCAGCGTGTGAAATTTCTCAAATCAGTGATTGCAAAGAGTATTTAGTGCTAATCTCTTAATGGGAGGAAAGCATAGCTGCAGTGCTACTCCCCCGGTAAACAATAGAGCCCCGATTGCCCTCCTGAGGCCTCAGTCCTTTTCTTACAGCCCACACAGAACGCTCATCTGAGAAGGCACTTTGAGTGAGCAGAGCAAACTCTGAACCAGTCTGAACCAGTTCAAATATCACATATGGTTGTTTTGCTTCTGCAGACTTCCTTGTTAGTCCTTGGAGGCTGTGGCTGGCATTTACTTAGCAATAGCTCATGCTGTCAGATTGAAGGGGGAGGGGAAAGCCTTTCCTTGAACATGTCAGCAGCGGGATGCAACAGTGCAATCAGAGATTTCGCTATGGCTCCACAGACGCCTTTGTAGTGACTGTCTTGATTTTTGGTTATACTCGGCTTAGTTTCATAAACCCATCTGATCCTTTTTATTGCAGCCTTGATGTGGTTTTTTTCTTCTATTCAGATTGTTTCTAGGTTAGGAATAAAGTGTATTTCTTCCCGACTCCTACATCATTGCTTACAAAAGCCTTTTACAGGTGAGACCCCCAGTTATTTTCAAGATCCAGAGGCAACAAAGGAGTAAAAACCCCTGCTTTTGGGGGAGATGCAAGTACTTAATAACGCTTAGTAATATTTGATGCTTATAGTTTTTTACACTTTAAGCACAAATTGCCCTAATATTCTGTTCATTGTTTCAGAGTGTACCAGCTTTATTCTCAGACACCATAATTTATAAAGGAAGCAGAAAATGGTTCAGAAAAACTAGTTTTGAGGGGAAACTGGAAGAATTGTTTTGATTTGCCTAGAAAGAAAAAAAGAGGAAGTTATGGGAACATGACATATGCCCTATTACAAAGAGGGCAATGGTCAAGTTTTTCCATTTTAAGCAATCCATGTTAATTTGGCTAGGAAAGAATACTTGGATTAGAAAATTTATTTTGCTTACTCTTCCCAGTATCTTATTTAGTAAGATTAAGTAACAAAGTGTTATCATTCTTTCATAGGAAGATAGATGAACTTTTGCCCTGAAAGATCTGAATGTACTTTGTTGTGGCCAGAGGAGGGTGGGTTTGATGCTTCAAGCCCTTCTAAAGCTGCAGGTCTATGGTTGCCTCTCTTTGCACAGCATGCTGTGCTGTATGTTAGCTCCCTGCTTCTTCTTAAGAAAACTCTCAATACGCTTTGAATTTTTCCACAGGTGAAAAAGTAGAGCAAACAAACAAGAAAAAGCAGTTGGCAGAGAGGAGAGAGAAAAAGCAGATACTGTTCATTATGGAACCTGTATAAACAGCACAAAGGTACCAGCTCACAGCTGAAACTGGTTCACACTGAGTTTAGGGAGAATGCTTAATGGTTTTTATTCTTAAAAATAGCATATATATTCCCCCTGAAGTGTTTGTGGATGTGTTGTGGTACATGTATGTACCCACAGAATTTTACATGTAAATATCTGAGGTTGTAGCTGCAGAGCTATTAGCTTACTTATAGTTTAAGTAGTTATTTTAAAATCAAGTCCTAGGAAGTATTGTCAGGTTTAATCTCTAAAAGTGTAGCAAGAAGAGCAAACCCATTCCCAAACAGCAGAAAGAGCAATTGAGCCTGCCTTTGACAGCCGCCACCTGGCATCTTATTAAACTTAACTCTGTGAAACTGGCAGGAATGAATCTTCCCTCATCCTGGAGAAAGCCAAAGATGAAAGAGAAATGATTTTGCTTAGAAGTCAGTGGTGGAAAAGGCTTTTATCTTTAGCACGAATATGGAGGTTTTTGCATTTCACCCAGATTCCCTATTGTCCTTCTGTGCGCCAGAAACTCAAACTGTTTGCTGGAACTCAGCTGGGTGTAATGAGAAGTGCAAATTTTGCTTGTTACATAGCAGGAGAGAGAGCTGGGAAGGTCTGAGATTTGTTTCCACAGAGATTACTGCCCAGCCTGCAGTTCTTGGATCAGTATGTGCACGGGGAGGTGCTTTCTGTGCAAGATGGCATGGAAGCATTGGTTAGTCTCATGAAATGAGCTAAAAGAAATTAATTTTACAGGTTGGCAGCCCTCTGCAAACCATTGTTTTGGACAGACTGTGCCTCTGGATGCATCTGTGGCCCCGTAGTTTCTGACTGAAAGGAATTTGTCCCATAAAATCTCTTATGAAGAGCTATTATAAACAGAAGGCCTGATTCAATAGCCCTTATTAAAAATTCTTGCTTACTCCAGCTAGCCTTGCTTTCACAGGGTGTAACTGGAGAGCATAAGGAATGTAGTAGCTCAGTGTCTGTGCAGACAATGAGCATGACGCCATAAGGCAGACATCTTAGCTGTGGGGATGTCAGTCAGGACTGACACACAGAGTTGTTTTTGTTTGGCTGTGGTTTTGTTCTACAACCTGGCTGGAGGTTTTTTAAATCTGACATTATTAAACTAAATTTACTGTAGTCGTAAGTAATCTTGTTAAAGCACGAACCACACAAAAGGGTGAAGGCTTATGGTCTCATGTTCAGTGGTAGTGCTGCTTAATCGACCTGTTTTCCTCGTTCCCCCTTTGTCATGCTGGTACATCTGGCTTTTTGTGGCTCTCTTGTGGACTGGATGTAGCAGGGTTAAAGTAAATGTGACCTGGGAAGAAAAGGGCAAAAGCTGGGTTGGATCAGCATCTTGAGCTTGCTTGTCAGACCTGTAGCAGCCTGACAAGAGAGCATTGCCAGCATGGAAATATCAGGGAGTGGAAAGGAAGGACTGCTGTTCCTGCCCTGCAAAGCAGTTCATCATACACTGAATACAACATGCAGGTTTTTGGCATTTAAACACTTTTTTTTGTGTTCAGTGGTTTCCATGTGATTTCAAAGCACTTTAGAAGAAGGGGGCTGCCCTGTCTTCTTCTGAAGGAAGAAGGTTTGGGCTGTACTTCATGAAACAGGAAAGGAAAGCGCAAAGAAGGGAGGCCGGCAGATTGGCCAAGGTCAGCAGGAGTTCTGTGGGAAAGCCAGAAATAGCACTGTGCTGCAGGCCTGTGACTTGTCTACAAACCTATCAGTTGGCCCAGGCCACCTTTGAGAGCTCGTGGTCCAACAGGGCCAAGCATTCAGCAGCTTGTTTAGCAGTGGCGTAAACCAGAAACATTGCTGGTGACTCCAGATATGTGTACAGCCACTTCTGAACACCTCTGCCTGCTTGGAGACAAAACTATCTGTTGTTAACAATTTGAAATGTCTGCAGAGAGTCTTGATCACGGTAGCTGGATGCCTGCAATATAATCACTGTAATGCATTTTGGGGCTGTTTGCTTTGTTTTTCTATAAGCAGGCACAGTTCTTAAGAGTATGTGGAGTCAAAGGAAATCAATCGATCAGCAGAGGTAAGGCTGTAAACCTTAAATGTGGAGGTGCATGGCTTCATTGGCAGTGTGTACCCCCCACTCATGGCTTCTCTCTATAGAGCTGAGGAAACCAAAAGGGAGAATCGGGGCAGGAGAATCTGGTCCTTTGGCAGGGCTCTCTAGGGGAGACAAGACAACGATTTTAGGTCCCTTAAGAAAAACGCCCTGCCACAGTCGGCGGTTCAAGCCCAGCTCTGTGTCGGAGCCTCATCTCCTGGCCCAAGAATCTCCTGTGGCTATCGGGGACAGGGTTTCGGGAGCGTTTCCCCCGAGCCAAAGGGCCCCGCAGTACCGAGCACCCATCGCTGCGCCCGGTCCCGGCGGGACGGGGAAGCCGCTGCAGAGGTGAAGGAGCAGCGGCATATTCCAGGCCGCCCCTCTCCCCTCCTGGGGCTTCCCCGACGGGGCCGGGTGTTGCCCGGGGGCGGGCGGCGGCAGCAGCGTTAGGACCCGGCGGCTGCTGCGGGGCGGGGGGGGGAAGCGCAGCCCGGCGGTTGTTTACCGGGGAGGGGAGCGGCGGGGCAGGTCTCGCCTCGGAGCCGAGCTGCGCGCCCGGGCTGGCGGCGGCTCCTTGCCTCCTCCGCTGCGCCGAGGATGCTGCGCGGGGGTCCGCGGCGGGCGGCGGCGCTGGGCGTTGTGCTGCTGGGCTCGCTGCTGCTGGCGGCCCGCGGCGCTGAAGGTAAGTGCAGCCCGGGGGAGCCGGCCTGGCTTTGTGCGGGGGACAAAGGCCGGTCTCGGGAGGGGAGGTGTGCGGACAGCGGCGCGGGGCGGCGGGGGCTGCCCGGCCCACCCGCATGGCTTGGCCTCGTCTCTCCGCAGAGTGCCTCCGCGGCAACGGCGCGTCCTACCGAGGAAGCCAGCGAGTGGCCTCCGGTGGTGCCCCGTGCCTCAACTGGCTGGCGGTGCGGAGAGGCCCCGGCGCCGCGCTCCCGGCAGGTGGGTCCGGGCAGCGGGGCGGGGGCTCGGCGGTTGAGGGGGCGGATGTCGGGGGAGCCGGGGCCGGGGCCGCGGGGTCCCTTCGCTGACCGCCCGCCGCCCTCCAGCAGCCGCCGAGGACCACAACAGCTGCAGGAACCCGGACGGCGACGCCGCGCCCTGGTGTTACGTCCGAGGCGCTGCCGGGGTCCCCGAGCGGCGACCCTGCGACATCGCCCCGTGCTCAGGTAGGAACGGCCCCCGCCGGCCCCCTTCCCCTCTGGCCATCCTTAGGGCACTTCCCTCCCCCCCCCCCCCGTCTCCTGCCCCTGGGCACTGCCTTTGTCACTAGGGGGGGGGGACCCCCCCTGCGCAGAAACAGCCCCTGACCGTCCCCGGGAACGGAGTGTACCCGAGGATCCCCTCCCAGCTGTCCCTTATGCATGCACATCTGCTTCCCAGCCGTGCCTCTCTCCACCCCAGAGCTTTTCCGTTGGTGCCAGAAAAGGTCTGTGCAAATCTTTGCCCCCCCCTGCCCTCCCTTGTCACTGATCACTGTAGGACTGTTTAGCTGTATTGAGAAAGCTGAGCGCTGGGCATTTAGGAACTACAGACACGTTGATAGGCTGTTACTGTGGGGCTTGTTACTGCTGTTTAAACAAGTGTCTTGCTGCTAAATGGGTCCCAGGGTGAGTTTGGATATGGGGAATAGGGGACACACACAACTCAGAGAAAATGGGAGTTGAAAGGAGGACAGTACGAAACAATCCCCCTGATGCTGGATTCCTCATGGATAGTCAGGACGGGAAACAGTTTGGCATGAGAAGAACTGTAGCTGAAGCCTGTTTCATGGAGAGATGTCAGTACTGACTGAGGCCAAAGCAACCACTTGGGGTTTTTTAACTGTTTACTTATTTCTGAGTTCCTCAAGATTTGCACACTCCACTGTCCCTCAGGATTGCTATCGTTTGCATGTAAACACTTCTCCCCACACATACGCCCTCCCCTTTTCTTCACTTTGCTTGGGTTTTGCCTGGTTTTCCCTAAAAATGAAGCAAAACAAATATTCTGCTGCCAAGACCCTTACACAAAACAGTCCTCCAGCTCTGGGTTCAGGAGAGTTACCTGACCTTTCAGCCAGTACACCATTTGCATGTTAAAGGGATCTGACTTTTTATCAGGAGTGGGCACCTTTTTATTGTAGTCATGTCCTGCAGGTCCCCTTAGTTCAGCTTCTGTGGCTGTGCAGTGCAGGAGACCCTGATTTCCTAACTCCCCTCCTGTACTTCCATTTCACATTCCACTGAGGACTCAAAATGGCTGCAGATAGAAGATCCACATGGAGTTACTGCCAGCTGTGGGGTGAGATCCAGGTGGAGGGATTTTTCAGGTGGGGGTGCATACCCTGCATGGCATTTCCCAAAAGTAGGGAATTTTGTTCAGGACAGGTGCTAGATACCTACTTTCCACTGTCATAGCTTTGACTGTGCTATAGCTTCCATTTTAACTATGTCATGAAAGAAGGAATTACCTTGAAAATCTGCCAATGCTGTAGATAAAGGATCCACAGGACTTGGAAGGAGTCTGTGCTATGAGGAGCAGCCATCCTTCTGCACCTTTGTCTGCGCTCTGGCTGAGGAGGAACTTGCTGTACTTAACACTAGTCAGTGGCTGTGCTGCTCTGATTTAGCCTGTCCATCTTGCTAGAGGAGTTTGCTACAAGGCTGCAAAGAGGGGCTGGGTAAAAAGAATGTCTTCTTACAGGGAGAGAGACTCCCAGCTGGAGTCTCCTGTCAAACCTTCCCGTGTCAGGAAGATTGAGGCAGAAGAGAGATAAATAGGCTCCTGGGAGATTCGGGATGGAGATTCTCATAATCTTGTTCACGTCTGTTCAGCATGATTGAAGCTGCAGCCTGTATATTGATTATACACTAAATGAAGGCACTGTGCATCCCCTGGACTCATGCCCTGAACCCAGGGTTTGTTATGCTGTGTCTGATTTCTGTCTCATCTCTGGTGATGCTTTGCACTCTTAGCTAAACAGGTTTGTGTGAAAGCAAAGTGGAGGGAGGTGGACATTTCTGCTCTGCTTTGGTAGGATTTCTGGCAAGAACTTAAGAGGGAACAAGAGTTTGTCAGTGCACTTTGAAGGTGGTTCAGTAATACCAGTCTAGATCTGTCCCACTCACAAGGTGTGTGTTATTTTGAAGTACTCATCAGTGCTTCGTTATTTTGTATAGCTCCTTTTCCTCTCAACAGATGCTACAGCTGCCGCAGCCCCAGTCTCTACAGAAGAAGCTGGTACTTCCGAGCAGGTGGATCAGGTGTTTGAACCGGCTGACACCTTACCCTCTCGGAGTGAGGCAGCAGCTGTGCAACCTGTCATTGGGATCAGTCAGAGAGTGCAGATGAACTCCAAAGAAAAGAAGGACTTAGGGACACTAGGTACAAACCCAGGATCATGTGATGGATCCATTCGTCTAATTCTGGCAGGACAGATTTTATTTTGAGGCAATGCTATAGCTGGATCTACTGCCTCTAATTTTGTCTCTTCCTTTCTCTCTTTACAGGGTATGTGCTGGGGCTGATCATGATGGTGATAATCATTGCCATTGGAGCTGGCATTGTCCTGGGATACATCTATAAGAGGTCAGTAGCTAGTCTTTTATTCAAAAGCTGGAAGCATGAAGCAGTGTAGAGCAGGAATGTCTGAGCACCTGCAGATCACCAGATCCCAGTGAAAAGGCAGGCAGTAGCATATATTGTGATATGGCACGTTGTGCAAGAGTTGCGCTTGTTGCACTGAGGAAAGAACTATATAAGAGTTAATTCCGTTCTTCTCCATTTCACCCATCAGCATGCTCTTCTGTCCCATGTAAAATTTCAAACTCTGCCCTCTTATTTTTTGGCTTTGTGCATGTGTGCACGTGTGCTTTGATGTGGCTTTCTCAGATGCATCCAGAGGAGCTGATTTTACGTAAGAGCTGCAGAGAACAGATCCCACGTGCCCTCACAGGAAGTTTCTTTTGCGAGCAGAGAAAGAACAGTCCTTTTAGCAGGCCACCTGTTCCCCTGGTTTCTCCAGTCTAGCTAGCTTTAGAAGAAAAACACTTGGCAAATTCCTTGCCACTCGCGCACTGTATCCTATGAAGCTGAATATCAAGTAGCACTTTTTTTTTTTGGTCCAAGTTCATTTTACTGAAGCTCTCACATACTTTAAGGTCAGTTTTGATTCACACTTAAGTTATTATTTGTTCATCTGGTTTGCGGTGTTGGACAGAAATGCTTCTGTAGCTCAGCAGTTTGAGGTTAGTGGTAGTAGCAAGCAGCTTAGTTGTAAGAGACAGGGCAGGATTAACAAACAGCAGTGAATGTCCCTGCTGCAAGTGAAGGGCCAGGCTGCCTCCTCTGGGAGGGTTTGCTCTGTATTTTGGCTGCTTGACAGCAGTCTGACACAGCCAAGCAGAAGGAGCTCTTTCCCAAGCTGGGACATGTCCTTATGTAAGTGTTTATAATAAATGCCGACAGAAAAAAACAGAGGGAGGAGTGTTACATAAGGGGCAAAACACAGAGCGCTGCTTGTCGAGGAATCTGATGTGAGGTGTCACTTCAGAGAATGCTGTCTCGTATGCTGGCAGGAACGCAGCCACTGCTGCATGCTTGTAGGCAGCTTTGAGGAGCAGCCAAACTGCTCATGTGCTGACAGGAAACCCCAGCAGCTCTGCCTGGTTGGGATCACAAGCTCCAGGAGAAGTGAGCAGTTCTGTCCCATCACACTCCTGTCTTTGGTGAGAAGAAGCAATACACCAGTGTTGGGTTTTGTCCAAATGCAGCTTTGCTTCCTCAATCCCAGATTGCTCACAGCAGCGCTGCAGTGCGGGTTTACTGTCTCTCTTCTTGCCTTGCTCTAAAAATTGCATGTGCAAGCTGGCAGGTTTGGGTAGGTGTGGTGAGAAACCTTTAATGGGTTTAGTAGCTTCTGATATACATAGCTTTTCTGGAGACAACATGCTATTAATGCCATCCATTTCTAAAGCAAGACAGTCTTCCTCAGTACAAATTACAGAGGTTTTGCCTCCCTTAGCAACAGGCTGAAGACTGAGGCAGGTTTGAGGAACTGGTTGTGGTGTTAAGCTGAGAGTTGCAGTGGCAGAAGGCAGGGCCAGCTCTGAAGTAAGCTTTACTACTTTCAGGAATGGCTTCATTTTGTTACACACATTTGTTTGCTGCAACAAAAAGCAGAATCTGTCACCACTTCTGATACCTGTTTCTATCAGATGAAGCAGGCTATGGAAGCTCTGTTCCACAGCAGTGGGCTCTGTGCTGTCTCACTGCCCCTCTGGGCCTACACTGGGCAATATGGTAGGACTATTAAGGTATAAGGAAACACTTGTCAGCTCCATGGTTTGAAGAACCCTGGCTTTACCATCATGATTTAGCAGTAGCAATGTTGGTGAATATGACAGTTTGAGGGAGGAAAAACTTCACCTGGCTGCTAGTTGAATGGGATCAGTTGGGGTCCTCTGCTTACAGTAGGGAATGTTTCTGGCCCTTTGTAGCTGAAAATGTTTCTTAAAGAGCAGAGTTCCTTCTTTTCTATTGTATTATGTTTATTGAGACTGCCTCCAAGCAGTGGCACCCATGCACATCTGTTTTGTTTTGTTTTTAATCTAGGGGGAAAGACCTGAAGGAAAAGCATGAACAGAAAGTTTATGAGCGTGAAATGCAGCGTATCACACTGCCACTGTCCGCGTTCAGCAATCCTGCCTGCGAGCTTGTAGATGAGAGCACAATCGTGGTGCACACTAACCAGACACCTGTGGAGGACACGCAGGATGGTGGTGGCCCACTCATGGGGCAGGCGGGTACTCCTGGTGCCTGAGCAGCTCGGGCAGGAGCGATACAGGCTGAGCAGAGCCTCCAGCTTCCCACTGTGAGTGCGGGGGGTGCGTGTGTTCATTTCTATTTTGTTTTCTTTTTGATGAAAGCCAGATGAAGGTGATGCAGAGGGAGAGAACAATGGGCTATTCATCACGATCTGTTTGAGGGGCACCATTCAGTGCATGACCAGCTGGAGACTGGTGCGGTGGACCCTGCTGCTTCCTCCCACCTACCTCCATGGTGTGCCAGGGAGCTGGGAGGGATGACGGGCCAGGCTCTCTCATGGTCGCAGATCCCATAGCCTGGAGCGTGATCTTGGCTTTTTCTGTTCCTTTCCTATTTAATGGTGTGCACTGTTACTTAAGTTTCAGCCTGGAACCCCAGGAGGGAGCAGTACTACAGGGACTGAGGGGAGCTTCACATCAGGCTTAGCTTGGTAATTACACTGATTATAGTTCCTGCCTTTTTGCTTTAGTGACTGAGAGCTGGAGATGCTGTCCAGAATCCTGCTACTGGATCAGTTTCTTTTTCCAAGAACAAGGTTATCTGGGGGTTGACTTTGGCCAGGAGCTGTACGTTTAGCCCTAGTGTCAGTTTGGAAAAGCTCTTCTCAAGCTATTGATAAATCCAGGTCTTCCGGGGCTGAGGCCAGATCTCCATTCCCCTGTGGTGCTACATGAACAGCCACAGTTGCAGGTATCCAGGTGGTCTGTGCCTCCTGCTCACTTAGAGCAGGAGATCAAAGGCCAGCAGTAGATAGCTGTGAAGAAAGCAGACTGCCCTTCAGTTACCTACAGCAGGTGGAGCACTGTGGATAGATAACATCTGCTTCCGAATTCCCTTGGCTTTCCACAGAGCCAGCTCTGGACAGAGTGGCCAAGCAGCTATGGAGGTCACCCTGACCATGACACAGCAGCTCTTGCTCTAAGGGCAGGATACAGCAGCTGCTCTTGCAAGATCCTGAAGTTAGAGCATGGCTCCTGGCTCAGCCTCCTTCACACACACTCAGCTTGTGCAGCAAGAGCACTTGCTTACAGAGCCTGGCATTTTGTAACAACTTTTATTAGCATTTCAGGGGGTTTGGAAGGGATGGTTGCTGCAGTGTCTCCCAAAAGGCACCAAGGCAAGGCCAGTTCAGGGAAACACCCATCCCCACCTCAGGGGATTCAAGCCATTCAAGTAAGTTTTCTAGCCATCTGCTTTATAGCTGTGGGCCTAACAGGGAGCAGCACTTGTCAGCAGGGGTTTTAGCGTTTGATTAAGAAAAGGGAAACGTTTTATTTTTAAATGCCTTTGAATACCATTTCTTTGTAAAATGTTTTAAATACCTCATTATGAGAAGGTGCAGGTTGTGCTACCTTGTATTAAAGCTTAAATGAAAAATGCAATGTAGTGGACCTGTGTGGACTGTGGCTCATCTGTACATTCCTCCTGCCAGAGCAGCATCCTTTTGCTTGTTGCAGACTTCAAATCGAGAAGGTAAGATGTCATATCAGTTTGCCAGGCCCCAAGTAAATCCCTACAAGCAGTGCCTCCACTCACCAGCACTGACAAGAGTCATGGAGCTTATGTCCTTGGTGCCAGCAGCTGGTCTTGGACTGGGACAGTGTTCCTGAAGAGCAGCTGTGGGTCTGTGAGCTGTGCTGACTAAATGGGCTGGCCTGTGGGAAGATGCTCTCAGTTACAGCCCCTTCCTGCCCTGACACAGGTCAGTTCTGCTCTGGTGCTGCTCAGCAGCAGCTCCATCCCCCAGGGCCTTGCAGTGGAAAGCATGAGAGGGACAGAGCACAGCAGGTTACGGGAGGCACTGACATAGCTAGCATTCTCGTTCATTTATTGCCTTCACAAATGCCCCTTGAACTACATACTTCAGAATAAGATGTTTCCAAGAAGAGGCTGTATTTTTATCCCTGGATCAGAAAAGGAAAATGGAGAGAGGCTTCATTTTCTGCTTACTCCTGTCCACTCTTAAAAAAAGCTTGGCAAGTTCTTCCATCATTCCAGGTAAATAGTACTGTAGAATACTTGCACTGCATCTCTAGAATTCTGTAGATGTGGCAGAGCCCTTGGGCTCAGGGAAGGTGTTCTAGATGATACCTGATCTCTGCAGTTTTGCTGTTCCCATTTTGTGACAACAGAAACCCAAGCAAGTTACAGCTTCCTGCTCAATGTAACAGAGACAACCGCATTTTGGGTTTGTAGCATGTTTAATGCTTTTTAATTTAGTTAGAACATGGAGCTGTGCAAATCACAGTTCATAACCCCCACCCACACATCACCCAGGACTCTCCCCTTCACGGGTCCCCTCACAAACCAACCTGGAAGGGGAAAAGAAAGGGCGAATCCTATTAACAATCCTGAATCCACTGGACCCAGTTTAGAGAGGCTCCTCCACTGACTCACAGCACAGGGAGTCCCCCAGTGTTTCTAAAACACCACTACACAGACTAAAACCACACCCCCACACTCACACCTTTTGTCAGGTGATGGCTGGTCCCATGTTATGTTACATAATACTTCAAACTCATGGGTAGGGGAGGAAATCAAAGTAACAGCAAAGACGAACACCCATTCCCTACCATTCAATACTGAAGGGAGTGGGGAGAGAAAAGAGCACACTAAAAATCCAGTTAAATCAAGGTGTCTGTGAAACTTGAGAGCAGGACTTGAGCCACATTTTGTTCTGTTCTGCCAACCACGTGAGCTACTGCAGCAGTAGCTTTCTTCCTTCTCCCTCCAAGGGAGGAAGAAGAGAAGTGCTGGAAGAGAATACACCCCCAAACGCACCCCTCCCGATGACTGCAAGCCCTTTTTTCTCCCCCAAAGCAGGGAATGACCCTGAGGAAAGTTTCTGCTTGGAGAATCAGCTCAGGTGCTGCAGCAGCAGAGGCAAGAAGGACCTTCAAAGGGAGCAACCGCAGGAAAGGATGAGGTAATGGCAACTGAATTATTAGTTCTCCAGCTGCCACTCCTGGGAGAATGGGACATTCTCCAGCACTTTTCTGTTCATGACAAGTCCATCCTTTAAGAAACTCTGGGGTTATTCCCCTTTGTCATTGTCCATGCGCAAAGTCTGAGCCACTTCAAACCCTTGGTTTGCTGAAGAGAACCTTCTGCCACCCTTTCTGTCACCTCATGTCCACAGGCTGAGAGCTCAGGCAGCTTCAGCACTCCAGGGATGTCCACAGTCAGTGCTTAGTGCAGTTCTACACATTCGGGTTCAAATTCTTTCACCTAGGTTAAGGTTCTTGGGCAGGCAGACTCAGTGTGCAGGCTCAGGGTCTGAAGATGCTCAAGCAGCTCACCTGCCTTGATCACCATCAGGAGGGGCAAGCAGAGCTCAGTCTTAGTGTTTCTAGGCAGGCTTTTAGAGGTATTCAGAGACAGAGGAGGGAAAAAACCCCACAAAACCAAACTAAAACAAGAATTCATACACGCTTCCCCACAGACAAGGTATTTCAGGAGAGCTGCCCAGTTCCTGGGGCTTTTCAATTCCTCCCCTATGATGCACCTGGAGGCCAAAATCTCAGTGGGTTATTCTGGAAAGCACATGCACAAACATACACACACACACTGTCCTGGCGGGGCCTTTTGCTGGATGTCCAATTTCCCCTGCTTTCTGTGCAGGGTAGTCAGTGGGAGAAGCAGTTCCAGAAGTGCTGGTCCTTACCCAGGAGAGTCTCCTATAGCAAATCCCTCCCTGGCAGACAGGCCAGGGTGGCTTCACAGCTTGCAGCCAAGTTCTAAGGCACCACAGTAAAGAAGCCTGGAAAGGCCAGAGAAACACTTCTCAAGCCATAAAAGTAGTGTTGAGCAGCTTTCCTAGGTGCAGTTGGCAGGAAACAGCCCACTTTGCTTCTGAAACATGCCAAAAATCCACAGTGAATCATATGTCCAAGAGGAGGGGTGCTGGGTGGGGAGAGAGAGGCAATGCAGCAAATGCACAGCATGGTGCTCCATTAATGCCCTGGAAGTGGCTGAAGTGCATCTCCCTCCCTGTCACTCAGCTCCAATGAAGCGGGGCAGGCAGCAGGATGAGCTGACTAGGCTGTGTTGTCAGGTAGCTTGTCACGGTTCAGTCCATACTGCACACTCACGTTGTGGTCCAGCTCCTCCAGCTCAGATGGAAGGGGGATGGCAAGTTCTCCCAGGTAGAGGGAGAGAGCTTCAAATGAATCTTCCAGCTTGGAAAAAGGGGGCCTAGAAGCAGCAGTGAGGAAATGTGATGAGTGGGAAAGAGGAAGCAAAGCAGCATCTGAAAAGGTTGAGGCACTTGTCCATCCAGCCACTGTCCCACGCACAGAGGTGTGAGCAGGCACATGATCCCTCCCCATTCAGCTTCTGAGACTGCAAAGATCCCATCTCTCTGGGCTACCTGTTTTTGCAGCTGATGACCAGGGAGGTCTGGCTCTTTTGGAACCCACTTGGTGTCAACACTGTTGTGAAGCTACAAGTTTCACAACTGGGATAAAGTGAAGCATTCACCTTTCAGAGTTGGTGCCAAGGTCTGCCCCTACTTTTAGTACATGAGAAACCCTGAACAACCACTCCTCCTCTACCCTATGTCTCAGGAACTGTTTCAGAGATCTCCACCATATACAGCAGTCTCTCCCAAGCTAATAAGTCTTTAGTCTCTCCTCACATGGAAGCCTTTGAGCATTCCCACAGAAGGCTGGAATACAGCCCTCTTACACCCTCTATGCAGAGTAGTCCTTCCACTAAGGGGATAAAGACACATCCTCCAAGCTTACAAAGCGGAGCCCTCCAAATCCCAGCCCTACCGGCTCTCTGGTTCCAGTCTGCAGCAAATAGCAGCCAGAGGGAAGAAGGCTGGAGGACAGTCAGCAGGAACAAACTTCTCCCAGAACAGCTTGACATTAAGGCCAAAATCCAGTGTGCGTGGGAGACAGTCCGGGTCAGCATAAACCTGGCCTATGATCTAGGGAAAAATGAGAGAAGAGCTTAAGTGCAGCAACAGTTCCAGGGTGTTAACAAACAGAGAACATCAGCACCAGGCAGGGGCCCCATCAAAATATTGGGGTGAAAGGGAAAGCAGAAACACTGTTCCTGTTTTCCAGTGGGGCCAGTTGCACACTGTACTGCATACAGACAAACTGCATGTTAAGCTTTTATAAGACATGGTGATGTGGCTGCTGTTGTGAAGGAGGGCCCAGATGCCTTCTCTATCTCCCCAGGAGGGCCCAGATACCTTCTGCATCTCCTGCTAGAAGATGCAGGGTGATGTGCACCTCCCAGAGAGCTCAACCCTGTCTTCCTGCTGGGTCAGCAACTGTGCTGTATGCTGCTGGGGGTGATGCAGCCCCTCCTGATCGCAGGTAACCAACACAACCTGCATCACCATCCCATCTCTCCCCTCACACAATCTTACCACACCACCAGCAAAACAACTTTCTATGGAGCCCATCCTAAGCGATGCTGTGAAGTCAACAGCACCACATATTCTGACTTCCTCTGTTACTGGCAGATTCAACTCCACAGCCAGATGGGAGGGGTGGAGAGAACAACCAGAACCAAAGCTCAGGAGGTTGCAGGCAGAGCTGCTGGAGGAAAGGGCTGGGTGGAAGAGAAGGAAGCCCTGCCCCAGCACTCAGATGCCCCAGTGCTCACCACCTCCAGCACTAAAAGACTCAAAGTGTAATAGGAGGGAAGGAACCCACAGCACAGAGCAGTCAAGGTCAGTGTCAATACAAATGCTCACATGGGGAAGAATATTGGGTTTAAAGCCTCACTGGTATTACAAAGGGGGTGTTATTTATAACCACCCAGGCTTTTTTGTGCCAACAGCTCAGCAGGACAACCACATCCTGTAGCTAGACAGTGGAACGCCCATTATGTATTTTGGCAGAATTATTTCCTTATCTGTTTGAGTGTGTAACATCTTTTTTTAGTATCTTTACCTTGGTGACAAGCAAAATGTTCTGTGATCCTACCCCTATTTGTCTGCTTTCTTTGCTACTATTTATCTTTTTTCTAGATGAAACAATTGTTATAATTCCACAAACAAATTTCTCAAGTTCCTAAATTTATCACTCACAACCACAATGTTCTCTGAGAGGAGACCCCAGTGTAAAGAGAACTCCAGATGAGGCCACAGAGATGTATGCACAGATATTTTCTTTGTCCTCTTCATCCACACACGGAAGATGAAACTGTGCTAGTCTTCCCTGGTGTCCCTTACCTTTTAAACTGCAAATACCTTGCAGCTTTTGAGTTGTGCTCTTTGCTCTGGAGACAGAAAAGCCTGCTATAATGGTAAGACTGTGCATTGGCTCAGAGATAAACTAAGCCAACAGACTTCAGGGTGCAAGCTTCATTAATTGACCTGCAAAGAGGTTTCTGTTTCCCGTTCTTTGAAGTGAAGTGCCATCCTCAGTGGAGGCCCTGAATTTGCTGAGATACAGCTGACTGGTCTTTTAATGAGGCAGTAGAAAAGGCAAAAAGTATCACAGTTTTAGGGAATGTATCTACTTTCAAATGGATACCAGGGCTCAGTCAGAACTTGATGGACTTTTTAACAGTTACTCTCAGTCCAGAAAGAAACAAGACAGTTATCTTCCCTAAGGAAGCAGAGCAGGGTGAGCCCCTAGTCACAGCCTCAGTCACTGTGCTGTCAGGTCAGAGATTGCACACTCAGAGAAATAGCTGATAAAATGTATGTGAGAAGATGGCAGTGGGGAAGAACTCTATTAAAGATGTCATGTAATGTCCTGGCCTTACCTCACAGAGAACAATCCCAAATGAAAAGATGTCCACTGTCTCATCGTAGCTCTGTCCTGCAGGAAACATAAGACATTCACATTTGGGAGAGACAGTTCCCCACCCAGCTATTGCAGGAGTTGCCAGTCCAAAGCTACTACACCTATTCCCTGGAAGGCCCTAAAACAGGAGACAAAGCAGGGTTTAAATCCAAGCAGGGTCAGCTGCTCCAAGATATGTATACCAACTGCATCTTCCTATACACTGCCACTGCTTGTTTTAAGTCCTTTCTCCTAGTGGGGAATTACAGGGACAACACAGGGAAGCTGTGTGTAACAGAAGTTTGAGCAAATCCTAATGTTAACTATGGAAAGCTCCTGCCCATTCCCACTGATTGCTGTTCCAGTGCATCTCTACAGTGCACTGAGTCATTGTTCAGCTTCCCCAACGGCCAGGGAATGCCCAGTCCCTGCTGCAGTGACTGCAGATATAATAAATGACACACTGGCAGCACTCTGAACCTGGGAGAGCAGCAGGCTGGCTCCAGCAGGCCATTCTCTGCTTAAAGACACACCCCTCCCCAGCCAGTATCTGGTAAACAACCCTGCTTTCAGAGGTGATGTCAGCCTATGCTCTTGCTGGTCTCTTTGACAAATGCCAGGTCTGAGACAGGCTCTGAGAAGCAGCCTCAGACTCCTATAGGGCTGTAGGCCTTGAGAGAAGGAAAACAGAACAGCACACAAGAAAGCTGGGGAGAGGAGCCCAGTCCTCCTGGTGGAGACATCTGATGTCATGGCTAGCTAAACTGGCCAGACAGACCTGCTTATTAGGAGGAAATTGTCTCCACTGCATTTCACCCTTACCTTGACTCCTGCAGGGGCAGATTTTTCCTTAAGGGTTCATCCTTAATGCAATGGAGGGCTGCGTGCCAAAACCGGATTGCCCTTCACTTCCACCACTCCCACCCCAGTCCTGAGGCTTCACCAAACCTGGCAGCAGATGGTTTCTCCCTGGATCTACATGACAGCACATGTAAACCTCATCCTGGAGTTTGATGATTCCCTGTCTCAAGGGGCAGCTCCAAAGCATGAGGCTATAACAGAAATTGGTCTCAAGTTCAGCCTTATTTCAGGCCTCTTTTCTCTTGCCTGTTATCTAGATCAGGGCAGTTTAGACCTGCTGCCCTCCTGAAGAATCCTCCTGCCAAGCCAGAAACATTACCTCAGCTGGTACAGAGGCTTATCAGGTCAGGTACTGCAAGAGCAGTGCAGCTAGGGTACCTGTGTGTATAAATAAGCTTGCATATTACCAGGTCTAAAACCATAGACCCTAATAGGTTTGGTTGTTACTAGGGCTCATAAGCTTTCAGTAATCTTATCATCCGTGTACCTTGTCACAGGCTGTCACCTCACCTGCACCCTGGTATCAGTATCTTACCATTGAGCATCTCTGGGGCCATCCAATATGGGTTGCCAACCACTGTGTAGCGCTTCTTCCTGTCACTCTTGCGTAGGGTTCGTTTCTTGGCTGATGGCTTCTCCAAAGTGGGCTTTTTCCTTTCCTCCACAATCAGTCGAGACAGACCGAAGTCAGCCACCACCACAGTCTTATCCTGCACAAGGGATTTAGTACAAGCCACCAATTATGCTCAGCTACTTTCAGGAGCAAAGAGCCTGCAATTCCTGTTTGCTGTCAACTACACTGTAAGGGAAACTAACAAGGTTTCCTGCAGCCAGATGAGCACAGCAAGCTGCCTAGATACCCAATTCACAATCCCAACACATCGTTTCTTCTCATCATTGTCTTATTTTCTGTGTGGTCACTAACAGTAACGCCATCAATTTGGCTACTCTTGCCAGGGCAAAGCTGGACCTTTCTTTTCAGACCTTCCTATTCTACGTGGCCTGAAATTAGTTTAGACTTTCATCCTGGGTCATTTGAAACCCATATGCCAATCTCATATTTCAGCCAGTGAACAAAGATAAGGCTTGAGGAAATGAAACTGCACAAAAAACTTGTGGCCTCCTAACATATCAAAAAGAGAGAGCACACACCTGTGCACACACCTGCACACTTGTCTGAATCCTGAGTGCCAATAAAAAAGTCATCAAGTGGCTGAAAGAACAGAAGCAGCCGCAGAGAACATTTTATAGTTGAGATAAGAAACAGAGCTGAACTAACTTTCGTAACAGGACTGTCAATAGATGCTACCACAGGAAAGGGGATGAGAGAACAGAATGAAGAAACAGGGGAAGCTAGATTAGTCTGGGAAGTCCTGTGTGAAAATGAAGCTCTCTTGTTTAGGGCACTAAAAGCCTCTCTGAAATCAGTTGCATTCTGACAAAAGAGGAAAAATCATGTGGAGAAAACCAAGGGAGGAAAATGACAAGGAGGGGAGCAGCATGCTGTGGGGAACAGAGGTGTAGCTCACCAACTTGATTAGGCAATTGTGTGAATTCAGGTCTCTGTGAATGATGCACATGGAGTGCAAGTAAGCCTGAAACAGAGAAAGAAAACTTGGCATTAGGGATTTCCAGGCGAATGTGTCCCTTCACATTTAAAAGGCCTCAACAGCCAGATACTAGTAGCCAGAGAGCATCCAAACCCCCTCATACATCACCCTACTGAAGTACCTAACCCTGACCCTGGAAGTTCACTCTGATAAAGGGACAGTCCAACTCACCATTCCAGAGGCAATTCCTTTGGCAAAGCTGACCTTCTGCTCCCAGGGAAATGGGTCCTGAAAGACAAATCCTCAATGGTCAGAGCCTGTCTTACTAGTCAGTTAATGACAGCAATTCTTCTGCAACAGGGACTCTTGCAGCAGTCAGAGAAAGATGATACAGCCCCAGGAAGAAAGTGATTTCTGCCTCAGGCTACCCACAGGTATGAAGAAGCTTTTCCACACAGCTCCACAGGAGAAGACTAACAAAAGTACCATAAGGCTGGTACAATCAACAGCACAGCCTCATTGAGCAGAGGTCTTCCAAGCTTCCCTACTCACCGCATTACGAAGGAAGTCTTTCAGGGTGCCTCCCTCGATGTACTCAGTGAGGAGATTCAGTTTCTTGTCCTTGTACAGTACACCAATGAACTTCAGCACATTGGGGTGATCCAGGCTGCGCATCACTTTCACCTGGGAAGCAGAGACATCCCACCCCAAAGAAGATAATGAAACAAGTCCTGGCAGATCTGCTCTGTGCTGACAATGCTAGAGGTCCCCCCTAGGGATCACAGAGTACACACAAACCCTAACCTTAAGCAATCAATTAAATGTTCCCTCTTCATTCTCATGCTGTGCAATTAATGTGATCTTAGTCTTTAAGGAGAGCACTCTTGAGTTTGGCAAACTTTTAAGAGACAGGAGCTCTCCAGGGCAGCTAACTGGTCTGTGCAGTATGTGTCAGGGCTGGAATAGCATTAGATGTTTAGGGAGATGCCTTTAAGCTAAATCTGACTTTAAAAAGCATGGTAGACAGCCAACAAGAAAATAGTTTAAATACAGCAGGAGTCTTAAATATCTTACAGATACTGGCCCTCATCATTTGTTTTTATGCACAAGGCTCAAAGGATAAATCCTTTATGTAGTGCACAGCTCCACTTGCCTCAGGCTCAGGCTGTTTTTTATCACTGAAAAGCTAATGAACTGGGAACTGAAGCCATGTCTAGTGCTCAGTGTGAGTCACACTTTGTTGCAGCAAACATTCAGCTCATGTCAGCTTTTCCCTGTGTGCTGTCTCCCTCCTCAGTGCCTTGATTCCTGCCAGGATGTTGGCACAATCACTCTATGGATAAAATGGAAGAGAGTTCCACACACTGCTGGCTCAGAAGCTTTTTGCAATCTTACTCCTACCTCTGTCAAGAAAGTCTTCTGTGTTTCCTCATCACAGCGGATCAGCTCCTTCATCACCATCACCTTTCCTGTTGCTTTGTGAGTCACCTGGTGGAAACAGAAACCACAGCTACAGGCAAGGCTCAAGAATACATAGCTCCAATGCTCCTGCAACTCTTCTGAAAGAGGGTAGCATTCCCCTCCATACAGAGCGGAAAATAGATGGGAGAAAATTTTGAGCCTGGGGATCTGCAGAAAATAGCATAAAATCTCTTCTTGCAGAATTCAGCAAAGATCCTGTATGTAAACCAGAAACTACCTAACACTGACAAAGGATCATACCAGGAGACAACATCCCAAGAACCAGAGCTGAAGTCTCCACATTAGGTAGCATAGGGCTGAGCATGCATATAGGCTGTCAAAGCCTCTGAAGGCATCAACTCTGTACTTGTGCATGCCTTAAGTTCCATTCCAGAAAGTATTTGCCCAGCGTGATGCTCACATTTTGTACACAGACCCTAACAACTACGTTCTGAATCAGCAAAGGAACACACGTTCACTTGCATCGGAAACCAAACCAAACAACCCAAATCTACATTACTACATGCTTTGGTTTTATGGGGACTCTGAAGACTGATGGTTTCTGATGAGCTTAAAGAAGTTACTTATGTGCAAGCAGAACTGAGACATACAGGCTATTCAGTTAAGGCAGAAAGAGGTTATTTTACCATGCTCCTAGGGAGCAGTGTATTGCTGCCTGCAGGGAACGTCCCAGAACGGTGGCAAACACACAGAAACCCACTATGGCCATCAGGTGATAAATTTTCTTTCTCTGGACATGGAAAGCCTCTGCAGTTCCTCAAGAGCTGTTTGCCTGTATCCAACTAGTTCCTGGCATTTGGCTGTATTCTAGAGGTTTCTTTTAACTCGCTCTGCCTTGCTTGCACCAGGTGCATGAGTGAGCACAAAGGGTCTAAATTCTGACACACAGGTTGTCCTGGAAATCCTCTCCCCTTCAGTTGCTTAACTTGGACACCTTCGTCTCCCTAAGATCTGCACCTAACTAAACTGCCACCTTCTGTCTAAGAACAGAAGGGAACTATTGTGACCAGATACAGTACTTGTTGCACCAGAAGCAGTCAATCTGAAGCTCAAGAAAGGCCTCATACCCCTTAAAATGAAAAGCTTCTCAGAAAACCTCTAGAACTGCAATCCAGAACACAAGACCCAGTTATAGTATTTAGGAAGTTTATAAGCTCTTGCAAACACCGTGGCACACTAGTTCTGTTTAGAAGCATAGGACGTAACATGGCTGATACAGGTGGAATACAAATGCATGGAATAACACAAGAAAAGCAAGAGTACAATATTCTTCTGCTCCTGCCTGAAATCAAGCATCCATAAACAAGTAGCGAGCCAGGGAACATTACACATTTCAGCCAGGGACATGGAAGCCAGGGACATCTAATACCCAAAGATAAAGATAAGTGAAGAGACAAAGACAAGACAAGGCTATGTGGAATTCTTAAGCTGACATACCAGCAAAACTGAAACAAGTGTCATCATGAACCTCCAAGAAGGCAATTTTAACTCCCAGAGCATGCACCAGAACAGGACAGCTATTGGGTAACTTGAGCAGAAAAACAAAAGTCTTTGTGCCATTAACTGTGGGGACACAGATGACAAAAGCATGCGACAGAGGAAAGGTTCTGCTTACCTGGACCTGTTATTTCTCTATGAGCAGAGGAGAAGAGAAATGCTCATTAGTATAGATCAAAAGCATTGGGTCTGTAGTACTGGCTCACCACCTCCCATGGAAGCATGAGATGAATATGGTGGCTGGACACCTGAAGTTTATACAAGTGTAAGGAGAGAAGTCCCACAACATGGTGAATAGCTGCTGAAGCACCCTCAGTCAAGATTGGGGCTTAAATACAAGAGAACTGCTATTAATGGAGATCTTAACTGTGAGAATCATGCAAGACCTGACCACTAACAGCACACAGACAAGTTATTTTGGCTCTGCTGGGGGTTCAGATGCCCTCACTACGTCAGGCTGTCAAATCTCTCAGCATGGCACACCAAGGGGGGGGTGAGAAATGCTGTACTGGGAAGTTGAATGCACCTCTTCATAGGAAAGATGCTTGTAAGAGAAAGTGTAGTTTGCTCCCCATTCTGCCACCTTACCCAGGTGAGTGCTGTGACACAGGCACTTTGGAGTTGTAAATCTAACTCAGGAGATGAGTATGTACGCCCAAGGTTGGCATTCAAGGGGGAATTCAAGATTGCCTGCAGCCAGAGACACTCATGGTCAGGGAATGAAAGAGAAATGGATCTCACTGAGCAAACCAGGTGAGTTCTATCACCAATCACTATCAGCAAGACAAAGGCCACTGAGACAGTGGCAAAGGATCCTGAGATAGGCAGATACTGCTGTAATCAAAGTAAATGATGAATGCTTGGGGACCTCCCTCACCTTGATAGCTTGTCCAAAAAATCCTTTTCCTAGTACTTCGCCATGAATCAGGTCACAGGGCCGGAAGATTTGCTGGGAGCAGCTAGAAGAGGATCGTAGGGATTCCGAACGACTAATGTCACGGCTCAGGAGGAGCGGTTCCTTTGGAGAACTGGGGCCAGGAGACTTAGAAATGCTGTTACTTCGCCTAGAAAACAAAGGAGACAGAAAGATCAGGGAAGCTGCTGGGAAACTTTTTGTCCAACGTATCCCATCATTAGCTCCTAAAGGTCATTTCTAGATGTGTTTCAGTGCTCTTTGTACCTCAAAAGCCAGATGCTCTCCCAGAACCATGGAAGCTCTTTATAAACCTAGAGCAGCTTCTAGGTCAGAGCTGCCTAACAGCAGCACATCTCCTGGACTGTCAGAGGTGGGGCTCTGTGAACAGGAGGAGGAGGAAGCTGTGAAGACACAGCATGTGCTATCTCTAAACAAAGATTAAAATACTGGTAAATGACTACATGAGCAACTCAGTGCCCCAGACTAGGAAGACATGATTTTCCACAACTCCCACGTCTCAGCCATATCCCTTTAAGGACACATTCTTCCTCAGACATTTAAGGCTTGTAAAAATCAGATCTTTCCATTTGCTAACTGCAAAACTTAACAGCTTTTCTATGTTAAACACAGAGCTCCATATTTTTTATTAAAGAAAGTTTGCCATCCAAAAGGCAATGGAGAGAGTACACATCAATAGCTCAATCTGAAGCTCTCCACTGCTTCACCAATGGTTTATGCCAAGGCTCGTATCAGAGATGAGTCATGTCTCTGCAGACATGTGCAATCATAAGGCACAGAGCAACCCAGCCAGGTAGCACGGGGCAAAGGCAAGCAAGGTCAGAGGCAGCACTTCCAGGTCTTCACCTGAGGGAGCGCCGTCGGAGCGTTCCTTCCAGATTCTCCTTGATGTCCAGTGGTGAGAGGGAGCGCGGGGAAATGGACGCCTTTATGTGTGTGGGAAGACGGGAGTCCAGACGAAGCCTGTCCAAGCGCTGCGAGACAGGGTCGTGCTCTATCAGCAGCTGAAGTGTCTGGCTTGTCTTGCGGATCAGCTCCTCCACCTGAAATCAAACCAAAGCACAGGATGATAGCACACAGGAGGAACACAATGACAGGAGATGCAGCAGAATGCCCCTCAGCAATTAGAGAGTTCAGTGGCAGCACTCCACAGCTGTGGTTTAGTTGCATGCAGGCAGATCAAGGTAGTAATACAGAAGTTGTCACGCTATTCAAATCCTCTCCTTTCTGGTCACTACAAATGACCTGTACAGAAAAGGTGTGGACAGGGTAGAGAAGGTCCAGAAAAGGGTCACAAAGATGATCCAAGGACTGGCCATCCTGCTATATGAGGAAAGGCTGAGAGAGGGGGGTTTGTTCAGCCTGGAGAGAAGGTGGCTTAGGGGAGACCTGATGACCATGTTCCAATATTTAAAGGGTGGCTACAAGATGGAGACTCCCTTTTTGCAAGGAATCACAAGGAAAAGATGAGGGGTAATAGGTACAAGTTACCCTCCGGGGAGATTCAGATTGAACTCAAGAGGACAATGAAGAACAATCAGCCATTAGGATAATCTCCCCAGGGAAATGGTGGATTCCCCAGTGCTGGACACTTTCCAGATTTGGCTGGACAGGGTGCTGGGCCGTCTTGTCTAGACCACATGTTTGCCAAGAAAGGTTGGAGCAGTTGATCCTGCAGGTCCCTTCCAACCTGGTGTGCTATGGTTCTACAGAACACTTTTTTTCCAACACATCTCAGAAAAGTTGCTGAACGATGCAAGCTTCTATCCTGAACAGAGCTGCAAAAACCTGCTTTGCAAAAGCTGCATGGAGATATGTCTGAGAGGTGTCTATTGTGCTCCTCTTCAGCACCGACAGTAAATAAACCCCTTGCAAAGTGAAGGCAATGGTACTCTCACTGCACTCTTTCAGCATCACCCGTTATCTGCATAACTACAGACATCAAATACTTTTACTTGTAAATACAGACATCAAATACTTTTTTTGCAATGGGAAACTCATCCCTAGGATCAGCTGAGGCTTTGTCTATTAGCAGCTGCCTCTGAAATGATCAGAACAGTGGACTTCACTAGCAGTATATGAAGACTCTTCACAGCCTCTCTGTCCTGTGAGATGTCACAGCCCTACACTTTCATTATCTCCCTTCGTGTTTGAATGCCACAAAATCAGAGCTGCATCCTAATCACATTTCCAGCTTTTACATTTTCCTCTTCAGCTGCAAGGGGTAGCAAAGCTTGTCTTCATGCTTATTCCTACTTCCAGCATGAGTACTATGGGTGTACACACACTGTACGTAGGGTGGGAGAACAGTGCCAAGAAACAGAAAAGCTGTAGGAAGGCAGAAGAGGAGGCATCAGAACAGAGCTCTACCCACCTCCTCCACCTGTAATGTACGAATAGGAGCTCCATTAATCTCCAGGATACGATCTGCAGGGTGGATGGCGTTCCGGACATCTGGGCTGATGTGCATCCTGTTCACTCTAAACATGGGAATTACAGCGTGTGTATGAAGTCACTTTAGCCAAAATTATAAAAAAACATTTGATCTCTGATGCTTCCCTTCATATTGGTGTTTTGAAGTAAAACCACGCCAATCTACCAACGCAGGGAGCTACTGTTAGATCAAGTGCATAGGTCTGAGCTGCTCTTCATTTGCCCAATGGCAAAAATTGTTAGTCCAAAACAATTCTCCAAATTTCTGTGTTGGGTGAAGAATACAGCTCTGAGAAATAAAGTTATCACTTAAGGACATCACAAGAGTGAAATGGAGACCAAACACAAACATATGTCCCTGTTGTGCTGAGACAGGTCCCCTCCACAGTTAAAGCAGCTGGCAGGAAGCAGTGCTGCTGAATTACCAGCTCCCTCAGCGCAGATGTGTCCATTACACACATCTTGGTCATACTCACTCTTTCACCTGGACACCAGTGGCATAGCTGGAGCAGCCACCTTCAACAGACACGGAGAACCCCCTCTTGCCATCGGTAGCTGCTGGCATGGAGATGAGGGTCAGCGTATAAGGCAGCTGCTCACGCAGAGACTCAGTTGAGTGTTTTTCTATCATCGGTGTCAGCACAATCTGGTTATGGCATTTTCCACTAAAAAGGTGAAGAAAGTCATTATAGCAGTGTCCCATCCCCCCTGCCCAACTCGCACTTCTAAGTTCTTTCATTGACCGTAAGTTTTAGCTTTCAGTGCTTACACCATTCCTCCCTCCCCCAAAAGGCAGCTTCCTGGCATTCCTTACTGTAGCATTGAGCTGGCCCACACTGAGCCAGCTAAACATGGCTTACACACCCAGCAGGGAGCAGCTCTGTGGCAAAGTGTGCAGCCCGCCTTACCAGTAGAGACTGGAATGTTGCACGAGTGCGTAAGTGTCCCCATCTTCAATGATCACTTTGCAGCTCATACAAGCAAAGCACTCCGGGTGATACTTGTATTCGCCAGCCACCTACAGACAGAAAAGGGAGTAGCTTAGCAGGGCCAAAACCCACCAGCAGATGCAGCTATGGCTTTCCTCTCCTGAATATGTTCACACAGATCTCCAATCAAGTGGCAGCTTTTTACTGCAGAGTTATATTACTCCACTCTACCTTTCCTGAACACCATCCTTGGCACCCTGTTTGCAAATCTTCCCTGAAACAAACACGTCAATGTGCAAAGTAAAGCTTGTGTCAGGAACCCCTGCTATATTTGGCAGCTGCTCAACTATCAAACCCAGTTGATAGTCTGCTGCAGACTAGTAAACAAGCTATTAAACCTATTAAACCCTCCTGTTCAGTTGCTCTTGGCAAGATAACTAACGTTACGCCTGAATTCATAGGGCTGAAAGGGCTTTTTATCTCTTGGCAGACAGGCAGTGCACAAATTCAGGTACTTTACCAGCCAGCTGACAGGAAAAAACAGGCGAGTTGAGACTGAGACAACAAAATACCTTTAAAGAGTATTTTTATTCATTGATCTGCTTTTCTTTGTTCCTTATGAGAACTTCTCTTATTGACAGTATTTTGCAGACTTCTGCAGGCAATGAGAAATCATCTGTGCTTTTCTCAGTACTCCCCTTTGAGGTAGCAATCACTACTGAGTACCATGCTGCTTTTATTTAGGCCTCAGAAAAATGACGGCTGTATTTCATTCTTGACAGTTTTAAAGGTTAACTATTTGCAAGGTTGTGGGAAGGATGGGAACATTTAGGTGAGCTCCATATTGTGCAGGCAGAGTTGGATGCTTCAATGCAATTGGGCCTAGCACTATTTCAAGACACTTCAAACCCACTCTGGCCACAGTATAGGTGGGATGTGGATGGCATCCTTCCTCAAAGGCAGAACCTGCTCCTTATGCTGGGCTGAGAGGTTTGACTCTGCAGTGCAGTGGAAAATCACCCCTGGAGACACTGAACCACTGTGCTAAAGAAACTGAACAGATGACCCCTTAATCACCTTCCTACTTCTCATGCTTGTGCATTTCAGCACCTTACTGTCTTTGATGCTTCAGATCTTCATAACCCCCTCCTGTAAGAGCTACCCCTGTTCAGAAGTAATATTTCTCTAGAAGGTGCACACACAAGCCTCATTTCTAATCCCTGCTTAGAGATTAGCATAGTAAAGAGACTATTACCTTCAGTTTATTTGGTTATCTGAACAGCTACGGCAACTCCCAGCCAAGTTGGAGGAGCTGGAGGCAGGCATGTCCTGCCTCCAGGCAAGAGTCCTTCCGAGTCCTTACCATCACAGGTCCAGTCATCAGCAGAGAGCAGCCATGGCAAAATTCCCCAAACTTCCCCCAGTAGTCTTTGTGACAGTACAGCTTCCCATCTTTCTCATAGTACCAGTTAGTGAGGGGATCCTGACATTCAGAGCACCTTGAAGGAAACAAAGGCACAAAGTTCCAGTTGGCAACAAGTCACAAACCAATGAAAAAGGGCCTCTCCTGCACAGAAAAAACATGCAGCAGCAGCTCACCATGAGCTCTTCCACTTATGGATGTGCTAAAACTCTCCATTTCCCAAAGCCTTTTCAACTGGTTTGTAAGGAGAGGTGGTATCACCCAATACAAAGTAAAAGACAAGCTTCCAAAGTTTAAATCAAATCCCATCTATGTATTAAAATGCATCAATAAGTTTATAAATTCTGCATTACAGATTCTGCTCCTGTGCTTTCTCCCTCTTCCTGGAAGCAAGCTTCCAGCTGCAGGGCTGTCCTGCACACAGAGTTCTGCTGCGTTTCTACTCGGTGTTTCTATAGCATCACACTGTTCTTGTGCCAGGGCATCCATCTCCTCAGTCAGCTTAGGAAGCAGGACAGAGGCAGGACCCACTTTCCTATGCAAAGCAAAGCCAGTTTTGCTTTGTGGAAAGCTTTCCTATTCTTCTGTAGGTAGGCCTCTCCCAGAAGGTAAACTGCAGCACTATCCATTTGAAGGAGAGTTTTCAAAGCAGTTCATCCTTTGAACTCCACATACTTACTGCATTTGCCAATTAACAGTGATGAAAGTCCTCCACCTCTCCCCACCAATTGCTTTCCCTTTCCTTCTGCTGATGACAGTGCGTGAGACAAAACCAAATATAACCAACCAACCAAACCAACCACAAACCCCAAAACAAAACTATTTGTCTAATTTCATGAAGGGAGTCTCAAAATCCTTCAGATACCAGTGGTAGCTCCTGTTCAACAAGCAGCCATTATTAATCCTCTATCTACCCTCCCTCCCCTCCCAAAAAAAACAAGGAAAAAGATGCAGCAATTCTACTACAGACGTCGTTTTAGCAAATCACAAGCAGAACCCAGATATCCAGGCTTCCTGAACACAAAATAATCCTGCCTCAGCACCAGGCAAGGGAGTTTAACATCTGCAGCGTGAAGGTGTGACTTAATGGAGAGATAAGGCACAGACAGCAGTTGCATCACTAAAGATTATCCCATTAGCCCTGGGGAGCGTGTTCTCACACTTTAAAAGGGAAATTAATCTGGTGTTGGTATCCGATATTACTAATCTGGTATCTGGTATTACTAACCTGGTATCTCAATTTCTGAGCACAGAATCCAAGGCAAGTGAGTCACCAATAACTGGTTCAAAGGAACACCTCAAGGATCAACGTCGTTGTCAGCAAGTTGCTTTCCCAAAGGTGGAAGGAAGAGCTGCCTCTGTCCTTTACCCCAACAGCTGTCTCAGGTACTATATTGGAGGGGAACCCCTGGCACCAGGGTGGGGGTTTCAGTGGGTGTGTGCCCCCCTAGAAGGCACCAAATGCACTGAGGTCCGCTAGTGGCAGTGGAGGTGCACATTCTACATGGTGCCAGGTCTACCATGTTGTAGACTTCACACTTCACAAGCTTCCTGAAAGCTTATTTGTGCCAGAGACATTCCTTGTAAACTCCACCAGCTTGTAATGAGTGTGATGATATGCGAAGAGGGTCGTGCTCCAACATGGAGAGAGTTATTTGCTCCATCTCAAGAGACTGTAAAGCAACAAGGTAAAGCTGCTTGTAATCAGCCTATGGTTTTACGGAAAAAAAACACCTCATGAGGTATTTAGTGCTGTACCCTACTCTCAGGAAAGTTGTTCCTTCTAATGGATTTGGCTCTTACAGTGTTTATTCTCCCAGCTGAGTAGCTCCAAATCCTGTTCCCCCTCAGCCCCCTTTTCCTTGGTGATGGGAAGGAAGTCCAGCATGTGCAACAGGCCCTGCCAATTTTGTCTGAGGCAGGGGGATCGCTAACTTAACACTGCTATACTATACACGGTACAAGCACCATTACAGCCTCAGCCTTGGGGCACTGTCATAGTTACACCCTGCTCATGGTATGCAAGAGACCTAGAAGGCAGTGCAATGCATTTTGCCTTCACCCACTAGCCTTTGGCTTTCATTTGCAGTAAATACCCCACGCTGAGTGATCAAGTAGGTGAGTGGGAGGGAGAAAACAGCAAGTGGAGACTAACAGCAAAGATTTCTATCACCTTGTGGCAGGAACATCTGGCTCAGCATGGACAAATCGGATCCCTCAGACTTATCCGACTCCTGCATGCATGCCTGTACCAGTGCGTGCTTCGAGGGTGATTACATCTTCAAACAGGGAGCTGTGACCAGACCTGCACTTGGGATGCAGGCAGCAACACTGGAGACTGCTCCACCAGGACCTCAAGACTTCGCTGTCTGTCCAAGTTCTCTCCAAGCAGGTGGGTTATTTATTTAGCTGGTTTTAAGCACAACACCCTCCCTTCCTCACCCCTCTCCAATTTCACCTTCAACCACTCCTTTTTCTCCCTAAGAAAATCTAAAATTACTGCAAAAGCAACACACCTGCAGTTCTGTTTAGATGGGTTCCAGAGGGTCACATACACTTGGTCTTCTCTTTACCTTTCCCCTACTTCTTCATGGTTTGATTCCAACCTTACAGCACTTTGATTAGTTTGCTTCCATCCAGAAATAAGCACTGGTATCTAATTTGCAACACACCCATAGCAAAATGAAGGTAAAGGGGTGGAGCCAGTAAGCAGTCAGTTCTTTGCTATGCAATTAAACAAATCTGGGCAGGACAAGTTTGCAGCTTAAGGCTCAGAACCCCACCCAGGGCAATGAGGCAATAGGAACAAAGCAACCAGCCCAGAGAGGGTAGATGCTGGCAATGGAGCTAAGTGGCTGCTTCATGAATGACTGCAGCGAACAGACATGGCCATGGCCCGTATTGCCAAGCAGCACCTTCTGTTGTTACTGGCCATGCATTCTGCAATGGAGAAGAGGCTTTAGATTTGCCAGGTGTAGAGAACTGGCTGACAGCACACAGGTACAGCTTCAAGACCTATTTCAGCACCTTCACCCAAATGATAAAGGTATCACATGATGTTCCACATGACTCTCATGAAGAGATATGTCATAAGAGTTATCACTGCTTCCTTTCCCTCCCCAATCAGAGTTTGTGGCACTGCAGCACTACCATTGACAGGGCTCGCATCAGCTGAGACAGAAATACGATTAATTCCACAGGTATTAAGCACCAAATCTTTGCCAGTCACCATAACCAAACGAAAGGAAGAGGAACATTTCTTGCTCCTCTGTCTGTTACTAGAAACCACTATCTTCTCCTAGATAATTTGTGATTCTTATTACAGAGTAACAAAGCATGGTAATTATGTTTCTTGGAGGACTGGTAACAACCATACCTGAGGTGTTTCCTCTTGCTGTGCAGCCACCGTTTTCAGAGCTGCAGAGCCCAGGTCTGATTATACAGTCCCATACATTATGATTCTTCACTTCGCAGCCATGGCTATAAAGATTAATTTAATCTGTATTCCACAGCCATCCTCCAGAAACCCCAGACAGCACCAAGTGCAGTGTTCAGCCCTGATGCTCTGTAGCACAGCAGGTGCAGAAAGAGTTCACAAATAGCTTCTTGATGGCCCCTTGTTTTTGTGCGGGGTGGTAGGAGGATCAGGTCACAACAGGTATCCAGCCTGGTTTTCAGTGAGATGGGAGATTCAATTGATGTGGCATCTCTTTTACATCTAAAATGAAAGCTAACACCCTCATGGAAGCAAAGACATCCCTGGCACTGAAGAGACAGATCCCTTTGAGAAGGGCTCATTAACAAAAGGCACCCCTCACACATACTGTCAGGCTGGATCAGTTAACGCTAGACAGGCTCAGAAGAGCTGTGGTGCCAATTCTGCAGCAGAGCAGGGGAGAGGACAGTCACGCAGACAGAAAGCTGCAGAGTAACACGTAACCCCAGCCTGTAGCTAACCCAAAGGTTTAGCAGAGGTGTGTGTGCTGGCTACACAAGAGATGCTAGACAAGGAAGGATGGATGCTAGAAAACAGATTCAGTACTAGAAGACTAGAGTGTTTAAGCTCCAGCTATGCAAACCATTTTGATACACTTAGGAGAAAGTGTATCTATGGCCTAGCGTAATGCCCTACACATATTATAAATAACAAAAATCTTCTTACTTTCCTTCTTCTGAAAGCTGATGCTGTTTCAGAACGTCTCCTAAAGAAGCTTAGTAATTGCACAGTGGTATTTACTCCTATACTAGACTGTTTTAACAAAAGGCTCCTTACTGCCAAAGCAGTACAAAAGTGTTTGCAGGAACAGGATCAATAATGTGCAAATCGGAGTGGAAGGGATAGGAGGGAGACAATGAAACTGCAAGCTGTGCTTTCCCCATCCATTCACCTTATCAGCACATCAGCATCAGTCACCATCCTGAGTTCAGCCCCACTAACAGTTTTCACTATGTAATGCAATCAAAGCCTTATTCTGTAGCGGTTACCTTTCTCAAGGCTCATTTGTTCAACAGGACCAAGCACGGTTGTTAATATAACTAGAGTATCACAGGAAAAGAATCTTTTCCGCATAAGGGAAATGTGCTGCTTGTCCCCAGTTATCTGCAAAGTACTTATTTCTTTTTTCAAGAAGATTATGCACTGCCTCACAGCAGATTACATCACCTCCTCGAACTTCCAACAGCAGCACCTCACCTCACCCTGTGCTATACCCAAGCACAAGTAGCTTTGGAAGAGACATACGCAGCAGCAGCCATAGTAATCTCATTCCTCTGGTGGCAGAGCAAAGCACAGGGGCACAATGTAAAGTGGCATATGTAGCGTTGCTCTGCAAGGGAGCCTGCTTGCTGGGCTGCACAGACACCATCTCACAACACAGCTGCCATACCCTTGTACCAGAGAGCTGCAGAGGCTGGTAATAAGGATCTTTCCCATCGCCTCCTCCAAGCAAGACAGGATCCCAGTTTGAGGCCAGCTGTCCCCTGCACACAAGCACTGGCCGGCATTCTTCACACCTCGTGTGCTAACTGCTTAGGATAGGACAGGGTAGCATTACAGGGGGCAAAATGACACTTGGAAGGTCAATTGCTAATCCTGCACAAGACTTACCGAAAGGGATCCTTGGGAGCGAAGTAAGCTGGGGCAGACAAGTAACTTCCCATCTTCAACACTGGATAAACCGGCTCAGCCACAAACTTGTCCAACTGCCTCTGAACAGCTCTGTTCTGCCAACATGGCAGCAACCCGTGCTCATTTAATCTTGCGCTGATTCAGGTACTTCACCTCTCTCTGAAGCTGCCCAAGGAATGCCAGGTCTCTCGGCTGCTCATTCCTTTTCAGACTTTTCCTGGCTCTCATGCCTATAACCATCTTCTCCTGCACTCAGTGGCAGCAGCACCCTTGGGAAGGATACAATAGCAGCTGACCGGGCTAGTTGGACATGCTTCTGCAATAGTTCTTGCAAGCTCTGCTGCCTGCTAACTATTGTCAAGTTTTCCCTTCTCTGGTTCCACCCAAGGGTGGGAGGGGAGGAGGAGCCATGCATGGCAGGAGGACAGCCCGTGGCTACAGAGCCCGAATAAGCTCCGCTTCTATACCAGGGGTGGAGCTTTGATCCAAAGAGGGGCTGTGTTAGTTAAGTGCTGAAAGATAGCAGCTTTTGCCAAAGGAAGAGCCAAGTGCATAAACGAGAAACTGCTCTTTGCAGCAGGGCACATTCTGATGGAGAATGCCAAGGAAGGCAGCGTCTGACAAAGACAACTAGCCGCACCTCCAACCACACCATGTTAACTTTAACTACGTTTACTACATACTAAATCCCCCACAGTGAGCGGGCTTAGACTACCTTCACAGTACCTACATGTTCATCCTCCTGAAGCACAAGTGTGCTTCATCCAAAGAAAAATCACTTTCTTTCCAGCACTCTTTTAACAGAGATCATTGCAGTCATTTAACCTAATCTTAATCTCCTGAATGAAAACTGAGATATAAATCAGCACAGACGAGACCTCTCTCCTGCTTGCAGCACATGTAGTTTTATCGTTTTGCTTGCTCTGAAGCCAAGCATGATCTCTTAACAGCTAAAACTGTTTGCAAGACACTCAGAACTGCAACAAACATACGCTGCTACACTGAGCCCTCCCAGCTCTGTACAGTCAGCGAAGCCTGGCATGCCTGAACACAGCCTGAAAGTAATGCTGTGTTCCAGAGGCAAGAATACTCCAATGTGCTTTTACTGGAGATGCTTGTTCAGCTGGCATATTGTTCAAGGGACTCTTGGGGCTGCGACGAGGCAGTCTTGGCTGCAGATTTGACAGCTGCTGCTCCCTGGTGAAGCAAGCAGAAAGCCAGGCAGCCTTTCGGGTTGGTTTTCCTTGGTTTTTGACGTTTCATAGGCAGTCACCTTTCTGGAAAACAAAACAAGACCCCCACACCACATCCAAAACAAAAACCCCCAAACGAACCACCATCATTTCCACCCATTCTGTGTAGCTTCTAAGCTTGGCTGTAAACGTGCAGCGAAGCCTAGTGCTGCAGAGCCCGACGTGGTTGTCAGTTCCAGCACGGGTCTAATTCCTTCTGACATTTCACACAGCTCTACTGGAAGCAGCAACACGGTGAGTCTGTGTCTAGGAATGCGCTCTGGTCTCCCACATTCTCTATATGTTGCGTGCTGAAAACGCGCCAGCGCTCACAATCCAGCACTGCCTGGCTATCAGCACCACCCCACAGCACACTCATGCCTCCCGTGCATCGCAGAGCCCCTCCCCTGCCCGCTATCACCTACAGACAAAGGCTCTTCCCCACAATTCTGCTGCCGTGGGCTGAACTCCCTCCAAGGGGAATTCCACGTGACCCCATAAATCCCAACTCTGCAGACGAAACCTTTGAAGATTTGATCCGCAGATGTGATAAGCAGCCAGCTAGTCTGTGAATGAAGCCAGCAGATAAAGCCTGACTTCAAAGTAATAAAAACCACCCAGACAGCTAAGCAACTGGGAAGGGATTTTGTTTGAGACTTCCTTAAAGCCAAAGGACACACAGTCAAATGCCTATTTAAACAGGAAACATCAAAATGATTTTACTTTTGCAGCAGGCCCCAGTAAGTTACTTTTCCCTATACTGAATTCTCTTGTTACTTGCCTTTTTTTCTGTCTCTTTATTGTGTGAGAACACAATAGCTCTGATAATAGTGCTCTGGAAAAGCTGTTAATGTGTTCATACATCCTAGATCTGAATTCCTGCCAGAATGACTGTACTTCAGAAATGCTGATAAACAGGTGGTATGTAGGGGGACCTCTTCTGTGTAATTTTACTGATACCATCTCCAGGGGCCAAAATGCACTGCAGCAAATTTAACACCATCTGAACTCAGATACCAGCATCTTCTCTCTTGCAAATGCTGACAGCATTTCCACTACAAACGTGCAGCCATCACAGCACAGTTGTGATGTTTCCTTGCTACGGTTTAGATTTGGACAGTATTTTTTTTACCAGTAAGAAGCCTGAAAAATGTAACTAGCAAATAAAAACCAGCAAATGAAAAACCTCGACAATGACTTAATGTGAATTTTATTGCAAACCAAGTCGCAGCCGTTAGTTTTATCCCCACAGAAATGCACCACAGCTATTGTGATATTCCAGTGATTAATCTCTTAAACCAGCTGGGGTTAGGCTGCACATCCAGACACCCTCTTTACTACACAGTTCATGCATGTCTACAGACAGATGTATTGCTCAGCGTATCTACCAGCCCTAAGATAGACAAATTTATCCTGGCACAGACAGGCACTTAGGTATGTGTGGGACTGGTATAAGCTGGGGAAGAGGCATCTGCTTGATGCCTGAAGTCTGCAGCAAGTCTTTGTTTCAGCATGGGCGCAGTCTGGAGGCATTCCAAATACTTTAGTACAATCCCAACACCTCATTGTACTTCCAAGGCACTTACACATAACACGTGCTTTGCTGCTGTTGAAAGAGTCAGCCCCTGACTTGAGCTTTGAAACTAATACTGTTTGATATGCACATAGCTCCGAGTGAAAGCTCCTGCACACAGCTCTTGAGTAAACCAAAATGAACAGTGAAGTGAAGCTGATCTCCATCAATGCATCTTACTTATAAGCAGCAGCAGAACTTCATACCAACACAATGATAACTACTGGGTACCCAACATCACCAAGTACAGCGTTAGGATGGAGACAGAATTTCAGTCTTCACCATACTTGCCTAATGGCTGCAGACCTCCTGAATGTGTGTAGGCTGAGAAGCAAAGCAAAGAAATTCAACCTAAATTTCATAGGTTATATATGGTTTTGGAATAGTGACTTCTGATCTGGTAATGCACTGCTACTTCTGTCTGTGCAGACCGCGGAACTCCTTGGGGAAGGATCCTGTCTCACTCATGTGGAAAGCCTACCACATACTGGGCTGTGTGAGTAATTCCAGTTACCTTGACATAATAATGCTCTGATAACAGTGCCCTAAAGGACAAGCTGCACAAGTCAACTAAAAAGTCCAGACCGGAATGTCCAACTCCTCCTTAAATATAAAGGCTCCTCACTGGTGTCCTGTAGCTGATATACTCCCCTGAGGAATGTGTCTGCTTTCACCTGCAAAATGCTTCATTGTTCCTTTGGATTTTTAAGCTCTTGAACAGACGGGGTGATATGTGTGCAAACAAGCAGTTGGCAACTATTTCTCCTTAAATCTGATAGTGAGCTGCTGAATTTCAATGCTGATGGAGACACCATCAAAAAGACATTCCCAGGAGTCTGTAGGATTAGTGGAGAAGGGTTCTCACCTTTGAGGCCCTATCATTAGCTTTCTGTAACTGCCAGAAACTGGAGAAGACAGAGGAGGAGATTCTTGTCTTCCTTCTTCTACTATAGTGAAACTGACTTTTGTTACTGATCTCCTCTCCCACCTCCCCCAAATTCAGCTGCTGTGTGTACAAACCTGACTGTTCACAGCTGAAAAGCTAAAAGAAGATTCAAAGCATCAAACATCCCCACATTTCAAAGTCATCTCAATACACACCTTTAGTTATTAACATTTGAGCTTCCCACCCTGTCACTGTAGATCTATTTGTCCTGTTGTCTGTGGGGAGGAAGCAGTGTTTGAAAACAAAGGCCTGTGCCAAACAGGTTGAACCAACAGAAGCGATCCAGGAAACAGAGTCTGTAAGAAAAAACTTGGTCCAGGGCTTCTTCAGTCTAGGACAGGCTGATGGGAGATTGCTGCTTTCAAATAGGAAAAGGTTATTGCAGGAACAGAAGGGAAAAAAGCTTTGTTTTCCATGCCCACTGTGAACATGAATAGAAGAAATTAATTTAAATTGCAACAAGGGATTTCCAAAGATAGCAGACAGAAGCTTCTAACACTAAGGATAAGTAAGTGGTAGTAGACATGGTCTGGGAGACCAAAAACCTACAGTGATGGGTGCTTGTTAGGAATGATCAATTCTAAGCCATAGAAGTTACTTGCTTCAAACTAAGCTGAAGCTCAGTAGGTATTGTAAGAACAACAGAAAATAGATTTAGAAGATACCCTCAGAAGTCATCTAGTTTATCCTGCAACCCCCAAAACAGGAATAACTCTATACACTCTTACTACAAGTTTGCCTTCTTGCCTTCCCCTGCCCCCAAATGGAAAAAGAATCAAAGTGATTCACAAAGTTTTGCTGAGCAAAAGATATTTCTATAGCACACAAACTATGCCATTCAGTATAGAAAAATCACGGCTTTGTAAGACAATCAAACCACTAGACTTGGCAAATTAATAGTGGTTCTCTTTCTGCTCAGTAGCCTGGAGCTGAGGCATCCCCTCGATGCACGGGTAGCTAATCCAGTTCTGGTTTCTGTCCACAGACAATTGTCCCACTGCAGAGAGCACACAGCGGGTGGGAGACGAGGGATTCTGGGAAGAATCTACTTTTAACCTTGTTCCACTCCTGAGAAACAGTCAGAAGGAGGATTTATTTCAAATTCACTTCAGAATCCTGGCAGGGGACAGAGCCAGGAGCTCTCCTGCGCTCTGCCAAAACCCTTCCAGTTTTCCAAGTATTCATTTACAGAAAACAGCCTTCTGGTGGTTACAGCGCTCCTCGTGATTTAGCTTCTAGCTCCAGTAGAGGTTAACACAAATAGAAATGAAGTAATACACTCAAAACGAGTGCAAATACTCGAACCCTTAGCAATCTGTCAGGTGGACTGATTTAACTCCAGGTAATAAAGCAATTTTTATTGTGATTTAAAGAATCAATTTTGTTTTATTACTTTAGGGGTTTCTTTACAAGTGCAAACAGTTTCTTAACTATTCAAGACCTTCTTTCATTTTAGCCAGTATCATCTTCTGGAAAGTCAATTTACTACTTAGAATTACTTAAATATAATAATGTAATCCCTGATCAGTATAAAAAGAGTCAATATATATTTATATTTTCTGTTATTCAATATATATATAAAGATATATATTTAATGAACAGATATCAAAAGCCTACATTTTCAGTCATACAGTTAGTATTAAGTTAGTATCAAACTATTTCATAATATAATTAAAAAAAATACAGAAAGCCATGAGCATGTTTCCCGAGGTCCAGCAGCACTGCATATGCATAAAAATGCGATGTATGAAGCAAAAAGGAGATATTTGTCCAAACTGAATTAATTGTTTCTGGTCACCATCATCGCCAGTGCTTTAGACCTACTAATCAAAAACCTTGGATTCATACGGAATTTCTCTGCTTTCCTTTCCTCTCACAGAAAAAGGAAGATGAGCTTCCCTGCTCTTCAAACTCCTGCTGATTTTTCAGCTTTTAATTGGTTGATTTTGGTATAAAATAAGAGTATATTTTTACATCTGTAACTGTGAAATCATCAGTAATCCATCACCTTCAGTAACTTCTGTTGGAGAGTTACTGTGAGCAGTTTCTCTCTGATATAGTGGGTTTGGCTTTTGTTTGACATTCCTGCAGCAAGCCTCTGCTACTTGGCCACTTCAATTAGATTTATTTTATAGACCATATTCACATACATCCTCTTGCTTTTTCATGGTTAGGAAGGAACTGAACCTTAGCTTTCTTCCTTCCTGAAAAGTTTTTAAGCACCCTGCTACGGTAGGAATTCCTGCCACCATTTCCAATGATTTCCTTCATCTGGATCCAAAAGCATTTTCCACCTGGACCTATTCAAGAAGCTTGATCCGAATTCATGGTTTCAAATAATCAAAACTGGATTTTTAACAAATACCCTGTCCTTAAGATTAAACCATGCAACTGTATCTGGGTCTTCTCAAACCATCCTACTCCAATTTAAATATGGATTACCCTTACAGAAAGAGGGAATTGGTTTTAATTTCATTTGTCTTGGGGGGAGCACAAAACAAATCAAACAACACAAAATGCAACAATGGGCATCAAAATACCAGGTATCAATAGTTTATTCAAAGGTATGATTCAAGGCAGTATCTTCTATTTTGTAAGAGGGAAAAAAGTTGGACTGAAAGCAGTAAGGACAATATGCTCTAGGTAAAAAAAAAAAGCCCTTCCAATAATCCCGTTGGGTAAAAGTGATCCAGACCAAGGAAAAAGATACCACTCCACTTCTCTTTCCCTTTCTTGGTGTAGTGTTTGAAGTTCTGTGCAGAAAGTCCCAAAGCCAGTGGAACTGTGTTATCAGCGAAAAGTAATGACCTTTGAAAGTGTATGCTGTCTCAACAGAATTCAGAGGCACAAAAGTACATTCAGAGTTAATTCACAACAGATATTGCAACAGAAACATCCAAGAAACTTCCTGAGCGAGATCCAACCCATCGGATTTGAGCGTAAGGACCAGCTGGCCAAAGAGCAGTTTAAAACATCCAAGACACACGAATAGGGATTTGCTTGTCCCTCCAGCCACAGCAGAGAAAATTCACAGGTTTCAGAGACAAAGCTCCTGTACATGCAGCTTGAGGAAGGAGGGAAGTGACAAAAAACCTAAATCCTCAGGGACATGCATGTACGTCAGCTACTGCCAGAGCCAAGCATGATCAGCAGCCTAGCCTGACCAAGAATAAACAGAGCTAACAAGCCTGGAGCAGTGCCAACCAGCATTAGAGAAATTATGTGTGCCAGGCCAGGGAGTCAGCTAATCCACAGGAAGACTGTAAAAAACACTCCACAAGAGCTGCCGGAACTCACAGCTCCCAGCTGCCAAAGGCTCCTACCCTTGAAGGCTTTCTAAAGTTTGGCTTTGGATACCAAGCACAAGACTGCTGCTCAGCATGGTTTAGGGATAACAGAAGAAAACAGAACAGAGTGCAAACTGGATATTTGTTTTCATGCACAGCCCTACTCTGGAACTAGGAAAAAGGGAAGGGCAGCTTCCTTCACTGCAGGCTCCAATTGTTCATTCAGCATGGCAGCGTAGCTGGGTGCTAAAGCTAGCCAAAAGCACAGAGCATAAGAGAAGCCCATCAGGAAATGCAAAGTCATTACACAACTCAGGGGAAGAGCTGGTGTCTTCACTTGTAAAGAACAAACAAGGAAACAACCCACCAAACTTCCATTATATGTTATAAACCATGATATCAAATCCTCTGTGAAGTGTCATGAGGATCTGCCTTCAGATCTGCTGTTATTTACCCCAACAGCCCCAAAAGCAAGATGCACCAAGACATTTGCAAATCAAGACCTACAACAGAAATACATTCAAAGGCAAGACAGACTTACAAGGACACACAGCTTTGGGTTTGGCTACTGACACAATCTAGGGAAGCTCAACAGTAGGATACAAGCTCTTTAGGGAGAAGAGAAAAACAGAATTAAGACAAGCTGACTCAACATAGCTAAACATGAATACTCAAACCAGTAGAAACCCAAGAGACTGTGGTTTGCATTGATATAAAGCTGTAATTGTGATTATCAACATGTAATTAACAGCATTCTGCAAGTCAACAGAGCTGGCACTGCTTTGGCAGCGTGACAAGCCTTTTTAGTTTTAATATACCAAAATCCATACTCTTCACTTCAACAAAGTTGGGGTACTTTGTCGGGGATTTTTAGTTCTCTAAACCAGGACAGTAGATGGCTATCTTGGCACAGCAAACATCCCTCCAAGCCACACTTGGGCTCCCTCTTTCCTTTGACAGTAGCCAAAACATCAGCCTCTTCAGATTCAAGCCAACACAGAAGCCAGTAGAAGCTGCAGGTACTCAACCCCTCTCAATAATAAAGGCCCCTTCAGAAATGTGATTCTGGAGCATGACAACTGAATTTTCATAAAATACCAATGAGAGGCACTCCTCTTACCACCAGGAAGAAAAGCACCTCAGAGATCCCTTTTTGTCCTTGCTGAAAGCAACATTTCCCAACAGGTTTCGTAAGTTTCTATGTCTTTAGAGTTTGAAAGGGAGAGGAAGCAAAACAAGATTGCCCTCCTCCGTATCAGTTTTCCCCCAACACTGGGATATCTTCCTTGTACCTACCACATATGGAAGTGGCAGCAGGCTATCCAAACTGCCTGGGCACTACTTTGGAATGGAGCTGAAGACAAATATGCAACCTATGGCTTCTGCCACCACCAGTAAATCAGAGCTTTCATCTGGACTTTATCTGTAGTCCTGTTTGCGTCAGCATGGCAGCACTTTGCCAAGCAGTGTCAGACTCTCACTGGGACTGAAAGTCAGCTCCAGAGCACTCCTGCAAGCACTGAAGGGCAGCAAGCAAGAGCACGCTATCGCTCAGCAAGAGGCTTGGAACAGGTGATAGAGGTGACAGCAAGAACTCACAGTTAATGCTGGTGCTGCACCCACCAGTCCCAGGCCAGCTGACCCACACAGGGAGAGTTTAATGGGCTAAAGTTTTACCTACCGGAAACAGGAAACGTGCCAAGCTTCATTGACAGTCTTGTAGAGGCGCTGACCAGCAGCAATGCTGTCCCCACATCCTAGACACCTCCAGACTTCTTCACCTGGGTATAAAGTGATGTACAGCAAAGAGTTTACATCAGAGAAAACAAGGATTGCTGCACCCCTGATGAAGAACAACCCTGAACCACATAATTGACAGGAAAGGCTCCACAAGGAAAGTTAAGCCAATACCAGGCAGTCTGTAATCCCTGAATGTTCCCAAACTGAACTTTGGCATCTTGTATGTATATCTTTTTTTTCCTCCAGATCTAACATCACCATCTGCTCCTTCACATGCTGCAGGAGAAAGCAACATGACTTCTCACAGAAAACAGCTGAGTTACAGCTACGCTGTATGCAGAGTGGAGAATTCGGGAAGGCAGGTTGGTCTAGATCCACAGCACTAGGGCAGGAAGCCACATTACTATTTCCCCCATGCTACTGACCCAACACGTAACGTTTGCACTCATTTGTGTAATTAACTGGATTTCCCAGAACTGAAAGAAAGGAAAGGCGAGCTTTATTCATAGAGACAACTTGACTACCAGGAAGGAATTACACACTTGAATGAATATTCCTGTAGAGACCATGCAGCCAACACCAGACTAGCAGCCACTGGCCTACTGCACTTTCAGAACATACTTATAATTGTTATAATGCAGTAATAGTTTCTGTTAGAAATGCCATAAAGCCTCAGAGAGAGCTATTTAGTTCTTTATAAGTTATTTAGATGCATGAAAAATGGTATGAAAACTTGCTCACAAAGAGCATCTGGCACACACATAAATACTATCCAAAATCCAAACAGCTGTACAGGCATGTCAAAGAAAGAGTCAAGGAGCTGGATGAGCGCATGATGGCACAAGGAACCCATCACACAGCTGGGTATTTCTCAAACCTGTTTCTTCCTGCTACCAAAAGGTTGCTGCAGTAAGCCTGCACAAGGAAAGAATATATCTGGAGAAGGAAAACCACTAACCACGGACTTCCATTTCCCAAAGGACATTAAAACTCAGTAGTTGTTCAGGCAAGCTGATACCAAGGTTAAGTCCCTGGAAGTTACACAAAACAGAAGCCAGCAGCCTTCCATGCACTTTTACCTCACTGTGTAGGTCAGTGACAATGTTTAAGACCAGCCAAGGTGAAGATCTCCTTGAAACGCTTTGCACAAATAGCTGTGTTAGAGAAAACACTGCCCTCATGAGCAGATCAGCTGTACCCAACTAGAGACCTCTCTGCAAGCCTCTATGGCTGGACAGGAGTCATTCAAACTGGGCGGTCAGTGTAAGCAGCTACTGCATAGCTCCACACCTGGAATGTGTCTGTGCCCTCCTGCTATCTGGAACACAGAAAACTGCCCCTGAGCTCAGATCTGCACAGTCGAACAAGGGTTAGGAGAAACTTGGAAGAAGCTGTTGCTACCCATGTTCTTCTCTAGGGCAAACTGCTCTTCAGCACACCAAACAGGCTTGGAATAAAAGGCAAAGCCACGTGTGCCTGTGCCTCAATGTGCAGGCATCCAACACGCTCCTCTTGGAACAGCGTAAACCCTGGAAGTCAGCTGGACTTCGGGAAAGCAAAGTGCCATCTCCTGCAGCTCCATCTCCTCCGGCTCTGTGCCACGAGCACCAGATGCAAATGTGAGTACCGGCAGCAGATCCTATTTAAAGGAATTTAATGGCTAACGACTACACCACAGCTGGCTACAAGCAACGGCTCTAACTCCACAAGGATCATTCAGAGCTTCACCCATTAGCTTCCGAACTCCAGGTAGCAGTAGCCTCACTTCCAGCTGCAGTGCAGCATCTGTTCAGCTGTGCCCGGAGAGGCCGATTAGGTCCCAAACGGAAATGAACAGCGCTGTATGCACGGGATCGCTGGAGTATCCAGAAGTGACGGAAATGAAAAAAGCAGGGCAGGAAACAGCGCGAGGGAAAGGCGAACGGACACGACCAATGCAACAGGTCCGAGCCCCCGCAGGACGGCAGGAATGCCGCAGCGCGGCCGGCGGGCAGCTGCAGCGCATCCCCCGACGGCGGCGGCGGCAGCCCCGGCAGGCACCGGCCCGAGAGAGGCACCGAGCCCCGCCGGGGAACGCGGGACAACAACAGGGACAGGGCCGGCGCGGCCGCCCCGCCCCAGCAGGCTCCCGCGCTCACGGGCCGGGGCCGGGGCCGGGCAGCCGCCCTCCGCCGCACGGGAGCGCGTCGGGCCCCGGGCCCTGCACCGGCCGCCCCGCTCACCTGGCTCCTCCATCCCGCGCCGGCCCCGCGGCTAGACCGCGCCTGACGTCAGCCTCTACGGAGCGCGCCGCGGGTCACGTCACTCCGCACCTGGACCGCCGGCGCGCTCCCCCCACCCCTCTTCCCTTCTCTGCTACCTCCGCGCCGTACCCCGCCCCGAAGGCGGCTATCGCCCCGCCCCTTTCCTCGCCGCAGGCCAATCGGCACTCCGCCCCCCTCACGGCCGCAGGCCAATCCCCGCGCTACTCCGCTGGTGACCGTCCCACCCCATCCGCGGCTAGGACCAATGACAGCGCGCCCGCACACCCCGGCCCCTCCCACCACGTGCCGTGGCGGGCGGTGGACGGACGGACGGACGGACCGACCGGGACGCCCCGCGGGGCCTACACCCGCGCCGCCTCCGGCGCGGCCTTAGTGGCCGCTGCTCACGGTCCCCTCGGTCCTGCTGCCGCCGGTGGAGCAGCCCCGTTGCCCCGGTGAGGGAGAAGTGAGGCCCCAGCCCTCCCGCTTCCTGAGGCAAAGACCAGCAACGGGCTCTGCCGCTTCCCGTCCGCGAGGCAGGGATGAGGGCAGCGCCTCACCTCAGTCCGTCCGCAAAGCACAAAGGAACGGCGGCGCAGTACGGTCAATGTAAAACCATTTTTTTAATTCTAAATCACTTTCACAACAGTGAAAATTAGTGAACAGTAATGGTAATGCACTAAACGAGCCATTACGGGCTGTGTGCAGTCTGAGCACGAGGGGGGAAGTGGTACAATACAAAAAGCACACCAGGGAAAAGGTAGGAACAAAAGCGTTAACACTTTCAGACTATTTCATTATTGGATTGCAGAAAATAAGGACTCTTAGTCATATTTCTGTAGCCACCTCTGTCGAAATCCATTGTGCCTCTCACCAATAGATGGAAAAAAAACCCCAAACCATTAAAATTCTGTATTATTAAACATAATGTTAGTTAAATCAGTTTCAGTACCGCTTGAACCTGTTACAGTCGCTTTTCTGTCCACTTTCTCGGAGAAAGGCTTTAAGGGGCTGCTGCTTCCCGACCAACCTCCGCTGTTAGCATCGCTCCTCAACGTGAAAGCAAAAGCATCCTTTACTGTCACCGGAGCTTCCCCTTTTCATCAGCAGGGGGTGCTGCCTGCTCAGGAAAGCCGGTCCAAGCCGCGGCTCTGTACTAGCGCCAGAGAGAAACAACCCAGCCTTTCTCCTCGAAAGGGTCCCCGTTACCGAGTTCCGCACTTGAGAAGAGCCCTATGCACAAGCAGCGAAACTTCTCCAAAGTGCCGCACCACCCAAGCTGAGGCGCTGCTTCAACTACTTATAGCTGAGCAGTGTGCGCTGCCGGACTAACAGGCAGGTATGAATTCGACAAGATGTGGCAAAACACCGCTGAGGCTTTGCAACATTCCACTTGCCAGATGGAATTCCGGAGGTAGGCAAGTTAAACTGCAGACATCCTGTGTCTCAATACTAAAAGTGAACAGTTTATAATGACATAAATAAGCTTCTACAACAATTAAGGGGTCCTTGCCGAGGAACCTCATCCATCCACTAGAAAAACCCTAGCGATTAAAACAAAGTTTCTATGAGTTGACTTGTTCTGTCAGTTGGCTGTCTATTGCCAGGAATGTCACAATATTCATCCTGCAGGAAATAATTATGACTATGAGCGATCTGAATCAAAACGACCTAAAAATAAGAGAAAAAACTGACATTTTTCAGAGGAATAGGAAAGCTGTTCATTGTGCCAGGGAATCTCTCCTATCTGCTGTTCTGAAAGAATCTACACAAATACATCAGGAGTAGTCCCTAAAGCTGTGTCCCCAACAAGATTCCAAAACAGCTACCAAGTGCTCACCTTCTGAACTATTTTCCCCTCAGCACATAAATAGTTGTGGTCTCCTCCAGCACTTCAGGTTAGTTTCTTTGGTAGGTACTGCAGAGACTCGTGTGGTACAGCCATTCTGCTGTGGCATGGAGCAGCTGTACACACCTGTAGAGAAAAGCTCTTCCAAATGTTCTCTACTGCATCATGTTCTAGCAAAGGCAGGATCTCATTCTTCCTCTTGTCTGATTTTACAGTATGACAAGTTTAACCTCAAAGCTCACATAAAGATGCCTTTTGTTCCTCTCCCCAAACACGCTGATCTCAGATCTGTAATAGGATTTTATTTGGAGTACACAACCTTGAGTAGAAAGTCTCAAAGACTTGGGAAGAATAAACGTAGCTACAGTGACAGGGTTGTGAGGGGATTATCCAGGAGTGCAGCCACAGGCTGCTGCGCAGAACCAAGGAAGACAACACTGTTTTGTCAGTGAGGAACTGGGCTGGATGAGGCAGTTCCTTGGACTGTTCAGCAACCCCACCCAGCTCCACGATGAGAGAATCTTCCAGTGTCTGGCTCCAGCAAATTCAGGCTTTAAGAAACTGCAGCCATGAGAACCTCTTCAGGAGGGGTTTCCCATCACACTGGGACATAACAGCAAGAAAAGAAACCAGGTTCCAGGCCTGGTTCTATTTGCATCACGTGCTGTGCCCAAAGAGTCTTAGCAGTGCTGCAGATGATTTCCTGAAGAAGACTGGATGTTGATGTGAAGACATTAAATAACATCCACAGCTCAGGCAGATCCAAGCATGAGATACTGGTCACACTGCAGAGGTTTCCTTACCTGCCCAGTCTACCTTTGGGGCAACTGTCTTTCACATAAACCTGGTGTCACTGATTGGCACAGGATTTCAAAGCAGCACTCCTTTTAGGAGTGGAGCTCAAAGCTAGGCCCGTGGTTTGTGGCAGTAACCTGTTGTACACAACAGCTGAGCTGAAATATGCTTTTTAACCAATGTTTAATTTCCAACTCTGGTGCAACATGCGGGATTCCTCATTGTCCTGTAGTACCACCAATTCCTGAAGCCCACAGTTAGCTACGGAACCAGACACCAAGAGATTTAAAATGGGATGGGGATGCAGTTTGTAACTGTTTCAGGTGCCTTGTTGGCCATGAATGTATAGAATAATGGAAAAAAATTACGCAATCAACAGCCAGAACATTATCACCAGAGCCACAAACAGGAAGAGGCGGGATAGGAACTGCTCATCCACATATTGAGGAGTCCCTGGAACAGCTGGAAAACAGAAAGGAAAACAGAACTGTTCAGCTCCTTCCTCCTCTTCGTGTGTATTCTGAACATATATATTCTGAACACAGTGTATTCATAAACTGAAAGATATGCAAGGAATCTACTTAGTGAGAAACTGCTGTTATTTCAGACTGGCCAGCTATACTGGAAGATCAGAAGGAAGATAAACATCAGCTCCCTGAAGCAGACTTGTGGTAAACCTGCTCATGACTAATAGCAGCAGGCCGCTCCCAGTGCTCCAGTACATGCAGCTCTGCTCAGAGTACTTCTGGGGACAGTGCTGAGTGAAACTGACTGCTCAGTTCACTGCTCACAGCTAGCCAAGTCCACTCTTTCCAGCCTAAGGAGCTTTACCACCTCTACCTGAGCACTCCTCCCCATCAAGGTGAAACATCTCTGAATAAGGGAATGGTAAAATGGTCAAAGCTGCATGTGGTGCCTTGACAAAGAGAACTAATGTAAAGCACACAAGCTCTAAAGCTCAAGCTGTGCATTTCGAGAACTGCTGCATTGAATTCACATCTGAAAAGCAGATAAAGGAGGTGGTTAAATGATGGCTATTACAACAGGATATATTTACATACTCCTTAGCTCAGTCATAGCTCCACACACATTTTCAGCGGACACTCAGGTATAGTTAATAGGTAAGTTAATTTGACCCTAGGACAGCACAGGTCCTTGGCAACACAGGTGTGACATGAAGAATGTTCTCATAGTTCTGATGCCATATGACATGGTGAAGAAAATTTGCTAGAGGAAGAAAATCCTGGGAAGAAAAGTAGGTTCTTGTTTGAAACAGGCAGACTTAGTTTGTCTACACTGTCGATGGGGAGGAGGTTTTCTGGGGATTGCTTCAGTTTTAGAGAGCAAGGCCACTACTTGGAGTAACCCAGCTGTTTTTTCTTAATTAAAATCAGTGAAATAATTTCATCAGAAAAGTTACTTCTTGTGGAATACCGGTGACTGTCAGATAAATTTCTGGAAAAGGAACAATCCTTGCTGTCATTATTTTGTGGTACAAAGGGGTTTAAAACGGTTTAAATTTTCCCTTCTCCTCTTTCAGGAAATGGTCCTTTCCTGCTGTTTTCAAGATATAGGTCTCCTTCATTTACCCCTACTGACTCCTTTTTAGTACTATTATTAGAAACCCTAGTCCAATTTGTCTCATTTTTCAGAGGGAGTCTGCTGGATTACCAGAGGAGGCATCTGAATTAAAGGGGAGAAATACCCAGTGCCACTGTCCCTCTCCAGTTCTGCTGTCCTCTCAGAAATGCCTTCAGCAAACCATTTTGCGTTTCTATTTACAACACTGATTTACTTAACTGTTCAGAAAGTTTTGTCATTTAGAAAGCTATTTGTTTAAAAGCTACGAAGGAGTTTGTAACAAACATCTGTTTGTGACAGGCCTCTGGGAGAAGATGGCTGCGTGGTACCTGGAGGAGGTCGCCCATCGTTTATGTTGAATGCTGTTGCAAATATACCAAAGGGAAACGCCCCAATTCCAAATGACATTTGGAAGCCACCATCGCCAAACCCAAAGCCCTGGAATCCCTGCAGAGAACAAAGCAACAGAGAGAAAAAAGGTACCAATCATTTAAAGCCTATCTCAAAGTGTTTTGTAGAAGTGCAGACACATTCTCTCTCACTGGCTTTCCTGTGGCTGAGGCAGTATCATGCTGTCTGGCAACTAGTCTTCCACACTACTGTTAGATACCTCCTTAGTTCTCTTCAGCTTAAAGTGTTTCACACAGTATCAAACTTGCCAGAGCAACCCAAAAGTTTGAGAAAAAGAAAACCAGGGACCACAGTTCTTTCTTGAAGGCCACAAATTAACAAAAGCATTTCTGTAATGTTTCTCAACTTAAAATAGCAGATATCTGACACAACAGCAAAATCAACGTTAACAATTCTATTTAGAATGTCTTAACAATATATTATTCTGTATTAATAGGTATGAGCCATGTAGCTGCAAGAAAGGCATTGTAAAAAATATAAGCTGCATTGATTTTCACAATACATGTGCATAATCTAAGCATACAGTGAGGTGATAAATTGCCAGTGGGATGCAAAGAGGATTACAGAGAGGAACAGTAACCATAAAAAAAAAATTACCGGGGGCACTCTAATTAAGGTGGCAGATAAAGTCATCTGGGGCAGGAATGCCAGCCATAAGGAAAGGAGGAAAAAAGGAAGAGTTACAATGCAACAACATTGACCCCTATAGGATCCAGACTAAAATACCCCATCAAGTCAAAAGGTAAGTCTTCTGAATCAAGATGAATCCTACTGTATACAAGCAGTGTACTACTTGAGAGCAAACTGTATAACAGTCTAAGCAGTCACGGCATGTTCCAAAACTGTGGAGAGCTCAGAGTTGCCACATTCCGTAATCCACAGTGTGTAAAGCACACTGTCCTCTCCTTGCAGAATTAAAACAGTGACAGCAATTCTGAAAAACCCTCTGGTCTATCACCTCCAAACAGTGGGAGGACAAATGTGATTTTACTCATACAGAATCACAGAATCAACTAGATTGGAAGAGACCTTTAAGATCATAATAAAAGCCAGACATTTCTGGCTTGATCCTTGACTTCAGGAGTTACTCTTTTGACTGTGACTCTCCTCAAGCATTTTGCCATTAACTCTCAGGGACAGCAAAGCACTCTGCATGGCAGGTGCTTTGCCTGCAGGAAACAGGAGGGCAGCATCACTATGTCTTCATACCAGATTACTTTGACTTACGGCAGCAGCAGCTAAAAGGTTCAAACAAGGTATAGCAGCTGATTTAATAAGAAGGCAACTCCCCAGCGAGAAAGAACAACTGAGCTCCCAATGCATTCAATACAGAAATGCTCCTTAATCATTCCCAGCAGTTGTTTGCTTGAAGCACGAGGTATATGAATGTTCCCCAAGGATCCCAGGCTGAGTTACATGGAAATATGCAATTGTTTCATCAGGTCATGCTCACTGCCATTGTGCTGAAGAACACCGTGGTCTGTCCTACTGGCTACTCCCACGTCTGTTCAACCTATGCCAGCTGCTGTTTACATTCACTCTATGTAATCTCCTGAACAAAACCACAGAGCCCTCTTTGTATTAACATGTATCCAACAGATAGCTGCATTCTTATGCTTGTAATGCCATGGTACAGTAACATCCCATAGAAATACTAGAAGCAGGTGTCAGTGCCAAAAACCTATGTTCATATACAGATTACATATTTCCAAGGCAGGTATAGTCTGATGGAAATGTATTTCCACAAAGAATTTTCAAAGCAAAGTGTTCCTTGTATTTGTGTATGGAGAACAATCAGGGATGAAGAGCATTTCCAGTGATGCCACACAGGTCTGCTCTTCTGAAGCACAATTCAAGTTAGCCCATTCTTTGGGATGCTAGAGTACTATGGGAATGGAGCTTTCTGGCACACTGCAGCTAGCAATTACTTGTGAACAAGCTAGGGATGAGCAAGAGCTGTGAGCCTTAGGATCCTCACACAGGATGACTAAATCCTCCAAGATGAATAAATCCCACCACCAATAAAAACAACTTATCTGCTCGAGCTTGTTTTTTCACGTACCCCTCTGTTCTCTGGTTCCGGTCTCTGTCCTTGGGGTCGTGGCGGAGTTTTCTCTCTGCAGGAAGTTGTGAAATTAGCTCAAGTGCTAATATGTGCCAAGAGTATCTGCACTACCCTGGCTAATAAACCAGAACAAACATAGGGCCATGCTGCAGCAGAGCTGGAGGCAGTGTGTGAGTGAATAGATCACCGAGCTTATGAATCACATCACTGAATCAAGATACTGCATTTTGAATAACAAAGTCCCATTGCAAAGGCTAGAAACTGAGGACGTGAACGTTTTAGGTAAGTTTGTCCAGTCAGATAACATTCATTGCAACCTGACACTTGTAACTGATAATTAACACCCAATTAAAATAAGTTGCCAGCTGAACAAGAAATAAGGCGTGCAAGCCCAGGCCAGAAATATCAGGCAGAAATGGCAGTTTTATCTGTCCTTTAACAAAGTATTTCACATTGTGAATCCATTATTTTGACAATCTCATCTTAAGACCTTAAACTAAAGTTTCATCTTTAGTTTTCACACAGAAATAGTTGTATTTAGGTTTCTTACCTGGGGTCCTGCTGCCCAGTGCTACCCCTTCCATACAGAGGAATAACTTTATCTCGACTGATTCCTGCTTTGCATACAGGACACACCTGTCTGTTTGGCCTGGTCTCTAGCCACTAAAAGAAAGTAAATTATAAGAAAACCAGTAAAAGACCATGTAAATAACAACATGCAAACCTCATCTGCAGCCAGGCACAGACACTTCAGCAATTTCTCAGAAAGCCATGGAGCAAAACGTTTTACTAAGTACCAAGTACTCTCCAGAGTGGAGTTGGCACTTTGGCTGTTGTTCTGGTACAAACCACTTGCTGATGTGTACACATTCAGAACTGCACTGAAGTAAAATAGGAAGAAATAAACAGAACCAACAATCCTGCATAGGCCGAGTGTGGATACCCTCCTTTCATCTATGTTTTCTGTAATGATGCCACAATGTAAACCACTACATATTTCAAGAGAAACACATTCAACACTTAAGCCTGCAAAGTAAACCCCTGTGAACTGCCTACAGTAATTCTCCTGCAAAATTGGGAATACCCAGTATTTAAGAAACTCAAAAGTGGGATGCAATGCTGAAAGAACAGATTGCAAGGTGTTGTGCATGAAGTAGCAGGTTGTGATTGCCCTGGAGAGAAAGAGCATTTGAAAAGAGGGGCATACTCCAGAGAACCAAGGGCTTTATTGAGTAACAGGAGCTGACGAAAGACAAAGTAAAAGGAAACCTGTCTTACCTGGTGTAAACAAGGCCAACTGTGAGCATTCCCAGGACAATTTGTTCACAGAGCAGAAAGAGAGGGGAAAACAGAATTAGTTACTGACAAGTCGATCTGACAGATGTATAGTGTACCGCAGATAGCACAGCTTGGAGACAACAAAATCCTGGAATCCAGCTGGGCTAGTTCCATAACCTCCCATTAAAATAATTGAAAACACAGCCCAAGACGGATCTCCACTCGTCTTTTCAGGTTATGTGATCTAAGTTGCTAATGTGATTTTCTATATATCACCTTTGATTCCTGGGCCCTCATCCATACCAAAGGCCCATACAGAGGCTTAATTAATCTTTGTGTTTAGTGTACAATTTTCTCTTCTAATACCATGAAAAGACATCCCTGAGCTAAGATGCAAATGAGGAAGGAATCAGTAAAGATCCTTCAGGATCTTGAAAGAAATTAGGTAAGAGGGATTTAGGTAAAACATCAGCCGTGTTCACTAAATCATGGAATACCTCCAGGTGGATGGTACCTCAGGTGGCCTCCAGTCCAACCTGATGCTCAGAGCAGGGTGAAATACTGAGATCAGACCCAGTGGCTCAGGGCAGAGAAATTCCCATTACATAGAACTACTCTTAAGATTAAATTAATACAGCAACAAGCGGTCTTGACAACACTATTCAGACAGACACTTGCTGATTTTTAAAGTTTCATTCTTTCACATCCTATTGTACAATAATTTAATTTTATCTTAACATACCATCATCAAGTGATTTTCCATCTCCTAGAGTAAGCACCTGATTTTCAGATATTACATACATTTATATAGAAATGCTCTTTTAGGCCTCTTGTATAAAAAAGAGCACAATTTAGCCTACTGTGTAAAATAACCCACCCCCCCCAAACCCCCATTTGGCCATGTCAATCCTTAATACCTTCTTAACATTCAAGAAAGAGTATGTTCTAGACCAAGTTACCCATGTAAGAAATGCTGCACACTTCTTGTATTTGTGTGATATATTCCAACGTCAGACCAAAGAACTGAAAAGGCAGTGTTACACCCGCAGGACCATGGGAAAAGAGAAACCCACATGTAAAAAGCTTTTCATCTTTTTTTATGGTTTCAAAGGAAAAAAGAGCAAGCTTATAGGAAACATGAGAACTACAATTTGGCCTCCACGACCTAATGTCAGATGCAGGTTTAGGTATGCACAGGCTAGAAAGGAATTTAGGTCCGAACAAGATACCTGTGCTAGACCAGACAGCACAAAATAGCACGCATAACCAAGCAGTGTCAGTGAACACTGTCTTATGTGGGGCTTGTTTGTTTGTTTTACAAAATAATCCAGAAGTACAGGAAGTTGAGGAAGTTTAAGATGCAAGAACCCCACTCCCTGGAACACAAGCAAAGAAAAACAGTTGAGAAGCAAACCCAGGCTCCTCCTAAACCAAACCCATGGTCCTTACTAATTTTATACAAGCCATTTTATTTGATGTCTTAGATTTATAAAAATCATAGGCTTTTACATGATCAGATAGTGTTCTGGTTTATCTGAGGGGGGCTGAGTACTTACCAGAAGAGATGTCCACACAAGCTGATAACTGCATCCTTGGCAGTGTCTAAACAGATGTTACATTCAAAAGTGTTGTCCTGATTAGTATTGTCCCCAGCACCATTACTGCTACTGCTGCCACTGGTCCCTCCAGTACTGGAGCTCTTTGTTGATGTAGAAGTCGTGGGTCCTTTGCTGGCCATCTTCAAGAACTACCCAGACACAAGGTCAAGAAACTTCTCCTGCTGGAATCCAAGCAGTAAGAAGGGGCTGGAAAAAAAAACAAACAACCCAACAACCAAACAACTTTTTGATTATAACATTGCATTCTCATCCTGTTCCAAACTGGTAGTGATTTATCTAAGAAGCAATAGAAGCCTGTTGTTGATGGGCTTAGTTTAACATAGCCAAGAGAGATATATTTTGGCAAACTAAGCTACTTTAAAGCCCTGTAGTATGACCTGGCTGATATGTGAGCTGTGTTTTAAAGTTACTGATAAGCAACTGAGATCCACAGACAAAACAAACCCATTGTGTTTTCTCATAAATGAGCTCACATGGTCATAACTCCTCCAAAAATTCAATGCAAGTCATAAAGGAGAATGCAGTCTGAAACAGGATTTAATCACAAAGCCATCCACAATCTGGACATACTGACTTCATGCAGTTTTAAATTCAGTGCTCATTAGTCTGGAATAACAGTGATAATAATGGCAAGCAAAGGTGGCCTAGTACATGATTTGTCTCATCAGCAGTATATTGCTGTTATCACAGCAGTGTGTTGATATGACTGTCAAACATTTCTAATCTGGAAGTAATTCAGAAGTAGTAAAAATTTACTTCAATGGGCTTTAATTTTACTTACATGCTTTGGGTTCTCATTAACATCATCATCTTTATCAAAGAACAACCTCTACACTCTAATTCCTTGAAATGCAAATTCCACAGTACCTAAAACTCTGAGGCTCAGCCCAAGGCATTTCCATTTCCAGAAACAAGTACTTTCACCAGTACAAGATTTTTGTCCGGGAACTAAAAGGTTTCAGTACTTTCAGAAGTTAATTCACCAAAACAATTTAGAATAGTCCACTGGGCTTTTCATGAACCTGACATCAAGTTGCTGCTGCAGGGATATGAATATTTGGTTAAGTATTAATAAATAGTATTAAATAATAACTTGATAAAGTTGTAAGAAAGAAACAGTGATTATCTCAACTTTTAGCAAACACACAAACAGTTAAGCATTTTAAAAGGGCGACCTGAATTTTTCAGAAGCTAATTTCTTGGCAAACTTACCCAGAAGCATTAAAGGCTTTCCTCAGTGTCCCCTCTTTGTAGCAGTGCTGAAGCACAGGTGCAGGGCAGCAAAATAAAACCTCAGCAGCTCTAGCTATTGCTTTCAACAGCTTTTTTCATACAATACAATCCCACTGTGTGGTCAAGAAAGAATCATACTCGAGCCTCATTAAGGCATTGCAGCAGAGATGCTCAATTACAACAAGTGAAATGTATTTTTGCAGAGCTTTTTCACTCAGTTACATCATTTTGCAAAGTGTCCCAGAAGGGCAACTTTGTATTCACAGATGCTGTACACACATCGCTCTTAGCTTTCACACTGACTTCTTTTACACCCAGTAGCAGTTCATTGTATAAAATTACACCTCATGTTAGTTCAAGGCAGATGGAAGTGCTGCCAACCCACAAACGATAAGCTAAAGAGACTTAGATTTTTCACACATCCTTACTACCAGAATCTTTAGCCTGTCTTGCTCAGTAGTTTAATGCTTGAAAACTTGCCAACTTGGACCTTGCTGGGAATTAATATCAAAATTGAAACGCAGGAGTTCAACACATTGTAAAAAAACCCTAGCATCTTCTTATAGAATGGGCACAAGAAACGCCTGACTTTTGTATCTTGACATTAATGAAAGAGAATTATGTAAAAGAGGCAAATGAATGAATTTCTGTCCTTAAAACCAGTGTGGAAAAAAGGCCTTTTTTCCTAATTAAATTCCATGTGTTTAACCCCAGAAATGTGGAGACTCGTCAACAAAGATAAAATGTGTACCTTCACAAACTTCTACTTATAAATTCTTTGTCTTTTAGTAACTTAAAAAAAATATACACAAATCATTAAGGTCTGAAGAAAGATGTTAAGAGAAATCCATAGGAATATAGTAATGTAATGGAATACAGATGGCTGAGACAGAAGAATCATAATAGGCATAATGAACATAGATCATAATGAATCTACTGTCCCAGAAGCAGGCCATTCTTTAGGCTGTACTGGGATCCTCTCCTAATTATTTCTCCATAGGCTGACCGGGCCCAATGACCTATTAGGATATAAGCAATTTATATCAGGGAAAATGTATCAAACCACAACAATAAAAATAATCTTATTCTAAAACTTCTGAGAAGCCCTCTCAGACATTAGCTCCATGGAATACTGTTTAATAAAACACGTGCTGCTGGGGGCTGTTCAGCTGCAAATTGCGCTGCGCATATACAAAGCAGCAAGCATGAAACAGCATCAGTGACTAAACTTACACTTGGTAATCATATTTTGTGTCACTTGTGAGCATAGTCTGTGAGTCCCGAAGTAGAAGTTCAACTGCAAATTCAACTTGTTCTGAGTGGAGAACAAGCTCAAAATTGTTGAAATGTCACTTGGACTACACTTAAACTCTGAGACAAAACCTTTTAGAGGAGGAACCCCCTCCTCGCCCCAACAAACCACAGACTGAAAAGAAAACCAACAACCAACACAACAAGCCAAACTAACCCCATTTTCATTCTCATTTAGAGTTCAGAAGGAAGACTGTGAGTACACCAGGATACATCATAAATTTTGGTGTTAAGTAAACGGAATTTAGAGATGCCTATTTAGGTTTGTAAACCTTCATCCTTTACATCAGGTCTCCAAATCAACCCTAGACACATGATGAGTAGGAAACAAAACAAGAGAAAGGATATAAAAATCAGCTGTGATCTAGATGCAAGCATGCAAAGATCTTCTCTTTTTATTTCCTGCTTTTTTGCTCTTTAGATATTTACAAGAAAACAGTATCTTTGTTATTTAAAACCCATTTATATTAGCTATTTATTTCCTTTAAATCATGACCCCTATGATATCCCAACAGGTTGTTCTGACAGTGACTGAATCACTGATGTTTATTACATCCAGGAATCAAGAGTGGCAACAGATGAAGAGTTAAACAACAAAGAACCCATTATGAAGTAGTCCTCCGAAATAAAAAAGCCTTCTGGAGCATGAAGAAGACATGGAAGTGAAGATACTCGTTAAGGGACCCAGCACAAATCCCACCGAGTTGTGTAAAGAACAAGCATGGATGAAAGAGGTGGTGAAACTGGAGCTCTGAGAAGCAGATGGCACACTGGGACCTGAAAGTTTCACAACTGAGAGCACGGGAGGTCCATGAAAGAAGTAAGTGCAGGAAAGTCTATGTGCTGTGTATAGATAACAGGCAGTAAAAATTTTACTCAAATACTTAAAAAATTGAATCTATAAATCCAGTGGGAGAAACTGCACACCAGGAAAACGAGCTGAGTGGCTCCAGTAAAAGATCCCATTCTGAAACTTGGCAAATGAGAAATGACTGCATTTGCCAAAGTACACTTGACCTGGCTAAAAACACAAGAGAAACACTTAAAGACACAATGGGGGAGTTTCCACCACCTTAAAGAATACAAAAAAACCCACTGGAAACAAAGCAGGTGAACAATAAATCAACCCCAGAAAGACAGAGAGGGAATATACAGATGACATTAACTTCTAGTTTATGAAGCAATTGTAGGATAGGTGTTCTAATACATAACAATTAAATAAAAAAGAGCATTACTGGATGTAAAATTCCACTAGAAAGACACTTCCATATTTCTTCCTAATGACTCTTACTGTATGTAGGATTACTGAAACTGAAATAATCCAAAACTAATCTGTTTCTGTCTCAAGGGCTGATTTAGTTTCTGAACTTTTGCCATTTAAATCAAAAGGAAAACTCGATGGGTTATGTTTCTTATGGCTACAGTACCAGTGCCATTGTCAGACACAGGACAAATTTTATCAAAGGAGTATTAACATCAGATATTCCATCTAAATCTAAAAATATTACTTAAGAGTTTATATAAATACACCCACTCGTAAGTTTAACAACAATCTGATTCTTAAATTATTACCTGGACTTCAAGTAAAATGAACAGGTAACCTTAGCTGACAGCTGTTGACAGTGCCTAGAAAAAATTACATTTACTCCTTGACAGTCATTTTTTGACATTCTTAGCAAATACAGGACTGAAGCCATCCTGTTAATCATTAAATACACATTTATCTCTCACTGCCTTTCCACTCTATTCTGCCCCCCTAACATGTTACATTTTAACACTTCAGAAGCAGTTTCTGAGTCCATCTTTCCACCTCCTATAGCCTGTGCCACATCACCTGCCCACTTCTCAGTATTGCCATCAAGTGGTCCCCGTGTACACATTCCTGTGATCACCAGCTCTTGCCAAACCAGCCATTTGCCCTAGAGACCAGCATGCCCTTGCTTGGCCTCATTTCATTAACTGGGATTCTGCAACCTACGTGTGTTACAGTTACTGCTTCCAGGATAAGAGCCCCGCTGAAAGGCCCGTATGGCAACTCAGAGGATTCAATACACTGCACCAACGCGAGACATTGTTACAAACTACCAGAAACCCGAAGCGATTGCAGGAATTCTTTGGTTTAGCCATTCGCTACAGTATAGACTGCAAGAAAATGCGGCACTAATCTTCAGACAAAGATTTTATCCTCTTACCTCATAAAGTCCAAAGGAAAGGAAAAAAACTGATACAACCAGTTGGGTAATACTGCTGGAGCGTTTTCCTGGTTTGGGCGTTATGTAAAACATTAAACACCCCTCCAGTGGGCTAACCCGGTTAGCAGCACAACGCGAAAATAAAGCGGTTACGATATGGTTTAAGAAGGGAAAAAGCACAATAATGGCACGTACCCGAAGCTCTCGCTTTGCGGCCGCACCTAGAGCCCGACGTGTCCCTAATCCAGCCGGGCGCTGCCCCGGGCCGGGGCTCCGACGCCTGCAGGCCGCTGAACGCGGGATTCCGAGGGGAAACCCCTCGCAGGCGGCGCCGGGCCCTGGTTGCCGCGGCCAGCCCCGGCCGGAGCTCCGGCAGCGAGGCTGCGCACACCGGGCTCGCTCGTCTCGGCCGAGCGCAGGCGGCTCCGGCCTTCCAGCGGCCCCGGGGCACGGCTCGGCCCCGGCCCGCTCCCCGCACGCCTCGCACCGCCGCCCGGGCTCGGCTCCCCGCACCCTCCCGCTCCGCTCGGCTGGGCTCACCGGCGGGTCTCGCTGCTCCCCCGCAGCAGCCCCGAGCCGCGGAGCCGCTCCCCTGCCAGCGGCCGCCGTCACCTGATCACCCGGAAGCCCGGCCCTGACGGAAGGGACCGGCCTCCCCGCCGCCGCGCCGGGCCGTGCGGCCGCGTTCCGCCCGCCCGGGGCTGCCCCGTGGGGCGGTGCCTCGGCAACGGGGCGGTGGCGGCTCGGCCCCGAGCGGGGTGCCCCGAGGGGCAGCGCGGCTCCCGGCAAGGTCCGGTCAGAGCCGCCGGGCTGCCCGCCCTGGCCCCGAGCCCCCCGACCCGCCTCCCCGGCCCGTTGTGACCTCACCGAGGGAACGGGTGCGGTGCGAGCCGCGGTGCGTTCGGGCCAGGCTCGGTGCCCGCCACCGTAACCCCCACTTGCTCTGTTTCTATTGCAGTTTTGTTCTGCTCATCGTGAGGGGCTGCGGGGGCCGTGTCCGAACGGCTGCCTCTGAGAGACGCGGAAGCTTCGTATTGTCAACGACAAGGGCTCGACCCAAGCAGGGAAGGAAGGATGGAAGGCAGCGGCTTTGAGGGAAATGAACTGTTCAAATGTGTGTGCAGAGCGCTGGGGTCTGAACAGAGGAGCATTCCCAGGATGGGAACAGAGAGCTCTATCCAAGGTATTTACACAGCTGTCAGAAACCACAGATGGGGAGAGGGACAAAAGGGAGGGAGAGGAGGGGACTTGGTGTCCGCAGGAGTGGGTCAGAGCTGAGAGAGGTGATGGAGAAGGCACCTCTTGGACACCAAGGCAGAAACCAGCAGAAAATTGCTTGTTGTTTTACACAGTGGAGAACTGGTGTATCCTAAACCATGGTCTCCCACTAAATGTGAGCCTTACAAGTGAAAAGCTAAGCAGGAGTGGGAGGTTGGTGCCTATCAGAAAGAGACCAAGGTCTGAGGCCTGTCTGCTCACAGGTGGCCTGAGACTCCAGAGTTCTAGTGTGAAGGTTGACCGTGTGCCAGGAAATTATAAACAACATAAAACCAGCTATTCTGAGCCTTCATACTGCTTTCAGTAGCACATAGGCTTGGCAGAACCCATCTCAAAGTGGTCATCCAGCAGCCCAGCTGGAATTGCCACCCACATTGATGTATCACACTGGCAAATTTGTAGCTGAGGTGAAGATGAAGATAGTATCTGAAAAGAGAAGGCTGCGTCGAGACCTCAGAGCAGCCTTCCAGTACCTGAAGGGGTCCTATAGGGATGCTGGGGAGGGACTCTTCATCAGGGACTGCAGTGACAGGACAAGGGGTAACGGGTTCAAACTTAAACCAGGGAACTTTAGATTGGATATAAGGAGGAAATTCTTTCCTGTTAGGGCGGTGAGGCACTGGAATGGATTGCCCAAGGAAGCCGTGAATGCTCCATCCCTGGCAGTGTTCAAGGCCAGGTTGGACAGAGCCTTGGGTGGGATGGTTTAGTGTGAGGTGTCCCTGCCATGGCAGGGGAGTTGGAACTGGATGATCTTAAGGTCTTTTCCAAACCAAACTATTCTGTGATTCTATGATTCTATGATACTGGTATAACATTAGGACACATGGTGTAAAGGTGTCCTACCTGCACAGGCAATGTATTTGCTTTCTGATTTGCCACAAGGCAGTAAAGCAGCGCAGTTTGGCACAGCTTCAGCATTCAAGCAAAAATCTGGCATCTCAGTGTAGTATCCGATTAATCAGAAGTTAACAAGGCCCCAGAGGTACAAGCGGTATCCTCCAGATGCTGATTAAAACAAAGATGAGCTTGTGAAATTTGGACTGGCGTGGACTGGTCACCACCTATGTCTGGAGTCAAAAGAATTTCAGTATAAAAAGTAATAAAAAGAAGTTGATTTTTGGTATTATAATGGAGTAAGAAATGCTCAGAACACTATTGTCTGGGTGTCATAGGATAATTAAAGCAATCTGAAAAGAGATACAGTTACTGCCATGACAACACAGCCAGGGAATATTGTCACTGCCCAGTGACAATTGTAACATTTATTTCTTCAGTGTAGATGATAGCCTATAACTGCTTAGAGTTAGAAAAACCTGGTGCCCTGGTTGCCAGTTCATTCTCATGGTGTGCATGAGGATAAATCACTTTGATTTATTCACTTTCTCATGATCTAAGTCATATGATTGTCAAACATGATGCGATATTTATGGTACAGACAGCCCCCCTCCTAAAATTCTTAATTATAGAAGTCATACATATATCAGGAATCCAAGTCCTTGATCTTCTTATCAGTATTTTTCTCATCAGTTCTCCTGGATTTACTTGTATCTTTAATCCAATGGTATCTTAATTCAGGATTAAATTACATCTGGAAAACCCTTGGAATTTCTACATGACAGAGTTCCTGTCTGGCCTTTTGCCTTTGTTCAGCAAGAGCCATTTCCAAGAGCTTCTGCTCATTTCCCTGCTCTGTTTTCAGTACCACAGCAGAAAGGTGGGAGACCATACAGCTATTTCTGGTAGGTGACATGCATTCATCTGTTCCTTTCTGGATCCTGTTTCTGGGAGCTGCCATACTTCAGAGCAGGCCCACACTGAACTTTGCCTGATCTGCTCGAGCAGAACAAGCTTTGAAGCATCTGGTGCTTGACATCTGTGAAAGCAAATAGTCAAACTGAAACATGGTCACAGTCTGCTGCAGAAATCCCTGTGCCACTGACAGCCAGTTAGAAGGAGGTGGCTGGAAGAGTCAAGCCAAGATGCAAGATCCACCAAGGCAAGCTGGGTAAGAGCGCTGAAGAGAATATCCTCCATGCAGCCTTCAGGTTTTAAACATTTAATGCCTTTTTGGATTGGATAATGCCAATTTGTTATCCTTGGAACTTGTCCTTCCAAATGTACGTATGAAGCAGTTGCAAAAGGTGCAGGCAGAGGAGATGCACGTGTTCTTTCCCCTGCCAGAAGTGAGGGAATTTGATGCTTTTTGTCTAATACATTTTACATATTTAATGAATCTTGTGTGTCTGGTATGTTTTCTCACTTGCTACAGCCAACGGGTCCCATCCTACCTTACGCTCAGAAGATCTGTGTGCTGTCCCCAACATCAGCATGTCAGTTTGAGGGCTGACAGTATTTCTGGAGCAGTGAAATCTCAGAGACGTCACAAAAAGCACTGAGAATTTTATTACAGTTGCTCGATCTTTCTACATCCTGAGTCTTCAATGCCAAGCCGCCTCTTTCTCTGTGCACACAAAAGCAGTACAGGCTTTCTGGTATCACTGGTGTGTATTTCACTGTCTTTGTGCGAGCTGTTACAGCTGAGAAACATGAAGCCGTTTTCCCGTGCGGCACGCGTGGAAGGAGGCTGCTCAGCACCGGGTGCATGTGTCAACGAGCCGCGGCTGCTTGCAGCGCTTCCACATCGGCCGCACCGCTCTTCCCAGTAGCACAAGCGCAGAGAACGGGCAACGGGAATCAGCGGTCGGGCAGCCCGGCTGTCCTCGCCATGCTGGGTTTCTCAGCACCGTTTGCCCCGGGGTGGTACAGGCACTGAGCGTAAATACTGCCTTTCCCCGGCATCCCACGCTCCTGCGGACGACACCCAGCCGCTGGCGGTGCCTTCCATTCCCAGCTTCCAGGAGGACCTGGCCTGCAGCCCACAGAGCTTTCCTGGGAGCGCAGCCTTCCCGCGGCCTGCTTTACAAACAAGAGCAGAAGCCGCTCGGCAGCACCGGGAGCGGGGCCGCAGACATCTTGTCGGACGCTGCCCCGATGGACTACAGCCCCCAGCGTGCCCCGCGGCCAAACTACGGCACCCAGCGTGCCCCGCGCCCGTCGCGCCTTCAAGATGGCGGCGCCCAGGGGTGGTTTGGGCCTGGATACGGATTCGGACTCGGAGAGCAGCGGCGAGGCGGCGGCGCGGTTCCGGGAGGCCGCTTGGGACTGCGCCGCGCAGGCGGCGGCGTCGGTGCGGGCGGAGCCGCGCGGTGGTGAGGGCTGGCGGCCAGCGGAGCTCTGCTGTCCCGCCGGCGTGTCCTGCCCTCCTTCCCTTCCCTTCCCTTCCCTTCCCCGCCTGTCAGGGCCGGGCCCCCCTCCGCAGCTCCTCCTGCCCCGGCGTTGTGCCGGGGGAGCAGTGGTCAAGCGGGGCACCTCTGCTGCTGTGCCGAAACCGCCAGCGCACGAGGGAGCCGAGAGGGGCCCTCAAAAGAGGGCCCGGCCCGGCCCTGCGCGGCCTCCTGCCGGGGCAGAGCCCCAGCCCCTTCCCGGCAAGATGCCTGCTACAGCCCGGCCGGTGGGAAGTTTCCCTTTGCCACGGTGTTTTACCGCAGTGGTGTTTGTGCTGTAAAGCCACATGTGCCAGAAAGGGGTTTAAAGAGGTCTTGGCCCCTGGTCTTTTAAACTTGCCTTTACTTCTTCCTTTGCCAGGTGGCTTTAAAAGGGATCGGTTACAGCAACAGCCTGCGCAGCCTAGCCTAAGGTATTTTTACTCCTGCTTTCAGGCTTATGTTTCACTGCAGAAAAAGTTAACCTGTGTTGTATTTGTGCTTCTTACAGTTAACACCTTGGAATACTTAGTGCTGTTTTGGGAATTAGTCCAACCAGAATCTGAAATTGTGCTTGAATCTTAATAGTTGTTAATAGCAGGGGGATATAGAACTGCTGTCAGTTACAGCATTAGTTCCAGCTGTCAGAAATCTCCCAACTCCGCAAGCGTCGCATGGAGGAATTAGAACAGTTACAGGTACAAAAGATGCTTTTCTTTAGGAAACATTGCACTTGCAAAGGCAAGCACTCGTCAGCTGGAAAGCAGCCGCTGAACCAGGAGCCTTGGAATGGAAGTGCTGCTGTCCTAAGTCTGCAGAACTTCTGTAAGCTCAGTTTCAAAGCCTTTCAGCCAGGCAGCTTAACAAAACCCGGGAGAGGGTTCGTAGTTGTATGAATTATGGCAACATACACAGGAACTACATGCAAGAGAAGGGATGTCCTGATATGATTCATTTGCTTTTGTTGGCTCTTTCAATTAGAAAAGTCATCCAACTGTGATAGAGATGGGTAAATAATGTTTAGCTCTCTTGGAAATGGAACTGTTACTACTGAGCTATTTCCCATCTTTCTTAGCAGTCTCCTCTATCACATATGAATTAATTACTAGAGGGTAGGAAATTTTCCATCCCTTATCTCCTGTTTGGGTGAGAGCACCAGATGTTCTTTGCCTTGAAAGAGATAATCATTATTCTTACTTTAAACAGGCATGAGTTGAACGGCCATGAAGAGGATGGAAATGAGCTACAGACAACACCAGAGTTCAGGGCACATGTAGCAAAGAAACTGGGAGCAATGCTAGACAGGTATTGGCATGTGACACTGAGCGACCATGATCCATGGGCCCACTATACTGATGGTTTTGTGTGCTAAACCCAGGAAATTAAAGATCTGAGTGCAGCCTGGATATTGAGGAGAAACTCTTTATTTTCTTCTTAATTCTTGTATTTAATGCAAATTTCCAATATTCTGTGCACTAACCTGGCCCATGTGCTGCACCCCCCATGGTAGAAGACTCCTACTGCCTGTCTCTGCCTCTGCAGTGAGTGTCTTTTAGAGAGGAAAAGGCAGAATTTGGGTGCCTTAGCATTTGCATCATGTAAAGGCTGGTGTGAGAATCGTCAATTTATTCTTATTACCTAAACCAGTCCCTCAGTCAGGGTTATGCTGGCAGTATGCCTCAGACTGGGCTGCCACTGTCTTTACTGTGTCAGCATGGGCCTGGAGAACTAGAATTCCTGGTGTTTAATGTTGGCTTTAGAAACGCTGCTCTTAAGTCATTCCTGTGGCATGTGTTGCTCAGGAGAGAAGGAATGATCTGCCCTGAAAGCAGGGAGCTGGGTCAGCTTCGCTTCCTAATTAAAAAGTAAGATGCTGTGTAACACCTCCCTATAGGCCTGTTTCCTGGAAATACCCAACTTTAGCTCAGTTTGCACAAACCTGTCCAAGGCCTAACTGGGGTTTTCTGTTTAGTTTCATCACTGTCCTGAAAGACTCGTCAGGACCCTCACAAATGTCTGGGCAACAGTCTGACTCTGCAGATGATGGTGAGTTTAGTCACAGCCATTGTGGCTGTTTTGTGACCTTGTTAGTTAAATAAGTGAGACAGATCCTGTCCATTGGTGGTTGTACGCACATCTGCCTAATAAGCATTTGCAGGAGAAGAATTCCTGTTGATGTTTGTGTTACTTTGAAGCTCTGATCTCTGTGCCCTACGTCCTCCCAGATAGTCCCAAGTAATTGCTGTCAAACACTATGGCATTACAATAGCAGCAGCGAGGCTTCCCAGGGAGATTGCTGATGACTCCTTTCACTTCTGTTTTATGTTGTGGGTAAAACTCCCCTTTGCATATTCTAGGGTTTCGCCTCTTCTCCTCCTCTGTCCCAGGAGACTGTGGGAAATCAGAGCCTTGCCCTGCAGCAAGGAGGAGACAGCCATCTAGCTCCAGGTGAGGTGGTGTCCGCTCCTTTGCTCCTGAAGTACAATTGCAGCCCACATTTCAGAGGCAGCTGGGACTCTCACAAGGGAATAGGAAGCTGAAGAGCTCGAGAAGTGTGTATTTGACTGTTCCATTTGACTAGGGCAGATTCTTTTTGTTTGTTTCTTTTTAGTGCTGGGGATCTAGAAGTGTTTGTGGGGCATGTCCTTTCCCCTCCTAGTATGTGTAAAGAACATGTCAGCCTTCAGACTGGTTCAGTGATAACTAGCTATTGGAGTCCCAGAGCCACTGGGTGTTTATCAGGTGTTCTCAGATTATTCTGTCTGCTTTGGTTGAATTCAAGGCAAAAGTTTAATGTAACTTCCTTTCCTTTTGCTGCCTTTCCAGTGAGATGGACAGTGACCAAGAGTGGCAAAGGTACCAAGAGGCTGCTGTGTCAGCCACAGACATTATGAAGCAAAGTGCTTTTCCTGCACTGTGCCAGGATTCCAGCCAGGATCAGAGTCTGGGTTATGTCGAGCACAGCCAGAAAAAAAAGAAGAAGAAGAAAATGAAAATTAGGGGAGAGAACAATATTCAGGAGACAATAATAGACCCAGCAGAGTGTGATGAGATCTGCAAAGGTTTGCCACAGTTGATGGCTGCAAATGGACAGCATGAGAGACAGGACTGCAGTCACCCAGAGAACTCGGTGTTGCCAGGAGCTGTGAAGAAGAAAAAGAAGAAGAGAAAGAAAGAATGAGGCTTTTGCTCTGGAAGCGGCAGGTGAATGTGATGGATGAAGGATGCTGGGAAAAACCCCTGACAAGAGTTGCTGCAGATGAGGGAAAATGAATTGGCAAAGGTTCTGTTCTAAAAGTTCAGTGGCCTGGGAGTCTAATTGAGTAACCTCCTACGTGGTTGGTATCCCTTGGAGAAGGGAACGTTGTTCTCTTTGCACAGCAGTTACCTGTGCTGCTGCTTACGCAGAACTAGTGTAAAAGGATTCGGTACTGTGCACAGACTTGTGTGACAGAGAGCTATAATCATAGCTGCATCACTCATGGTCTGTTCCTTCACATTATGAAATCAAACCTTGTGTCCTGGAGAAATCAAATGATGAATTGAATTTGGTTTACATGGCAACAGGTGATCAACTCCTTTTTCTCTTTGCCTCCTCCTAGATGCCTGCTAAGAATAGCTCCAGCCTGTGGGAGACTGATTTATCAGAAACATCCTGTCATGTATCAGGGCCCCCTTATTTTTCCTCCTGTGATCATCATAACAATCTTGTTGAAACCTGCCACGTCACTAATCCTTCCGTAATCTGCACCTCTCCACGGTGCCCTGCCTATGAGCAGAGTGTGCAGTGAATTTATTTCACCTATAGGAATAGTTCTGTTCCAGTTGTGTCTGTTGAAATGTCTTTTCATGTATAGTTTTTTCCATGGCATTTGTTGTTATTAAATTCTAATACATTATTACTTAATTTGGCAGGTTTTGTACAATAGTGGCTTTTTTGCTGTATTCAGATGGCTCCCCTAGTGGAGACAAAGGTGGCTGAAGATGCCTCTGTAGTTGCTTGGTGATCAATGCTATGAAAGTGCTATAGGAAGGACTTAAGCCTAAGTTAAAAGTCGCTGTGTTTCAGTCTTTATTTTAACTGGTTATGGCTTCTGTCTGTCTGAAATACAGTGGGGTTTGGTAGTGTTGTAGTGTTGAGTATGGCTGTTAGAGTGTTTATCCTTCATTTCTGGTATTTCAGGAAGTGACCTGCTATTGGATAAATATACTTCTGCTTTTAAGATTGTTGGGTTTCAGTAGCTCTAACTTGCTGGCCCTATTCAGGAGACCAGAAAGCAAGGTTAGAGAAATTGGAATAGAAGTTGCTCTTTGGGCATAGGAAAACCCAAGATGTTTTCTTTCCTACTGTAAGATTCTTCCTGGTTTTTTACTCAAGAAAACACAGCTGGCATCCAAAAATGGCAAAGCTAAGTAGAAAATTGGCTTGTAATCTAACTGAATGTGCCAGCAGAAGTCACTTGCCTTGTGGGCAGTTAAAACGTCAGTATACTGAAGCTACCACCTGGGTTTTCAAATGCATAGTGGTCTAAACATTACCTTTTGACTTGCTTTATGGTGATTACTTTTAAGCTAACTGTAAGTTTTACGCATTTGCAACTGACGCACATGGGAGACTAGGAAATGATTCTAGGATGAAATTCGTCATCCTCTAGTTACTGAAAGGAGTCTTTGATGGCTGATGATATCTAGAAGAGGCTCTTACCAATAATAACTGTAATGGACAGCTGCAATGTTGAGATTTCCAGTTATGATACCTGAAAAGTTCACTGCTGGGCTTTTTCTTTGGAAATTCTCTTAACCTTTTAAGAGTCTTGAGCCCATTCTGGCCATGAGGGGTTTTCATTCATTTTACAGTTGAAACTCTGGTTTGGTCACAAAGACAAAAACATTAATTGAGGGTTTTGTTCATGTCTGGCTACTCGCGTGTTAGTGATGTGAACGTTGAGAGTAAATAGAGAATAATAATTAGAAGAGGAATTACACGAGTAGATCCATAGAGCTAAAAACCTTAACTTAGTGCAAGTAAGACTCTTAAAGTCCATGGTAATTATTTGCATATCAAGAACTATAGAATATAGCCTACAGAGAAGCTAAGAATGAACTGTGTTCTTTAAAGTGAAGCTGACATCTCTATAGAGAACAACTGAAGGAATCGTTGCTCTTTGTGGAGCATGTGGACATGAATGCAGTGTCAGGAACCGGTGGAGAATGCCACACTTGGCTCATTCAGCAAGACACATGAGAGTCCATATGGGTAATGCAAAGAACTGGAATCTCCTTGCTGCTGTTAAACTTTAATTTCTGCATTTAAAACAAAGCAGAGCTATATCAAAAATAACCAAGCCATTTCCACTAGGATAGCATGATTTTAGAGCAGGTCATTTTTAACTGAGAATGTTTGGTATTTCTGTAGTTAATTAAAGGATTTGTAGCTTGTACTCAGTGATCCAATACTGACAGGTTTGTGCCAAGCCATTCCTGAACCTGTTTTGTGATGATTTTCGTTGCAATGTCAGGAACCAGGTTCTCTCACTCTTGCCTCCAAGATACTATTATTTCTCATAGTTCCCACTGGTGCTTCCTTAGAGCATCTCTTCTTTGGCAGCTCAGCTTCGCTCTTCCCTGCATGGCTTAGTCTGGTCTTGGCAGGTTTGTACAGATCCAGCTTGATGAAGGCTGAGCACAATGAAAGTCCCTTCCATGCTTCGGCATTTTTGCCATATATTGCATTCAGATCCCTTTCTTGATTCCTTCTGGGGCAGGATGGCTCGTCATTTTAGGTTGGCTGTTGGGGTTTGGGTTTGCTTGGTTTTTTGGGAGGCAGTGGATTTTAGTGCCAGCATCATCTTTCCATGGCTTCTGTCTTGAGCCTGGGATATCTTCTCTTCTGGAGGCAGCTGAATAAATGATTTGTATGAGGCAGTACGGGCTGGAGGTCAGCTGAGTGCAACAGCCTTTCCTTCCCGTGGAAGGCAGTGATGACAGTGATGGCAAACACAGTTGGAGCTGGACCTGACAGGTTGGTCATGGCAGTCACCCTTGAGCTAGTTGTCATGATTACTGAGTGGAGGATGCCATCTGTGTGGAGATGAAGGTCTCAATGACATTGTGAGTGGATGGCAGCAGCTGACTGTGGCTGTTGGTGGAGTCAGAGCTTTGGTACAGCACCAGGCTGCTGGAGGACACTGTCAAAGGCACAGGGAGAAGTTAAGTTCAGATTCTCACTGCAGTCCCCTTATGTGTGCACACTCGCGTTTCCAGCATGACTGAACTCTCCTGTCATAGGGACATAACTCCTTCCATTTTGTGTGCTGCTCTGTACCTAGCTTCAGTCCACAGCTAGCCTGAAAATACTAAGGGCAGCAGCCTTCAGGGAGCTCAGTGTTGGGGGTTCTAGAGAATTGTTCATGTCCTAGTTCTTCTCTTAGAACTGGGAAGCTCCAACTGGAGTCTCTATGAGGGGTTCTTGGGCTTTTCAGCCCTAAAATAGGCCCACAGGACTGGATATTCATGGACACTGCTTTTGTCAATGTATTTGAGGTTAGTTTCCTCTCTAGATTTTGAAGAATGGTCCCATTTCCACTCTGGCCTTACACAGACTGCGCTCTGAATCTTTTCCTTGTACCAGCATTTGCACACCCCCAAGACACTGTTAGAGCCCTCTAATTGAATCATGAAGCCCCAGTTACCTTTTTCTAACTGGATTTTTACAGTGTTGGTGGAAGAAACTAAGCAATACATGAGTTAAGATAGTGGCTGCTGCTCTTACCAGCAGGGCTTGAGGTGAGGCGAGGGCCTGGCTGAAGATGCTGGATGGTTGTGTCTTGGTTCTGTAAATGTATTGTTGGAGCCTGTGACACTGGTGTGTGCATCCCAGACTCTGTATGGGTCTCCGACTCAGGTGTGAATGCCTAGAGAAAAGGAAGTTAAGTGCCCACTTTCTACATCTGTTCTAATAAGCAGGAGAGGAGAGTGAGCAGGTGCTGCTTCCAAGGAGATTAAGTCCTTCTTGGTGATGCAGTGAAGGGCTTACTCTAATGCCTCCAGTATTGCTGCTGGTACCAGTAAGATAAGGAGATAAGAAAGATTATCCCACTGGGATGGCATAGACCACACACCCAAAACATCTCTGACAAGCAAGGAGCTACCTGCAGACTGGTACAGTTCTAAGGTGGGAGAACAAAGGCATGTGCTAAAGGCTGTTACCTGTTTGGCTGGTGTCAGGTTAGTCAGGGCGCTGAGATTGGCTGTATCTGTTATCACCATGGTTTGTGGCAAGAGGCCTGTATGTGTGTATTGGGCCACTTCAGACTTGGGGCCATAGAGAGCTGTGCATGAAAGAAAACAAGATCATTTGGATGCTGGAGCTTTTCATGAGGCTAGTTTGGCTGAGTTGTTCTCCTCGTGCATGTGGACCTGCTCTTTTGTCTCCAAAACAAAGGGAGTGGAGGGATGGGGAGATGAATGCAATAGAAAAATGTCATCATTAGAGCAGCAATAATAGAGGAGGAAAGTAGAGTACTGCAAGCCCAAGGAACCCAGCAAATGCTCCAGAACAGTGAATTTTTTTGGTTGCTTGAGCAGATGAGCTCACATTCTTACCGTGAGGGTTCTGTATCTGGGCCATGGTAGCCATGAAGGGGCTCTGGTTGATGTGGCTCTGGACTTGCTGCATGAGGGGCTGCTGGTAGGATGGGTGCAGCTGCTGGGAGAACTGGACAGGCTGCAGGGTAGTGAGGCTGCTCCCCATGCTGTTTATTACAGGTACACTCTGGGGCTGGGTTGAGGCCAGGCCTGAAAAACAAGGACTGATGACAATAGGGTCACATACTGTGGGAGGAGTGTGGCAAGGGAGGGTAATGTGAACTAGTCATTGTGGCAGGCCTATTGTCACGGGATGATTTCAGATCCTGCTTTTCAGGTGTTCTGTTTGTTATCAGTGATTGAGAACAGATTTCATGCATCTGAAAACAAAGTGAGTGTGCAAAATGTACGATGCAGACAGGTGCGATAAAACCACCTCTGATTTCCAGTGTTTGTTCCTGTACACATCCTTGTGTACCAGTATAGGTCACTTTTACCAGTTTAGTGATAACCTGATAGGGAGTTCCACTGGGGATACCTCGCCCAAAGTAAACTGATAGCATCATCTCAATGTCCAGTTCATTTTATTCTCTTTATGAAGCTGTTGGCAACAGAGAACACTATGCTGTAGCTGTCCTGGCACATGGAGTGGAGTTTAAACTCATTTTATTTGGTCTGCCCAATTACGGAATTTGGACCAGTGAGAAAGAGGTAAAAGGTTTCACACATTACTGCTTATTTCCCACAACTGTCCAGACCCTGTTCCTGTAACTCGGCAAATCTCTCCAGCACTGAGGCATTTCCACCCTGTGGGAATCTCCAGTTTTTCCTTTCTTGCACAGAATTAGAATCTATATCATAATTTTGGGTATAAATGAGGAGGTGGAAATTAGTTCACAGCTGCCACCTTGGAATCAAAGAAGGCCTCTTTCTTCCTGGGAACAAAGTATAAGAGGAGAGTATACATTTTATTTGGCTTTATCTAACGAGATGTGCTTTGGCAGTAGACTTGTCTTGGAATGAAAAGAAATCTGCTACAGGTCCAGAAAAGCTGTCATAGTGAAAAATAGAATTAAAAAGATAAGAGTAATTAATGCTGTGGATTCCAGAGGCATGCGCTGCTCTTTGCAGGAAGTACAACAGGATGCTTTGTCTTTCAAGCACGATGAACATGCTTCAATTCTCATAGTTCTAAGGAAGTATTACATTTATATTTGGGAAGATGCAGAACAGCAAAACAGAACATTGACATAGGAATAAATTGCAAAAGTCCCACATGGGTTTGTCTGTAACTTAATTCTAACATGAATAAGGAACATCTGTCCCTTAATTCCATTGGTACTTGCAAGTAGTGCTGCTGAAGAGCCTTAGTATTTGTGACAGTTACCCCAGGTGCACATCAATGCCAGCTTAGTAGCTTTGTCTCTGAAAATGAGGCAGGTAATTGTGTAAGTTAAAGGTAGCTCTTTATTTGAACCCTGATAAGCAGAGGCATTACAGAGCACTACTCACCTATCACCAGGGTTGAGGCACCTGTGTTGGTGAACGCTGGTGCTAGGGATGAGGTCTCGCCAGCTCCAATTGCCATAACACCTGGCAGCGATGCCATGATCAGGTTCTGAGTTTGCTGGCTCAGAGGGTGTGGATTTTGCTCTAGGCTGTGCAGGGCAGTCAGGGTGCTGACAGGAGGGAGAGTTCCTCCAGGAGCTGAGACCTGTGTGAAAGGGGAACCATGGAAATGCCATCAGCAGCAGGCTGGGTCCCAAAGCTGGGGTACATGTCCTTCTCCCTCTGCCTGCCTGCCCTGACCCCTTGTGAATTAGAAAGACTTCACATTTGCTTGCGTGCAGTTTCCCTGTGCTCATCAGTTAACTAGCAAAGGTCAGCTGATGGAAAACTAAGAGTAAGTCCTTCCTGGTTTAGTTCTTTCACAGTTAAGAATGGGAAGGATTTTACAAACAAGAACTAGATTTGTCCCTCTGCATTCTCTATAGGGTCCGTTTATCCTCTGCTTTATAACCGAAGGTAGAGGATGATGCTCAAATGAAAAGGCTCAGGTAATTTTCCATGGTAATTTGTAATTCTGTGCAGAGTTCAGCACAGAGTCCAGGAGTTCTCTTCTTGTTCACCTTTCCCTCTGAGAAATGCCTGTGATTTTCCTTTCGCACATCAAGTGTTTCAGTGGGCAGGGAGCTTCCAGACTGAGATTTGAAAGGAGTTGCTGAAAAGCTTCCTTGGACTTTTTTGTCATGTAGGAAGTTCTTCAGGCCACATTACCTGGCAGCTCCCTGCTGTTAGAGAGGAAGAGTACCTGTTAGATAGAACAGGACTGTTCTGTGCTTGTGCGTTTTGCTGATTCAGTCTGTCCTTGAGTCACTGAGTAATTTAACTTGACTGTTTCCTCAGCCTCCAAAATGAGCCATGTAACCCGTGTCTGCCCTTTAATGGGACTTTGAGTTTGCAAGGCCTTTGAGAGACCGGTAGTTGTAGTTCTGTGGAAGAGCAAAAACCATTCTGATAATTTGGTTGATAAAGGTCAGTGCTTTATTTTATACTTTTTTTTCTCCTCTCAGATAAAAAGCTTTAGGAAATCTTTAGTAAGAGTGAGGACCAACAGATTAAACGGTGGAACAAGTCACCTTGATACCAATGTTGGAAGACAGCTGTAGAAGATTTTCAGCATCTTGTGAAAGACTTTACTTTTGTTGTCTTCAGGAAGAGACCAGAAAGCCATCAGAGTGAGTGACTGATGAGACTTAAATCACATTAATTTATAGTGAACTTAACTTTAGCTCAGGCCAGCATGCACTAATGCTGACTTCTAGCCTTTCCCTGTAAGCAAAGGAAAGTGTGCAAACTGAAAATGATCGCTTGTGTAGATTCTAGTGCTTCATTGCTAATTATGTGGGAAAAGGTGTAGTCAAATCTCAAAAGGAAACTTGCTTTGGGAAGACAGATTGCTACAGTCTAGCTGTCCAGTACATGTGCTGTGTTCAAGCTGTTTGCTTAATCTTTGCAGGTAAGATACATGTAAGTACAGGTCTCTGTTTTGTTAATTCCATTGGTGTTTGGTCAACTCTCTTGAGATGTGTAGAGTTCAAATGAGAACTGGAGATGAGAATATCACTGGGGAAAGGAGAACAGGGTCTCCTGGGAAGAAGGAAATTACGTCCTACCTTGAGCTCTGTTTTTTCAGAATAGGCTGTTCTGATTGATCATAAGGAAATGGCTGTACTTGTCCTGTGCCCTAATAACTGCCCTCACCAGCAGTCTAGAGGGCACCTGCATCTCAGGCCTGCTTGTGTTACGTGGTCAGTGCAAAGTGGCTACGTAATATTCTCTATATAAAGCTGGTTTTAAGAGTATTCTAGGAAAAACTACTTCTGAATAGTCCATATTGTGACCACAGGCAAAGGACCTGAGGTCCTCCAGTCAGCAGAACTGAAGTATACATCACTTACCAGCTTAGTGTCTGTGCTCAGTAGGTTCTGGCTGGGCTCCAGTCCAGGGGGAGAAACCTGATGAAGGATGGTTTGGGTGGTCACCATGGGGCTGTTTGCATGGTGGTTGCTGCTGGAGGACTCTGCCTCACTTGCTGGCTGCTGGTTGTACCTCACTCCTGCATCACAACAGGAGGGAAAGTGGTTGTCACGAATGAGAAACTGAGAAACATTGGCAAGTGCAAAATTCAGTTTCCTTTGCAGGCTTTTGCCTTTAGATGCTTGAGGCAGAGACAAGGTGGGTAATAGGAGAACCAGGAGATCAGGCATTCTTATCACCATGCCCTGGCTTTTCTCTGTAATTTGGCACAACTGCTTCCTCAAATACTGACTTTAAGATATGGCTGTGTGTGCTGCAGGGAACAAACAGGGTTAACTAGAAAACACCCTTCTGGATGCAGGCACAGGGAGGAGAGCCTCAGTGAGATACCTCTTCCCAGAGTGAGAGCAATTACCAGCTCTGGCCTAAGAAGCTGAAAAAGCTCTGATCATTTTGGATGGAGAACAATCTTTCCTGATGCCTGAGAACTCAGTCACAGTCTGATGGTGCTTTGTATACATGGGAAAGAATAAAGGGTCCACACATGAGTGAAAGAATACCAAGCTGACTTGAGACTGCAGCTAGTGGATGACCCCTTGAAAGGGGATTACTGCCTGCCAGGTCGGAGTGCAGGATGGCACGGAGTAAGTGAGGAGATTTGGTTGAGTTTTGTTACTGAACTTTGTTATCCTTGCTAATCTACCTGCTCTCCTCACTCGGAGACATGATCTCTCTGTCACCAGTGCTCTTCCCTTGTAGCAAGTCTGCTTTTTCTATCTGTAGATTCACCCCCTCAAAGGGTGGACTTGGGAGATAGTTTTGGTGACTTGAGTTTGGGTAGGTTCACCCATTCCTCTTTCACATCTGCTGGTTGGTTCTTACCGTGAACCTTGCTGGGTGAGAGAGCTGATGGTGGCTGGAGGGAGGAAGAGTTGTGAGGAGTTAGAGGGGGAGCAGAGGTGGGCTGTGGTCCACTGAAGGTGTCCATGGCCAGCTTGTGCCGGAAAGCCTCCTCCTTCCTGCGGTTGGCAAACCAGTTGTAAACTCTGACCTCTGTCACCAGGTTTGAGCCCAGTCCCTGGGCCTGAGAAGGGGAAACACCTCTCTGAATACACTCTGCTCTGTTGGGGAAAAGCACAAGAAGAGCCTTGCTGAGCCAGGCTTAGAGAGACAGAGTAAGTGTGCAGCACCAAAGTGGCTGTGGTCTGGCACACTGTGTGGAAGGAGCCTGCCAGGTATAGCAACGCAATGAGGTCCTTTGTGGACAGTGAATGCTCAGCTGTAGCATTTCATTCAGATGTGGCTGGTGTCAGTGGTGAAATCCACAGCTGTACCGTTAGCCTGCCTCTCATGGGCACTAGCAAATGCTAAGATGAGAGAGGGCCTGCTGTGCCTCTCCTTCTCAAAGCCAGACACCTATCTTTACCTGTTGCATTCTTCCACCAGTGCCTCTCTCTCTTCTTTGCTGGGGTTTTTCTGCCTCTCGTAGGCTTGGAACAGGATCTGTTGTGAAGCAGGACCCCACTTAAAGCGGTTTCTTCTTCCCTTCTTGGTGGGCAGGTCATCTCCCATGGGCTCCTCTGTCAGGATACCCTGCCCAGCGTGTGTGAATTCTGCAGGCACAAAGGGACAAGGGAATTTGCTTTCTGGAAGCGTTTCCAATAGTTCCATCTATTTAGGTATCTGTCAGGCCCAATGAAGCTTACCCTTGAAAAACATCTCATTCAAGATGGAGGGTTAAATTGAAATGGGGTGGAAATAAAGTTCCATAATCTGCTAAAACTGCTAAGATGTTCCTAGCAGGCCATTTACCCATCCTTTCTCTTGCATGCATTGCATTTCTGCTCACACCTTGGAGTAGTGAAGGCAAATGCAGCTGAGTTTAGAGTAAGCATAGTCGTAGAATTGTTTAGGTTGGCCAAGACCTTTAAGATGGAGCCCAACCATTAATCCAGCACTACCAAGTCCACCACTAAACCATGCCCCTAAGTGCCACATCTACATGTCCTTTTCTCCATGCTGAACAACCCCAGTTCTCTCAGCCAGTCCTCATAAGAGGACTTGTCCTCTAGACCTTTCACCAGCTTTGCTGCCCTTCTTTGGACACGCTGCAGCAGCTCAATGCCCTTGTAGTAAGGGGCCCAAAACACAGTATTTGAGGTGCAGCATCACCAGTACAGGGTCACCTCCCTGGCCCTGCTGGACACACTTGTTTCTGATACAAACCAGGATGCTTTTTGGCCTTCTTGGCCACCTGAGCACAAGCTGGCTCACATTCAGATGGCTGTTGACCAACAGCCCCAGGTCCTTTTCCTCCTGACAGCTTTCCAGACACTCTTCCCCACCCCCATGTAGTGTTGCACTGGGTTGTCATGACCCATGACTGTAGTCCTGCTTCCAAAAGCCAAATGTCTCAAGTTTACTTGCACCCCACCACTACAAAATTAAGAAAGACAGATTCCAGATAGGCTTATGAATATAGAAATGCATGCTGCAGGTATGGGTCCCAGTGGGTGCCTGTAAGGAAGGGGCTTAGAAGGCATGAGGGGACGGCTCATAGTGGTTTTTCACAGTGACTATAGCAGCCTGCTGCTTTCTGCCACTAGAGCAACTGTTGCTGTAGCTGAGTTGCAAAAGCTTAGTTCTTGGGCAGAAATTCTCTCTCGTTTGTCCACTGCACTGCTTTAGTCTGAAGATGGGTGTAGAACTCTCATGGCAAATGGAGAGTATTAGTTTACTGCTCTTTAGCAAAATGGTGGCTGGGGTGGGTGGCTGCAGGCTGCTTGATGAGGGAGTGGTTTTGGTGCACCCCACCTCTGAACACTGACCTAGGATTCTCTAATCTTCCTTCTAAAAGTGACTTTTCTTTCCATTTTTCCTCGACAAAAATAGGGAGTAAGGATTAGCAAGGGAAAGCAGAGGCCTTTATGAAGCTGAGACAGGAGAGCAGTTGTTTCCATACTTACGCTGGGCCACCTCTCGCTGCTTGCGGACATACCAGGTGTAGAGGGCTGCCCTTTTTTGGGTCTTCATGGGAGTGCCCTTGTTGAGGTGTTGTGAGAGATGAGACTGGTTCAGACCGGTAGTGTCCACCACCTCACGCTGAGGGATGTTGTGCTGCTGGAGGTAGGATTTCACCATCTTTGCTACTCGCCAGGGATCCTCTCTGGAAGGAGCAGAAAACAGTTCTCAGGAGAGAGAGATCTAAGACCTGCACTTGGCAAACCTGGGTTCCAAGGAAGTGTGCTATTATCTCCTGAGATGCACCTTGCATGGCAGTCATCACCACTGCGCTTGGTGAGGCCAGAGTGCTGAGTGGCTGTGTAAGGGAAAGCTGTTCCTCAGTGTGGTGCTTTGTGCAGTTTTGACTCTGCATTCAGGGTAAAAACTACGTGGTATTAGAGATGAAGTGCAAAAGAGGTAGCACTAGCTTCCTTTAAACTGTCTCTGTAGGTACTTGGATCTTCCCTTAGAAGGGAGCTCTTTGGTTATCAAAGAAACTTCCCAGTACATGATCATAGTATGTGCTGTCTGTGCTCATTTGTATGTGGGCTCTTGGGCTGTTCTGTCTAGGCAGTTGTCATCTGTAAATGACAGAAAGTGCTGAGCTGTGACATGGGCACTGAATGGAGCTCTCTGCTGGAAAGTAATGTGAATATAAAGCACTTCTGCTGCTAGTGAGAAATGGTACGAGGAGGGAAGTGATGTTGCATTTCAGTATGCAGCTGGATGTTTTCTGAGTACAGATCTCTTTTCCAGAATTGACCACACTTTTCCATTTCCCTACATGACTTTTCTTCTCTATCCCCCTTTGTTTAAAACACAGGTGCTTTAAAGTACACCTAAAGGCAGGTGTACTTAATTTCCCAAGACAGATTTGTTGTAATATTATGCTGAACCCAGCTCATGCCCTAATTCTGGTCCAGGTTGGGTTGCCTTGCAGTGATTCAGGAGAAGAAAACAGGTTCTCATTATACTGTGACATGACAGCCATGTATGCATATGTACACACCAAGCCATCCAGGATTATGTTCTTGCACATCTGTTACGTTACTCAAACATACTGATTCACATCTAGAACCACTCATAGCTTATAATACAATAAAGAACAACAGGCAAACCGTTAATTCCTACAATTGCTACCCTCCTTTGAGGTAGCAGCTTAGGGAGTAGACCTATTTGTGACCTGCTCACAAAACTTGAGGAGCTAATCTGATTCGGGATTTCATAGTAAATGTGAATCTCTGCTTTTTAGGATCTCTGATTAGAGTATCCATGAAGGTTCCTAAGGAATACAGAGAAAACATGACCGTGACTTTATCTGTGTGCATTGATTTTGCCAGAGCTGAAAATCACAGTAAAACTAAAGGTGTGAAACCTGGCAGTCTAGATCTAAGCAGTGCAGGAGCCGCTCTACCTAAAAGCCTCTGGTTCACTTTTGACAAAGAGCATCCTTCTGTGCTTTCTGTGTGAAGTGTGTGCTGGAAGTGGTTTGCATGCTGTAGGAATACACACATCCAACACCAGCACCAAAGCAGCAATGGGGCAAAAGAAGATGCTTAGGGTTGTGCAGAAACTGTCACAAGAACACAGAGGTCTGAGCAACAACAAGCACCAACTGTACAGGCAATGGCTGTACTGCTCGTTGCTTTGTTGACTCGGGAGGTTAGTGGAGGCTGCAAAGTGATAAGGAGGACAAAGTCCACACCTGTTCTCTCAGTACAAACACCCTTATCTGTTCCCCTGCTGCTGTCTCCCAGTGGCTGGATAGTCCAAGGAGCAAGCTCTGCTGCAGTTAAAGTGTGACAGAAATGGTGTCAGTTACAGCCTTCTGAAGAACCTGCTTGCTTAAAATAGGAACACTTGTTCCTTTTTTATGGTGGGATGCTTCTTATAGAGGCTTCTATGTTCTAGCTTCTTCCCTTAACCATCTTTGTCTTTCAAAAGCCTCAAATTAGCTGAGCTTACAAATGCTTATCTTTCCTAGCTGTGGTGATATTCTTTTTTCTTCTCCTGCTGTCCAAACCAAGGACCGATCTCCCCACTTTGTGACAGCCGAGCCAGCACCTGCATCCTGAATTCATTACACAAGTTCCTATACAAAGGAAAAAAGGCTCTCACTTGGAATCTCTGGTCTCTTAGATTTGAGTTCTGGCTCAGATGGGAAGAGGGAGGACTGTGTTGCCACTGATGGAAACCTCTGTTAAATGTTGATTTCCTTCCTGCACCCCAATCATGAGTTACTTTCATCTCCCCTGTTGAGATCCCCACTTCTTTGTGGCAGGAAGTATTTTTGAGTCTGTTCTGACAATGGTTAAAGCCCTGTGTTTTTTCTGTCGTCTTTTGAGACAAAGCAAGGAGCTTTGTGAGGCAAAATAGTGCAGGGGAACCTTAGAACAGCATGATTTTGTAAGACAGTTGCATGACATCCTAGCTACTCTGTACATAGTCAAAGCACAGGCTGCAATATCAACGTGGCAATTCCTTTAGGCCCAAGGCTACATCATAGTGATGGCAGCTGGTCAGCTGAACCCTTGCCTGAACTATTGCCCACATACCTAGTTCCACCTGCAGAGCTTTCACCATTGACTAAGACATCACAAGTTGAAACCTTCGCTCTTTCACTAGCGGTGAGACTGTGACTGGCTGTCAGAGGGCAGGATTTCTCCCTAAACCTGGTTTCCGTGTGTGTAGTTGCACTAAAGTCTCAGTTGGTTCAGTGAGTCAGAACTGCAGAAGTGGGTCTGCCTTGCTCAAACTCTCTATTTCCAAGGCAATTCTCTACCTGCTGGCTTCCCTTTCCCCCCACATGCAAGCTGCCTCCCCACTCCTTTCGTGTTCTCCAAGGTCTAATACCTGTCTCCAAATTCTTCTCACACAGTTAGTTTTAAACTCTTCGTAAGTCTTGCTCTCCTGCTGTCAGTTGCCTATTGCTATCTGAGTGTGGCCCCTCTCCCTGGCTCATCTCAATCACAGGGGCCTGGGTCCTCTTTCCAGACCAGCTTCCCATTTTCTTAGTTCTGAGGTCACTTTTTAAGGGCGTTTTCACCTCCCTTTTGTTACCTGAACAATAAGTAACCCAGGTAGTTAGTTATAAACTCAAAGGGAGCAAGAGGCTGGTTGATAATTTATAGCAACATCTCAAATTTAAATGGAAAGTAAATATCAAGTTGTTAGCATTAAAGAAAACCCATTCCAGAGGGCTGGAGATGTAACATTCTAGGGACCTTCTCCCTCCTTCACTCTTCCTGACTTTTCTCTTTTTCCTTTGTTCCTATCTTTTCCCTCCTCTTCCTCATTCTCTCGGTTTCTCCTTTTCTTCTTCCCTGTTCTCACATTCTCAGGCAAGAGAAACCTTCATTTCCCTGAGGTGGGTTCTGAACTGCTGCTTTGGACCAGACCTTGCTTAAGCAGAGGTTCAGAGAAGTACTCAGGACTATCCTCTGGCCCTTTCGTGTGGAGCCTGCTAGACAACCCTCATTGATGGCAGTCCACAGCCTGGAGCCGGGCTAGGCAGAGAGCAGGCAAGGTAAGACCATCCCATCAGGGTTCTTTTCTATTGAACTTGGCCTGGTTTGCCTCATCTTGCTTTATATGTGGAAATGAAAGGGGTGTGGCAGCTTCATCTCCAGATTCCCCAACTAGAGTCATTCTAAGGGCAGGAAAAGATTGAACCTTTATCATTTTATCTTTTGTTTTCTTTTTTTTTCCTCATGGAATACATGCTTTTGTCCCTGCCTCCAGGGGAAGTCTGTTGCTTATCTCAATTTCTCTCTTTCCTAATGGAATTTCACCCCTTGCCCTACACGTGGATTGCTGCTCTACCTCTCTCCATTTGCTGTACCTGTGATAGTGTGATCTGTCCCTTCCCCCAAGGTAGCCTCTCTGGGGAATATCAGGGGATTACTCCACACAGCTCTATCTCCCTACTGAGTTAGTTATTCTTTATCATAGCTGCAATTTGTTTTCTGTGTGGAGCAATAGGGAAAGAATGTTTTTATTCAAAGTGTAAATCTATGGAAGGTCAGCGAGACAGATTGAAGGACAGCAAGAAATGTTGTGCATTCCTCACTAGAGAAACTTTTGGCTGAATTACCTTTGGCATTGTTTTGTTCTGTAGGGACAAACTCTAATCAATCCCCACAGGTTCATCCCGTCATGGGGAAGTATCTTCTCTACATCCTGTTTTATACAGCTTTGACCAGTGCTTTCCAAACTGTGGTTTCAACTTTAATAGTCCTGCAAGGACGTACTTGGTCTCTTGGTGTTGCCATTTTTGTCCGTCCCACCTCCTGGAAAGCCTGTCAATGGACACTTTCCTGTTTCTACCTTATAAGCAATGGCTGCAGTTACCACGAAGACTTTCTTGTATCACTAATAGCTGCCCACAAGTCAGTCTCTGAGTTAAAATGTGGTCTACAGCCTTAGATCAGGAATTGTTAATAATGCCAAAAGAGGCTTCTGCCTGAGGGTAGAAGTGCTTCCATCTGGTTTCTGGATTTGAAATCCTAGTGTAGATGCTGAAATAGCTTATAAGCAATGAATATTTACTGGGAATCCCTGTGTATGGAGATTCTTGCCTGCCTTCCTTTCATCTGTAAACTGTTCTCCCTGCCTTACAATGCTTACAGTGCTGTTTTAAGGACATTACCTTTAGGCATCTCTAATGGAAAGGTTTGTTCTTAAGAAACAAACAAAGTTTATTAGTAGGTAACAACTGCTTACAAGTTATTGAACCCTGGTAGTGGATCAGACGCTTTGAATAGGCTCTCAGACATGCAGCTGCTCTAATACTTGACTAGAAATTTTAATCCTGTCAATACAGACTTCCTACTGTTCTCATTTTGCCTTCACTAATTTTGATCTGTTACAATCCTCCGTAAGGATATTCATTTTTTCTTGCTGAAACTGAGGCCTCTGGCCTCTTCATACTGTCCCCAGCTGCAGAAGTGAATTGCTCTATCCTGTGATACGGGGGACTGAGGAAAGACAACTCTGATGTGTCAGTCTAAAGCTTTGCAATTAAGACCCAGTATAAGGCTTTGGAGATCCTTGTTCTTGCCCAGTCCTCTCTGTGCTATCTTAGGGTTTTAGATAGCTCATAGAATCTCTCTATACCTCAGTTCCCATTTGTAAAATGGGAATGCCGCTCAAGTGACTATATAGAGAGAGGTGTGAGACTGTTCATCGGAAAGCATTACTATCACAGATTTGCAAGAGAGGTAAGACTGTTGTGGTGAGGCTGGTAGTAAGCGCATGAAAGACTGGCTGCAAGCTCCTAAAAAGGCAGGGAGAATCAGAAACCAGGATTCATGCTGGTGAGGGTGGCAGGAAAGAATTCCCTTCATCCACATATCTGTTCTTAGATCACAGCAGATGGCACTTTAATCCCGCTTCACCCATTCATTACAAAGCCAGGTGCTGCTCTTCACCTTCCATGGCTTCCTTAGTGGAGAGATACCTGATAAACCATCAGAAGTTAATGATCAAAAAGCTTATCAGGGTCTTTTCATCTATAAATTTATAAGACAAAAGAGAAATAATAAAGCCATTGGATAATTAGTAACTAGCCAGGGCCCGCCCGGTGCCACTGGGCTCAGACTACCCCAAGACCTGTACGCAGACTCAGGAAGATGAGAAGGAGACAAGGATGAGAGGAAGAAAAAGAGGGGAAGGGAGAGAGAGAATTAGCCAAGAAGAAGACAAAATGGGAGGAATAGCAGTGGAGACAAAAGTGAAGAGGGAAAGGAAACATGTAAAAAGAATGGAAAAGTCGTAAAGAGAACAGAAGAGCCTAAAAGATGTGACACAGCTGGGAGTGGGGAAGAGATGAGACGCATACTGGGCCTGATGGAAGATGGAAATTTTGGGAATGTTTTCCCCTCCCAGGTAAGAGCTGATCCAGTGGGTTTTCCTCTCTTGGGTACTGCTGCAGAGCCATCAACCCCCAGGCTGCCAGGGCGCTTTCTTCTCCTAAGTGCTTGCAATGAATGCTAACTCTTTGTGCTGTTCATACAGCTCTGGCCTTTTGTGGTGGGATTTTGCTTCTTGTTGTTACATTTTCTGTTAACTTCCTTTGCACGTGCAAGGGAGTGGTCAGAAAGCCTGAGAAACTCTCTGGATGGATTTTGGGTTTAGTGCAGATTCTAAGTGCAGGATGTTACTGCGTGGTGTTGTCTTCAGCTCATCATGTCAAAGTACCCACAAAACAGACAGGCAAGGATCTGATTCTGTTGTGATAGATGGGTTGGATGGACCTGATCCTTGCTTGGACAAACCTCTTAGGTCACCCATAGGAATTGGATCTTAGCAAGAATCCCAAATGGGAATCCTGGTGAATGTTTTTCCGAGTCTGTTGTGAGGCTTATCGGTTCAGGCTTATTGTATTTTGATCTCAGAAATGCTTGGATGCAAAGGAAAATTTGCATGGCAGTAAAACCTGTCATTGTTGCTGTGGATGTACTTTGTAGTTGTGACAGGCTGCGGATGGCAGAAGCAGAGTGTTCTGCTTGGGTTTTAACCTCTGCATGTATTTCATGTGTGGTCTTTCTACAAGACAAATCCCCACTGAAGTCAGGAGAGCTTTGCACTCACTTGAATGACAAGAACAAGTTCTCTTGGTTTGTCTTTGGCCAATAATCTATTGCAAAAACTAGTGAAATGAACAGTATTAATTTCATTAAATAGAGCAGGGAAACATCACAACTTGACTTTACTGTACAGACTCAGGCAAATATAGCTCCAGTTAAGAGTGACCTTTCCTGATGGAATCCTCTTAAAAATATAAATCCTAAAACCTACCATTCAGTCACAGAGATGCAAGTTATTCAGGCTTCAGACTATTCTGAAGCCTCATGATATAAGCACATCAAATACGCATTCCGGCTCCAGGGCTCCTTTCATGCATTTAAAGTGAGATGAAAGGAAAGTTTGAGTATTTATAAAGATTGTGGGGGTGTTGTGAGTCCCGGCAGGGATGAAGACTGCCTCCATGCAGCTAGATCAACTGTGAATACAAGGGACATTGAGCGCAAGGGGAAAGGAAAAGAGATTTAGAGGGAGAGTGTAAGAAAGCGGCAAAGAGGAGCAGCAAATCTGTCCTTACTGTAATAGTCTTTCCACCACAGCCTTCTGGTGAGCAGCCTCCTCAGGGCTCAAGTTTTCCAGCTCCTTCATTATTGGAGGGGTAAATTCCTCCCCGTCATCAGAGGTTTCATCTTCCGATAACCTGGACTCCCCCATTCCATTGGGGATGTCTGGACAGGGTTCCCCTTTCTCTGTCTGGAGGGCATTGATAGCGCGCTGACTTTCACTCTGGAGCGCGTAGGGTTCCACTTCGCTCAGCGCCTTGATGAGGGTCTCCTTGGTTAGTCCTGACTCCAGCAGCGCTCCCAGCAGCTCCACCTGAAGATGACTCAGCTTCGAGACCATGGTCTTCAGGCTGGTGTCCCTTGGATTTGAATTTCGGGTTATCCTGCTTCCAGCTTCCCTACACCATGTTCCCGAGGTGACGCGCCTGACCGTCAGGAGAGTGGGCACAGTGCAGCCTCCCGCCTCTACACCCCCCAAAAACCCCCAAAATACAAAATGGAGCCACTTCAGACCCCCCACGACTGTCCTGAGCCAGTGCTGATAAAGGGACCCTTGGCTATCTGTTTACATTGGAGCAATGTAAATTCTCCAAGGTTCATATTTATCTGTGTACTTAGCAAGTTACTGAACTTTGGACTTCAGCACTGCCGCAGCAGTTCACAAAGTACAGAGGCAGAGAGAAAGGGGGAGGGGGAAAGGGAGGGAAGCAGAAGAGAGAAGGAGAGGAAAATGAAGGGATGGAAGGTTGGCAGCTTGGAAAAGTAAGCTGTGGAAAGAAAACGAGGAAAATGAGGGTGGAGAAATGTGTCTTATTTGTGGGCCTGTTAGTTTTAAGGAAGGAAAGAGGTGGTGTACCCAAAACGAAAAAGCACTTTTGGCTGCCTGTGGTTCAGGCGAAGGTGCTGCCCTTGGAAGATGGTAGAGCCCACTCAAAGCTCTAGCAAGGGTGAGGGTCAGCCAGTCTCAGCCCCTGCCAAAGGCTTTGGGCTGAGAGAAAGCCACACTGGCAGCTTCACTGGGCTTTGTGCATTCCCCCAGCACAGAAGTGTGACCACCGCATCTATGTGAATAGTCCCAAGACCCAGGGGATGTTGCAGAGCTCCAGGTGAATCCTGTGGCAGAACATCAAGTGTTAAATGACTTTTTAACTTCTGGCTTTGGCTTGCTGGGTATCTTGATATGCAAATGCAAGTACCTCAATTATAACTGGCTGTGTTTATTGCTCAGTTGATGAGCAGAAGCAGTGTACCCACATAATTTGGGGGATTACAGGACTTGCCCCACTGAGCTTATGATTCAAGCATCTGATAAGGAATAGTGTTGGTTCATGCTGGAAGTCCCCGCTCTGCTTCTTCTGAGGAGTGCTTTGGCCAGGCTTGTGGTTCCCATTTATTATCTACCTCCATCCCTTCTTGATACCAGCCCTGCTTTAAGGTTCTGCTCCCACCTTTGGCTTGCTAGCTCAGCTGGAGTTCTTCAGTGCAGTTCTCGGGGAGTCCTTATGACTAAATTGTCATTTCTGAATTTTCTTTGTCTGAAAATACATGAGTGAGTTTATCCACTTCGAGTGGCTACGTTATTCTCTTAACTTGATGTGCACATGTGGACTTGACGCACAAGCATCTCATGCAAATGATTCCTGTTCTTTTAAAGCTGTTGTCTCAGTAAAGGTTTCCTGTCCCTCTCGATACACACCCATCAAGCCTAAGCTAAGAGCAGTGGGACTGTCCCCAAACTGGGTGATGTCTCAAGACAATGCTGCAGAGTGACCTTGGCCCCTGTTTTCCCTTTGTGGGCACCACTAGCTGTGCTCCAGGCTCCTGTGACAACATGCTAAGTCAGCAGCTGGAGGACAAAGCTTCTTTGCAAACTGGACCCCTTCCTCCCTCCAGGCACAGCAAGCGGGCCCCTCCAACCAGGGCTGTTGTTAACTGTTAGCTTTCATTTCAGATGGCGGCCGAGTACCAGCTCACCTCCCTACAGTGGGTTCAGAAAGGCTCAGATGGATCCAGAAGACTGTGTGGCTAAAAAGAACATTTTGGAGTCCATGTAAAAACGGTTAATGTAAGAAGTTTTCATGTGAACATTGTCAGCTTCTAAAGATGTGTGTTAGCATTTAAAGAATGGTGAGGGGTTTTGTTGGCATTCCTGTCAATGTTTTGATTCCGTTTCCATGCATTTTATTTTTTTATTACAGTTTTTCCTCATCTCTCCACCCAGGTAGACACACCAACATGACTGGCTGATAACACTAATTGTCAGTTGTAACTACACTTTCCAGCCATGACATAGAGTTTCTTCATGGTACGTCCTTATAATTCAAGGACTTTGCAAACCAAACAGATAGTGGGGCTCCTGCAGTTTGTGACAGAGGATATTCTGTCATACTGTGGTGTTTATTTCTGCCTATCTTTGACAGGCTGATTTCTTTTACCTAAACTAAGATGGAAAATATTACCATTGCTCTTGCCCGAAAGATTGTCAAATCTATGTTCTGTAAGGATATATAAGATACCTGCAGAATGCTTGAGCGGGTGTGGACACAGACCATTAAGTTTAGACAAAGAGCAGTGATATTTGTCAATGGAAACTGTAGAGAAGAAAACATAGCAACAAATGATGTATCTGTATTGTGTGGTTTCAAAGGTTCCTTATGCTCCCAGAAGTTCTGATGCTGTTGCTTCTGTTTGCCTTGAAGACTTTCAGCTGTGGAGGCTTTTAGAACAGCCTGTCTTGAAACCAGTGAACTTTGAAGTCTATAAAACCAGAAATGAACATCTGTTTGTATGTTAGGACCTCACTGAACATTACAACTGGATGCCATGTGGAAAATCCTTAGCTGAATATGGAAGCCTTTCAAATACTGAGGAGGAGGTAAATGTTCTCTATCACTTTATCCTGAAGGGCTTTCTGGTCTATTAGAATTGTCCATTTTAAACTGGAGGAGCCTGGACAATTAACAAAACAAGCAAACTTGCACGCTTCCATCTTTACGTTCACTGTAACCTGCCAGACTGTGCTAGCGAATGATTCAGCACTCCAGTTAAGTATTTCAAATTCTTCAGTGCAGGAAAAACAGTGAGCTTTTCAGTGTTTCTTAGATGTTATAAGTTGCTAGTGGTCAGACTGAAGGAGATTCCTATTGTGAATTAGCCAGCACCCCTACTTTATACCCTGGCACTAAGGACTGCAATATCATACTTACCAGATTATTACAAATGCCATGATGTGCAGTTTTGAGTAAGTAAGAATAGCAGAGACCAAGGGAGGAAGCTGCAAAACTTTAAAAAGATGTAGTCCCGGTAGTAGAGCAAGAACTAAATTGTACAATGCCATAATCCAGACAACATTCTCCTGTAACTGAATTGTGCTCGGGGATTTTGCCTTGAGGATGACTCTTGGAAAGAAGAGGTTTTCCTTTTGCTATCCCCATTTTCACCTATTACTAGTGCTCAGTATATGTTGATTTCCTTAATTGCAACAATTTGTTTGGCCATGACTCGATTGTCAAGTCACCGTGACTAATGTGGTAACTGTAATTCTGATAGGAGAAACTTTTGAAGACAGCTGCTTGTTTCCCCCACATTTGCAGTGTCTGGTTTTGTGTTTTTTATCCTGCAGAATTACTTGGTTTTCCTTAGGTGTAATTAATATGGTGGTTGAGGCCCCTCAAAATCAGTGCTTCATTGGCAAGACAGAAACAGCTTTACACCACTATAAACTGGTCAGCTTAATAGCAAGCTCACTAGCAATGTTACATTAACAAAACAGTATGGGTGCAGACTGGAAGAATATATCAATCAGTAATCACAAGAAGTCTGATTTCAATTTTATTTTAATAGCAAGTTCAATAAAGACTATTTAAACATTTTCAACTATTTTGCATTCTCTTGCACACACTTTAATATAACTTCTATGCACGGTGGTTTTAAAATTGTTTTCTTCTCCTGAAGTAGCAGACTGATAACATTGTGTGACAGCTATCATATAAAACTGGGTTCCTGGCATTCCCCAATATCCGTACAGGGTTCATCTAATGGAATTCTATTTTACTGGTAAATAATAGTTGTCTTGATTAACTTCTGCTGTAATCCCTTCTCCCTACATGTAATAAAGTAGCTGAATTACTGATTACTTACACTGAGAACAACTGTGTGAAGTTATAAATGGGTATCCAGTAGGAATGTTATTCTTGTTTTAGACTTACTGGTTTGTATTCTGCTTATTACACTAGGGCAAAACCAAAGTAATGGACAGTATAGTGCTGTAAACGTAATGGAAGGCCTGACTTCTTGTATCAACACCATTTTTACCTTTGATGTTTCAATTTACTGAATTATATCCATTAAATGTACACAAAAAAGAAACGTAGCAATTTGCTGGGAAAAGCCAATGTAATATGGCTTTTTAAGGAGCATAGAGAGAAGGGAAAAAGCCTAAATATATTTATGATAAAAGTGCTAGCAGAGAGCCTGTATAGATCCCTGAATACGGTGGCAAAATTGCTTTTGGCAAAAGAAACACAGAGATATGGTTCTTTTAATAATCTTTTACCATTTTACTGTTCTTCCTGCTGAGCCTGCTAAATGCTTTATTGGCCTGAATGACATTAACATCTTTCCCTCCTTGAAACGTGAGAGCTATTATTGTAATGTTCACCTTTATTTCTGTCACTGGGGCAAAGCAAGCTACGTAAGTCCCCAAACTGATTATTATTTGTGCATTGGGAGCTTAGTCCCAAAAGGCACACAGGAGTGTGAAAAATCTGAGGTAATTGTCATTTATATGCTGCTTTCACAGGGTTGGATTTCAGCTATTTGTGCAAACCCCCAAGTATCTCAGTGGGAAAGGCCTCACTTGAATACTTGGGTTTAATGTTTCAAATATATACTCATTTATGTTTTAATTTGGTAGGTTTTGCTGTAAATACATGATTAGAATAGAAAATGTGATTTTTACAGGGAAGGAAGCTGCTTTTTTCTTTGATGCCTCCTTCCATATTTTCAGTAGTACAATCAGAACCACCAAAACTCTCAGAGCCAAGAAGGGGGCAAGGCTACCTTTTCACTGAGACACTGGAGTAACTTCCCAAGTGTCTCCTCACCACTGTTTGTGGGACTCAGTTGCATCCAGGAGAACACATTTTACTCTTTATCTCCAAAGCCAACATTTGTTAATCTTTGGGAGTCTCAGTGAGACTGAGGTGTAACAACCATGGCCTAGCTGCAGAGCTATAAGGCATGGTGTGATAATGCCATAGGGCACAATGGGTTTACATTACAAGCTCTCTTTCCCCATGTTCCTTTTCCTGCATGGGAAAAAAGAGCCCTGTGTGCATCTTCCTAGTCATCCATCTGTTCCCCCTTCACTTACTCACTGTTTCTACCATCAGGGTGAGGATGAGATTGCAAAGCAGGAGCAACTGTGAAGTTCGGTTAGTGAAGGAGTTTTCCACTAGGTGGTAGTGAAGAGAATCATGTCACACGTACTGGTCAGTGCACATTTCAATTCTTTTCATGGAGGGGAATCCACAAGGACATTACAAGCAGAATAGCCTAGTGTAGCTCTCAGCTATCCTGACAAAACTGCATCTCTTGGTTTGGTTTTTTTGCCTTCCCTTTCTGTTCATTTCCATGCTATTTGTTCCTCCCAAAACCAAGCAGTGTTGACAACTATACCTGTCATGTCCTTTCCTGAAAGGTGAAGTGCCTACGTGAAGCTGCTCTGGTTCTCTTTCCACCTCCAGCATAGCAGAATCAAGACGTTAGCTAAATGTCACCTAATGACATTTAAGCAATTTGGAGGCGATGACTCTTTGTAACCAGTACCTTAATCTGATTTTCCCCCGCCACACTTACCCCAGTGAACTCATTAAGAAGATTACTCTTCCAAATGTAAGAAAAAAGAAATCCTGTTTGTTGCTGGTTTTGAAATACCCTGACACATCTGTCTACATCAAATGTTCCAGACAGAACAGGTAGTGTGGCAGGACTTTGTAATGTCAGAATAAACTGAAATTCAGAGTAAAGCTTTCTTGTAGGTCCAAAGAAATACTGTACAAAAGCTATGCTGAGAAGATTATCTGGGGAGTTCCAGTCCTGCTCTGATCTGCAGTAAGAGCAGATGCTGGGTCTGCAAGCAGGAAGAAATTTCTCCTGTGAATTCATCCCACTGCTAACCTGTAATGACAGAGAAAGCTTGAAAAATCATTTAGTAATCCAGTCACAGAGCCTGAGATGATGAAAAAGAAATACACTTTAATTGTTCATCAACTGTAAATCATTTGTGCTGAATTAATGTGCTGGAAATCTTGCAAGACTGAAAAACTGGAATCTATTTCAATATGGACATGAAGCAGGGATATCGTTTCATAGATAAGTATCAGTTTTACCTCCTAATCTCAGCGAGAAAATAAGAAAAGCTCTTTAGTACCAAGACAAGGCTGAAGCACCGATTTATCTTTCTCTGCATCAATTTAAAAGGATGGAGAGGTTCTTTTTTCCTCTTGCATTTGCTCTGTCACAGCCAGTGAAAAGGGTAGGATGAACAGGCATCCTACAGACACTAGGGATGCAGCACAGTGGAGATTCCACATTGTTTGTCCATTTTCTAATTGCCACTGTAGATTCTCCAGCTATGTTGACATAGAATACAAGCAGGGAACTTCTCCATTGTGCAGGTGCTACACAGAGCCTGAGCACTTTTTTAAGAGGAGATGTGTGTACACGGAAACAGCAGAATTCCCAACAAAAGCCAGATGACTCTGCTGTGTACCCCACAGCTCAGGATTCTGCACGACTCGCCCCTCTCTCCTTGTATCCCACCCACCACCATTTCCTGTGTCTACCGAGACTGGCACAAGTGCTGCAAATGGGGTGGAAGCTGAAAGGCTAAGAGGCATATGGTCAAATAGGTGAGGAAGCTTCTCAAGGTAGCCCAGCCTGAGCTGGATGAGAGGACATATTAGCATTCCTCACCTTCAACTCCTTCCTGCACACCTCGCTGCCAATGTGACTCCAGTAGGCATCCCAGAAAGCCAGTCAGTCATGGTACTTTGAGTATTGCCACCTCATAGCTGATAAATCTAAATCTCAAGCAGATTTCTGTAAGTAGGTGGAGAGCTGATAATGCCAGGAGCTCTAAGGTCATTCCTGTCCTCAAGGCCAAAGGGCTGTGAAAATCACAGAGGGTTTGAATGCTGAGGTGACAACAACCCACATGGCTTGTTCTCAATGCCTGAAGATACAGGCATACAGGGGGAGAAGCCTTCCAAGTCCAAAACCGTCTTTCCAACAGCGCTGCTTAGCTGAAGCACAAGTATCCCAGATATCCCCTGCACCGAGACCAAGTAAGCCTTTGTCACGTATGCAGCATCTTCCTTTGGCAGCGCCCCAGAACCTCAGGTAGCTGTGACGTAGTGCAGTTTCCCCTCTGTTGATGAAGGAACTAAGCAGAGATGAAGGGAGCACCTAAGATTACGCAGGCAGCTGGTAACAGAACTGAAAAGAAATGAGATGTTCCTTACTTTGAAACCTGTGTCATGACTACTCACCAGCCGCAGGTTTTATCCATTTAAAAGCATAAATGAGATGGACAAAATGAAAATAATTTATTTAATTAACTAACAGCAATAAACTCCAGTGGGATCCAAATGCCATTTTAGAGGCATGTGGCATCTCTGTAGATGCAGTAAGAAAGTCCCATTAATGTTGCAAAATTCTATTAAGGCATAGAATTTATACCTATTTTTACCAGACCTGGGCATCGTTCTCCTCTATTTTTGATGCTGTTACTCACCTCCAGCTGCAAGTTAAAACTGGCTCTTCTCCCTCCCACACTGGAAGGAACAATGAATGAGACTGCACAGCTGGACTGGAACAATTGCTCTGAACTCCCCAAAGCCCCACTCCCACAAATCACTGAAGTGAAATAACAGGAGGTGAGAAATCCTCGAGTGAGCACGCCTAAGACAGGCCACTGGTTCTGCATTTGGCAGAAACATAAGGAAGGAAGGTTTGGCAGCAGCACCAAAGAAAACAGGGAGAGAGACAAGGCCCATACCACGCACTGATGGTTCCTCTGCCTGGGATTTGCCTCTGTTCGATATAGGGCTGGTGATAACGTGAAGCATATGAATTTTATCTGGTCCATCTAATTTGAGTGTTGTTTTCCTTCCTTTACAGCACACTTTTAGCGTTTGATCCTATTCGCTTGCTTTAAAAGAGAACAAATCCCAAGACGTACCAGTCTCCGGAAACACACAGTGAATCTGAACACCTGAGTTACCCGACCTGAACTCCGCACCTACCCCTGCTCCAGGAGGAAACCCGCCGCAACGGCGGCCCTACGCCCTGGGGGTCCCGTCCCCCTGCGAGACGCCAGCGCCGCGGGGAGAGCAGCCGCGTCCCGCTCGGCGGCACCGGGGCCCGCTCGGCTCCCGGGGGCCGAGCCCACGCGTGCGGCCTAGCGGGAACAAAGGCACCGCCCCGGCTCTGGGCGCTCGACGCTGCCCGCCCGCCGCTGGCGCTCCGTTCCGCTAGCGGGGGAAGCTCCGCCCCTCTCGCCCGCTCCCTCCTCCGGGCACCGGGCACCGGGCACCGGGCACGGCTTGGCGCGGAGCCCGCCCGGGCCCTACAGCCGGCCGGCCCCTCCAGCCCGCCCGCCCCTCCAGCCGCCTCCTCTGCCACTCACGGCGCCTGCGCGCGGCCGGCGTCGGCACGTGAGGGTGTTGTGGGCACGTGACCCCTCGCACCGCCCGGCCCCGCCCCTCGGCGCGGTCCCGCCTCCGCCGTGCGCGAGCGCGGCGCGGCCTGCCCCGGCCGCCCGGTGCCCGCCGCCTCCCCGCCCCCGCCCCGCCCCTCGCCGCCGCCGCCGCCGCCTCGCCGGCCATGAGGCCCCGCCGGCGCCCCAGCGCGGCCCTGCGTCCCGGCTGCTGAGCCTCCGCTTCCCCCTGCCACCACCATCGCCCTCTCCGCCATCCCCTCCCCGCCCGGGCGGGGACCCCCCCTTCGCTCCCCTCCCTCCTCACAGCCGCCGCCATGTTGGGCCGGGAGCCGCAGCGGGGCCGCCACTGAGCCCCGGAGCCTGCGAGGCGGAGGAGGAGGCGGAGGAGGAGGCGGAGGAGGAGCCCGGGGCCCGGCCGCCCCGCACAGCCCAGCCGGCCGGCCGCCCAGCCGCAGCCATGGCGGAGCAGACCTACTCCTGGTGAGCCGCGGGGCTGAGGCCGGGCGCGGGCGCTGCGGGCCGCGGCGGCGGCGGCGGTGGGGGGGCGGCCCCGGCGAGGGCCGGGCCATGCCGGCCGCAGGGGGTGCTTCGAGCCGGCCTCCTTCCGGCCGGGCCGTGCCGAGCGGGGCCCCGCCGCGGGAAGGGGGTCCCGAGCGCCGGGCCGGGCCTCTCGCCGCGGGACTGCCCGCTGCGGTGGGGGCTGGGGCATAAAGGGAGCTGCTGGCGGAGGGGCTGTGGCCCGAGGCTGGAGTGCGGCTGAGTAGGAGGGATTAGGGGAAAGGGAGGAGGGACGCGGCGCGGGCGAGGGGATGGGGCGGTTGGGCTGCGAGGATCCCCCCCGCTGGCAGCCCGGAGCGGGAGCTGTGAGCGTTAGTGTGGCTGTCATCCTGCGCTGTCCCGGAGGTCTCCTTAGGTGAGCTGCATCCCTGCCTGGCCGGAGCTGGTGCACAGCCATCCGCTGGGCCGGGAGCACGGACAGTGCTGCTGACACTGCGAGGCCGCAGGTGATAGCTCTGCCGAAAGGGGGATTTATGTCAGTGTATGCTAGCTGGTAAGTCAGTGGCATGTGTGTGTGTGTTTTCACGTAGTGACAATGGGCTTGTTCTGTGTACAGGAAATGGAATGAGGAGGAAGAGACCAGTTCCTGTGGGAAGACATGAAGTATAGCAAATGAGAGGGCATTTTTTTCTGTGTCCTGACACTATCTCAGGCCTAGCTGGCTGTGGATCAAAGAGACAGGGTTTGGTTTCATCATGTAATTCCGGGGTTTTGTATTGTCACAGATCACAACCAAAATATCTCAGATAACTTGCCTTTTGCATCAGCTCTATGGACCTGACCACTGCAGCAGTTCAGCTCTGATACTCTCATTGCATTTTGAATGCGTTCCAGTGATATCATCCAGAGCTGTTTCTTAGATGTATTTCTTTTAAGGGGGGGACAAATGTTACAATACCCTTATTAACAAAGGACTTAAATCCCAGTTTTTGCCTTTGGGGTGTGCTGAATGTGGAGAAGGGTCTGAATGTGCAAGGAATATTCCTGTTCTGAATGCTTCTGGAAATCTTCCCCATCACTTTTTCAAAACTTGGAACCCAATGGAGATTTCTGTTCTGCCTCATGTTGGGACTTTGGCAGTCCCTTCTCCCATGTTCTGTCACTTCTCTGTCAGGAACCAATATACTTGTTGCTCTTCTGCTTTTTAGATGTTCTTGTTTTGTTTCACAAGCTCAGTTCAGGCAGTGATCTGCTGTGCTTTGAAACAACAGCAAAAAGAAAGCTTCTTTGGCGTAAAGGACTAACTACATATTGTTACAGTACATGGATGTTGCTACAGATTTGGGCAGTTTAATGTAGTTCACTTAGATGTGTCTAGTGAGCTATTGTCTTGGTGTGTTTTAGTTGCAGGTTGGAATTACACATTTGTAAATTACCCTGGGCTTGTCAGCTTTCTTCAGAAATGAAACAAAATGTCAGTTGTACATTACTTTGATCTTTGCTTTTTTGAATGAGTGTCTTTGCCATAGTAACATTCCAAGGGAAGGCCTTTAGCAAAGGCTGGGAGGAGGATTAACTCTCCTTTAGATTTCCTGTTTTAGGGGAATGAAGTTGGGATTAAGTTATTCTTCACTGCTTGCTAGTGGATCACAAGAATGGCAGTTCTTGCTTACAGTATTGAGATTGCAACAGGATGAGGATATGAAGCTTACGTCTCAAAACACTAATTTGGTGTCATATTCACTAATGTGTCTTTGTGTTTTTGAGATTCCTGTTTGCATTTTGACTTGTGATCCACATTGCCTGGGAGCTATGGGAAGAGCAAAAATCCAATGTCAGACTAAGGAGTCCTGTTGTATAACTTGTGCCCTCTTCTCTGTGGGTGCATGTTTAATTCTAGCAACGATCTCGCATTTGTTTATTTTTGATGATGGCAATGCAGCTCAGCATTGAACTGGCTACTGCTTTCATGCTTCTGGGGAAAATGTGCATTTTTGCCTGCTGAGGAAACCAGCAGTTCTGTACAGAAGGGTTGTCCACAATTGTGTCCAGGAATTCGTGCAGGGAAGTTGGCAGGTGGCATCCTGTCCATTTGCTGGACCTGGCCCTGTTTCTGTGTTGTAGAGGCCGCTGTCTCAGAATGAGTGCTGTCCGTGTTCCTGGCTGTAGTGTCTTGCAGCTGTGCAGAACCTCATTTCACATCTGAAAACGCTTCATTTGACATGGAGAAAAAACCCTTTCATGTACCTGCCTTTGTAAAGAAGTGAATTGGCTCCTGGCCGCAGTAGCGCTTCTAAGAGTGCGAGGCTTGATCACGCCTCTTTTTGTGCATAGCTATCAACACACATCATAGAATCACTGAGGCTTCGTAAGATACGATAAAGGTTTATTTTAGGTTTGATTTTGTAATAAACTGTCTGGGATGCATCAGAAGTACCTGGCAGACCAGGATGGCTGGACATCAGCACTCACAAAAGCCTGTGAACAGCAGGGCTTTTTTTTTCAGTGACTGACGTCTCTGTTAATGATGATGTTTTGAAGAGGTGAGAACTGATTCTCATTTTGCTGTATTTACTGCTTTGTAAAAGTAAATCTGAGATTTTAAAGTGGTTTTATATTTTTCTTCTACTTACCAGATGAAATTGACTGCAATTACTTTCTTTTATTAAGATATTAGAAGGAGGTATTTACGCTTTTCCTTCATCCCCTTCGTCATGTTAAATATGTTAGCTGTCTTTTGTCACTATTCTTGAGAGTTATTTTTTGCATCAACCACTTCTCTTTTTTGTTCTTTTTTCTTCAGTGATGCCCACACCTATAACCATCTGTCTTTTGATTTAGCTCTTCTGATGTCTTAACTAGTCTTGCTGACCCAGTATTTCAGATATAGGTGTGTTCTCTGTGAAAGCGGGATCTGCGGAGAATTTTCCTGGTGTAACTGAATACTGCAATTCTGGAAAACCTAATTTTAATGTGAAATTTGGGATCGGTGCCTGGTGGAAATGCTCTTTCAAGGGATATGCACTTTCTTAAAAAAGAGGGTGTTTGAATGTGGTGCTTGTCAGTGGCAAGGAGAGAAACTTTCTGTGTCAAGTATTTACAATAATAGAAGGAAGTTGAGAGCTATGTATGATGCTGTGTTAGTGAAATCTGCAAGCCACACAGGAGCACAACTGGTGCATCGCATGGTTACTCCTCGTTTTCTAGATTGAATGAGAACTGAAGAGTATTTCCTGCAAGTAGAATGGATTGAGAAGGGAAAGGGATTGTGGAATGCCCATTTTCCCTTTGCTTCCTGTCTGTATTCCAGCAAGGAAATGGGACTGGGTAGTGACAAAAGTTCCTGCTACAACAGAGGTGGGAACAAACATGGGAAGAGCTGTTTGCCCATCACCAGTGTATATGTGTGTAAGAGGTTGGTAAATGCCAGGGATTTTATCTTCAGGCACCAAGCTGTTGGAAGCATTAGAACAGATGAGTACGGAAGCAGCAGGACCTAGATCATTACTTTGTGAAATACTTGCTCTTTCCTTAATTCCTAGCACCTTGTGGTGAGACTTTTTTGTGTAGCATGTCTTGTTTATCTTCAGTTAGTAGGTGTTTAGTGTTTTTCAAGGCCTGATGTAACACCCCCTCCCTTTTGATTGTTGCCCAGTCTGGTAATAGAGATTGCTTTGTTCTTTTTTTTTTGCCTATTGAATGCACAAAAGATTTTCACAGCTTCCTTCAAATGTGAAGAGGGAAGGAGATTTCTACCCCAAAATCCAATATATTTTTAATTTTTCCTTTCTCAGAGTGTTGTATGAGAGTAATATGGGTTGCAACGCATGCATGTCCTGTCAGGGTGATGATTAGGAGACAGACTGGGAGGGTAAGCTGAGAACAAAAAAAGAAGCTGCTGTACTGAGTCACTAATCTTATAAACAACTGAACTCTCTTAAATGTTTTAATCAGTGCTATGATTCTTGTATTAGCCATCAAATGTTTGATGAGTGAAATGGCTATATATTTAGAAACTTCTGTATATGATGCAAAGGGCACGGAAATTAAGTCTAGTGATGTGTCGGAGTAATCAATAAAGCTACTGGGTTTTGGAGTACATGTACGATGCCATCTTTGCTCCTGGGAGAACGCAAATCAGTTGGTGTTAGAAGTCTTTCTAGATTCAGAGGTCTGAGAATTTGCTTTCATGGCATTTAAGCATTTAACATGCTGCTGCCATGAATTAAAATACAGTCTCTTCCAGAAGACTGAGGTAGTGCTTTCAAGTCTTAGTTGGCTGAATTTAGATGTGTATGTGGGAGGGCAGGGAGTAAGAGGAGCTACAGCTTGTTGACAGAACTTGTCAAGTACTAGTAAAATCATTTTTTGCATTCAGGATTTCTTACTTGCTTTGCTCAGTTTAGGTTGAGAGACCTTCGCTGCCTGATTAAGGTGTTTTGAGGATGGGAGGCAGTTTCCAACAGAAACAAACAGAATCAGTCACCTGAATTTTTGAAGTATTGCTCTTTTTAGGCCACAGATTGAAAAGCATATAGTTGAAGTTCTGTCATGCTGCTGTTTAAAGTCTGTTGTGAAGGCTTGGCATCCAAACATGGAGTCTGGTCTTTTAATCTTAACATTTTTCAGGAACTGAAGTTACTGACCACGTTCCATTTTAATGTTCATTAGAAGCCTCCTGAGGACAAGGATGTCATTGTATGAATGTGCGTGAGTATCTGACATCAGAAAAGTGACTTAAACCTCAGTAAATTTGTGAATATCAGGTTTACAGTTAATATGTTTGTCTTTCAGTACCAGTCTCCCTTCACTTGTTATCCTCCCTCAAGGTTTTGCTGTTTCAGACTGCATGTCATGTAGGCAGGGACTCTGCCTACAGCACTGTGCTGAAAGACAAATAAGGCAAAGAACAGGGGATTAGTTGAAGTTTACAGTTACTTGAATGTACGTATCTATCATGACTCTGATTAGCAAAGGGAAAAAAGTTTCTGCTCCAATGCAAAGGCTCTATTTACTAATATATTAATAATTCTGCAAGAAAAAAGTGAAGAACACAAATCAATGTTTTCTAGGTGCTGGTGTGCAGTACCTGTTGTAATTAAGATGTCTGTCAATTCTGCCATTAGCCTTTTCAGGGTATTGTGGCAGCAGAAGCTAATGGTTCCTTGCTTTTTACTCTGTGGTTAGAGAACTTGGCCAGGATATAGGAGATCAGTTCCATCCCCCAGGGTTTCTGCCCTTGCATCTCTCACCTTCCAGGGGAGTGCTCTCATCACCAAACTATGTGTTATTCAGAGGTTGAGCTTTGTGTGTTCATTTAAATGTGTTTCACTGCTGGGTCAGGAAGCAGGCATGCCTTTCTGCCCTAATGATCCCAATACTAACTTGGGATTGGTGGGGACCTGGCTTCTACTTCACGCCCTTATAAAAGTGTAGTTTGGAAGACTGAAGGAGCTGTAGGGATAGTTCAGGCTGCTCTTCTAGAGCTAAAATGTTGAATTCCTACAAACAAAAGATGGTCTTAATATGATTTCTTGTGTCGTAGGTAAGTGAGCTGTTAGGTATGGATCTACCACTACCTTTTCTTGTGGTTTGCATCAGATTTAGTGAACCTGAGAGCATCTCTTTCCTTTGCTGAAGGGTGTGATCCAATAAAGTAATCGTTTATTTTGTGTACTTTGGGAGTTTGGTATGAGTTGAGCAACCTGCAGCTGCTGGAATTTGAGGAATTGGGGGGTGGGCGGGGCACCCGACAGGTCAAATTAATTGAGGCTATGAAGTTCTTCTGAGATTAGCTCTATTTGGGTGAATACCACAGTTTTAATACTAGGTTCAGCTGCTGGAATCTCAGTCAGTAATTGTCACTGAAACTCAATGGCAAAAAATGGGTGCTTCCTACAAGAAATGCTCTGAAATACATATCATGCTTTTTAAAATGCAGTGATTTCAATTTCCTAAAATTTGGAAGAAGGAAAGAATGTATTCTGGTCTTTTTCAGTATCTTGGCTATTTTATTTCCTTATCTTGGTAATGTGATGTATCAACATCTTTGGCCTAAGTGCCACCATCTGTATTGTAGCCCTTTGTCGGTTTATGATGACTGTAAGCATTATAATATACTCTAAAAGTAAACAGTTGCCACAAGCCATTTAGTCAAACAGTCTGAATTAATTCTGATGACATCTGCGTAGAGTTTCCAGGAAGAACCAAGGCAGAAATTGGTAGAAAAAAGTAAGCGTGCACATTGTCTTTTTGGTGCCACGTTGCTTTCATGTAACTGGTTAAGACTGACATTTGCTATGATTTACATGGGTTGAGTGGAGTGAAACACAAGCCAGTGTGCTAGCTGAACTGGATCCAGGCAAGTCAGTTTGACTTGGAAAAGGGATGATTTAATAAGATTAATGGAGCATATGTGTCATTGCAACACTTGCTGATCCCCTTTCTCCCTCTTTAATTCTTCCAAGGATGCCAACATTGATGTCTTTTCTCCTACGTCTTTAACAAGTGATGTCTCCGCTTGAAATAGCCTGATCTCCCGGACCACGGTTCTCCTCTCTTGTGCCATCCCTAGAGAAACTCAACTCTCCTGATACATTATCCCTCTGTTCACCAGAACTACCATGATGACATTATCCTAGAACTGATTAATTGTGTAGCTGTTGTGCTGTCATCTTCATTATTAGATTCTGTTGAGTGTTTATTTTTAGGGCCAGGTTTAAGCCTCAGGTCCCAAGTTCCCTTGGGCAGCCTCCATAGCTGAATGTCACATTAAGTGGCATGGTATAGATGGGTGATGTCAGAAAGTCAGAATGTTCTGCTGGCTTTTGGGAAAGATACTCTGTAACTGGTAAATATCATTTAAACCAGAACATTTTTAACTTCGGATCACAGCAAGGATTCAAAGTAATACATTAAATGGGACTGTCCTTATGCTTTGCTTGTATGGGGACCGGGTTTAAGGATGGAGTGACCTTTTGTCTGGGATGTCACAACAGAGGTTCTTTAAAATCATCACAGCCAATATCTTGAAGCGAGGAGAATGCACCAAGAAAATTATTGTCTATTGCACAATCTTGTGCTTAAGATTCCTCCCTTATTATTGAAGATGCCCATGTAGAAGCTGGAGAGATATAATCATATCTTACAGTTTACATATGGTAGCATTTTCCCTAACCAGTGGGATCTGAAAGGAAAATGACAGTGTTTGACTCCCATTTCTTTTCTTTTTCCATTTGGAAACAGTATTTTCTTCTGGCTGTCAGGTTTGGATGTTCTTCCTTGACTTCCTGTAGCTAGTTCTTAGGCTTTTGACCTCAGCAAGTATTTTCCCATGTGGCATGGGTATGTAGCTGGAGACTGAAATGATTCTCTTTCATTTCTATGCCTCAGTCGCATTCCTATAGGCGTCTGCACAGCAGAGGTGGTGTGCGGAAAGCAGGAGGGGACCCAGGGGGTTCCACCCTCTGTTCACACACACAATCTTTAACTTTAGGCATGAGTTGGCAAGCTTACCTGCAGGAATAGGCTTGGATTTGCGTTATTTAGTCCAGCTGCTAAAAGACAAAAACTGTGCTGTGCAGCACGAACCACTGGTGCTTAAAGCCAGGCACCCTCCAGTGCTCTGGTGTTGTCCATTAGTTCTACCTGGTCAGTGCTTTTCCACTTGCCGCTTTGTCTCGGAAGCCCAAATTTAGTTCTTCCTTCCCATGGACTCTGCTCTTTCTCGGCAGAGGTGTCTTTAAAAAGTCCTTTTGCTTGTCTGATACCCAGGCAGAAGATATCTTCTAGTAAATTTGCAGTGGTACATAATTAACTTCAGAAGTTTGTCAGAAGTTTACAGAGATCAGCAGAAATGTGAAGACTCGATGGTGTTACTCTGAATCACAGAAATTTGGGAACTCTGCTGACGCCATTTTCTCATGTCAGTAGTATGGCAAATAACTTCGTGCTAGAACAAGAACAGCAAAAGCACCGTACAAATGGATTCATGGTGCAGCTTAGCTTCAGGTGCTAAGAATCAAGTGATCTTGGTGTGTAAATTTGGAGCACCTGGCCTGACAGCAGTGCTGCACAGTTTTACAGGGGGTTTCTCCACACAGGTAAGGCAGCACCAAGTGTATATCCTCAAGTTTTATTTAACTTTCAGTAGCTGCTTGGACAACTAAAGTCAGCTTAACTCCACTTGAGACGCTGTCGCTTGGGCGAGAACTCACGTTACAAGATGACTGATTTCCATGCAGTGCAATCGGGACAGAGGTAAGCACGGCCACCGGGTTGTGGCTTGCTCTGCTGCAGTGTGTGTTCTGGTGTCTGTGCGCTTAGAAGGCTGCCACCCCTTCTTCTGCTGCTCCTGTTTAAAACTTGATTTAAATTTGAAGACTTTTGTAGTGGGCAGAAATTCACCAGTGAATTCTGAGTAATCATTGTCATGAGGATCATCCAGCTGTTGGGACAGATACATTGTGCATGTGAGACCTACGCTTGGTATGTTGCTACACAAAGGACTGTTTCTGCTAGCATGAATTTACTACCTTTGAGGCTACAGTTGTGATTTATCCTCCCATCATCTGTGAGACCCAATTGGCAAGATAAAATAGGTATAGCGTGACTGACTTATTTAGTCAATGGGAAGTCCATTCTCCAAGTGACTGTTAGCTAAAGGTGAGGTTGGTGACACAGGAGGAGGCAAACAGAGCTGGATTATAGGGATTTCTGTAGGCCTCTATTGCAGATTTGTGAGGCGAGGTATGTCTGTGTCTTGCTTTCTAGGTTTGGCGCAAGGTCATTCTTGTCCCTGTTAGAAGTTCAGATTGGAGGTCTGTTTGCTGGTGGAAAGATTATGTGCTCTGAACTCTTTCTTGAGGTGGCTGATCCTATACCTTCACTTGAATAGTTGCTCTGAGAAGTTACCACAAAGGACTAAAAGCTCTCCTGGGGAATGTTATGATCTCTGCAGGGTTTTGAAGATGAAGAGTAGAACCTAATTAAGCTTTCTGTTGAAAATAGCTTAAAGAGGGTTTTTTTCTCTCAAAAAGGAAACTTTAAATAGTGAAGAGCTGGATTTTTTTTTTTTTTCTGCTAACTTGACTACTTGTAAAGCAGATGCAGCTGTAAGCAGTTACAGATGGTACAGAACAGAAAGAACCTCTTTATCATACTTAAGTGCCGTACAAGAACCCCAATGTTAGTTTTCCAGCCAGTTATCTTTCTCTTTATGTTTTTGCAGACGGAACATGGAAAAGAGCTACCTTAAAGTTAAATCAAAAGATTAAAAAAGTCTGCAATAAAAAAGAAATACTTCTCTGCAGGGTGCTTTACTGGAAGAAGTTCCATAAGATCCCTAAAGTACCCTCTCTAAAGAATGGTCCTACTTTTTATTGTTGTCACAAGTGGCTAGATTTGTTGAAAACAGTGTTCTGCCTGCTTTTGCCCCTGTCTGCTACTCAGTTGTGTGACAGTACTGTGCTTTTCTTCGGTGCAGGTTATAACACAGAGATCGAGCCCAATTCAGTCTTTCACAGGACAACTTCTCTCATGTATGTGATGCGTTTATCTATAAGGTGGCCACATTTATTACTTTCAAGACCTTTTTTGAGTTTGCCTCTCTGTTAATTGGAGGTAGCAAAACCAGGCTGCCTGTTCTGATGGGCTGCGTCAGTAGTTTCATGCCAGCTGAATCCCCTCTCTTCACTTTGTGCAGTTGTGAACAGTCACATTCACTTCAGAATCTCACCAGCCATCATCTGACAATATTAATTTGTCTTTATACAGACCTGACATGATGAAAGCTGCTTAAATCTGGCTAGACAGACTGGCAACTCTAAGTTGGACTCATACAGGAAGGTACTTTCAACCTTGTCACTGACGATTCATAGTTTGGTGCTGATGGTGTTAACTTGGGGTTTTTTTGTGAATTTTTAAAGAAAATAATATTTAATTCTAGCCAGGCATGTTGTGATGAAGTATATATCATAATCCTGTCCTGTGTGTGTAAGTCAACTCATCAATAGTACTCAGAGCTGCTCTTTCTGCATGACAAGGTCATATTGATCAATTTGACTTTGGTTTTGGCTCGTTGATTGTAAGGTCTGATTGTTAAACACTTTGATGAAACTATTAGTTGTTAGGTTTATTTTTGATCTGGCTTCTGAATACGTTGCTAAAAGAGTTTGGATTTCCAAGCACATAATCAATAAAATACTGGCCTAAGTGACAGAGGTATGAGGTGTGGTTTTGGTTTGGTTTTTTAAGTCAACAGTAGAGTCAATATAGATGAGATAACATCCTCTTTTCTGACTTTAGTGATTAAAACAAACAACCTTTTTCTGATTAGACAGCCTATTACATTTTGCTAAAAAATATATTAGTGAGAATCAAGGTATTCCGCATATTTGTAACGAAAGTAGAGGAACTGCTGTGGAAGTAAAACCTCAACATAAGAAAAAAGATTTTTTATGTTGGAAAGATGTGTTTTGTCTAGGAAGCAGTGCAGCACTTAGATTAATATCCTCCCTACCCGAGAGGACTTCATAATGTCTTTGTACGTTGTCTTAGGTGACTGTTCTTCCGTCAGTGTGGCCAGCTGCCTTTTTGCATTTTGGGGGCTCTGCTAGGGTATCTTCCTGGGACCTCTTTTAGGATTTAATGTCATTAATTCTTGCCAGCAGCACCTGTATTAAGCTTTTGTGTGGCACTCATTGCCAAAACACCCAGGTAAACCTGTTACATGGTTGTAGTACAACTGTTCTTGCACTTGGTCTCTGAACTACTGCAGAGCTTCAATTCTTGCATTTCCTTTATGAGGAAGCAGTGACTTGCTGAAGAGGTGGGATTTGCAGCATGTTCTGCTTTGCATGATCAGTTCTGTCACTTACTGAAACAAACCTTATGAATGGGAATAAACATCTTTTTTATTAGGCCTTGACTCCAAGGAGTATTTTACTCCAGAGAGAGCAAGGTAAGTGGAAGAAAGTTTGTACTGCTGGATCTAGATGTGTTGGCAGTGACAAAGTCTGGAACTGGGCACAGACTTTACGGTGGCTGGGGGCAGTCTGCTCACCTGGAGTTGAAGTTTTATTAGAACCTCTGGATGCCTGTGCAAGATGAGGAGCAGGGCTAGAGTGAGAGCCCAGTGGTAAAGGATGGAGCTGGCCACAAGGCAAAGATGTTAAATGGGAATATGCACAGCATGTTTGTGGGTAATACTTTGAGAACAAGGCAGGCCACTCAAGATGGACTCTCCAGGATAATGTATGTGTGTTGAGTGAAACTGTACACATAGAAGAGAATTGACTTAATCTTCTGGTTTTGGCTTCTGGATGAGATCAAATACAGCGTTGGGTAGTGGTATTTCTTTGTGTGCGTGTTAGGAAACCTGCTGCATGTTTTCTCTGTGTTCTCTGCATGGCTTTAGATAGAGATACTTCCTTTTGTCTGAACTCTTTTAGTTTAGTCTGTTAAGTTCCTCTGCATCCCATAAGAAGTCAGGCTATGGATATGTTAATATTTATTCTCTTAAATACTTCAGTAGTCTCATTGCTCAGTGTGTCGTTTCCTGTCTCAGCAAAGCTGCCAACATGATTACGTATTTGTCTTACAGGGCTTTACAATAAGATTTTTCAAGGTGAAGTAGTTTAAGAGGTTTTGGAGTCTCCTTCCCTGGAGGTACTCAAGAGCTGCCTGGACACAATCCTGAGTAATGTGCTGTGGGTGACCCTGCTTGAGCAGGGAGGTTGGACTAGATGACCTTTGATGGTCCCTTCCAGCCTTGACCATTCTGTGATAGGCTCTTGGAGGCAATAATGCTTGCCCTGTTGATAGTGCTGGGTTATTAGTGCTTCTCAGCTGAGGGCTACCTGGTGAGCTTTCAGGGTGGCAAACTGAGCAGTCACTCAGCTCGCAGTCACCACACCTTGGCAGGCCTCTGACCTGTGCAAAGTCTGCCCTTGCCTAAAGGGCTGAAGGTCAGTCAGAGTGCAGCAGTGTTGCTGTGAGGCTCTGCCCTTTGCGCTGGGATTTCTCATGCAGAATATTGCAGGCTAACAGATGCCCAGGGATTGCCCTGCATATCCCGAGACTCCTTTCTTTCTGCCCCATAATTTATGTGTTTTCTTTTGTCATTGCCCTTTCTAAACTGCTCAAAGGCACCATGACAGCTGTAATATTCCACATATGATTGAATGTTGATGAATATGGCAATATGGCTGGGGTGATGTGTGTTGGCTCAGTTGCACATTAGATGAACTTAGCCCTGGATCTTCAGTGCGTATGTGATACTTGGGTAATATGACTGTAAGAAGAGCAAGAGGAGGAGGGTGAAGTTAAGCTATTAGTTGCATAGAGTACTTATCTTGAGCAACCTTATTCAGAAAAATGGCATTTCTGGACTTGGATGACTGACAGTGTATGGAACAAGGCTGAATTGCATTACTAGAAGACAGGCTGTGTTTTCCTCTGTTAAAGACTCAATTGTCTGTACCCTTGTTCAAATAACTTATTGCATTGGTTTTGGAAAACACTAATACAGCTTCCTTTCTTTATGGCTAAGTGTGAAAATTTGTTTACCCGTGTTACTAATAGTGGCCTTCACTTTATAGATCAACTGTTGGAAATTTTTGTAATGGAATTTTGTTGTGCTACTAGAAATACTCTGTTGAGTATCCTTTATCTTAATCCTGCATAGGAAATGGATGCCTTTGGATGAACAGGATTCCAGAAGTCCACGACAATTTATTAATAGGATCTATATGACTAACTTGGAAAGGCTGCAGTGCCATAGTCTTTCAAAATTTAGACCTGTGTTGGAGTGAGATTACAGAACCTCCAGGCTCCTCCAGACTGAATAATGCCCCCAGTCATCTGGAGAGATACAATTTATGCTCCATTTCTCTGGCTTATGAATTCTTTTGGTGGCAGTTTGTGTAAGAGAGGGGAACAAAGGAAATAATTTAGAAGTAGTTGTAGGAATTGCATGAATTCTCTTGGAAAGTATGGTGCCTTATCAGGGGAGTGATGTCCCTTCTTTGTTCCGTGCAGGCTATTCTGCACTGAGATCAAGCCAGGATGTAGATTGTTACTAAGGTTGTGGGCACCTGAGGACAGCGACTCTGTAGAGTTCTATGGCCAAGTCAGCAGTTACCTGCTTTGCTTATTAGCAAGCCATTGTGCTCTGTACCAAGTATAATCTTCACACTAAGACATACTCCATCTCTATAGTTGAAATGGGAGTTAGGAGCTGGTGTGTGCTCCTGCATCTAGGTCTTCTGTTCTGTTTCGGGCCTAGCCATTAGTCCAGTGTGTTGTCTAAATAGCAGCTTTGCATTGTATGCTCAAGAAAAATATTTGTTATATCACTTCTTGTTTCTGTGAAGTTCTTGTCTCTTAGACAATACAAGCAGTGTTACAGATCCATTAGTATTAGCAAAACAAACTCCCCAGTATTAACTGTTAAAAGACTCTCCTTAAAAAGAAATCCTATGTATCTCTTCACTAAACTTGTCTGTATGGACAGTTAGCTTTGGGCAATTCTGTGATGCTTTTTCTGGATTACTTGTTCATTCTGGCACTTCAGATTGTTCGGGTTATTTGCTAATTGTCTAGAGAACTATTTCTGCTGTTCTAGAGCATTCTCTGCTTTAAGATGCCGGAAACTTGAGTTGTCTTTTGTAGAGTCACTCAGCTGTTCCAGACTGTTCTGTAGAAAGAACAATTGATTCTGTAAGCGCTAAACTAAAGTTTGATCAAAGTAAACAACCTGTATATGCAAACTGTAGGAAGAGCTTCCATACTGTGGGGCATTCACTTGGACTGGGTTGGTTTGTTTGTTTTAGGAATTCATTGTTGTTTCACTTCCTGAAAGAACATAAATTTCTGTTGAATGGCTTATGCTATGGCATCGAAAGTCTGTAAGCAAATGCTTCAGACACTACTGTTCTGCTACAGCTTGCCTGGGACAATTGTCTGAACATGGAAGTTAAGTGACTGTCATAGATATGCTAGGAGACTCCCAGGCTCAGTTGCTTACGTGTCTCAGAGCTCACCATGGGGAGCATCACAGTGTTCATACAGCTGTATTGGGCTTTTACAGGAATTTTTCACTTGTGAATAGTCTGGGCTCAGATGTGGTGGAGATGCTTGTATGTTTGTCTTTTGCTAATCCTGTCTCGGATGGTGTATCTCTAGCCAGTCTTCAGTTTGAACTTCCAGGAAATCATCGTTCTGTGCTTTGATTATTTCCCCCTTACAATTGCAAATAATTTATGCTGCTAATTAAAATGCTGTTAGAATTGCCCAGGGAAAGGGGCAGGGAAAGAATACAGCCTGCTTATGCTTGCAATTTATCTCTTTTAAGTTTATAGAACAGTTATTGCTAAGGTAGCTCACAGTCTGCGAATGAAGATGCATAACCTTCTGATTCATGGTGTTTGTCTACTGAAGGTAGAACAAAACAGCTACGTATTTCAGAGCCTTGTTTTTTCTGGTGCCTGTGGAGTGGTGTGGTTAGGAGAAACATTGTGCTCAAACCAGATTCATGTTCCCTAGAGAGAAACATTCAGAGAGACCTCTGTTTAGTACTGAGGGCCTGAAACTGGGAAGGCCGTGAGTTCCCTAAATAACTGATAACTGGCAGCAGAGTTTCTTACGCAGATCTCAGAAACCAAAAGGATGCATCTTTTGTATTGTGAAATGAAAAGGAAACCATTGCAGAGTTGGGGAAGTAGGTAATAAATCCAGATGACTTTTAGTGTTGGTTGGAGTTCAAAGAGAAATTAGGAGACCTAAGTAAGGTATGTGTTAAATACTTGGGAAATACCAACACTGAAGAAAACTGATGTTAGGGTCTTAGTTGTCCATGTGAGACTCCAAAACTAATGATAACTTTGTGGTATGTTGTGACTGCACATTGCAAACCAGATAATGCTGCTTCTGCCTCTTCCCTTTTCCTCCTGTTATAAGTAATATGAATTCAGTTCTGTGTTGTCTGCACTGTGGTGGATAATTTTTTTGCTCTTTCCTGTCTTCAGAAAAAGTTATTAGTAATTCTTGTTTAATACAAAAAGATTAAAATCATCAACATTGCTGATGACACAAGAGCAAAGGATGTCTCTTTTGTGGCAGTTCATCCTGCACCATATTTGTAATTGGATGGTGCTGCCATTGCACACCTACTGCAGGAGAAAATGAGATCCCTAATGTTAAAAGAGAAAGTGCTTTTCTAGTCTTTCTTCTGAATGAAAGATACTGTTTTCTTTTGTCAAGGACCTGTGTGATTAGATATTTATCTGCCTTTGTTCCCAGGAGAGAGGACTTTGCGGTTCATACTTTCTGGTTTGTGAAACAGGATTTCATACAGATGATTACGTCTCAGGAATCTGTGTCATTCTACTCCTAAAAGGAGCTGCTGAGCAAACTGGCTTTCTAAAACATGAAAGAAGCCTAGAGCAAACTCTTTGTCATCACATTCCTGGTAAATCCAGAGTTGCCTTCCACAGAGTTGCTAATATTTAGCAATGGCTGTGGTTTCCCACAAGGTTGCTTAGGTGAACATAACAAGTGAGAGAGAATGAAGGTTGGCTTCGTCATGATCTGCATTGGGTGAAAACTATTTTGGATTGTGTACGTGGTTTGTCTGTAGTTTTTCAAAATCAGGCTGGTGTCAGTCCATGTTTTTCACCTCCACAGTAAGTTATTCATCAGAGAAAGAAAATACCAACCATTAAACAAAATTTATATAGATTAGTTGAACTGGTACTCAGAACAGATCTGAATGGAGAAACCAGAGGATAATTGCAAACCCAAGGCAGAAGTATGCCTCTCTCTACTGACTGTTTAGGAAGCGTGGTCTTGTAAAATAAGTGCTTCATGTGTCCTAGGTAGGGAGGAGTCAAATAACCTCTGTCTGCATTTGCTACACCACCATTGGACTGAACATCTCCAATTTGCAGAGCATGACTGTTGGAAAAAGGGAGAGTGTTCCCATTCATCTACTGAGGTGTCAGCAAGTACTGACAGCAGTTGCTGCCTGAAAACTTCATTCTGACTTGCACAAATGCAATGCCCATAGCATCTCCTGCAGTATCACAAGTAAATGTGAGCCCTTGTCATAAGATGTGTGCTGTGAGTGTGGCTTTGTGCATGCTTAGTATTTTTAGAACTCGTTTGAGGTTGAAAAGGTGCTTTCCTGGAGTTGTGCTGTTACAGTGATTTCTGGGGAGATTAGAGAAAAATGTTAGGACAAACCAGTGTTAATAAATGAAGAAAAGTTCTCTTCAGTGTTTCATCCAGAAATTACGTCTGTCACCTTTTTTGTCGCTTTCTCACATTAAGATGTCACCCAACTTTGTTCATGAAACATAATTATTTGCCTTTTGCATTTCAGGTATTTGATTTAGAACTCTCTTAAAATATAAGAAATGAATCAGGCAGGATGAATGTCTTAAACTCTGTGCTGTTTTGATTTTAAACTGCCTAATCCTGTGCTTTGCTTCCTGTGAAGTGTTAGAGCAGTTTATGCCTTGTCACCAGCCTCTGCTCGTTTCCAGAGTGGCAGACAGAGAAGCCTAAAGGGAAAGTCTTTTGCTTGTGTGTGTTTCTTTCCAGATATAGTGACACGGGGCTTTAGCTATGGCTTGTGCCTGCACTCGGGGAAGCCCCTCTAGCCAAGCTCCAGTCCATCCTCAGAACAGCCTTGTTATGGCCTTCACTTGCTGGGCTTGAAAAAACCTGGTCTGGATTATCTGCGATCTCTGATACAAGTCTCAGTCACTTGGATCTTCACTGTTGGAATCTGGGGAAGAAGAATATTTAATAGAGAGGAATTCCAAAGCACCTTCCTGTTTGTCATCCAGACACTTGATATTTACACACACAACCAGCTGTGCAAAAGTGACAGTTAAATGGCTGTATAATGGATACTAGTATTTGCATGTAGACTGAACTCACACTTTCTAGAGCCCTGTGGGTTTTTTTCCTAGCATTGTTCCAGCTAGATGTTACTTACAAACAAATACGAGACTTACTTTTTGGACGTCCAGAAGCAGCAGCACATTTTTCCTGCACTCTGTGCGTTTCTTTCTGTAAACTTTGGGAATTGATGCGTATGAATGGAATGTCTGTAATTGACTTTGCTGCCTCTGATTGTAGTGTTTGATTTGCAGCTTTGTGCATGGCTGGTGAAAGTTAATCACTTACACATTGATTAAGATAATTTGCTCTTTTTGTATTTTGAAACGCAGGATGCAGTTGCTCATACGTAAAAACTTAAAATGTCCCTTGAACACCAAGCACTAATTAAATAGTGTTTTGGAAACAGCTTCTAATTTATGATAGCTACACTCTCTCCCTGTGCTTTACTTCTTATGCAAAAGTAGTTTTCAAATAAAATATTGAGTGATATTTTGAAGTTATTGGGTTTACTTTGTTCATCACTGTGTGTTCAAATCTGAATAATGTTGTGAAAGTGAAATAGCATCCCAATATGATGGCTCAAAATAACCTATAGTTTTTAGTTACAGGAATCAAAGTAGAGAGGCAAACTGGATGTGAATTATGTCTAAATTTAGTAGGTAGCTTATGTGTACTACTTCAACTAACAATCAACAAAAAATGCTGATCTGTTTGTGTCAGCTTGGTCATCTTGCTCCTATGGCTTCCTGAGTTTTAACTTCTACTGGACTTTATCTTCTAGTTCTGGTGTGACTGCTTCTGCCTGTAGGGCGCTCTGGGGTTAAAAGAGCGTTCCGAGGGTGGACTGGGATATTTTTAGGCGGGTTAAACATATGGATGTTCACTACAAAACCTTTTCCAGGAAAGCGTTTTGCTCCTGAGCAAGAAATATCAGCAGAAATGTAAATGCAGGACAACAGCATGCAAGCTCTCGCGTCCCAGGGGACTCCGGTATTTTCAGACTGGTATGTTGCTTGAAGCAACTCTGAGGATTACAGAAGGATATTGGGAGGATTTACCTCCTTTGTAGGTGGCTTTGACACATGGGAATCTAGAACAGAGGTGCTGAATTAGAAAGGAAGGAATGGTTATGGGGGACATAAATACATTTGTAATGTTTCTAAGACTCCAAGTGTTTTCATTGAGGCTGAAAAAAAGTGGATGTTTGATTGAGATGGGTTGCTAAGTAGCAAATTGTTCTCTATCAGTGTTAAAGAGTTTTCTGGATTCAGAAAATGCAAAAATGTTACATGTACAGTATAGGATTTGGGGAAGAGAACTTGGGTTGCAATGGTTTTAAGGCATTTCACTATACGTTGTATGTGTATGGGAAAACACGTCAAGAAAGTTGTCAAAGCTAAATGAGTGAGACATTTTTAACTGAAGTACCTTTGTAGAGAGCTGGACTCCTGTTTCATATGAGCTGTCTTATACCTTGATTATACAGAATACTGCTTTAAAAACGTATCCTGGCTCCATAGCTCAAAACTTGCCTGGCTGGAACAAAAGTCTTGAGCAAAGGTGCTGAGCTATTTTGAAATCCAAATTTCAGCAGTACTGTTTGCTAATAAATTGCATTTGCAGCTGAGGGATGGGTTTCCCCTTTACCAGTTTCCAGGTGCTGCAGAGAGAACTCTGACATTCCCTCTTCATTATCTTAATACATTTTGAGTATCATTAACTCCACACTTTTCTGAGGCAGGAGAACTGAAGATTGTAGTTAGTTCTATAGCATTTCCTAATACTGTTGATATGAAGGTAAATGTATTTGTGGTGAGAGGGAATAGTTTTTAACAAACTGTTTTGTAGGTGCTTTGTGTACCCCTTGAGGATTTCAAAGCTTCTCATGTTTATGTATGGAGAAGCTTACGTCTCTCCAGTTGTATATTAGCTTGCATATTAGTTGTCTATTAAGGGGTTGCTTCTCTCCACAAATACTGTTTGGTTTTAATGGTATACATTGTGGTAGCATGAGACTGTTGCTGAGTTGAAAAGACTATTTCATTTAGTTGAAATGCTTCAATCTGGTCACTCACTGGTAATCTGTATTTTGTTATTTACTGTGATTATTACATGAAAATGTGCATGAATATAGATGCCAAAGGATCAGCACTTGGGTTTCCAGCATGTAAAATTTCTTGGAAAGCTGAATCCTCTACTATAGCAGCAGCAGCATGTCTTCAAAACCACATAGTGTTTGTTTTATAGTAGCTCCTAGATGCCAGGCATATATTAAGTCATTCTGAGCCTGCTGCTGGTACATGGACATCCCTGTCAAGCCCAGCAGTTCTCTGTTTTTCCCTAAAAGTATCAAGCCATTAATTCCCTGATCCTTAGGGAAATTATTTTAAATTCATGTAAAAATTAGAGGCTGTTGTTTCAGTGGGCTTCAGGATTCACACAGAAGTGTCACTTCTACGTGTTTCAAAACAATTCTGTTAAAGATGGGAAGATCAGAAGCCAACCTGACTTGTTAGGAGTTTTCCTTTCTATCCATGTGGTTGGAATTGTCATGGTTTTTAGTAACACCTGAAAAATCTGACGCGGCTGCTCTTGGCTGTGCTGGATTCGACTTTTGTCTGGGTTAGAGTTAGTGTTGAAGATTTAATCTGACTGCTGTAACATTTAATGAATGTCTAAGTAAAACCATGTTTTTAGAAGTGGCTCACTGCTCTGATGTGTTCCAGTTTGTCTAGCTTACACCACTCATTAAATGAGCACAGCTTGAATTAATGGAATAAAATGGATGTTACTCTAAGAGGGAGATGTGAACAGGAAGTTATCATCTTGGGTCCTTCTGCTGTGAGTGTCAGTTGTATCTTTAGGGTGACCACTGCAAGTTAATGGATTCACTGTGAATACGAGAGAATTTAGTTTCCTCGAATGTGAACTTGAAGCCTTTATGTGTAAGTTTGCTTCTCGAAAGGCAAGCATTTTGTTCAGTAAAAATAGTCATTTTGGTTTCATTTTAACCTAGTTACCCCTGGACTTGCAGATGTTAGACACAGTGTTGACTGACATGGGATTTGGTGTGTATGTTTCCAGTCTGTGTTTGTAGAAGAATACATAGTGAAATGGTAATAGCTCTCTGATAAAACCAGTTATGGTTTTATATAATGAATATATTATTTCTATTTTTATATCTATATTATATCTATTTATAAAACAAATATATCATAAGTATAATGAAAATAAATTTTCAAGTGGGTGTCATTTGATGCTGGTCAAATAGACATTTTACTTGGTCCCATACATGAAGCTTCATGAACTTCAATTTGTCCAAAAGGTTTACGTGCTGCAATACTAAAGACTTGACTGCTGCTCTTATGAAAGTTACCTGTTAATAAGCGTGGCAAGGCTCAGAGGCTCAGCATATGAGGTGCCTCTAATAATCTGTCTGAACATTATCGTTTCATTAAACCTCTACTGTTTAGAATGAGTGAGTACAAAAGAGCAGTAGGACACGTTCTCCTCCTTTTTCTTGTTTCTCAGGACTGGAAAGAGCATACTGGGTAATACATTTGGAACAGGTCCGTTTGTTTTTTGTGTTGTTGGGTTTTGGTTTCCCCACCCCTAAAAGCACAATACATGAAGGTGGAAGAACTGCCATCTCTTGTGTTGCTACTAGTGTTCCTGTGACTATGGAGATGCTGGTCTGAAAACGAACTTGGATTTGGAGTGGAGGGGGGGTGTGTGGGAATTGTTCAACTGTATCAGTTTACTGTTTGGTGTTGTGAATTCCCATTTTGCTAGTAACACGATTTTTGGTTGTTTTAATCTCATAGTTCCCCCATTTGGTGTTCCGTTTTGCATGGGTGCCAGCTTCTCTCTTTACCATGTATTTTTCTAGACTAAATAAACTTAGTTCCTATCTCTCCTAGTCATCTTAGAAACTCTTTTCGGCACTTATTCCGGTGACAGGCTGAATAATTTTGCTTACACTAAAGCTATATTCACATGTAAATACCAGTACCTGCCTTCCCCTTAATAATCATCTCTCCTTCCTGTGCTGTATTTATTGAATGCTCTTAGAGAATAGAATGAAAAAGAAATTAACAGGAGAGAACACCTCTGGAAGAATGTGTCTACGCAACATACTAGTATTGGTAAGCTCAGTAGTATGGGAAGATCATAGTGCTCATAATGTAAAACTTTAATTGACTTTGGTAGTAAATCATAAGCATTTGGAAATGTTAATTGCATTAGGGTCTGTTGATATGCATTTAATGCCATACTACAGTTTAAGCTGAAGTTTTGCTTCCTAGCTTTGTGCTAGCCTGAGTCACCAAGCCTTTGGCACAGATACCTTGGAAACATGCTGCGTTGATCATCTGTATTTCTTTGTAGTGTGTTATTTTGGTGCTTTATACTCAAATTTTCTCCCTGTAATAGATACACGTAGCTCTCTGATTCGCTGTTGGTTTCTTTCTAAGTAAAATAGCCATTCTTTCCCTTTGATTAAGAGACTTTGCAGAGAGCGTCCTCTGCTCGTGGGTGTGAAATTTTAACTCAAGTTAATAGGGAGTCAGTGACTTGCATCAAAACAGGAGCAAAATCCCTGGCTTAAGCTTAATTTCCCTCCTCCACTGCCTCAGTTGTAACTGAGCTGATCATGGGAGTTGTGTGTTCAAATACGGCTTTCAGCGTTCTCTCTAGGTGGGATCCATTCAGCAGTAAAAAGCTGCTGTTTGACATACTGGTAATGTAGAACTTAATGATGTTGGTGGGGTTTTTTTCCTGTTTTTTGCTTTTCAGAAAGCAAAATCTGTTGCTGTTTGGTTATTTTAAATTGTACTCCTGGTTGTGTGAACAGCAGTGCATTATTCCTCTACAAACCAAGTACTGGAACCATGAAATGTTGTCATTACAATAGTACAGAAAACCTCGTGTGAGGTTTTACTTCAGGCTTTTCATTCTAACTACATGTAGGGTTTGTTTGGTTTTTAATGTTTTAAACTCCTTGTTTTTCACTTACACTGGAGAATAGAAGGGGTGTTACTTCCAGTCAGTGTTTTCAGCTTCAATGGTAAAATTAAACATCCCTTAATTTTTCTGGGTTCAACTGTCAGTGGTTCCTTGACCCACTTGAAGCTCATTTGTCCCCCGCTAGCACTTTTTTCTTGTATTATGAGGAATAACAGTGATATTTTTCTGCTTGATTCAACATGCCTTTTGACATATTTACATGTTTGGAGAACAGATTGATTCAGCTTAGGTGTTTGGCTTTTGTTGTGTGTGTTTGCCAAAGTAATCCAATGCTGTCGTGGAGCCTCTGAGTTTACTACAGACCCAAGAAGCTTTTTACTTGAGATGAATGAGTGTAGAACTGCTCTTACTATCCCCTACTTCTCTAAATCTAGAAAAACTTAAAGCCTGAGTGTCACAGTTCTGAAGTACTCAAGAGTAAGGTTAGTCCAGTATGACTAATTTTATGACCTTGTTTTGGTGCTCTGGGGATATGTGGGAGAGAAGGTTGGGTCTGAGGTTTGTTTCATTTGAGTGACAACATAATTGTGTGTGTGTATGTAAGACATAGGACATACTATTGTCAGAATTGGTACATTAATTGTTCGTCAGGGGCTTACAAAGTGGGTATTGACTCTGAATTGTGAGACAGAGGTATTTGCTCACTGCTGTCTTCCTGGTCCAGATGGAGCAGCAGTGAGGATTGGGACAAATATTTAATCCCAGATTATGAAACCTCTCATGTTTTGTCATCTTGGGCAACTCTTAGTTGTGGCTTAAGGTCCTCTGAGATGCTGTTGACTGAAACTAATAACTTGTAGTAGCTGTGTTAGCAATGTGAATTGCTTGTCAGCATTTTCATTGCAGCAGCCTCTAACCCTGCTCAGAACAGGTCTTCCTGCTCCTGTAAGAGCAAAATGCCCATGCTGAGCACACACTGAGTGTGTTCTGATCATACTGTGGTTGACAGAGTGACAGTTAGGTTGTAGATACCTCCTATAGAGAGGGCTTTGTTATTGAGCAGGGGATTCTTGTGCAGAAGAGACTTGTACTTGTTCTTCAAGCAGTATTTTATTGTGAACTGGAAGTAGGGAGCATCTGTGTGTTTTAGGTGATTGCAGTCATTGTTAATGAGCTTTTTCTGTTATGTAGAAAAGGCTTCCAGAGATCAAAACATAGATGGGAGGTGAAGGTGAAGACTTTGGTAACATTTTTATCTTCTTCCTGTAACTAGAATGTCATAAATGAAACCTGCACTTAAGCAGTCTTACGTCTAAAGCAGAACTGTGCTATCAAGCAATTGAGAACTCTGGGTTGCATGTATGTCTGGGAGATCTGTTGATACCTTTATGACCCAAAAAGGTCTTAGCTGCCAAAATTGCAGAAAACTTCCCTGTGCCAGGAATAACCATTGATGGTTCCAAACTGTTCTTCCTGAAAGCGTAATGTTGTTTGGGTCATGATGAGGCTGAGTAGCATAAAGCTGCAGACAGTTTCACAGAGGTGCTCTGCAGACTTAAATCACAGCAACTACACCCTTGATTTGCCTTTTCCTTTTTTTTTTTTTTTTTTTGATGTAAAAAGGGCTATTTTTGGAAAGTTGATACAGTTGAAAGTGGTAGTTTAGCTGGAAGAGCTGTTTCAGCAAAGCTTTGAGGTAGGCTCATTATTGAGCTGACCTCTGCAGAGTTCACTGCTCTGTTGGAATCTGAAAATTTACATAAAGAAATATGCTTGTGGCTCTGGCGAGAAATGCCTGTGTGCAGCAGATCTTTATTTGACCTCCTCTCTTCTCCGTCCCTCCAATCCTTCCTCTGATTATTTGTGGAAGGTGGAAACAGTTTTCCAGATGAGGAAAGTCTTCCTATGTGATCAGTTTGTTCTTGCAGCTAAGCTGCAACCTTCTTGCTTTGTCAGATGCCTCATACGTATGTTTATGTATACTTTCATATTTATGTATTTGCATCTTGTTCTGATACTTGCTGATTTAATTCTTCCACAAAGGCATTATATTCACATTTTTGTTTGGTAATTTGTGTGGGATGACAGCAAAACTTGAATCTCTCCTTTGCAGTGCACTGAAGTCTTCTATGAATTGATGAACTATGAAGACAATCACAGCTTTACTTCAGCAAATGAGTCTTTTCTTTTTCTCATTCCCATGAAACATGTTTTTAACGTACTATAGCTTGACCCTTGCAAATGCAGTATGGCTACTTCTTGTACCTCACCGAATACCCTTATGTGTTAATGATGATGGAGTTTACTTGACAGTCTCTTTAATGGACGGCCAGTGTCTCAAGATGCTGTGCTGTGGCAAAGGTATTTAGAGAGCTGGGGTTTATCAAAGTGCTCAGGTGCTTGAAGGGCTTGTGGGGGCGGATAGCTTGATTAGAGTTTTCAAGGATACTACTGCATGCTGCAACCATAGTTTACTAATGGAAACAAATCTGGAAGGCTGAAGTAGCACAAAATGTCATAAAATATCATCATAATGCAGCAACCACAGTACCTGTGGTCTGTTTTGAAAACTAACTTCATTAAACCATTGCTAACTTCTGCACAGAAGGTTAGTTAGAAGGAAATAGCAAGGTTAGTTTTGTTTCATTTACATATGCTCCAGTAAAGCTTGGATTACAGGTGTGTGTGTATTACAGTGTGCTTAATCAGACCTAACTGTAAGCTGCTTCTGAAAGGGTTTTAGTCCCACCTTGTCCCTGGCCACATGTTGACTCCTTTTGTCTCTGTGTCACAGCTAGCAGTTGTGCAACTGCTGGCCTGAATGAAAACTTGCTGCACAAAGATGGTGATTTGCCAGGGCAGCGTGCTGCTTTGCTGGGGTAATTTTCCCACCTCTTTCTTCTTTTCCTGCCCATGAATAAGGCGAGTTTTACTAGCAAAACCCAAGCTAATTGTTTGAAAAAGGAGGCTTTATTGGCAGAGTTCTGTTAATGCCACTGAAGTCAGAGGAGGGGTAACATAAGGTGGCTAAAATCTACAGTGTAGGGCTGGCCTGGTGGTCTCTCTTGCCTCAGACTTTTCATTTTCAAACCAGCACTGGCAAATCATATATGAAGCTGGATTCCTTTAGATTTAGCTGTCAAGGAGGGGTAAAAGTTATAATTGTGTTAAAACCAGGGCTGTGCCTTGGCTCAGCAGTTTGCTGGGGCTGGCCTGGAGTAGAATGCCAGCGTTCTGGAACAAGTTAGCTGGTCTGCAACAGCTCAAGTAAAATAAACAAGTCTCAAAATACAGAATTGCGTAAAGCATTCACTACTAACTCTGTTTTGATATCAGATGTTTTTCCATAGGTTCTTGTCCAGTTTAATGCACTGGAATGATACCTACTAACTTTTATTCCATGGGCTCCATTATTGCAGACATCCTTGTGAGGATGTTTGGTTCACATTTTCACAAAACGTTTGCGGTTGTGGATACTTGTGGTCCAGTTTCAAAACCTACTTCTGGAGAGGATTCCTTGGCTGCCGGTGACATAGATTTGGCAGTAAAAGCATGCCCTGCTTTTCATGACATCTTGTTCTTTCTCTGAGAAAGAAAGAAGGGGAGGTTCTCAGGTCTTGTTTGGTTTGTTTGCTTTGGAGCAAAAACCCCAATCCAAGTCAACCAGTCAACCTCCTCAATAAAACACTGAACCTCATAAAAGTAAATTTATTAGTGTGTCTAGGTTAGAGGTGAAGATCCAGACTCCCATTCAGTTTACAAATGCATAGTATGAAATAAAAAGGCCGGTAATTTTTGTTGCAGCAATGTCAAAGGCATTCAGTATATTTTTGGGTATTTATTTTGGTTCTGGCTACTTACTACTCAGATATATGTGTCCATTACAACTTACTTGAAGATGTAATTTTTCTCCATTAACCACTGATAGTAGATTTTGCTCCCCAGTCTCCTGTTTAGTGTAGTTCCATTCTGCCAGAGTGGTGGGGAGCTTAGGATCTGAGAATGCTTTTGAGGTGCAGGGATGTGCTCTGTATTGGTTGGAAACAATGCTCCTTTTGGGCCAGTAAGGTATTAAGCTTCCAGGCAGGGACTGGAAGTTGTGCTCCTGTTCCTGAGAGGAAGTGAGTGCTCCAAGCTGAATGTGAAATCTGGAAAGCTTCCAGTTACTGTAATTCTTAAACAGTGTGAAACATGGAATTCTTTGTTCTGTTGGCAAACAGTTGGGTGAACTAAAAGAGTAGCTCAGATAGTGTTTTTAACAGAAAATATAGTGGGGGTGTGTTTTGCAAGATTGTACGTCCTGATGCTTTACTGGACATACACTTCAGTTTCATCTCCAAGTGAGTTCAGAGGAGTGTTTCCTCTTAGCAATTGGGTTGGGAGCTTAGAATTTGGGTCTGGGGGGAAAGTTTTAGGAAAGCAGCTTTCTGGAAAGGGTATAAGAGGGAATTGGGGGGGTTAAATTGAATGTGTAGAAATACCTAGGATCTCTAACAGTATGAAAATGTTCTGAGAGACCTCTGTCTGATAAACAGCAGAATTAGTCTCTGGTTACAACTTTGAAATGCCTGTCTGAGCCCTAAGCACATCTGCATAGGAAAATCTGGGTTTAGTCAGACATCTCAAATTACTCTGGTTTGGTTTGGTTTGGTTTTTCCACTTCAGACTTGCTTCAGGGTTGTGTTTTTTTTTTTTTCTGATATACTCCGTGTTTCCATAGATTATTTAGATTAAGCAGACCTTATCTGCATGTGACAATTGAGATGAAGTTGTAAACTTGGTTTAGAAAACAAGCTATTCCTTTAAGGTAAGTGAAGCCATGGCAATTTGCTTGTTTTTCCTATGAATCATGCTGAAGAATGGAATAGTGTTGAGATATGTTTACAGCTGTGGGTACTATGACTTCACGCTTAAAATGATACCTTTAACTGTTACACTCAGGTTAACTCTGGTTTGGCAGCAAGCCTAATGGAGGCTCTTAAATATGTATATATCTTGCACATGTAAGGCAGCTGAAAGAGGCTTTTTATTTATACCCTTGACCTGGAATCCAGTAAAGGAAAAAAGCCGTATTGGTTTTACCTACCGAGTGAGGCTGCCTCCCCCCCAGAATGAATATTTGTGCAATTAGCTGTAATTGATCTTTGTGTACATGGTGGTGCTTTTCTTCTATGTGCCCTAGGGCCATGCTCTGGAGTCCTTGACTTTGATTTGCTCATCTTAATAAATTATGCCGCAGTGATAGCTCACACACGCCTTGCACTGTAGCACCACAATATAATTACTCTTAGCAATAAATAATCCTGATCATTGTATTCTCTAACACCTCTTTCCACTTCTTTTAAGGAATAGAATAGTTAGTAGAATATCTGGGGAATGTAAGAGACAAGTAGATTCAGAGAAAATGTTTTCCTCACAAGTGGCATACTCTTTATGGTCAAAAGAAAAGAGATGTGTAGGGTCACTGCAGCATAGGGAAGGTGGGTACTCATTTCTGTCTACAGTTGATAGCTCCAAAAGGCAAGGGTGAGGCAGGGGAAGTGAGTTGCAAAATATTCTTCAACTTGCCTTGAATTTACCAACTAGTATTTCTTGACTTTCTGTTTTTCTATTGCTGTAGCAATCACTGAAGTAATAAACACAATAAATAGCTTCTGAAATACACGAAACCCTTGGAGCAGGTGGGAACTTTCAACAGCCTTGGTGCTGACATGTAAGACCAGATTTCCAGCAGAAGTTGATTGTTGGGTTTTAGGTGGGTTTTGTTGTGGTTTGTTTTCCATTTCCCTTTGAAAGAATTGACTGTTTGCTGAGGTGGGACCATCAAGCTGAATGTGTGCATTCAGCAAGTTTTGAAAGTGAGTGATGAGTAATAGGGCAGAGAAGGAGATGCTTCACTGTCACCCTTCCAATGCTAGTACCTACCTATGAGTTTTCTTCTGAAGAGAATAGAAATTGGGAAAGTGGGGTACATGTTTTGGTGGCCGTGGGTTATTGTTACCTTGTGAGGAGGCAGTGGACACTCAATAATATAAGGGGTATTTGAAGTGTAGGTGAAGATTACCATATTGATTGAATAAATAGTCCTGGCTTTTAATGTGGGCTGAAGAGTATTTGAAGTGTTGTGTGGGCACTTCTCAAGCAGTATCATCTTTCAGAATTGAAATATGCAAGTGAATTCACGTAGGGATCCAGTTTACCGTAGTTGTGTCTGGTATGAGAAGCTCCCCATGAGTTTTGAAGGGCTTTTTGTGTGAGAGAAAATATTGGACTAAAACAGCAGTCAGAGGCTTACACTAGATGTCAAGAAGAGTCTTTCACCAATTAATAGTTAATGAATTAGTCTTTCACTAATTTCACCACTGGGTGTTTTAATCAACAGATGAGGTAAACATCTGTCATGAGTGATTGATTGTCTTTCCCCAAAGCAAGATCAAATTATAACTCAGTGAATTAAATGATCTCTTTACATTCCTGTCAGTGGGAACTCCTGTGATAGATGTCTGCAAGTTGTAGGTTTGGTCCTGTTAGGTAAAGTAAAAGCTCTTCCATTTTAATCCAGTCCTTACTCGAGCCTATCTAGATACTTCCTTGTATGGTTTTATTTTCCTCAATTTTGAAAGCAGGTAAAGAAAAATATGTGATGAAAGGCAATCTCCTCTCTTCATGTGAACTTTGGTGGAGTTCATCTGCTGCACTAACTAGTAGGTGTGATTTGTTGCTCTGTTGTTTGCATTCTCATATATATACAGTAAATGCAGGGAAAGTTTATCTTGCTGCTGTTCTAACAGCTTTTGTATGAGAATGATTTGTGTCCAAAGCCTTTAGCGTGCACTGCCATGGAAACTTCAGTTTATGGGCTCCTCATTCCCCCCTGGCAGAATTCCTCACAATGGTATCTCTTGTACCTGGAAGTCAGGGGAGTAAGATTCACTACTGACATATTGAGGGGCTGGATTTCTTCAATCAAACACTTGGTAGGCATGTTGTGCAAGCAGAAAGGAGTATATGTGTAATTTCAGTCACATAAAACTTCCCTGGTGTCTTAGGCGATAGTTTTGGGGTACTTAAACAAATGCCGCCATTGAAAAGCCTTCCTTCTTTGATTTTTATCTCCCCAAACAAGCTGTATCACAAGTATGAATCACTTGAGAAACCATCCCCTTCATTCTTCATTATTATTCAGGGAGACAGGTCCCCTGATGTAGTTTTCCATGTGGTTTTGCAAACAGTTTGGTGGCATGGGATGAAGAAAGGGAAATGGTGACTGGCAAAAGGAGAGAAGTTGCTTTTGTAATGGCAGCGTTGGGTTGTGATCATTTCGAACTGGCCCATGACAAGTAGGTTATATAAAGGGTAACACATTGCACTGTCATCAGGAGACAAGTCTGGTTCCTTGTTCTTTCTCTGGGTCTTCCTTGAACAAAGTGAGTTGCCTAATGCGGGGGGCAAAAACAAGTACCATGCTTTGCCTAAGGGAATTCTGCTCCTGGCTTGGAAAGTCTTCTGAGATTCTTGGCAAGAAACTGCCTTTCTCTTGGTGGTGAGGAAGAGCTGACATATGAAAACCAGTGCTTCCTCAGTGGAAGAGCAAAGGAAATAATGAAAACAGAGAAACTAAAAAGTAAGTACATAATAGGAAAACAGTAGGACTAAAAGAGAGGATTTTACAAGAAGTTCCTAAACAAGCAGGTGGCAGAGACCCTGTAGGGTGGATGTTCACAAAGACAGGTGACTCTGGACCTGTGACAATGGGGGAAAAGGGAGCTTGACCTGCAGCTACTGATACAGAGAAAAGAGAATGTAATGCTGTTACTGTTGTTGCAACTTTTATTAGCTGGGTACCATCTTCTCTAGCTGGGAATGAAGCAGGTCTCTGTTCCCTTGGGAATACAGAGGTTATTCATTTGTTTTTTTCCCAGAAGAAGGGAGAGTGCTGCTTGGAACGCCAGCTGTAACTGGTGTGGTGTATTTGCATGGTTACTCTCTGGGATGCATGGAAATGGTGGTGTGTCACGGTGGCTGGGCATCCCAGGAATTGTTCTGTAGGTAAAGGTCCATGGAGCAGTCTGTGCCAGGCTGGAGAGCTCGCTGCTTGGATTGTTGTCTGGACAATACTTTCACTGTATAGCTGTAGGGCTGACACACAGAATATGTTATAGAACAGTGCTTGCTGTGTCTCTGTCTTGGCATGCCTTAGCAGGCTCTGTGTTGTAAGCACTTGCCCATGAAGCTGCCAGAAATAGATGCCTGATGGCAGAGAATTAGCTAAAATTGAGCTCAGCCATGTAAAGATGCCGGTTCAGAGCAAGATCTTGAGTTGTAAGAGAAAGCATTTGGGAAGTCACCTCTCACTAGCTGGCTGAGCAAAGGAGCTTGGAGAGGAAAGTGAGCCATCAGTGTGTTGATTTTGTAAAATACTTGGGTCTAATAATTAGTTTTAGTTATTTGTTACTTGACCGAGTGATAATCTGTCTGATAGTTGGTTTGGAAATAAGTTATTTTATCAGGCTTCCCTATAAGGATGTTGAACTTCAGGTGTTGTAGCATAAGAATCCTTAAAAAAGTATTTCCCTGGGAAACCACTTGTCTTTTGTATTTTGAGCAGTGGTCTGCATATATACCAGAGTATAGAAGGGGGTTGGTGGGTAGTTGTTCTTGTAACATAGCACACAGGTGAAGCGCACTGAAGTCCTTCACAAGAAGCAGTCTTTAGCATGGCTATATCCAGCATTAACTTTCAGAATGAGAGGGAGGAATAACGATCTTGTCTTTGTGGATTGTCCTGTAATAAGTACTGAGAATTGCTTCTACTGTCAGTTTTTAGGTCAGAGGGTAACAGTGCATGGGTTTGTTACAGGTATTTTCTGTACGTTTTCCGCTACTTGTTCTGAGATGAAACACTTAATTTTACACAAGTACCTTGTAGAATGAAGGTGGTTTCATTTTCATCCATGCAGTGGAAGGCTGGTTAAATGTGACTGTACAAAGTCTACTCCAGGTTCTGAAAAATGGCATTAGTGTAGGTTTTTGTTTTGGCTGATCCCATTGGAGAAGAACGTAGCACCGATGCTATGTCTGGCTGTGGGAGTATGTGAACTTGCATACTTGAAATGTAGGAGAACCCACTTATACACAGATAGACTCTGTCGAACTTGTAGAAGGTCATTTACATTTCAGTTAAAAATACAAATGGATTTGCGGATCACTGGATTTTGAATAACATTCAAACCTTTGAGGCAGCCTTACTTCTTAATTCTTTCACGTGATGCTGTCATCTGCTTATTATCTCTAGTCTAGATTAATGCATTAGAAAGTGTCTATTTGGGGTCCAGGGTTCTTAATGAACTTTCCAGTGATTAGGACTTCTGGAAGCAGTTCTGTTTTCAGGTTTTGGGCTGTACCTTACAGAATGTTAAAAGATGCAGGGGTTTATTATGATGAGATTCTCTTCAGCATTGTAAAATTATTCTTGAGGTTTGCTTGTGGGCTACTTGTGTTGGAAACTTTGACTGGAATCTGGACCTGCCTGAGCTGCTTGCTTGATTCCTGCTGCGCAATTACTCTCAGACTTGTCATGCTGTGTCTGTTTTGTGTTGCTCTTTTTCCAACCCCCTCAGGAAGAAGGAAAGTGTGACTGTATCTTCCTGGCCCCGTTTGCTGGAGTATGAAGGAACATGAGTTTTTCCTGATACCAGCATTGAGTTTTTAGGATGCCCTGCTATAAGATCTCTATGTGGAGGGGTCAGGAAGCATCACTGGTCTGTGATGAGCTTATAACTGCACTATTGCACTGTTCTTATGCAGGATGGAAGGACTTTAATTCACATTTCCCCCTTGTGCCGAATCAGCAGATAGCTGTCCTCATCATCACTGCAGTCTATCAGTACGGTTATGGTATATGAGATCATTGTTTAGAATGAGTTTACATGTATTCAATTTCTTTCATTGTACCAAAGGGCCCTCAGTTTTTAATAGATAACTCACTGGATTATGCTCAGGGCTGATCCATGATCCATGTATCATCCTTATTTTATCTGTTTTATGAATCCTTCTAACATTTACAGCCTTGTTTTGACTAATGCTTAGTAATTGTGATGAAATGACATTTTAATTATCATAGCTTCCAAAGTTGCTGCTGAATGATGAATTATATAGAAAACATTGTTAATCTCAAAAGTACTTGTGAATTTATGAAGATAGAATTTTATGAACATCAGTTAATAAAGTTTAGTGCATAACCCCGCATGTGTCTAATCCCAGTTGAAATTCCATTTAATCATTTTGCTTTTCTTATAAATTTGGAGTTCCTGAATGTTCTTGTAATAGACAAATTCCACTATTGGTTCTCAAGTCCACACAGCATACAAACTTTCCCTTTGCTCAAGGTTGGGGAAGGAATATTTCTCTCTGAAGCTAGTAACAGGACATAAAACTAGGATGCTCATCCTTAAGCTGTTTCATCTTGGTGTGTGCCTAGCTGTAGTCATTGGCTAAAAATAACATGCTATGAACTATACTGTCTATAATCAGCATTTATATACACTGATACAGTTACATATTTCATGTGTTTGCAGTTCAGTATATTGATCTTCATGGATGCTTTAAGATCTCTGTTCCCTAGCCTGGAAGCTAAAGGTCAAACATGACTGAACCCCAAAACTTAAGATCATCTTTATGTGTTGGCCAACTTCTTGAGCAAATAAGACATCTGTATTTTACTTTCAGCGTGGGGTTATGCTGAAGTTGTTTATGTGATTAACCAAAGTAGTTTCTCATTTCTTAAAAAGCTTGTTCCACAAGTCTGTAATTTCATCTAAAAGAGGCAGTCTGGTTTTCAGTGATCTTTAATATTGAATTTCTGTAGTAGAAGGTTCACATTTGTGTTTGTATATTAAAAATAGTTTAAAGTGTGTGTCTTGTGGTTTGGTAGTTTTCTCTAAATTGCTTTTGAATTGGGAGTGGGATGAGTGATTCTGTAACTGTCTTGTATCTTTAGTTTTTATTTGCTTAGTGATATTTAATTTGGAACGATCATGTAATGCAGTTATCTCTGTTCCGTATCCATAGTCTTGCGGAAAGGAGGCTTTTTGGTTGGTTTGCAGAAATACCTAGTTCTCATTTTTGCAGGATAAGACTCATGCAGTTACCATTGGGCATTATTCTCTTCCCTTTCCGTTACTTTAGTGCAAGTTGTGAAAGAACTGTTGGGAGCTGTAGTGTGACCCCCAAAGCCTCTCCATGTCTGTCATATCCCTGCCAGCATGGTGGCCCCCTGCTTGGCTTACTCCAGTGTGCCAGTGGTTTTCTCTGTTGGGCCCCCTAAAACTGCAGGCAGCACTTGAAATACAGCTTCACAAGTGCCAAGCAGAGAGATCATTTCTCTTGGGTTGTGAGCTCTTGTCACGTTGGTCCATTGCTCAAGGTCCCCCTTACAGTATTTTCTGTCCTCTAGGACATCAGCCCCACTCTCCCCAGCTGGCTTTCAGATGGGGACTTGTTGAGGTAGCCTTCTGTTCCTGCGTGTGGGTCAAAAGAAGTTTCAATGTCAGCTACAGCGTCGGGTTTGGTCTGTCAAGGTTAGGGGAAAAATCAGCAAATACTAATATTTGTATTTCTGTGCTTTGAACACGTAGGTATGCTGTATCAGGAAACTGATGTAAATCTGGCTTTTAGGCTCCTGCTGAAATTTCTATCGGGAATCCTGTATCAAGTGATCTTCAAGGTGTAATGGGGAAGTCACCGTGTTTGGTTTCATAAATGCGTGTTGCAGGGTGTTGTGAGGTTTTGGGGGTTATGCTGGTTTTGTTGGGGTTTTTTTGTGAGCTAAGTGAATCTTGACTGCCACATTGCAGCTTAACTGTATCAGTTAAGACATAGGAAGTCTTACAGAAACCAGGTTAGTGTCATTTACGTGCCAGGTTGCCTTAGCTGCAATTGAAGAAATTTAAACTTGTTTGAGAAGAAAAAATCTGACGCAGTGGGTTCAGAATAAATCACCACAAGGGTTTTAAATTGTTCTTGGGTTGTTGCACAGCTTTTGCAAGCTGTGATCTTGAATATAAAATGTTAATTTACAAGCAAAAGGTTTTACGTTCCTAGATGCTATGGGAATCTTGGAGAGAGCTGCCGTAAAGATTTGTCATTGATCCTTTATTTGTATTATAGTAAGAAAAAGAATTGTAAATGGTACTGGTGAAATGGACACTTGTGATGCCTTCTTTTTCCTAATTCCAGGGCATATTCCCTTGTGGATTCCAGTCAAGTGTCTACCTTCCTGATTTCCATTCTCCTCATAGTCTACGGCAGTTTCAGGTAAGATTTTTCTCTAAGGTTCTTCAGAATTTTTCATTTTCTAATAAAAATATGGCAAGTGACTGAATAGAGTCCATGCCTTTTGTTTCGTTGTGTCTTTGTCAGGCTGATGGCGAATGAACTATTCCTTGCTTCTGAAAAGGAAATGGAAAAGGAATAAAAAAATACCTTGTTGAGATTTCTGAAAGACGTAGTCGTGTGTCAAGTTACAAGCACATATAAGATAACTTAGGAGTTAGTCCTTGAGGACAGCTTTGTAAAATTGGATTTTGGAGGGTTTGAAAGGATTTTCGAGAGACAGGGATGCAGTGTCATTGATACATGTAATATTTCAGTGTTGGTTGATTCAGCATGTCCTTATGATCGCAAACAAATCTTGTACAACAAGATTCCCAAGTCCCAGTGCTATTTACTTGAGCGTGAGTAACAGCTTAATACAGAAGTGGGAAACACCACCAGCGCTGTATTCCAGTAAAGTGTCTGAGAACTGCTGCAGGATAAAGTTGAATCTTCAAAAATGAAATTAGCCCTGTTTTAGGAGACTTGACTATAGTTTAGAGAAAGCACACTTGTCCCTTTAGACTTGCATTTTGTGTTAGAGCTTGTTTTAATGTAGTGGCCCCTAAGGAATGAAGTCTGTACTGGCGTATTAAAACAACAATTAATCACAGCATGAAAGCATTATTTTTCTCAGACTTAAGTACAGCGTGTTTTTCTTTCTGTTTCTTGAAGAGCATTGCTTCATTTAACAAGTCTATGATAAAAGTCCATACACTCGCGTGAAGTCTCTGAGCTGCTATGAGTATTCCTGAAATAGATGATAGCCATGGTCATACATATGATGTAAGCTGCAGCTGTTAGGATGAGAGGTTTTAAATTGCCATCATAAGCAAATAAGATCATATAATGAAAGAGCCAATTTTTGGTAAAAGATGTCTTAAAAAGTATTAGGTAACAGCACTGCTGATGAAATAAAATAGGAAAACAGAATCTACAAATGATGAAAATAAAATTGAAATAAAAGAATGCATTTGGTATTTTTCATCAAATTTTGGGTCAGTTGAGGGACTAATTCAATTTGCAACTGTTTGGATTTATGCAGTTGTGTAAAAAGAACATAGCAAGAAGTCATAGCATTTATGAAAATTCAGTTGTGAAAACATGATGCAGCGGGAGCGCTTGAGCTTAAACTGCCTGCCCTTCTCAGAGCTCCTTGCTCTTAAAAATCTCTCCCTGCTATTTGCCATCCTATTCCTATATACACATGCTCTTTTACCATCTTGTGCAATGTTTTACATTTAAAATTGCTCATGCAACAAGGACTGCAAACTTCAGAGCAGCCTGACTCACTGGATGAAGTAGTAGAATGCTGATGGATACAAACTAGTGGACGAAATGTCCTGTTCTAGTCCACTTCCTTTGCACATATCCTCAAGACCCCAAGATGCAAACTCTTACAGACCAAGAGAGGGTCCCTTAGTTTTACATTTAATTTCCTATAGGTAGTTTCCTTAGCAGATGTCTGAGCTGGAACCTGCAGTTATGATGGTGGCTTGGACAAATTCCTGTTCTGTTTGGTGAGCAAGCAAGGACAAAAGCAGGTTTTTTACAGAAAATTGTACAGTGGTGGTAAGAAACCAGGTGTGGTAGTAAATGGCAAAATTATATTTGTCTTGTAAATTCCTAAAGTAGTAAAATAAAAACTTCTGGCAAAGTGGGTGGATTTTCTTAATTTTCTTAGAAAAGTGACTTGCCAGAAAGAGGAATATTATGGCTCAGGGTGCTCATTCTCAAATGACAGCAATGGTGCCCTCATCTAGATTTGAGTGTTTCATCTTAAATGGAGCTGTCATAAGACAAAAATACAATAGCACTTCTTAGTTAACTTTCCTGTTGCATGAAGTGGGCTTGGTTTCTCACTTTCAGTCTGAAAAGCAGCAAATAGAGTTATTGTGGTATTGCTATGGCAAGTGACTTAAACTCAAGTGCAGTAATAGGATCAGTAAGAATTGGGTGGGTGAGTCATTAGGATAAAATCCATGTGTGTGATGGACCTAATCTAATGCAAGACGTTTCAGGGGAATAGAGGAAATGCTGTCCACTGCCCTTGTGTATACAAGCAGCATTTGTCCAAACCCAAAACACACCAAAAAACCCCAAACCCTCAAGATATTCAGAAGAATGCCTTATAGATCATGGGGAAGTCGACATCCAGAATGCAGAACAGTTTAAATGAGTTTCTGCTTCTCTTGCTTTCGGTGAGTGAGCATTTATTTCCTACATTTCCACTGGGTCAGGAGTTTTAGCTTCAAACCCTTCTGAATGTTTCTCAGTCCTTGATGTATTTTATTATCGACTGCCAAAGAAGCAAGTATAATCCTTTAAACCATTACAAGCTGTAAACTGGAGCATGCAAGTATATATGTTAGTTCTGGGGTTTTAAAGAGGTGAGCTTAGCTTGAAACAGGTTGTTTCCTATGGGTTCTTGCAAGACATTCACCTATTCTCATCCAAGTGCTTCTCTGTCATTTAAATGTTGGGGTTTCTTTGCAGGCAGGTAACAGCAGAATCTTCTATCCTGTCACATACCCAGACATGGTCTCTCAGCTTATGTAAAGCCAGATTTAACCCAGGATCGACCTGTTCAAGTATCTGCTTTTAAACCAAACCAAGCAGCATGGGATGAAATTGGTGTCTTCTGTCTCTAGGCTCTGGGTACCTAAAGTACGTGCGTAAATAGGAAGTAGTTCAGAAGGTGTCCTTATGGTTGCCTTTATGACTTGACATTTATGGAAATCGGGATATGTATTTCACAATAAAAAAAGGCTGTGCTTGGATGGAGTTCATAACCATCTATAGCCACAGTGCTGGCAGGGTGAACCAGGGTTTGGATAGTCCCTTCTCACCGAATGGTACAACAATGGTTGTCTGTATGTGCGCACACAGTGGGTGCACATAAAATGCCTGTGGAAGGGGAGATATTCTTCCCAGGGACATGGGACTCAGGCAGTCTTACTCCATAAAGGCAGTGAAGACATTTCTACGTGCACCTCCTGCTATTGTTTCCCCTATTCTTATTCCCTCTCCAGATCTGGTATTGGAACTTGTCCTTTAATCGTTTTACAGATGACTGTAGCCATGTTAGAGCACACAACACATTTCAGGCTTTCTCTCTGTAATATGCACTGAGAGTTGGTTGAATTAGCTTGTCTCGGGTCAATGACTGATTGTGTTTGTAGCTTTTTATTTAGAGCAATCAAAGTCTGGCAATTCTGTGGCAACCCACAATTCTCATAGTCCCGGAGCTGTTCAGTGACTGTCCTCCCGAAGTAGATTAAAAAGTAACTTCTCAGTATATTGCATCTGCAGGCACCCCTAAAGATACATTCTTGCTTTCATATTTCCTCCATTGTTTCATAAGAATATTCTCTTGCGGGGTTTCCCTGAAGCATTACTGCAGTGGTGGTGATCCATAGTTGAATCTGAACTTTCATGGTAGTAATGTGCCAGCAGCTTACTCATTCCTTTGGCCTCAGTATAACCCTACTGAGTGGTTCCCTGTGGGAGGCTGAGCCCTGCTTGCTTTGAAACATTGTGCTGGAAATCCTACCAACTTGAGCTGTGAGGGCCCACAGGAGAAAACAACCGTGTAGTTTATTGTCTGATGGGGGATGCTGGCTGAATGCTGCCTTTGGAAGGCCGGCAGAAACTGGAACAAAACAGCAAGTGTTTTTCAGCTTGCAGTTTCTTTACAGCCCAGTAGTTTTGAGTAGATCTTGTTCTACAGTTTCATTTTTAACTTTCTTGGAGGATGTTTTCTTGGAAGATGGTTTAGTGATCACTTTAGTGATAATTTGTAGCAGAGGGAAGAGCCGCATCAAAAACCACTTGGAAATTATTCTGAAGTCTTGGATCAGCAGCTGTGTTGCTAAGTGAAAATAATCCCCTAATTTATGCCTACTTTTGAGGTGGGGATGTTTAGAGGTAATAATTGCTGACACTGTTGCAATGAAAGCAGAGGGGCTGAAGCTGTTCACAGGCAATAGATCTAGTAGTTTATTTCCAGTTTTCTTTGCTGATAGCACTCCCTTAAATTACGAGTTGCCCAGTGCCACGGGGAGACCGATGGTGTGACGTTCTTGCTAAACTGCACTAACACAGAGAGGAATGAAATGCTGCACTGAGAAAAGAATTGTCTTGTTTGGCTGAATCTTGGATCAAGTCCTGGAGGGTTGTCAACCTCCTCCCTGATTTTTATATAGCTTGAGAGGAAAGTTATGAGGCTACAACGCATTAACAGGGAAAAAGGAAATATGAATGAAGGATAAAGGCATCCCAAACAAAATGCAGAGCAGAGAGATCTTTAGAAGAACAAGCTAAGAAAACTGGTTAATTTGATAGAATTTTAGTGTTTTCCGTTTCCTCTTTGTATTTTTGACAGCTTTTTAGCTGACAATCTATAATCTGTGTACTGTGTGTCTGAGGTTGAAGCTTCCTCATATTTTGCCTGAGCCAAAAAGCTGCTTTAATTTCATACCACTTGCATAACAGAAACGGAAGAAACAAACCAGGTTTGTATTGGAAGAGCCTTTTTCTCATTTTTGTTTCATACAGTAAAACTGCTGAACCTCTCTTTCTTTAATACCCCACACTGATCTTGCTGCTGTGGACCTATGGGTGCTTGATTTCAGCGTGTATGACTGCAGGACAGAATTGCTCGCCTGTGCATTGCATAGTTAACATACACAGTAAAATGAAATAACTTTCATACCTGCTGAATTGTATAGAAAAGTGTGGCATATTTTTTACTTGTCTGATAAATCAAATAGAATTTGTTAACCTTGCGTAGTGCAGTTACAGCTAAATTTGAAAAGGAGTTTAATGCCTGTTGACCTCAAAGTTACTCTGAAGTACTTGGATACTGCTGGAGATTTAAGACAGGAGCTGTATAGTGAGAGCCATACAATGCCTCTGGTGGCTCTCTGTAGATTATTGTAATACATAAATATGGAGCTAAATCATGGGTAACATGCATGTATCAGAATGAGGGACTGTCATGGTAAACTTTGTTGCTAGTATTTTTACTGAAAACAACACAGAATGTAATGATAGAAATACTGGTTGGCCAAGACAGACCTTAAGTGAAATTCATGGTGCAACTTCTAAATCTAATCCAACCAATTCTGGCATATAAGTGAAAGACTGTGGCAAAGGGGGTAGAATAATCTGTTATTTTGGAACTTTTAAAGTGCCCATGTATACAAATGGAAAGATGGATCAATCACAACTGAGCTGAGTTCCTGTGGATTAATTAAACTGTATTAATTTGTATTATTTACTCGGAGTTCCCTCTAGTCATCTGTTCTATGTGTATGTAAAATGTGTATCTGGTTACTTCCCAGGCTTTGCTGAAATTTGTTCGATGAAGTAAGAACTCATATTCGGCAGACAATTAGTTTTGGTCATCATTTATGACAACATTTAGGGGAAGGAAATAATCTTGTTTTAAAAATGAAACCTAATAGTTGAATTTGAATGAAAGAATTAAAATAAGAACTTGGAAAGAGTTAAAATTCATCAGAGTATTGAACCATTTATTGCATTTACATCACTTTCAACACTTCCCAGTAACACAGATCAGTATCTTTGTTACAGTTTGTTGTTAACACTTACCAGCTCAGACCCTGTGGTGACTGGTCTCACTGCTGGAACCTGTGTAACTTGGTGCCTTATCTGTAACTGTAAGCATTTATTTTATGTATTTTATTTATTCTTTGATTTTCCCACTATATATGGTGGTTTTTCTAGTAACCAGCGTTAAAGGGTTTTTTCAGCGTGCTGTGGTAGAATGGGAAGGAGACAGTAGCTGATGTGTTCAAAACTTGTCTGTTAAGTTTGCTTTGTTTCCTGCAGGTCTCTTAACATGGACTTTGAGAATCAAGACAAAGAGAAGGACAATAGCAGCACAGCTGGGTCTTTTAATGGCAACAGTACCAATAACAGTAAGGGTTAGCTTTACTCCTTATCTTTCTTCTGCACTTCAGTATGTTTCATTCTCTTTTGCCTCATCTGTCCATGTGTTTCAGCTGTGTGTTGTAGATTCACCTGATGGAATAGAGCTGTTTTGTCTGAGCACTTGTCATCTTGCCATGCACTAATACTGCTGCGTGGATCATGCCCATGGATTTAAAACATCAGCGTAACATTTCCATAACGCATAAAAGTTGCATTCTGCACAATTGGTCAGGTTTTACTGGAAATGGAAATGACTTTACTTCAAAAAAACCTCCACCACACAGTTGAGAAGGGAATGTCGTTTCTTCTTGGCTGGAGTGTCTCATGATGACATATTAGCCTCTCCGTAGGCAATGAGAGATCTCATCCTATGCTAACAAGTCCATAAGGATGATTCATCTTTGTCAATAAAGAAATTAAAGTGTAGAGTTCACATGGCAACTCATTTATAATGGACAACAGCCCAGTCTGTTCAGAATGGGGTTTAATATGTCCACTGCTATGTGGTGATTGTCCCCTCTAATCTATAAATACCTTCCAGGCAGCTTGGCCATTTGAGATGCCCGGTTTTGCAGGTAAAAATGTGTATGTGAACAGTTGCAGTGGAATGCAATGCACACAATGTGCTGTAAATTCACACCTGAGTTTAACTTAGAGCAATTTATATGGCTGTATCTTGGCCATATGAATTTAGGCTCTACAAAGATTTCTGCAAGTTTAGAAGACAGGAGTGAGATATGTGGGCAGCCCTGTGCATGAAACCCTGAATGCTAAGGTTGCTTTGTTTAAAGTAAGAAATACAACTTTATAAATTAAATTACATATGTTGCTTTTTGGGGGGGCTTTTTTCTTTAATATAGGCTTTTGGAATTTACATAGTTGCTGGAGCACAGCTTCTCTTGGCAACACAGAGCAGAAGTTGCTGTGCTTGGTGATTCAGCGATGAACACTTGAGGCTTTTGGCATCTGGGTAGTAAGAGAAGACAGGCTGGAGCTGGGGAATAAGCACATTAAAGGGATTAGCTGTCAAAATGATCAGAAATGAAATGAAGCACTTTGACATTTAACACTGCAGGCACTAATTCCCATATGCCAAGGTGGTTTGTAGTATGTCACTGCTGGGGTTTTGTTTTGTTTGTTTTTTCCCTTGGGAAGTTGAAGGGCATGTGAATAAACACTGTTCTCAAAGCAGGAGGAGCTAGATCTGAATCACAGATTAGAACACAGGAATTTTGCACTGTCATCGCTGGACTATCTATATTGTACTTGATTTACCCTTTTGTACCAGACCTCAGTAACATTGAAACCCCAAGTGACTGAGTTCTGCTTTTTAGTTTTCAAATTTACTGTGCTCTTTATGTGTAGGACTGAGAGTGCCTGTGTCAGGGCTCTGTGCTCATTGTTTAGGTTTTCCTTTATGAAAATGGTCAAGATACTGAGTTGTAGTGAGTGTATTTTGCGTGTTTGAGGTTTTTGGGCACAGATAGGTTGTTAGGTATGAATTGTGTAGGCAACCCATTATTTAGACAACTTGCCACTCTTCCACAGAAAACCAAACTGGACACATTCTGACACACGGGAACAATGTGCGTGCATGTTTACGTGTATGTGCATGTCCGTATATGTGTGTGCATAACACATGCATAGACATTCCGCTTGATAACCTAAAAGCTTATCCTTAAAATCCTAGGACTGGTAAAACCCTGCTTCATGCAGCAGCGTCTGATTATTTTGGAATAGCCCAGTGATGTTCAGCGGGGTTTGGATCTCATCTTGGTCTCAGTCTTGCATTAAGTTTTCATTAGAGACATTTTGGATGCTTCTCATCAAGTGTCTACTTCATATGTAACCTGTTCTTTTAATGCTCTACGAGTATAAGTGTGCCTTACATTTTTAACTGGGTTACTACTTATGGCTTCTTCCCCTCACTCATGATCAAAGGTGAATACAGCTACAGAGGCTGGTTAACTGTAAGAATTTGCAGGAATGGGTGGGCTTTTCAAAGCCTGATCTTCTCAATTTTGTTAATTCTAAAACCTCATGGTAAAAGATGGTACAAATTTTCCTGTGCCCTAGTTAATCTCCCTCGTAGTCACACTGCATGGTTGAGGAGGGGGAAGTAGTCACAATAAAACACTTCAGTGTCTCTGCACTGTTTACAATTGCTTCCAGCTGTAAACCAAAATAAAAAAGATCATGCTCACATGTTATAGCATACAGAGCAATGGCAGCACATGGTGAACTGAGCTGGTAGCTTCAAAACCAGGTAAATGACTTGGGTGTTCTTTGAAAACTGCCCTTCATTGTTAGGGTTGATGTTATCTGGTGATTGCAATCAGTGATGCAATATAAGTGCATGGTGGCCTTCACCCAAGTGGAATATGAAGCTGAGGCACCCTTTGCTTGAGCTGGGTCAGTCTTACCCTGTCTGCAGCTCTGCTGTTGGTCAGGCTCTTTACCTTGTGCTGAGAGGTTAAGCAAAACTTTCATGTGCCCTGTTCAACGTGTTTATATTGCTCAGTATAAAATGAAGCAAGCGTATAATTGATTTATTAATCCTAATCCCTAAATAATGTTAATTTTTGTAACTTGCACCAGAGACAGAATGAGTAACAAGAGAAAACTCATACGTTTTCTTTCAGTCCTGCCAAGCAGAGCTGTTGCTGTGCACCCAGCATTCATGACCGTGTGGCGTAGCTGGAGTGTTTCTGCACAGGCTGGTGGGCTCAGTTATGGCAGTGCACAAGGATCTCAGAGTGAACGTCTCTATTGCAGCAGTGCTGAAATGGAATATACCGTCAGGGTCCCCAGGTGTGGTGGTGAGGGCAGGCTGTCAGTGTGTGTGGTTAAGGAACAGCCAAGTTAAATGTCACTCTCTTTTCTTCTGCAGGTATTCAAACCATTGATTCTACCCAGGCGTTGTTCCTGCCGATCGGAGCGTCTGTGTCTCTCCTAGTTATGTTCTTCTTCTTTGATTCAGTTCAAGTTGTCTTTACAATATGCACAGCAGGTGACTTAAGTTTTCTTCTCTTTATAAGAATTGGAATAGAACAGAAAGCACTGATTTAGTTAAATATTGTTGATCAGGGTTGTAATACGTGACACGCGACATGAAAAAAATTGAGTTTCACAGTTGTAGTTTCTTGTCTCTGTGGCTATTAATAAAGTGACAAGTAGTATTTGAGAAGTATTTTCCATCTTGGAGGTTTGCTAAGCCTCCTGAACTGTAAATTGCCGGAGTTCTGAAAGATGCTGGATGTGTTATTTTATGTAAAGTTCACTTGTGCTTAGAACTGTAGTTAGAAGTTAGAAATCAGTGCTTAGAACTGTACATGCTGTTCTGTAATTCAGGTAATTTACGTGATCACAGCATAACTCTGGAGATCCCATCCAGAGACTTCTTTTCCTAGTTTAATTTTGGGGTTTGCTTTGATACAGTTTTTCTTTGTACTTCTGGTCTTGCTAGTCCTTTGAGTATTATAATTCTGCACTGCTTGAATTCAGAACAAAAATGAAGCTGCTGTCTGCAAGTAAATTGCAGGCCCACTGGTCCTGGTTATTATTATTTACATTTTGTCATTTAAGTCAATGCCAGGACTTAGATTTTTTAAAAAAACAAATAAATAAATTTGCCTTTTAATCTTTTTTGCAGTTCTTAAAGCTGCTGCTCCGGGCAGCAGGATTCTTGCCACTGCTCCAAATGTGCAGCAGCTTTTAAAAGTTGTACTCCTCAGTCCTCATACTGAGTCTGTGAAGATTTGTAACCCCCTAAATACCTCTCATCCTCTCCTGCTTCATGTATATGCAGTGCAGGCTTTGCCTCGTGCTTTAACTCCCCAGCTATGCATCCTCTTCAGCCTCTTGATCCAGCTGATGTTGGTGGGTGAAATCTAAATCTCTGCTCTTGACATGAGTCTGAAGGCTCCTTTCCAGTTCTGGAAGCACAGTGCTGGAGAGGTCTGCTGAACAGTGCTTTTATAACTTTGACCTAAGACATACGTGTTCTTTCCCATTAAAACTAAATTATTACTTCAGATAAAGACTACTATATGCTAGATACTAGGGGAATATACACACACAAATATATAAAATATAAGGGAAGATTAATGACAAAAGACCAATTTTGATTTGTCATGTTTATTGGTCCATTTATTTCCAGAATGACCTTGACATTTATAACTTTATTTGTGGCATTTGTGCTGTGTAATCATATGATCTTGTGTCGGTTGGGGCTTGTTTCAGCTTTAAGAGGGTTGAGTCTGTTTGGACCAGTTCACTTGAGTGTCTTTATTCTTTAACCTGGGTTTACCATGCTCTTGTGCTTTTCCTTGGCCTTGCATCAGAGGGTGTCGTTAAGCTCAGGGGACTTAGGCCCCAGACTGAAATCAAAGCCTCCTTAGAGGTTACACAGCAGGACGCAGACCCTGCTGGAGCTGAGGATATGGGAGCTGTGGGACTCAATCCCTCTGTCCCCTGAAGCTCAGGTTTTTTTACATCCTCCTTTTGTAGATTGCAGAGGATGATGTGGGGAAATTCTACGTTATAGCTGCTGTTAGGTTCTTAAACCTTCATCCCACAAGGATTTGTCTCTCAGGAAGAGTCAGGAGTAAGGGCAGGCACAGCAGACAGCTCAGAGCTCGGACCAGCTGCTGAGCAGGGGGCAGAGCTGAAGAGTTGGCGTGTTGCCTACAGGCAGGAACTAAGCCAAAGGATTGCCCATTGAATAATAGGTGTTGAGACGGGAGGGAAGAGAAACTTACGATGGGAAGCCTGGACAGGCAGGAATGAGACTTGAGAGTGGGTACTCACGGGCACTTTGTATTAGTGTGATTACGTTTTAATTCTTATACTCTGAATGAGCCCAGCTTAGGGGTGGCAGCGGTTGGGGATACCAGGACAGGAGATGCAGGGTTCCCTGCTGAGAGGAGCTGGAGGGGAGGGAAGGGAGAGATTCCAAGGGCAAAAAGGGTTTTTCTGGGCTGAGGAAGGGTCATTCCCAGCGTGGTGGCACAGGGAGCAGGGCAGCAAGGCACAAGGACCTGGGCAGCAGGGCGCAGGCCTTGCTGGGTAGTGATCTTCGTCAGGTGCCTCTGGAAAGGTTCCTAGTTCAGCATGCGTGGAGCTGCCATGCTCAGACTGTTCATTCCTTCCCCACCTATTCTGCCTTGTTTCCTCCCCTCAGAAATACTGAGGACTGGGGCTGGCACCGTGCTCTTTGCCTGCAGATGCTTTTTACAACTTTCTTTGTAAATGAATGTATTTCTTCGTTTATTTTAATCTTTCTCCCTTCAGAAGGGGCAGAATCGAGGGGTGGAAATGTGTGGTTTGAGCACCCCCACTTTCTTTTCTCCAGTTGGCTGAGGCTGTGCACTAAAGAGAGTGTTTGATTCCTTCCCATCCTCTTCATTTGACAAGAGGAAAACAAAAAATGCCTTTTCAAACCCAGCAGCAGCCTCCCCAGTGTAAGGAGTGAGTAGAGGGCAGCACAGATTTGATCTGTAGCATGCTGAGCAACTCTTTTCATTTCCATCAGTTCTTGCTGCAGCAGTTTTGGACAGTGCTGCTGCCTTGTCTGTGTCTCCTGGCCCTCACTCTGCAGCCTTTTAGGCAGTCCTTAGTGCAAATCCAGTGCTAGGATATTTAAAAGAACTGGAAGGAAAAATGATTGTAAAAACCAGCAGTTACTGAAGGTTTTCACACGGGCGTGGATGAGACAAGTATGCTCCTTAAAACGACAATGTTTCTGGGAACACTCTGGATGCGTTCAGGTTTGGTTTGCCTGGCTTTCAGAAACGTACAGCGCTTTGTATTTATAAAAGTGAAGTGTCCAGCTACTGGCTGTGATTTATTAGAAGTTCTGCTTGTTTCAGTAATGAAGAAAGGGGCAGAGTGAGATGGGGGGGGAAATGAGTTAGAAAGTAGAAAACCCGCATGAGTTCTGCAGACTCTGTGTGCTATATTGAACAATTATACAAGAACCTCGCAGCCAGTTTGCACTCAGTTGGGTTTTTTGACTCAGAATATTTGAGAGCTGTTTTCTGTGCTCAGCTGATCATGAATAGCTGCAAGATTTCATTTTAGTTTTGTAAGGCTTGGATTGGCCACTGCATTCCTTTGAGAGCTTTTATTTTGACCAAAGTTTGAAAGCCTACTAACAATAGAAGTTCTGCAGAGAACCTTGGAGCCGCTCTTGCTTTGATAATACTGCAGCATATGATAATAGGGCATTGTTGCAAGAGCTTTTTGAGATTGGAGAAGCTTGTTTGTGTACTGTGGAAATTAGGTCTGAATGCACTAATATTACCTTGTCTTCTTTTTTCAGTCCTTGCAACAATAGCTTTTGCTTTCCTTCTGCTCCCGATGTGCCAGTACTTAACACGGCCTTGTTCACCTCAAAACAAGTAAGGAATTCAAAAACCTTTTGCTCCTCTTTTTGTTTGTTGTATTTCTTTCTTTTAATGAGAATTCTTGAGCAGTCTTTGGTTCCGAGCACTGACCTCAGGCCTTCGGGGCTGCTGTTTGTGCATACTTCTTGTGTGAGCACCATGTTTCCACTTTGAAACTCGGAAGCACAATTTGTGCAAGTCCCCCATGCTTGCCAGCCTGGGAAATGAGCTCCCATCGCAGGGGATGTGATTTCCCAACAGTGGCTTTGAAGAAGTTTGGCTCATTTTGTCTGAGATTCCAGTTTGGGGTTTGGTATTGGATTTTAATGCTTATTAACATTGGGCCATGGATTTTAATGCTGGGTCTTTCAGAGGCTGGAGTTACACCAGAAATTACAGCTGTTAATGTCATGTTTTGAAACCCATTTCTTTTTTTAACCTTGTGGCTGGAGGTCATATTGCAGAAGGCACTATCTTAGATGGCACCAGGAAATAGCATTCATGGTAACCATTTCAAGAGAGGTGCCAAGATTTACAGGGGGGTTTTCCTTCTCTGTAGTTCAGGCTTTACACAGTAGTTGAACGTGAGGAAAGCTCTTATTTTGTTGCTGTTTTGGTACCTATTTGTGGCAGAGGAACTTCCCTTCAGTTGTTCTTGGCATCTTTCAGCAGCAGTTGAGCCTTGTTCCAGCAGGGTCCATTTGCTGTGCTTTAAATGGAAACATCAAATCTTCTAGCTAATGTTTGTGTTGTTCCTAGGATTTCCTTTGGCTGCTGCGGGCGTTTCACTGCTGCTGAGCTGCTCTCATTTTCTCTGTCTGTGATGCTTGTCCTTATCTGGGTCCTGACTGGCCACTGGCTCCTTATGGATGGTGAGTACGTGAAGCAGGGGATTTCAGGGCTGGCTTGTGCCTGTTCTGACACATCCCATCCCCTGGCGATGACTGCTGAAATGTGCACGTTTGTGAGCTTGCTGAGCTGTGCTGTTGTGTGGTAGACTCCCTGAGAGCAGCCGCTGTCAGGAAGATGCCGGGTGGTGTTTGGACACCTGTTTTTCTGGTTTGTGAAAGCTTCCGAGGAAGTGCCAGGACACTCATGAGAGATATTGCACACCTGTGTGGTGCGGGTGAGCGGCCAGTTCTAGTTAAAGGTGTGTGGAGGCAGTGGTGTTTGAGTCACAACTCCATCCTTACAATCGGGTTAATTTTTGCTGTGCATCTTCTTCTTGCTTGGTTCAGATGATCAAATAATTTGTTGTGAGACAGTTCACAGTAGCTGCTTGTCTTTGATCTCTTTGATGCTTGCCACGGATGGGGAGGTGGGTGAAGCTGGCAGGCATCCAGTTGGCTTGAAGGTGTGATTTGTTCTTTGCCATGCTGGGTGAACTGAATTCACAGCTTACTGTGCCGAAAAGGAGCTTTCCTCCTCCCCTCCTGCCTCCCGGAGCTCTTGTGCTAGCTCTGGCACTCACTTAATCACATGGTAAACTGATTCAGCTCACTAGAATGGCAGCGTACTCTTTTTTTGCCAGGCTATTTTGCTGCTGCTGCAGTAAGATGAATTGGATTATTGTGCAGTCAGGTATGTGCTAAATTTGGCTAAAGGTAAGTGGCAGCATGACAGGATCTAAGAGAATGAAGTGGATATGATTGCAAAGGGATGATGGGGAAGCCAGGAGCAGGACCTCCGCTTCTCAGCAGTGTCGGGCACCTCAATTGGCATAGGACATCTCATGAAATGGCACCCTGTGGTTGTGATTGCTTGAGGAAAAATAGCTGGGACAACATTACCTGCCCTTGAAATTGTTTGTTGCAATAGAAAGCGTACATGCCATCGGCTCTCCAGCTCCTCCTGAATGAGGCAGCAGCAGCAGCAAGTCCTTAGCACTGAGACCTCTCACGGCACCTCGAATATTTCTTTTGTTTGAGAGCGTTGTTTCATTTGTGCTTTTTGCTGCTCTGAAAGTTCCAGCTGCTGCACTCGAGGGAATGCATTTCACAGTACCCAGAGACTAAATGCAGAATTGCAGGTCAAGTTTGGTTTGTGCGAAGCAGAGTAGCTCACCACGGAATCGGGAGGGCTTCTGGATCTGTAGGAGCTACAAAACTCCGTGTCAGGCATGGATTTTGGCAAAGTCTGAAAAGATTTGTCTACACTGAGGTACCAACAGAAGTGTTTCCTTAAAAACAGCTATTTTTGTGAGCGCTTCAGTCTGAAATAGTGGGCTTGGAGGTAATCAGTCTGCATAGCACTGAGCTGCTGCTGCTGCTGAGTGGTTTCTAGGGTTTACACCTCTGTGTGGTTGGTTAGGGTTTACTGAACTCTGGTGATACTGTCTGGCTTTGGTGCATTTTACGTAGCTTATATGAAGGGAGTTGAACTGTATAGGTAAGCCTCATGTCATTTGTTCAAATCCAACTATATCAATGTTTGTCAATGACACTGAACAGGGAGCAGCATTTATTTGCTTTCACCAAGGAAACAGACTCTGCAGTTTTACTCCTGATACTGTACTGCTGCAAATGGGACTATATCATCTCTGCCTTTACCCTTTGCTTCTCTGTAACTGCAGCCTTGATACCCCAGCTCATCTTGTTTGGAGGGCAACATGGGCAGTGAGTGCTGCTCGACGCTGTGTGCAGGGTGTGCTGCAGTTGGGGCTGTGTGGGGATGATCGGCTGGCTCAGAATGAACCAGATGTTGTGAACAGGCCTCACGTCCCCTGGGGCAGTGGCTGGAGGGGAAGCAGGGCAGGCATTTCCTCTTAACAGCGCACCTCAAGTTTTGTGTCTGGTTTGCTGGTGTGCAGCTCATTATCTCCCTATGAGAATATTTGTACTTTAGAGCTGAGAAGCAAGGAGGGGAAGTATTTCATGGTGATTTCTAGTCCTTACAGAATCGAGGTGTGGCGGTGACTGCCAGGACTGTCTTCAGTGCTCAAACACTGCAGTTCCCTCCAGTGTGCAGTAGTTGGTTGAACTGTTTCTGAAGCTAGGGGTATTGTACAGGATGGAATGAGCAGATACTGTCTCCAGGGGGTTGTTCTGGCATGCGATGATGCACACCTATAGGTCTTGAAGTGCCTGTGTCTCAGAGCAGATTGATGACAGTCATCAAGGGTCGTCCCTGTCCCCTGGTTAACAGGTTTCCTGAATAGAGGGCACAGCTAGAGATGTACAGTGGGAATGTTGCAGATGTGCACAGTGCGTGCTACAGAGTGAACTCAACAGTCATGGACACCCTGGGAACTGCTGCAGGCCTTCACTGCTGCGGCCATTGGGCAGAGGCTGCTTCCTGACATGTGTTCTTATTCCCACCCTTTACAATACACTCAGAGTTTTAGAGGAACATGATTAGATCAGAACTTCAGCACCTCTTTTATCACAGGTCAGCCGGTGGCCTGTGGGGGCAGCTTAGTCCTTGGTAGCCTGCACAGTGCTTTGTAAACCAGCGTCCTGGTGGTTTCATCTGTTCTGTAGTGCAGCAAAGCTGAAAACTGCCCTGTATCCAGAGGGTCTGAGCACGAGTGTGAGAATATTCTTAACCCTCACAGCATCCTTATTCTGCAAGGAGCCTGCTTGCAGGGACCCTGAAGTTCATTTGTTCGTTGGCTGAGGGTTAACTCTTTCAGTTCTTGCTTGCTCAGCTTCATTATCCCAATGCCCAGGACATTCTACCCAGAGCCATTTGTGTGGCCATCTTACACCCCCTCACCACACACACACACTCTCCTTGCTTCTTCCTTTCTTTCTCCCCTCTCCCTTTTTCTCTCCTTCTCCCTCTCTCCCCACCTTCTTTCTCCCTTTTCACTCCTCATCTCTTTTCCTTTCTCTCCCCCCCTGCTTCTCTTTCTCTTTTTCTTTCTTCATGACTTGCATAACGTGTTTAGTGTAGATCTGCCTTAGCCAGCGTGTCAGCACCATCCGTGAGCTTGGGTACGGATGACTTTGTTTCCTACCCGATTTCTGGGGTTTCTCATTGCAGAAGGAAGCTGGCTTCCGTTTGAGAAGCCTGTCGGAGGTTTGCCTGCGCTGTGGCCTGGTTCACTCGTGTTTGCTGTCAGGCATCCTTTCCTCCCTTCTGTTTTTAAATTTGCCAATATTTCTTCAGGCAGTTGCAGAACTGCACAGTTATGAGTGTGTGTCTTTCACTGCCTCCTCTTCCGCCCAGTCATTGCTTGGTTTGATGGAAGTGCCTTGCTTGTGTGCCCGTGTTCCTGCCAGTAATGGAGAAATCAATTGTGTGGACAACAGATAAAACTCATGCTGGTTAAAATATTTCCACTTCTAGTTAATTATAACCTGGAAATCCTCTCCTAAATATAGGCTTGTTTGGGCTATTATTAACATAGGCTTTGGAGAAACCTCTTTGATTTAAGACAGGCTGTTCCCTTGTATTTGCTCCTCTGCCAGAGGCAGTCAGTGACTGAAGGCTGTATTGAATGACTGAGTGCAGTTCTTCTTCTCGCTGCTTTGCTGTGTCAAATTCTTTAAAGCTCAATAATTTGCTTACATTTTATAGCAAGTTGCAGCCGTGCAGCACGATTTAAGGCACGCTTTTATCAGGGTAATCCCATTACTGTGCTCAGACTGGCAGCCGTGACGCTCCATGTTGTGCTGAGCTTATCGGCTCCCAGAAGATAAGGTGGGTTTGGCAGAGAGTGCTGGGCTGCAGTCCCTGGGCACTGCGAGCAGCCACACTGGCAGGCCTGCGGTGGCACCTGAATCCACAGGGATGTGTTTCGGTAGCGGTTTGGTGGAAGAGCTGCATACCGTGCACGTGAAACGCAGGTGTGAGGTAGTTTCCCAGTGCATCATTACAGCACCAGAGGCCAAAGGTCAACTTGTAAATCTTGGCAAATCTGGTCACACTGTCGCACCGTCAGGCACGTAGGAAATGATCCATCTTCCCTGGACTCACTGGTTTCAGTTGGTTAGAATGGGTTTGTGACTGTTCATGATTGTGTGATGTTAGACAAATATTGACATAGTGTACACAATGAAAATACATTTACATACATTAGGCAATTATTTACAGATGTCCGTATACTTAGGTGTGCTGGGGTCCAGACAGGGCTCCATTATTCCTTGTGAATGTCCTGATACCATAGATGGATTTACTTCAAGTATCTCTTCAGGGATTTACTTGTGTCCAGTTGAAGTACATTTGAATGTCAGTTGGGTACCGTTGGTAGCTCAGGCCAGGCCTAAAGCAGGAGGGAATCACGCAAATGTGAAGGCTGGGATTACCTTTGTTTTTTTAGTGTCATATCAGTTTTCTGCCCTGACAGAATTCCTCTTGGAACAGAACTAACATGAGCTGTGGCAAGCCGTTGAGCCGTTGAGCTTGTTGATCTGGCTGAAAACTCACTTTGGGAGAGGGGTTAGGAAAAGACTTGCCCGTATTTTTTCCCCATTGGTAGGCAGGCTTCCACGTGGATTTTTGGTATGGGGAAAGCCCTGCCTATCCAAACAGTGATACTTCATAGCTGGTCTTGGGCAGCCTCCCACAATCTTGCCCAAGCAGAGGAGGCCACAGAGATGCTGCGAGGGCTGGAGCAGCTCTGCTCTGGAGCCAGGCTGAGAGAGCTGGGCTGGGGCAGCCTGGAGAAGACTGGGGAGACCTTCAGGCAGTTTCCTAAAGGGGCCAGCAAGAAAGCTGGAGAGGGACTTCTTACAAGGGCATGTAGTGATAGGACAAGGGGGGAATGGCTTTAAACTGTAAGAGGGAGATTTAGATTAAGTATTAGGGTGAAGCTCTTACCTGTGAGGATGGTGATATTTAAGGTTCTTCCCAACCCAAGTGACGACTCTAGGATTATGACTGGTTTGAGTGCACTTTGTCACACCATGTTCTAACATGTCATGTACCCGTCACACCATGTTTTAACATGTCATGTAGCCAGGCTGTTTCTGGATTAAGGTTTTATTTATCAAGGATTTTATTTGTTGTATGCATTTGCTAGAAAACCTGTGAATAGTGTAAAAGTAGATGTTTGTGTGTGGGGCACAGGGAGCTCCAAGTTGCTTTGTTGCTTGTGTTTTTAACTGGGTAGCCAGTGATGGAGTCTCTAGGACACAAGGCATGACAACTTTTCCTAGTGGTGGGTAGCAGAAGGTGAGTGGCGTGGGCAGCTGTGCCTGCAGAGGGATTCCCCCTTCCGTGGGGGCAGGCTCACACTTGGCTCCTGAGTGTATTTTGGCTGTTGTTAACTCTGAGTTTCACTATCTGGCAGCAGCAGACAGTCCCCTTGTGCATGCAGAGCTGCACAGGTGCCACAAAGGCTGCTTCGGGGGATGTTTGGTGGGGGAGGTATTGGCTTGGGGATGTTTGGTTTGTTTTGCCCTTTTTTAATGAACTAATTCTGTGCTTGCATTTGTAGCTCTGGCTATGGGCCTGTGTGTTGCAATGATAGCCTTTGTTCGGCTGCCCAGCCTGAAGGTTTCCTGCTTGCTACTCTCTGGGTTACTAATTTATGATGTCTTTTGGGTAAGTGTTTTGTTTGGTTTTGCTAAAACTGTTTTTATCCTTTGGATCTGTAGTTGGCTGTGGGCCACTTGTACGTGAACTGTACTAGTATGGAGTTGATGGAGTCTGGCAAAGCCAGAAGATCAGCTTCTTTGCTCCGTTCCGAGACGTTCATGTCTGCAGCAGGATACAGAATGATTTCCTCACTAATTATCGACAAAAGCAGGCCCATGATGAGAAGATTTCAACTGTGGCAATTCAGTTGATTATTTAAAAGGATAAACTGGACCTCAACTCGTGAAAGCCTGGCTGAAGATCAGCACGGGCATTTCCAAGTGAACACAAAGCCTTACCCACACTTGCACAGTGTGAACGTGCCAACTTCTGATCAGCAGGGAAAGCCACGGAACAGGAACGCAGCTGATTCATAGCCAGGGAGCTTGGCAGAAAATCTCACTGCACTTCTCAAGAAACCTGCCAGAACAGATTTTGTGATACTGAAAGGGTTTTGTGTTACCTTTGCCTAATACCAAGCACTGACCCAGGGAAGTGCTTGCGTGTAGCCAGCCAGTTTCCCAGTGCAATGAGCTGTAGAGTGGGAGCCTGACTGAAACAAGTGTTGCATCATTCTCTGTCTGAGGGAGCACCGACTGCACTTACCTCTTCTCTGCTTTCAGGCTTTCTCATATTATCAGTATCCTGCTACCTGCCTCTGTAGTCCTGGACTACCTGCTTGTAGTGCGGATAGATCCTTTGCCAAAGGTTCTCAAGATATTGATCAGTATCTTGGTATCAGAAAGTATACTGCAGTTACTGTTGAGGATTAATTGTGTAAAAAAAGTTACGAGCTTTTAAAATACATATGCTTTTTATTATCACATATACAGTGTATGTATATGGAAAATCTAGACAATATCCTTTCTTTTCTTGAGCAAGCAAAGCAAAACAACACACACCTTCAGTGGCTGTGATTGTGGCGTGTAATTTCTGACCATTTCCTTCCTCCGCAGGTCTTTTTTTCTGCCTACATCTTTAACAGCAACGTGATGGTGAAAGTGGCCACACAACCAGCTGATAATCCCCTGGATGTTTTATCCCGGAAGCTTCACCTGGGACCAAATGTGGGTAGAGATGTTCCCCGTCTGTCCCTGCCTGGTAAACTTGTATTTCCAAGGTAAAATCAGCAGTTCTTTTACTGTATTATGTAAGAAAAGTTTTCCTTCCCTGTACTTCATAGTAGTGCCGATTCTATTGGAAAATACCAGTTTAGTTCCCTGTTCAGTCACTCCCTCTTCATGATAAAAAGGTATAGAATGAATAGTGAGGGCTGGACACCTTCATGTGCTGACTCACAGCACACAGCCACGATCCTCATTAGGTTAAAAAGTGGCCTGTTCAGAACAGGATGCACCGTTTGATGTATGTGTGAGTTCTACAGACCCAGGGTTTGTTGCAGCATTGGGATAGTCCTGATCACTGCGTAACTGCAAGTGATTAGGAAGGGAGTTAGAGCCTGTTCTAAGCAGGGACAGCTTTACTGGGTAGGTTTGTGTTGGAGGGAGATCATTCCCCATCTCTCTTCCGCAGGGGTTCTGTGCTATCTGGGGTTTTTAATCAGATGTGCCTGGGCCCGATGGGCAGTTAAGTAGGCTCCAGTGCACCAGCAGTTACACATAGGTTATGTTGGCAAATTTGTTCCTTTAGATGTTGGGTGCTGAAATCACAGACATCAGGAGCTGATTCTTTGCAGTGAGGAAACCAAAATTATTCTTTTTGCCAACTCTGTGGTAACTTAATCTGGCTTTGTTTTCATGAAAAACAGGCAATTTTAGTTCTTAAGCTACTTAATAATTGGCCCTTTTGTGGGAATCTCATGAGAGTGTAGTTTTCTGTGTGTTTTATCTGAATGAGGCTGAAGATCTCAGAATTCCATAAAATGACTGATTCTCTTGTATTAGAGGTGATCTGCGTGCACAGGAATGAAGGTGCAGCGTGTGTCAGTACTGTACAGTGTGGTAAAATGGTCAGCAGTGCTTGAGATGAATGAAATACTGAGTTGACGGATCTGTTTCACTGCGTGACTTAAGAGCAGCTTAAGCACTGGTGGTTGAAATAAACTGGTTTGGAGCAACATGTCATTACTGTCAGAATGATTAAAACTGAGCTGAGGTGGTGGCAACATCACCGATGAAAAGATCTTCAGTAGCCAGCATTTAGTGTCTACTACACAGCAGTTTGCCAGTAGAAAGAAGGGATGTGCAAGATGAAGCTTAGAACCAATGTGGAGGAGTCTAGAGCTTATCCCCTCATGTTCTGGGCATGAACCCACTTTCAGTTGCTGTCTAGTTCCACAGGCAGCCACTTCTCCATGCTGGGGATCGGAGATATTGTGATGCCAGGTCTTCTGCTCTGCTTTGTCCTGCGTTACGATAACTACAAGAAGCAAGCCAACAGCGATTCCTGTGGTGCCCCAGGACCAGGGAACATCTCTGGCCGTATGCAGAAGGTCTCTTACTTCCACTGCACACTTATTGGCTATTTTGTAGGTGAGTACTTGGGTTAATATGGGTAGCTGCTTAGTGAGCAGGAAGTGGGGTTACTGTAGTAGGTTTAAAAGATGATGAAAGCAAGTGTAAAGAGGCTTTGAGGGAACACTTGGCTGTGTTCTTTTTTAATCCTCCTCTCTTAAGTTTGATTGGCGTGCTTTTGGGAGGAAAACCCTTCTACAGCCCTAAGGGGTTTGCTGGATTTTGTTTAGAGAGTGAAAGAGATTATCAGTGTATTTTTGATACTTTGCTTTACGAGCATAGAAGGTGCCATAGCTCGTACCCGGGCTGTGGGAACAAGATAGGAGTTTGTAGATGGATTGCTGTGCAGGGGTACATCCAGGTAAATCCTGCATTTTTGTGTTTTACTGCTATGTTTATGATGCTGTGATGGTTTGGTGCATGCAGAAACTGTAAATAATCACAACTGGAATTCTGTCTGTGATTTGCTGTAGCCATCCCTCTCCTCCCTAACATCAAATGGGTTTTTCCCTATGGTCAGGACATGTGTGTGCATATCCCGACCTACAGCCCTTCCAAGGAAGAAGAGGAAGGATTATTTCCTACCAGTAGCCTTCCTCCTCCCCCAACCTCATCTTTCTCCCTGCATTTTGCCAAGTACCCAGGAAAATAATTCCTGGTGTATGCAGCCCTTCCTCTCAGGCGAGGGGCCTCAGACTGCCGGTCTCGAGGCAGCGTGGTGCCTTCACCTTCCTCCCCTTTGCCTTTTGTTGCATCTTGTTCAAGTTAATTCTTAGCTTAATCTTTGAGATTCAGAACTGGAGCAAGTGGCCCAACACAAGCTAAAGGTGAAACAGAGTAAGCCGGCTGTCCGGTTTGTTTCAGTTGTCTTCAGGGAAGATGAAGCACAGGGAAGTAACTTTTCCACAGGCGGAAGTGGTGGGAAGGGAGCCACGTGTGGATGAACTGGTGAGAGCGTCCATGTGTAACCTATAAAAACACAGCCCCTTTTTTGTTTTACAGGTCTATTAACGGCAACAGTAGCTTCTCGTATTCACCGGGCAGCCCAGCCTGCCCTCCTCTATTTGGTACCTTTCACTTTATTGCCGCTCCTCACCATGGCCTATTTGAAGGTAAGACAGGATTATGCACTTGCAGCAGGAAGCTCTGGGGGCAGCTGGAAACGGGTTCCGTGTTCTTGCACGTGGCAGCGGCTCTCATGAGGGTGATGCGCGTCCTTAACAGCCCTGGCCCAGAGCTCGGGTCCCACTGCTGCTGGGGTGAACCTGTTTTGGAGGCCTGAGGAACTGAGAGACAAGTTCCTGAACTAGCAGATGATTTACGCAGATAAAGTAGCAGTAATTACAGACCGTACCGTGAGGGAGGAAGTGCTGTGTTAATTAAGTAAGTGAATTTGTCCTTGCCTGGCTGGTCATGAGCGAACACACGCACAAAGGGCCAGCAGAGATCAGAGGCGCAGACCCTCCTTTACCTCTTTCCAGTTGCTTGTTCAGAGCTGGAATTTTAACATGGAGCCTTTCCTGTCCCAGGGCAGTTGCTGAAACCCAGCAAATGCGCTGCAGAGCACAAGAAAGGGCAGAATTTTCCACCTGCATGAATATTTCCTTCCCATCAGAAACCCATTTGGGGTAGACCTGGCACCAAAATGAGACAATCTGGCCTGACAGGGAAGGGGGCTGATTTTTTCCTGTCTTTGATGTAACTTGCAAACCAGGTGAAGGACAGGTCTGCTTTAAGACATGCCTGCAATTATATGCATTTAAAAATACAAATACTCCGTGGACGGCAGTGTTTCTGAGGGCATGGTTCTTGTGCTGTTTTCCTGCCCAGGGTGATCTACGTCGCATGTGGTCTGAGCCTTTCCACTCCAAGTCCAGCAGCTCCCGTTTCCTGGAAGTATGATGGAACAGATAGGAAGTGGCCTGAACTTCTGCCTTGGTCCTTTTCACTTTAACTCGTGGCTTTGTAGTCTCCTAAAGCTGGACTGGCTGGTGCTTGGGAAGGTACCACTTACGGGACTTGTATGGAAGGACTTTGTATTAAGAGGAAAAGAAAAAAGCAAAGATCCTGGAGCTCCGTGTGGCTCCGTGTCTCCCTGCAGCTGTGGACCTGGGGACCCTTTGTGCAACTGCAGCCACTTTCCTCTTTTCCTCACTCGGATGGATTAGTACCAGACTATTACCTTTGTGAGAGAGGAAGAGTCAGACTTGAAACTGAAAACGGCTTGAAGTCGTTCAAAAACTTGTGAACACTAAAAGAAACCACAGTGAAGCAACTGAAGCTTCTTCAGAGAACCCCTCGTGGACATTGGGACCAGTTTCCTGCTGGACTTTGGGTTTGAAAAGAACTGAGACAGAAACTCTTCTGTCACCATACTGGGTTTTTTTTTGATCTATTAAATATTTCCTGTGGTGTGAGGTTACTTATTAAATCCACAGACATGGAGTGACTTCTTGCAGTATACATATAAAAATTTGTTGTAACAAGTTACATTTCCACCCAGATGTCATGTTTGCAGTGAAAAAGGGCACGATTTTTATACATATATATATACACACATATAGATATATATATGAATAAATAAAAAGGAAAACCTGCTAAGATCATGCTATGTAGCAGACAGGGGCTTGCTGTAATTTTTAGCATGTAGAGCAGTTTACTCCGGCTTTCTTGTCTATGGATCTCCAATGAGCTGCTGTTCCCCCCATCCCTACAACTGAACCTGCAGTTCCAAACCAAGTGTAGTATTTGTACCGGTTGTACTCATGGACTTCAGGGGATATTTGATTTTGATCAATGTAGCAAACCAGGGAAGCGAAACTTTCAAACCCAGCCCTGTTGGGGGGGAGGGGGGGTGGTTTTTTTTCCTTTTCTTTTGCTTTTCCATTTTTCTGTTTCAACCATCAACCCCGTGCAGGTTTTTAGTAGCTCCCTCCTGCCCCGGTGCATGTATTATAGCAGCAATCGTCTTTGTGCTTTCTGATCCTAGTAATGTATCACTTGTAAATACATCTTTTCTATTTTCTATTTCTTTGTATTTGCATTTTGTTTCAGTCGTGCTGTACCCGCCCTGCCCCGAAACACCAAAAAAAAGGAAAAAAAAAAGAAAAAGCAAACTGTCCTTTACTGGTGTGCCTGGTGGAGTTTGTGTGCTGGCTGCTTTGTGCCTGTAGCCTGCTCAAATGTGGAGGTTTTCACTGTGTTTTTTAACCCAGCCATTCCAGCTCTGCTGTGGCAGACCGAAGGCCTTCCCTCAGGTAACCACAACCTTTTTCCTTTACAATACTCTGGCACTTGGGGTTTGGGGAGCTCTCCTGAAAGCTCAGAGCTGGTCTTAGTTTGACAGATGCTGGTAACCAGGAGCTGAAGGAAACCAGGAGTGTTCTAAGTGTGAACGTGACCCAACAGTGAGCTGGGGTCTGGTTTTGTTACCTCCGGTAAGGCGGCTTCAGTGAGATGTGTGCTCCTTCCTGCTCCGTCAGCGGCTCTGGGAAGAGCCCGTTTAGCACAGCAGGAATCAGGGTCCAGCCACGTGTGGACTGCTGTTCGTGGGCACGTTCCGCTGTCCTCAGGCACGGGCAGATGGGCTCGGAGCTGGTGGAAGGGACCTCTGAGGCACCTGAAACGTCTAAAGGAACAGAAAATAGGAGCACAGCCCTTTGGGGGGCTCTGAGGTGTAGCAGGGTGGGGGCACAGGGTGGCAGGGAGGATGGGGTCACTTCATTAATAATAATAATGGCTTTTCCCCGCTTCATACCTTTCCCTGAGCTGGACGCATTTCCCGGAGCGCCGCAGCGCTCGTCCTCAGGTAACTGACCCTTCTTCAGGAAGCAAACAGCTTTTCATTAAAAACCTGCTTTTTCCGCTCATAGCGAGCGTTAGGAGCAGGGCTGCAGCCAGCCCGGGACAAAAGAAAGGCATCAGCGCTCAGCTGCACACCTCAGCCTTCAGGGGAATGAAACACTGGGGAGGGCATTCAGAGAAAGAAAAACACTTTTCTGGATTTCCCTCCTCCCCTCCCCTAAGGTTCCAAGCACTGGAATAACACCTTCCGATCCAGTCTGCTACTGCTCTGTCTTCCCAGCCTTTCCCCCTGTCCCACGGCACTGCACACCTCGGGTACTTTCAGCTTCAAGGCAGCTCCTTCCTGCCTTTGGAATGAACATGAAAGGTCTTGCTCTCTTTTGCAGAGGCATTTTTTAGTCCCTGCCAGGAAAATGCCTATGAGTGATTTTCTGCACTTAAAAACCTTTCTGGAAAACGTTCTAGAAGTGCCGATAGGCACGTGTTTAATAAAGATTAATTCCTGAGAATTAACCAGAAAAATCTTGGCCTTTCTTTTAGGCTGCATTGTCCTGCTGCACAGTGACCTTCCGACACGCACCAAGGTAAGAGATGGAGGTGCTTTGCAGAGGTTAACCAAAGCATAACTGTTCTAACTACAAACACATCCGCACGGGGAGAAGCGTTATCCCATGGCTCCTGAGGCAGCAGAGCTTTGTCCCACAGCTCTGCTGTCTGGAACCACCCCAGCCTCACTCGGGGATTACAGAGATTGCCACCTCAGCTGCTGGGCCGTCTGCGCAGGGGCACCTCTGTCTTTGTTTCTTGTCTGGCCAAAGCTGCATCTGCCCTGCTTCAGGATGAAACTGCAGGGGCTGCGTTGGGTCCTTTGGCTTGAGGAGGCCAGGTGGGACCGTGGGCTCCCTGTCAGCTCTGTACATGCCTTCTTGTCTTACATTCCACTGACCTCTGCAACAAACTAGGCTCAGTCCTGCAGTGAGCCTGTACCTGCCCTTCCTCTGGACAGTTACCAGAGCAAAGAGTCAATAACTGACTAACATCAGCCTTCTCATAGGAAGGGAAAAGGACACTGGCAAGAAGGTGATAGACTAGAGCGTGTTCACAGCGAAGCTGCCCGGACACAGACTAGAAGAGGGGTGTACAAACCTGTTACAGTTCTGGAGCTCGTTTTCTGCTGCATCTCTGGGAACAGCTTAGAAATTTTACTGTTGGGATTTTGAAATTTCCCTAAGGCCACGCTAAATGGTGCAAAAATGAGTTCAGAGGTTACCTGGGGCTGTCTGCCCAACCACTATGCGTGAAGTTGTATTCTGTACCCTGCTCAAACCTGGAACGCTGAGACTGTGCTTCTGCTTGGTTCTCCCTGCCCTCCCCTCCTCAAATGACCTGGAACAACAAGGTGAGCCCTGTCCTGCCGCGCTCCGAGGAAGGCAGTGCTTCAGAAGGGGATCCAGAGTGCAGGCAGCTCCTTGTTCTTGGTGGGGGAAATGCCAAGGATGTGGCTCACATCTCTGCTCCGCAGGAAGGGTGTGTGTGTATTTAATTGTGTATTTAATTTCTCACCTGTATTTAATTGTGACGGCCCAGAACAGCTGCTCTGTTCCTTTAGTCTATTGGGAACTCACACGAAGAGACCGTGAGCTTTGTATGTGATACATCAAGTTTAAGGTGGGTGAGGGGAGTAACTCCTCACTGCTTGTGCTTCCTAAGAAAGGATTCCAGTCAGGGATCCCCCTGCTTCCTTCTGGCTCATAACCAGCTTCATGTACACTCAGAGAGCTGTGGGGCAAACCCCACAGTGTCCTTGAAAAGCGTGGCTGTGCCTCACCTCCTCCCCCTCCTCTTTCTCATTAAGGCATGACCTGATTCTCCCATCTCCGTGCCCCAACTCTGCAGTGTTGGCCCCACCTGTAACCAGAGCCTTTCCTCAGAGGGGGGCCTGGCCCTACCCACGCCCTGCCGGGTTAGTGCTGGCTGGGGGTGGCTCGCAGCAAGAGCTCCCTGTTTAATGCTGCAAAACTTGTTTGTGTTTTGCGCTTTCAGCAGTTCTCTCCTGGAACAGCCCTGAGGAGCCACACGCATCACAGCCCGCAGCCACAGCAGCACGGCTCCCCAGGAACACTCAGTTACGAGGTGCTGTTCCCTATACTCCCTGCAGAAGGTCCACCAGGGATTTGGTGGACCTAGGCTGTAGGTTCTTCAGGTGTGTTCTCTGTCAGCTGAGGTGCTCAGCGCTGTTCTTCCCTTCAGGTCAGCCATGGTGCATGTACAAGGGCAAATTCACTCTGCTCTGGAGAAGAGAAGCTGCGATCACTTGGCGATGGTAAATGAAGGTGTGACGTTGAGAGGGAGCAGTCTGCGTGCGGGAGGCGCACTGAAGCGGAGCTCAGGGAAGCAGCTAGGTGATGCAAGCGGAAGCAGTGCAACAGGCAGGGCCCCAGCGTGACACCACAGTGTGTCACTGGGGATGGAGCTGGACCTCGGCATGTGGGGTCATTGCAGGTGAGCACTGAACAGTAACTGTGCTCCTCAAGTCCTCCCTTCCTTGCAGCAAGCAGCCCCTATGGCTCCTGTTCCTGCTGAGTGGCTGCGAGGAGAGGTAAGTGTAAAACAACATCACTTCCTCCTACACAATCACAGAAACAAGCCATCAGTGATCATCAAAGTGGTGATAAGGGCTGGAATCCGGATGGCACTGAAATATCTCACTCCTAGAAGCCCTCCATAATTTCCAATACATTCAGAGACATTAGGATGGTTTTCCAGCAGAAATACTCCTGTTGAATGCACTGCCTGGCTCCGTTCCTGTTCCTCCTTAGGTTTGTGAGTGCAGCAAAGGGAAATGCAAGAACTGAAGACAGCCCCAACATGCAGTTGCCCTCTAGCGACCCGCAAAGGTATTATTTATGTTGCTGGGACGTCCGCCCTAGTGAACACCCGCTGCATGGCTGAGCTGGTGCATGAAGGTCCTGGTGGGTTATGCTCCTGTGTCTTGTGGCTGGAAGAAAATACTGCAAATGGATTCACATTAACATAAAGAGAGGGTGGGGACCGGTGGTCCTTTAAAACCGGGTTTTATTTGTCTTCTCTGTTCTCTTACGTGCAATAGAATCCTGCTGGTTTTGTCCACACAAATCTAAATAAAGGCACCATAGGAAAATAACCATTTACCTCTCCTGTGCTCGTTGTTTGGACAAGGAGGCAGACTGCACAGGCTGTTGTCTTAGTCCTTTCCATCTTTTCCTGAGTTTAGAGCTGAGCTTTTGGCTGCTGAATCTTCTAAAAGTTAGTGTCTTGCCAAAGATAGCTGATTGAGGATATGTGCTAGTGCTAAAGCTTCCTGGTAAGGTTTTGTGTGTCATCTCTTCATTTCCTCCTCGTTGCCCAATGCATGTAGAGATTAAAGGCTGTTACTGTACTTCACACTCTTTCTTTCCTGTTGGGAGTAATTGTTACAGTAAAAGCAGCTTTGGGAACAGAGGGGTTTTACTGTTTGATGGTTTTTTAATCAGTCCTGGGCATTGCAGCTTTTCTGTCCTGCGCTTTTATCCCTCCATCCATAAGTGGCTGAGAGAACAGGCTGCTGGGCTCTGCTGGCCAAGGCGGAGGGGTTTTACTGATCTGTTTTTACATACACAGGCAGGCACCCACAGCCTGCAGAGAGGTAGGAGCTGTGTCCTCCCGTCTGGCTCCTCTCCTGCTGCAAGTGGGGAAAAGCACTGCTAAAACCATTGCCTCAGCACAGCCCCTCTCACACATGATACTCATTGAAGCCTGATCAGTGTGGCCCACAGCCGGGAACAGGCACAGGGGTCAGGGCTCTCACTGCTTCTAACTCTGGCACTTGTTACACAGTACCACATAATGACCAATTTCTGCCAATTTGCTTCCCAGGCCATGGCTGGGCAGCACACAAGGACAGCTGCTGACTCTACTGAACAGTAAGGTCGTTTTGCTGCTACCAAGCCAAAACAACACTCCAGTTTAGGAAAAGACCTATGCTTCCCTATAGGGCCAGGCTGCCTCCTCCCTCCTGCACTCGCAGCCATCACTTACAAGCTTAGATATGGCCTTCCATGCACCACACATTGTCCAAAGAATCAGCACATTTTAACAAGAGAGTCAGTTACTCATTGGTGAGGAAAACTTCCATCCTGAGCCTCAGTCAAGAGGGCCAAGACTCAATCCCTGTTGTGCACTATTACGAGGCACTCTGGGGCAGTGTCTTGTTCGAGTTGGCTTCTTCAGCCACGATAGGCCTTCAGCAATTGACCCGCTATCACCAGCCTTTGGATCTCACTGGTCCCCTCGTAGATCTCTGTGATACGAGCATCGCGGTAATGGCGTTCTGCTGGCATCTCTGTCACGTAGCCCATCCCACCCAAGATCTGGATGGCCTAAAACAAAGGCAGCAGGTTAGAAAAGAAGCAGAGTCAAGGAATGCGTTTGCTGCACAACACAGACACCTTAAAGGCAGCTAAGCCCATTGCAAGCATAACTGGGGGGAGGAGGGAGAACACATGGGTTGACTGCAGCCTATTTGCAATTGGAGGAATAAATAGAATTTGAGCTGGGTAAGAGCAGTGCTGATCTCCCAGGCAGAGAATTAATTGCTTCAGAGGGATCTCTTAGTGACCCTTGTTCAGCTAAAGCACTTTTGTTAAGGTTAAATAAATGCAGACACCAGAGGTCCTGCTCCATTTGCTCACTATGTTGGAAACATACTAGTGTAGTCCTGACTGGTGCACCCACGCTCTTACATTGCTGATCCTGCTCAAACTGACACTGCCCTGGACAGCAGCAGGCATAAAGACTTTAGCTGCCACCAGCCAGCATAAATCCCTGCCTACCTCCGCCACAACCCAGGAGGATGCCTGTGCTAACCAGCTTCAGCCATAGCAGCTGGTTTGGTTGGTTTGTTGGTGCTTTTTTGTAAGTAAATTAGTAAATTCCATCCTATTTCCTCAGACACTTGCTGTGCGGTAACACAAACTCCCTTTAGGCATGCTGTAGATCAGAGATGTCAACTGAAGCAGTTACCTGATGTGCGATGGCCGTTGCAGCTTCTGATGCAGCCAGTTTGGCCATTGCTGCTTCCTTTGGGGAAGGAAAACATCACTGAGGGTGCAGCTAGCACAGGAATGAACATCCCACACACTCACAGACCCGCTGTGCAGAGCCAGGCCTGATCACCGGTGCCAGTGCTGACCCCTCTCCCCTCGGCTAAAACCAGGCTGGGCTCAGCAGGCTGCCGGAGGACAGACAGCAGAGAGTGATGGGTTAAACCCTGACAGCAGTGCTGGGCACAGTGTGGACTTCTTGCCCTGTCACTGTGAGACAAATGCCAGGCTGGAAATACCTTTGTGAAAGGCTTCCCATTGTCCTTCAGCATCGCGGCTCTCCAGGTCAGCAAGCGCGCACCCTCCAATGCCACAGCCATATCTGCGAGCTTGAACTGCAACAACAAACACCGCCTGTGCTCAGATGGCAGCCTTTTGCCAGCACAAGGACACAGAGCGCAAGTCTCCCCACCCCCTGCCGAGGCCAATATTGCACCATCCCAACCATCAGTTTTAATGGTGATTGAAACACAAAAATCACTGCCCTGTTTATTCCAAACAGTGCAAACTGTGCTGCAGGCCTGAAACTGCAGCCGAGAGCCCACAGGAACTTTACAGCACCACCAGCAATGTCTGTCACTGCCCCATCTGCCTGGCTCGTACCTGCACTGCCTGCAGCTTTGTAATGGGCGACCCAAAAGCCATTCTCTTTTCAGCGTAATCGACAGCGCAGTCCAGAGCTGCCTGTGCTATTCCGAGAGCCTGTGAGGCGATCCCGATCCTTCCTCCATCCAGAGTTTGCTGGGAAAGACACAAAATGTTAAGTAAGTCATACTTTTATGAAAACCAGTACACTTGCATTTCTGATCTTGCTGGAAAGCTTTAGTATCCTCTGCTCAGAGACTGCCTTGATTCAGAATATTCCTGGTTGTGCATGAATAGGGAGCTATAAAACATGCTGAGCGCTGCAGAGAAGCCAGGGGTGCATGAAAGAAAGCATAAAGGAGAGGTTTTGCTCCTTATCAGCTGGGGGAAAGAACTGGGGAGTAGAAAAAGAAAGGAAAAAAGCACAGTGAGGAACACGTGCTCTGTGGAGCCCTTTGGCCAGGCCCCGGCTCACTGCACACCTGATGGCACTGCCACTAAAATTAAAAATCAGAAACACCTGCTCAGTTCTCATCTTTGCTCTTCTCATTAGGGCACACCCTGAAGCACTGCTTAAACAACACGGCCTGTCTCAAACACCTTGCCCACCAGGCTTTAACTGCTTCCCCGCAGGGAAGAACTTACAGCACAGTGAGAAAGGATTTTATCTTCATAGTCTGGACGTAACAGAATGAATGGGCTGTGCTCCAGGGAGCTCAGCTCTTGCAAAAGCCAGAACAAACAACAGTGTTTTGCCCCCACAGAAGTAACAAACACCTCCATGGGGTAGTGCAGCACTGCAGGGAATGCTCTGTCCCACAGCACCCTGATTCCTCCTCAGAGTTGCATACAAGTTGTAACTCAGATTTCACCCACTGTTACACATTACCCAGAGGTTGTCCTGGCCCTCCAGGACAGCTTTTCCTCTGCCACAGTATTTAGGGAAAATGCCATGTTTTCGCTTTATCTACAGGTAGAAACTGGAGGAATAGAGGGGTTGGGAAAAGAGAAAATTAAAACTCATCACAGCTGCTGACACACCACCTCAGCAGCACGAGCTGCGTTTATCCACAATAAAAGTGATGTCAAAGATCTATGGCAAACTGACATTTCATCAGCCCCAGGAATGACTTCCCATGTTGGCAAGAGGGGGTCAGCTGCTCAGTGTTACACGAAGTAGCTTATGCCAGTGGAGCCCACCAAAGCCATCTTAAGCCTAAAATGGTTTTGGAAATGATAAGCTTTAGAACTATGGCTGTCCACAACCACAGCTCACCCGGATCCATCTCTTACCATGGCAATTTTGAAGCCCATTCCCAGCTGTCCTAGTAGGTTGGCCTTGGGTATCCGACAGTCTTCAAAGATCAGGTTCGCAGTGGAAGAGGCACGGATTCCCAGCTTGTCTTCTTTCTTCCCCAGTGACAGCCCAGCAGTTGGCATGGGAACCAGGAACGCGCTAATGCCCTGCAACAAGACCCAAACCCTTAGGAATGGTGCCAACTTCCCATTTACCTGGCTGTCAACAGGCTTCCTCCAGACAATTTTGACAGAAGCCACATCTCTGGGTTAACCAGAAGGGAGGGAGAGTTAAGACAGAACAAAGCCAGTGCACATCAGCCCCTCCGCTCAGTGCCTGCACCGCTCTAAATAGTCCCCAGAACCTTTTCAAAGTGCTTCTCCTACACCACTCCTTTACTCCCACCCCTTCTGGCCGACTGACCCCAACGAACACACCTTGTGCTTCAGGGATTTATCTGTAGTAGCAAACACCACAGTGGCCGAGGCGTCCCAGGCGTTCGTGATCCAGGCCTTGGTGCCATTCAGAACCCACTCGTCCCCATCCAGACGTGCCACCGTGGATGCCGCACCCGCATCACTGCCATTCCCTGAGCAAGGCACCAGCAAATGAGGCCATCAGTGGCAGCCTGGGGTGCAAACTCACCCCCTGCCTGCACTCTGTCAGCTCACAGCAAGTCTTATAACTGGTGGTGTCACCACTGTCCCTCCCCAGGACCCAAACCAGAAAGGGAAAGGCCCACATGTCCAAGATGTGTCCATCTCCACAGCTCTGCTCACACAGAGGGGATGAAAACTTTCAGCATGGACCATGGGGATGGCAGTTAATACCCTGGGCAGCGAGACTTCCTTTACAGAGAATTGTTACAAACCACCCTTCTGCAAACTGTTACAATTTCACACACCTGAAGTCCATCCCAGACCTGAGGAAAGCAGCTACCCTATGCTCTCTTGCAAAAGGAACAGTAACAGCCGTATCACCTGGTTCACTAAGGGCAAAACATCCGATTTTCTCTCCTCCAGTGAAGGGGGCAATCCACTTGTGCTTCTGTTCTTCAGTGCCAAACTTGAGTATCGGCCCTAAATACAGGGACTTCAAGCATTGAGAGTTAACACCTCTAAAAGGTACAGAAACAATCCAGTAACCCCCTAATGTCCAAGTGCTCTCCAACCACGGGAACTAACCCTGTTTCTCCCACATACCCCTCTCCAGAAACTGCTGCCACCAGCCCTCAGTTCCACGCCTGTCATAGAATCATAGAATAGTTCGGGTTGGAAAGGACCTTAAGATCATCCAGTTCCAACCCCCTGCCATGGGCAGGGACACCTCACACTAAACCACCCCACCCAAGGCTTCGTCCAACCTGGCCTTGAACACCGCCAGGGATGGAGCATTCACAACCTCCCTGGGCAACCCATTCCAGTGCCTCACCACCCTCACAGGAAAGAATTTCCTCCTTAGATCCAATCTAAACTTCCCCTGTTTCAGTTTTAACCCGTTACCCCTTGTCCTGTCACTACAGTCTGTGACGAAGAGTCCCTCCCCAGCATCCCTATAGGCCCCCCTTCAGATACTGGAAGGCTGCTGTGAGGTCTCCATGCAGCCTTCTCCTCTCCAGGCTGAACAGCCCCAACTTTCTCAGCCTCTCTTCATACGGGAGGTGCTCCAGTCCCCCGTCCCTCACACACAACCTGAGACACTCACATTATTGACGCTGACAATGACACCGGTGGAGGCACAGCCCCTACTGATCTCCTCCACGGCAATGGAATAGGCCAGGTAGTCAAGGCCCGCTCCTTTGTACTCCTCTGGCACATCCATAGCCAGCAGCCCTAAGCCACCCATCTTCTTCACCTGCATGTAAGGAATGGAGAAGTAAGATCCTGTGCACCACCAGTGTCCTAGCAAATACACGCAGACATATGGAAGTAAAGACAGGTCATAGCAGGGCTACGCACAGAGAAGGTGCACACAACTCCTGGTGAAATGGGAATCTGACTGCACAAACCGGTAAGCGTCCCCAGGCCCTGATGGTTTCAATGAGCTGTACACAGTCATTGCGGCTTAAGATGAGGCTCTTGCTTATTTAAAGAGCTCTCTTCGACACTGGAAAGGGGGAGCCTTCTGAAGGTGAAATAAGGATATACAACCCCACCAGTATTCCTCAGCATCCCACCAAAGCTTTTCCCTTTCCATGTGTCCTGTCAGTGGGAAGCTCTCAAAAGGAAATCTAGCTGACAAAAATCATTAGAACTTTACCTGTGCAATTGCTGTGCTTCAGCCTAGGGCTGCACAAAGAAAGAATTTTACAGAATGAGTGACCCACAGAACACTTTGCAAGAAGGTGATTTTCTCATTCCCATTAAAGTCAGGCCTGGCTTCCCAGAGAATAGTTTGTTACATTCCAAGTTACTCCACTCCAAGTTCCTCAGCTGGACCCCAACTTCTTAACTATAAGCTCTTCAGAGCACTGACTGTCTCACTCTAGGTCTCTTGTTAATATTTGACAGCAAATAACAAAGTTATACAAAGAGTAACAAAAACCCCAAACTTTCCTCTGTTTTTATGCTTGATAAGATGTCCTCTTATAATTCTTCTGGTTTTATACGTAATGTCAAGCTTCCAGTGTTGCAGCAATGTGTACGTTGCCAGTCTTGCTTGTGTGCTTGAAGAGGAACCAAGGGGAACTTTTAAACAAGTATTTCCATCCTGTACGGGCACCCAAAACACTAGTCCCTCACATCAAATCCAGAGACCGAACAAGACAGCAACAAATATGATAATGTTGCTTTAATAAACACTGCTTACATTTAGAATTCTCCCCTACACATTCAAGTAAGATGACTTAAAATCTAATGTAAAATTCTCAGGTAACAGTGAAGAGGAAAGTATTCTCTCCTTTAGAGTGAGTTTGCCTTCGCTGGCTATCATCTTCCTTACTCCTTAACAGCAAGAAGGGTGTATGACAAAACTCCACAAGCCTGACTGCGGTTGCTTGGAGCCTTCTGCTAATGTAATTATTTTTCCAGAGCTTAGCGTTTTGTTGCACCAAACCAGGTGAGTTAATCTGCTCAACACGGCACGGAACACGTTGCTCTGTCTGTACTGGTTTCTATAAGGGAAATTCCAGGTTTGATTGGAATCTCAGCTTCTCCACAGCCCCAGAGCATGATGAACATGCGTCTACTATGCCCTGCTCACCTCCTTTCACCATCTGAAATGGACTCAAGTCCTCTAGACTTCCTCACTATAAACCCTTTTTATGGTTATGTGTAGTCTGCAAAGGTATTTCATTGATTTTGTAAGTCGGTTGTAGAACAGCCCCCAGGTAAGTCAATAACAGAACTGAAAATTCAGTGGTACTAAAGCTGGGTACAGAGAAACACAGGTGCGGGTAAAGAGCTCAGGATGCTCAGCAGTGGGCATTACAACCTCCACACTCAAAAGATTCTCCCACAAGCTGCTCTAAACTTCAACCTTCTGCTACGGCAGAGTTTGATGTACATTTTGCTTGGGGCCCGGACGGCCTCAGCAACCGAGCGAAGCCCGGCTCCGACCGCGCCCGCCCGCTCCCCCATGCCCTCATCCCGGCACACACCTGCTCGGCCGGGAAGCGGTGCTCCTTGTCCAGCTGTGCCGCAAACGGCATCAGCTCCTTCTCTGCGAAGTCCCGGCACGTCTGACGCAGCATCTCGTGGGTCTCCGGCAGCTCCACTGTCTGGTACACCGTGTGCAGCCGGCGGACGCACCCGAAGGCCAGCGCTGGAAGCAACGAGAGGCGTTAGAGGCCGTTGTTTCAGGGACAGGGATGAACACGACCCAGGAGGGCCAGGACCCCAGGCGGGACTCGCGCAACGCGGCCGGAGAGAGGCCTTCCCCCGGCTCAGCCGCGGGGCCTCACGGTCCGAGCCTTACACCGGGGCCGAGCGGCCCGGGGCCCTAAGCAGAAGGGCGGCTGAGGGAACCCGTCTCAGGCCCTGAAGGGCAGCGGGGCGCCTCCCCCCGCGCAGGCCGCGGCCCCCTCCCCACCCCGCGGCCGTGTCCCGCCGCTCCCCGAGCAGCCGCGGCGGAGCGGGGCCGGGGCCGGGGCCGAGGCCGGGGCCGGGGCCGGTCCTAGCGGCCTCACCCCGGGGCGCGGCGCAGCCGCGGGCCAGCACCGCCGCCGCCATGCCCGCCTCCCCTCGCCTGAGGCGGCGCGAGCAGCGCGCACGCGCGAGTCCCAGCAGGCAGCGCCCACTGGCGGCGCAGCACCTCCAGCCCCGCCCCCCTCCCATCCTCTCTACACCCCCCCCCCCCCCCCCAAGCCGGCCACGTTGGTGCGAAAACGGAGGTTTATTTGTTTATTCCCGTGACAAAATAACCTTTATACAAATACATCGTCACCCTGAGGGGCACGGCCCCGGCACCGCCGCCTCCGCCCCGGAAGGGCCACAGGAGGGGCACAGCACGGAGGAGGTCGACGCGCCAGCAGCCCAAAGGCCACAGTGTGAGATACAAACGCGTGTCCTGTAACAGCACTGAGACCCAGGCAGACAGACGGTGTTCGCTGGTGTTCGTTTCGTCCTCTGCTGCAGAGGAAGAGGTGATGGCTCCAGCAGGCAGTGCGGCCCTTGGCTCTGTCCTTGTTGTCAAGCCAAGAGGGAAATGGCAGTGTTTGAGGCCGAGGAGTAGCACAAGCCTGGGTAGCACAATGTGAGAGGGCTGAAGACAAACGCTAGGAAACAGCTGAAGAGGATGGAATGAAACACAGAGCTGAGAAGCAGAAGAATGGTCCAAACATGGTAACTCACCGCCACCACCTTCCTCATTCATCCCCGACTTCCAAACACTTGGTTTATTATTCCCGAGCCCTCAGAGAAGTGGAATAAACATCCCCAAGCACCACAGAGGAGGCTGCTGCTTCTCTGCAGCAGGAAACATTGAAAATCCCAAGGAACACACAAAGGAAGGCTTTTCCTACCAAAACCAGAGGACAAGGACAGCAGTACCCAGTCCATACAAGAGATGACCTTCCTTCACAAGGTGCAAGATGTATTCCTCAGTTAATCATGAAAATAGCTGTCCAGGAAGTCTGCTTGCATGGATCCAAAGCACTCGCCTCAAAAATGTAAAAAAGAGGTCCAATACTAAAAGGACAAATACTGAAAGATTTTTTGTGGGTTTGGTCCCTTTTTTGTTAGGACAGAACACAGTACGATCCCAAAGCTCTTCTCTTTCCAACTCAGCACACAACCCAAGAGAAGCTGTCTGCACAGGTACCTTTTCTCTTGCTCAAACGTCGGCCGACACTGAAAACACCTCCTCTGCCTAAAGAACCTGGCTTAGGACAGACCATCCACCTGACAAGGATGAAATCCCTTTGGAATTTCTTCCTAGTTCACCGACATAAGTAGCTTTGACCACTACTAAGGCATCAGAGCACCCAATCCAGAAGGAAGATGCTCTGTTAAATGTGCTTTCCAAAGACGTCAATCCCTGCCACAAAGAGAAGACATCCAAGGGGAAAGTTACCTTAGGGAAGCAGGCAAAGTGGGGACCAGAGCTTAAAAGATCCCTGACCTTTTGGATTACAATCAACTTTTTCAGTGCTGGGTTACCCTCCTTTACTTCTCTTGTAGGAGTAAAGACCTTCTAATTTGGCAAACAAATCCAGCTGTAAACTAAGGGGTGCTGCTGCTGCCTGCACATCTTCCCATATTCCTCCAGTTTTCCTTATCTTATTGCTGAATAGCCGATACATTCACCAATGGAAAAGCAACTGCTTCAAGGCTTTTTCCTCCTCACTGCTGGGAGGTAATGACTAAAGACAGGAATCCACGTTCCTAAAAGCATCAAACACTTGGCAGAGCTCTGTCAGTGGCGTTCTGGTAGCAGCAGCTAGATGGCACCCACAGCCCGACCGGCGCTGCGCCCCGGCCTCTAAAGGCAGCTCACGCATGTTGGGATTCGCCCGCACTTCCACTGCTCGCTCTGGCAACCGTCATCTTCCTTTTAAGAACCTTCACGCAGTGATACAGAAAACAGACGGGAATCGTCACACAAGAAAAGCAAGAGGTTGCTTCATACAGAAAGTGTGATAAAAGTAACATTTAAAGGCACCTGGATTTATACTACATCCAAATTCAGCTCAATATGCTACAGTTTCCCAGGGACTAACTAGCACAGGCTCATCAGAAACCATCCTGAGCATCTCAGAACACTTCAGGATGAAAAACACACTTCCAGGCAGTTCTGCCTTGTCACAAACAGCTTCCAGCAAACATTCCCTGCCTCACTAGTACAAGGCCTTTCAAAGACAATCACTGCAAGAGGCATCTCAAGCTCCACCTTACAAGCAGCTTTAACCAATTCTGGAATAACTAAAAGATTGCCTAAGTGGCTTTGGAAATACTGGGGGGGACTGATGGTAGCAGAACTGTTCATCTTTCCACCACGCAGACCTTGTCCCTCCGCATTCCCAAGACATTTGTTGTGGTTGCTCAGGATTAGTGCTCCACCCAGCACATCCATTTGTTGTGGTTAATCATAATTAAGTATCTTTCCAAGAGCTGGAGATTCTTTCCTGGCTGCCACCCCACACACTCTTACTGCTTACCCTGATGCCAGCTGATCTTCTCCACCAAAGTTAGCATCAGTAATCTGCGAGGTAAAGGCAGTAGTTTCCTACTGCTTTCTATGCATTAACAGGCTCCAGGCTGGGATGTCCACCCCGCTTAATCCTGCTAAAACAAAAACTACACTGAATCTTACTTAACACAACAGGTAACCAATGGTATCCACCCAAGAGTTAGGTTTTGACTGTCTCAAGGAACAAATGGAGCTGTGTCCTGGGTTTACCAGGAGCCGTTTTGCTCCTTCTTAGTAACTGGCGCAAGCTCTGCGTTTTGACTTCCAGCCTGGGCAGAGAGCTGATAACACCGATTGGTTTTAATTGTTGCTAAGTAATGTTTATTCTGGCCAAGGACTCTGTGAGTCTCATGCTCTGCTGGGGACGAGGGAGGCCAGGAGGAAGCAGAGACAGGACACCTGACCCAAACTAGCCAAAGAGGTATTCCATACCACAGCACGTCATGCCCGGAGAGGTAACTGGGAGTTACCCGGAAGGGCACGGGCTCTCTTCGGGGGGGTCGAACTCGTTCGGCGGTGGTATCGTATTCTCTTGTTATTTTCTCTTATCAATATTATCATTGGCGGCAGCAGCAGTGGTTTGTGTTATACCTTAGTTACTGGGCTGTTCTTATCTCAGCCCGTGGGAGTTACATTCTCCTGATTCTCCTCCCCATCCCTCCGGGAGTGGGGAGGGTCGGGGGGGGGGGGGTGAGTGGATGACCTGTGTGGATTGGTTTAAACCACGACAAGCTGGTACTAGTAAATGCCTCTACTCTAGACACAACCAAACGCCCTCGTACAAGAGACACAACTGACCAGCCCAGTGAGGGGACAGGAAAAATGCCAGTCTAAAGAGCACCAAAATAGGCAGAAAAGGGTCTTGTTAGCTGAGATTTTACATGGTCAGGAGTTGGGTCCCAGCATGGCTGCTGGGAAGACACAGCACTGCTATTCCCTGTCGACAGATCCCAAACACAGCTGTGAAATACGCCCTCTGCTCTGGCAGTAACTACCTTGGCAGAAGAACTTCCTAAACCACAACTCAGCAGCTAAGTAGGCAAAGCAGGGATGGGAACTCAAACAACTAAAAAGAGAACCATGTCAATTCTCACTTGGTGAGAATCCCAGTCCACACCACTGAGATCCGACCCAAGCAGCTTTTAGCTGCTAATACCTCAATCAAAACAAAGCAAACAAGCTGGTAATGCCACCCTCTCTCCTACCAGCACCTCTGACAGATCATTCAGGTTTAAAAGTACAGAGACTGAAGCTCAGGAAATGCTGCTTCCTACACATTTTTCAAGTGATTTTCCACATTCTCCCTTTTTCCTCTAAGCCCTCTAGACTGACCCCTCCCCTCCACCTACCTCAGCCAGACTGACAACGTGCTGTCAATCTAAAAAGCAATACATTCTGTAGCAAGAGCCAAAATCCCTACACAAAGGGAAGCTGGAGAAATGGTAAATATAGGTGAGATTAACTTCAGCTCTACGGTTGACCCGAGCTCCAAAACACAACAATTTGCACAGAAGGGTTCAGACAGAAATGCTATCAGACTGACCTGATGACCAACCCGGATAAAATCCCTCTTTCCCCTCCTAGCTCATATCTCTAGCGAAATATCTGGCCAGACACAGATGAATCTATTCTTATGAGCAGCTCAGGTTCCTGGAGGCAGAAGGAAGATTCATTCACTGTTTAGAGGCTGAGTTAGTCTCTTATTTTACCTTTCCCACTGGAAATTGGGATGCAACCTAAAAGCAATGTCAGCCACGCTACAAACTAAACCATTGTGCACTAATGAGATGATCTATCCAACTGAAGAAAAGATCTGCTCTTCAGGCATCACTGGCTACTTGAAGGGGTAAAATTTTCCTGTTCAGAAATAGCTTACCCAAACAATCTGACCTCTTGAAAGAGTAAATCACCCAGCACCTGAAACATCAGAAGCACTAACAGCGCAACCTAACTAGAAAGACTGTAACAAGAATTGTGTCACAGTGCCTCAGATCCATGACCTAACCAAAGTACCAGAAGGTAACCAGAGATTGAGAGGCAGGATACACTGAGCGCCAGACATATAGAGGTTGCAGGGAGGTTTCCTTTCACGAGCTGTTGTCTTCGTTTGACACTGCAGGGAGGTTTCCTTTACTTTCATGAGCTGTTGTCTTTGTTTCATGTTTTCAGCCTCACGCAAGGAGAAAAGGTTTGGCAAGAAGCCTTGTTGCACTAGACAGCAACTCCAGTCCACTCCTGGGCATCTTGGAACAGGTAACAGCATCACAGCATCCCATGGACATGGAACAATTACTGTCCTCCATTGTAAGCATAGTCGGCCTTGTTGTGCATAATCAACTTGTTGTCCACAAAGTAAAAGCTGTCTGAGCGGGTCTCATATGGGTTTTCAACCATCAGCCGGACTGTGAAAGAGAAAGCTCCGTTACATTCACATGCCTGCCACACTCCAAAGGACAGCACAAAGCCAGAGTAAAAAGGACTCTGCCACTCTGCTGGATTTACCAGGCTGATGCTCTGCCCTACCCAAGTAAGAGAAGCAAACTGCTCCTCCGAGCACGCTTCAAAAGCTCGGGCCCGTCCTTTCTATTCTTCTATTCACACGACACGTGTTGTCAAAGCAAACAAAGTAGGATCAAGTAATCTCACACAAGACTCTCACTGCAGGAGCCACCAGTGGAGCAGAGCAGCAAAGCAGATGTAGCAATCGCAACAAAAGAGTGGTGGCACTCCCACGTGTACAGGCAGGTACAAACCCTGCGCCTCCTCCTGCTCTGAGGCAGCCACACAAGGCCCCATGTGCTCCTGCTCTATTCACCCCCCGAGGTCAAATATACCCTGCACAGTGTATATTTGCAGAGATCTTGGTAGGCTCACAAACACACCTCTCTGAAAAGAGCCAGCTCTGTTCCAAAGAAGACTCAAGCCCTAACAAGCAGGTACTGAAAACAGATGCATGGCTACTAAGACAATCCTTTTTCATTGTTTTACCTTCTGGGTTACAGTTATGCATCAGGCACACCAACCCTCTGACTCTGATCAGTTCCTGTGGCCTGTGACTTGATGTTGTCCGAGGCTTACATTTTCAAAGAAGGACACTTTGCAGCACAAATCAATAATCCAGTCAAGATTACACACAGCTTAAGCCAGGAAGCTGTATTTATTCCTGTCCTGCACATCCCAGTCATTTCACAAACACAGACAAGGAGAAAATGAGCACATGCACACACACACAAAACACAACGGGGTGTGGGAAAGGAGATACTTACTAAGGTCTTCTGAGAGCTGAGGGAATTCATAAATGTGTTCACATGTGTTCCTGCTACTGGGGATGCAGAAGCCAAAATCAAAATCAAAGTTCTTCAGCAAGCGATCTCGGAAGTAATGTCTCTCAATCATTCGAAAGTTTGACACTGGTTTTTCTCCCACTGTGAATTCCACTCTGTATGCAAAAAGTAGGAAAAAACAGCCTAGATGACTTACTTCTCTTCCTATTGGGAGGAACAGAGCCTTGGACAGAGGCTACACAAGAATCCAACAGATCATTCCAGAGAGACTTTGACATTTGTAGTGTCAAATGGGCTTACTCTAGTCTGTGACTCAGTTTTGGTATAAACTGTCAAGTGACACTCTGTAAACACCTGATTCTCCCTTCTTACTATGAACTCATACTCACGTTGCACCAACAGTCCGAAGGCGAAGAAACGCTGGGGTGAACTGGTAACGAACAAAGCGGCCTGCGCTGGCATCCAGTTCACTGCTGTCATCTTCATCCTCCTCATCTTGCTCTGGAAAATGCACCAGCTCAGAGTTACCCTGCTAATAGCGGATGCATAAGGTGATACTGGCTAGTGGGTGTAACAGGACAAGCTGGCTGTTACTGAGGCACTGAATGCAGACACATTTAACAATTGGTGTGAGACTCATACAGGCATTAAGTAATAAGAAAAAGATCTGCTGTGACAGTTAGTGCAGCCTTGGTGGCTTTGGAGCTGAAACCACCCTTCATCTCACACGATATCCCTCCTCGCAACTGAGAAAGCACGTCAAAGGAACTCTGTACCATACCCAGCCAACAAGGGAAGATCTACAGTTGATAGCACTGCCTCATGTCATAGTAAATGCTTCACACTGCAGAAGTAAACTCAATGCCATGCTTAAAGCAGAAGTAAACTCAGTTGCTACACTTAAGAGTAGTAAACTCAGTGCTACGCTTAAAGAAAAGGAAATTAAGTCACCAGGACCCATTGAAGGACCTTTCTGCTTCATCTGCATGGGTCCTGCCTTGCAACTTCTCAGCTCCACAAGCATCTGTAGCCTCCCTGCAGTGGTAGCACGACATACCTGAAGCAGATGGCTTTGCAATCTCAAACAACACTGTTCCAGTTTCAAGGTCCCGGATCTTAAACCTGGTGAAGTCAATGTTGTAAATGTTGTCTTCGGGTTTGCATAAATAATCTAGAAACAAAAAAAAAAATACGTTGTAACGTTTCAAAAGATCTCTGAGCAATTACCAAAAGGATTCGTTAGTCCAGCCCGTTAAGGTGCGTACTGCAAGTTGTTTTGCAGAAGCTTCACGAAAGCTGACCAAAACTGATGCAAGAAGAAGAAAGGACGTTAGGTACCAGGTAATGGGGTGAGAAAGGGAGGCACCCGGGCGGAAAGGCAGAGATCAGCAGCCCGCAGTGAGAACAACATCCCCAAAGCCCGACTCGAGCACGAACTTGCCGGGAGCTGTAACAAAGCTGCCGCAGCCCCCGCCGCTCCGCACGCCGCACACGGGCCGGCAGCACCGCCCCGGCCCGCCCGAGCCCCGCCGCTCCTGGGTCTGTTCCCGCAGCACAGGCGCCCACAGCCCGGCCCCGCGACACCCTCCGCGGCGGCCGGGGAGGGGGGGAGCTGACGGGGCAGGCCCGGCCGAGCGCTGCCGGCCCGAGCTGCCCCGCCGCGGGCCCAGCCCCGCACTCACTCTCCGTCACCCGGCACAGCCCCAGGACGTGCTCGGGCCGCACGGTCTCCAGCGCCAGCAGCTCGGCCTCGGTCCATGGCGGCCTCTGCGCCGCGTCTCCCGAGCCGCGCCTCCCCCGCAGGCGGCTGAGCGGCCCCGCGGCCCCCGGCGGCGGCTTCTTCTCCGGCCCCGCCGCCGCCGCCGCCCTCGCCTTGGAGCCGCTCATCGCGCCGCCGCCAAGATGGCCGCCGCCTCCCTCGGTAGCTATGGGAGCGAGGGGCGTGCCCGCGGCGGGTCAGAGGGCACGGGCGCTGCCTAGCAACGGGAGCGGGCCCCCGAAGCTCCGCGCGGCCGGAGCGGGGGACCCGCGGCCCGCAGGGCCCCGGCACCGAGCACGGGGGCCGGCAGCGGGGCAGGTTCCCCACGGCAACACGGAACACAACCACAACCACCCCCGCGGCCGGCAGCGCCTCCCCCGCCGTCCCCGGCCCGCAGAGGGTCCCCACAGCGGCGCCCCTGCTCGTTAAACCACGGCCGGGATCCCGCAGCGGCCATTACAGAGGGCCCCGGTCTTACCAGGCCAGGACACCGCCTCAGCGAGGGGATGCCCTGGAGCGCACACCCCGCTGCCGGCCTGGGGACGCCCCAGTGAGCTGGGACCCAGACCCGGGAAGGGCCAGGGCCGCGTGCCCCAGGGAAGGTCACCCACGGAGCGCCAGCGCCCTGCCAGGCCCGGCCTGGGTCAGCCGGCCCCAAGCCGCGCCACCGCCACCCCGACTTTGTGCACCCCTTAAAAGCACCCACTGGGGACAGTGAAGATGGTGGAGGAGCCTCCTGTGCCTGGACGGAGGGATGGGGATGTCCCACCTGGAGTCACTGACAGGAGCACCCCACTGAGGAAAGGATGCCCTCCTTCCCCAGAAAGGAGCAGCCAGGCTGCCCCAGGCACTGCAGTCATCTCCAGCCCTTCGGGGAACTGGGGAAGAACACGGAACATCTGCATCCTCTTTCCAGACTCCGGCCAACACGCTCGAGATGACTGGAAACAGATTCAGAGCAGCGGTTAGTGACGTTTGCTGCTGCTGCTGCTGCTTGTGAGCAGCACCCGCCTCTACTGCCAGCCAAATGCCGTTTCAAACAAGCCTGTTCCCAAATCCCCCTCGCTGTCCCTCCATCCTGCGCCCTAGGAAGCACAGACCAAAGACCCAGAGCAGCTGCTCTGCAGAGGGCCAGGGCCCTTTGTCCCCTGCAATCAGGCACCTAGAGGAAGAAGGTGCTGCCTTCTGACTGCTCCAGCCCCTTCTGACTGCCCCAGCCCCTTCTGACTGCCTCTAATGCAGCTTCAGGCTGAAAATAGGGCATCCTGCACAAACCTCAGAAAGCAGATTACATCTCTGGTACATCTCCTGACCGAAGCAGGAAGCACAAGGTCCACGTCAATGCTCTTAAGAGCCACCCAGCTTGCACTTAATCACCCAAAACCACTGGCAGCAGCAGCGTTGGGTTGGGATGTTAAACCACATCTGGCTTTGCAGTGCAACCAGCCTCCCGCTGCCCCCAGCACTGGAAAAGAGGACCCAGCTCACCCGAGTGACAATATAACTCTGTTTATTTTCCTTCAGCGCACTGCTGGTCCCAGTGCCAGGCAGTGGATCTCACAACATTCCCTCAACCAAACATCCTGGGCAAATTAACAAAAATAAAACTGTTGCCATGTACCAAAAATAAAATAACCCACCCCAAACCTGCCTTTTCCCCCAAGCCAGTCCCTGCAAAGGCAATGCAATCAGAAATAATCTGTGCCTCTCACCCAGGGCCCAAGCTTGCTGCAAACAAAGGAAATGTCACTGCAAGTTGTGATAACACAAAGCAATGGGCAGTAAAATTAAAAACCCCCTTAAAACCCCTTTGTACTGGTGACAAGTACAGATGGAGATCTCCCCACACACTGCTTTAGCCTTTACAGACAACTCAGACCTGCAGCTTCAAGCAGTTTGTGGTGTGTCCTTAATGCCAACAGCACAGGTCAGTTCCATGCATCCCAGCTGGGCACCATGGAGCAGTGGGACCGTCTGCCAACACTAAAAGCTGCCACAACAACGGGACCAAACATCGCTGTCACCTGCCCAGCATCGCACAGTCCCGGTGCTGCCTCCCGGCACGAACCACAAACCTGCCTCTGCTGCCATGGGCTCTGGGGCTGTCTGACCAACCTGGCTCGAGTGGGGAAGCCCTGAACACACAAAGTCCCCATAGAAACCGGGAGAAATTCCAGCGCCCCAGCTCAGGAGCAGTGTGACGGGGCTGCCGTGGTGCCACAAGCAAGCACATCCCCACCACGTGTGACTGGGAGCAACTCCAGGGCAGAGCTCAAGTGTTTCCTAATTCACACTCTCCCCGGTTAAACTGGCTCAAGCTCTACTTTGCTCCTTCCCTTGGACTCTCCATCACACAAACTCTTCAGCAGAGACCTCTGATGTTTGTAAAAGATGATTCCCATTTTCCAATCAGCCAGCACTGTTTCAGGAGGGAGGAAAGCAAAGCACTTGTGTTTCATTGATTATTTTTTTTCATTATTTTTTTTAAATTTTTTAAATAAAGTTCTTTTTGGGAAAGAAAAAATCAAAACTGATCAATAACTTGCAGTAGCATCCCACTGATCAGACTGGGGACAGCACCGTCGCATCCCTCCCCCTCCCATATCTTCCCCCCAATCTCCAAAAATAGTATTTAATATACAGCAATAAACTCTGAGCAAGCCAGAGTCCCGGAAGACATGGACCTGCTTTCACCTCTCCTATCCAACCCAGCACCATTTCAACGTGGTTGCTACTATAACTCCTGCGACAAATCCATTCGGATCCAAGGCGATACACACATGCCCCAGACCCGCTGGGTGCAGCACAGGAGGCCTTTTTGTGTAATCATGTTTCTGAGCCTTCACAGTTCCAGCCTGGTGGTGTGTGTGTTGAGAATACTTGTCTGAGCCTACATGGGACTAGCCAGTGAAGACGGACTGGTGGAACCAGGCTGACGGTAAAAAAAGCATCCTTGAATTGTATTAGACTTTGGCATTTGTTGTGGAGATGCAGAAGCGCCAGTAGGTAAATTAGCTCAGTGCTGGCCCAGCTCCCATTTTCCTTGGATTCTCAGCATGGATATTTCCCTCCCCAGCACTTAAGTGCAAGAAGCAGACGGATCTCTCCCACATTTGAGCACCAAACAGAGCCTGAAACACTTGGTACCTCGCAGCTGCTCAGAATCCGTCTCGCATCAAGGGCTGAAGCTGCTCTGCTGGTCCTCTCCCTCCTCCTGCTGTTTTCTATCAAAGACAGGCCTGTTCAGACTTCCTATACGAAGACACTTCCCTGACTGTTGTTGTCCTATTTCAATTTAAAGTAAGGCCAAGGGACAAAGCACAAACCTCTGCTCCTTGCTCAGACCCAAATAGTGCAGAGCAAGGCCTCAGCAAGCAAGTTTGAGGGGCAGTACCCCCCAGGCCACAATCTACACCCAGAAGCTGTAAGCACCATACCAAGACCTAGCCATGACTCACTGGGCTCTGAACTGCACAGACACGCAGGCACCAGAGCGTCTGGGAGCTCTCCATCCTGCCTCCAGAAGATTGCTGGGGGAGACCAGACCTGAAGGAGCTCTTCCAGTTCTTCCATCCCCTGCTAGGTTTTTCCTCCCATTGATCTCAGAGGCTGGCACCAACGACGCTCACTCACCATTCTCTGCTTGAGCTGTGACCTCCAGAGCTGGCATCCAGGGACAGTGGGGCAGTCCCCAGCTGACCCCAAGGGCAGGGAATGCCTGGCCCTTGGGAAAAATAAAAAACAACTCAGAAGCTCCTTTAAAAAAAAAAAGGAAGCTTCTTCAAATAGACTTTTATTCAAAGCCTGAGACAAAAGGCACCAAAAAGAGAAGGGAATTCACTTGGCTCTCCGCTCACTGCCACCTGGGATACTCAGAAGGGCCACAGATCTTGTTTCAGTCACACACACAGGAGAAAATGGCCTGGCTTAAAGATACAAAAGGAGGGGCTGATGGGGGGTAATGAAAACAGGCTTTGGAACCACTACACTGAGGCTGTATCCAGGCCCAAAACATGATTGTTAAAGCTGCCTTATCTGCCCCTCTCTATGCAACTGCTCCATGAATCCAGCCAGGGTCTGTCCTCAGCCAGCTCCCCACTGCTGCGCAGGGACACACACTTCACCTCCCTGTTGCTGGCAGGAGGCAACAAAGCACATACAGGCTTGTCTCTACCCAGACTCAGTTAAACCATGCCTTGGGTATCCCCCCAAGCACTGGAAAACTACAGCCAACCCAACCCTTTCCTTTACCAGGACCAGGTACCTCATTATACACCCATCTGCCTTGCTTGCAGATGCTAGACAGAGATTGCAAGGGGAGTTGGCCGGAGGATGCCATTCCCAGCAAGGTGCTGACCAGTTATCCCCTACCATCCTCCCATGTTCCACACGCTTTGTTTGAAGGCTCCTTGAGGCAAATGTGTTGGGAGGGGATGGACCAACAAGGAAAAAAGCTCCTAGCACCATAACAGGGTCAGGAGACCCAGACACCAGCTTTGTAGTGACAAAGATGCATAAAACCAGAGCCAAAACAACTAAATTGAAGCCATGAAGGCTGAACTCTTCCTCCTCCCTATTCTTATTCAAATAAGACAAATTCATTTGAACTGAGCAACTGGAACACAACAGTGCACACTCTGCACAGCACTGCTTTAGGGCAGCCGATGGCACCAAATGGGTGTCCTGGCTGCCAGGAGAGGCAGGGATAAACTATCCTAGAAAACTTGTCTGACTTTAGCACTCCTAAATTTACCCCTTTTCTCATGCCAGGAAAGGTGCAGAGATTACTGGGTGAGCCATAAGAAGCTGAGTGATACCTTGCTTCAAAGATACTCAAATAAGATGTAACCTAAAAGGCCTGGAGGATAACAGCTCCTTACAAAGAAGCTTGCTTTCAAGCCCAGGTTTTTTGCTTAACAAATCAGCATAGCTCATGCTTCTCAAAATTGATAAAGATCTAAATGTCTCTTGTGCTCCAGATACAGCAATCCCCAAAACGCTGGAGAATCTCTGCAGGCACTGTCACCAAACAAAACAAAGCTCCTATTTTGTGTGAGTTTTATACGTACTAGGATTTTAACAGCACCTAGAAGATGAAGTAGACAACTTCAAGCTTAAAGCCTTTTCATCCTAAGGTTTGCTCTTAAGATCTGCTCTCTCTAAAGCCTGTCTTCTCCTTCAACTGTGACAGGGACCCTCCTTACTTCTCCCAAACTGGGTGGTACCACTTGTGCAACTGGGGAGAAGGCAGTTAAGGTCCTACTGCCTGCCTTTTAGCTCAGAGACACAGAATTAGGGTCAAGCCTACAGCAGTCATGTACGAATCAGAAAGGCAAGGTTCAGTGTTACTGCTGCAGAGAGCAGTGTTCAGACACTTCCTGCTCTGGAGCCCGGGAGCTGACAGCTTGTATCACAGCTTGAGGGTTAGGAGGAAGCGAAGGCTTCAGCTGCTTGGGCCCAGCAGAGCAGAAAGGCTGCTCCTCCAGTTTCCTTTCTGCAAAGCAGGGAATTCTGCTGACCCTTCTCAGCCCAAAGGGCTGAGCCACTGCAGGGGATCAAACCCAGAAACAACTGCAAGGAAAACTCAGGCTCAGGGAAGAGCAGCAGCAATGCGGACACCACTCAGTGACACAGCTCTGGGCAAAGCAGAGAGCAGAGATAGCAGAAGGTAAAGCATTCCGTGAGCCCAGAGCTCACCAGCATCGAAGCTGACCTGCAAGGATCCAACCCCACCTGGGACAGATCCTGCTCCAGCACACAGAACATCTCCCTCCTGCCAGCCGGAAGTGCTCAACGTATCAGAGGCCAAGAGCACGGGAAGGCAGCTCCTTGGGGCCTGGAGCTGTGGATCAGCAGGCACAGGAATGGCTTTCACTCCTGCTCAGCCTCTGTCAGGCAGGCACAGGCTCTGCATGGGAAAACAGAAGCCTCTTGCAGGAATATCCCTGGGGGAAGGCGGTGACCTTGTCTCCAGTGTTCTGCTCACTTCCCAGTCTCTGGAGGGCACCAAATCACCTTGCTCTACAGTACTGAAATGTTGGACATCTGCCCCTTCACTACAGCGATGGGCAAAAGGCTGAGCTACCAGAAGACACTGAACAACTCACTGCACTTCTCACCACTGCAGGTAGGGCTGGTCCCTGCAAGGGAATGAGAGCTCACAGGGAGCATCCATGATGGTGCTCCACTCTGTCCTACAGCACAG